>NC_092084.1:13759722-15061361 GCF_043229965.1 Drosophila suzukii | reverse complement strand
GCGGACAGCTGTCGGCATTATGCGACTTACATTAGCGTGTTAATGCAATTAAAAAGTCGGCTCAGGGCGACAGGATACCCGAATAAGAAATAATAGGTTGCCAGGACAATGAATCTTCGGACGAGAAGAAAAAAAAAATTAAATTAAAAATGCTTTCACTTTCGCAGCAGCCTCAAAAGGAAACAATAGGATGGAGACCTTCTCGTTTTGCGACTTAAGCCAACTTAAAGTTAGTGGAATGCATGATCTAGATATGAGATATTCCAGTGTTGGAATTAAATTGTACTTATTTACGTCTTGATTTGGCTAAACTAACTAATTGAAAAACCGCAAAGAAAATTAGAATTTTTAACTGAAATCTGAATCCCATTTACAGCCCTACAATATCAGTGTTTTTGAAAAAAAGGTCAGAATCAGGATAAGACATTCCTCGCTGACCCCCAAGTATAATTTCTTATTAGAGTAATTTTTTTTTATAAAATGTAATATTATGTATCTTACTCAGGAAATAAAATTCTTTTTAAATATAAGGGCTTACAAATATAAATATTTTGTATTGTTTCTAGTGCCTTTTGAGTTGTTGCTCTGGGTTTTAAATAGTTTAAAAACCTTTTCGCATTCATGCGACAAATGTGATGAGAGTCCGGGACCTGTGAACCGCCATCCCCTTGACCCTGTCATTTATTTAAAGCTGCTCTGGGGTCACCGGGCCCCCCTCGATCCCCTTGGCCCCCTTGGCCCCCTTTTACAGAAAGGAGACCGTTGGCCCAGCTCACTCATAAATCATTTTCGTGCCGCGCGCTGCCGCAGAATGACACACGACTGGCGCCCACGCCCATGCCCACCGCCCACCATCTCACCCCCTCGGGCCCCACGAAACCCCCCGCCCCCTCCCTCTGCAGGTGGCATATGATCCCCCCTTCTCCGCCCCTGCCCTACAAGAAGTTTGTTTGTTCTCATTGTTGGGTTTGTTTGCAGTTTTCGGGGTCACAAATTGTTTTCGAGCTTGCCGGGGTTCCAACAAATTGGAAAGTGTGTTCCACAAGTAGCACGTGCCACGCCCCCCCATCGGTCCCAACGCCCCTGGACTGTCCGCGGCCATTTAATAATAATAATAAAGACGAAGGGCCGGACAAGAAGGGAGAATTTGCCGAGGAACAAAACTTTCTCGGGGACGCGTTTTCATTATTTAAATAAAAAATTCAAATTAAATAAGATTAATTTCAGTGTGGCAGCAGGCAGAGCAGAGCTCTTTACATAATTCCACTCAACGCCACTTGAAGATGACTAATGACAGATTGTTCAGTCATCGTGGGTTCTATACTGAGAAAAACGGGCAAAAAATAGGTATTTTGATTTCCAGATTATTTTACAAAGTTGTAGGTTTATGTTGTAAATAATTTTTAAAGTGGTGCGAATAAACTATGCACATAGTGCATAAAACGTTTTTAAAAGCTATTGAAATTAAAGATATTTAAATTTTATTTACGAAACAATATATATATATTCTAAAAATAAATTGTCTGATATTTCAATAAGATAGCAATTTTTTCAAGTACAGAGTGACGGTAAGGTGTTTAACAATGGGGTGGTTCAGCCACCCACAAATATGTCACATTTGTCTAGCCAACAAATACTTCATCAAAGTTCCGCAGGAAAACACTTGAGGCTCCTGCGGTGATTTTTCTAAGCTGTCAACTGCAACTGGTCCTTGGAACTGGACATGGCCAGGATATCATCATCATCAGCGGCAGCGGCCAACCAGCAGAGATACTAATTGTCATCCATAAGCCTCAGGCACTGGGTAGTCCCCAAAATCGTTGGCGGAAACTCAGGAGGAAAACCAGGGAAAAGCCATTTCAATATAGGCCGAAAATTGGAAACATTAAAGAACCAACCATTTCTTTAACTAAAAATGTTAAATATAATTATCCAATAAAAATTATTTAATTCATTTATAGAATTGTAGTTGAAGAGGGTAAAAACTATTATCCAACTTGAAAATAAAACATACATTTAAAGTTGTTTAATAAATAGAAAAATGTATTATAAATTCAAAAACTGAGATCAAATTTTTTTTGTAGCTCAGGGCTCAACAGATTTTTAGATTTAGGATTAAACTACCATTTATCTTTTAACAACATTTCTTTGTATACAAATGCTGGATATGTAAAATTAATTTAGTTTAAAAATTTGTTTTACGTAGTGTGATAGTACTTCCGAAAAAAATAATCTGCAATATCAAATCTGCTTTAATTGATTACTGCAAATAACGTGACCAAATAAAATACTTTAAAATTAAAATTGAACGAATGTACAAATAGCCATTAGCGAAATGCAAAATACAATCATTTTTTCGGACTGAGATTGCATTTTTTGTATGGCTAAGATCTCAATAGATTTTTAGATTTAGGAATGAATCACCATTTTTCTGTTAACAACATTTCTTTGTATACAAATGCTGGGCATGTAACATTAATTTAATTTTAAAATTTGATTTATGTAGTGTGATAGTATTTCCGAGAAAAATAATCTGCAATATCAAATCTGCTTTAATTGATTACTGCAAATAACGTGCTCAAATAAAATACTTTAAAATTAAAATTGAACGAATATACAAATAGCCATTAGCGAAATGCAAAATACAATCTTTTTTTCGGACTGAGATTGCATTTTTTGTATGGCTAAGATCTCAATAGATTCTTAGATTTAGGAATAAACCACCATTTTTCTGTTAACAACATTTCTTTGTATACAAATGCTGGGCATGTAAAATTAATTTAATTTTAAAATTTGATTTATGTAGTGTGATAGTACTTCCGAAAAAAATAATCTGCAATATCAAATCTGCTTTAATTGATTACTGCAAATAACGTGCTCAAATAATATACTTTAAAATTAAAATTGAACGAATATACAAATAGCCATTAGCGAAGTGCAAAATACAATCATTTTTTCGGACTGAGATTGCATTTTTTTTATGGCTAAGATCTCAATAGATTTTTAGATTTAGGAATAAACTACCATTTTTCTGTTAACAACATTTCTTTGTATACAAATGCTGGGCATGTAAAATTAATTTAATTTTAAAATTTGATTTATGTAGTGTGATAGTATTTCCGAGAAAAATAATCTGCAATATCAAATCTGCTTTAATTGATTACTGCAAATAACGTGCTCAAATAAAATACTTTAAAATTAAAATTGAACGAATATACAAATAGCCATTAGCAAAATGCAAAATACAATCATTTTTTGGACATGAAAGGGTAGCAAAAAAAAAAGAAGTACTGCAAAATTGTGTGCACACATGGGCGAAATAGATGTGCCGTAACATATGCAATAGACGTAGAACTCCTGTGATTGATTGCCAAATCCCATCGCCAGTGTGTGAAAATGCGAAAAATATTGCCAGAAATCAAATTGTCAACGCATCGCAATGAAACAGAGGGGATTTTCCACTAAAATGCAAAGCAATTAGCAGCCGGCGGGTGAGAATACGGGAAACGGAAGACGATTTCTTTCCCTTTGAGTTTTAGTGAAAAGCTGTATTTTTTTCCAACACTTTCGTCCCCTTGGGTGGCGCCACCTGGCGGACACCCCCCGCACTGCTGGACCCGCTAATGAACAACAAACTTAAGGGTTTTCCGGAGGGAAAAACGTAACGAGAAATGGCAACAAAATATCGTCAATAAGGCAAAAGAAATTACAGAAATTAAATGAAATGCAATTAACCAGCTAAATGGGCGAAGCCCTCGAGGAAGGGAAATGCGAGAAAATTGGGTGGGAAAATGAAAAATTGTGCGGGCAAGCAGGGGGGATCTTTCGCCAAGTAGAAAGAATCCGATTTGTAAACTTAGAATCAGGAATCACGCTTCTGTAAGGTAATTAGCAAATACAAAATTACGGGACGCACAATAAAAAATATTTTTTTACCAAAAAAATATATCAAAAATTAAATTTAAAAAAAATTAACAAATGTTCTTTGATATGAAAATTCTGTTTAGGGTGTTTTACTTGATTTCATAAATATATTTGAACACATATTCAAAGAGTTTCCATATTAAATATATTTTTGATGGACTTTTTGGATAATTATTTTCTAATAAAAATATTGTAAGTGTAATTTTTATTATTTAAAAATATTTCGTGTCCAAATACCCTTTTTAGTCAATGAATTTAGGTAATATGTTGAATTTATACAATGCTAACAGTTCGGACATGTATAGTAAGTTTCAGAAATATTTTTTTTTCAGTGCACTGGTGTGGGTTGTCTCCACAGGACCTGCCTTCGATTGGAGGGCATTGCCGGCGGGCTCATCCTTGATTCCTTGGCCATGCAAATGAGTTGGATTTATGCATCCCAGTTGCCCCCCCTTGGAGCTGCAACTTGCTACCTCCTTCCGGGCATTTTCGATGCACATCGATTGATTTCGCATCAACGCAAAATGCGAAACGGATTATTAAACTTGCCACTGGCCAGGTGTGTACCGAGCTGCAGAGCCACTGGGAAAAGATGCGAGAAGCTGGAGGAAAATGGGGAAAAGCGGTCGGGAAAAGCGGTCGGTGAAAAGCGGGAAGGAAAGTAGTGGATGACAATTTTGCAGCTGCTGCAATTTTCGATAAATTCTTTGCTCAAAAGATGCGCTGGGTAAATGGGAAAAGGGCGGAGCGGGCGGAATGGGATGCAGCAGATATTTCATTCATTTCCATAATTTTAATAAAATTGAAGAAAAATATTCAAGGCAGTGCCGCAGAAGCAGCGGCGCCAGCGGACGACGGCGAAATGAAAAGCGGAAAATGTGAAAACGCAAAATATGCGGCTATGTAATAGCGACCACGTCACAGGCACAGTGGGCCCAAGGTCATTGAAAAGTGGAGTTATTGTTCTGGTAATATTTAAATAAAAAAAATATGGAGGAATGTAAGTAGTAATACAAGATAATAAATCGTGGCTAATAAATACAAAGGAGTTTTTAAATAAAATAAACAATTTAGAGGAATGTTTAATAGTAATTCAAGAAATAAATCATGGCTACTTAAAAATTTGTTTATTATTTTTGTAAAAATTTCTTAAAGGTCCACAGAAATATATTTCAAAAAAATTATATTTAATCTTAAAAAATCCTTTATAGTGCTGAATTATTTTTCTAAGTTATCCCCACTCCTCGATTCACTGTGCTTGATTGCTGCTGCTGGCATTTTCATCGTCTTCATTCCAATTCGGTTTTCTCAAGTTTATTTTTCTTTTGTACCTGGCCCGTTTGGTTTTGTTTTTTTCTATTTTTATGCAATACATGTGCTGCTATTTACCCCTGGTAGACGACGCCCCTGCCCTATCTGAGCCACATACATACAACCATACAAATATATATATATATATTTTCCCATGTGGGGCGATGGGGACCATGTCAAGCAAATGACATAATTCAGTTGCTGGCAAAGTTTTTGACTGATGCCATGACAAGCGAGCCCCCTTTTCCCCTTTGCCATCTCCGCCCATGACTTCTTGGCCAAAAGTTCAACGTTGGATTCTGATGCTCGCTGATTGCCGACCATCTTGCCGAACCACTCATTCCCATTCCCTTTTATAAACACTCAACGAAAACTGTGGAGCTCAAATTGCACAAATATTAGCTGGGTATTATTGGACTTTGGAGACAATTTATTGAAAAAATATAAATGCAATTATTTTAAACCTAAGTGTAATTTTATTATATTTAATTTGAACGAAATTCAAATTTTTTAACAACTTAAACTCTTTTAAAAAATATATATCAAGAGTCATTAAAATTAATATTTTAAAGTAAAGATTTATCGAAATAATTTATTTTTATTTTAGGTAATATTTCGAATTTTCGTAGTGCATTTATTTTTGAAAGAAGAACGAAGCCAAGGAGCAGGAGCCAAAGGATATGTCACCAGGTGGAAGTGCGCATTTAATCCAACCAAAAGTCCCAACATCAACAGCCAAACTGTTTCAGAAAACAGAAGAAAACAAAAAAATAAAAAAAAGAACCGAGTCAAGTCAAGGACTCAAAGTCGAGGGGTTAATACCAAACATGTGCCGCCTCTAAACAATGAAAATGACTTTTCACCGAGAGGGAAAATTGTACAAAAAATGCAAGGGCAAATTAAAATGTTCAAAAGTTTTCCAGGACATTTTTAGGACGGGGTGAGCTATTTGCCCCTTTTCTTCATGGCAAATTTACGAGGTTCCCCGTAAAGCCACTTGAAAGCATCTCTCGCTCATAACTCATGATGTTTTTCGGCCCCTCCTTGGCCCTAAATCTTTTTTATTTTTATTTTTCTTCTTTTTTTTTATTTGTTGCCTTCCATTGGGCTTTTAATTACGCCCAAGCCCCTGCAACATCAGAATGGCCCGAAATTAATTTAGCCAAATCATGGGGAATCAACAGGAGTAGGCCCAAAAAAAATAAAATGTAAAAAGGACATGTGCGTGACGAAGGGGGAAAAGGGGGCAGATGGGCAGAGCCAAATAATAGAATAGAATGAAATGGAATGGAGGTGGAAGAGGTACATGCAAACACAAGGGTTAAGCAGCGCCAGCCTCCCACATGTGTGGGCGTGGCCCCCCTTTTTTATATTTATGGATACTACGTGTTGTAGTGGGCGTGTTATGGCCATATCCCACCTTCTATTTCGTTGCCGGTTTTTAGGGCCAAAGCGACAACATAAAACAGTCGTAAAATTTATTAAGTGACATTTTTGTGTATGTAAAATAAAGCAGCCAGAAAAAAACTGGGCATAATCATAAAGAAAACCAACAGAAAAATATAATAATAAAACAACGTAAACACGAGAAAAACATTTGCTGGACAAACGTTAATTACGCAACAACAACGTACCAAAAAAAAGAAGAAAATATGGGAAAATCCCAGAAAAGTTTTCCCACCTAATTTCCCTTGGAATTTTAGCAATCAATTAAATATTAATTAATTGGCTTGTTGTCTTCTCTCCTTTTTGGCCAAGTTAACTTGCTAATTTTACATTTCCTAATTGCTCATCAGTCGCTTGATTGTGGCCCCTCCCCCACGTTTTTTTGGAAAACCCCCCTTTTTTTGCGGGGTGCTCGCTCATTTAGCTGGTTAATTGCATTTCATTTAATTTCCGTAATTTCTTTTGCCCTATTGACGATATTTTGTTGGCATTTCTCGTCGCGTTGGCCCCGAAGTTTCTTGTTCATTAGCGTACTAAAGTTGCTTCCAAATCTGCGGGGGCTGGCCACCAGGTGGCGCCACCCAAGGGGACAACAGATATTGAAGGGGTCCAATTTCCCTCGGACCATCTTTCCATCTCCACTTTTGCCCTTTCACTGCTCATTGCACAGCATTTTAGTGCCCCCATTTTGACTCCCTGCTTTAACATTGTATTTTTTAAAGCATTTTATTTCTTGGTTTGATGCGGTACTAAAAGTTTCCTCGAACCTTTCACTTGAAATCTTTATACAACCCAACAAAAATGTTTTTAAAACTGATTAGTTATACGAAAGAACTTACACAGATTCAAACACCAAAAAAATCCCATTTTATTTATCCTCCCGGCCTCCTCATACGTCAAAGTTGCTATCTAAGTAAAGGCCCCACCGTGGGCGCCACAAAAATTGTTCAATAGTCAGCTATACATGGGCAAAGTTTATTATTATCATATCCACAAATTAAAAACCAATTGCAATAACCTTGTATATTTCTAAGCCAGTAAATGTGATTTGGTAGTGTTAAGGTGTGAAATTGTTGGCTAATTATCGTTCGGTTCAGATTTTGGTAATGTTTAGTTAGCTTCTCCAGTATTTTTCTCCCCCTCGAGATCTAGGACTAAGGAACTCGTTTTCATCCTGTAGGTTAGACCCCTGGGGGGATTTTCGGGCGGTGGCATGGGCGGCGGTTGTGGAATCAAAGGCAGCGGATGCTTCAAGCGCCAAGGATAGACGCTGCCATGGCGCTCCATGATGCCACGTTTCTGCGGCGGCTTAAAGGCAAAGGAGAAGGTTCTTTGGATAAGGGACAATGGCTTGGCCTCGCACTGCAAGGCGTTATATAACTCGATCTTCTTGCGCGTTATCATGTGGGTGGTGGGTGGACTGATGGCCTGATTGATGCATATATCTCGCCACAGCTCGAACTCCTCGTTGGTAAAGGCCAGGTTCGAGACATCGATAATCTCGTGGAGCATCACCAGATCCTCGTAGCGCAGTCGCAACGCCACATTCGTGGGTACCTCGCCGACCTTGTAGCCAAAGTCCAGCTCCCCGAGGCCCAGAACCTCGGCAATCCGATGGTCGGGCAGCTCCTCCTGCCCATTGATATTCACCCGGACAAAGCATCCGGTAACGGCCTGCTCGAAGGCGGGACGAACCAGGAGCAGGCCGATTCGATGGCGACTCAGACGCAGCTGTTCCAGCTGATCGCGACTGACCACCGGGAGGTCGGGAGTGGGCGGCTTCTCGTGACCCTCCACCCAGGACTCGTCCTCGTCGTCGATCCGCAGGGGAGAGGAGCGCAGGTGGCGGAGTTCACGGACTATTTCCGCCGCGGGACGACGAGTCCGCCGGAATGGCTGGCCGGACATTCAAATGGCTTCTTTCACTGTTGTTTCACCGCCAAACGATGGGCTATACATTTAAATAATTTTTCGGTGACTTTTTGGGTTTGCTTGGACCAAAATTGAATGGTGACAACTGGATCGGTGAGACAGGACAAACGGTTTCAGAAAATTCATAAATGAAAATTATTTTCTAGACTACTGTTGTGAGTTTACAAATTGTTATTTTTTTCAAAAATAATAAATTAAATGTGTTTACTCATTAACTTCTTAAAAAAAACTTGCCAAACAATTCATAGCCAGAATCCAAGGCAATGCAAACTTAAAACTAAGCATAACGTTAGTCATGAGCCTCGACTATCAGATACCCGTTACCCAACTATAGCTGCCATAAGAACGATCAAAAAATTGTAAGGAAACTTCGGCTTGCCGAAGTTAGCTTCCTTTCTTGTTATTCTTCTACCCAATCAAAAATTCAATTCTTAAGACAATTGGACTAAAACATTCAATCGGGCTGATTAGCACCAGCAACACCAGAAACCCCCTTGCGAAGATCCCATTGGAATCAAACTCTTTTCGGATATCTACCCTCGGTCAGCAATAATCCTTGAAGTCACTAAAAACCATCCATCAAGTTATCAAACCAGGCAGAAGATTAGGAAAAGTCACTTAAGGGATTACTTTGGAGAATCGTAACAGATATAATAAGTGTACCCAGACTTGCTAAGGGATTATCAACTCGCAGTAATCTGGCAACACTGATTCTGGCAAATCCTAATGGTGTGCGTCCACACTAAGTGTCTGTCAAATATCAGTCAAGATATTGAATGTTAAAATTACTTTATCGCAACGTGAAATTGGTTCCCACTGAAAGTAAGCGCATTAAAACTTGTATAATACCTAATTAACCTATTTGGGGTGTTGGATCAAGGTGCTAAGTGGTTTTCAGCAGCGGTAAGGATCACCGAGACGACGTTTTAAAAAAAATCAGCCAGCAAAAACTTTGCACACGTGAACAATATGGCCGATATGCCCGACCTCGATGTCTCCTTCAACCAGAAGGGGGAAAACGACGCACCAATGGAAGCCGGGTTTCCAATAATGACCATAGCCACCGAGTCCGAGAAGCCCGGAACTGCAGCTCCCGAGATGGCGACTACCTCCGGCGACTCCTTCAACCAAAAGGGGGGAAACAGCGCATCAATGGACTCGGGGATTCCAATCATGCCCGTAGCCACCGGGTCCGAGAAGCCCGGAATTGCAGCTCTCGAGTCGGCGACTACCTCCGGCAAGGGTGAAAAGCCGGAGATCGAGGCGGAACCGCCTTCGAACACCTATGTTGAGGGCCTGGAGAAGGACTCGAAGGACGGGGTATGCCCCAAGAAAATCGACGCAGATCAGCAGGTTAGTGTTACGCCTGTCATTAAAACAATGCAACTCTGACGACCAGGTGTCCTCCGAACAGGGACTGTCGGCGGTGGGCCGTGAGCTGAAGGAAGAAGCTTCACCCGAAGCTCTTCGCAAATCCGAGGAGGAACAGAAACAGTCTAAAGCAAATTCCTTGCTAAAGCGCGATTCCCAGGATACGGTAGATGATACGTTCGCTCCACAGGCTAAGAAACCAAAGCTTTTCAAAACACAAGACGTGGACCAGGAGATCTAAAACTATTCTCCAAACCAGGTCATTACGTCACTACGCGGCTCCTGCTTACCCTGCCAAAGATGTAGCTCGCTCTCAAACTTAAACTATGCCTACTACTCACGTTACGTTACAAAAACACTACAATGCGGACAATTCTAAATTTAATTTCATTTAATTAGATATTTGTCTTTAATCCAAATAAACATACATCCAAACAAACCAATTAAATAACTAATGATTGCTCGGAACAACTAATTGATAGTTTGCATAGATGATAAACCACATATACCAGGATAATTCAGGGTACCCTTCAAAATGTTTTTATTTCAAATATTCAATTCGCTTATTATTATAAAAAAAAAACAAGAGAGAAAGCTTTAGTCGATGTTAGACGGAAAAGCTTAAAATCCCACCTATTTGATTAAAACTATTTCCCTTTAATTCCTTTCAATATTTATACCCTTGCAGAGGGTATGATGATTTCAGTCAGATATTTGCAATGAAGGAGACGTTTCCGACTCCAAAAAGTATACTTATTCTTGATCAGCGTCAATTGACGAGTCGATCTAGCCATGTCCGTCCGTCCGTTTCTACGCAAACTAGTCTAAGCTTTTAAGGTATCGGGATGAAACTTTCCGAAAAGTCTTATTTCTAAGTCGTCCAAAACCAAA
This sequence comes from Drosophila suzukii, assembly GCF_043229965.1. NCBI lineage: Eukaryota > Metazoa > Arthropoda > Insecta > Diptera > Drosophilidae > Drosophila > Drosophila suzukii. Next base: position 15,050,486 of record NC_092084.1, on the reverse strand, counting down.
AACGTTTAAAGTGATGAGGATCGATAGCAATTGAAGCAAGATGTTCAAACCTGTCGGTGTTTTAGGTGTATGCCTTGATTTGGCTAAATTACGACTGAAAAACCACTAAAAAAATGAGATTTTTTGACCAAAATCTGAATCCCAAAAAAACCAAGCTACCCCCTTACAAAAAATGAAAAAATTTGTCAAAAAATAAATCTTCCTTACAATGATGGGGATCGATAGCAATTGAAGCAAGCTGCTCAAAACTGTCGGTCTTTTAGCTGTACGCCTGGCTTTGGCTAAACTACGACTAAAAAACCACTAAAAAATGAATATTTTTGACCAAGATCTGAATCCCGAAAAAAACCGAGCTACCCCCTTACAAAAAATGAAAAAATTTGTCAAAAAATAAATCTTCCTTAAAATGATGGGGATCGATAGCAATTAAAGAAGGCTGCTCAAAACTGTCGGTCTTTTAGCTGTACGCCTTGATTTGGCTAAACTACGACTAAAAAACCACTAAAAAATGAATATTTTTGACCAAGATCTGAATCCCAAAAAACCGAGCTACCCCCTTACAAAAAATGAAAAAATTTGTCAAAAAATAAATCTTTTTTAAAGTGATGGGGATCGATAGCAATTGAAGCAAGCTGCTCAAATCTGTTGGTCTTTTAGCTGTACGCCTTGATTTGGCTAAACTACGACTGAAAAACCACTGAAAAATTAGCATTCTTGACCAAGATCTGAATCCCAAAAAAAACCGAGCTACCCCCTTACAAAAAATGAAAAAATTTGTAAAAAAATAAATCTTTCTTAAAATGATGGGAATCGAAAGCAATTGAAGCAAGCTTCTCAAAACTGTCGGTCTTTTAGCTGTACGCCTGGATTTGGCTAAACTACGACTGAAAAACCACTAAAAAATGACTATTTTTGACCAAAATCTGAATCCCAAAAATAACCGATGTACCCCCTTAGAAAAAACGATAAAATGGGTCAAAAAATAAATGTTCCTGAAAGTGATAGTAATCGATAGCATTTTTAGCAAGCTGCTCAAAACAGTCTATCTTTTAGATGTGCGCCTTGATTTGGCTATCCTACGACTGAAAAACCACTAAAAAATGACTATTTTGACCAAAATCTGAATCGCAAAAATAACCGATGTACCCCCTTAGAAAAAATGAGAAAATGGGTCAAAAAATAAATGTTCCTCAAAGTGATAGGAATCGATAGCATTTTTAGCAAGCTGCTCAAAACAGTCGTTCTTTTAGATGTGCGCCTTGATTTGGCTAAACTACGACTGAAAAACCACTAAAAAATGACTATTTTTGACCAAAATCTGAATCCCAAAAATAACCGATGTACCCCCTTAGAAAAAACGATAAAATGGGTCAAAAAATAAATGTTCCTCAAAGTGTTTGGAATCGATAGCATTTTTAGCAAGCTGCTCAAAACAGTCGTTCTTTTAGATGTGCGCCTTGATTTGGCTAAACTACGACTGAAAAACCACTAAAAAATGACTATTTTTGACCAAAATCTGAATCCCAAAAATAACCGATGTACGCCCTTAGAAAAAATGAGAAAATGGGTCAAAAAATAAATGTTCCTCAAAGTGTTTGGAATCGATAGCATTTTTAGCAAGCTGCTCAAAACAGTCTTTCTTTTAGATGTGCGCCTTGATTTGGCTAAACTACGACTGAAAAACCACTAAAAATGACTATTTTTGACCAAAATCTGAATCCCAAAAATAACCCTTAGAAAAAATGAGAAAATGGGTCAAAAAATAAATGTTCCTCAAAGTGTTTGGAATCGATAGCATTTTTAGCAAGCTGCTCAAAACAGTCTTTCTTTTAGATGTGCGCCTTGATTTGGCTAAACTACGACTGAAAAACCACTAAAAAATGACTATTTTTGACCAAAATCTGAATCCCAAAAATAACCCTTAGAAAAAATGAGAAAATGGGTCAAAAAATAAATGTTCCTCAAAGTGTTTGGAATCGATAGCATTTTTAGCAAGCTGCTCAAAACAGTCTTTCTTTTAGATGTGCGCCTTGATTTGGCTAAACTACGACTGAAAAACCACTAAAAAATGACTATTTTTGACCAAAATCTGAATCCCAAAAATAACCCTTAGAAAAAATGAGAAAATGGGTCAAAAAATAAATGTTCCTAAAAGTGATAGGAATCGATAGCATTTTTAGCAAGCTGCTCAAAACAGTCGTTCTTTTAGATGTGCGCCTTGATTTGGCTAAACTACGACTGAAAAACCACTAAAAAATGACTATTTTTGACCAAAATCTGAATCGCAAAAATAACCGATGTACCCCCTTAGAAAAAATGAGAAAATGGGTCAAAAAATAAATGTTCCTCAAAGTGTTTGGAATCGATAGCATTTTTAGCAAGCTGCTCAAAACAGTCGTTCTTTTAGATGTGCGCCTTGATTTGGCTAAACTACGACTGAAAAACCACTAAAAAATGACTATTTTTGACCAAAATCTGAATCCCAAAAATAACCGATGTACGCCCTTAGAAAAAATGAGAAAATGGGTCAAAAAATAAATGTTCCTCAAAGTGTTTGGAATCGATAGCATTTTTAGCAAGCTGCTCAAAACAGTCTTTCTTTTAGATGTGCGCCTTGATTTGGCTAAACTACGACTGAAAAACCACTAAAAATGACTATTTTTGACCAAAATCTGAATCCCAAAAATAACCCTTAGAAAAAATGAGAAAATGGGTCAAAAAATAAATGTTCCTCAAAGTGTTTGGAATCGATAGCATTTTTAGCAAGCTGCTCAAAACAGTCTTTCTTTTAGATGTGCGCCTTGATTTGGCTAAACTACGACTGAAAAACCACTAAAAAATGACTATTTTTGACCAAAATCTGAATCCCAAAAATAACCCTTAGAAAAAATGATAAAATGGGTCAAAAAATAAATGTTCCTGAAAGTGATAGGAATCGATAGCATTTTTAGCAAGCTGCTCAAAACAGTCTTTCTTTTAGATGTGCGCCTTGATTTGGCTAAACTACGACTAAAAAACCACTAAAAAATGACTATTTTTGACCAAAATCTGAATCCCAAAAATAACCCTTAGAAAAAATGAGAAAATGGGTCAAAAAATAAATGTTCCTAAAAGTGATAGGAATCGATAGCATTTTTAGCAAGCTGCTCAAAACAGTCGTTCTTTTAGATGTGCGCCTTGATTTGGCTAAACTACGACTGAAAAACCACTAAAAAATGACTATTTTTGACCAAAATCTGAATCGCAAAAATAACCGATGTACCCCCTTAGAAAAAATGAGAAAATGGGTCAAAAAATAAATGTTCCTCAAAGTGTTTGGAATCGATAGCATTTTTAGCAAGCTGCTCAAAACAGTCTTTCTTTTAGATGTGCGCCTTGATTTGGCTAAACTACGACTGAAAAACCACTGAAAAATGAGCATTTTTGACCAAGATCTGAATCCAAAAAAAAACCGAGCTACCCCCTTACAAAAAATGAAAAAATTTGTCAAAAAATAAATCTTTCTTAAAGTGATGGGAATCGAAAGCAATTGAAGCAAGCTTCTCAAAACTGTCGGTCTTTTAGCTGTACGCCTGGATTTGGCTAAACTACGACTAAAAAACCACTAAAAAATGAATATTTTTGACCAAAATCTGAATCCCAAAAACAACCGAGCTACCCCCTTACATAAAATGAAAGAAGCCTAACAAATTCTATCCGTTTTTTCTGAGTGCATGACGGTTATACTGTATAGAAGAGGGAAAAATTATTTTCAAAAACGAGGCTAAAATGTTTCATTTTCTCACTTATTTTCACTTCCTATGACACCTATGTGATATAGTCGTTTGATCAAAATAAATTTTGTTCAAAATTCTAATCTAATTAAATTAAATTAATTAATTCTAATTAAATCAGTGCCCGACAATATATAAAGCTTCAAATCAAGCAGAGAAACAAATCCCACTGAACTGTCGGCGTCAAATTTCCCAGCAACTCCAAAAGGTTTTTGCGTTAGCAATTTTCGTTTGATAAAACCTATCGTAAAAGATTTTCAATTTACATTTTTCAATTTACTTTATTACATTTAATATTTCTTTAGCTGCAAGTCCACTACAAATTGTTGATTTATTACACCCTTTAATCGTAGAGTATCCGACTTTATCATATATGTAGCTGCCATAGGAACGACCAGATAATTAATTAAAATCAAAATTTTCGGTAAACACACGCTAGTAAATTGAAATTTCTTTTATTAGTTTTTAGTTTTCTGAATATCGGAAAGCTCTGTACATACAATGCTCCCACGAGAACGACCTGCAAGGGCATAGAAACTTCGGCTTGCCGAAGTTAGCTTCCTTCCTTGATTTTTATTCTTATACCCAACCAAAAATTCAATTCTTAAGATAATTGGACTAAAACCAAATTCAATCGGGCTGATTAGCAACAGCAACACCAGAAACCCCCTTGCGAAGATCCCATTGAAATCAAACTCTTTTCCGATATCTACCTTCCGTCAGCAGTAATCCTTGTAGCCACTGAAAACCATCCTGCAAGTTGTTAAACCATGCAGAAGATTAGGAAAAGTCACTTCAGGGATTACTTTGGAGAATCGTAACTGATAAATAAGTGTGCCCAGACTTGCAAAGGGATTATCAACTCGCAGTAATCTGGCAACACTGATTCTGGCAAACTTAGGGGCGTGCGACCACACTAAGTGTCTGTCAAATATCAGTCAAGATATTGAATGTTAAAATTACTTTATCGCAACGTGAAATTGGTTCCCACTGAAAGTAAGCGCATTAAAACTTGTATAATACCTAATTAACCTATTTGGGGTGTTGGATCAAGGTGCTAAGTGGTTTTCAGCAGCGGTAAGGATCACCGAGACGACGTTTTAAAAAAAATCAGCCAGCAAAAACTTTGCACACGTGAACAATATGGCCGACATGCGCGACCTCGATGTCTCCTTCAACCAGAAGGGGGAAAACGACGCACCAATGGAAGCCGGGTTTCCAATAATGACCATAGCCACCGAGTCCGAGAAGCCCGGAACTGCAGCTCCCGAGATGGCGACTACCTCCGGCGACTCCTTCAACCAAAAGGGGGGAAACAGCGCATCAATGGACTCGGGGATTCCAATCATGCCCGTAGCCACCGGGTCCGAGAAGCCCGGAATTGCAGCTCTCGAGTCGGCGACTACCTCCGGCAAGGGTGAAAAGCCGGAGATCGAGGCGGAACCGCCTTCGAACACCTATGTTGAGGGCCTGGAGAAGGACTCGAAGGACGGGGTATGCCCCAAGAAAATCGACGCAGATCAGCAGGTTAGTGTTACGCCTGTCATTAAAACAATGCAACTCTGACGACCAGGTGTCCTCCGAACAGGGACTGTCGGCGGTGGGCCGTGAGCAGAAGAAAGAAGCACAATCTGAAGCTCTTCGCCAATCCGGGGATCAGATTAACGTCCGTCAGCTGGGCGGAGTCATGGGCCCTGAGGAAGAAGCTTCACCCGAAGCTCTTCGCCAATCCGAGGAGGAACCGAAACAGCCTAAAGCAAATTCCTTGCTAAAGCGCGATTCCCAGGATACGGTAGATGATACGTTCGCTCCACAGGCTAAGAAACCAAAGCTTTTCAAAACACAAGACATGGACCAGGAGATGTAAAACTATTCTCCAAACCAGGTCATTACGTCGTCCTGTCACTACGGGGCTGCTGCTCATCTTGCCAAAGATGTGGCTCGCTCTCAAACTTAAACTATGGCTATAGGCCATCTCTACACAACACAACTACTTACGTTACCTTACTAATACACTACAATGCGGACAATTCTAAACTTAATTCATTGAATTAGATATTTGTCTTTAATCCAAATAAACATACATCCAAACAAACCAATTAAATAACTAATGATTGCTCGGAACAACTAATTGATAGTTTGCATAGATGATAAACCCCATATATGAGGTTAAATCAGGTTTCCCTTCAAAATGTTTTTATTTCAAATATTCATTTCGCTTATAATAACACAAAAACAAGAAAGGAAGATAGCTTCGGCAAGCCGAAGTTTGTATACCCTTGCAGCTATAATTATTAAATTTAATTCGAAATTCTTAAAAATACAAAATATGATATTCCCAATAGTACAAGATAATATGTCAAAAAACACCGAAGCTACAATTTGTTTCATATATTTTCCCACTAATTTTCCGATCGTTCCTATGGCAGCTATATGATATAGTAGTCCGATTTTGATAAATTCGAAAATCAGAACTAATTAAAAAATGATATTTACAAGCGTAAGAGGCTGTATGTTAAAAAACACCAATTATATAATTTATGAAAACTAGTCTAGTAATGCTGATCAAGAATATAAATAATTTATGGGGTCACTGCGTTGCAAAGTTCTGACTGAAATCATAATACCCTCTGTAAGGGTATAAAAACAAAAACAAAATTATAAGTTCGGTGTTATTCGACATTTTAACTTCCACTTTTGGGAATACATTTCTTTAATATTTCAGAATTTCCAATAAAATTTTAAAAAATCTGACGACCTCGGATCTGACGAAAATAAAGGTTTTCATAAAAAATTAATTAAAAATCAGTTCCTGATTTTACAACAAATATTCTCTCAGTGTTGTGTGCAGACCTAAGTTGGTATTTCAATTGTCTTTGAATGGCGGCCAAATTGTAATAAAGGATTTTACGAGCTTATATGTGGTTTTGAGTGAAGGATATAAATATACCCTAAGTTACAGCTGCCTAACTATTACATAACTTTAAATTAAATATTGCACATATATTTAAAAGTTGTATGGGATGATTTGTACTAAACTGTATAAGGTATATAGTTATATTTTTAATTAAAAATTAAATAAGTTTTGACTTGAATTTTAAAAACAATACTTTAGTATGAAAACTATAGTTGTAATCGTTTAAATGGGAAATCAGTTTAAGTCGAAGTGTCTTTAAGGTATACTTTTTTAATTTCTTTCATTTTTAATTGGGAATCCGTACCTTTTTTTAGCTCATCCATTTGAATGCATTTAACGACCCGCCTTCGTTTTATGCCCCCCATAAATGCCAGGGGCCAAAACTATTAAATTTATATTAATTTTTCAGTTTTTCCTTGGCTAGCATTTCACTTGGCACCCGCTGCTTAACCCCCCTGTGCCCCCGTTCCCCTTTCCGATTATATATACCTGCTGGAGTGAAAGCGTGGGCGAATGGTTGGGGGGGGGGGGGGGTTGGATCTTTTCCCATTTGGCAAAAGATTTATTATACAATTGCTTTAATTACAGTTGCAGCTAATTGTATGCGGACCTCCCGGGCAGATGCTACTTTTGATGCTGGCACAGAGCCCATTGAGTGGGTGGATTGTGGGTAGAAGGTGGGTGGATGGTGGGTGGGGATAGTGGGTGGTGATGGTCTGATGGGGGTGGGGGTGATGCAAAATCTTTGCATGCTTTGTATGTGAGTCTGCATAAATAACTTGCCTGTGTGTGTGGCACATCGAATATGCTGCTCACGCACAAATTCTCCTTGCGCCGCTCCTCGGCCTAGCCAACCAATACCCAATCCTGCCACCCACCGCATCCCCCTCCCCCCCCCAATTTGCAGCACCACCACTACGCCCCCCTTTTTTGCACCACCCCTGCACCCAGATCTTTGGATCCTCCGCCCCATCCTTCAACATGCGCACACACTTAAGGGCAAACTCGTTTATGCAAGCTCAGTCATCATCATCATCATCGGCATCCACATCCACATCCCCCACAGCATCACTATCCAGGCCATATCCCATATCCCATGACCCGCCCCCGAACCCAATCCCAATCCCAATCCCCATCCCCACTCCTCCAGTTCCCAACACCTCCTCATCTTCGATGAGCTGACCAACAGAAATTTTCTTCGATTTCGATGATGGTTCCTTTTTTGGCCATAAAGCAAGGGACACACTGCCAAAAATGATTGATTGCACAGAGCCACAAAAATGGAAATGATCTGTACACTTTATTTATTTTATGTTTTTCCGTTGCGAAAATAAAAAAAATGTAAGTAAAAAACACAAAATCAATTAGTTCGCATATTAAGTGGATAAATGTTTTTAATTTTAGTATTTCACAATTTAATATTATTAAGATTTTGAAGCAATTTTTGTATAAATGATTAAATTCTGTATTTAAATATTATTTAGTAAATTAATTAATTAAAATTTAAAAATCCTTCTTTTTCAATTTAGCCATTTTTGTTTTGGTTCATTGTAAATTAAAATGTTTGAAATTTCGATTATTTTTCTTTAGTGCACGAACGATGATAGAGGTGGATAAAGACGAAAGTGGAAGAAGGATACGGTGCTCTAGAGGTAAAAGTTGGGACTTGGGGCTCAAAAAAAACGTTCAGTATGGGGCTTTGTTTTATAATAAATTTATAAATCCAGTTGGTTAGACCAATGCCTTACTGAATCGATTTGAGGAAAGTGAAAACTAGGACAGAAATCGGGAAAACCAATAAAAAACAGAGAAATATATAAAGAAAACACAAGTACTTTCAAAATAAGTAGATTCGTTTTTATTTATTTATTTATTGTACAATAAAAGAAGAAAACTTAAGGTACAAGGAGGGATCGGGCTTAGTTGCTGGCTCTTGGCCAGAATATAATTAAAAGTTTACTTAACGTTGTTTTTTACACTTCTTTACTTGCTTGGCAAATAAAGAAAGATACCTTGTCACAATCAGTGTAATACGTTACTCCATTAATTATTTCCACACAAGTCGTTGGGTTCGCCAGTACGGCACTTCAAAAATGGTGTCTTACCAGAGGCCTCCGATTCAGGATTTCCTGAAAGGCAGCTTGTTGATCCTTCATTTTGCAGCATTTCGCCTCGAAATCTCTTTTGGTGACGATCGTTTTAAGGGCATCTTCAAAGGTTTATTGCTGCTTTCTCAAAGTATTCTGCACTGCCTGAAATTGGCTTCCCATTTCGGATTTTACCGCCACAATTTGGTTGTCTACTTTGGTTTGCAGCAACTGGAGATGGCTCTTAATTCTGGAGTCAACAAGGTTCAGAAAGTTCTGCAGTTGTCCTTCTACCCGGCTTAGAAACGCCTCGAAATTCCCTTGCCTTTTGCCATTCTAGCAGGATTCTTGAATAGCTTTACTCTGGTAATCAAGTTTTGTCTGGACTTCAAGGAGTTTGGTCTTCAATTGAATCTTAATGGTTGAACTTTGATCTCCAAGCGTGTTCAATAGTAAATAAACCTGGTTCTTTATTTCGGAAATTAGAGCTAAAAGCTGTTTCTCCGTTTCGATTAGCGTCGCCTTGACTTCTGGGCCTATATCTGTTAAGGATCCCTTTATTATTGTCCACTGGACCTGCAACCAAAATTGGACAGCCTGAAGTCGAGTCTGAATAGCCTGCTGCTCTCTTTTGATCCTGTCCAGCTTAATATCGGTTTCAGGGATGATACTGAGCATCGGATGGAGTTTGCTGAGGTAGAATTTGCCACACTGATTTGGAGCATCGCTTAGTACACAAACTGATCGATTATTCTCTTCGGAACTGGTCATTGATACAAGGAAAACCAGGAAAATAAGGGAGCACCAAAAAAGAGTGCCAGCTTCTGCATTTAGAATAATTAGAACCACCCGATGGGAACTCTAACATCCCACTGAAATATTCCAAATTTTTGAAGAAACAAAAAAGCTAAAAATATTTCTGATAAGTACCTTCTTGTCATCGGGATTAAGAATGATTGATTGTAAGGCTAAACAGTGATTTCGCTATCGTTTCATGTCAGGATTGTTAAGTAATTAAATATTATTGAAACATTTAATTTTGCAAGCTGTTGGACTTCAATAATTTGTTTGTCAAAACGAGTTAAATAAATAATAAAATATGTACTGTTTCAGCTTTTACTTAATATACATATATATGGATTTTTCGCCTGTACAACTAGGTTTACTTAAAGTAATATCTTGTTTATCTAGCTTTAAGGGCCTTTAAAATAACTATCGGATTTCTAAGAACTTGGATAAAGCAGATGCATCTTTTTTAAGATATCTAGTAGACTAGTTTGCTTAGAAATGGACTTGTTAAATATTTAAATGCAATGTTTTCAAATTCATCCACCTGGTCTCAGAGATCAAAAATCTAAAAATGGATACACTTTACCTGGATAGGCAAAACAGAGATAATCCCTTTGGCTAACTTTGAAACAAAATCATGGGCCGTTGAAGTTTTTAAAATGTGTTAGCCGGAACATCATGCAAAAAATCTATGAGTGTGAAAAGTCCTAGAAAATTCTGAATGCCATGAGACCCATCCATCACGGGGGCATCAGCTGGTGAGGACCCAACATCAAGTCTACGAGGCTCAAGAACTTTTCCTCGAACACCTTTAGGCCGGGGGCGAAGTACAGTCACCGCCATGGAGGCTAGTGAGCCACGCCTTGACGTTGACAGGCTGTGCAAAAAGTTTGCGTCCATGAGTAGAAGTATGACCAGGCGAGGGAGGAGCTCTGGGGGCGGAACCCTCATCCAGTTGGCTGACATGCCAAGCCCATAGCCCATTCCCATGCTGCCAGCAGGGCAGTCCAGTAATGTGAACATAAGTATTTAACTTGCTGGTCTTTAAACCTTAATTAAATGGAAGAAAAAAATTGGTGTTAAAAAGATTGCATGGGCACATGACTTTTGTTTAAATTGAAAGGTCACACTATGCCCAGTTTTCAGGGTCACACTGCTACCTTTGAACGAGTTTGAAAAAAACTGAAATACATTTTCTAGTTCCAATAAAGCTAAAAAAATAGAGTTAGCATAACTTTATAAAAAAGGTTATCAAACGATGCGAAAATGAATTAAAGTGTTGGTTAAATCATCCAAATACAATAACAATATATAGTTTATATTAAAACCTTGCAACAGCCGCGGTTATCTTTGAAGTGAACTTGATTCGAAGTGGTAGAATGCAAACGCACTTATGTACCAAAATTCAGGGGCTCAAGGGCTGGAAAATTCTCGTACAGCGAATGGCGGTCGACGCAAGCCGGCGAAGAACGAATCTAGGATACGGATAACCATGTCAAAAAAAGAAAATGGCAAAAGGAAAGTGGGAAAGCGGGAAATGTGACTAGGCCAGGGGCAGTTGCCAGTTGCGAGTTGCCAGTTGGCAGCGTGGCAAGGAAACTTGTTTGTTGCACAGAAACAAAAGCGCTTCCGCTTTTCATGTAAAATGACAGAAACAAGTGTTAATGGTTTTGGGCTTAGTCAAAAGGCAATGGCGCCGCAGAGCGCAAAGGGCTGGGAAAAGGACGATGGACGCAGGATAAAGGACGCCGGGCGGACAGCTGGACAATGTGCAGTCCAAGCAGATTAGATATCACCTTAAAGGTATGCTGGAGGAGAAGTTTTTTCGCGATTTTTAACAATTAGCTTGGTTTTATTTTAAGCTGTGTGTGGTTAAATTTTAAATATTTCTTTTAAAAAATACTTGATTAAAATGAAATTACACTTTGTTTTTTAATTCAGAATTTACATTTTTCAAATCGTTTGAAAGTAAGGTTACATTGAGCCATGTTTTAGGGTAGCAAGGTCACACTGCTCCAAGTTTTCAGATAGCAAGGTCACATTTAGTTTAGTTTTACGGTAACAAATGCAATAAGGTTAGCTTAAACATATGGAGTTGTAAGATCAAATAAAAATTTGTTTTTATTTCTTTGCTAAATCATTATTTAATTCAATATATAAATTGAGAAGAAAGCATATTTACTGTTCACATAATAATAGTATTAAAATTTAGAAAATCAATACCATAGGATTGTAAGTTAAGCCCGACCATAAATGGTTCGCTTCCTATTCCTCTTTTGTAGTTTTATCAAGCTAATTTGTGGTCTTCCCTTATGACAATCAACTCTGGTTGCGTGTAAGTCTTACTTCCGATTTTTCCTAGGCTTTTTTCTGTCCCGACCCTTTCCTTCCCAATTTCTTTATTTTTTCCCTGCTTCTCGCCTACCAATTTCTCAGTCTGGGCCAATTTCAGTGTGAAACCACCGCAGTCTGCCCCGCAAAACCCCAAAAACCCAACCACTAGACCCTTGCACCAACTTCCCGCGCCCTTACTCCCCTTTTTGCACTACGCCTCTGTCTCTGTCTGTGACGTGAGCTCTTTTGCTATTTTGAGTTGGATTTTTTGCAACTTTTTTTTTGCGTTTTTTATGCCAGTATATTTTTTTGTTGCCTTCTGCAGTTGCAGCTTTTTGCATTTTACCTCCAGGAATTTTCCGTTCCGTATGCATATGCAAATGCTTCGGCCTACATGTGTCGGTGTCTGTTACCCCACAGAACCCTCCTTTGCACTACCCCTTTTTTTCACCCCCTTTTCTAGCATATGGGAAACTTTTGCCAGCATGTTGCCTACTGCATTTTTTTCCTGCACTCATTTCTTGCTGATTCCGGACACCCCTCCAACTTGCCACGCCCCCTCACTCTAGTGCAGAATTACAATAATGAAAATGTATTTGCAAAACTCGCCTAATTAGTTGAATATGAGCCATGTTGGGTATTCAAATATGCACAGGCAAGCTGTCAGACAGGGAAAGCCTGAAAAGAAAGAGACAGCCGGCGTGGGAGTGAGAAGGATGGGGATAGAGGGGGGAATGTATGGCACAGATAGCAAACACGAACTGCAAGAAGCTAAAAAAAAGTTGCTCAATTGCACTGCTTTTGTTTGACAGGCAACATGGAAGCATTTATTGCAGTGTCACTGTACTGGAACTCAATTTTTCCCTTTTCCCTGCTGCAACGGCAAAAATAAAAACATCCCTTTATTTTACACGCATGGTCACACCAGCATTTTTTTTTTGCATCATAGGATCTAGGGTCACACTGATCGGTGTCCTTAAAACTTATAAATTCCTAAGCTTTAATGTAATACGAACTAGCTCGAAGACTAAAAAGATTACCCCGAAAAAGCATAGCCTTATTCACTTAATTTTAAACAAAATTGCTTGCCATTCAAGGAGGAGTACATCCTTCTTTAAATTTTTTAAAATTATGAAAATTACCGAAAAAATCCGGTGACAAATTTGAGTTTGCCCATAAACCTTTTGTAATATTAACCCACTTTCGTAAGTGTGGGGGCAAGTGTTAAAGTTGTCGAGAGCATTGAACGCACCTGCTACACCTGTCCTCAGCTTTTGACTTTGGCTTAAAAACAAAGAAGTAAAACGGGCCAAATTATGATTTTCCTTTTACCTTTGGCTCAGTTTTATGCGTTTGGCAGCAGGTGAGAGCATAAATTTGTTGCTGCCGAGAAAGTTTTTTTTTTGTAAGGGGGAGTAGACTTAGGATTTAAGCTAGAGGAGAACAAAAAAATTACGCCTGTCAAACATGAGCGAACATAATCGACGGGCATTCGACAAGCAAATTTACACAAATCACCACATTAGTGGGTGATGTGAGCGCAGTGGGCGTGGCAGATAGGATCACACACATCATAATCACAACACATCAAGTGACAATCAAAACCGCAAACAGACAAACGGCATCCCAGAGCAGCCTGTAAGTGATATTGTGGGGCGGAATGGGCAGAGTTGGAGGTATGGGGGGGCACTGGGGGGTTAAGGGCGGTCGGGCTGGTGGGCGGCGATTTTCCAGGGGCGGTGGGTAAACTCCCAAGGCGCGTGGGTGTCCCACATGTGTCCGTAATGACGATTAACTGCTGAGCCGCAATTAACTGTGAACAGGCGGAAATACGTCGAATGACAGCTGGAAAAGCGGATGGGGAGTGCGAGTGGGGTGGTGTTGGGAAAACAGGGCCGAGGGGAAAGTAGGGGGTGGTGGGAGGAGCGAGGGAAAGCGGCATCCACCGGAAGCAGGCGCTAAGGACAGAAGTCAAGGTAAAATAAAAGGCCAACGAGTGGGGCAAGAAAAGCACATAAGCAGGAAATGAAAAGCAGAACAAAACAGTTGAGTCAATTTCAAAAATAAGAAAAATATCATTGAATAAATAAATAAAGTTGTAACAATATGACAGCTGCAAATTAGTATTTTTTATATAAATATCATCGCAAAAATAATACTAGTTATACAAAAATATACTAGTTATATAAATAAATATATAAACAAACAAATAAACAAAAACTATTTAGAGATAAACAAATAGCTAGGTAAAGAATCAGATAAAAAATAAAATGGAATTTTCCTATTTATTAAATTAACAAATTTGATTTCTTTATAACCTCTATCAATCTAAAAATAGAGTCGCAAACCCCTTTAATCATTTGCTTCCCTGCCTTATGAATGAATTAGATAGCAAAATGAATGAAGCTAAGTGAATACATGATTCATAAATGATTTCTGACCAGGGGACTTTTCCTATCTCTCCTTATTCCCACTTTCCTGCATTTATTAATAAAGAAAATGGAAAAATTGGACCATATGTGAGAGTTTTTCCTTTGCTTTTCCTCGAGAGGTGTGAGTTTTGTGATATGAATGAGTGCCGACAAAGGCAAACAAATGCGCAAATAAATCGAGTTGGGGGGGTGGGAAAAGTGGCAGGTGGGCGGAAAATGAGGGGGGTTTTTTGGGGAAAGAAGAGGAGGTGGGGGAAAACGGAAGCGTGAAGGACAGCTGAGGACGGATAATGATTATGATGGGGCGCCCACCTAGACACGCATTTTGGCTCAACTTTGGATGACAATTGCAGCGCATATCCGCTTCCGGTACAGGCCACTCCCCCCTCTTACGCACACACAGCTACTCAGCCACAGGACATTTATCCTAATCACACACACACACGCACACACAGGACACTGAGAGCTTATTTATGTGCCCAACTTCTTTTCGACATTGTTCTTTTATTATTTTAGTCCTTGTCGGCCCCCCTCCGAATCTTCCTGCCATTTTTGTCGCAATTTAGCTAAAAGCGTCGTCTAAGAGGAAGTCCTTTTTATACTCGCATTCCCCACCGCCGTTGCCGCTGTCGTTGTCCTTAATCTCATTCCACATCGGCTGCTGCTCCTTTTGACATGCCCTCATAAAGGAAAAGTCGACGAAAATGGTGGGTGTGGCCGGAAAAGCGACGGCTTACCAAACCGCCTTTGTCCTTTTGATATAGCATCCTCCATTTCTCGGCAGATCTCGGAAATTGTGAGCCATTTCCCCGAGCACTTAATCGATTAATTAAAAACAATCATCCTACTTTTACCGGGTTTCTTGCTTATTTTTACTATGAGTTGTTCACTCTTAAAAACCGATCGTTCATTTCTAATTGTCTTTACCTTAAACTAAAATTTTTCATTAAAATAAATCTTAAATATATACTAATGAATGAAAATCTCGGGGACTACAAAAAAATTACATCAAGTCTGTTGGTTCATCTCTACTTTATTTCACCCACTTTCATTATAATGTTGTTTTGGGCTCTTGTTTTCCAAGCGCATTTTCCAACTTAATATACTAAGAGAGAGAAAAACAGTTAAAAGTTGTGCTCCGTTTCTCGTTAAGTTTCAGTGCACGGCCGTTAGGTGGAGCTTTATGGACACATTTCAGCATTTTCCATATGTTCTTAATACACTTAAAGAAAGTTCAAAACATTGTCAAAAGATATATGGTTTTTATACCCAGAGTTTGCTTAAATAGATATTCCATTTATTTAAGAAAAATTAAAAAATATACTAAGGTGTCCAAGAAAGGAAAAATTTAATTTTTAATTTAAATAAATTAACTACTATATTCTTTCAGACATTCTGATTAAAAAATACAATAATTTTTAAACAACGATTTTATATATCCCAGTAGCTGTTTAATTTTTAAGAGACTTTAAGGGTTTACTCAAAGTCAAGTTATATAGAAAATTCAGTCACTTCCTCAAAATAAATTAAACCTGTTTCATTGCTGAAAAAGCCAATAGAATACAGTTTGAAACTTTAAGAAATTTGTTGTTTCGGAAGCCATATGTGTTTTTCTCTCAGTGTCTAGTTCCGGATGCCGTGTTCCTCCGACTTGACTTATTACTCGCAGAAACAGCAACACACACATGTGCTGTAAAAATGAAAATGGCGCTACAAAAATGAGAAATGAAGAATGACAACATCAAATTAGCTTCATAAAAATGTCGACTCGCTCAGTGCCACTGAGTTTTTGGGTGGTGTGAAACAATACAGTTTATAAAAATGAGAGTGCAAAAATATTTTTATGATAAATGACTGTAAACGAGCACGTGAGTGGGGTGTGGGGTGTGGGGTGTGGGGAGCCGAACTTGGAGCCAAGGACATTCCATAGACATAAACGTGCTGCTGTCAACCGCACACGCACATGCCGGCGCACCCACACACGCACGCCCAAACAGGGACATCTATATGACAGGAGCATTTTGGCGTCGACGTTGACATTGACGCCATTTCCGGCCGACGCGGGAAAGCGGGAAAGCGGCAAAGGTACGGCAGCAACAGTTGTCCTTTGTCGCCAAAACTCCCTCCCCCAATTTTGGGATTTACCACCAGCACCCCATCTACCCGCAGGAATTTTCCCACACCCGGGGCGACATGTGTCACATGCACACTGATGTAACCTAGCCTAGAGTTTTATTTTAAATTTTCCTCGTTCTTTTACGACAAGTACATGTAGCGATCTTGTTGTCGAATCGACGCAAGGGGGTAGTCAGAAGAAAGCTAACCTCTAAATTAAGAAATCCTAAAGAATTCGCGGGTTCACTTATAATTCCAATCAGTGAGTTCCAGAGTGTACAGAAAGAAAGTTTTTTAAGTTGACCTAAGAACGCCCCTTTTAAAGAGGCAGCCAATTTGACATTTGATGTAAAGAACTGAAGAATTCACGTTTTCATTTTATTTTGACATTCTCTTAAATTGGTTCTTTACTTTCTATTAAATTATCAGAAGAACGGTCTTTCTGTTCAAGACCATTCTTCTAAAAAATGATAAATAATGCTCTAGACATTCCAAATGGGTTGTTCATAAGCTGTAACTAAAAATAACCATTACGAAAAATCCTTAAATAATTAATAAAAGATTATAAAGCTTAACAATTAATAAATAAAGATATACAATAAATGTTTCAATTTAAAGACTACTTTAAGTGCGTTCCTTCGGGGTTTTGTAAAAGATTAAAAGTCTTAACAATTTATAAATAAGTATATTAAGTGAATTTTTTCATTTCAAAGTCTACTTTAAGTGCGTTTTTCCAGGATTTTATAGGGAGGGTAATTTTTCAAGAGTTTTATTTTTAATATTCTTGAATTATTTTGCACACTCAATAAATCGAGCATTAACTCACCCCTGCTGTACAGCTTTTGGGGACCCTTACAAAACCACTTCGCCATCTGTTGCGGTGTTCCATATAAACTCAATATTATGATAATACCCAAAACCGTACAATTCCATTGGCAAAAGTTATTGACCGCATGCCGAAAGTTTTCATAGATTGGAATTATTTTGGCTTCCTTGCCGGTTGCTTGGCAAGTTTTGCGTGTACAGTCAACCGAAACTTATTATTAATATCCTTTAGTATGCTGCAGTGTGGATTTTACTGCCAAGCTTAGCTTTTGCTATTTGTTTAATTAGATTTCTCAAGTGGGAACCTCAGAAACCGCACATTTTCTCAAGACTTCCGTAGGACGGTTGGGGGGGGGGGGGACTTTCCATTGCAGGCGGCTGCAATTTTTCGAACTGTTGCTCTTGGAAAAGGGTGAGGGAAACCGCAGAAGAAAATCCCTCGGCCAGTTTTCCTCAACCTCTGACCCCTGACCCCTTGCCCCATTGGCATCGTAACAAAGCTATTTTTCTAAGGGGTTCTACGTCGCTGTCTCGCAAATATTTCAGTGGGAACTTTAGCATTTTGTGCACTTTAATTTGCGGTTAGCAGAACTCGCAAAGTTTTTCTCCAACCTTAGGACCCCAAAAACCCGAGTGACCGCATCAAAGAGCCACTGCGAGGGCCATTTGTAAACAGACAAAAGCTAATAGCTGCGGCACGAAAACTTCCACCAAACTACCAACAATGAAACTTGCACTTCCTCATCTCAACTAATTCCGGTTTCTTTATAATATTTGGTTTTCCCATTGTTCTACAACTATTTACAAGATTTCCATCCGACTCAATTAAGTATTTCACTGGTATAAAAAAAAATCGGATCAAAGGTGAAAGTTAAGAAAACAAACGGAAACTTTACTGGCGAATTATGCAATACTTCGGCTAGGATTATAAGATACAAGTTTTTTAAGTAATTAATAGTAATCTTAATCTATTTATTAGTGCTAAATAAGAAAGCCCAAAAATACTTTTCAGTTCATTTGGTTATTTTATTATTTTAATAAAAATATACAACAAAATAATAAGCATACACGATTTTTATAGAAAACATATTCCCATCTGAGCTATTTTTTAAATGATCTTTTTATTTTTTAAAACTAAACATTTTTATCAATACCCCCTTAAAAGCCTATGCTTAAACAGTCAAATAATTATACGAAAAACATTTGAAAATATATATTTTAAATGAAACTCAGGTTGTACTAATTGGAATACCTTTCAAAATAGCCCAACGCAGCCCCGTCGACGTTTTAAACCCTCGTTGGGTTAATCGCAAAGTGCTCTAATTGAATTTCATTTCGCATTAAAGCGCCCCAGTGGGCGTGGCAGTGGGCGGGGCAGTGGGTTAACCAATCTGGGCATTATTAAATTATCCCTTAGACACCGCAATCGCTCTACCCCTCCTGGATTTTCCCCTCAGTCGGTCTTGGCTTTTGTTATTATGAGCTTTACTTTGGCTTTTTGCCACTTTTCAGTTTGGTGCCAGGCGCTTTTTAGCCATTAATCTTCTTTGACGCGCTTAAATCACATGAATAACAAATTAGATGGCATATTAGTACGTGGCTTTACCGCCTTTGTAATACGGTTCTTTTTTTTTTTTTTTTGTTAAATCCGACAAAATGTCAAATGTTGTGGCACGCAAAAAAAAAGCGAAGGGAAAAAGAAAAGCCGGCAAAAAGAAAGGGAAATGAGAGTGAACATTAAATAACAAAAGGATCTCGCTCCCTTGGCTCTATATATTTTTGCATAATTCATTGGCCTGTCTAACGGTGCGTATGCGTTATCCCCACTTTCCCCTTGAGCTTTTCCAGGGGGGTTGCACCTCATTTTCCCTATACCCCCCCATATTTTCGCTCCTTTGTGCTGTCAGTTTGCTAATTAGCTACGCATTTTCATTGTCGTTTAAACTCCTTTCATATGCATATTTACCCACTCCGCCGGGTATTTATGTTTTTCGCCTTATGTCCTTTAATTCTTTTAATGCAACTTAATTATTTCGCTATACGTTTGTGTCACTGACAGGAAGACAAAGCCCATGTCTTGTGACATGTGCCATATATGCCATATACCCCGACCATTTTCCTGTCTGCCCCTCCTCTCATTTTGATAAATTATATGCATTTTTAATCTAATTAAATTGCAACAGGCGGCAAATGTCACTGGCTGCTGTTTTGTTATTTTTGCCGCTGTCTTCCGATTTCTTGTGATTAATGGGTGAGAATAATGTAGGATATCTGTAATCGGAGTAGGAGCTATTTTCAGTGCCCATCAACTAGCTTTTCTATCTTTCCTGTCCAAAATGGGCTTCAAAAATGTAAATCGCATTTGTTTCTCTCGACCTCAAAGTATTTTTTGTACAGCTATTTTGTAAGAAAAAAAATCGTTGGGGCAAATTTATCATCATTTCGTGGGATTTGGCCAGCCATTAAATACCCCCTATAAACATGGCCTGGAAATAATTTTGCGATAAGCATAAACCATGGACAAATATGCATATTTATGTATTTATGTGTGTGCTCCCATAACCGATTTCATTTTTATTTTTTTAGCTGCATGCTTGTTAAGCGATAATTGCATTTAAGGCACAAGCCGCTTAAAAACAGATTTGCCATCTCGTTTCTTTTTGAAATAAATATTCAGCCATAAACGAATCGAAAATTCACTGCGAAAATCGGCTTAATTATATTTAAGACGCTTAAATATATATTTTAGAATTTATTTTAAGCTTATTTATTTAGTTTACCTTAAGTGGAAATTTTATATCAACTTATTGGACCTTTTTAAACAAACAAGCACACTTTCAAAATGATATATACCTTTTTTTTGTTGGTTACTAAAAATCATGAAAAACAAAAATCTTAAAAATAGAACGTCGAGCACTTACTTAAAATAATGTTTTAGTTTCTAAATTTCAGTGTAAATAAGAAATATACAACTAAATATTGACTGAATACCTACCTTGAACTGCTAACTTAACTTTAACTGTAATTACTTGAGTTAATTTTTAGAACTCAGGATAGATTTAACCAATATAGAATCCTGAAACCCAGGCATATATGCTCTCGAACTGTTTGCAACAGCCCAAGAACAATCAGAAAATTTCCGAAGACTTAAACTTTTGCCCCATTTCAAGTTTCTCGTCCTCTACCGCCGCACACATACACTGCAACAAATAACTGGCAGTTAACTCGCATTCCTGACTCCTCAGCCATTGTGCCATAAAGCAGCGCAACTGTTGCACAGATGAGCATAAAAAAAAGGAAAGGAAAAACATGGGGAAAAGCGCAGGAAAGGCGGGAAAAGCCACTTGGAGGAAGCTAGTTAGCTAGAGAGAGAAACAGCAGAGCCTGTTGCCACATAAACAGCAAATTTTATTAGATTACACATACGCCGGGTAGTCCCACATGGGGAGGGAGAAGCCAACTGCATCGCTGGGAAAATCCAGAGGCGGAAAATGTGGGGAGTGGCTGGGGAAAGCGAGGAAAGTCGAAAGCGAGGAAAAGCGAAGTCAGAGTGCAAAATTTTTATGACTCCCAGCGGATGTTTTGATACGTTTTTATGAGACGCGCGCGTGCTGTAAGCGAACGGCGACTTCCGCTCGCCATAGGCCTCGTCTATAACTCCAAGCCCGGCCCCGCCCCCTTTCAGGCCACCGCCCCACCTAAAAAACACCCCGCCCACTTTTCACATCCAACAAACTGACACTGCCTTATCGCACTGCTGAGCATTTGCTTGATGTTCTCTAATAGAAAACGGCAGGAAAATCGAAAACAAGATGGGAAATAAATTATGCTGATTTCAAATGCCCTAAAACTTAAAAATATATATCTTTACCCTTAAAAAAAAACAATGTTTATCCAACAAAAATAGAGCCAGAACAAAACAAAATATATCATTTTTAATTCCATTTAAAATACATTTTTGAACTTATTGACTTAGGACTTCCATTACATATATAAATATATATTGAATAATTATAAATCACAATTAATTTTATAAAGAGGATATTGCTCAGTGATTTAAATATATATATATATTGTTATAAGCCATTGATTTCAAAAAATCTTGATCACAAATGAGATAATCTATTTTTAAGGAACTATTCCACGCCTTATAGAATATTTTTCTTTTCTTAAATTCAAAACAGCCCCAGTTAGGGCAAAAAAGGGAATATATACATGCATCTAAATATTTGCCCGACTGTCTTTCGCATTTATTGCAGGACGACCAACTAGGCGAAGATTGAAGTGATTGCCATGAAGTCGAAATTGGTTCTGACAGGGAAGTCGGTCCTTTGCATAAACAAATTCATCGGCAGTTGGCAAAGGAACTCGAATTGATGACACATAAAAGCGAAGTGGGAGCAAAATAAAATGAGGGTGGGCGAAAAAAAAAAAAAATGGACCAAGGAGCTCGTAGAATTTTATTTACCCATAAATGGAGGAAAAAGAGGGTTAAAAGGGGTTACTTTAAGCCAACATAAGATTTTTCATTCCTTTTAATAAAGTTTCCTCGTCTTGGAGTCCCCATTATTGAATGCAAATAAACAACCAATAGCATGCTTTCGGATATCTAAATCAGTCTTAACGAATTCGTATCGTGTCCAACTTTTTCACAGCAGATCTCGGCTAATTTAAATCCAGTGAAACCTAGGAGAATCTTAAAAACTTTTCCCTCACATCTTTCTTGGCATTTCCCCATAAATCTCTTGCCTCGATGGCTGACAAACGTTTAACTCCATGGCTTCGCCGTCATTTGGTTTGAAGTTGTGGGACTAACTAACTATGTGACCCGAACCCATAACACATTCCTCTCTTTAAAAGTTACCCAAACTTTGGCAACGGCCCTCTTACATTATCCTCGGTGCGGCAGAATGGCTCTGGAAAAACCTTTAGCTCCCCAAAAACTCGGAAAACCCCTTTTCCCCAACTGAAAAGCCCCCCCCCCACCAATTGCCACTTTTTCCATGGAGCATACTTTTTGGGCATGGCAAATGGCAGCGCTGATTTACTTTGCAATTACAGCCAACTGAGGGCCTGAGATGAAAGAGGGCGGCTGGGAGGGGGGGGCTTATAGATGGGGGCGTGGCTGGGTCTGGGTATAAGGGGGTCTAAAGCAATGAACTAGAAAGCTGTCTGATTAGCGTACAGCTAGGAAAAGTTTCTCCACTTATACATACACACACACAGATTTATTGAGCCCGCTGTCCGCGTCAATAATTTGCATGGGTTAAACGTACAGAGGCAGGAAGATCACAAAATCCGGGGGTTAAGTCAACCTAGACCCCCTTAACCCCCTCATGCCTGACTTCCTGTGTCAATGCCCAGTGATTTACCTATGTACATAGATAAGTATGTGTGTGAGTCCAGGAGAGAGTGTAAAAGCGTGTTTGAGAAAAAACTTTCTACACTTCAGCTCAAGTTACTTCTAGTTCGCTTTTTTACCAGGGTATGTATAATATCAATAGATTTATAGTTTAAAGTATCCTAATAACTTCATAAATTGTGAAAACTGATGCCCACTTGATATTTCCGCTTACACATCCATTGAAATATTCAATATAACTTTACAAACTTTAATAAAGTAATAAAACAGAAATAATTAAGAGTTTTTCAAAATACTTATACACTTCTACCATACAACAATGAGTCATATTAAATAATTAGTTACCAACATCTTTTCAAAGAACTGCATTAAGCAATTAATACATTTTAGTAATATCAAACAAAAACTCAATTACATTTGATTGAAACATATTTTTCGATTACATGGCTAATAAGAAAATTAGGTTAAAGCAACTCTAAAAAAATAAACTCAATTTTAATTCAAGTAATTAACGTTATTATTGATTTAAAACGCATAAAAACGGCAAATCAATTAATTTCTGAATACTTAAAGAGCATTTTATAATCGGCTTGTAGCCCTTTTTTTTATATTACTATTTTTTAGCTCTTTTGCTGCAGCGAAAACCGAGTGACAATAAATTGTTAAGTGCAGAAAAAGTTTATAGCCTTTGAGTGAGGTGAATGATGGCTAACACACACGAACACGAAGTTTAAGATGGGCCAAACCCGCTCTAAGCTCAACTCAAACCCTATCGGGGGAAGCCCCTGAAGTGCCACTGAGCGAAAAACTCAGTTAGTAGGCGAAAATGAGTGGGACATTGCCGCTTCTTTGTTGTCTGGCTGAAGATCGCTTTACAAACGAAATCCCTCACGGATCGAACACACAGGGTACTTTGTTGAATAGACTAGAAAAATAGATTGTTTCGATGTAAAAGAGCTTCTATGGGGAAAAATGAGAAATTTCAGAAACAGTAAAGACTTCAGTTATGGTACAGTAAAACTTAAGGTCGATGGCATAATATTATGCATTATGTTAGTACCTAGGAAAGTAATGATAGTATTTTTCGTATTCCTTAAAAAAGGGTTTTACAGGAGAGTCCATACATTCTAAATAAACAATGTACGATTTTCAGAAAATATTATGTTTGTCAATATATTAGTAACTTATGACATAAATAAATTTAATTTGAATTTTATGATCCAAAACTAACAATTTAAATTAAATGTTTTGTTATTTTAATCGAAGTTTCTTTTGCAGAAAATTGCACTTTAACCTACTGAAGGCATGTACCATTTGGAAATTAAAAGTTTAAAAGACTGGTTTTTATTATTTAAATTATCTATAGGAACTAAATAAAACTGAAGAACATTTTAATAACATAAAACAATTACACACCATATGAATTCTTCATTAATCACAATATGAAAATATATAAGATAAGCCTATGAAAAATAAAAGGTTAATTTTACGGAATCAAAATTTAAGGCGTCGTAATAAGCCACATAAATTGAGGGAAAAAATATAAATAGGCTCAGTAAACTGTCAAACAAAAGCATATTCATTTGTAATTCACTTAATCGTCGTTAGCAAATTAATTCTCCGAAATTCCGGAACTGCAACTGTTAACCTGTTACCCCATCGGCCGTGAAAACGATATTGACAGCCCCCGGAAAGGCCGTCCTTGTCCGGATCCATATCCTGGGCCAACTGGTCCGATGATGAAGATTGATAATGTCCGGACAGCTGATGGCGGGTGCCTGGGACCTGAGATGAGGTGCTAACGATGACGACAACGACCAGAGTGTCCAAAGTGCGGAGCTGGGTGTACGGGAAACGGGGCCGGAGTTCGCATCATCAACAGTCGCCGGTCGTTTGATAAATCATGCATGCAAAGTACAGTGCAAACCCCCGAAACGGGACGACAACGGGCGGATTAACATGACTTCTCTTATTCACGATAAGAAGGCGTCTTTCCCTCTCTGCCTAATCAGCATTCAAATACAGGCACTCTGCTTTTCAGGTGGGGTATTATCATAGTACCGGAAAGGTGGTCGAGTTTTTCATATATCATAAAATGTAACATCCTTACTAGTTTAATTTAAAAAAAAAAATGTTTTTGACCTTATAATACCCCATTCACAGGCCTTAATTTTTAAGTTAAGAAATTAATTTATATTAAATGGGATTCTATTATTCTATTATCATAATACCAAAAAGGTGGTCGAGTTTTTCAGGTATCATAATATTTAACATCTTTACTAGTTTAATTTTAAATGCTAACTTCTTGTTTGAAATAACCATTAATAGACCTTAATTTTAAAGTTAAGAAATTCGTTTACATTAAATTCAGTTATATTTCTTTCTAAATATAAACCTATATCTTTTTATTACATTTTTCTTGTTCTGCTCCAATAACTTATTCACAATGTATTTAGTATTATTTTGAAAGACCCAAGGGTATTAGGAGTACCACTCCCATGGGGTTCCTCCGATTATCTCTCACTCGAAGCGTCATTCCACTCAAAGTCAACGCTGGTCGCCTCCGTCTTGTTAGCACCGGCATATTGCCGTCTCTTTCGCCGCCAGATCTCCTATCTCTTTCGGCTCTGTTGTCGCATTACCTAGCGTCAACGTCCGCCTTCAGTTGCATTTTGTCAGCGGTTTCGTGACGAAGCTCCAAGCGGTTTACTCCATCAATTAAACACGAGTTGCAGTGCCAAAACAATACTCGTTTCTCTTATTTACTTTTTTTTGAGTGATTGTTTTTGGGTGGGAAAGCAGGGGATAGACCAGAAAATCCCTGCGATGGGCCAAGAGGATCAGGAGCTATTAATCCGCGGCGGCAGCAAACACCCATCCGCCGAGCATCTGAACAATGTGAGTATAATCCATAGATCTTTAGGAACTGCGATTGCAACATCCAATAGTCTGCAGCGTGAGAACGGCGGCCCACAAAAGTTCAAAACCGCAATTGCGCAAGGAAATATAACCTAAAACAAATAGTGCTTATAGCTGTGATCCAAATAATATCAGTTTCCGCATGCTAAAAAAACATTTAAAGTACTTTCAATAACATTTTTAAATAGCTCCTAAAATAGGAAGATTTAACTAAGCTTTAACTAGCCTTCTTTTAATATTACAATAATTGGTTTACAAATTTAATCATTCGATTTTGTAAACATTCAATATATATTATATATATATTATTATATATTTTTCTTTTCCTTACAAAATTTTTTTTAATTTAATTTGTTTTTTACTTATGTTATTTTGAACACAGCTGTATTATATTATGATAGGCGTTGCCCAAAGCATTTTGAGTAAATCAAGATTGTTTTTTTGGTCTCCTTAGAATTTAAAGGAACAAACAAAGATTTAAAATAGTTCTCAAGAAGTATTATTGCTATATGAATCTATCTAAAGTAGATGCAAATAGTAGATTACATGTAGTGATGCATAACAAGTGGAGAGGCGGTTTGGATTATCAGCTTAAGTTGGCCAACAACATTTCTGGGTGTCTATAGCTCTGGGGAGACTTGAGATACAAGATACTGTATCCGTAGTATCGTTTTCTATTTGCCTATCTGCATCTCCTACATGATCTTAAGACCTCGCTGTTTGCCCGTCTCGCTGGTCTGAAATGTACAATCTGGTCTTATCTGGGTCATTATTTGACTAGACGAATGCTTTAGGTTCAGCATCTGATATCTCGGTATCTTTGTATCTTGCTTCGAATTCTTGGCACCTCGGCTTGTATAACAAGCAAATAAGTGAGTAGGGTATGTCTTCCCCTGGAGCTCTTTTTAACAACTTTGAAAAGTCTCAAAAAGTTCTACAGGAGATAGGAAATTCTTATCATTTTGGGAAAAAATACATTAAAGCTGACAAAGTAATAAGAAATTGAGTTTCATATTTAAATGTCATTGAATTTCATAATGAAGGTTAAATTTCATCAAATTTAGGTATAATACCTTATGTTTAAGAACTGTTCCTATGTTCTTTTATCGAGTGGTCGTGAACATTTCCGCCGAATAATTATGCCTCATTCAGTGTTTTGTTCGCATCAAAGTGAATGACTTTTGAGTGCACTCATTAGCCACTCGCACACTCGACAAAATGGGGGGAATACAACAAATTGAGTCGCTTCTTCATTCAGTCATTTCAATTTGTCAAGTTCATCAAAAAGGCGCCGGGTCCCCGCCTTCCCCGCGCAGCGCCATCTGGCGGCCCGAATTGCCTCCCTGTTTTGTAAGTAATTCAAAAATAGCACGCAAAGTAAGAAGTAAGCGAAAAAATTAAATAAATATGAAATGTAGCATCTTTCGCTACTTATTCCCAAAAAATATATATAAAAGAAAATAAAGAAAACGGGGAGAATAAACCAGAGACAGAATGATAAGAAAACCCAGTGGGAAAGGGACGCTGAAAACAGAAAGAAAGAAAAACTTTTTAATAACATTTTTCGGCCTCATTTGTTGTGAAAACAATTTTCCCAGGTCTGAGACTTCTCTCCCTCTCTCTCTGACTCTTTCCCCCACCATCTAGCCGTCCCGCTCTGCTCGAGGAGTGCCTGAAAACGGATATTACATTTTTTCGCGTCTACCTCTCGCGACGTCACCCAATTTTGGTTTTTTTCTGGCAAAAGTCAGCCCCAAAAACTGGACACTGAGTGCCTAGAAAAATAAGCATCCAAAGCATCGCAGCAGAAGATTAGCAGAGAAGACTCTTTAGAAACGATTTTTTTAATATTAAAACTACCATAGTTAATATTTATTTAATAGGAATTTTTAATCACTTTATTAAGCTTTATATGGTATTTGCTAAAATAGCCTTCAGATCAAGATACAAAATTATACAAAAAAGTAAAAGATTTATTAAAATACATTATTTTTACTTCAACTTTACAATATAAAAAAAAAAATAAATACACAAAATAAAATTTCATAGATTTTCCCTTGAGTAAAATATTTTAATCGATGTATTTATTTGTTTAACTTACAATTACATCATATTCTATCATGTATTTATGAAAAATATTACATAATGTTTCAAGACATAAATAAGAAGTTTAATAATTTCAAAGGACTCTAAGAAAATTCTTTTTTCCGGGCTTACCTGTAGTGAGGCGCTGAATGCAAGGTGGACATTACTTCTTTACATTTCTGCTGGCTTTTATTGAATGTCAGCTTTTTATTTGGCCCTCCTTCTTTGGATTTTGCCTTTATCATTTGCTTGCATTTTTTTGCCTAATTTTTTATGATTATTTATACAAATTATTATGAGAGCAGCGGTGGATAAAATGTTTTCCATATTGTGGCCATCATTTTGTCTTGTTTTTCCATTTTTTTTCTTGCCTGGACGCCAATTAGTGGATCCCTGTTATTTATGCTTTGCCCCAGGCCAACGCGATGGCATGAAACCCCACAAATGGAAAACAGAAAATTGTTTATGAAAATGAAAATATGCGGGGGAGCGGAAGTGGTGTGGGGGCGGAAATGTGTGGGGGGGTGGTTTGATTTGACCATACCGCAAACGTCTTCGGTTACCGCCTTCTCAAAAGGGAAGCCCCACCTGGGCGAAAACTGACAGCTGAGTGGGTTTGGCAACCGCTTCACCCATAAATAAATAATGTTCATTTCTCACTCACTATAGTTTTAGATAATAATAATATAATAATTTTGATTTATCAATCCTATAAAGCCCCATAATACAAAACATTTTGGTTTATTTATTATTATATCTATATTATTAAATCACTTAAGTACTATGATAACCAGAAATCAGAGTCTGCATTTATTTTTGACCCATTTTCACATGAACATTTTTGTTCTTAACTTAGTTAACCATTTTGCTATTCATGTCTGTTGCTTTCATAGATACTTCCCCTAGGAAAGCCATGAATTTGTTATTTCAAATAGTTAATCAGCTATTCATTTCGAAGCACTCGTATGGAAAATCCCCTTTGAAAGTATATAAATCGAGTGGATGGACTCAATTCGCCCAAAACTTTTGGCAAGTAAATATTCATGGCCGAACTACTCGCTCCACTCATTTATAAAGATTGGGACCCTACACCCCAACAAAAAAACCCATTTATATGGCCAAGTATCCTTAAAGTTTTATATTTAATAAAAACAAAGCTGACTGGGCTTAAAGTCCCCAAACGAAAGCCAAAGATGCCGGCGATTTACACTCGCAATTGTCTTATGAAGTGGCAACACGGTGGACCCTTGCCACGCCCACCGCCCTACGCCCTACGCCCTACGTCCCGTGACCCAGCCCCCCCAGCCCCGCCCACTTTCAAGGCCGTCAGCCAACAGGCCTAATTTCCACATTTTAAATAGGCCCCGCCATCACCATCGCCATCGACTCTTTCGGGAAACTTGGAAAACTCGGTACTTGGGCATTTTTATTAAACAGATGGGCGCCTTTGGAAAACTGAGTGGGGGGTTAAGGCCCGAAAACAGGGGTGGCGAGGGCAGGGATTAGCCAGCCTAGCCAAGATTTATGCACAGACGCCATCATTTTTATGGACGAGCGCCGTGAAATTGAAAAGTTTTTAGCTTGCAACCTTTACAAGATACACTAGAAAAATTTTTTTTTTTGTTGTATAGCATATTTATTACATAGGTTACAAATATTTATAATTTTATTATATGTGTAATATGTGTAAATTGGTCAGAAAATAAGTTTTTCTTGAGTGTTGTGTTATTTAATCCAAGCAGTCCAAGAAAATCTGAATTCCAAAAAGACATTCATAGTAAATAATATTTGCAATCCCATTCGAAAAGCCCCTCCACAGCACTATTTTCTTGAGGTTTTCCATTTCATTGTTTTTGAGGGTGGAGAATTTGACTTCTGACCTGCCATAAAACACAGAGGCCACTCAGCTTCCGACTGCGGCACCAAACCCTCCTTTAGACGCTAGTATGGAACTATGGGTGAAAGTATGGGGTTATCTTCCCACTCTGGTACCATCGGGGTATGCTCTACACTGGTCGACATAAGTATTTTGACAAAACAAAAGTTAAATATACTCATAATTTGAACTTACTTCTTATAAACTTTTGGCATCAATGGAAAGGTAATTTAAATGCCGTTAGAATGATACAATACATTTCCTAACCCATTTAGTACTTATTGAAAAGGACGAATTTGTGTAAACATCTACTTTTAAAACTTTTTTCCTCGACCTGAAAACTCAAATTTTTTGATGCAAAAAGTTTCTTCAAACAAAAATAATAGTATCTACAAAAAGAATTTTTCAAAAATCATTTTGCATATATTTTTTATGATTTTTTGAAAATGTTTAGAAACTTGAATTGAGCCATATTTTTCTTTTTTTCATAAAAATTTTTTCCGACATTGTCCCCTTCAAAAAATCATAAAAAAAAAACTATGCAAACTATCAATTAGTTGTTCCGAGCAATCATTATGTACTTAATTGGTTTGTTATGATGTATGTTTATTTATATTAAAGACAAATATCTAATTCAATGAATTAAGTTTAGAATTGTCCGCATTGTAGTGTTTTTGTAACGTAACGTGAGAAGTAGGCATAGTTTAAGTTTGAGAGCGAGCTACATCTTTGGCAAGGTGAGCAGGAGCCCCGTAGTGACAGGACGACGTCATGACCTGGTTCGGAGTATAGTTTTACATCTCCTGGTCCTGGTCTTGTGCTTTCAAAAGCTTTGGCTTCTTAGCCTGTGGAGCGAACGTATCATCTACCGTATCCTGGGAATCGCGCTTTAGCAAGGAATTTGCTTTAGACTGTTTCTGTTCCTCCTCGGATTGGCGAAGAGCTTCGGGTGAAGCTTCTTCCTCCAGGTCCATGTGACAGCCCAGCTGACGGACGTTAATCTGATCCCCGGATTGGCGAAGAGCTTCAGATGGTGGTTCTTCCTTCTGCTCACGGCCCACCGCCGACAGTCCCTGTTCGGAGGACACCTGGTCGTCAGTGTCGCATGTTTTAGTGACAAGGGTTACACTAACCTGCTGATCTGCGTCGATTTTCTTGGGGGATTCCTCACCCTTGGAGTCCTTCTCCAGGCCCTTCACATAGGTGTTCGAAGGCGGTTCCGCCTCGATCTCCGGCTTTTCACCCTTGCCGGAGGTAGTCGCCATCTCGGGAGCTGCAATTCCGGGCTTCTCGGACCCGGTGGCTACGGACATGATTGGAATCCCCGAGTCCATTGATGCGCTGTTTCCCCCCTTTTGGTTGAAGGAGTCGCCGGAGGTAGCCGCCGCCTCGGGAGCTGCAGTTCCGGGCTTCTCGGACCCGGTGGCTATGGTCATTATTGGAAACCCGGCCTCCATTGGTGCATCATTTTCCCCCTTCTGGTTGAAGGAGATATCATTATCTAAGTCGGGCATGTCGGCCATATTGTTCACGTGTGCAAAGTTTTTGCTGGCTGATTGTTTTTAAAACGTCGTCTCGGTGATCCTTACCGCTGCTGAAAACCACTTAGCACCTTGATCCAACACCCCAAATAGATTAATTAGGGATTATACAAGTTTTAATGCACTTACTTTCAGTGGGAACCAATTTCACGTTGCGAGAAAATAATTTTTATAATTTAATATCTTGACAGATATTTGACAGACACTTAGTGTGGACGCACACAATTGGAGTTTGCCAGAATCAGGGTTGCCAGATTCCTGCGAGTCGATAATCCCTTAGCATATTCGGGCACACTTATCATATCAGTAACGATTCTCAAAAATAATAGCTTCCACTCATCTTTGGCTTACTTTCAAAACTTGAAGGGTGGTTTTCAGTGGCTACAAGGATTACTGCTGACCGATGGTAGATATCCGAAAAGAGTTTGATTCCAATGGGATCTTCGCAAGGGGGTTTCTGGTGTTGCTGTTGCTAATCAGCCCGATTGAATTTGGTTTTAGTCCAATTATCTTAAGAATTGAATTTTTGGTCGGGTATAAGAATAAAAATCAAGGAAGGAAGCTAACTTCGGCAAGCCGAAGTTTCTATGCCCTTGCAGGTCGTTCTCGTGGGAGCATTGTATTTTCAGAAAACTAAAAACTAATAAAAGAAATTTCAATTTACTAGCGTGTGTGTTAACCGAAAACGAAAAATAACGGTTTTTGTATTATTTTGATTTTAATTAATTAACTGGTCGTTCCTATGGCAGCTACATATATGATAAAGTCGGATACTCTACGATTAAAGGGCGTAATAAATCAACAATTTGTAGTGGACTTGCAGCTAAAGAAATATTAAATGTAATAAAGTAAATTGAAAAATGTAAATTGAAAATCCTTTACGATAGGTTTTATCAAACGAAAATTGCTAACGCAGAAACCTTTTGGTGTTGCTGGGAAATTTGACGCCGACAGTTCAGTGGGATTTGTTTCTCTGCTTGATTTGAAGCTTTATATATTGTCGGGCACTGATTTAATTAGAATTAATTAATTTAATTTAATTAGATTAGAACTTTGAACAAAATTTATTTTGATCAAACGACTATATCACATAGGTGCCATAGGAAGTGAAAATAAGTAAGAAAATGAAAAATTTTAGCCTCTTTTTTTAATCATTTTTCCCTCTTCTATACAGTATAGCGATTTAGGTGTAAAAATTGGACGACTAAATCCTATAACCGTCATGCACTCAGAAAAAACGGATAGAATTTGTTCGGCTTCTTTCATTTTTTGTAAGAAGGTAGCTCTGTTTTTTTTTTGGGATTCAGATTTTGGTCAAAAATACTCATTTTTTTGCGGTTTTTCAGTCGTAGTTTAGCCAAAACAAGGCGCACATCTAAAAGAAAGACTGTTTTGAGCAGCTTGCTAAAAATGCTATCGATTCCTATCACTTTGAGGAACATTTATTTTTTGACCCATTTTCTCATTTTTTCTAAGGGGGTACATCGGTTATTTTTGCGATTCAGATTTTGGTCAAAAATAGTCATTTTTTAGTGGTTTTTCAGTCGTAGTTTAGCCAAATCAAGGCGCACATCTAAAAGTAAAACTGTTTTGAGCAGCTTGCTAAAAATGCTATCGATTCCAAACACTTTGAGGAACATTTATTTTTTGACCCATTTTCTCATTTTTTCTAAGGGCGTACATCGGTTATTTTTGGGATTCAGATTTTGGTCAAAAATAGTCATTTTTTAGTGGTTTTTCAGTCGTAGTTTAGCCAAATCAAGGCGCACATCTAAAAGAAAGACTGTTTTGAGCAGCTTGCTAAAAATGCTATCGATTCCTATCACTTTGAGGAACATTTATTTTTTGACCCATTTTCTCATTTTTTCTAAGGGGGTACATCGGTTATTTTTGCGATTCAGATTTTGGTCAAAAATAGTCATTTTTAAGTGGTTTTTCAGTCGTAGTTTAGCCAAATCAAGGCGCACATCTAAAAGAACGACTGTTTTGAGCAGCTTGCTAAAAATGCTATCGTTTCCAAACACTTTGAGGAACATTTATTTTTTGACCCATTTTCTCATTTTTTCTAAGGGGGTACATCGGTTATTTTTGGGATTCAGATTTTGGTCAAAAATAGTCATTTTTTAGTGGTTTTTCAGTCGTAGTTTAGCCAAATCAAGGCGCACATCTAAAAGAAAGACTGTTTTGAGCAGCTTGCTAAAAATGCTATCGATTCCAAACACTTTGAGGAACATTTATTTTTTGACCCATTTTCTCATTTTTTCTAAGGGGGTACATCGGTTATTTTTGCGATTCAGATTTTGGTCAAAAATAGTCATTTTTTAGTGGTTTTTCAGTCGTAGTTTAGCCAAATCAAGGCGCACATCTAAAAGAAAGACTCTTTTGAGCAGCTTGCTAAAAATGCTATCGATTCCTATCACTTTTAGGAACATTTATTTTTGACCCATTTTCTCATTTTTTCTAAGGGTTATTTTTGGGATTCAGATTTTGGTCAAAAATAGTCATTTTTTAGTGGTTTTTCAGTCGTAGTTTAGCCAAATCAAGGCGCACATCTAAAAGAAAGACTGTTTTGAGCAGCTTGCTAAAAATGCTATCGATTCCTATCACTTTGAGGAACATTTATTTTTTGACCCATTTTCTCATTTTTTCTAAGGGTTATTTTTGGGATTTAGATTTTGGTCAAAAATAGTCATTTTTTAGTGGTTTTTCAGTCGTAGTTTAGCCAAATCAAGGCGCACATCTAAAAGAAAGACTGTTTTGAGCAGCTTGCTAAAAATGCTATCGATTCCTATCACTTTGAGGAACATTTATGTTTTGACCCATTTTCTCATTTTTTCTAAGGGGGTACATCGGTTATTTTTGCGATTCAGATTTTGGTCAAAAATAGTCATTTTTTAGTGGTTTTTCAGTCGTAGTTTAGCCAAATCAAGGCGCACATCTAAAAGAAAGACTGTTTTGAGCAGCTTGCTAAAAATGCTATCGATTCCTATCACTTTGAGGAACATTTATGTTTTGACCCATTTTCTCATTTTTTCTAAGGGGGTACATCGGTTATTTTTGCGATTCAGATTTTGGTCAAAAATAGTCATTTTTTAGTGGTTTTTCAGTCGTAGTTTAGCCAAATCAAGGCGCACATCTAAAAGAAAGACTCTTTTGAGCAGCTTGCTAAAAATGCTATCGATTCCTATCACTTTTAGGAACATTTATTTTTGACCCATTTTCTCATTTTTTCTAAGGGTTATTTTTGGGATTCAGATTTTGGTCAAAAATAGTCATTTTTTAGTGGTTTTTCAGTCGTAGTTTAGCCAAATCAAGGCGCACATCTAAAAGAAAGACTGTTTTGAGCAGCTTGCTAAAAATGCTATCGATTCCTATCACTTTGAGGAACATTTATGTTTTGACCCATTTTCTCATTTTTTCTAAGGGGGTACATCGGTTATTTTTGCGATTCAGATTTTGGTCAAAAATAGTCATTTTTTAGTGGTTTTTCAGTCGTAGTTTAGCCAAATCAAGGCGCACATCTAAAAGAAAGACTGTTTTGAGCAGCTTGCTAAAAATGCTATCGATTCCTATCACTTTGAGGAACATTTATGTTTTGACCCATTTTCTCATTTTTTCTAAGGGGGTACATCGGTTATTTTTGCGATTCAGATTTTGGTCAAAAATAGTCATTTTTTAGTGGTTTTTCAGTCGTAGTTTAGCCAAATCAAGGCGCACATCTAAAAGAAAGACTCTTTTGAGCAGCTTGCTAAAAATGCTGTCGACTCCTATCACTTTGAGGAACATTTATTTTTTGACCCATTTTCTCATTTTTTCTAAGGGGGTACATCGGTTATTTTTGGGATTCAGATTTTGGTCAAAAATAGTCATTTTTTTGTGGTTTTTCAGTCGTAGTTTAGCCAAATCAAGGCGCACATCTAAAAGAACGACTGTTTTGAGCAGCTTGCTAAAAATGCTATCGATTCCTATCACTTTTAGGAACATTTATTTTTTGACCCATTTTCTCATTTTTTCTAATGGTTATTTTTGGGATTCAGATTTTGGTCAAAAATAGTCCTTTTTTAGTGGTTTTTCAGTCGTAGTTTAGCCAAATCAAGGCGCACATCTAAAAGAAAGACTGTTTTGAGCAGCTTGCTAAAAATGCTATCGATTCCTATCACTTTGAGGAACATTTATTTTTTGACCCATTTTCTCATTTTTTCTAAGGGGGTACATCGGTTATTTTTGGGATTCAGATTTTGGTCAAAAATAGTCATTTTTTAGTGGTTTTTCAGTCGTAGTTTATCCAAATCAAGGCGCACATCTAAAAGAAAGACTGTTTTGAGCAGCTTGCTAAAAATGCTATCGATTCCTATCACTTTGAGGAACATTTATTTTTTGACCCATTTTCTCATTTTTTCTAAGGGGGTACATCGGTTATTTTTGCGATTCAGATTTTGGTCAAAAATAGTCATTTTTTAGTGGTTTTTCAGTCGTAGTTTAGCCAAATCAAGGCGCACATCTAAAAGAAAGACTCTTTTGAGCAGCTTGCTAAAAATGCTGTCGACTCCTATCACTTTGAGGAACATTTATTTTTTGACCCATTTTCTCATTTTTTCTAAGGGGGTACATCGGTTATTTTTGCGATTAAGATTTTGGTCAAAAATAACATTTTTTAGTGGTTTTTCAGTCGTAGTTTAGCCAAAACAAGGCGCACATCTAAAAGAAAGACTGTTTTGAGCAGCTTGCTAAAAATGCTATCGATTCCTATCACTTTGAGGAACATTTATTTTTTGACCCATTTTCTCATTTTTTCTAAGGGGGTACATCGGTTATTTTTGCGATTCAGATTTTGGTCAAAAATAGTCATTTTTTAGTGGTTTTTCAGTCGTAGTTTAGCCAAATCAAGGCGCACATCTAAAAGAACGACTGTTTTGAGCAGCTTGCTAAAAATGCTATCGTTTCCAAACACTTTGAGGAACATTTATTTTTTGACCCATTTTCTCATTTTTTCTAAGGGCTATCGGTTATTTTTGGGATTCAGATTTTGGTCAAAAATAGTCATTTTTTAGTGGTTTTTCAGTCGTAGTTTAGCCAAATCAAGGCGCACATCTAAAAGAAAGACTGTTTTGAGCAGCTTGCTAAAAATGCTATCGATTCCTATCACTTTGAGGAACATTTATTTTTTGACCCATTTTCTCATTTTTTCTAAGGGGGTACATCGGTTATTTTTGCGATTCAGATTTTGGTCAAAAATAGTCATTTTTTAGTGGTTTTTCGGTCGTAGTTTAGCCAAATCAAGGCGCACATCTAAAAGAACGACTGTTTTGAGCAGCTCGCTAAAAATGCTATCGTTTCCAAACACTTTGAGGAACATTTATTTTTTGACCCATTTTCTCATTTTTTCTAAGGGGGTACATCGGTTATTTTTGGGATTCAGATTTTGGTAAAAAATAGTCATTTTTTAGTGGTTTTTCAGTCGTAGTTTAGCCAAATCAAGGCGCACATCTAAAAGAAAAACTGTTTTGAGCAGCTTGCTAAAAATGCTATCGATTCCAAACACTTTGAGGAACATTTATTTTTTGACCCATTTTCTCATTTTTTCTAAGGGCGTACATCGGTTATTTTTGGGATTCAGATTTTGGTCAAAAATAGTCATTTTTTAGTGGTTTTTCAGTCGTAGTTTAGCCAAATCAAGGCGCACATCTAAAAGAAAGACTGTTTTGAGCAGCTTGCTAAAAATGCTATCGATTCCTATCACTTTGAGGAACATTTATTTTTTGACCCATTTTCTCATTTTTTCTAAGGGGGTACATCGGTTATTTTTGCGATTCAGATTTTGGTCAAAAATAGTCATTTTTTAGTGGTTTTTCAGTCGTAGTTTAGCCAAATCAAGGCGCACATCTAAAAGAAAGACTCTTTTGAGCAGCTTGCTAAAAATGCTGTCGACTCCTATCACTTTGAGGAACATTTATTTTTTGACCCATTTTCTCATTTTTTCTAAGGGGGTACATCGGTTATTTTTGCGATTCAGATTTTGGTCAAAAATAGTCATTTTTAAGTGGTTTTTCAGTCGTAGTTTAGCCAAATCAAGGCGCACATCTAAAAGAACGACTGTTTTGAGCAGCTTGCTAAAAATGCTATCGATTCCAAACACTTTGAGGAACAATTATTTTTTGACCCATTTTCTCATTTTTTCTAAGGGCGTACATCGGTTATTTTTGGGATTCAGATTTTGGTCAAAAATAGTCATTTTTTAGTGGTTTTTCAGTCGTAGTTTAGCCAAATCAAGGCGCACATCTAAAAGAACGACTGTTTTGAGCAGCTTGCTTCAATTGCTATCGATCCCCATCATTTTAGGCACAAGAACTATAATTTTTTTAATTTTTTTAAAATTATTTTTTGACTATTCCTATGGGAGCTATAGGATATTGTTAAAACATCATACAATTTTTAAAAATTACCATGGTTTTCCATTTTTGGACTTCTTGCAATTTTTACACTTATATGTAATGTATATGTAATGTAATATGTATATCATAAAAATATTTTTATTTTATTTTTATTAAATATCTTATACTTGCTTGGGTCATTATAGTTTTGATTAAGATTTCGGTTTCTGTTTTATAGGGTGACAACGGAGGAGCTTCGCAGAGCTGCATCAACCAGGGCTTTGGGCAGGCCAAGAACTACGGCACTCTGCGGCCGCCCAGTCCGCCGGAGGACTCCGGATCGGGAAGTGGTCAGCAGGCGGAGAACCTCACCTACGCCTGGCACAACCTGGACATTTTCGGGGCGGTCAATCAGCCGGGATCCGGATGGCGGCAGCTGGTCAACCGGACACGCGGACTATTCTGCAACGAGCGACACATCCCGGCGCCCAGGAAACATCTCCTCAAGAACGGTGAGCTAATTGCTATTAGCAAAAAATATGTAATACAGTAAAAAAATTGAAAAAAGTAAAACAATGCGTTTTAATGTAGGTATTTAATAATACAATTTTTCAGAATCGACAACGCATTTATTTAAATATATTATATTTTAAAATAACACATTAAACATTAAATAATTTTTTTATCAGCACATTTTAATGCATTGTTTTACTGTTTTCAGATTGAGTTTTCTTTTTTATTCAATTAATAACGTTCTAAAGAATTTTTATTATATTTCACCATGTTTTAAAAGGCTGAATACAACATTTATATTCAAATAATATTAAAAACTTCTGCTATACTATATACAATTTACTTCTTATGCTAGTCTTGTCATTTTTTCATCAAGATTTGCAACTTAAATAACAATATGAAATACAGAAATATATTAATTATTAGAAATATATATTCTCATTTTCCTGTGCCCACAATGATCTGCAGTTTGCGGCGTGGCCTATCCGGGTGAGTTGCTGGCCGTGATGGGCAGTTCCGGGGCCGGGAAGACGACCCTGCTGAATGCCCTGGCCTTCCGATCGCCGCAGGGCATCCAGGTGTCGCCGTCCGGGATGCGACTCCTCAATGGCCAGCCGGTGGACGCCAAGGAGATGCAGGCCAGATGCGCCTACGTCCAGCAGGATGACCTCTTCATCGGTTCGCTGACGGCCAGGGAGCACCTGATCTTCCAGGCCATGGTGCGGATGCCACGACACTTGACCTACCGACAGCGGGTGGCCCGGGTGGATCAGGTCATCCAGGAGCTGTCGCTCAGCAAGTGCCAGCACACGATCATCGGAGTGCCGGGCAGGGTGAAAGGTCTTTCGGGCGGAGAGAGGAAGCGACTGGCCTTTGCCTCTGAGGCCTTGACCGATCCACCGCTCCTCATCTGCGACGAGCCCACCTCCGGACTGGACTCCTTCACCGCCCACAGCGTCGTCCAAGTGCTGAAGAAGCTCTCGCAGAAGGGCAAGACCGTCATCCTGACCATCCACCAGCCATCATCCGAACTCTTCGAGCTCTTCGACAAGATCCTGCTGATGGCCGAGGGCAGAGTCGCCTTTCTAGGCACTCCCAGCGAAGCCGTCGACTTCTTCTCATAGTGAGTACAGTCTGTTTAGGGGTCCATTATTAAAAAATTATTTTAAAATATATATATACCAATATTGTTCTCTAAAAAACCTATAATTATTAACAATAAATAGCTTAATAATAAAACAATTTTCTATGTTCCCAATTCCTTATTTCTTTTCGTTTTTCTAATTGGTTTGGAATTTTTGTTTCTTGTTCATACTTTAAATAAAAAACATCTAACTTTAATTGACTAAACTTAGTTTTAAGAAACATTTTAAATTTATTGCCTTTTTGTACTTACATTTCTTGACAACTTAGGATTATTAATAACAAATATATACAAATATGGAAATATATTTTTTATACTTCTCGGCGACCTATGCTGTATCTAAATGGATTGTTAAATACTACAATATTTTTTGAAATACTTCTTGGCACCCTAAAATTGTTTTTAAATTTTTATTAACACATTTGATGTTCACATAACTAAAAAACGCTCCTTAATAATTTAAATTTAATATATTAAAAGGATTCTTAAGTGCTGAAACATGTTTTTTATATAATTTCCAGTGTGGGAGCCCAGTGTCCCACAAACTACAATCCAGCGGACTTTTACGTGCAGGTCTTGGCCGTGGTGCCTGGTCGGGAGATCGAGTCCCGGGATCGTATCGCCAAGATCTGCGACAATTTCGCCATTAGCAAAGTGGCCCGGGATATGGAACAGTTGCTGGCCACCAAAAACTTAGACAAGCCACTGGAACAGCCGGAGAATGGCTACACCTACAAGGCCACCTGGTTCATGCAATTCCGGGCTGTCCTATGGCGATCCTGGCTGTCGGTGCTCAAGGAACCACTCCTGGTCAAAGTTCGACTCATCCAGACAACGGTGAGTGGTTCCAGGGGAAACAAATGAAATGTCAATATATCCTAAGCAAACTAAACATTTAAAAGTAGCCCGACCTTTTCTTTCATATATACTTACACAAAATTTAAGAACAATTCTCAAAAATACATTTTTTTTATTTATTTAACATTTGTTTTATTTTTAAGTATTATTTTCAAGTCTCAACAATTCAATATTTCATTTTGTTTATCGTTTTTCAACAAGTAGATGACGTGAAATTTGTACTGGTTTTAATAAAAATACATTTTGTTAAACACACAAAATTAGTTTAAATACTAGATTTTAAAGATACAAGTAATACTATGATTTCCAGATGGTTGCCATCTTGATTGGCCTCATCTTTTTGGGACAACAATTAACGCAAGTGGGCGTGATGAATATCAATGGAGCCATCTTCCTCTTCCTGACCAACATGACCTTCCAAAATGTCTTTGCCACGATTAATGTAAGTTTTGGTATATCTGTATTAAATATCATAATTTTATAAGCTTATATATTACTTAGCTTACCTTATGGCGTATTAAATAATTTAAATTTCATTAGTTAGCACCTGAATAGGTTACATACCTTAAGAGTCATAAGTGTCACAGTTGCAGTCCACAGGTATATCCTGTAAAACTCCACATGCATAGACATAATATCGTTGGAGCTATGTATATAGATCATTTTCGGAATCTTCCGATCAACTGATTCATCTAGAGCACGCATTTGTAACTATTATTATTTTAACTATTTAAACTAAATACTTTTGATTACGCCTTAAGGAAAGCTAAGCTAACCACCTTTTCAAACTCTCGTAACATTCGACTAATTTTTGTTGATCTTATCTCGATTTCGGTTTAGGTGTTCACCTCAGAACTGCCAGTTTTTATGAGGGAAGCCCGGAGTCGACTCTATCGATGTGACACCTATTTTCTGGGCAAGACGATTGCCGAACTGCCGCTATTTCTCACGGTGCCGTTGGTCTTTACGGCGATTGCCTATCCGATGATCGGCCTGCGGGCCGGAGTGCTGCACTTCCTCAACTGCCTGGCACTGGTCACCCTGGTGGCCAATGTGTCCACGTCCTTTGGATACCTGATATCCTGCGCCAGCTCCTCGACATCGATGGCCCTGTCCGTGGGTCCGCCGGTCATAATACCCTTCCTGCTGTTTGGTGGCTTCTTTTTGAACTCGGGATCGGTGCCGGTATACCTCAAATGGTTGTCGTATCTCTCATGGTTCCGGTACGCCAACGAGGGCCTCCTCATTAACCAGTGGGCAGACGTGGAGCCGGGCGAGATCACGTGCACCTCGTCGAACACCACGTGCCCCAGTTCCGGCAAGGTCATCCTGGAGACACTCAACTTCTCCGCCGCCGATCTGCCGCTGGATTACGTCGGTCTGGCCATCCTCATCGTGAGCTTCCGGGTATTCGCCTATCTGGCTCTACGACTTCGGGCCAGGCGCAAGGAGTAGCCCCCACAGCTCCCTAGTTAATTCATCTTTTTTTTTAAAACATTATTACTATCGTGTTTATTGTTTATTGCCGCCCACAAAAGCCATTGTAATTCAGTTTGTGTCAATAAAAACAAGGTATGACTTATAAACCCAGATTTTTTATTCTTTGTAAGGGTTTTTGAATTTAAAATATTTTTTATTTCGGCAAAGAGCTCTAGTAAACGGGACTCATACTAGAAATGTAGATATGGGTCGTTTTTAATAAATTTTTATAGTTTTATGGCTTAAAATCTCTTTCAAAATTTTTACTTTTAATGTTGGTCAGTTGTATGACCGATTTTTGATGGTTTCCTGGTGACCGAACAGCAAATAAGATCAGACATAACTTATAAATTCGGATCACCTTATAATGGTAAGAGATGAAACCTTCAAAAGTTCTTAGGGGTAATCCTCTAAAAATCGGAATTAGAATTATAAAATTAAAAGCTTACTAATTGCTACCCATTTTTAACTTTAATATATGAAAATATTACCCAAATATCTGCATCTCGAGTATGAACCTAAAAACTCCATTTTTAAACCGAAGGATTTACTTCAACTCCCCTCACTTCCAATTCCAGTATACCTACTTCAAAAACAAAGCAGATCTCACACCAAACACTTGGAAAAATACAAACTTTTCAAATTGCGCGCGCTTTGTGGTCACCCACACGCACGAAATTCACCTTGGCACCGCTAACCCACCACCCACCGCTCACCTTCACCACACCACGTTTCGAGCGAGCTCTCTCTTTCGCAGCGAGAGTCTCGCCGTCCTCTCCCACCGATTTTCGTTTGTTCGACGACCTTGGACTCCAAGGCTTGGAGCGGCGGTCTTTGGTTCCGTACGATTCGGTTCGCGTGAATAGTTCCAAGTGGTTCATTCGATCGCAAGATGAATTGGGTTATTTAAATTGTTAATGTTTCATTGAGGTATTCATTTTTGGTATTTATGTTAAATCAGGTGAGTGCAACAAATGAATTGTTTTTAAGCATTGATTTTAGTAATAATTATATTGCCTAGTTCTTTAAATTTCAAGCGTTTAAGATGTGTTCTTGCTGAAAATAAGTGATATACATATATAAAATATATTAGGGTTTTTGTTTTAATTTGTTTACATACATTTCTTGTAAGTAATATTTAATATTTGTTCACATTATTTTTTTTAATTTTTAAGCTTTTCATATTTTATTTTGATATTAAAACATGTCAAGATTTTAATTTTCATTTGCAATCAATTTGATCATCACCACCCATTTATTGTTGAATATGCCTGTAATTTCTGTGGAACTAGTTCGCGGCCTCTCTCTTGCCGCTCTCCCACACTTTGGCTCTCTGCGGCTTGAGTCTGGGTGTTTTTGTTGTTTTGCGCTTGTATGTTGTGTACTTTAGATTTGGCCGAAGTATTTAAAACAAAAGTGCAGCGGAAATAGTTAATAACAAAATATTAGTCGACGGTAGCGGTGCGGTTTCTGCGTCCTCTCCGCGGGTACGAGTTTATTTTTAAAAAATTCCAAGCGAATCCCAAGAGAACGCGGCACAAGTGTTGTTTTTTTTTTGTATTTGGCAAAAAAAAAGCAAATTGCCGTTGAATTTTTGTTTTGCCTCCTCGCTTTTCCAACGTGGCAACGTGTGTGTGTGTGTGTGTGCGAGTCAGTTTGTGTCTGTGTGTGAGTGCGTGCGTGTTTGTTTGTTGGAAAATCGCAGAATAATATTTAATTGATTTTTCACCGGTTTTTTCCCTAACCTAACCTCAAAACTCAACTTCTTCCTCTTCCTCGCCAGCTGTTGCATACAACAATAACAACAACAAGAAGAAATAGCAAAACAAAAACACACAGAGAAAAAGCAGAGTGAAAACAAGACAAATCGGCAAGAAAAGCCGCAAAATCAAACAGTAATCATGAATATCGATTCGTTGACAAACGAGTGGGAGGAACTCACTAAGGAGTATGCAGAACTGGAGGTAAATATATCTAAATCGTAGTGGTAATACCCAAAAAATATAAAAATGTTCACTATCAAAACAAAATATTCCAAAACATGAAAGTGACACACGCACACACACACCCACGCGCGTGTCTGTGTCGCTTTCACCTTGGAAAAAAAACAGCTGCTTTTTTCCTATAAATACCCTTGCCCAGTGCGTATTGGAACTTACTCAACCAGTTCAATATTTAATATAATATTTTTAATTTATACCAAACTTTCGTCATAAATGTGTATCATGACTAAAAACATTTGATATTACTTTACATCATCCGAATTCCCCTAAATATAACGTAAACAAATCATAGAATTATTGCTTTTCGCATAAAATAAAACCGAATTTCTCTCATACTTCAAAACATAGTACAAATATGTTTACCAAAGTCACAAAATTTGTATGGAGGTTTTATCTTTCTAAATGGGTCCAATAAAAATATCATGCCTGATATCAGTAATAGAAACGATCACATTGATCGCTTGATTTCAAAGATTATTGAACTCAAATTTTGGTATATGGGGCTGTTTATAACGGTCATGAAAAGTTATAACACGTTCTGTAGTTTTCAAAACCTTATTCAATGAAAATGTCTTATGATATGTATGTAATGATATTGCCAGATAACTTGGAAAATGTTATAACTACGTTATCTAAAAAATTTAATGGAAGTTACCCGCTGTATGAGGGTATTTCAAACTTCGGTGTTTCGAAGCTCCTACCCCGTTTTATTTTTTGTTGTTCCGAGTTATGAGTGGCTTTACTTATTCTTTTCCTACCCCTTTTTTATTCCCACCGATCGCAGAGTTGCAACAGGCGGTACATTGAGCTGCTGGAACAGCTGCACAGCCACCAACAAATCTGCTTCAATGAGATCAAGCATCAGCGGTACCGCATGAACCAGATATCGGCGTCTCTGCGACAGTGAGTACTGCAGGTCATCAACCCTGAATATTTTCTAGACCCCCTTGGGAGGGGGTATACCTTAAAATAAGCCTTAACACATAAGCTATGTTTTATTATCTTCTTAAAACTATATTTAGTTTTTTTATTTTATAGCAAATTAGTCTTTAATTTTTATATATAAAATAATATTAGGTATTTTGGAATCCTTAAACATTTATAATAGGGTAAGGACATAGTCTACTTAAAAGATACTTAATACATTTTATACACATACTTAAAATAAGTTATGATCTAAAGTAATTATAATAGACTTACAAAAAAAAGTTTGTACTATGTTTTGCAAAGTTAGTCTAAGCTATATTTAATGGAGATAAAACCACGTTTTTTAAAAAATATTTTTAGGTATCTTTACCAAGGTTATGGTCCAAAGTTATTATAATAGACTTACAAAAAAAATTGTTGTACTATGTTTTGCAAAGTTAGCCTAAGCTTTTTTTAATGGAGATATTCAAAATGTTGTTTTAGAAATATTTCTAGGTACCTTTACCTGAAATAACTATTTATGTATAGGACTAGCATGGGGATTGAAATTCAATCCCAAAGATATATATCTGATAGTGTTTAGATGG
This sequence comes from Drosophila suzukii, assembly GCF_043229965.1. Taxonomy (NCBI): domain Eukaryota; kingdom Metazoa; phylum Arthropoda; class Insecta; order Diptera; family Drosophilidae; genus Drosophila; species Drosophila suzukii. The sequence goes on along the minus strand of NC_092084.1, from coordinate 15,005,549 downwards.
TATATTGCTAATATTTTCATATTATGACACTAGATTATCATGTGAGTCATACAGTATTGTAATTTGGCATTATATCTATTTCTTAAGCCGTGTGTGATCTTTGACCAGTGTCTTTTCCATGGAATCGCTCGGCACCTTGAAAATCCGGCGCTTACCCACCCTTTTCAGGGTATGTTTGCCCGATTGGAATTTGACTTCAATCAATTAGAGCCGTCTAATCAGGCGAACACACGCATTTCAGCACTCGAGCACTTGCGTTGATAAGTGGGTAGAACAGGGAACACAGGTCTTGCGGCAATTAGTCAGGCGGTAATCAGTTCTTATCGGGGAACTGGCAACAGTTGGTTGGATCGCTCGGAAACAGTGTTTTTACAACTGTTCTTTTTTTTAGTTTTTTTTTCTTGGCCGTGATAAAACTTCTGATAAACCAGAGCCCCTAGACTTTGCTCTCCGTCCACCTACGACTACGACTATACGGTTTCCGTTTTATGGCTGCCTCGTAAAAATAACCGTTCGGCCGATACGCTCGAGGAAGAATGGGTACGAGTAAATTTCCAAAAAACAAAAGGGGGGAGTGCAGCTATTTTGCCGGACTGCGAATTAAACCGAAAACTGCCCAGCTGACCAGCTGCCCTTGACCCTCCGACGTAATCGCACAGACACAGCAACTGACACACTCACCTGCGCAACACGCAATCCCAGCAAATACAATAACACAATTGTGTGGGCACAGTGGGGCAGAGCGGGTTTTTCATATGGGAAAATAGTCAATTGACTCGAAGAAATCAAGTGAAGCTTATTAATAAAATGGTTGATTTTTTCTGGTCTAAGAGCAATCACGGTAGTTTGATATAGAATTTTTAAGGAAGCAATAAGAATTTTTTCTGTTTATTAAAGCAGAGATTATTAAGGTTTACTGAGTTGATATATGTTCGATGTCATAATATTAAGACGGTAAATTAATAAATGGAAATAAAATTTTTTTTATTTATTAAAGCTGAGATCATTAAGGTTTACTGAGTTGATATATTTTCAATGTCATTATATTAAAATAGTATATTATTAAATGGTAAATAATATTAAAAATATGGTTGATTGTTCCTGGCCTAAAAGCTGTCACAGTAGTTTGATATATAATTTTTAAGGGAGCAATACGAGTTTTTTCCGTTTATAAAAGCTGAGATTATTAAGGTTTACTGAGTTAATATATGTTCAATGTCATAATATTAAGATGGTAAATTATTAAATGGAACTAAAATTTTTTTGTTTATTAAAGCTGAAATTAATTAGGTTTACTGAGTTGATATGTATTCAATGTCATTATATTAGAATAGTAAATTATTAAATGGTAAATAATATTAAAAAATGGTGTATTGTTCCTGGCACAGTAGTTTAATATAGAATTTTCAAGGGAGAAATAAAAATTGTATCCTTTTATTAAAGCCAAGCCTATCATCATCCATAAATACTTATACTGCCGTCTGAATACAATCATTTAATTGTCCACTCACTGCTCAAACTTGATGATTCACTGATTGTAAATTTACCCCAATAAATTTGATAAATATGACTCAATATTAAAAAAAAGTATCTGATTACCAATTTCTCGTAATTAAAGAAATAACAAGAGTTTATTTTTCCCTCCGAAATTACATTTTTGCTGACCCAGAGTTAAATAACCCCGGGGTGGAAATTATCTCACCGTGAACTGCTTTTGCCGCCTCAACTTTGACCCACTGTGCGGCCAAGGCTTTTCGCTTTTGCCTTTATGTTTGTTTATTTGTTTTGAGCGCGGTTTCGCAGTGAGCAGAGTGGAAATCGCTAGCATTGGCGCGTTTTTAAACGCTCTCGAATGTGGGGTGTGCAAATACCCAATCTACGCGATGGTGAAACATCAGATTCTCGACACTTATTGTTTGATTTTTATATAATGGGCTTATCGCGCGCGCTTTTATTTCCTCATGATTTATATTTTTTACTTTTTTTTACTTTAATGTCGCGTGTTCAGAGTCGCGTTGCAAGCGTTCGGTGAACCCAGCCACCTCTTGAACGCATTTAGTTGGTCACATAAATTATGCAATCCGCTAAATTCGACTGATTACCATTTTGACCCAGCAGGCAATGCACTAGGAAAAAAATTTAACCTAAACTTAAGCGCTCCAAAAGTAGTTGGGTGACCTGTTTTGGAATTACTTTTATAAATATCCTATTTCAATTGATTAATACTAGTCAAATCACCTTTAAAATATATTTTAAATTGGTGTAACAAATTTTCTTTTTTAATATTACTTATCTTAGCTTTATCCATGTTTTTCCCAGTGTGTTTAAAGAAAACCTGTTACATTCGTTATGTTTTTTTCCTCTGCTCTTTTCCGTATTTTTTTCCAAGCCAAATGAATTTTAATTGAGACATGCAAACTGGGTGTCGGAGTTACGGAATTTGATTCTGTTTTTTGTGTTTGTCGCAAAAAGGTTCGAGTGCAAACAATGGCAAACAAGACAATTGCATTTAGCGTCATCATTTGCCAAGCTCCACCGAAAACTAAAATATTGTTTGCACACTAATGATCAAATAGAGTTGGGTAAGCTCGTTTTGTAACGATTTTGTTGACTAGATATCTCAGTTAATTGTAATTATAGAGTTGGGTGTGTGTACATAAATAAGCTTTTAATTTGTTTGCATTTTTAAGTGTTTTTTTGTTTTAGTGATTCTGTGAATTTGAGAGAGGCTTCTTCGAATACATTGCAGCCTCATTGTTTTTGTATGATTAAGTTGTGACTTTTCGCTGTACTTTATACCAAGTTCAGACGGATTATTAAAACCTGGCTAAGCTTTTTAAAAAAACTTATAAGAAGTTTTAAATTTTGTATTTACACCTTATACTTATGTCCTTTTTAGATAGATAGATTTAATATTACAATTTATTAATCTTGGAAAGTTTCCATGAAAAACCATTAAACATTTTAGTTCCTAAACAATTTAAAGAATCTTTACTCTGCAGAACCGATATCTTTTGGGTAGTTTAGTTAACGAGAATCAATGAAAATCTATTTTATGTAATGTGGACTCTTTCTATTACGAATTAAGTACCGAGATATCGTAAAAAAAAAGTTTGTGCTTCCATAGTTTTTTGGACTCTGCCATGGAAATTGCCCATTATCTGGTACAAAATAATCTGGCTGAGATTGGCCAGTCATCATCCCAGACGAGATTGGTGGAAGAAGGGTTAGTGGCGTTCCCATAAGCAAATGGGGCGGAAACTAATTTAATCGAACCACTTTGTACGGCCACCTCCATTATACCACTATACCATATCGCTGCGGTTCGGGATTCGTTATCTATCCATCGGCTTCAACGGGGTATTAGGAGTGTTTAAAAATAAAACATGAACTATAGAGGCGGCCTGATAAATGACCGGCCAGTCAGGCCAGTGCCATAATAAATCTACCTTTGAAGCGCCATATAGATGTGCATATACTGAAAGCGGAACCCACGTTTAGGGTAACTGTTAATTGACCGCATAAGCCCGCCCACTTTGTCCATCAATTATGTGCATCTAAATTGAACTTTGACGCTGCAAATTGCTCTACTATTCCCACCCATATTCACCTCTTCCGTTTTTTGCCGCGCAATAAACAAATAATTATAGGCGAATAAATTACAAAAATATGGCTAAAAATCAAGCGTGTATCAATCAATAAAACAATAAACATACATTCGAGCAAAGTCCGAAATATTATTTTATGTTAATTTATGGGAATCTAACAAAAAACAAAAAAATAGTGTCCTCTGATATGTTAGTTTAAGTGCGTTATATACACATTATCTAATCGACTTCTGTGTCGACATTAGTCCATCCAAATCACGAGTAAAAGATTGTTTAAGGTTTTAAATTTATAGATAAATAGTACATTTAGCGTGTACTGTTACCTTGAAATAAATAGTAGTTAAAAAATAAATAAATTTAGAAAAATAATCTAATCTACTAAAAGTGTCTTGGATTGTTTAATATTTATTTACAATTTACAGTCTTATATGATTCTGTAAACTTGCAATTGGACTATGAAATCAAGACTATACCCTATCTTATCTAGGTTCAAAGACTTTTAAATTAGGTATGTTTTGGATAGTCGGCTTTCTATCTTATTGTTATATATGTATCTTATAAATAATATATGTATTTACAACATTTTGTACATTTATCTTGCATAGATTTAATATAATTTAAATTTTAAGATATTTAGTGATACATTATAAGCAAATAATATTCTGGTATATTAATAATATTTTCGTTACACGAATTTGTTTTTTACGAATTGTAAATATTTTTTAAATGTATGTTACATAGTTTTAAATAAGATATTTATAGTTAATTTAGGGACTAAAATAGTAGTCTCAAAAAGATAAATGTTAAGAACTGACTAAGTATTCAATACAATATTAGAAAAAGCGAATATGGGCTATTGAAAAATGTATTTTTGTTTATCAAAGCGTGAAATGCTAACCCCATTTTATGGCATTTTTAGGTTCAAAGGCCTCGCCGTTCCGGCGGAGGACAAGGAAAAGGTCGATGACCTGCAAAAGATGACCTTGAAGCGCAAGGCGCAACTGCACGAAATTGAGCAATCCTTACCAGCGAAATCCGGACGTTACTTGCAGGTGAGTCCCCCGTTCTGAAGTCCAAAGTCCCTCATATAAATGTCCGCCCACGCCATAAAAAATGAGAACTTTTCCTTGAAGTGGAAACGGAAAACAAGTAAAGTAAAAAGTTCTTTCCTGCGCGACAATCTGCGCGTCTTGTTATGGACTCCAGGACTTGAGACTTGGTCGTGGTCCTGGTCTTGGTATTTCACTTGGACTTCACTCCACTCGAGTTGACTCAACTTGACTTGAAGTTGACCCACTGAAATTCACTTGCGACCTCTGCCCTCCGCATTCCTTTTGCAGATAATCCTGGGCGATGTGAATGTCTCGATTCTGAACAGAAACGACAAAGTTCGCTATAAAGATGACTATGAAAAGTTTAAATTAATACTCAACGTAATTGGACTGATAATGGCCTTCTTCAATTTGATATTCAACTACAGGTAAGTGGCTACCCCAAGCAATCCCCACTTTATTTGAGTTTCCCCCTCTTTATTTCGTCGTCGGTTCCCCCAGGGCCCTGGAGCTGGCCTTCATATTCCTGCTGGTCTGGTACTACTGCACCCTGACCATCCGTGAGTCCATCCTGAAGGTGAATGGATCGAGGATCAAGGGCTGGTGGCGGGCCCACCACTTCATCTCCACGGTGGCCGCTGGGGTTCTATTGGTTTGGCCCCAGGGCGAGCACTGGCAGATCTTCCGGATGCAGTTCATGTACTTCAACGTCTACATCAGTGAGTTATTCCGCCCTCTCATAGGACTATTTGTAGTACTTCTCGGGTTGAGGATTGTCTTTAATATGATGGTATACTTGTGGTGCTTCTAAAGTTAAGGGTGGTCCCTTTGGTTCCATTTTTTAAGAGGAAAGAGAAGCCTGCTTTATAGTAAACTATGTATTTTAAAGCGATGTTAAGAATATGTATTATAACCTTGGATGATATTGCTTATTTCTATAAAAATAGTATAACTTTGGATGATATTGCCTATTTCTATTTGTAGTACTTCTCGGGTTAAGGATTGTCTTCAATATGGTGGAATACTTGTGGTGCTTCTTAAGTTAAGGGTGGTCCTTTTGTTCCATTTTTTAAGAGGAAAGAGAAGTCCCTTCATAGTAAACAATGTATTTTAAAACGATTGTAAGAATATGTAGTACTACTTTCGATGATATAGCTTATTTTGTGAAGGCTCGGTATTGATTCCCTAATTTTGTACGAACATTTTAAAATTATAAAATTAACTAATATGTATATAGACAATTATTTTTATAATCAGATACATAAAAATCCTTTTATTTTGAGTTCACAAGGAGTAATCGGTGGAAATCCCGCCCTTTCGATTGCAGGCATCGTGCAGTATCTGCAGTTCGGCTACCAGAAGGGCCTGCTCTACCGACTGAAGGCCCTCGGGGAGCGGCACAACATGGACATCACCATCGAGGGCTTCCACTCGTGGATGTGGCGCGGCCTGAGCTTCCTGCTGCCCTTCCTGTTCATCGGCTATGGCTTCCAGGCGTACAACGCCTGGACGCTCTACAAGTTGGCCTACAGCCCGGCGGATGCGCCGTGGCACGTGTCCGTGATGTGCGGACTGTTCCTGCTCCTCTTCGTGGGCAACATGGCCACCACGCTGTGGGTGGTGCCCGAGAAGATCCGCGAGCGGGCCAAGGAGCGGTACCGCCTCCAGAGCATGGGCAAGTCGATGAAGCTGCGCAAGGAGATGAAGGTGAGCGGTCGCGGCGACTGGAGCTTTGTCAGCCTGTTTCCCCTTCCCAGCCTGTTGAGGGAGCTCTTTTAGCCGGAAATCTCATTGCAAAAAGCCGTATTGTGGAAAATCGAACGAAGACCTAGCCAGTAAAACAAAAGACTGAAGCACATTGAAACTCAAACGCAGTTCATATTTCAAAATTCGAATTGTTTATATTTAGTTTGTATATTTTTTAGGCCGCTCAGCGAGGTTTAAATATGGGTTTGGCATTTATAACCATTTTACCTGCTATTAAATATCATGTATTAAAAGTTTGAAGGTAGCTAAATATAATTGCGCAACTCATGACTTTTGCATTGTTGCTAAATGAATAGCAATTTATCTGCCATAAACAAATGTGTGCTTCAAGTATTTTGTTAGTATTGCAAAGGCAACAAAATAATAAAATAATAGAATGTATTAAAGAGTGAATCGTGCAAATGCGAGAAGGAGACGCAGGCATATTAACCCCTTGCAGCCGAAGTGCAACCCAAACTTATGTTCTGGTCTCCGTTCTTTTTTTTTCAATATTTTCTTACAGAATAGTGCCAGTGATTTGGATCTATCCAGTGGATCGAAACTTTCGCCGACTGCGGTTACGACTACTTCCATTGCGACTGCGACGCAAACACCCGCCGATAAAAAGGATATTTAAACAAATCAATGGTTCTGTTTAGCCTGGCATTTCAATTATACATATATCTACTGTTTTTACGATTTTTTTTCCTATTTATTAACTTATCCCCTTTGGTTTTGTTCCTCTATCCCCCTCCCACTGAACTATGCTCTTTTCCATTTCATACACCCAATGTAAAACTGATGTACATTTGAAGTAAAAAAAAGACACTACATAAGCAGAAAAACAATAATATATAGTCATAATACACATTTTTTTTTCGCCTAATTGTAAGTATGAAAAATGAGATGATGAAATATTAAATGGAATTGAAGTGACCCGTTTTTGTTTATTTTTTATTCGTAGGCTAAGATTGAAATGGAAGCTAAAAAAGAAAAATAAACGAACAAGTGGTAAATAAACATGACTTTTGTTTTGTATTTATGAGAAGTGTAGATGTGAAACTCCAAAAAAATGCAGGCTTAGAAGGGGGAAAAAGTGCTAAGAAATTGTATAAAAAATATAAAAATCAACAGCTTACTTTTGTAATTAAATGCGAAATTGAAAAACGTAATTTATCACAAAAATAATAATTGATAAATTTAAAGTTCTAATAAAAAACTAAAATAAACAGAAAAAGTATGTGTAGATAAAATAATATTTTATTGAAATAACTTGTTTGTACTTTTTCGATCGTTTTATATCAGTTAAATTTTTTTGGAGTGCTTTTAAAAGCCAAAAATTAACAGAGGGACTTTGTTTTATAAACAAAGCCATATTGGAGTGGATGGAATAAAACAAAATTTCGAATTTAAGCGGTTTGCCTGGGGTGCAAATGCCTCCAAAAAGTGGAGGGCTACGTGGTGACAAGGCTTAGGTGATGTCGCCTTGTTCTACTGGCGGCCATTAATGCGGCTCCCTGATGGCCACTCCCCCTTCCGGAAAAAGGGGATCTCCCTGGCTTTTCCAAGCCCCCCCTCCCCTTCGCTCACCCCCTCACATTTTGTGCAACAAAGGTTCGCCTCCTGCAATGCGGCAAAAAGCGGCGCGGTTTTTGCAGCTCCATTTTGCCATCGCCCGCCTCGACCGCGAAAACCACAAGCCCAGTGTCTCTGTATGAGTGCGTTCCTACACAGCGAGAAAATACGGTCATGATTTTTTTTCAATTTAGTGACTATTGGGCACCTATTATTTCCTTCTCCAACTAAGAAAGGAAATCAGGGCAATTAAAAAAAAACCTTTTTATGTTTTTTTTTACAATTCTAAAATATATAATAATTGTATTTTAACTCGTTTTCTAAAAATACATTTTTCTGACACATTTTATGGGTCAATAATTTTTTCATAAAATTATAATTCGATTTTAGTCTTATAAGATTTTTTTTATGGTGAAAAATTTGTAACCAATTGGAAATCGCTAAAGATCGTATTAAGAATACAAATATTATATAAGATCCACACCAATAATGTTGTAAGTTACTTCTAAATATTTTATATATATGTATTAAGTATTTCTGCTACTAAATATTATGTTTTGTTTTTACATTTCCAAAATATATAATAGTTTTATGTTTTTTTTTTTAGTTTTTCATAAAGTTATAATTCGATTTTAGTCTAATAAAATTTTCTTATGATGAAAAATTTGTAATTAATTAGGGATCGCTAAAGATCGTATTAAGAATACAAATATTGTATAAGATCCAAACCAATAATGTTGTAGGTTACTTCTGAATATTTTATATATTTGTATTAAGAATTTCTGCCACTAAATATTACCAATAATAATATTAAAAATTATTATTCAAATAAAATTAAAATTAAATGAAGCTTGATTGAATTGAAGAGGGGTACATTTTCGCGCAGTGCAGGTGGGTCCGTGCAGTGGGTCCCGGATCCGGGATCCCGGGATCCTGGCCATTTTGCTTGTCTGCGCTCTGCCGCAGCCTAATTTGGCGAGAGTTCATTAATTGCGTAAACGGCGCGCGCTTTTAATTATGTCGAACGTTGAGCGGTGGGCTTGGCCCAGTGGGTGGTGGGTGGTTGGGCGGCTGGGTGGTGCTGCTCGTATTTTGTGCATTTGTGGCACTGTTTGCATTGTTGTTACCAACCCACCGAGCCCACCACCACCACCCACTGTTTTTCTGCGGCAAATGGCAACAACGGAATTTACGACTTTTGGTCAACGCCGCCGCAGCGACCATCAAAAAGGAAGCGGCAAGGGTTAAGGCTGGGGGCGGGGGCGCTGAAGGGTTAAGGGGGTTCCCCCCCATCCCCCCACACGATTATCATTTATTGCAACCGCATACGCTCGCGGAAAGCGAAAAACGCCGGACGGGGGCCATTGTAAAAGCGGGTAATTCGTTAATTTGATAAGCATACGCCATGTTGCACCGCCACCGATTGAAAATCACGCAGTACCAAACGGGGGAAAAATGCAAAATAATGTCAAATGAGTGTCAGAAGAATTGATAATACCAATTCCCCGAACACCAGGGGGCAGATTGATGAACAGTGGTACCTGATGTATCAAATAATAGTACAAATACCTTTATTTTATGATATTACCTTTGGGTTATTATTATTTATCAAATAAATTAATATACATATGCTGCTCAAAAATGTTCTATTTACTTACCAGTACTTTGTTTTATGGAATTCTGAATAGATACAATTTCACGATTAATTCAGTTTCGCCTCTGGGACCAGTTGCAAAATGTTTTGAAATGGCATATTTTGAGAAAAAACATTCTGGCCCCGATGCTGAACTTTCCACACTCCTGTGGTCCTTTGGACGCCATGACGACCAGTCGGCCCGAATTGGCCCAAAGCAATTCGCAATGGTCCAAACCACAGGACGCGTGGGCGCTGACAGTCCGCTTTCGGCCAATAATTCTGATTTAATTTATGCGCGAAAAATCGCACTTAATCAGCATTTGATTTACGCATCGCACGGTGCAAAAAAGGCAAATAATTTTTATTTTTCATTTTTAATTTTAAACTTAGTATTCAATTTTAAGTTTTAATATACAAAACATTGTATTTACTTGTTACTTATTAATAGGTAAGTGCATTTGTTATAGCCTTTATTTTCCATCAGAGGCTAAATTAAGTTTGAAGAAATTTAGAATCCTTTGATATATAGTATGTACTTTTCACATATTCTTGATGAGCATCAAGATTACTATCCCCTATTTTGTTTGTCAGTCCTACCATATTAATAAGAGAATCTTATATTCTTTTACCAATAATAATAACAAATTTTATTTCTAAGTTTTGACCGTGCCTTCCCATTGCTTAAACATATGCAGTATACAAAAATTATTTCTTCCAATTTTTCACTGAAAAATCATTTTATTTATATTAGCTTGAAAATCCCATGATTCATCTAATGACAAATGATCTATATACTCTTTAAGTAAAGTTGCAAAATACATTAAAATGTTATTTATGTTTTCCCCCGAATAAAATTGTAATCTACTTTAGCATTAAAATACCCAGATTCTTTGAATGACAAAAACAATAAGAAATAATCAAAGTTCTGTTGACGCATATTCATCACGAAATGATTCACATACAATTTATTGACCTCTAAAAACTGACCTCTACCTCTAAAGATAGACATTTGCCTATAAAAACCCTGGTCTTATTCATTGCATTTCAAAGCTTCTCCTCGAGTGGTCATATTTATTCCAAATGCTGAAGCTTGCATTCCTTTTCTGGAGCTATCTCATTCTCCTGAATTCGCAAGGATCATTGGGTGACTCCCAGGACAATGGCCGATCCGTTTGTCTACTGACCGATCCCTCAAACCAGTGCGGACAGTTCTGCCTCTCCAAACTCCATCCGATGATCGACTTAATTCCTGAAACCAATATAAAGTTGAGTGGCATCCAAGGCGAACAGCAGTCTACACAGATGAAACTAGTGGTGATGAAATTCAGGTTGGAGGCGCAGAGGATACAACTTCTGAAATCCCTCGAAAGGTTGCCCTCGATCGAGGACTTGGAGTCGACCTTGAATGGAACAGAAGAAAAGCTTATGGAGGTGAAGTATGAAATCAAGAATCAACTGCTGGCGCTTGAATCGAAAATGGAGGACCAGCATACCGAAATTCAGGAATCTATTAACAGTGCCAACTTACAAGAAGGTTTTGAGGCGATGGTGAACCGGACCGAAGAACAGGTTATGGCCATCAATTTGGAAATGAAGAACCAACATCTGATTCTACAAAAAAGCCTGGAAGACCGGCTGCAGATCCAGCTGGATGCCCAACTTAAGGCGGTTCAAACAAAGCTGAGTGATCAGAACAAAGCCCTTTACGATTCTTTTAAAAGCGAAACGGAAGGACAACTTATGGCGGTGAAAGCTGAGATAAGTAACCAATTTAAATTGCTGCAGAACAGGCTGGAAGACCAGAGTGCAGTTTTCATAGAAACCAACAAGGAGGCAATCACAAATGAAGACTTTATTGAAATAAAGAACCAACTTCTGGAATTACAGGCCAAACTGACTTGCTACACATGGCATCTCTATGCGCATAAACCCCTAGAATCTGAATGCATAATCCCAACTTTCTGACCCCTTTTCCTATTCTTCCCATTTTTCCATTAAAAAAACATTTTTATTGACTTTAGCATGAAAATATCATGACTCTTCGGATGACAAATAAAAATCGTAAAATAAAATTTATTTTGGCGCAAAGTACTCTTTCCGGGAATATCTATATCTATCTAATGAATGATCATTCGTGTTCCGTTGAATTCTTTTTTATTGCTAAGCTGTAAACACAATAGAGATCTAAAAAAAATAGTAATCATTTTGGAAAATACATGATTTTAATTTATATTTTATACCTCTTTGGTCAAGTTTTAAATGAAATAAATTTGTAAAATCTGTTTATTAAATGTATGTGAACTGCTTGTATAATTTATATTTTTCCTTTATTCACTAAAAAAAGAGATGTGCTTAAACAAAAAGCGCAAAATGAAATTGAAATTCTCAAATCAAATCAAACGAGCACAATAAACAATAATAAAATAGAGGCAAAGGCAATTTGTGTCTGTTTGAAATATGAATATAAACGCATGCATATGCGGTCTATTAACAATTGAACGGTATAAAAAATGAAATTAATTTTGAAATTAAATTTTGCCAACAATGGGAATGAATTTGGGCAGCAGAGGACAACAACAATGGGATGGCCGGAAAAAGTCATCAAAAGAAAATTGAATTTTCAAAAGAGCCAAAAACTTTTGCCGCACAAAAAAAGAGAGAGAAAAATCGAGAGAGAGATGAAAGAAATGGCAAATTAAATCGAGCAATCAAATGAGCATAATAAGTTAATCAAGAACTTGACCAGGATCAATGGGGGTCAGATTCTGGCCCTTCAAGTTTTCCTTTCCTTTTTTGTATCCTTTTCTCTCGCAAAATTGAAAAGGAGACAAACAGGTTGACATACAAGCAAATAAATAAATGCACTCAACTATGTAATATGGCCAGCAACAAAAGGGTGGAGGTGTGTGTGTGTGTGTAAGGGGGGTTGGGGTTTTTGGAATGTCCATGGTCAGACATTGTCTCCTCTAAGCCCCCGTCCCCCTTTTTTTTTACTTCCTTCGAGCAGCAAATGTAGCGTGAAATCGTTAGTTTCGTTTTGGCCCGGTCCGGATTTTAAACCACGTAATCAGTCGCCTTTCCGCCCTTAACCCCCTTTTAGACCCCCACCAGTAACCCACCGCCCATGTTTCAGCCTGATTTATAGCCGACACACGATTTTCGGTTGCCAACAAAATGTTAGCAGCATTTCTTCGCCTTCGGTCTGCCGGCAACAATTGAAAATCAGATCAATGCACCAAGATACAAGAGTTTCGGAAGGATCGAGAAAAGACCACGAAGGCGGAAAGGTGTTAGCGTGGGAATAGTTTGGGTTAAGCTGGGGTTAAGATGGGGTTAAGATGTCTTCAATATGCAGGTAAGGTTTTCGAATCTAAGCCGTGGCTAACCCCTTGAGCAAAACCCTAACTATATTTTAACTCCAATCTTTTCTTAGCCCCGCCCTATCTTAACCTCAACTGTATTTTAACCTCATGTTAACTCTACCAAAAAACTTAATTTGCAGAAAGACAAAGGGCCCTTGTTAAATAACTTTATCATATGTTTAAAATGGTGCTTCGGCATCTGAATCTAACCAGTGTCCCCGTAACCCCAACTCTATCCTAACCCTAAACTTACCTTAACCTCAACTGTAAGTTAGCCCCCTGTTAACTCCACCAAAAAACCAACTGGATAAAGGCATTTTTGCCTTATTAAATAACTATCATACAATCACAGATTTGGGATCACAAATATAAAAAAGAAAAATGCCATAAAATGTATTAAATTACATTTATATCTAATATCTATCTATCCTTACCCTAACCCTAACTTAACCTCAACTGTAAGTTAACCCCATGTTAACCCCACCAAAAAACCAACTGAATAAAGGCATTTTTGCCTTATTTAATAACTTTATCATACAATCACAGATTTGGGATCACAAATATTATAAAGAAAATTACCATAAATTATTAAATTAAGTATTAAATTACATTTTTTTTTGTAATCTGAATAGTGTATTCGGTTATAAACAGCATTCAACGCCTTATATTTCGATACTTAGTGGCATCTAACCTCTGGCCGCATTTCTTTGAATTGAAATCACTGTATGGCATTGCGAAAACCAATTATAATTACGGTTTCCGCTCGTGGGTGTCAGACCACGTGACCCTTAACCCCTGGCTGCCAAACATGCCGGTCATTTGCCCATTTACCCCCCTACAAGCCCACAGTTTCTGGCTTTGGTTTGAATTATGTGCCGCATTAGTTGGTCCTTTTTGGCGGAAAATGGTGTTTGGGGTGGGGCTATAATAAGGAGGTGGTAAGAAAAGCAAGGAGGGGTTAGCTAAAAACTCTCCACCACGCACTGGCGAAACTTTCACACAAATTGAATTATGCAGTCGCCAGTCGCAGACACAAAGGGGTCATTTTTGGGGAACGGGTTGAAGGAGTGAAAGGGATAGACAGCCATTAGGTGGGTGGTGGGCTGTGTGTGGTCCTTCACCGCCCACCCAAGGCCACTCGGACTTTGGCAAATGTAACTGTAATTTATTGAAATTTGTTAGCAGACACAAAACCAGCCACAAAAGACCGCAGCTCCTCTGCGCCACTGAACCACTCCCCTTTCCATTTTTTTTTTGCTAACAAAAAATACAAAAAATAAAGTTCGGGTCACGCTTTTTGTCACGCTTTTGCTGCCCGCGGTCAAAAGTCAGACGGTTTCCACTCAACCCCTTTTTAGTTTTATTCAGTTTTTTTCCTGTGTTTTTTCGCAGTAGGAACTATCTAACGACAGCTCTGCGGCTCCTATCGTCAGTTGTCAGAACTCTATACCATATTACACATCACCATTTTAAAGACCTTATGGGAAATATAATATTTTTTATTCCTAGAGGAATTTTGTTTTTCAATTATTTTTTTTAGGTTTTATCTTTTTTTTAAGTCCTCAATCGTGTTCAACAATCAAATGCAAACGTCTTAACTCTTTGGTTGTTAATAAATAAAAAAAATTACTATTGGTTCCAGAAAGTCTAAAATAAGTATGTAAATTTATTAAAAAAGAATATTATTAAATTTATTTATAACAAGTTGTAATTTAAATTATTAAGTATTTTCAGGATCTCTTAAATCTTTAGCCAATTTTAATATACATTTTTTTTTCAATAAAAGTCACATGAGCTAATTCAAATATTGAAGAACACAAAACATTGTAAATTGTGAATAAAACTAACTAATAAAAATATTAACAAAATTACTTTCAAATCTATAATAACCTATATTGTTACTTTATAATATTCTTATGTTATCGAGTCTAGATTTTCCTGAAATGCAGTGACAAATTTTAGCCGATAGTGTGTTTTTAATGTCGTCAATGGAGGGCGATAAGTTGGCTCTGTACTTTTAATTGCTGACAGGCTTTGGTCATGACCAGGGACAACCCACTGGGGACCACCTTTTACAAGACCAACCCCCCATCCCTATCACACACAGAATTTCGGGTTGTGCTTTCTTTTTTTTTTTGGGGGTACCCGAAAAAGTTTGCCAGCTGCAACGTTTCGCGGTTGCATGCTAAAAAGTTTTAAGTGCCCCGCTCGACCAGTCACCACCCACCGCCCACTGCCAGCCAGCCGCTTTTCCACCCGATTTTCCAACCGATTTCCACCCGATTTTTGCCCCTTCCAATCTTCTTAACCGAACAATGCCCCCCGTTTTCCCATCGCTTTTCCCATACGCTTCAGTTTTTCTATTAAGCATCCCAGGCTCGTCTCATTTGTTGCCTATTTGTCCATGGCTCCCCTGGTTTTCCCAGCGTTTTCCCCGAGTTTTCCCCAGCCCCTTTTCCCCTTGCCCATTTTCCCCCGGCCTCTTTGCCTTTCACAGGGACATCGTAAAAATGCCAATGAGCCGACCTGAGCGGGCGGCGTTAAAAACTTTTCTCATTTATCAGGCGATGGAGGGACCAGAGCGGTTACCCCTGGACCACCCACTCCTTATAAAGCATCGCACCACCCACCACCCACCTACAACCACCCACCACCACCCACCTCTTCAGTGGCGTCAGGTAAATTGATTGTCGCCGCCAACGAACTTCGACGGTTGTTGGTCAACTCACCTCAACTCAAACTGAAGGCAAGGACACTGGAAAATGCATTTTTAAAGTTCATTTTTATATCCTTGAATTGAAAACCTTTATAATCAGTTTATCTTATTTTAAAATCAAATGAGTTTAATTAAAATGAATTGGCTAATTATATTTAAAACTATTTTAAGTATCATTTTAAATTTTAATAAACTTAAGCTTAATAACTACCTAATTAATGTATTGAAAAAATAAATATTATAATAATAATATTTGTATTAAATAAGAGACCATCAAATGCAATTGTGTATAATCTAATAGATTATAATGATATATTTAAGATGAGCTTGATGTAAAAACTTATAGATTATTTATCTATAAATATATATATAAATATAATAAAATGTATAAATTTAAAAATAAATGTAATTCTCCCAGACTTAGTTATTTAAAACTATTTATGTCCAAGTAAATTATAAATTATTTTATTTTAAGTTATAAACTATTTTAAGTAACATTATAAATTTTAATAAATGTAAATAAACTACCTAATTAATGTGTGGAAAAGATAATAAATAAATATAATAATAATTATATAAGTATTAAATAAGTGACCATCAAATGCAATTGTGTATAATCTAATAGAAAAGTATTATTAACATTTTTTCAATGATTTATTTAACACGAGCTTAATGTAACTTAAATAAATAAATATTATAAAATGTGTAAACTTAAAACGAAATGTAATTCTCCCAGAATTAGTTGATTTAAAACTATTTATGTCCAGGTGAATTATTAATTATTATGTTATGAGAAAAGCTCTATAGTTTTCTCCAGTGTAGCCACGCCCTCCTGGGCCGCCTTAAAGTTTTCGCACGCCCAGTATTTAATTGCTGCAGTTTCCCCCGATATTTCCCGCCTTTCTCCGCACTCTTTCACACTCTTTCTGGATTTTTAAAACGACAACAATGGCCGGCAAGTGGCAAAAGTTTTTGGGTCAGCTGAGGGCGTCAAAGGGTTAAGGGTTTCGACCGAACTGCAGTTGAAGTTGAAGCCGGTTAATGGCCAGGCAAATGAGCAAACTGGACAAGCGGCTAATGAGCAGCCGCCAAAGAGTTGGGCGAACAAATTTATACACAAATATGAAAAAAAAGTAAAAAGTATGCCGGGCAGACACTAAAAACCGGGGGAAAAATAATGGGCAAAACGTACAGTTGCCTCAATAAAAAAAATATGTTCAAAGGGTAGCAAAAAAAGGTTAAATGCGAATCAGATGGAATCAGGTTGTTTTAAAGAAAAAACGTGTTGAAATTATCACATTAAAGGCTTACTCAGCATGTATGTTGCAGATTAAATTATTATTTGTTTTGATTTAATATGGTATACATTTATGGCAAATGAAATATTATTAAATAATCAAGTTTAAAAAGCAATTAGGTGACCTGGTAGTTATTGTAGAAAATTTCCCAGCCTTCTGCCCAAAACTTAGATTTTTTTTAGCCCTTCCTCACGTATTTCAATTAACCCACAACGATCGCTTCTGTGGCCATTCGGTGGGGTTTTCGCCCGACGCCAATTCCTTTTAATAAATATTCGCACATTAACGAAAACTCATCGACATCAATTCCGGCAAAAGACCCTTTCGTGGCACTTTTCCACCTCCGCTTTTCCGACTTTCCACGCATTTGCGCAGCGCTAATGGCAAAAACAATAAATTTCCAGCCATCCCATCGATATCCTTTCGATCCTTGTATACATTTCGTTATTTCGGGCGTTTTTTACCCCCATTTCTGCAGCTCTTTTTTTTTACTTGTTTTAAATTACTTTCGAGCATTTAAAATGCGGCAAAATGAATTGACAGCGATTTCCGTTGCTGAGCAGACGCCTTTAGTTTAATTATTTGTGCAGTTTAACCCGAGGATAAAGGATAAAGGAGCCACTGCACACATGTGTCAATTAATTATAAAAAAGTATTCACATTTATTCCGGCGCCATGGGACTGGAGCAAAGAAAAACAAACAGAAGGCGGCGGCTGGCGCAAGGATGTGCCAGGATATATACAGATTTAAATACACATACAGACAGCCGACTCGAACACACACTTTCATAATAAAGCGTTAATCATGTTGACGCGCCACTGTGCGCCACGCCCCCTCATTCGGGGCCCGCCCCCCAATCCGATGAGGCTCAACCCAAACTAACAAGATTTGGTGAAAAATGTGTTAAAGCCTTCAGATATATGCACAGAAATTAATTCCCTGCCATGGGAACGGATGGGCGGAGGCTCATGTCCTGGCCACTTTAAGGACCTTAAAAGCACCACGAAAGGGCAAAGGGAAAACCTTTTTTGGCCTTTCCACTCCACTATACTTTACTTTACCTTTTTAAAGGATTTTTCAAACCTATTTTTATATATAAACGTACATATTTTATTTAAATCTCCAGTTTTTTGAATCAAAACACTCCGCACAATTGTTATTAACTATTTAAAATAAGCCCTCTCCTTTGGTATTTTTGAAATATGATCTGCCTGTATTTCTGATTTTCAATTATTTTTTAACATTTAATTGGAAATGTACTTGATTTTATCGAATTAGCTTAAATATTATCTATTGGAAACAAATCAATTTTTATTTAAGAAAAGCAACTTTAAATTTAAAGCATCATTATAAAAAACGCATTATTTTCCTTTAATATATTTTGATCAATACTTGCCATCTACCTGTAGTTCAGATGATTTTAAATTATTTTTTAACTTTTAATGGATAATTTACTACAGCTTATCAAAGAATTGTAAATGTTTTCTATTGGAAACAAAGCCATTTTTATTTCAGAAGGCTAAAGAAATGAGAACTGTAAGTACGAAGTATTATAATAAGAAACCCAGAAAAGTAAGTTTGTAATTAATATGTCAATTTAACATAATTTAAAAAAAAGGAATACTTATAATTACTGTTGGATTTTCAATTAGGAACCAATTTTAAACATTTGTATTTGGTTATGAGGGACTGTTAAAATTCACTTTGATTTAGTGATGGTGTATACTAAAAACCTGGTATTGTTTGGTTATATAGATGGCATCGTGTAGTAATTTTCAAAAAAAGTAATAGCTATAATTATTCATGGTTTTTCAATTAAGAACTATTTGTAAACCTTTATAATTGCTTATGAAGGACTTATTAAAATTCACTTTGCTTTAGTGGTGGTAAATTCTAAAACCTGGTATTGTTTGGTTATATAGATGGCATCGTGTAGTGCTAGCGCTTCGAGGACCGTTGACCAAGGATCCGCGTGTCCCGTTGAATGCTGTATAGTCATTTCGACTGGCCCCTTGAAGTATGCAATGTTGGCAAACTCCTGACATGGTCGCCACGGGGGGTGGTGGAAAATGGGGTTGGGAAATGGTATGACGAATGGGTGGAAGGGGGCGTTGGGCGTTGGGCGGTGGGCGGTGGGCGGCGTTGTTCTGTGGCAGATTCAACCAGCCAACGAGGACAGGCGGCAAGGCAAACAAACAAGCCAGCCAAGCAAAATGAAAACAAAAACAAAACGACGGCAAACAGAAGCAACAACTGGGATCTCACACACATACTCGTATGGCAGACCCGCATTTTCCTGAAATGGCATTTGATGGACGGGGGAAAATTCGGCGAAGCAGGGGGGGGGGGTGGTGTGGGAAAAGCAACTCCAACTCCAAGTATCTGGCATTCTCCATAGCCTTGTTCAGGTGACAGCCGCCTCTCGCACAAATGATAATAACTGGGCAAGCAAAATAATGTACGAAACAAGTTGGCAAATAAAAGGCAGGGGGGCAAAAAAGAAATGCAAAAGAAAAGCTCAGGGAAATGGCCAGTGGGTATACACACTGCGAGGAAGTCAGTTTTAAACTCATAATTTTTCCATCTCTTAGTTTTGTGCCCCACTGCGTATGAGTGATGCACGTCTAGGAGAATATTACTCATACGCCGTGTATAATTTTGAAATTGTTTCAGGCTTAAAATTCCAAAAATATTTCTTTTAAATAAAATGCTTATTAAAAATACCCAGATATTTTAGTTTTTCCTTAGCGAATGTAAGATATTATTATCATGAAATAATATATATAATATTTTTTTATAAAATCTTTAATATTAATATTATTGTTTATTTATAATACTATGTCTTTTTTGGTCTCAATCATATATATTTTTGCTAGTGGTTTTTATTATAAGGTAATTTTTCCTTAGCGAACGCCACATATTAAAATTATAATAATAATGTATAATATTTTTGTACTGTCATTAATATTAATACTATTGTTTTTTTAAATTACCATGTCTTATTTGGGGTAAGGGGTTCTTATTATTAGGTATCTTTTTTCTCTTTATTTATTTTTTTTTGTCTGATATTATTTCGATCTGTACATTTCCTTCTCTTCTCCTTTTCGAGAGTGCCAAAAATATAAATATGTTCCACGGCTTTACGCCATTTTTATACACTCTCCTCTAGGACTCACTTCCTTTGCTCCTTCTAATCCTTTGCACCTCACTTCCTTTTATTCCCATACCCCCCCCCCCCTTTATTTTTTTCTTCATATTTTTTTCGGCTTTGTCGCGTCGTGTGTTTTCTATGTGTTTGTGTCATGCAGTTGACGTGCGCTTATTTTCTATTCCGCTCCATATGTCACACTCACACATGTGCGCACACATGTACAGACAAGGAGAAAGCGGTGAGAAAGCGGCGAGAAAGTGAGGAGAAAGCGGGCGGAAATGCAGAAGCGGCGGCGCTTTTGTTGTGCATCGCTTCAATATTTCGTGTTCACTTCTTTCTTCTGCTTTTTACTGCTTTTTTCTGCTCAGTTTTTGTCTGCCTTTAAAAAATATACCCTATGTGTTTGAAAAAGTTTAAATTTTTGTCTCCCAAAAGTAAAAAATATACATCAACAAAAAGTAAGTTTATAAAATAAAAGCTAATCTCAAAAAAAAAGATGTTTTAATGGCCTACAGAATTTTTGAAACTAGTTAAAAACTTAATAGAATCACAATATATGTTCTTATTAAACTTATAAGTAGTAACTTTAAATTGAAAATAATTCAAAATCGCATTTGAAATTTTTAAGTACCAAGAGCTAAGACATTTGATAGATTTTTTAAGGAAAGTCAAAAGAAAATGAATATTCAATTGGTAAGAGTATTTCAGGTGCATCCTAACTATTTTATTTTTAGCTTTTTTGGTCCCTGAGCATGTGTGAGAATTGCATATGTGTGGATTGCATTTGTGTGCGACTGTGTCTGAAATTTTGTTGTATAAATTGCGTTGGGAATAAGAATTGAGTTCTAAAGAGATTTAATGGCACATTCTGTCTTACTCCCTCGCTCCCTCCGTCTCTTTCTATCCTTGTGCGGCCGTCTCCCTCTGCCTTTCATCTTCTGTCTCTATCAGTTGGCTGGGAAACATCTTACTTGACTTCTGCTTCCTCTCCATCGCAAATGGGTCTAAACAATATGTGCTTATATAAAGCATTTTGGCTTTGTCAATTTTGCATTTTCATTCTGAGAGTTTGTGGAAAAGGGGCTGCCGGAAAGGGGGGGGCGGGGCCGAGGGTCAGGGGATTTGAGAAGCATGCAATTCTGGTCAAATCACTCGAGTCCCCATTTCCGTGTTCTATTAATGCACTGTGTTTGCGAATCGTTTCATCTTTGTGTCAATAATAGGAATCTCACTCAATTTAAGAATGAAACGTAATGATTTTAGAAGTTTAGAAAAGGGAAATTAAAATAAGAAGTGGTTTAATGGATAAATACTACGAATTTTTGGACTATAATGTAATGCAAGAGTTTTAGTAGAAATTTGAAAGGAAGATGGGAAGAAAACAATTTAAAAATATTTGATTATGTCCTCAATTTATTTTTATGCTAACTACATTTAGTAACTCTTTTTATGCAAAAGTATAATATTTAAAAAAGGAAACCTGAGTTCATTTGAACTAGTTAGATATTAATGCAATTAAGCAAAAATATTGGAATTAAAATGAAGAAAAGGAAGAAAACAATTTACAAATATTTGATTATTTCCCCAAATGATTTTATTTTAATTAACTCATTAAGTAACTATTTTTATACAAAAGTTTAATTTTTAATAAAAGAACCTTAGTGCATTTGAACAAGTTAGATTTTAATTAAATTAATCAAAAATATTAGCTGTTTTGTAATAATGTAGTATACACTATAATAAGCTGAACATGTAACTAGAAGAATTAAGTTTTTATAACTAGCAGCTATAGAAAAAATCCGCACTTTGCTGGCATATTATCCCATGGGCCATACGTTAGGGTCCAAGAAATCGCTCTACAAATCCCAGCCAGACGAAAAGCTTTGTGAGCTGGCTATAATCTGAAACCGAATCGTGTTAAGAACATTTCCCTTTTTCACATGCAGCGTTCGATGGAGCCTCTTTAAACCATTTTTTTTCCCCCGCTCGAAATGCGTTCAACGAACTCTCTGTGCCAACAAAGGGTTAAGGGGGCGGGGGGCTCAGGGGCGTGTCCGGGGTCGGTTAAAATCGCCTGCAGTTTTTCGAAAGCCTGGTAATATGAAAATTGCACTGGCTGTTAACCCTATTTGCAGTTGCTTTTGTGCCATAAACGCAGTCCTTCCCCACCCCTGCCTTTTTTTTTTTACCCTTCTTGGCACTACGCCCCTGAAGCTCCTACTCCTCGTGTTGTTGTTGTTGTTTATGCTGATTTCGTATCATCAGAGATTTCAGCTTGATGGCCTGTCAGGCTCCTGGCTTTGAAATGCAAGCTGGCAGAGCGTAAAGGAGCAAGAGGAAGCTATTTCTGCACTCAAAAAAGTATATATCATATTTTTGATCTGGCTTGAAAAACAATAGTGGGGTGTGCACTTAAAGAATTTACGAACTAACTTGTAATGCTTCTTGTTTGTTGGGGAAAACTTAAGATTTTTCTTTAGCACTGATGTTCTAATAATAATAGATTCAATAGATCTAAGAAATACATTTTGTTTTGAAGCACTCCAAATGCTTTATAAATTGTATTACTTGGATTTTCAAAATAACAGCTCACTTAAAAAAAATGCACAACAATTTCTGAAAATAAATGATTTATTTTCAAAATCCCTAAAGAGGGGATTTCTCATGATGTATTAGCTTTATCTGTGGGTCATTTTGTTGAGTGTAGTCATCGGGGCCAAAAAGTGTAGCATACTTTTCAGCACTGCCTGATTATATGAAGCAGAGCCTCGCTGGCGGGCACTAAAAAGGGGTTCGGAATGAGCAGTGTGGGGGGGGGGGGGGGGTGGATATCGCAGCAAGTGTGGAAGAATGTGGTGCAGCTGAGGGGCTAAAAGGTGGCTGGTGGACCCGGGGGGGTGGACTCAGGGGGGGTGGAGTGCAACTGCTAGCCAAGCACAAAACTGGGCTGCTATCTGCTGACAGAACAGGGACGGGGCGGGCTTGTTTTCCGAGGGGGTGGCACACATGCGTGCATCCTTAGGCCCCCCTCCCCATTCCCATCCCCATTCCCATCCCCATCCCCATCCCCATCCAGCACTCGTATTATCTTTGGCCAGCGGCGTGTAAATCATTTTGTATGCATTAAATCGTCTTCCACCTGTTAAGCCCCCCCTCTCAACCCACCCCCCTCAGCCCACGCCCTTGAGCCAACTCATTTATATACATGGATTCCTGTTCTTACACATACCTTTTTTGCACCCGTTTTTTGTCTACATTTTTTGGGTCCTCATCGCTGGTTAGTTTTTAAGCAAACCAAATTAGTAACGCATGTGTGCCACAAAAGGCGAATTTCCGCTAATTTACTGAGCTGCATTACAAAAACCCCGCAGCAATGTCAGAAACAGTGCATTTTTAGAGAATATTAACGAATGAAAATGGAAATTTAAGATTCATTTTAATTAGACGTTTATCAGTTATCTAAAACCAGGTCTTCAGCATGCTCAATCTATGGCATAAACAGAACATTACATAATCATATCATGCGCAAATATTTTTTTATTTTTAATTTAAGCGGGCATTAAAGTTTCCATTTACATTGGTAATAGATCAAATTATAAAAATTAATCAAGTAAAAATTATGAAACTAAATAATAATGCTTTTAATGTGAAGTAAAGAAAGAAATTGAATTCCAACCCATACTGTCCCCAGTTGGCGAAGGTAACCGGAAACCCCTTTCAGTGGACTTTTCACAACTTCCGGTGAAAAGAAAAGATGTCCACACACACACACTCGCTCGGCACTTTAATAAAGACAAATGCCAATTTGCCTGTGGCAACATTTTTGGTCAGAGGAAAACTCCCAGTGTTGGTAAGTTTATTAATGTCTGACCAAAGGATCTAGGAGAAAGGCCCCCAAAAAACATTTGTGGTGTGCGTGTGTCAACTGCTTTTTGCTAATTTGTCTCCAAGGAAATCATCGCTGGCTTCGTGGAACTTTTTTTATTAGGTTTGTCTTGAATATGCTCACTTTTTATGACCCGGACATTTTCACCAGCCAAAATCATTATAATTTGGAGCGAAATTTGTTGGAAAAGTTGGAAATTAATTAGGTGAAAGGAAAGGCAGGAGGAGAACACTTATTCCGTGTCGTTTAATATGGGATCCATTTGTTTCGTTTGTGTTGTTTTTAAAAACACTTGTGCTTGCTTATTTAGCAGAATGAATTTATACGGGAAAAAAATGTAAGTCCTAAGTAATGATATAATAATAGGATTAGAACCAAAACATATGCATTTAATTTATTTTAAAAATACTTAACAATACAATAAATAAGTATTTGGTAAAACAAAAATGGAAGCTAACCTCGGGAAGCCAAAGTTTGCATACACTTAAACAAAAAGTAAAAACAATATTATTTTTGGAGCTACAAATATTTGTTTTTATTTTTTTAACGAAAACTATGCCTATTTTTCTTCTTATTTTCTGATATTTTCTTTGGCAGCCTTATGATAAAGTCCTTTCACTTTCTTTAAGGCGCTGCTCCCATTTCGCTCAGTGCATCGGGTCTGTGTAGGTTGAATCAATTTAAATTCATGTGCCTGTGTGAGTGCTGCGCCTTTTGTGTGAGTGAGTGAGGCCAGCATTCATATGCATATTTTATGTTTGGCAGTTTATTTATGAGAAAACGTTTATACAACCGCTGGCCAGTGGCAGCCCCCGCCACGCCCCCTTCACTGCCGCCCCTTGGGAAATGGTACACAATGGAACATGGGTATAGTGACACTTTTCGCCCTTAAAACACTTGACCATTGCTCTTGCCTTCACATTTTGGCAAGTGATTTTGAGGCCAAAGGTGAGGGAAATAAAAGGCGCAAACAGAAAATGGTTGTGTACATTGTAATACATATGTGATAACAATAAAATTAAACAGCGCACGAACTTCAAATACAGCCACTTATTATAAAACTTTAGAAAATTAGTAAATTATTGTCCCTATGCTAAAATATTTAGGTATAATCAATAGATGCTTATAAATAAATTCGCTAAAAATACATTTTAAAATACAAAACTTGTATATACACCTGAAAATTGTATTTAAACATTATGTTATAGAAGTTTCTTTGATAAATTTTAATTATTTTTAAAAGGCGACCAAAAAAGAAACAATTACTACTTATTAACTTATTTTAGATTAGATTATAGATTTCCATTGGTGATGCCGAAAACTTCAAACTGAAACCTCAAACTACTTTAAACTAGTTTCCATGTGAAATGTTCAATATATATACTTTTCGCCCGCCCTTTTTATTGTAATTTTTTTTCTGTGAACACGAACCATTTCATCGAGTGAAGTTCGTTTTCCACACGTCAAGTTAGACCATCAGCCCCCCTTGGAGACCCCGCCCGTGGCAAAAGCGAAGATCCCCCCTTTCGTGTGGCGTGTTGAGTGCCTAATAAAATCATAAAATAGCAGGTGTTTAGCGCGCCACAAAACGCCCAAAAGGACAACCCAGGATAAGGCCCGAAAAAGAGACAAAGGATGGGAGGGGCCCCAGTGAGAGGTCCTCCATGTAATGGCCGCCCAGCGTCAAATTTGATATTATTAATAACCCTTTTTCTAAATGAAATTTTGTGGCAGCAAACATTTCGCTTGTCATTTTGCCAGGGCGAAACGAATGACACAAGTACATCACACAGGCGCCCAGACAAATCCCCAGTCATTTATATATATATACATTTATGTATAATGATATATACATGAGTATACGTATGTACATAATCTGCCCTTTTGATACCCTGTATCTTAACAATAAGGCAATCTACAACAATTTTTTTAGCCTGCAAATATATTATATTTTAATATTATAATATATACTCTTTACCTAACTGGCATGTTATTGTCATATAATTATTATATATATTATTTAACTAACTGGCATGTTTTTGTATAATAAATCTAATTAACCTCTAAATAAACCTTATTATTTTTCACCTTCACTTAGACTTTTCTTTTTATTTTTTTTATATAGTTTTTGTTTCTTATTTCCAGGGTATTTTCCCTTTCAATCTGCCTGTGATGCGATTTTCCCTTGTCTTCGTCCGTTGACTGTTAGTAAGTTAGTTAGTTAGTTACCCTCTGATCCGGATCGCCCCTCTAGCACCACTTTTTTGGCACCCCTTTTTTCCCCTTTTGACAGGACGTTTTTGGCGCTTTGATTCGAAGCGCTGCGGTGGTGGAAAAAGGCAAGGGAAATGGCTGAAAGCCTATGAAAAATGATGTATATCAGGTTGGGAGTGGGTGGTAGGGGGTGGCAAAGGGGGGGCAGGGAGTGGTGGGGAGGTGCCTGGCACCGTTTCTCATGTCGAGTGGCTAGCATGGAAGTATTAGTGAGTATCTATGTGTGGCATGTCATACATTTTTCGTTCGTTTGTTAATTGAAAAATGTTGCCTACACGAGGGTGTGGGTTTTTGGGGAATAAAGAGGGGGCACACATCATCAAAACTTGTCAAAGTCACACACCGACCCCTGACCCCATAACCAGCCCCTCCCCCTTTTACCGCCACCAACCAACGCCATGTGCCGAAAACATGTCTTGGAAATTATAATTTATAGCTTGTCGCTGGCCTCCTCCGTCTCTGCTTTTAGTCTGATTTTATTTTTATGGGCCAAGATACTCTAACGTGAAATTATAAAAACACAGGGAATTAGTCAAGTCAAAAAAAAAAGGTACATTATGTATAAATAATGCTACGAAATATAGCTATTTGTATAATTCCCCTTTGAAGATATTTTTTGCTTAAGAATATTTGCAAGATGTTGTTTCTTTAACTTACACTGAATACTTAAGTTAAATAGTAACTAAAGTATCCTATTTTCATATGACCTTTTTAAAATTTCTAAGAAATGTTTTTATAATCTAGAAAAATATATTGCAAATTACTTTTGGAGAGCATCGTCGTTCAGCATTTAACCTTTATTCTACTTAAGACATGGCCGGAAATTGAAAATTTGCATAGATGGTGGCTATGTGGGTGTGCTGGTCTATTTACAAGGATTTATTTATATATATACGTATTTATATATATATATATATGCACTCCAGCATGCAGGTTAATTAATTAGAAATATGCAGCTCAGCAGATTGCCTGGCACAAGAACAAAACCGCAGCATCCTTGAAGCGTCCTTCCGCCCACCGCCGCCTTCACCTCGCCACCACCCCCTCACTTTCCCCCATTTTCCGGCATTTTAAAAACTGCAAGCTGCATGTCACTAATATCTCTTCTAGCGTTAGAGCGAGATGACCGAAGCTACACTGAGAAAAACTACTTACTATATTAAAAAAACTGTTTATAAAAAAATAAAATATAATACAACAGCTACGGCAAAACAAAATCTGAAAGTATTTTACTTTTTTTAAGAATTTCAAGGTAATAAATCTGTTATAAAAATGGTTATGGAATATTTGTAGAACAATATAATTTATGAATAGCTAAAAAAAAAATTTTAAAGGGCAGAAATAATATTGTTCTCTTTTTCAAACTCTCGAAATGTTAGAGGTTTAATAACTATTTATGAAAAGTGTGAACATATTTTTTAAGATTTAAAAGTTTAATTTTTTTGCATGTGTTCGCTTCGTTTTCTTTGGTGTATTTGTGTGTGTGGCCTGGAAATTAATTAGCAACGGAAATTGCGCTAATAAACTAACAAATTTACGAGCTACATTCACGCCAGACCAGCCAACCCCCACCCCCTCTGGCCACCGCCCCTGCCATGCCCCCCGATGCTGCTGCCAATGCCGATGGCTTTCCTTTTGGCTTTTCCCATTTTCCCAGCCTTTGCGCTTTAGCATCGCTGGCAGGCGGAAACAGTGAAGTGGCCATCATTAGAAGGCAGCGAAAAAAGGGGAACAAAAACGGGAAAGCAAAGTGAAAACAGGGAAAAGTTTGGCGGAGAAATGTTTAAAAATAAAAGAGTTTTGATTTAAATATCTTATACCTAAGAAAAAAAAATTATTTATAACTTAAAAATTAATGAAGAAGTAAAAAAGTTATTGGTTATCATTTTATTCATCATTTTTAAGGAACGTATTTAAGCTTTTTGCATTTATTGTACCTTATTCTTTTGCAAAAATGCCAATTTAAAATCCTCTTTAATATTGAAAAGACATTTGTTTTATGTAAATTAAATTCTGTTTTTCTTACTACTATTGAAAATAATAAATGCCAAACAAACAAAAATAAGACATCAAAAACGTGCGATATATATATATTGTTTTGTCGCCAAAAAATAGGCAACACGAAACACTAGAGAGCAAAATAAATAGCTCGCCCACAAAAACGGAAATCAAATAATTTAAATCGCATTTCCGCTTTGCTGCCACAAACAGCCGCAGTATAAAAGCTGATCAGAAATAAAGCCAAAACAATCAAGTGCATATAAAACTATTTCTGTATAAACATATATAGCTACAGATGTGGTAAGATTAGTGGGAGTTTTTGGGTGACTTATAAAAATATGATAAAAATGTGAAGGCTGCTTTATTATCTCCTGTTTATGTAAGTATACTTTACTTTTTAAATGATTAAATAAATTAAAAACATTTTTATATATTTTTTATCACAATAAGCTGCCTTTTCCTTTGAACCTGTACTATTATTCGGTGCACAACTATATACTTATATATGTGGAATGGGTTGGAAAAAGTGAAAACAGTACGCTTATTTCGCTGTTTTCCGTAGTTTTTCCTTTTGTGTTTATTTCTGTTTTTCGGCTGCCAGTCAGCGAATTGTCTGTGCCCCGATGTGCCACGCCCCTTTGGGCAGTCACCTGCTGACAGCAGCCTGTGTGCAGCGGGAATCCTTTGCAGCATCAACGCATCGTTGACTTTAAATGGTCAGGGAAAAAAGGAATAAAAAGGAAGCGGAAGTGGGTGGAAAAATGCAGGAGGGCGGGAAAAATTTGGAAAAAAGGGGGTAGGAAGGCGAGAGGGGGCGTCAAGCGCCCAAAAGTGGATAACACGCTCGACACAATTTAGGGGGCGATGGTTGGGAGCAATCGAGAGTGACAGATGTTGGAGGTATTTGGAAAAGAGGTAAGGAAAACGCAGCCAAAACGAAAAGGTTGCTCCGGAAAATGGAGGAAAATATCAAGAAAATTAGAAGGATATGCAAAAAAAAAATTGAAGAATCTTTAATACCATTAAAAAAAGACTTGAGACAAAGGAAAAGCAACAATGAAAGTATTTAAAGTAAGAATACAAAATTAACAAGGTTATAAAATTGTTTTGGTTATATAAAAGCATATTCGTCATTTCATTGCATTTCCTTGGGATTTTAAGAATAATTCAGTGCTTAAAACATGGATCTGTCGATTTGTAATATTTTTCAACGAACATACATAAATGCTTGATAACTTAAATTACTAAATCATTATAAATGTATTTTTTTAATAATTTCTATTTCTATTTAATCATCCCAAAATGTATTTATTTCATAAATTTGTATTATTTACACGCAGTTCTATCAGGGGACATTGTGGTTGACTTTGCATGAATAGTTGCGACATTTTTCATCCAATTAGAAGAAAATCAAAAAAAAAGGGCTACTTTTTCTAAGCCCATCGCTGGCCAACTTGAATCTCAAAGCCACGGTCCCGTTTTCCACCAAATTTCCACCCACTTTTCATCCATTTTCCCCGCTCATCTGCATGCACAAATGCAATTTCACATGCATTCGGAATTTCATTTATTCGTTTTTCGGTTTTACCGCTGGTAATGCGCTCCAGGTGATGGATGCCAATTTGCCCCAACTTGCCCCGAAAATTCCACGCTGGGATTTCCCTATTTTTGTTTTTTAAGGGTCTACAGGGCTGCAGAAAGTGCCAATAAATCGGAAGCAAATGAAATGGAAAGAGAAAGAGTTAAGTTACTGTGTATCCATCAATATTGTGGGAAAAACACGTAAGCCAAAAATCAGATTTATCTTAATTAATGTTTTTATACCAATAAAATTAAAATAAATGATTGATTAAATGATTGATCCTTACTTTCAGGTTTAATCTTAATTTTTCTTTAAATTCCAGTCCAGCCCTGAATTTAGCGTTTTTTTTTGCGATTTTCCCGCTGTGGCTACACTTGCAGAAGAACAACAACGTTATGAGTTAACGGGGGCCGTTTGGCCCCCGAAACCCCCCCACATATTATGAAGTAAACATCCCAATCGTTTTTACAACTGTCGGCAATCTGAGTCGCGTTGCCAATGACATTTCCGCCCGAAGCGAAATGTAACCCCCCTTTTTACCATCCGGCCACCCATGGCATTTGCCCCGCCCACATGACCCCCGCCGCCCTGATGGTCTCCTCAATCACAAAAGCGAAGCAATTTTTATGGCATGTCGCTGTGCGATTTTTGTCGTGTCTTGTTTTGATTTACTTTCAATTTTCGTTTACATTCCATTTTTGGCATATTTTTGTTGCATTTTCCGATACGTCTGCGTTTGAAAACTGAACGCGATTTTTGTTTTGTCTTTAATGAGTACATTAAGGGGTTAAATATTGATACATATTGATACATACGGTGGCACACAGAGAAAACTATCTAAGAACATTGTTCTTGAATTGAGAACATTCGTTCTTAAAAACCGTGTAAGTACATTTTGGTGTCAATATAAGAATGAAATGGTGAGAAGAGAAAAGATAAATTGAGTTTACTTATCAACTTTTTGATAAGTATAAACTAAGGACTGAACAAATAGTTTTTCTATACATACTATGTACTTAAATACCACCAATTCAACTTGATTCGAGCAAAATAAGAACATTTTCAACTTAAAAATGTCGTTCTATTTTTAAGAACATTTTCAACTCAGATGAGAACGTCAGAATTATCTCTGTGTATTTGTATGCCAAAATATAAACTTTAAAATAATAAAAGACTTTAAGTCTACTTTAACCTGGACTAGAATGTCCTTGATCTTCCTGCCCAAGAAACAAAACCGCTCTGCAAATAAAAACTCCACTCGTGGCCAATATCCACTTGGAAATTGCCTACGAAAATAGCCCAAGTTTTCATTCTGCTCCATCGCTGCTCACATTTTCCCCCATTTTTTGTCCTGTCCCCAAAATCTTTTTCTTGTTTCTTATTACGTTGGCAATTTGGCAATTGCATTGGCAGGACAAAAGGATTCGGTGCAAGGATTGTTTGCTCACTTCGTTGTCAGCGATGTGCATATCGTTGTTTTGTTATTGCACTTTTTGTTCTTATACCTCCACTTCATATTGCTGCCATTGTTCGGATTCTTATTTTACTTGGGGCACTGTGGATATTTCAAACTTACAATTGGAAATATTTTATGAGAAAAAAAGGCATACCAGATATTTGTAAATGGTATGATTTATTAAAAGCCACTTTATAAAATAACAAGTAAAATTTAGAAAATATAATAAAATATATCTGATTTAATATTTAAATGTTTAAGTAAATTGTCTGACTTCTTAAATCCTTTTTATATAAAATCATTATTGCTTGGTTTTTTTTTATTTTTTTCCATATTATTTTTAGTCAAAATGATTAATTATACATTTATTTATACAATTTGATGTAAAAAAATATTTGTTTATTGTCTGTTTTAGTTTTTAAATATTTAAATAAATTATATGGCTTATTAAAATCCTACTTATATAATGAAAATTATGTTAGAGTTCCCTGTATACATATGAATAATATATCTGAATAATATATAATAATATAATATATTTTAAATATAATACAAATTGCTGTAAACAAATATTTATTTGTTGTCTGTTTTAACTTTTAAATATTTCAATAAATTATATCGTTTATTAAAATTCTACTTATATAATGAAAAATATGTTAGAATTCCCTGAATATATATGAATAATATATCTGAATATATAATATATCTGAATAATATATAATAATATAATATATTTTACTTATAATATTTAGAATGAAAGTCGTATTTCTTTCAGTGCACTAGGGCAGTCATTGTTGTTGCTGGCCCTGCAGCAAACAGTTTTATTGCTGGCCTCCATTTGCGCTGTGGTCTCTCGATTTTCCATCTGCAGCCCTCTCTTTCTCGCCACCCATAGCCGTCTCTTTCTTTCTGCGGCATCAACCTTTTGTCTCATCATTTCCGCATTCGACAGTCGACGTGACTCAAAATGTTTGAGAAGGGAAATCTGCTGTTGCCAAAATTGTATTGCATAATATGCCTTGACATCAGCAGCACAAACACAACCTCGGGCAGGAAAATGCGGAGGGGGGGGGGGGGGGGGTGTGTGGAAAATGAGGGGTATTTTCTGGGGAAACCCCTTGCTGACTGCTGCACTTCCGCTTGCAACGTTTTACACTTCAATTATCTTCAATTTTGCCGGGCGAATGTCTCAAGAACAATGGTCCTGCTGATTGGAATTCTTTAACCCGCTGCATGTGCTCGGAAAAACCCCTACCGCTTTTCCGGGCTGTCTGAAGGGGCGGGGGGGGGGGGGGGGGGATGCGACCGGTGCAAGACAGTTACAAAATGCGACAACATTGTTGCCCTTTGGACTAAGCCAGACTTTCCACAGCATTTTCCCGCCGCCTCAAGTGAAAATGGGGAAAATCGAACTGACGCAATGGCGTCTTGCTGATGGCATTCACTTTATTTTCGATCTCACATCGTTTTCATCTGTTTTTCCTAGTTTTTTCTATGCCCTCCACTTTGTGTTGCAATTGTGTGCGAATTTGTTGCAATTTGATTTTCTATTATCGAATAATTTGTGGAAATTCTCCCGAAGAAAGGAGCAACAGGGAGAAATAAATTGGTTTTCAGCAGATCTATAGATCTTAAGGTGGATAGAAATAACATTTTATAAAGGTACTGAACATCTGCGATGTATTTGTTTGAATTTAAATAAATAAAAGTAGAGCAATATATATGTTTTTAAAGCCAATTTAATTATTAACCACATTTTATAGTGAATACCTAAACATATTTCTATTTCTATGTATGTTAATAACTTCATAGGAATTTCACAAAAATATTTAATTTAAAATCTGTAAATTCAATGCCAAATAAATAAGCGGATTACTTCCATTTTGATTCCGTAGGGATAACTTATGTCCGAAAAATACTGGTAATTTAGCTTGATACGATTGGAATTCCGCTCCTGTCAACGTCATTAAAATGCCAAGTCAAATGTGATTTCGCTGGGCGAATGGAAATTGGAATGGGAATGCCACTGAGGCAAACAAAGCAGGACCAAGCAATGAAATCTCTGCAGCAAACAAAATCAACAAAAAAACAAGAAAAAAAAAGGAGTCAGGACCAGAGGGATCGGAAAAAAAGGACCAAGAGGCCGCCCGTGGAAAATGACAAAAGCAAACGAAATCAAAAAGCGAGAGACAATGGGCAACAGTATTGCATATTGATTGCGAACGGCAGCAGACCTGAAACTTCCCCTTTCCCCCAATTTTTTTTCACCATTTTCCCCCTAACCCCTGGCAAATCAAATTGATTTGGAAATCCTTTTGGACGGCGGCGAGTGCAACAGAGAAAAGGAGTCGCAAAAGTGGAGTTGGTGGGCGGAGAAATACTGGGGAAGTGCACTACGAAAACCCAGTAACTCACTTTTATTTTGAGTTTTCCATTTGATTTTGAGATGTAATTCAGTTTTGTTTTTTTTGGAACTTTTTTCTGAGTACAATCCTTATTTTTGATCTAATATACCATCAATGTTTATCTATTTATTATATTTATTTTGGTATAATATAAACTTCTCTGTACTTTAAATGTTTTTATCTTCTTTTGTTTTTTTATTTCTTTAAGGAGTGTTTAGAAAACTAAGACTTGTTATTCATAATTTTTAACTAAGGGTAATATGTGTTTAAAATTTGTTTCAAACTTTGAAATACTCGGACAAGAATTAAAATAAAATAAAAAATACTACAAATATACTAACACATTTTTCAAAATGTATCTGTTAGTTTACTTTTATTTTTTTATTTCTATAAGGAGTGTTTAGAAAACTAAGACTTACTATTCATAATTTTTAAGCAATGGTAATATGTATTTAAAAATTGTTCTTAAAAATTCAAATACAATAAAAAATACTAAAAATATACTAAAATATTTTTTAAAAACTATCTAGTCTTGGCACAGTTTTTTCTCAGTGTATATGCAATGTCATCTCCCTTGACAACTGGAAAAATGTCTAACCATTGTTGTTGCTGGCTGCTCCGCTTCGCTGTGATGTGATTTTTGGGCATTGCAATTTTCTAAGCGGCTTAAAGGTGTTCATTCCGAGTCATTGACTCGTCAGCTTCCCCACCCATTTTCCCCCGAAAATCCCCGACCTTATGCAATTTGTGTAGCTTAAAGCTACACAACAAAAAACACAGAAAAAAGGCAATGTCCCCAGCGGCAAAAAAAAGTGGCAAATGTATGGAGGTAACGTGGTTTTTATACTTTTCGATCTGAACATATCACGGTGGTTATGTTTTACGAATTACAGGGTATCAAGGGTCTACGGGAATAGAACGAAGGTAATTAAATATATACTTAACTTATTTATATTTAAATTAAAGTATGGCATGCTGTGCTATTTTATAAACATCCCAGAATATTTTTAAAATTGACTTAAATTATGATTTTATGACACAAATTGCATTTGAACTAGTGGGTTCTTCCAAAATATTTAATATTTTTATAAAAATACAAAATTGCTATATTTTTAAATAATAAACATGTTTATTTTTTTAGTCGTAATTTTCACAGTAGGTAATATATCTTCGTTTAAATTAAAGGCAATTATTTTTGTTTTATTTTTTATTGCTCTTGTTTTTCGGCCCACCAACAACCGACCGCAAAAGTATATTTAAAATACTGTAGACAAGTGTAAAAAGTGGCAAAACGTTACGCGGTTGCATTCAATCGTTCTGTGGCTTGGTTTGTGTTATCCACTGCACCGCCCACATTGTGGTTTGACAATTTATGGAGCTGACCGTACATTTTCAGCCCCCCGAAAAAAAAAAAAATAATACAAATGTGGCAAAAAAGTCGAGTCGATGGAAATTTCCAATGCGAAAAATAATTAGAAAATCGTCTTGCAGGCCCACACACAATGGCATGTCAGTGCACTTTATTTAGTGTTTGTCCATTAAAGCCCACAGATGGTCGAAATATGTTGCAAATAATTTTCTTAGCACAAATGCGCCAACGAGGCGTATGTGTAATATTTCAATTGAAGCAATTTAATTGTTTTCCATTTCAAAACAAGGTCTGCAGTCAGGCAAACTTAAATCTTGAACGAGCCTAAAACAAAACATTTGGAAAATCATAAAATTAATAAACTCAAACATTTAAAAGTAATAAAAACAATTGTACAACATGTCTTTGGTAAGCTCGTTAGATGCTTCAATAAAATCTCTCTTTATCTAAAGAGTTGAAAAACTTTTCTAATAAGAAATCCCTTTTGTGCACAACGATGCTAATTTCATTAAATTTTGTAAAATATTTCTACTCACTCTAGCCACTTATTCCTAAGCTATTTATTCAATGCGCCTGTAAACTCCTATTTTACGTAGAGAAATTGTGGGAAAAATACTAAGCTCGCTAATTAGTCAAAGGCAAAAATTGTTTGCAAATGTTTCTCGCAAATAGATAATTGCAGCCGTGGTGTTTTTGGGGGGCTTTGAGGGGCTTCGAGTGTAAATGCTGTGGCAACTAATGCCGCAACGTTCACCAGGACACTGGCTTAATATGACATGTGGGCGGGTTTATTCCGCAGAAGTCCTGCCGCAGACAGAGAAGCCGCAAGTCGGCAACAGCCGGCGGCAGAGGGGGGCCAGGACACCTTTGCGTGCGCCCCTGCCACCCACATAGCCCACAAAACCCTACGAAACCACCCAAGTAACCGACGCACACACCCCACCCCGTTCAACGCCAGCAATCTCAAGTTTCCCGCTGAGATAGCCCGGATTTTTCCGAGTAAAAGGAGTTGTCAGATAGCTGTCACTTACAAATAACATTTAAAATGTAAGTAAATGATTTAATTTTTATTAGGGAAAAAATACTACTTATTCAACCTGAATTTGTATATATTAAAAACATACAGTTAATAGCAAATACTTATTAGTTTTAATATCGCTGTGACACAAACCTATCTTGTTCCAATATATTCTTGAATATTTTTTATTAACTTTAATCTGCGATACTTCGAAGTATCTTATATGATTCTTAGCCTTACTTGAAAATTAACAATTAAAAAAACAAAATGTAAATTTAAAAAATAAATACTATTAATATTTAAAATCCTTACAAGTTTTAATTTTGATATGACACAAAACTATATTTTTCCATAACGTTTTATCTGCAATATTTTGATAAATCTTTAATGATTCTAAGGCTAATTTCACAAATATTCTTTAAAGTCTTTAAATTCAAACCTGTTAAGCTTTTAAAGGACTTAATTAATTTATTTATCTACACAACGAGGTAAATTTTACCCACATAATCAATATCTTTGCCATTTGTCATAAGTTACAATTAAAATTCTTCAAAAAACTCAATACATTTTTGTAGAACCTTTATATGTTTTTTTTACCTTGCTTTCTTGTTCTCTTACATTTTTGAATATCCTGTTACAAAAAAATTCGATAAAATCGTCCAATTTCCAAGCTTTTAAGTGTTATTATTAATTTGTTTATTTACAAAACGAGGTCAACTTTACCCATCAAATCAAAATCTTGGGCATTTGTCATAAGTTACCATTAAAATTTTTGAAAAAAAAAATATAACATATATTTTAAATCCTTTTAAGTTTTAAGATTGCTACGATACAAAACCATCTTGTTCCCCTGCCTTTTTGAATATCCTATTTCACAAATATTCGATAAAATCTTCCAATTTAGAGCAATAAAGCCTGCAAGTGCTGTTATTATACTTGTTTACCTATAAACGTGGTAAATTTCACCCATCAAATCAAAGTCCTGGCCATAAACGAGCTGAGTACTCAGCACCCACATCTCCTGCAGCGTCATGCGCCCCCTGCGGATCCAGAACCACCTCGTCACACCCGTTCCATCCTCAGACCCTCAAGGATCCGGGGATCTGGGGTCCTCCGTCGTCGCTGTCGTGAAGGTGTCGTGTTGAACATGTTAGGTGTCTTGTCGCTTATCATGTTAAGTGGGTGCACCCACGACTACGTGCCCGGCATTTGAGGAACCCCCATCCCCGCCCCCCGCGAAAGGGGGCGGGACGGCGGCCATGTGTCTATGGTAATTTTCATAGAAAATATGTAAAATTTACAAGACACACAGACAGACAGACAGTTAAAGAAAAACAAAAAAACAAGAGCAGAGCAAGTGGGGAAATTAGCAACAACATTTGCCACTCATCTCGATACTAAGAGCACTAAGAAAAATTCTAATTAAAATCTTATAAAAGAAAAAGTAATGAAATGTAATGATTAAGTCTTATACTACTATTATTGTAAATATGACATTCAATATTTTCTTATTAATCAATATTTGTAGTATATATTTTTAAGGAACTGACATTTTAACAAATTATAAGATTAGCCAAACATATTTCCTAAATATAAAATATTTTAATTAAATGGACAATTTCTTTAAAATAATGTTTGGATTTAGACTTAAGTTAATTAACTGCAGCCAGAAAGGAGTTGTCCATTGGCGATTAATAAATAAATAAATGTTAATAAAATTTGAGTTTGTTGCAAATACATAAATAAAATAGTTATTTAAAAATGTTTAACGCTTGATAATTAATTCAATTATGCAAACAATGAAAATTAATAATAAAGAATTAGAAAATAAAAGAGTCGAATTTATTAGTAAATACAAAACAAAATCCTGGTAGCCCTAACCAAACAACATT
The DNA here is from genome assembly GCF_043229965.1 of Drosophila suzukii. Taxonomy (NCBI): domain Eukaryota; kingdom Metazoa; phylum Arthropoda; class Insecta; order Diptera; family Drosophilidae; genus Drosophila; species Drosophila suzukii. The sequence continues at coordinate 14,967,521 of NC_092084.1, read as the reverse complement.
TTCGCTTGAGTAAAATACTATTAGATCTAGTATTTACCGATCTAGAACTGCGACAAGTGCAGGATTTTTTCGCGCAGTGTACTCTTGAGCAGGGCGCTCCTTGGGTCTTCTGCCACTTGGCCTACTCCTGGCAGCTAATTTCTTTTTAAAGTGCGCGACTCTGGCTCCTTGGGCTACACGGTGCGATGATGCTGATGCTGATACCGGGACAAGCTCATTTGCACCTCATTAAATGCTGCCACTCGACCCGATGACGACAACGAGTGGAACAAGAAGCGACAGCAGCTAAATCAGTGCCCAAAGAATACGACATGTAAGCATTTCCACATCTACATAAACCCGAGGAGAAGGGGCCACCTAAGCCAGTGTTTACATCTCGCGGGCTAATGAAGCCCCATCCTTGTTTTTCGGGGATCGTGTGTTGTGTCAATTGATGGAATTCCACGACGTGCCCAAAAAGCACTGAGGTAATATCTATATAAGCTTTATAATTATTATAATATACTTCAAATGGAAATATCTCAGCTTTCAGAAATTAAAAACAAATTTTTAGAGAACCAATATACATTATAGAGCTTCATTTGGTTGAATAACTTCAAATTAATCAGAGGTGTCACAAAGATCACTCATAAGGTGACGAAAAGTATGCAACATATTATCATCAACCCTTTTTGCACTTCATACTTTTAGACAGTAAATAAATACTAAGCAATCATATTAACTTGCTAAGTGAATTAAAACGGAATTTTATAAAACCAAAATAAATAAGTATATACAAAACTCAAATTACTCAGAGGTGTCATAGAGATCACTTATAGGATGCTAAAAAGTATGCAACAATACACTATCAACCCTGTTTGCACTGCATACTTTAAGACACCATTATTAATTTGCAAAGTGACAAATAAAATCAGCTTTTAGAAATTAAAAAAAAAATGTTTATAATACCAAAATAAATTAATAAATAATAAATTCAAATTAATCAGAGTTATCACAAATATCACTCATAAGGTGTTGAAAAGTATGCAACAATATATTATCAACCCTGTTTGCACTTATAGTATAATATGCTTGTAAATATATATTTTGATTACGAAAAAATGTGTGGTCAGTAAATAAATATTAAACAATTATATGAATTTGCCAAGTGACAAATGAAATTGTTGTAAAATATATGGAATATGTCTGTCTGAAGAGGGAATGCGAATTGAAGTGAATGGTTCTCGAAATAGAAGTCGCTGGCAATTAGGCCGTGTTTTAATTGAGCTGCATTGTTGGCATTTGGGTCCACGAAGCGCTCGACTTACCCACTCAAACCCCAGATCGCAATTATAACTATCCGTCAGCCGGGGCTCGCGTTGCCCATTAAATCAAATTAAGTTAATTTGCCGCACTGCGCACACAATAACGTCATCAGAGAGTGCCATTCCAGCCCACTAGCCCACTATTCCACTGGCCCACCATCCTTCCCTCGAGTGTGTCTGAGCACTGCTAATAAACGTCATCGATGCATTGATGCATGCCAATTAGCAGGAGGGGCTGTAAACTGGGAATAACCATCATGGACATGGAGCCACTCCCACTCCCCCAACTCCTCCTCCTGCTGCATCAATCTCCTGATGATGCTGCATCATCTTTGGCACAAAAACTCAACTGCAATTGCCGCATTAATTGCAACTGTCAACCGGCTGTGACCCGCTTAACCCTTGACTGCCTGCCTCCTCCGACGAGTCCACCTCCTGCCCCCCTCGTCCTGCTGCTCCTCCTACTCCTCCTGTCAAGCATCCTGTCAGCCCAGCCACCTGCCTGGCAGGCATCCTTCCGCCATCCTTCCACGGAAATCCCCGCGGCCGGAGTCAATCATCCGGACAGGCAGGCATCAGGGCTTTCAGTACAGTGAACCACCAAAGGAGCCCAGTAATTATAGCCAACGTCCACGGTACGTATGCGTGATATCCCAAAGAAAAGGGTCTAAGAAAAAAGGAATATACAACAATTTTAGTCTTAGCAAGGCAGCCCAGGAAATTCTTAAAAAAAACTAGTTTTGAAACTATTATATATATTTTATCCACGTTTATAATGAGTACTGTATTGAGAGTAGGTAAACTGCTGAGCTAGAGTACTATATAATATATATAAATAAATATATTTCAACTTTTAAAATAAACTATGTGTCTTTTGCCCCATGTTCATCAATAATTTAGGAGACAAACGAACTACTGATGTACTAAATTCATGACAAATATATACGTTGGGGTTTTAAAATAAGATAAACTATATTATTTGCATATCGCTGCTGATTAGTCAATAATTTAAAACACATAAGTAAGTAAAAATGACTAAAGCCTTAACTTATATAGCTGCACAACTGTTCACAAATGCATATAGTTTTCGCTTAGTTCTAAATTCCTTTGCCGTTTAAGGAAACCTAATAGATGCATCCTTTTTTCCGTTGTCTCTAATCCATCTCGACAAGTTGACAATCTCCGCCCTGGTATTGTGCCATCATCCAGGCCGAGGATAAAATGAAGATCATCCATCAGCAAATCATTGACCATCAAGGAGTTATTGTCCGGGCAGGGATTGTGCCTTACTTTACGTCCGGGCCATTTCTTTGCCATTTATTCTGAGCCGGGCTTTAAGTGTTTTCAAAGGAGGAGGAAAGGGGGATGGGGCGGGAAACTTTCAAAAGCAAATTTCCCCGAGGATCCAAGCAGCCGGAGCTCCGGCTGCCGTCGACTATAAACGTCATCGGAATTCCCCAAAGCCATTAAGCGCAAATGTATGCAACACCCAAGCCAACCGGAAAAAAAAGAGGAGCTGGAGCTGGAACTAAAACTGGAGCTGAAACTGAGACTGAGACTGAACTGAAATAACTGAAAAATGTGAGCTGGCATGTCCCGCCAATATATCACGCCCCCTTTCCGCCCACCAATCTTGGCAACACTTCATTAGCAAGCTCTGGAAAAAAGCGCCAGGACCTCCTCCTCCTCCTCCTTCGCAATAATTTCATTTTGCAACACTATTGGCTCGCCTTGAACTAAAAAGTAATTTCATTGATTACCAGCGAGTCCTCGCGCAGAAAGGATAACAAGCCAAGCCAGCTCCCGAACCAAAGTCCTACACTGTTGATTACATTTTGCAGTAAGTACAAACATAGAAAAAATCATGATTTATCAGTGCTCGAAGTAACTATTATATTCATTATGGTATATTGAGAGAATCTGTGTACTGAAAGTAAAAGTAAAAAAATATATTTAAAATCAAAATAAATATGTAAGGAATTAAGGAGTATACGTATGCTATTTACCTTTTAGTAATTGTTGATATTGATGTTTAAAATAAACGAATATATGTATTTATTTTTGATATTAAACTATGTCTTAAGCATGTATAAAATATATCTATAACTTTATTCTTAGCTTATTATATTTAATTAGGTACATACATTCAAGTCCACATATTTCTCCATCAAAAAGGAGCTTACAAAGTTCTTTTGAAATATTTAAAAAGTGTTTAAATTTGAATTAAATTTGTACCTAAAAGGTATAGAACCATTTAACATGAAACGTATTTAAGTAAATAAAATATCCAACTTAAATTTAAGAAGTGTCATATCAAAAAGGTATTTTTTCGAGCAGTGTAATCAGCCAAAAGCCAAGCCATAACCCAACCGAACCCAAACAGAAGCGAAGCGAGCAACGACACCAGCCACTTGGGATTCGGCGGGGGAGTGGATATTGTTCCTGGTCCTGGTCCTGGTTCTGGTCCTTCCTCGTCCTCGTCCTCCGCATGCTCCTCCTCATCCCCATCCCCATCTTCATCCCCATCCTGATTCCCGTTTTGGTCCTGGCATTGGCATATTGGAGAGGGTTCCAGAACTGCGGTTATTCCGGAATGGTTGGGGATTCCGATATGGCATCCATTGTTGCGCTGTAAGTAGCACTTTCATAAGCAAACACAACGAGCGCAAATCAAAATCGTAAAGCGTTCGATTTCTTAAGTAAATCAAATAAAAATAAAACAAATCATCTATAGACTACAATAGACACTCGCACATTGGCATGGGGCATGTGCATATAGAATGTATTCATTTATTCCTACTCCTTCTAATAAAATAAAATAAATACTTTCGGTGTAAACAAATTGTAGACTCTACATTACAATGCTTTATAATAAAATTTCTTTAAGGAATAATTAATAAAGACTGTTAAAGCGTGTTGAAAAACAACACACATTGCGTATGCGCAATATTTATTTTCTCTCAAATGTTTATTCTTTTATTCACTTTAATTAAATGGAAATTATTTACTTGTATTAATCTTATAAATTTCTATCACATTTGATTACGATGGATCCTTTCACCAACTTTCCCCCTTTAAAAGGATGGCTTTAAAGTTAGTTCTTCAAAATGTTAAAGACTATGGAATGTGTTTAAAATGTAGTTTTAAGTGTTTTCAAACAAGGCAAACCCACTGTATTAAACGAATGGATGACTGACTGTCAGCCTGGTGACTTTCCCATCCTTTTTCCCATTTTCCCTACTCCACCCACTTGCTGGGCAATCAAACTGTCCTGCCCTTTCGACCCCTTACAGAAAATGAATGATTGGATCAATGACGATGAGTGACTGAATGGGGGTTATTATTTGGGGGTCAGGGGGGCGAAGGTTGCGTCTTTGTAACTTTGAATGCCCCCAGTTTATCCCGAGTTTTCCCGCAGTTTTCCCCCAGTTTTTCCCCCATTTTCCCCCACCCCTTTGAGCCATCCACACAAAGCGCTTTAATGGCTTTGTTGCCGTGGGAGTCCTTTTGGCTGTGTGTTCGAGCCAAGGAATCGTTTCCAATGCCTTTAATGATAAGCTGGCAGTTTTCCCGGCCAGCCCTTCGATTCCCCTTGCCCTTTCTAACGGCGAAAATTAACTTATCAAACATACATTACCGACCCACAGTTAACATTTAACAGCATTAACGTTAACACACAACCGAGAACTCAAGTGGGGATTCCCCCATTTTCTTCACCAGTTTCTACACCTCTTTTATTAGATGTTTTACACAGTAAATATTGGTGAATTTATATTTATTCATTACCTGTTTAATCAAATCTAAAAAGATAAAGCTACAATTTTCTATCCAATACATTAATATTTAATCATCAAAATATGTTTTGCTTATGGGTTATATGATTGTAAAGATCCATATATATTGATATTATTTAAATTTTAGCTGGCAATGAAGTGTATTTTCATTATGTCAAATGAACAAGATATACTTTCTGATTTCTGACAATTAAAGGTTAATGTTTTGCAGTCCTATAACCATAGCTTGTAGTTATTTACTATTTATTTTTCCGTGTGTGCCTCTTTTTCAGCCAACAATCGACCTCAACCTTAACTAATGGCAGAAAACGTTCTCTGCGAATTCCCCAAACAATTGAAAGTTGCCGAGATGCTGCGCCTGGCAGGGTTGGAAAATGTGGGAAAAACGGGTGCGGAAAAGCGTGGAAAAAGAAAAGCACACATTGCCCCTAGCTGTTGTTGGTCGCTGATTGAGTTGGAGCTACAGCTCCTCTGGTTAATGGATAATGGAGATCGCAGGTCTCCCTTTCTCTAATCAAAATTAGAACCAAATTCAATTTAACTACAATAAACATAAACTAAAATAAAGATATAGTTTTAACTAGTTTATTTTAGTTTTAATTTTGTAAAAATACTAAGGCTCTCAAAACGGATATATTTCAGTTGGACAATAGACCGCAATAATTTTCCAAAATGAAAACGTATAGCTAGACGTCTCTAGACCTTCGTCTGTGTTTTGGCTTATGCTCACCATCTGTCTGCCGTCGGAATAAAATGATTTAATGGCCGAGGACCGAACAATAAGTCTAAGTGCGACCAATATTTCAGCAGCCCATGGACGTGGAGTCCTCGACCCCCTTTCATTCCCGAAATCCCGGCCCCCAACACCCCCTTCCCTTTGGCTAGAGAACCTATTGGAAAATTCATTAATAAGCGAACGGGAAATGGGAAAATTGCGCGAACGCAGCTAAACAACAGAAACGCAAGACGGCAGAAATGCACTGAAATCAAAAAGGTCTTAATTAATTTAAGATATATTAATGTTTTCTGGCGACAGTATATTTTTTTTGAATTTAAAGCATGTCCATGTATATACAAAACTTGAAATTGTTGACCAAACAGATGTTAAACAAATAAAGGTAAATACTTTTTTGAAGCTTAATATAATAATACAAAAATTGTCTCGGAAATTTAGGCAATTAAATTAACATTTTTTCCTTTTCAAAATATCTGAAATACTAAAACTTTGAAACTATATAAATAAAACCATTCGTAAAACCTTTTAATAACCTTTGTACTCGTTTTTATTATCAAAAAATGGTAAATATGAATACGACTTATTATTATTGGTTTATTATTATGTTAATAGGATCAGTAAACTTTTTTCTATACTTCCTTGTCTGCCTGGCAAATGAAATGGGTTTTATATGTACAATAGAAATCATGCATTTCGCCATTGGAAAGCCAAACGCAGTTTACATTTTCAGCGTAACTTCTGGGATATCCAATGTGCCATTTCAAAAATGGGGCCGACTTTCCGGAAGCCAATGATATAAAGTCCCCCTTTATGCCTCGATTGTGAATGCCAAGCCAGTAATAAGACTCGGCGCTGAGTTTTTCCTTAATGGCATTGAGTTCCAATTCATCTTGGATGGATGCCAAATTTCCACCCATCTGGCGACAGGTCTCTGCAGCTGTAGTCCAATCCTGAATAACATAATTTTCAATATAAAAGTACCTCGAGCCGATTTGCTCGAACTTTGGTGGGATATGTTGTGAATTGTCTTTCTGAATCTGTTTGTTCTGAAGTTCCTTCAATCTGGTCTGAAGCGTCAGAAATTCACCATCCAGCTGGTTTTGAAGAACCTGCAAACTCGTCTCGAAGTCTTCTTTTGTTATTATCGTCTTCAGGGATTCCTGAAGAACTGTGTTTTGTTCTTTAAGCCCATCTAACTTTTTCTGGATTGCAGAATCTTGAAAATCAGCCAACGATTGATGAAAATACAGTAAAATAAGGAGGCACAAATAATACGTTGCAAGCTGGTACATTTTTGAAAAATTAATAAACATTTTAAAAGAGTTTGCGCGCTTTTATAATGGAATATAATCTGTATTGTAATCGCATTATTTTGTGGCTTGACAAAATATTTCTTTGTTGAAAAATATTTCTTTGTTTAAAAATATGTCTTTGTTTTGTTACTTCGTTTTGAAGATAGCAAGAAAACACTTAAATGTTCTGCCATATAAATTTAAACTTGTAATTATTTGGATTTTTAATATTCAAATATGAGCAGATAGGCCTTAATACTTTTTCATTCTTTTTTTAAAACAGCTTTATTTTATTTCATATACTAGTAAGAATACTAGTAAGAATCCATTCTTAGTAAAAATCAGGTAATCACTAAGACTATTTTGAAAAAGTTTAAAAACAGTAACTTTAATAGCTTGAGCTGCGTCTTTTTTCTTAAAATTTTAAAAGCAGTTTTATATATAAAGATGGCACTTATTTTTCGCAGTGCTTAGCGGCGGAAACGGAGATGAGATGAGGTTGCCAGATGGACAGACAGACAGTTTGGTTTAATTGCACCCACATGGACTCCCCCACACACTCACACACGCACTATCTCACACACACCATCTCATCCACACACACACACACATGGGCAGCTTCTGTTTTGTGTTTAGGCTGCATGAATAATTGCCAAACTGGCTTCGCAGGCCGCGAGGTGCATTTTACTGGGGGCCTGGCGGGATGTTGGGGAATACGTGGACCTCGGGGGCTACAGGATCCCGCAGGATTGCCGAAAGTCGAAACGGCACTTAAATCATCAATGAATGAACAAATGGACGAGTGAACGATTGGCACATGAATTGCGAAGCAGCGAAAGGTAATTGGCCAAACTAACGTGCGGAAAATACTCATAGAAATGTAGGGTAAAATATATGAAATTCTACCTTATGCTCGGTGTAATCCTGATCAATATAAAATGCTGCTAGCCACATCGTAATGAATGTTTTTAAAACCATTAACTTTTTAAAAGAAAGTTAAATTTTGACAAAATATATAAACACATTACCAAATACATTTATCTATAATTTGCTTATCAACTTCAAGTTGAGAAATTTTAAATATTTATTTATTTACATAATGCTTGCTTGAAGTAAAAAACTAAAACAACATGGATAGGCAGCTATTAAATAATAATCATGAATATTAAATTATTTAATCGAAAAAAATATCCCAATAAATTGTAAGTAAATGTTAAATATATAATATTAATTAATTGAAGAAAAAGTGCAAAGTAAAATGCACAAAATATTGCGAAGTAAATGTTTTTAAAATAAATACCATTTCATTCAACCAAGAAATATTTTGACAAGCCACACAAATATGCAAACAAACAAAACAAAATGAACTTATCTTTAATTTGTTTATCAACTTAGGGTTTTCTTGGTTTTAAAAAATTAAGAAAATACTCTTACAATTCTCTATTGAACAAAACATACCAATAAATTGCAAGTAAATTGTATATAAATGTGATAAGTTAAAGGTAAAATGTGGGAAGGGTGCCAAGTTAAATGCAGCAACACACGCAGGATTCGAATGCAGTGAATTAAGTCGAAGAACCCCTTGACCAACTGGCCAACTGGACCAATCCGACCACTGACTACTGACCCAGACACGGAGAATCCCCCACTGGCACCTCAAGTTGTTGCCACATTCTTTCGAATTTGTTGCAAGTTCTTTGGGCCCAGGGCGGAGGGCAAAGGTCACGCGACCGCAGAAGTATCACAATCCCCCAAAAGCTGACCACAGCAACGGGTTTTCGGCTCGGTCTGGTTCTGCGTCTGACTCCGGGGACTTGGCCCCATCCCGAGGCCAAGGAATCCACAACTGACTACGTGTCCGGATAATGCACTCGAAGAAACTATACAAAACTATTCAAAAAATAGATCAATCAAATAAATTAAATCAGTCCCAAAACAGCAGTTCCTTTAGGCATTCAATCATTTACTAACTTCTTTAATTTCCAATTACCTGTCCCTAGGCCATCAAATATTAAAGGCAAAGTAATTCTATTGATTAAAAACATTTCAATTTAAGGTAAAAGGGGAAAAATAACTAAAGGTAACAGTAGTTGACAAATACATTTTTAGGAGTAGCTTTTAAAAATATATATATTTTAATATCTCATAATATAAAATAAATATTGTCATCGGAAAATTCTCTAAATGTGGCTTTGCCGCTCGACTGCAGATACTCCTCTATATATTTTATTTGGTTTTATTGATTTTATAAAAAGGTTATATCTATGACTTCAACGGGGAACGCTGGTTGATCGGGTGGATTATATACATATATATATATAAATAGGGAGAAGCCAAGTTGAGGCATTTTGGCTTTTAATTTCAATTTGACAAGCAAAACAGTTGGCACTTTTTCCCTCTCTCTTCTCGACTACGTGCAAATCGTTTCGTGAGTCTGGGGAGTTTTCCTTTTTCCGTTTTCCCCGCTTTTCCCTACTTTTCGCCCATCGCCGATATATTCCCGTCCGCATTAGAGTCGCAATTGAAGAACTCGACATTTTACAATAACTCACGGCATTTGATGACGTCTTCTGGTATTCCCTATCTTTCTTTATCACTGTAAGGTGCGGTACGGGAAAATAAGGCTTAAAATACAAATAAAAAATAGCCTTTAAGTAAAATATACTGCAAGTATATATGCCAAGATGCCACAGAAATAGCAAATGTTTTGAAATCATTTGTAACGACGCCTAAAAGTATGCAACAAAATATTTTGAGATAGTAGGGCAGAGAAAACTTTAAAAGTCTTATAAATTGATTTTCAAACCCAAATGATTTCTAATAGTTTGTTATATTCTCTTACCTCCATCGTTTGAGATGGGGTTTCCAGCGCACCTAAGTGGTATTTCCTTTTTAAATATTTTCTATATTAGCCGGGAAAATTATGAATCGACTGAAACGCACTGTCTGGGTTTTCTTTGGCTCCATGTACGTGCGTTTAAATCTTCGATAACTTTTCCGTCGGTACGTGACTAAAATGCAATGCGACCTATAGAGACTACCAAATGTCCAAATGGCTCGGATATGTGTGCACATCTCCGGTTTTTTTTTGTGTGTGTGGGATATGATTTCGGGATTTTACCAAAAATGAACAAGTCGGAATGGAAAGCGAAGGGGGCTTTCTTGCGAGGAAAATGAAATGGAATGGAAAATGGAGAAGGAGCTGGGAAAACCGGAGTCGAATGTCTGCCCCGAGGCCTTTGTTCCTGCATCTCGATATATATTCAGCTTTAGCTCTCGGTTTAAAGTTCCCCTTGGAATTAAGTGCAAAAGGCCTGCGGAATCATTAAACATTGATTTTTAGATGTTACATACTTGCCCCTGTCGCCCAATAAAACCGATTGATAAACGAGCACCGGTGAAAGGTGATTAAGTGTATGGGAAAAGGATCAAATGGCAGACGATTGGCTCTGGGAATGGAAAGTGCTTATAAAATAAACCATTTGGGGTTTGTATTTGAAGTCTGTTATATTGGACATGTTTTAAAATATTAACATAAACTAAACCAGCGAATGATAGGTATATAATTAATAGTGCTTATCAAAATTACCGTTGCAGCTCATTTATTCTGTTTATTTTACTTCTTGACTAGTTTATTCACCCTTCAAGTGATTAGTCCCTTAATTACAGAATAGTTAACCCAAATTTCTTATATAATCAGTTATTTATGCACTAGTTCACTATTTTAAAGTAATTTGTGATTTATTCATATATCTACGCACTGCCTAATAAATTATATAAAACATTGTAACACACATTGTATGCATTACACAAGCAGACATTAATTTAAATCGAACTTGTGTTTTGCATCCTTTATCTAATCAATCAACGTTATTAAATTATTATTTGGCCAGAGTGAGTTCCTTATTGAAACATGCACTTAAAATTCAATTTGGCAGGCCAGTGATAAATATGTATTACTGGAGAAATGCCACAGATTATCAATAGACACAGATCGATTTTTGGCACACGTGGCAGGCACTTAAATCCTTTTGAATTGTGGCAAGGACATATGTTTGCAGCTAAAAAGGCGCAAAACTTCCGTTTTGAAATCGAACATTTTTCGGAGAAACTTTCCAACTTCCCAACTTGTTTCCGGATCCATAGACTGTCCCCTTTAGCCTTCTAAAAATTTTCTGAACACAGCTGGCCATTAAATGCCTTCTCTCTCTCTACACTACAAAAAAGGTTTACAGCTTCACTTTCGACTTGGACCGAGTTGGTGAATATAAAGACTACAACATATAATTTATATTGATTGTTAATCCATAAAACTATGAAAACTATTATAAAGAATGTATTAAAAAAGGAATGCCTTCTTTCGGAATGAATTCGTTAACTTCAGGACCCAAATTATATTGATGCATACTTTAAAACACATTTTTGAAGAAATTGAACCATGCAATATTATTTTTGAGTTTTCAATATTTTTAAAACACTTAAGTATACAATTTATATTTAATTTTAATCTCTTAAAAATATAAATCTAAAAAAAGGTGCCAAAAGCATTCAAACATTCAAAAATGGAATGCCTTCTGTCGGAATAAGTCCGTCAACATTATATTGTTGCATAATTTGAGAAATATATAAATATGAAATATTGTGTTAGTTTTTTTATATCTCTTGCATACTTTTTAGAACTCTTTTGGGGACTAAGAGACTTAATCCATACAACTATAAATCTAGTAAAGGTGCCCAAAAGTAGGCAAGTAAAATTGTAATGCCATCTTTCGTAATGAATCAGTCAGCTTGAGGACCTAATTTATACTGATGGATACCTTTATAGAAGAATCCAACCATGAAATATTATGTTGGCTTTTTTTGCAGTGCATCCTTGCTGGACAAGGAGGAAAACTATTGAAGATGGCCTGCAGCAGATGTGGGTGTTGACATCTATGTCCTTCCATCTGTGTGTGTGTGTGGTGGTGGAGGGGGAGGGGGTTTCGGGTGTTTGTGTATGTGTATTGGTGTTGCCTGTGGGAAAATGTGCAAGGAAAATGCAATGACAAATAGGCGACAAAACGAAATGAGAAATATCCAAGGAGGAGCAAAGCGAGATGAAGAAATGCTCGAAGAAGGCAATGGTTCCAGCTGAGATTAGAAAAGCATTTGTTCCAATCAAAAAGCCAACAAAAGGGAAACAACAGAGCAGAAAGAGTGGCAGTGAGAGGGAGTGAGAGGGGGCTAGGCGGTGCGACAGAGACGGGCAACAAGGCCACCAAGGCGGCGTGTCCTTTGGCCCGGCCAAACAAAATGAAGGAACAAAGGACAAATGTGTGAAGATAAACTGCCGAGGCACGTGAATGTGGTTGACTCGCTGATGGAGGATCCAAAGGAATCGGAGGTATGGGGGGGGGGCTTGGAAAATGAGTGAAAAATGGGTGGAAAACGAATGAAAAACGGGTGGAAGACGGGACGTTAAGGTGTCAAGGCAAGGCCAAGTTTCAATTAGTGTTGCAAAACTTAATTAAGCCATAATGGCCGCAGCTATTCCGCACTTTTGTCAAGCCATTGCATAAATAACAAGGACAGTTAAAAGGGAAAACTAAGCTAAAACAATGGGCCAGGAAAAACAATTACAGACGCTTTGAATACCTTCATATGAGATTTAAAAGTACCTGTCCCAAAAAGAAAAAAAGGCATCTCAAATTAAAAAAAAATATAACAAATCTGTTATGATCTACATAAAATATTAACATTCTATGAATTATAAAAAATTTTTATTAAAAAAATGATCCCCTAACTTAGAATTTTACTTATATTATATTTTAGAATACCCTTCAGAGGGTGATAGTCATTCCAATATAACCATCAGATAAAGGCGTCTTTTAACAAGATTATATTTAACAGAGAAATGACCAAGTTATGCCTGGAACTTGGCTTCCTTTCACACGGTATTACCCCATCAATCCAGGCAATAGATGAATGGCCAGCTGACTGACTGGATGAGCAAGTGAATGGTGGCTGGGTGACCGAATGGATGGGTGAGTGAATGGTGGTGGACAACCCATGGTCTCAACTGCAACTGCATCTGCATCTTGGTGTTGGCGTTGGCGTCTCCTATTGTTAAATGCATGAAAAATTGCTGACACGGCGGCGGAATCCTTCAAGGTGCCGTAACTCATACGCCGCGTTGCCCGGCGATTTATGGCCAACGACTGCGAATGAACAAAGCCAGTAAACCAGTCCATCTCCGCGCTTACTTTGCCCCTCACAATCACCAAAATGCACTTTAATAACAACGAGTAACCTTAAGAAAGATCAAATTCAGCAGCATCTTAAATAACATATCCATAACTCCGTCAGTTAACTAAAACGTGTACCTTAATTATTGAGAAAAGTGGGTTCTTGCTCTTTTAAATTTGATTTTATTATAATTATCCTGTCTAGGTATAACTATAAAATAAGAGAGTAGGATTTTATGACATTTATTTATGTTCCTTACTTATGTAAAACTACAAGTTTAAAGGAATATGCTTTGTAACTTTTTGTTTCTTTTTAGAAATTGCAGATCTTTTCCATTAAATGAATAACAACTGAAGCAAGGTTTTCATTCAATAATTTTAATTATTTAATTTAGGTAATTTGCCTGGCAAATAAAATAAGTTACACTTTGGCAATCGCAATCGTACATATATCCGTCATATAGGTAAACACAAAACTGTTTATTTATTTCTTGGGATACCATTAGCTTTATTGTTCAGGCCAAGTAAATAAAACTGATCTTTTTTGAGTTTCCTCATAACGGCATCAAATTCTTTATTTTTAATTAGGGCAAGATATCCTCCCATATTTCGACAGGTGACAGCAGCCGTAGTCCAATTTTGCATAATATTATATTCGATTTAAAAATATCCAGAGCCCATTAGTTGAAACTGAGAATAAAGGATTTTTAAATTCGTTTTGACCAGGGTTTCCAGAAGTTCTGCCTTTTTTTCAGAAAGGTTTAATTTATGGATTCCATCTTGGTTTCCAGAGCCTGCAATCTCCCCTCCAGACTTCCTGTTGTCGAAGTCCTTGTCCAGAATTCCTCAGAATCAGCCAGTGATCCTTGTAAAAATAATAAACAGATTGCAAACTTGAGCATTTTTAATAATTATAACTACTCAAGAGGAAAGTATCTTATACACTGAAATGTTTTTTTTGTTAAAGAAGCCAAGAAAACCATAACCAAAATAATAAAAGCATTTATATATCGCTTACTTTTTTGTGGTTTCTTAAATATATTTTTGTTGGCGAAAACTGTGATAGGGATTTTAGTTTTAATTCCAAAAACCAACATGAATGTGTAATTTAACGGCTATTCGTTTTTATATTTAATATACTCTTGTTTAGTTAATTTGCCATTAAAATGCGATATTAGAATTTTAAATAACCTTAATATATTTTCTCAAAGTTGTTCACTAAATTTTGTTTATTTTTTTAAATAAGCACCTGTTTTCGTTTTAAAAATCTTTTTTGACAAATTACTTTGGTGGCTATGTATTCAATTACACAGGCAGCGGTTAATGGACAGGTAAAGGAGGCGGGGGGCGTGGCAGGATGCTCAGGAGAAGGCCGCTCCATCAGCTGTGGCATCCACTTCGGTTTCCATGGTCAATCGCCTTTAATTAACCAAGCGGCCAACGAATTAATTAGCTGTAATGAGAGTCCTACACTGTACCAAAAGATTAACAAAAGTGTATTTAAAGATAAAGCACTGCAAGAAAATAGGTTTACAAAATTAACTAATTGATTTTATTACTTATAATGATATTTAAAGACGTTAAACTAATTTGTTTACTTACATTAAAATCCAAATATACTTAAATATACTTACATGTGCTAACTTTTTTTTTAATTTAAAGAAGTATTTACTCATACTGAGAAGATTCAATTGAACTTTAAACCATTGTTTCACTCATTATGTTGTTTTGAATATGTATTGTTAAACAATAAATGCCTTCGGCATTAAAAATTATGATTGTGACTGGAAACAGATAAATTTGTAAATCGCGTTTTGTAGACCCATTTTCAGTGTTTACCAAACAAGACCTCCTGGCATCCGAAACCCCCATTCTTGTTGTTCAAATCAATTTGCTTGGCCTAACACGCTGTGAACTATGGCGATTTGTGTTTAATTAGCAAAATCCCCTGCTGGAGGGGGAATTATAGAATCCAGGAATCGGTTAACAGGGGAAAACTGGGGGGGAACAGGGGGTAACCGGTCTGAACAGGGGAACCCACGGACCTCAATGGACACAAGTCGCCTCAGGTGGGACAAGAGCCATTTGCATTTAATGCGCCACATTTGTTCGTGCCTGTTCGCGTGGCCAACTCAATGGAAAGATGGATGCGAATAATGCGAAGGACTCATCCTGGGGATGAGGGATAATGGTTGTTGCTGGCCCAGGGACTATGATGTTGAAGGTTACCCATACCAGCCAATCCCTATATCTACACTCTTAAAATAATAAAGATGAGCATCATATTTAGAGAAAAAATGGATTTAAAGCATTAAAAACAGGTTAGAGATTAAATATAATAATTATTAATCAATGTGAAATTATTTAAGATAAGTCCTATTATGTATACCCTTTAAATAAAAATGTTAAGCATAATATTTATAGAAAAATTGAAATTAAAACATAAAAAACAGGTTAGAGATTAAATATTTTGTAACCACAATTATAAATAATTATTAATTAATTATTTTTTAGCAGTGTATTGAGAGTGTGTTTTTAGCGAAAATATTTAAAACAGGTCCAGTTTTATAGGCCGCATAATTCAATATGTGGGTAAATATCCTTTGAATGGGACTTTGACTCAGAAGCACCCAAATATCATGGAAAACTCGAAATGGCTTATGGTTTTTCACAAAATTTAATTTTGTGTTCCTGTGTAATTTAATCAGCAGTCACATTGTTCTATTTTTACCATACCTGTATATAATCCCCTTATCAGCTTGACTAAATTGTCCATAGTTTTCTGCCATTATGTTGTTAACTACATATATCCGAACCAAAGTCGTTAGAGAACAAAAGGTGAAAATCGGTTGACTACTTTTGGACTGCGTGCGACTTAATCGTTCTTGAAAAGAAGAAATGTTGGGGGAAAATCAAGGGGTTCAACGGGCGGAAATGACTTAATAACCAATAAACTTTTGTTTTATTTATTCACAAATAAAGCGTTAAATCAGCATAATTATTATTAGGGTGGTGGCGGTGGCGAAACTCGGTTGTGGGGATTAACGTTCCGGCGACTACTTTGCGGTAATTGAAGTTTTTGAATAGTAAATAAGGGGCTTGTTTAGCAAGTGCCACGCCCCCAACCGCCGAACATTCTCCGCCCCCCCAATTGCTCATTGTTTTTTTGCCCACGGCTCGGCAATATATCAGAGGTCAGACTTGGCTCGCTTTTCCACGCATTTCCCCAAAACGATACCAAGAAATAAAATAAGTAAAATTAAGTGTTTAAGAATGGAATGAACTCGACCAAGGAAATACTGTGGAAAAATAAATATGCTTATAACTTTTTTGAAAGGTATGCTACAAAATAATTAAAGTCCGAGAAGTTCCAATAAGAAATGCTTTTTCGCAGCATAGTTTTGGGAAACTTTTTAAATGGTTTTAAGGCTTAAACGATTTTTAAAAAATTCTTATAAATAATAATAACATAATATAAGCAATATAATATAATAAAAATAACTGTACAAGCAATCTCATGACAAAATTCTTTGAAGAATACCCTTTTAAAAGATTTTTCTTTGCAAACTTTGGTATAAATCTTAAGACTTTAATCTGGTCAACATATTTATTTAATATAACATTTGCTGGGTACATTTGAAATTGAGTCTTTGTTTTTTTTTTGAACAGGTAGCGGGCATAATAAAAATATTTGCACAAATGTTGGGGCCGAAAGGTGGAGCTGCCCTGATTGTGTGCGGCTCACGTAGTCGAACCGCAATAAATATTGATGAGCACACAAACACAACATTAAAACATTGTGCGTAAAAGGGACGAGGTCCTTCCAGACTTAGGACCTTATACCACCCACACGTATCCCCTGGCTTCCCCTAATTTGTCTGGCACCCGCAGCAACAGTTAAAGGCAGTAAAATTTAATAACAATAATAATGCTAGTCCAGGAAATTCGAGGACTTCGCTTTATTTTTATGCCAATTGCCGTTTGGGAGTGGGCGCTTTCGGTCCCAGAAAGGTTAGATGCTAAGGTGAAAGCTTTACGGGAATGGCTCGGGAAATATATTAAATATTTACAGCCACAAAGAGGGGAATATGTCTTAAATTACACTCCAGCCAAATCATAGAAGAATGGGTGGTTTCAAGAGTTCGCGAGTTTGTGTTTCCTTTGGGGTTTGTGGTCATTTATCTAATAATCGTATTAATTCCCAATCACTTGAAGATTTATTTATTGACAAATTTTTTCATTTTTTGCCAAAAGTTTCTTCAAGCAAAAATAATAATAACTACAATAAGAATTTTTCAAAAATCATTTTGCTTATATTTTTTATGATTTTTTGAAAATGTTTAGAAACTTGAATTTGAGCCATATTTTTCTTTTTTTTCATACAAATTTTTTTTGACATTGTCACCTTCAAAAAATCATAAAAAAAACTATGCAAACTATCAATTAGTTGTTCCGAGCAATCATTATGTACTTAATTGGCTTGTTAGGATGTATGTTTATTTATATTAAAGACAAATATCTAATTCAATGAATTAAGTTTAGAATTGTCCGCATTGTAGTGTTTTAGTAAGGTAACGTAAGTAGTTGTTTTGTGTAGAGATGGCCTGTAGGCATAGTTTAAGTTTGTGACAGGACGACGTAATGATTTGGTTTGGAGAATAGTTTTACATCTCCTGGTCCATGTCTTGTGTTTTGAAAAGCTTTGGTTTCTTAGCCTGTGGAGCAAACGTATCATCTACCGTATCCTGGGAATCGCGCTTTAGCAAGGAATTTGCTTTAGACTGTTTCTGTTCCTCCTCGGATTGGCGAAGAGCTTCGGGTGAAGCTTCTTCCTTCAGCTCACGGCCCACCGCCGACAGTCCCTGTTCGGAGGACACCTGGTCGTCAGAGTTGCATTCTTTTAATGACAGGCGTAACACTAACCTGCTGATCTGCGTCGATTTTCTTGGGGCATTCCCCGTCCATCGAGTCCTTCTCCAGGCCCTCAACATAGGTGTTCGAAGGCGGTTCCGCCTCGATCTCCGGCTTTTCACCCTTGCCGGAGGTAGTCGCCGCCTCGGGAGCTGCGGTTCCGGGCTTCTCGGACCCGGTGGCTATGGTCATTATTGGAAGCCCGGCCTCCATTGGTGCGTCGTTTTCCCCCTTCTGGTTGAAGGAGACATGGTTCAAGAGGTCGGGCATGTCGGCCATATTGTTCACGTGTGCAAAGTTTTTGCTGGCTGATTTTTTTAAATTCTTCTTCTCGGTGATCCTTACCGCTGCTGAAAACCACTTAGCACCTTGATCCAACACCCCAAATAGGTTAATTAGGGATTATACAAGTTTTAATGCGCTTACTTTCAGTGGGAACCAATTTTACGTTGCGAAAAAAAATTTTAACATTCAATATCTTGACTGATATTTGACAGACACTTAGTGTGGACGCACACAATTGGGGTTTGCCAGAATCAGTGTTGCCAGATTACTGCGAGTTGATAATCCCTTAGCAAGTCTGGGCACACTTATTATATCTGTTACGATTCTCCAAAGTAATCCCTTAAGTGACTTTTCCTAATCTTCTGCCTGGTTTGATAACTTGATGGATGGTTTTCAGTGACTTCAAGGATTGTTGCTGACGGATGGTAGATATCGGAAAAGAGTTTGATTTCAATGGGATCTTCGCAAGGGGGTTTCTGGTGTTGCTTTTGCTAATCAGCCCGATTGAATTTGGTTTTAGTCCAATTATCTTAAGAATTGAATTTTTGGTTGGGTATAAGAATAAAAATCAAGGAAGGAAGCTAACTTCGGCAAGCCGAAGTTTCTATGCCCTTGCAGGTCGTTCTCGTGGGAGCATTGTATGTACAGAGCTTTCCGATTTTCAAAAAACTAAAAACTAATAAAAGAAATTTCAATTTACTAGCGTGTGTTTACCGAAAACGAAAAATAACGGTTTTTGTATTATTTTGATTTTAATTAATTATCTGGTCGTTCCTATGGCAGCTACATATATGATAAAGTCTTCCGTTTTTAATCAATTTTGTTTGAAATTCTGAAATATTAAAGTAATTATATTAGGAAATAAATATAAATATGTCGAATAACACAGAACTTATAATTTTTTCATTTTTTGTAAGGGGGTAGCTCGGTTTTTTTGGGATTCAGATTTTGGTCAAAAATACTCATTTTTTAGTGGTTTTTCACTCGTAGTTTAGCCAAATCAAGGCGTACAGCTAAGAGACCGACAGATTTGAGCAGCTTGCTTCAATTGGTATCGATCCCCATCATTTTAAGGAAGATTTATTTTTTGACAAATTTTTTCATTTTTTGTAAGGGGGTAGCTCCGTTTTTTTTGGGATTCAGATTTTGGTCAAAAATACTCATTTTTTAGTGGTTATTCAGTCGTAGTTAAGCCAAATCAAGGCGTACACCTAAAAGACCAACAGTTTTGAGCAGCTTGCTTCAACTGCTATCGATCCCCATCAATTTAAGGAAGATTTATTTTTTGACAAATTTTTTCATTTTTTGTAAGGGGGTAGCTCCGTTTTTTTTGGGATTCAGATTTTGGTCAAGAATGCTCATTTTTTTGTGGTTTTTCGGTCGTAGTTTAGCCAAATCAAGGCGTACACCTAAAAGACCGACAGTTTTGAGCAGCTTGCTTTAATTGCTATCGATCCCCATCATTTTAAGGAAGATTTATTTTTTGACAAATTTTTTCATTTTTTGTAAGGGGGTAGCTTGGTTTTTTTTGGAATTCAGATTTTGGTCAAAAAATCTCATTTTTTAGTGGTTATTCAGTCGTAGTTAAGCCAAATCAAGGCGTACACCTAAAAGACCGACAGTTTTGAGCAGCTTGCTTTAATTGCTATCGATCCCCATCACTTTAAGAAAGATTTATTTTTTGACAAATTTTTTCATTTTTTGTAAGGGGGTAGCTCGGTTTTTTTTGGAATTCAGATTTTGGTCAAAAAATCTCATTTTTTAGTGGTTTTCAAGTCGTAGTTTAGCCAAATCAAGACGTACAGCTAAAAGACCGACAGTTTTGAGCAGCTTACTTCAATTGCTATCGATCCCCATCACTTTAAGAAAGATTTATTTTTTGACAAATTTTTTCATTTTTTGTAAGGGGGTAGCTCGGTTTTTTTTGGAATTCAGATTTTGGTCAAAAAATCTCATTTTTTAGTGGTTTTCAAGTCGTAGTTTAGCCAAATCAAGACGTACAGCTAAAAGACCGACAGTTTTGAGCAGCTTGCTTCAATTGCTATCGATCCCTATCACTTTAAGAAAGATTTATTTTTTGACAAATTTTTTCATTTTTTGTAAGGGGGTAGCTCGGTTTTTTTTTGGATTCAGATTTTGGTCAAAAATCCTAATTTTTTAGTGGTTTTCAAGTCGTAGTTTAGCCAAATCAAGACTTACAGCTAAAAGACCGACAGTTTTGAGCAGCTTGCTTCAATTGCTATCGATCCCCATCAGTTTAAGGAAGATTTATTTTTTGACAAATTTCTTCATTTTTTGTAAGGGGTTAGCTTTTTTTTTTGGAAATGGAAGGAAAATGTTTTTTTTTAACAATTCCAATTTTTTATCGAAGTTAACATCACATTTTTTTGCGTAAATTGACAAAAATGGCAATGAATTGGAAATTAAACTATGAGCTCAACGAGGTATGCATCCCTGATTCTGACCATTTAATGTATTATATCGGCCAAAAACAGATGTTAGTCAAAAATGTTATTATTTTTTGTGATTTTTCAATCGCTGTTTAGTAAAATCAAGCCGTACAGCTAAAATAGCGACTGTTCTAAGCAGCTTGCTATTTTATTTAAACACCAAACCAAAATAAAAACTTTTGTTAGGGAAAAATAACCCTAAACGGTTGAATTGCTAAATTGTTGAAAATTCTACAGAAGATTTTAGCTATTGAGGGAACGACTCTAAATGGCTCCTTTTGAATTTTCAAACAGCTGTGACCAGTTTTTTATTTATTCGGAAGTAAGAATACGAAATATTTTAGTGTAAGTAAATATAGTTATTAATAAGGTAAAATAAAATATAAAATACACTTTCTTAATTGATTCTAAAATAAATATTGCTTACTGGCGATACTAAAATGTTACAGAGTTGCCATGGCTTTTTAAAGAAATAGGGTGACAACTCTGGTTTTCAGCAGATAGGTTTTATCGAACGACCATCGCTAACGCAGCAAGCAAGTTCTTGAAAAATTTTACGTCTGACAATTCAGTTCGACATTTGGCATTAATAATTTTGGTTCGAAGTTGTAAACATCTACGCTTGATTAATAATTTTTTCTTATACGATGCCACGTCGGTCGAAAGTCGAACTTTGTACTTCCACGAAGGGCCAGAAGAAACGCAGAAGGAATTCCGAGTGTTTTGACAGGTAGGAACGGAGCAGATATTTTCATTTAAAGCTGAACAACCAGAATGTTCTGCGTCCTTACACTTGGGTTTTCGTATATTTATTTCCGATATTTAGGGCGCTGCCTGTAGAAGTTCCATTGCAAGCAGACACCCAGGAACTGCATTTGTCCTGGTAAGCCATCTTTAGTGAATTAGGTAAATAATTCAATTCTTAAAACCCATTTTAGTGCCCCGTTTTCAGAAACGTGGCCCGACATTTTATGCCTTGAAGGTGGTGTAGTGTTACATTTTGGCATAAAATCCGACGCTGAGCTTATGCCACCTCCAAAATCATGTTTTGTACCGAAGGCCCGACGTAAAATGAATGCTGTACAGTCGCACGATGAAATAATCGAAAAGCCACTTGAGAAAACGCACCTAAAAGATTTTACGCCAGAACGTTTGGTATCAATCCCGCCCCGACCCAAAAATGAGGCTGCAATTGAGGAGTGGCTGCAGCTATGTAGTGTGACCATTTCCGACCAACTGCTACTTCTAGTAATTAAGGAGAGTGCCAAGCCCGTTGAATTTGAAGGCGAGGTACCCGAGGAGCACATGAAGCCCCGAAGTTCTGGAAAGAATGGGATCGTAGTGGGTGCCGCGAAAAGCCCTTGGCATGTTAGATACCTACTTCGCAACGGAGACTTGGAGAAGAGTATCGATCATTATGTGTGGAAGTACAAGGATCCCGAGGCCGAACGACTTCTTTCCCAGTGGAGTGAGCTATATGGCTCCGAGTCGGCGCATGAGTTGAATAGAACGTTGGTGCTTGCGCCCTTGCCAGTTCGTCAGAGGCAGAGCCTCCAGAAGTCATGGATTCTAGGACGTCCCACTGAACGCCAAGGCGAGTCCTTGCGCTTGCGCATAAATATGCAGGTCTGCAGACTGTTTTGTACCCTGCAGATGCACAGACCTGTGGATCTTGAGATGGCTGTGAAGAGCCTCGACAATGCTGTCTACAGAAGCGACGTAGGAGTCATCGAAGTTCGCTTCGAGGCACCCCAGATAGGCTGGATTTGGGCCAACGGCACAGTCATGATTGTAAATGGTGAAAGCAAGGCCGTTTTAGCCGAAGCCCTACAGGATATAGTGGCAAAGACCATGGGCAAGAAGAATTTCCAGCTCGAGCCTGGCCACAGGCTACTACACTTGCGTCTCTATTCCGGCGCCGATTTCCCCTGGAGCGTTGATGTGCAGGAGTTCAGTAGGGCCCACGCTCTTTCTTGGGATCTACGTCCCCATGACATGAACTTTGTCCACTATGTGAACCAGAACATTCCCGGAGTAGCAGCTAGACTCTATGACTCGGGAACGCTCCAGGTATTTGCCATGACCATGGCTGAAGGAGACGAAATGTTGAAGCAAGTCTACCTGCTTTCGGACAGTTATCGAAAGCCCTAAACCGAAAATGTTAAATAAAGAATTCATTTTCATAAGTCTTATGTGGAAATATTAATGAATGAATGTTTCAGATTTTAGTCAAATATCGTAGTTGACTTCCCTCCAAATTAAGGGAATTAAGCAAACAGACGGACTTTTTTGGGCAGCTTGCTACCCATGTTAATGATGCCCATCATTTTAGGGAAAATTTATTTTTAAACTATTTTTGCTATTTTCAAGAGGCGTTCCTTTCCCGGAGTTGGCAAAAATAAATAATTCCGAGGTTTGAATGCCAATGGATTGGAAATTAAGTTACGAGTCCAACCAAATTTCTTATCTTCACTTTGGTTACTTTATGATGCACCCTCTAATTGAAATCACACAACTCAGGTGCGTGGGTGTCTATGTGGGCTTTTTTTTGTCTGTCTTTTTACTTAGGGGTTCATTTAGTTGGCAGTTTCTCTTATGGGCTTACACTCAATCTCTGAGGACACAAGTTCCTCCCCAAAATTCACCCACTCCACAATATTTAATAAAAATCAAGTTGCGCCAAAAAAAAGGCAGTGTTTTTTGTAAATTTTTACTTGGCAGGATATTCGAGAGTTTCCCTTTTAAGAAATACTTAAACTACTGCGGAAACAGTGGAAAGTGATAGAAGAGCCGACCACAATTAATTTGCGGCCAGGCTGCAATTGATAATTATCGAAATAATTGATGTAATTGGCCGCGTTTGACCAAAGCGAATCCCACAATCAATGTCGCCCCAACCGCACGTTGTGTGGCGACAGGAGTCGTCTTATTATGTGCACTGGAATAAATATTAGATGCTATTTCACTGAAATCACTAGCAAAGGTTCCCAAAAGTATACTGAAACATTTTTTAAATGAAGCAGCCCCATATATTAAATCCGAAATATATTTTTACTTCAATATTCTGAAATTAATGATAATATGATACATATAACATACTTATCATTTTACTGTGAAACAAATATTGGATGATAAACAACAAAAGGATATATTTCACTATAAAACTCAAGGGACCATATCATTTGGTTTCTAAAAATTACAAAGGTGTCTAAAAGTATGCTATAATACTCTTAATTAATCATCATAATTATCATTTTACTGTGAAACAAATTTTGGATAATAAACAACAAAGGAATCAATTTTACTATAAAAACGCGAAGCACTTTATCATTTGGGTTCTAAAATTACAAGCAAAGGTGTCTAAAAGTATGTCAAAATTTATTTTTTATGCAACAGTCCCATTTAGTTCATTCTAAATGCAACGCTTTTCTTCACAATCGAATATCCTAATTATTTTTTAATTAATAACATAAATCATTTTACTGTGTATGGTGGTTTGGTAAAGGGGACTCGTAAAGGGGTTTATAGGGCGATACAGAGGCTGCAACTGCATAGCATTTCAATTTGATTTTGCTTTCTCAGCAGTTGTCCTACTGATATAAGCGGTAATCATAGAAGGGTTGGGTTGCATGGGCTGTAGAATTGGATATCGAATATACGGGGAGTTAAATGACTCTGGCTCCCTTGTAACACACTTAACATGCAACTTGTGGTCGGTGGACACTTGTCTCTAATGTCTTAAATGAAACGTGAAGGCTAACCGCTGCAAATACAATTGGCAAATCTTTGTTATTGCCAACAAACAACAAATTTTAGTTTTCGTTGAGCTTTCCAATATATTTATACCAACTTATATTCTTTAAGATATATAAGGATAAATTTTATTTTAAGTGTCTAAAAGTATGCTGTGAATAATAATAATCATCTTTTTGAAAGAATTCATAACAAAATTACTTTAAAACATGATTTCAAAACCCGATAGCATTTCTTTTTACACTTGTACCCATATTTTTTAAGTGAAGTCATGGTTCTTGCGATGAAAACATGCCAACATTTTTTATGAGTCAAATGGCATTTCGAACCTCAGTTGTGAAAATCTGCGATAAATCCGTCGGATGCTCTTCAATTTTTAAGCTGCCCAGCGAAATCCTTCGCCTTTGCCCCATTCCGCCCACTTGCTTAAATGCATTTTCTAGCATTTTCCTCTCCATATGCGAGTGATTTTCCCCGGCGAGCAAAGCAAAATAAAAGAGATTTCAGTTAACAAGTTTTAGTCTCTTCATATGCTTTGACAAATCCTTTGGCTGCGGCAAGGACTAAGAATGAAATTTGTCTTCGGACAGGACAATTGCTGGCCCAGCTAGCCCGGCTGGCCGGGAAAAATAAGGAAAAATCAAGGGAAGGTGCTGGAAAAAGCATTGAGTGGAAAGACGTGTTGGCCAAAAGGTCCTTTTGGTGGGAGAAGGGGGTTAAGTGTGGCAGCATCAGGACAACATGTTGTTGCGGCACCAAATCCTGGGCTCTGATTACAAAGTAAGCCGTTTACTTTGCTGTATCCTCGGTTGTAGTTTTGCTTTATACAATCAGCTTGCTCCGAGAACACCATGAATATAGTTTTATAAAGGAATAAATAAACCCTAATGGGATAAGAAACTGCAAGTTAAAAATGAAGAGAGTAAACACACATATTATTTTGCTGCTGCGACTTAACTAAACCAAGTTTTAGAGAATAGTCTCTTTAATTTTCTGAACCTTTTATTAGGAATACATAGAATAGAATTTACCTATATGTATCTTGCAAGTTTGATACATTTTTTTTTTCAATTATTTTCCTGGCTTAAGTCTGAGTGCTTGGATTAAGTGCACCTTTAGGTTATTTTGTTGGTACCCCTGCAGCCTTCTCGATTTTTCCCAGGACTACGAGTATCCATCGGCTTGGCAAACGTGTCACTTCCTGTGGCCGTTCATCACCGTCCCGCATTTTCCTATCGGCGAAGAGTGCTTTGTTGTTCTTTTGTGACTTTATTATAAACAAATAGGAGTAAAAATTTCCTTGGCTCTCAGCGAGCTTCTATCGCCTGCTGACAATGACAAGGCAGAACACTGGATGCACACACAAAAATAAGGCACTGGCACAAATGAATTGGTATTCGCCTTAAAAAATAAGTTTTCAAAAAACTTTTAAACTACTTATGGCATGACGCACAAATCAACTCTTCTAAACTTTAATGAAGATAAATCTATAAATTACTTTAAAGGAGGGAGTATTCCACATTTTCTGGACGATTAGGATACATCGAGTTCGGCTTGACTTAAAAATCTGAAATTAAAAACCGAAATTAGAAAGTATTTGTGCGAACTAATAAATAAGTAAAAAGCTTGTAATACCGTGCTAAATTTAAGTAAAAGCAGTATGGTCTTAAGAACGATTTCATTCTCACAATTTTAAGACCGTTCGTACTGAAAAAATTATTATATTGAGCACATTTTGAATTTAAATATCTTTCATCTCTAAAAATTCCCATGTGTTTATTCTGAAAGTGCTCGGTATATAAGGCACATAAAATACGCAGCGTTAGTTAAACTTATAAGATTAATGTAATTTATATATATATCTCGTCTATCCATTT
The DNA here is from genome assembly GCF_043229965.1 of Drosophila suzukii. NCBI lineage: Eukaryota > Metazoa > Arthropoda > Insecta > Diptera > Drosophilidae > Drosophila > Drosophila suzukii. Next base: position 14,940,895 of record NC_092084.1, on the reverse strand, counting down.
TTAGTTTCCATCATTAAAGCTCAATTTAAATATACAGTATATGTATATAGATTTAAGAATTGTTTATTCTTATATCATGCCTGCAACATTCTTATTGTATCAATAAATCGTACTTATTTTAAGTACAAATATACCTAGGTTTAAGAATAATTCATACTTGATTGTAGACCGAAAGGTTCTAACAACATACTAAAATCAAGTATTATAAAAAGTCGTACTTGAAAGATGTTCTTTGTTCTCGAGATCAGGATTTTCATTGCTTGGCGAAGTTTTGACACTGAAATTACTTGATTCAAGCTCGAAATACTTGATTTTTTCTCTGTGTGTATATTCATTTACTATCTTTAAATATGTTTAGTATTATGTAAGTCTTTGATGTTTAAAATGATATAATATTTTTTATAGAATGCGATATATTTCGATTAGTATATATTTTCCATTACATAAATTAAAAAGTAAAATACTTTTTGGTATTAAAAATGCGTACTGCTAGCATTTTTTTCCAGTGTATAGAGGCAGGGTGGGGTGGGGGGCGGGCCAAGGCGCTGAGAGGATGCAGGGCAAAGCAAAATATTGTCGCCTGCAATAAATGCCAAGCATCCGCTGCGACAAGAAGAACCGGAGCGTCGACAGGAAGCGACCGAACCACCAACCGCCATTATGAATGCAGCGCCATTTTGTGTTGGCCCCTTTCCGCTCTATCTATCCATCTATGTGTGAGTGTATGTGTGTTTAAGTATGTGTGTCTGTGTGTGTGTGTATTATACCCCCCGATGCGTATACGATAAATAATGCGACTTGGCCATTTTCATTGCCCGCCTCTGGGTTTTATGCCTTTTTTGGAGATACAACTTTAAAGTTTTAATATTTAAAGTTGAAATATTATTAGAAAAACTGGGGTTGCGCCTAATAAAACTATTACAAACGTTTCTTTACGAAATTTCTTCCTTTCAATTAATTCCTTTATGTACAGAATTTTCAGTAACATAACTTAAATAAATATATGATATTACGCTCTGTGTGACAAAGAAAAAATATAAATCAAAAAATTAAAACTAAAATGGTAAGAAATTCTGTAAAATTTATTGATTCCTAAGTTTACATATTCCCAGTGCAGCACCAAAGGAAAAATCTTTCAAGTCAGACTATGCATTACTCATACGCCCCATGGGTTTCATGAGGAAATCCTCCGACCCATGAATAAAAACAGCACCCGCCCCATGACAACCAACAAGTTTAATTAAAACATAAACTAAAAGCATAAACAAATGAATAATTCACATTATGATGAGATGCACGCCCCACGTGAAGGACGCTCCAGTGGAAACCATCGAAACCAAACACTTATCCTGACCGCAACTAGACAAAAAAATTTGCATTAGGAACAACACAAAATAAAAAAAACGACAAAAAACCCAGCAAAAGGGAATTTTTTGGCTTTTGGTTTCGTTGGTGTGACTTTTATGCAAATGGAAAGAGAAATATGAAATTTCGTTGCATAGTTTTGGGCGCACATTTAAATTGGTGCGGATCAACCTTCGCATCCTTTAAAAGGCTTTAAAAGCAATTTGTCTACAGTTTTTTCGGTACGTGAAATATTTGGATATTTTTCGCTGCCAATATGGGAGAATGCGTGGGTATATCGAGGCATTTAAAAGTGTTTTTTTAGGCCAGCTAAATGTAATGTATAAAAAATAAATAATATAATAAATATTAATATAGTAATCAATGCCAAAGACAAACATATTTCGCTCAAATTAATAATATTAATTCCCATTACTTTAAGAGCGATATTTATCCACTCAAAATGGGACTTTGTGTTGCACTTTATAAGATGAAATAATATTTTTATCAAAGAATGCTTCACAAAATGGGAAATCCCACTTTCATTAACACTTAAAGCAAACCCATAATCCTTAAATATTTTTTTTAATGAAGTATATAATTATTATTATTATTTACGTACAATTAATAAATTAAATAACTACCAAATAAATACTACATAAATACAAATAATTACCAGTATTTAAATTAAATAAATGAATAAATATTTTGTTATTTCCACAATAAATAAGAAGAACTATGGGGTATCTTTAAGTCTAAGCCTTTCTACTAAGGCTCAATTATTTATTATATTTTTTGTATCATTCTACGTGGCCGTATACAAAAGTGCATTTTTTGTAGTTTTTTGACGAGTGCGAATTTAATCAAAAGTCAAAAAGCGCACACACTAGCCTCCCACGCCGCCCCTTTTGATTTTCCCAAAGCTATCGCTTTTCCCCCAGTTCCCCCAGTTTTTCCATGAATTTTCCTTTCTCGTTTTATGCGTGAGGACAAAAAAAAAACAAACAAGAAATAACAACAGAAGTGGTAACTAAGGTGGGGACAACGCACAAAAGGCCTCATCAAAAACTCATAAATTTGCAATTTTCGACACATGACAAAATAAATTGTAAACAAAAGGAAAACGCGAGAGCCGAGAAAACTAACAAACGCCAGGACAATAAACTTGACTACCTATGGTAATATTTTCCCCTCACAGGCCCCCTTTTTTATAGTAAATCAATGAAACAATGTGTGAAAAGGGTGAAACTGCCACGGAACCAACAAAGATTTCTCAACCAATTTTATTATAATAAAAAGATAATTAGGGACTTGAATAAAAAATTCAACTACATTAAAATGTTTAGAAAAAAGCAAGAAATATCCATTCTGTTGTAGTATTATTAACTAATCTTGGTGAATCCCACGGCTTTATAAAAATAAACTGGTTGCACGGAAATGTATTGTATAGCAGTTATCGCCTCTCTACTTAAATTAAATTTAGCTTTGTTGAACTTATTTAATTTACTCAATACAAAAGTATACAATATCTTCATTGAGTCAGAGTTGTATATACATATGTATATATATTGAAGTGGATATACAACTTTCAAGCAATTTAATGCCTTTTGATAACCGTTTAGCAAAAAATCGTTGAGGCATCACAGAGGAAAAAGAGAGAGGGGTATTCCCATTGGCACTTCACAGGTAAATGACACTTGGACGTCATATATGACTCCAAAGAATTTACCTGATAAGCGGTTGAAAGTACAAAATATTATCGAGGGGTAAAAACATATAACTAGTACTTAAATCAAAAATATTCCGTGGAATCTTAAACACTGTAAAAAAGTGTTACTATTTCAGAAGAACTTTAATTAATATAAATATAAGATTTGATGAGCCCTGAAGTTTCAACAGGGATTACCCTTTCATATACTTAAGTTATTTTTTTATTTTAATATATATTTAAAAAAGGATTACAGGGTATTCAAGATTTCCCATAGCTCACATTAAACTGTCAGATTGATTTAAATGCTTTAACCTTATGGGGATACATGAAGTTCAATTCAATGTATCAATATATCACGTACACCATACATTTTTGTAGAATCATTAGAGAGAGAAGAATTCTACTTGCTATGCTTCTTTCCGTCCCATTCACATGACATAGCAACTTGAGAAGAATTGCAAAAAAAGAGAAATGGAAATTCGCAACTGTCTGGTGTTGATGGTTTTATTTTTTTATTGTTGTTGCTGACGTAGTTGAGGGCAGTTCATAAGCTTCATTTTGCAACCACAAGCTAACAAAAAAAACAAGAGGGTACACTTTGAAAATATCCTGTAAGTCATAAGGTTATAAACATTTTATCATTTCAGAACAAAATGGAAATGCTGTAAAAATATATTTTAATAATATTAATTTACTAATTTAAATTAGTGATCATATTTTTGCTATAGAATAAAATCCATAGAAAAATACTACAAAACCAAAGTATTTATCCTATTAAATGAATTTCACCTTAAATATATTTTCATGAAATACAAAGTTTTAAATAAATGGTTTTCCTTTTACAAAGAAGTTAATCCATAGAATTCGAAATGACAATGTTGTATCTACAAATATCTTACGGCGTTTCTATTCTATTGAAAATGTGACAATGAATAAACCCTTGACCCAAATCAGTCGGACTCGTTGATACCCTGTAAAATGCATATGCGGGTATTATATCAAGCAAACGGCAGTAGAAAAAATTCAAATAATTAGCGCAAGTGACTTTTGAACGTTGTCGCCGCAGGTTTGTGTACGTTTTTTTTCAATTTTATTTTTTTTTTCAATTGAACAGCGACATGGAGCGTGAAAAGCACTGCCACAACAACATTGTCAGAACAGTGTGGAAATATTTACCATATAACAGAGTAATAATAATAAAAACAATTAACACATTTTTCTCCGCCGCCTAACCAGTTTTTGGGGGCAAAAGACGATTTATTCATTTTATTTGAAGACAGCAGAAAAATGTAGATCGTAACTAACTACACATAGTATAGTACGAGTCTCTTTATCGCTCTCCAGCAACACGAACGTATGAAATACACCCCAGTTCAACAAGATAGTATTATTTTAATAATTTAAGAATGCATTACAATAGTTCTTAAAATTTTTTAAAAAGTGCAGTGCCTTATGTTTTATGAAATTAAACACGAACATATTGTTTTAGTTTTAGTAGTTTACAAAAATAATATGCTGTGTAAAATATATAGATATGTGTATTTTGTAACTTATTTGTAGTATTTTCAATATTATGAGTTTTTGTAATAAAATAATATCTTATTAAAAATAATAACTATGTAACATTTGTATTAATTTAAAAATTCAAACCAACATCATGATATTAATAAAGTGTTTCTTATTAAGCCAAGTTTATTGGAAAGTGGGGCTTGAAAAATTCTAAATCAGCATGTGTTGCAGATATCTGCTATTATCTTGGGCCCAGCTGTAGGCAGAGTGTTTGCCGTCTTTAATCTTTTTAAATTGAAGAAATCTCGCCGCGACTCGAGGCTCTGCGGTATTGTGCCGGCGTCGATTTCTTAGTTCAAAAACGAATGCGGCGCGGTCAAGACAAAGGAATCGATTTTCAATAAATCGAGTAGCGGCAGAAGATGTGGCGGAAAAATCAATACAACAATTTTAAAAATTAAAAAGAGGCATCTATTTTTTAAGTAAATCTTATTACTTTGTGTGTTGTGGGTGAGAAAATGTGTGTGGAAATGCGAGAGCGAGAAAATTAGAAAAAAGAGCGGCAAATATATGAAATAAAGGTGATAAGTGATACTCGCTGTCTCTCTCTGTCGCCACATCCCCTCTCTTTCCAACTTTCAACCCCTCTCTTTCGCCTCGTGAAGGGCATTCCGTGAATTTTTAGGCGGCTCTTATCAGAAGCCCCGCCAGCTGATAAGATAAGGTGACAAGTTTCCCTCTCTTTCGTGCTCTCAATCTTAATTTTCTCATTCGCGAACAGCTGTTGAAGGCAACAACAACAACGAAAATTAAGAACAAAGCTCGACAAGCAGCTGCAAAAAATTAAAAAATTAATGAACAAGAAAAAATAATATTTTTAAACAAATTAAGATAAAAGTCATTCGGAAAAAGACTCAAAATGGGAAAAGATCGACTGCCTGAGCTTTTACAGGTAAGTGAAATAACAATAGGAAAATATATGATATGTGGGCAGTTGGGAGGTGTGTGGATGAGGTAACTGCTAATTAGCTTGAAGCACACTGGTTAAACAGCACTTAAAACCTAGTAAAAACAATTTCAAAATAATAAAAAACACCTGTTTATACGGTTCTCATTATAAATCTCCCGGTAATACTATATTTAAAAATAATGTTTTTTTTTTAGGGTTTTCGAAATTCTGAATTCTGAAAGTTCTCATCGAAACTATGTAAACCCCTTTTGGTGTTTTTCTAGAATAGTTACCATATGGATATTATAGGAATATAAGAATTTCAAGTAAAAATTGGCTTCGTCTTATGGGCCGACTGCAATATCTTCTATATTATTATGTACCTATCATAAAAATAGAATTTAGAATTTTGGAAATTTTTGGAAATATACCATATATACATACATATACCAACTTCTATATTTCCGTTGTATTCTTGAGACTACATTTTAATATTCACTGTTCTAAAACAAGATATATATTTTTTGAAATGTTTTTTTTTTGTTTTGCACTAAAACATCATTGAGACCCTGTACCTGAAATTTGTATGGTCTTAAGAGGTACTGCCCTTATAAATAGAGTTCTACACAAAATCTTTAAGTCGCTGTAACATCCAAAAGCGAGTTAAGCTAGAGAAACGACAAATGACTCGTTTCGATGAGTATTTTTATATATTGAAATCCAAACTGTGGTTAGCCGAAATCCACATCGTACATAAGTAAATATGATTTGACTTTGTGGATCATCAAAAGTTATTTTAGATCTCTGTCAATTCTGATTCCCCGAGGCATTCAAAAGACGAAATAAATCGCAGGATATTAAACATTTTGCCAATAATAAAACGTAAGATATACATAAGTACTTTTTTTTAGTACATTCTAACCAATGTTCAGCCGTCTTTTCTACAATTTGCTCAATTTCTCACCATTCTGTGGGCGCTTTTGGCACTATTTCGACTTGAGAGCCCAAGGGGTTTGGCAAGGGGGTTCTCTACGGTATTTATCAGATCGGCCAGAGATAACGGCGATAATGTGGCCTCACATCACACTTACGGGACACCACCCCCGTATTCCCCACCAAACTTTTAGCACTAAGTGAATTCCAGTCCGAAGTCATTTTTATTGTTCATTTACACCGCGCCAGATTGTGAACACACAAACGTAAATAAACTCAACCAAAGTTGGTAGTTTCTATTTAGTTTTTTTCTCAGTTTTTCACTGCAGTTCGTTAGGATCGCATGGACCTATTTTGATTTTTTTTCGGTTTTTTTTTTTGGTTTTCATTTTAGCGCTCATTGAGCACGAACTCTTCGAATTCGTCGTCCAATGGTTCACTGCTTTTGAACGTGTACAGTGGAACCACGGAGTTCATCATCAACAACACCGGCGGCAACAATAATAGCTACAGTGTGGTCAGCCAAAACAACAACAACAATAATAGTAGCGAGACCAAGGATCGGTTAATTCCGAAAATGTCGCAATATGGAACGAATGTGGACGATATACTCAATCCGGTGAGTTTTTAATAAGGATTTGTGTTAAACAAAAGATATAAATAGTTTGTGACTGGTTGTGCATACCCATTTTTTTGTATTATGAGTAGTGGATAGAGTGAATAATGTTTTTTTTAGATATACATAAGTGATCTAGGTATTACAAATCTCCATACACAATATATCTGTAAGATATTTCCCCCTATCAAAATGGAGCATCTTTATGCATAAGAGAAACAAAAATATATACAAATCTGTTGATATCCAGTTAGATCGTCTAAAATTTCTCTCAATGAGAATTAAGGTTCAGAGAGCCAGAAAGAGAGAGATATTGTTTCTTTTAAAGTTCATTATATGAATCAGCTGTATTACTCAATCGTTGCCGGCGTAGCCAAAAACTCGTGATAAGTGTAGAAAAAAACCTTTTTCCATTAAGTACCTTTGCCTTTTGTTGTGGAAGTTGAGAGAGCAATGTAGAGAGAAAAGCCCCGCCCACTTTTTAGGGGGTTTCTAAACTCTCTGTTACTGTAAACAAATATTTCGCACTTGACAACCGGCAGAAAATCTTATCAGAAGTGGAGCAAGAGAACCTGCTTTCTTCCACTAGCAAAATAGGGTTGTAAAACTCTATTTAAAAAGCTGGAACGGAACCAAAGAAGATTTAAGGTTTTAAGAAGTATTATTGAGGTTTTGTACATACATACATCTTAGTAACTCTCATCTTAAATATCTTAATGTGGTTACAAAATTCTATCAATAATATATCTAGTATTTTTTTAACATCTTTGCTAAATATTTCGAAAGATATATCTTACAGAGATATATTTTAAAGATACATTTTTTCTATAATCCTTTCAGTACACGGAGATTCGCCAACAACTCGCACAGATTGCCGGTAATTTGAAGGCGATGAACCGCATGTCCCAGACCATTAATCTGCGAACGTTTAATGGTAAGAATTTCAACTTGCTGCATGGAAAACTATCTATAAAATTATCCAAAACGATCCCCAGAGAACGAGATGGATGAACTGCACAACAAAAACCTGAGACTGGGCAATACGCTGATGACGAGATTCAAGGACTTCAAGACGAATCTTCCAGCGGAAAACGATTACAGTTTGGAGGCGAGGATGAAAAGGACCCTCTTCTACGGCCTCCACCAGACTTTTATCAATCTCTGGCATAAAAACGAACTGTTCCTGCAGAATTACGAGACCAAAGTCAAAAAGAATCTGAGACTGCATACGAAAATCAGTAAGTATAAAAGGGAATAGTGGACTCTTTATCCGTAATCTATACCCATTTATGCTATTTTTTTTATAGAATCCGATATTTATTATAAAGTTTTTTTTTTATTAATTAAGTTAAGTTTCAATGAACTGTTAAATATTTGTTAGATAATATTTAATTATTTATAATTTATGTATATGTACACATACATACCAAATAATTTAATTTATTCATTTGTTTGAGCAATTTCTTAATACTTATATTTTTCAGTCAATTCAGAAGCCAGCGAACAAGAAATCGAGTTACTCATCGAGAACAAGACAACAAAACTCTTTGTGGATAATGTGAGTAAACAAAAAATGATATAGGCATATACTGACAACAGATCCATCTGTTTAATATTGCTTCTTATCACTAAAGTTTTAATAAACAAATTCCTATGTTGAAAAATATTCAAACAAATCATATTCTTTTCTCGTGCAATAACGAGATCGTATTTTATAATTTTCGATATTACAAATTTTTTTTAGATTGTATAACATTAAAATTATATTTTTTATGTAAATAATTGACGGTAAAGAATATAATTTGCATGCAATTTTCTAAAAAAGCAAGACAAGATTGCTATAAATAACACACCGATTACACCCTTTAAAATTATTGTATATGTTCAATATTGTAGGCTTTATCAGGACCTGATTTTCTTGAATACTTTCAAATATATTTCGTTTCGTTAATTTCCTATTTGGGATAAATTAGTAATCTATGGTCTTACACTTCCAGTACCTGCAGGAAACGGAGAAGGAGCGGCAGTTACTGCGCGAAATGATGGAGCGATTCAACGAGCTGCGCCGCCTGGAGAAGTCGATCGAGGAGGTCCACGCCCTGTTCATGCGCATCCAGACCCTGGTATTGGAGCAGAGCGAGGTCATCCAGCGGGTGGAGTTCCACGCCCAGCAGGCCACCCTCTATGTGGACAAGGGGGCGGACGAACTGGACCAGGCGGAACAGCACCAGAAAAGAGCGCGCAAGGTGGACTGACCCCAAATTCCCGAAAACCGCTTTTCAACTGATTCTATTTGTTCTCTATTTGCAGAAAAAAATAATCCTCATCGCGATACTTGCAGCCATTTTGTTAGTATTACTCTTTGTTGGTATTTATTTGTGATGCATGTGCGACAATCTTTTTTTTGCTTATTTTTAAGAATTATTTTTAAGAAAATAAACTTTAGAAATGGATTTCCTTGTTAATACCTTATGTGAGTTGTCAACAGGTAAGCCGAATAGCATAAGTTGTTTATTTTAGTAAATATATATTAAACAAAAACATCTCTTAACGAGGTAAAGTGTCGTGGCGATCGCACCTTCAACATAATAACCTACGGGTATCAAATTTGAGACGATAAATTATTATTTTTTAATTTTAAAATGCAACCATCTTAAGGGTTATACTGTTTTAGTTAAACCAGACATCTTTAGCAAAGGATCTGAGAAAGTAGTCTATTTTTTTCGTGTATATGTATATGACTACTATATTCTTCTGGTGCGCTTTGTCACTACGTGGACTGCCGTCCACAGTGATTTTAATATTTTAAATTCTCTACAACATAACAGTATCCCCTTTCTTCTTTCACAAACATATCATCAGATTCTCCCAATACTTTTTTCAATACGTCTTAAGAAACCCCAGTAGTTTTTTATAAATATATTGTTTTAATATCTTATTTCTTTTTTAAGATTGTTGATTAATTTAAAGAAGAGTTTTGTAAGGCTGATAAATGACAACAAGCAACAGTGCGTAAGCAAAAAAATAACAGCAAGGGTTTCGCGCCTCTCTGTTAACGGCACTGTGACGTCACTACCGGTAGCCAACTGCACTTGGCGCCATCTGCTGGGATGCAATTTTATTTTGAAATTGGGTAACGGACATGGATTTTGCTTTGTTCGTTATTTAATTTATGGTAATGTTTAATTTTTATTAGAACAAACCACTTACAAAATTGTCATAACAATATTCCGATATAAATATTTTTTATTCAAAAAACAAGCCGAATTAAATGTTCGATATTAAAGAAACGTATATCTTATATGATATGATGTATTCCATATCATATGTACAACGTATTCTACAGAGACACTAGAATTACTAGAAAGACACTCAAACTCATTTTTTATAAAAAAACTCACACTTTTTTTTATTTTTAGCTTTCGATCTTCATGCATTGTTTTGTTCAGTGTAAGTGTGACAACTTTCAAAAACAGTATCGATAAAATAACACGAGATTGTTTGTTTCGAAAAACTATCGATAGGCTGATATTTTGATATATTTTTCACATCTCTAATCCCTGGCGTCTCGTTAATAATCTTTTTTATATAGCCATAAAGCACCAATTTTCCATGTCCGATTTTTAGGTGAGTGCCCGCAGGAGCTTAGCAAAGAGTCGCGGATTACCTCTGGTCAGTGGCGGATCTTCCAGGGTGAGCGGATTGGCAACAATAACAAACAATCCGACAGTCCGGCGGCGGCAAGCGCCATTTTTTGCCACTCTTCCCAAAAGACTACGCAGTTTAATTGATATTATAATTATTAATACCGTGCAGGCGACAAGCGGATGTGGTTTGGCCAACATGGAGGACCCGTGCAAGGCGCCACCGTCGTCCATTGCCATCGAGGAGCCGCTTCCAAATGGCAAAGGAGCAGCAGTAGGAGGAGGAGGAGCTGTCCACTTCAAGATCGAGCTGCCCGAGGAGGAGCTCCTGGGCTCGGTGACCACGCACAATTGTCCGGGAACGCGGGCCAGTGCCCGGGTCATCCAGAAGATGAAGCAGGACCAGACGCGCCCGATGACCCCGCCGCCCAACGAACGGGAGCTGAGCAAAAAGGACGAGAAGGCCGCCCAGAAGACGCCCAGCCAGCTGAGGACGGGCAGTGGGAAGACCACCTGGACGAATGTCGAGCGCAACTGCTTCTTCGATGCCCTCAATGAGTTCGGCAAGGACTTCGAGGCGGTGGCCAACTGCATCAATGCCAAGCTGAAGCGGCGCAACGCCAGCAGCGACTACAGCTTCAAGACCAAGGATCAGGTGCGCCAGCACTACTACCAGACCTATCACAAGATCTGCAAGTATGTGCGCTACTCGGAAGGTAAGCAGTGCCCATCATTAGCTGGTCAATGGAACATTCTCGACTTTCATGGAATGAAAATCGCAAATTAGGTCAACAAATCTGCGCAGCATTTATTTTTTTTAATGAAAGCTGTATTCATTTCTTAAATGTCAATCTAGCAAACTAGACAATTTATTTAAAAACTACTCTTAAAACCTTTCAGTGTCATTGTCTATAAAAATGGCCTCATTGCTTCTTGGAAAAATATAATTTGCGCGCTTAATGTTCATGCTTCTACATGTTTAAACTTTGAGTTTCTGAGAATCAAATTGGAATTGGAAAATTCTAGGCTTTCACAGTACAAAATAACCGTAAACTAGATCAAAAAATCTGAGCAGTCCTTTTTTTCAAAACAGAAATTATTTAAATTTCTTAACTTTTAAGTATAAAAACTAAAAAATTTATTTGTGATCTATTCCAAATATGTTTAAATATCAATAATGTAAACAAATTGCTTCTTCGTTTCTTGGAAAAGTAGAATTTGCGCGCTTGAAACATCAACATGTTTAATCTTAGGGTTTCTGAGAATCGGTCATCGCTTATCAAAAATCTGTTAATGCTTTTTAGGAACTTTAAAATGTAAATATTCTGATTCCCTTTGGTGTTTCGATTGAAATTCTGGGAATTGTTAAATTATGGAAAATCACATTCATAGCTGTTACTTCTAAGATCTTTACCAAGAGTTAAACTGAACATGTTTTAATAATATTTTCGGACTAGATCTATACAACGTATTGCAATCCCACATTTAATAATTTCTTGACTTTTACAGAGTTAAAAAAGCCCGCCCAGGAATTGTACACACTGATCAACTACGGCGAAATGCGTCGCAAGTTGCAGTTTCTCACAGAGAAGCACTTCATGAAGCTGAAGCAACTGGTCTACCAAGGACAGATCATCGTGCGTTGTAAGGGGAAGAACATCCGAATCAAGACACCATCGTGCAAGGCGCTTCGGCGCCTCAATCAATTGGATGGTGAGTTCCCTACTAGAGATTTTCCAAATGCCCCCCGTGTGTAATGCTTGCCAACCCATAGATTCCCTTGAGGACATTCGTCTGCCCAGCAAAGTGGAGGTGGTGGTGACGCCCGCCAATATGGAGGCCTTCGGTCGGGTGCAATCCCTGGCTCAGAATCCGCGCGGCAGGATCATAGTTCCGCTGCACAAGAAGCTGATTAGCTTAATCAAGACATTCGAGTACAAATGGCGGAGTGCCAATCAGCGTCTGCACGAGGAGAAGAGCGTATTTATCCCCAGCAGCATGCCATCGACTGCCTCCAACGCCACCAGCAACAACAACAATGAACCGGAGCCACTGCAGCCGGCGGCTTCATCGCTTGATCCCTTCCTGTGCTTCCAGCCCAGGCCGGGAGTGGCCATCCACCGACCTTTGCTCAGCATCACCGCCTATTTGAGTAGCATTAATATCTGCCTAACCGCCTACGAGGAGCGTTTGGGCTTCAAAGTGCGCAGCGAGACGTTGGGTAACCTGACCGGCATCACGGTGGCGGCCAGCAAGAGACCCAGAACCGAAAGCGGCTCCGAAAAGCGTTCACCGGAGACAAAGAAACCCAAACCGGGTGCCAGTCCGCCGCTGGAGAAGAGTTTGGATGATGTGCCCTTGGAGGGAAATCTGGTGAAGCTGGAAAATAGCAGCGGAGACGAGTTGGGCGAGGAGATTCATGAGTTTCTCGGTGACATAATGGAGGTCACGGCCCAAACACAGGGAACCACAATTGCAGCTCTTCAATCCACCCCTGATGCCTCAGCTGTTGCCCCGGAAACTTCCACAGATCCTGTTACGCAGGCTCCTACAGCCACCACCGAGCTACCCACTCCATCGGTAACCTCAGTTCTGCAAGCTCCAGCTGCCGCCGCTACTTCAACTGCTCCCGCACCCACAACTCCTGCAGCTGGTCCCTTGGTCGCCCAGCCGCCAGCTCGCTCCAAGCGCAAAGAAGCCAAAGAGGCGGCGGCCGCGGCACAGGCGCGAAACTTTAAGCCCCTGCTCAGCGATGAGATCCTCAAGCGAATACGCAAGGGATGGACGGAGGCCAATGCGGCGGATATTACCATAGGTGACCTGTATGTGGTTTTTGGCCAGGACTCCAAGCTGGAGCTGGAGTACTATTGGTGTGAGATGGAGAGCTCGACGGCGCTAGCATCCAGCACTGCCTCGTCTAACGCTGTGGCAGCCAGCTCCTCGTCGGTGGCCACCCAAACAGGCCCCTCCTTCGCCGCCGCTCAAACAACCACATCTTTCAACTCCCCCGCCATCACCGCGAGCTCCTCCTCGCTGCCCTACAATCCCAACGACTGTGATAGCGTGGAACGCGTCAAGGCCGTCACCACATCGTCGGTGAGCAACAAGCTGAAGCACCTGCTGCTGGTGGCCAATCTCAGCGAGCGTGTGCGCAAGCGCCAATGCAACTGCGGACACACCTGCGATCGGAAGCGGGATCTGATGAGCAAGGCGCAACAGATGACGGAAGCGGCGGCAGCTGGTGCAGTGGGCGTGATGGAGGGCAACTTCCGCACCCCGATGTTGCCAGTGAGGCGACCGATAGTCAACATGGATCCCGTTCGACAGCTTTCAGCGGTGAGTGGGTTTTGTTAGTGGCATGGCTCAAAATCCTTTGTAAATGTATTAATCTCCACAGCTTACACGACAAAAGATCAGTCGTCACGTGCTCGTGCAGCGTCGACTCCTGCCCCCCGCATCCATTGGCGATCGTCCGTACGATTTGTTGAGTGTCCGCCAGCTGCACAGCGGCCTTTTCGAACCGATCGATCGCATGGGCAGCACCAGTTCCAGTGGGATCAGCTCCGGATCAGATTCCAGCATGGCTGTGGCGATGCCTTCGCAGAATCAGCAGCAAGAGGATCGGCAGGCGATACAGTTTTTCAGCGATGGAACCGATCCTGGCAGCGGAAGAGACATGCCCAACCTCGACTACTGTGTGGCAACCAGCACCGCCGGCGTCAGCAGTTCCCTGGCCGAGGCGGTCCAAGATGAGAGCACAAGTAGGAAGATATATATTTAAGCCCGGTTTCGGGTTTTACAAACTTTACTTTTGATTTCACACCATTCTTCATGAAACGAGTTCGTGTTTTTTTTGTTTTGCTTAAATTGAGGCTTTCATTAAATTTATGGTTTCTATATTGAATACATATCTTTGATTTGTTTATTAGTATTTAAGCATATTTAATGTAGATGTATTAAGGAAAAACACGCCTTACATTTTGTTTCCCTCTATTAAATTTTGTCTATTCCCTGCCAGCACAAAATTTCTTCCATGGCAGCGTAAGCCCGATGCACTTGCTCAGGGACTCAACATCCAATGCGCGCTGGCTGGAGGACAACATCAATGATTTCTCACTGACATCGTTGCTGGGGCATCTGGATGAGATTGATGCCACTAGGGATATTCTGGTAATTCTCATTGCAAAACTTATTCTTGAAAAAATGTTTAAATAACATTTAACCATTTAAAGGATCCCTCGTCGAGCATGTCGGTGATCAGCGAGAGCAGCGTGGACTTTCGTCACAAGTTTCAGGAGATCGCCGCCCTGCTGCAGCAGCAGGAGAAGGATTAGCAGTGGCGACTGTGGGAATCCGGTGGTGTCTTCTTCGTTTACTTACACGGATCCGGACCCTAAGAAAAGATGAGAGGGATGCGATTATCCAAGTGGGATCCCATGAGTGCCTGCACGTCTCATGTCTCATTTTTATTTTAACTCACTGATATTATTCATCCCATATGTTATATGAATTAACATCTATGTTTTTATGCGACTTTTTGTGATCTATTCTCATTTTATGTATGCCAAGTATTAGCAAGCACTCACATTGTCTAAACATATATATTTATTTATACATTAACTTTATGTATCATGCGATAGAACGCGATAACTCCCCATTTTTTTAAAGAATTCTCAGCCCTTATGTTTGTCTATTCGCTCGCACACTCGTTCTGCACTCCTCTAATTGGTTTCTAGCACGTAAGATCGGTTCAGTATAGTTAAGCCTGTAACACCAAACCCAATCGAAACTTCCATATGTATAGAGATTCTCCGCATAATAAATTAAATCACCTAAGAAATCCAATTCCCGAAAAAAGACTCGAACGTTTTACAAGTCTGGAAATGTTTACCCCTTCCACGCCTCCCGCCCCTTGTTAAACATATATAATATATATACAATACATAAGTTAGGTCAGAACAGAGGGACAACATTTAATCCTAGAGCGTATTTTGTAACAGCAACACTTAAAACTTGTTATTTTACAAAGGCGAATACCGAAAATAAAAACAAACTAAAAATACGACTTATTGTTATTTATGGAACTTATATGGCCATGGTTAAGAAGCTGCACAACTCAAACTTAAAATTAATGGATAATAGTACAACATTTTTCCTGTTTTGAAAATTATAAAACTGACAAAAATTTAATGTAGAGGCATGATCCGGTTTTCAGGCGAAAATTTCCATACAAGAATGGCAGACGACAAATTTCATGAACCAATTTGGTATAGAGATTTTCGTTTCGTTGCCTTTTTGATTGGGGTAAGTATCGGGCTTTAAACAAAACAAAAATGTAAAAGTTAAAACCGGAGCACGCAGCTTAAATAAGAAGTATATCAAGAGATTCAAAGGGTCCAGTCTATGTTTGTGATTAGGTCTCCTCCCGTAGCTCGTCCACTTTTTGGTCCAGCTTTCTCCGCTTCATGCCCTCCTTATGCGACTGCAGGTGGATGCTGAGGGATACCTGTCGCTTGAAGGACTTGCCGCACTCCTCACAGCCAAACGGCCGTTCGCTGCTGTGCACGAGCATGTGGCGATTGAGCTCCGATCGGCTGCCGAAGCTTCGCTTCTGGCACACCTGGCAATGATGCGGCTTCTCCTGGCTGTGACACCTTTTGTGCGCAATCAGGTTGCTTGAGTATCGGAATCTTCGTCCGCAGATATCACAATCATGCGGCTTCTCGCCCGTGTGGGTAAGCATGTGCTTCTTGTAGCCAGACTTTTGGGTCAGCCTTTTGCCGCAGATGTTGCACTCGAATGGCTTGATGCCGGTGTGGATTAGGAGATGGGTGCGTAGCGATGAGGCCTGCCGGTAAACCTTGAAGCAGGTGGGACACCTGTTCGGATTGTTCTGATCGTGCAGGGTTACATGGCCGTCGTGGGCATTGCGCGTCTTGAAGGACTCGCCGCAGATCTTGCAAACGTATGGCGTGGCCGTGCCATGAAGCTGCATGTGGTACTTGAACGAGTTGTTGGTGCTTAGTTGTTTGCCGCAGATCTGCCGAAAAAAGGTTTGACATCTTTGCTTTCTTAATATTTGCTCGTAGCCAACATACCTGACACTGTAATGAGGGGTTTTGTGGCTTCCATTGCCTGCTCCTGCTGGCCGAAGGCTTCTCGCCATCCACTGCTGGTTGCTCTGTCTCCACCACAATCTCGTACAGATCTTTACCAGCTTTGACCTGCGGATGGGGCTCTATTCGGAGGGATTCTTTAGTTCTCGGAGATTTTTTTGGTGGGTCATGGAGGGCTATGTGGTACCGAAAGGCCCTTTTGCGGATCTGCAGAAAGAGGAAGTCTGTTTAGGGATTTTTATATACTTATTCCCAATTTAGCAAATTTACCAGACACTGAGGCGACGATTGGGGCGTTTTTCCAGGCTTGATTTTGCTGGGCAAGGGCTCTTGGGTTTGCTCCGGCTCGTCGACAATCTCGTACAGATCTTCACTAGCTTTAGCATCCAAGTGAACCAACTCTTCTTGGTCTGCCGTCTCTGGAAACTCGTTCTGAGCTTCTAGTTGCACATCCAGCCTATCCTCCACCAGCATGGGCTCTATCTCCCGACTTTCCTCTGGATCTTCTTCAATAACCAGCTGTTCCTCTTCATTTGGGATATGTTCTACAGGCTCCTCCTCCACTTTCTGGTCATCGATCACAAAGACAAGATCCTCGGTGATGTCATGCGACATCCCGGCGGTAGTTGTCAACTCATTAATCCTTTTGGTGCGGCAAAAGTCAGCATGACTTTGCCTGAGAATTCTGTCCATTCGGTGGACACTCCGCTTGAATTCCAGCGAGAGCCGAAGTTTGGCCACGCATCCCGGGCAGATGTAATGGGGCAAGAAGAGCTCCGTCTCCAGGATCTCCAGACCGCTGCAGTAGCTCAATATGTTGGCCAGAGTAGTTAGCTTTCCGGATATCAGGTTATTAAGTGGTTTGAAGAGGGGCAAGCAGCGCGGCGATGAAATGTGGCAAACGCGGCACAGGGCGTCCATGGGCGTTTGGAGGCGTGACAAAGGGCTGGCCGGCAGCTCCATCGGATCAGCCAGCGACATGGTTGCCATGGGTTAGACTTCAGTGGCGATTACCAAATTAAAAACTAACTTTAGCGTCCCAAACTCAAGTGTTGTTTTCAAATATCGTTAGGGATCAGCTGATCCATTAGTGTTGGCACTCAAAAAGGCTACATGGAGAACAGCACAACCGCTTGAAATTAGCTAAATATTTTTTTTTTACCAACACAGGAACTTAAAAGTCAACTTTTTGAAATTTCCAGAAACCATTTCTACTTTCCGTGATAATTGGGTCCTTATATAGGTTGCCATGACTTATGTATTTTAAATTTGACAACATATAGGAGTAGATAATTAAACAAAAAATGGTTTTATTGCTATACAAGTCCAATAAAATATCCTCATAAAATTGCTTTAAGCCGCAATAAAAATTACTTTAATTTAACATTTATATTTTAGTGGATCAATGAAATGATAAAAAACTTGGGAATTTCCTCTTTCACGTCAAATTCCGAAGACATGGGCCATGGTGACTTTTTTTTTACTAATATATGTAGTCTTGCAGTGTGTTTCAGCAAAAACATTCAAGATACATGTGTCCAATCATATTTATTGTATTCTTAGTTGTACCGCGGAACCAGTAGTGGATGGAACATAAGTTTGTGTGGGGCTTTTACTCAGGAGGATCCAATTGTCACGGAAAACTAGAAATGGTGTCTGTGTACCTGTTTACATTTTTAAAAAGAAATTGAACTCAATAAATTTTATTAATACTGAACCAATGTCTATTCTTTACCTTACACACAAGAGTTTAAAAATTAGACAAATTTTAAAATTGTATATTTATAATTTTTCTGTTAAATTTATTGTTGGTTGAAAAAAATGTCCTCATAACAATCACTTTTACTTTGCATTCTTTGTAAAAACACTTGATGTCAAGACATTTATGTTTCAGAACTTTTAGGAATATAAAAGTCCTAACATCAAATGTTTTTTGTATAAATTTACTAATTCTTTATTAAACATTGGGCCGAGTTTGCCTAGCCACCATACATATACTAGTAATCCTAAAATTTAAAGTTAATAACCTATTGTTATCGTGGTGCTGTATAAGTACGGTAAAGAACGAAATTCGTCGGAACTGGCTTGAAAATAGCCGCTTCGCAATAACGGAGCACCACGTGCTGAATGTACTAACGCCTGCTGGCGACTGGCCACCAATTATCCCTAACGCCAACGCCGTGCCGGTGCGAGGTTGAAATCTTTCATTGGAAATTCTGTAAGAAAAAGTCCCTGCTAGGCGGGCAGGACTCAAAATCGGTGAAAGAACCCGAATCCAGGAAGCATGAGCATGGCACCGGCCACCGTCCTCCAGATGCTGCGCGGCCTGACCTCGCCGCGCGTTCTTACCCGAATCCGCCAGCCCAGCGCATTGGGTAATCACCCAGCCCACCACCACCGCCGTGCTTCATCGCGCCTGTCCACTTCCACATCGCTGCCATCGGCTCGCGGCTACAGCAGCACCACCAGTAAGTGATCCCCACTGCACAAGCCACCAGATTCCCATCCAATCATGCGCCTTTTCCACACTACAGAGCAGGAGACTGGAGGAGCCGCCGGAGGAGCCACCTCCGAGGCCACGCCACCCGTCTCGAATGCCCCACTGCTGGCCAAGCTCTTTCCCCAGACCTCGCCCGAGGTGGACAGCACCGCCGAGCAGGAGCGCCAGAAGCGCGAGGAGGAGGAGGCCAAGGAGAATGAGCGCGCCTGGAAGCGCATGAAGCTGGGGTAGGTTTTCTGGCCTTTTTCTTCCTTGATCACACCTTTACTTACCGAAAATTTGAATCCCGTTCTCCTGCAGCTTCGCAATCTTTGGCGGCGGCGGTGTGGCCGCTGGCCTGTGGGCCGTCTACGAGTTCGGCAAGCCAGAGGTAGATCCCAACGGGCAGACCATCGAGGATGAGTTCACACACAAGCCGCTGGTGCAGCAATATCTGCAGCGAATGTGGAAGAGCATGCACTACTATCAGCGTATGATCCAGGAGCCGTCGCGGGCCAAGCTGCTACCCGATCCGCTCAAGCCGCCGTATGTGCAGCCGCGCTATACGCTCGTCCTGGAGATGAAGGACGTGCTGGTGCATCCGGACTGGACGTACCAGACGGGCTGGCGCTTCAAGAAGCGTCCCGGCGTGGATCACTTTCTGGCCGAGTGCGCCAAAGAGTTCGAGATCGTTGTGTTCACCGCCGAACAGGGCATGACCGTGTTCCCCATCCTGGACGCCCTCGATCCCAACGGGTACATCATGTACCGCCTGGTCAGGGATGCCACACACTTTGTGGACGGGCACCACGTAAAGAACCTGGACAACCTGAATCGCGACTTGAAAAAGGTGTGTGCCTAATATGCCTGCTTGAAAGTAAGAGTATCTTTTAATAACTTGTCATTTTAGGTAATTGTAATTGACTGGGATGCGAATGCCACCAAAATGCATCCGGACAATACATTCGGCTTGGCCCGCTGGCATGGCAATGACGATGATGGTCAACTACTGGACTTGATTGCCTTCCTGAAGAGTAAGTTTTGCCCCAGATAACTGGATTGAGTTCTGTAATAAACATTGTGCCTTGTTCTCCCTAGTTATTGCCCAGAACAATGTGGACGATGTGCGTGAGGTGCTCCACTACTATCGCCAATTCGACGATCCCATCAGTCAGTTCCGGGACAATCAGCGCAAATTGGCCGAGCAAATGCAGGAGGCGGAACGCATCGAGCAGTCAAAAACCAAGCCCATGGTCAAGCAGTGGTCGCGCAACATTCTGGGGCGTTAGGAGGCTGGCCATCCCGCACACCCCGTTCCATATCCATACCTTAACCTTCCGCCTGCCCCGAAGCACAGAAATCGGGAGACACAACAAACAACAAACCCCCTGCAGCAGCACACTGGCCATAATTTTCATCGATTAAGAGATGGAGTAGGGCGCAGGAAAGGAAGGCACGCTCTTTTTATTACTCCTTTGGGATAAGGATAAGGCGAATGTTTTTGTTTAAATAAATAACTAAACTTGCTTGTTTTTGTTGTTTGGCAATGTAATCATAATAATATTATTATAAACAGATGACCTTAAAGCGAAACCAAAAACAAAAGAAAAAACCCTGTGTTTCATTTTCAAAAGTCCTTAATAGAGCCACTAGTACGATGTGTTATCTTATCAAAGATAGCGATTACACCTTCTGGAAAATACATATATCGTTAATAGATATATAATACATACTCCCAAAATATTAAGGAGACTCTTTATTTGTGGGTAGAAAAATACATGTACATGGTACAGTGTCATTACTTTTTATTGTGTTTGATTTCTAACAGATCCACGTAGTCGTAAATGTAAAAACCTTAGTCTAGTCTTACACTCTACAGCCGCACCCTCCGACCGATGCCCGCTCAAAGTACCACCACCACTTTGGAGGTGGACACCGGTTGCTCAGGTACTTCGGTTAGGTGCAGGTTGGCGGCTCCTCCGCTGCCTGCTCCTCCTGCCACCGCTCGTCGGCGGTTATCGATTGACTGCCCGCCGGCGGTGGCCATCACCGGCGTCTCTTTATTGTGGACACGCAAATGGCTATTCAGACGCTTCTTTGTGGGAAAGGCCTTCATGCAGACTTCGCACTTGAACGGCTTTTCGCCGGAATGCAGGCGGACGTGGGCATTGAGGTTGCTCGTGAAGGTAAAGGCCCGATCGCAGATGGGACACTTGTGCGGCTTGGCGCCGGTGTGGACGAGCAGGTGCTTCTTGTAGCCCGATTTCTGGGACAGTCCCACGCCGCAGATCTCGCAAGTGAAGGCCTTCTCGCCGGTATGGCTAATCTTGTGCTGGCGCAGGGAGGACGAATCATAGTACGCCTTGTCGCAAAGATCGCAGGCGTAGGGTCTTTCGCCCGTATGGGTGAGCTTGTGGCGTCTAAGGTGATCGTAGGCCGCATATCCACGGCCGCACTGATCGCAGTTATAGGGCTTCTCCTCAGCATGCGTTCTTTTGTGGGCCGCCAGACTAGAGGTAGTGCGGTAGAACCGATCGCAGATGTTGCACTGGTGCGGCTTGACATTGGTGTGGGTGAGCATGTGCTCCTTGTAGTTGCGCAGGTGCTTCAGTCGCTTGCCACACTCCTCGCACTCGTAGTGCTTCTCGTCGACGTGGGAGCGCATGTGCTGGTTCAGTCGACACTGCTGGCGGAACGCCTTCTGGCACACGGAGCACACATGCGGAAGAGCTTCGCCCGTGGTCAGAGGCGTTGAGTCCAGCGACTCCTCCAGGAAGTCCTCCTCCTCGCAGACATCCTCCCCTTCCGGCAGCTGTGGGTAAGGAATTGTAAATGAGTTGATTCCTTGTGTATGTTATACCATGACCACCTACCAGATGCTCTTCGCGCTCGTTCTCGTCTAGCTCGATGGCCTCCTCCCCGATCACCTCGTCTATGGCTCCTTCAGCGGGTATCACAATCATCTGCCCGTCCAGTATTTCGTCTTGTGCTCCGGACTCGTCCATTATCTCGATCTCATCCTCCTCAGTGACGATCGTTTCGAACTCATCCTTAATGGTCACGTACTCAACTTCGGCGGGCTGAAATTCATGAACACTCTCCATGGTGATGTGCTCCTCCTGGCCGCCCGCCTGTTCATGCTGTTGATCCTCCTCCGTCAGCTCCTCCTCATGATCGGCCACTTCCTCGATGACGAATTCCTCCTCGTTCATGTGCTCGTGAGGTTCGGCCTCGACTTCTTGTTCTTCCAACTGCAAGAGATTGAAGTCATTAAATGTATTATTTTATAATAACATATTTAATGTTACCTTAATGCAATGATTAAGGATCTTAGGTGAGACACTTATATGGCATTCTACCTGAAACTTGGCAAAAGCCCTTCGTTTTATCAAATCCAATTATAAATCAAAATGGAAATATCTTGGAATTTGCATAACACGTCTTAGACTTGTTGATTATTCCAGACTCTTACATACTAACTTATCAATTAAACCTACCCCAATATATTTTAAAGAACCCATATACCATTGTGGTAGTTGTGGTTGTTATAGTCCAATAAACTTAACTCTTTTCTGTTGTTACAGTGGCCACGCCCCTGCTCCTATTGCTAATTGAAATAAGCACCAAAAACCTCGTACCGAGCGACTCGATCCTGACCAGATTCCGTTGGGATTCGATCAACAAGGCTCTTACTAAGGTATAAAAAGAACACTTCCCATTCTATCTTAGAATACCAATATATAATAGTTATTTACAGTGCCGGGCTCCTGCTCCTCGTTGAGCATCTCGATCATGAGGTACTCCTCGCCTGGATCGCCGGCGTGCTGTTGCTGGTCGGGATTTTGGTGGTGCTGCTGCTGGTTTTGCTGGCACTGTTGATTGTGTTGGTGGCTGGTGCCTTGCGCCTCGTCCAGGCCCAGGCGGAGAAGCTCATCGGAGTCGATGACCATGCGCTTGAAGTTGAACGCCTGTTCCAGGAGCTGCAGGCAATTGAGGCAGATGTGCTGTGGCATGGCGGCGCCGTCCTGCGGCTCGAAAGAGAGCCCGGCGCAGTAGTTGAGCATGCTGGCCAGCGTTGTGCTGCCCTCCGGTCCCAGTTCGATCTCCTCATGCAGCGGCTTGTGCTGCTTGCAGGCACGCGTGCACGTCCGGCAGTTGAGCACCACCACCCCGCCCACCTTGCCGGTCATCATCCTCTCCAAATCCGTATCCGGTGTCCTTGTCCTGGTTTGCAGCGTCGGGAATAGCCGGATTCGCCGCTTTCTTGACGTTTGGCTTCTTTTTTTAATACACTCTTTTTATGCGTTTTTGGCAGATGTTTATTCGATACAATCGATAATTTAGGCATCGATTGTGTTCACTGTTTTGTTTCACGATGCGATTTATCGAATAAAGTGTTGGCGTTCCTGTTAATGGTAACAGCGAATGTTAATTTAACAGGAGTGTGCAAGAAATTAATGTAAATTAATTGCATTCTTAAAGATTTTTACAGAAAAAGGCTCTGATACTCATTGTGCTAACATCTTATTTTTCAAGTTCCAAGCTATATATTTAGTAAATATTATTCAGATGAGAATTAACTTTAATATTCAAACTAAACAATTATTCAGATGTTCTTATTGATATTGTAAGTAATGGTTAATGTACCTTTGATCACAAACAAAAACGTAACGAATTGTACATTACCAGAATATCTTACTTTCTTAGTCTCAAGCTATTTACATGAGTTTCAAGCTAATTTACTTATAGATATTGTAAGTAAGGGTAACAGTTTTTCTTATTTAAATATTAGTTTAAAGATTGAAAGAGTGGTTTGGCTGATGCCTGAAGCCGGTGACCTGCCTTCTCTTAGCTTGAGAACTGCGATTCGAGTCCCTAGAACTTCGTCGACTTGGCGCCTGAGAGGCTCCACGACCTCGAATGCGTCCACGAATTAAGTCCGGTGCAGGTGATGATGACTTCGTCGTCTCCAATGAACGGTTCAGATTGGCCTGGGCAATTCTAAGGATTATAGAAATAATAAACGTCGATGCAGATAAAAACAAACTTATATAAAAATTCGAACCTTAGCATTTCCGCCTTTTGATTTTCTAGTTTTATATGCCGCATCCGCTGCGAAAGTTTCTTGCGCTCCACGCGCAGCATCTGCATCTCCTGCAAGCGCTTTTGGCACAAGGTCCTGGCCAACTCGATGTCCTTGTTCAACTTGTTCATCTCGACTTCCTGCGGAGACAAAAGAATGTTTCAATTAAATATTTTCTTTATCTATATAAAGCTAACTTAAAGTTCAAAACTATGTATGTGCTAACTTATGAATAGAGCGCTACCGACCAAGACCTTTGGGTCAATTAAATGGAAGCCATCAAATATTTAGTATAATTTTTTTGCTTAAATATTCCAAATTAATTTAAGAGATTTTTTAGGGCTTGACCCTGTTAATCTGCTCCCTGATTACCTTACTGAACGAATGTTTTGTAAGAGTAATTTTTAAGCAACAGGTACAATGGTACATAGTTAATAATATAATCCATATATATTAATGCTGATCCGCACCTTTTTTTCTAGTACTTTAAAGTGCGGAATCTTTAGCGTATGTCATGTGATATGTTTTGCAAGGTCTTTGTTGTAAGGATATACTGTTGAAATATACTTATTCGCACCTTTCTCTCCTTGAACCTGTCGAAGTGCCGGTGGTTGCGCCGCTGGAACTTCTCGACAAGGTCGTTGGCCAGGGTGCAGGGCTCCGGGTGGAAGAAGTCCTTGAAGTGCTTGGGCATCGTGTTGGTCACCTGGCGGCCGCGGACACTCTGCTTGCAGGTGGAGCACTCGTAGATGGGGGCGTCGGTGGGCGTGCGTCCGGCCGCCACCTTGATGCACTTTTCGCAGAAAACGTGGTGACAGGCGAGCAGGAAGAAGGTGAACTTCTTCTCAGCAAACAGTTCGTAGCACCTGCTGCAGTGGATCCACAGCTTGACCGCCTCCGCCTCATCAAATCCAGCACCGCTGGATGGCGCCTGATGTGCACCAGACCTCAACTTGGACATCCCACAAACGTTGGTTTCTTAATCTAATACAGTTAAATTAATTAATTCCGCTTTTACTTTCACACAGGATTATTCGGTCAGTATGGCAGCTCTGCTTAAGACCCCTCTACACGAGATAAGTTCTAAGCTGAGCTTTTGGGTTTTATTGGGCTTTAAATTGTTTAAATTAAATAGTGACCCATCAAATAAAGGGTGGAAATATATTTACAAAGTTCTTTTTCATAGCTTTCTAAGAGTTTAATCAACTGAAAAACAGTAAAAAGGCCTTAAATAAAGCTGCCAGAGTTGCTAGTCCGATAAAATATTCCTGTCTTGTAAATTATAGAACAGCCAGGTGGCAACGCTCCGCATAACGGCAAATGCAAGACCAAACATTTATTAAAAAAAGAAATTCACAATAAAAACACAAATATGCAATTAAAAGCTTAAATCCTAGTGGCGACGCATGCGCTCGATGGGCTCCCTGGGCCGGATGCGGTATCGCTTCGAGGAGCTGGACGGCGACATCGGGCTGCAGTACTGGTTGTCCAGCGTTTGGGTGCGCTTCCTCTTGAGGCTCTGGTTGTCCTCCATGGAGGACGACTCCTTGCCACTGGGACGCACCAGAGAGCCAGCGATGGAGGCGCAGCGGCGGATAAGTGAGACCGAGACGGCGTTCTCCTTGTCCTGATCCAGATCCCTGCTCTCCGTGTCTTTTTCGCCGCGCAGGCTGGCCGGCAGCCGCATCATGGAGGTCATCAGCGACCACAGGCGGCCGGAGTTTGGCGGCTCCTGCTTCTTGTCGTTGCGCGTGGAGGCGTTCGTGGGCCGGAACACCACGTCCTCCTCTTCGTCCGGGTCCTCCGGCTCGCCCACATCCTGTACACCGCTAAAGACCCTCCGCTGACGACACTCGCGCAACGGAGGACGCACCCTGGGACGCTGAACTGGCGGCGAGACCAGGGCCAAAACAGCCATCTCCTTCTCTTTGGCCTTCTCTTTCTTGGGAGAAAACTCGCCGCTCAGCTGGCGCGGCACAATCGCCTGACGATTACGCCGATCTGGTCGTTCCGGCGTCCCAGGATCCGGTGTGAAGAACTGATCCTTGGTTTCGTCGCCCTCGCCTTGCGTCACCAACTCTAGGCTTCCCCCCTTCAAAGGCGTCTCAAACTTGATTTGTTTCTTATTGATCCCCGCGCCAGTCACACGGATAGGCGTTATGGCCGGCACATGGACATGGAGGTCGGCCGATTCCGATGTGGAGCGTATGATTTCCACACTCTCGCACGAATTGTACACCGTGGACGAGCTCTCCTGCGAGTTGGAGTTCATTCGGGTGATGATGATCGATTCTGTGGTGAGTTTCTGGGCGGAAAGCAGAAACGGACGCTTGTAGAGATCGGTATTACGTGAGCAGCTGGAACTGCTGCTGACCTCCGAGGTGCTGGACTCGCTCTGGGTGCGCCGCATGGCTGGCGACAGTCGCAGGTCCAGGGCGGAGGATCCTGCCGCCTCGCAGGAACTGTGTTCGCTTAGATCGAGGCGGACGCGACGTTGAATCACCGCGGATGGTGGCTGGTGGACCAGCATACCGCCGTGCTCCACGAAGGCCTTCTGTATGCTTTTCGACATGACCTGGCGCAACGGTGTGGCGGCGCTCATCTTATTCCGTGCGCCCATCTTCCAGGCGCGCTGCTGCAACGGTTGCTGCTGCTGCGGCTGGACGGGATTGTTCTCCAAAGCCGGACTGGGCTCCTCATGGTAGATACTGGACACATGACCGCCATTAGAGGCATTGAAGACAATCGGCTCCTTGGGCTTGGCGAACACGGATTCCACCTGCAGTGGCGTGGATGTTGACCGTATGACCTTTCCCTTGACCGCAGTTTCTGGCGGATTCACGCTCAGGTGACCAATGGAACGGCGAATGGAACTGTTGCTAAACGAGGAGAGGTTGCGTATGGAGGAGACGCTGTCGCTGATAAACTCCTCATGGGTGAGGCGGCTCTTGGCCTTCCAGCGCATATTGATTAGCGAAATGGGCGTTACGCCCGGCGAAGTTTGCGTGGAGATGGCGGTGCTATTGGGCGCCTTCTTTACCGTCACTTTGGAGGTTTCCGTTTCGCCAGTGAGATCATTGCCGCTGGTCTCCGTGCAGCTCTGCTGCTGATCCACACACTTGCTGAACTCCAGCAGATCATCGACGCGCGTATAGTTGCGCTGGCATTTCCTGCATCTCAACGGAAGGTGACACGTCTCGATGTGGGCCAGCAGCTCGCCGTGCATCTCTTCGCGGAGCAGTAGTGGTTGCCGCTCGCAAATGGGGCAGAATACATAGATAGTGGTCGCTCCGGACTCCATTTGATGGCGGTACTCCATAATTCCGCCTCCGCCGCCACTGGAGCCTCTCAATCCCAATGGTTCTCGCACAGCAATGGCGTGGGCTTTGAACTGATGATTCTGACGGCACTTGCCGCAACAGAAAACCCGCTTACAGATGTGGCACTTGCCCTAGAAAACGAGGAGGGATCACTACTTGCGACACTGGGGAAGCACTTGGAGCCTACCTCATCGAGCTGTCGCATGATTAGGACATTGGAAAACGACATTAATTGCGCGAACTTTACACATGGACATGGACATACACTTTCACACGAAAATCAAACGGTTCTTTAGTTAGATATGGAAGTTACAGTGACAAATGATGGTAAATTAATGGGTATTATTATAATATCGATTAGTGTCTAAATATTTAACACTCAATTGAGATATATTTATTTTGCTGTCCTCGTACTTTCCGTTATTTATATAGATCACATAAACAAAGGAAATAATACGTTTTGATTCTATAAGTAAATAGGATTTATTAATAATGCAGAAATCAACAATTTAATCAGATCTAAAATGTCCTAGTCAAGTCTTGAAATATTTGATTTTTAATCAAGTTAATGATTAATGTTTTCATGCTTTTCAATTATCCTCAACACAACATATTATATGATTATGCAACCCGAAATTTAAAGACGGCTAGGTTCATGCAATTTATTATACGAAAGCATCATTGCAAATATAATAAAAGCAAAGCAAGTAAAAATGCCATCAAGTATCATGATTAACACAGTAATTCAATATCAGAATGAGGAATGAATCCATAATGAAATATTATGTATTAAATGCACGAATAATCAAATGCAATGGTTCAATAAATTTCAAAAATCATATGAAAATGTGAAAACGTTTTCGTTTCAAGTTTAAATGCAAACCCATTAGGGATATAAGAAAAAAAAAGTCAATTGATAAAATTAGTGGCTTATTGGGCATGGTTTGGGCACGGAGCTCTGGACCATCCTAATAAGCTTATCGAGGCAACGCTTTTCCTGATAAACGCGGAAGCGATTTGTAACAAAGGTGCGGAGGTCGTTGCCCTCACTATCGTACACATTTCGAACGAAGATGGTCTCATGGATGGTGGCCTGCACAACAGCAAAGAACTTGCGGCTCCGTCTATTTTGGGTCCTGCTGAAGAACTGGTTGCGCACCACATTGCGCGCATCCTCCGGCCAAATGCGATCGAGGGTTCCTGGCTCAAGGCCAGTGATCCTCACTTCCATCGCTTCCCTCGGTCGATCCTGTAAAGGTTTAAAGATACAATCAGATACAGTTCTAATATGTAAACTATATTACTTGAAGTATGATTACACTTACTATAAGGATAAAGTAAGTTGTAGTATATGATATTACCTATGATCTATTAATTAAAAGCATATTCTTTTATTATTTAGTATACTTATAATATTGTTTAAGATCAACCTGGGATGAAATACAATATGACATAGAGAGAGTCTAATAAGTTCGGTATATTTTAAGACAATCAGTCGAACTAGTAAAAGATATTGCTTAGGATCTATAAATAATAAGCAAATTCACTTATAATCAAACATGATGAAGTTTAAGGTTGTGTATATATTACTTAGGATGCAGTAAAAACTGTATTATTTCATATTAAGATAGGTTATATATCATTCTACAATAGGATATAAATAGACATGATTCATAATGATTATAATTTAATATTTTAATGGCTTAGGATATTATATTGGTTACCTTAAACATCTTTTCGCAGATGTACACTTGACTAGCGTTGTAAATGAGGATTTCAATGGACGTGTCCAACAGTTGCACCGAGACCTTGCTATTATCCACGTCCACTATGACCACCCGCTCGTATCGGTTAAGGTTCTTGACCACCGCCCTCTCCCCAGGCACAGGATTCGGGTGCCTGCGTCGGTTCTCCTCCAGTTCGTAGTGCCGCTGCACTTGCTGGCCCAGATTGGTCATCGGAGCTTTGAGGTAGTGAGCCATCGTGGGGAATTGATCGCTCAGACGCACCGATATATTGGCTGGGCTGTTGCACTGGAGAACACATTAAAAGTGAGTAAGAAAATTTGTTTTACACATGCTTTTTTGGTTAGAATCATACACAAAATACTTACACCTAGGACCGTAAACCGAATCTCGCCCTCGGTGGGATAGTGATCCGGTGGTAGGACCTCCGGCCGCCACAACAGATGGCGGTACCTGCAGGTATACCTCAGGCAATCCCCATAAGCGGTCAACTGGCGACAGAGCTTGAGCATAGCCGTATTAAGCGGTTCCGCCAGGCGATGCTGGGCTACGATGTCGAGCAAACGGGTGGGCCTTGGTAGCCCATGCTCCAGCAGAAAGTTGGAAATCAGCCAGATGCTATCCACATCGGTTTCCCGGGCGAAGACCACGGATTGACCGCGTTCCCCTTGTGGAATCGCCATGTAATTACCGTAGAACAGGCTGAAGCGGTTCTTAAAACGCATCCAACTAGTGTCCCAGCTGTAATGGATGAGCAGCGTTATGGAACCACACCTCAGTTTCGACACCACATCATCTGTGACCAGGAGCAGACAGGCCGGGGATTTCCGCCGCCATTGATTGACTTGGGCGTAGTTCGCCTCCGAGATGCAGATCTGCACGTCCATCCCCATCTTGCCCAGCTTTTGGCGAATATGGAGAACTTCGGATGCGGTTGAGCAGACCACAACCGTGCGCTCGTCGGTGCGATTCGTGTCCCTGATCACAGCCACCAAGTGCTTGATCTTCTGCTCCTCCGGCACTATCCTAGTGTCCAGCTCAACGCCGCCATAGATGCTGGCCTCCAAGGCGTCATCGAAGAGGATGAGGACATCGGGCATCAGCGGCAGGATGCGCTGCACCATCAAATCATTCAGCCAATTTCGCCCGGACACAAAGAGTTGGCACTTATTCTGGGCAAAGTCGAACATTTCGGGCAACCTTTTGAGCACCTTCATTGTGACATCCGGCAATAAGCGCACCATGTCATTCAAGTTATCCAGGGCTATAAACTTCACCGCTCGGACATCGAAAATGGGCGACTTCTTGGAGTGATGCGACAGCAGTTGGAGCAGCATGTGCACGCTGGTCAGCAGGATTCCAACGGGCTGACTGAGCCGGCAGGCGATGTCCGCCACATTGTCCTTGTCCCAGCAGGTGACCACACCCTCCAGGGCCACCTCATTGTCCAGCGAGCGGAGGAGCGAGTCAATCCAGCGGCCAATCTGATTGCCCTGCGATTGATTGGAGCACACAAAGATGCTGGTGGGTCCATGGCCATCCACTGGACGGCGTTGCAGCTCCTTGTGGCTCCGCTGGCAGAAAGTGGGCAGATAGCACCAGGTCTTGCCGGTCTGCAAGTTGCCCACAACGATCACGGGCTTCCCCGAGGAGACATGAGGCCAGGCGAATCTCTGGACGGCCTTGGCCCTTGACTTGTCCACACCCAGCTGGTGTATGGCATTCCTGGTGGTGTTGCTTATGCCCGACAGTCCGCCCAGATCGTAGCACGGAGCGACCAGATGGCGACTCCAGGCCAGAACGCCATAATTATAGGCAGTCGTTCCCCCTGCAGAAAGGGCACCCTCCGAGGGATCGACAGGAGAGTCCTCCACAGTTTGGTACGAATCCAGGGAATTGGTATCATCAATGCCACAGAGATCAGGAAGCAGCTCCAGGGAGGGGGACTCTCCAATGGGGGCAATGGGAGGAGGAGGTACAGGCTCGAAGTCTTGGGGAGCACTTTGAAGTCTACATGCCATCAACAAGCTCTGTAACTCAACTTCCGAAGCCTCCGTTGGATATTTGGTACTTAACACTGAAAGGTCTTCTGCCGGAGAGTATTGTGGAGGAGATTCACCTTTTGAAGGACTACATCGTGGAAGCATTATAGACATATTTTCATCTACTTTAAAAGAATTTGGTTCCTGATCAAACTTAGGGGTTCCTGTATTTTGGGACTCAACGTAGCCCAGTTTTAAAAACTTTTCCATAAAGTCGTCTACCTTTGAGGATGATTGATTCTTATTATCATTTAGTTGGATATCATCCAAAGATTTTGGGATTCTCTCGAGCGCTACAGGAGAATTGAAGTCTTTTATACCAGAGATCGGACCGGATGGATAAAATACAGATTTAGCAAAGGCCTCCATCTGCGCTTTACCGTCTTTTGAGGATTTAAATATTTCGATTTCCTTTTCACCTAGGTTCTGAAGATATTTGGGGTCATTCTTGACCACTGGTTTTATATCACTGAAGGACTTGTTTTGTGGAGGTAGTTGCAGATCCGGGACAGATTTACCCTCCATTTTAGGAATACCATTTACGTCGTTCTTTGGGGTTTCCCCCATTTCTGCCTGTGCATTATTTCCAGAAATCTTATTTTCCTCGCTTTGAGCAGTTATAACCAACATCTCGGCTTTCATTTCCGACTTACTAAACCACTCCAAACGTTCCTCAAACTTTTTCAACGGCGGCAGCGTTGTATGGATCACGAAATTTACCTCAAACCCCTCAAGAAAGTTGAGCATGGTATCACAAAGAATCAGAGCTTGGTGGATGTACTGGAAGTAGGATACAATAAACTTGTCATTAATTATAAGTGACCAAGAAAAGTCAAAACCTTTTAATAGAAAAATGATTAACTTTAACTTTTTTCATTTTTTTTAGGGTTGCTGCTTACAATTTTTACTTTTTTTATTTGATATGCAAGCGTTTATATACAACAGCCATTTTGTGGCCATATGAGTGTTTATGAATTGGATTTTTAACCCAAACTTACCCCTTTTGACCAGAGGTGCAGCACTTGGTGGGCCATTGGGTCATCCGCCTCCAGGAGAATAGTGTTCACATCACGACCGGCGAGCTCCGATTTCAGATGCTCGGCCTCGGAGTTTTGCTGACAAATCAAAACAATTCTGCATGTGTTCGGGTCTTTTCCTCTGATCGTTTGCGCTAAAAAGTCGAAGGAGGCTTCTCCGAGTTTCGGACTGGCGTACGTGAAAGTGGTTCCCTGGTGCTCCACCGTAAAGCTGGGAACCTTGAGATCTTCAAATGGCTTCATTGCTGCACTTTCTACTCCGGGTAATCACTTTTAATAAAATAAACAAATCCCAAGTTTAATGGGGTTTTGATGGAAAAAAACTTGAAAGAGCACGTCCCACTTGGGAGTTTCGAACAAACTGAAATAATTTGGAGACCAGCGTTTGAAGTTTGACTACTTATCGATGCCACTTATCGATAACATTCCCTATTTATAAAAAGCTTTATGGTAATGTAATACCCTGTAATAAAGTAAAAATTGTATAATTTTTGGATTGCCCTCAAATATAGTTATTAAATTTAGATTTTTGCCTTTTGTTAGTCATGAATGAACTTTTCCTGAAAACTATAAATATTGAAGGTCTTCCCTTTCATTTCTGTACACAATCCTTTTGAAGATTTCAGTTTGGACCTTAAAATAAACATTTGTATAAAATTTCATGTGCTCTCACTTTGTTGTAAAATTGATTTTCTTGTGCACAAACGATTTTTAACTATTAAATAAAAAACAAATACTTTTTAAAATTGTTTCAGAACTTAGATTTTGCCTTCAAAATTTGTTAATTACATATGTAACAGAGCTTAAATATCTTTCGTTACCTTTGTATTATAGCTTTTTTCTCGCTAGAAACCGCTCACTGTTTTCCCGCCAACCCTCTGGCAACGCTTTACCAAAACTTTCGACGTCACAAGCTGTATTTTCGTGCGCCACCTCGCCAACTTGCGGCCACCTTGCGCTGCATGAAATTCGCGAAAGTTCACGTTCCATTAGGCCAATTATCCTAGTAATTAATTAATCCTAGCTAAGTTAAGCAACCGCCATGCTGGACAACGACGCCAGCAACAACAACAACTGCAACCCACAAAAGCTGCCTCTGGGCGACCTGAAGCTAGCGCTTTCTGGACAGGATGGGGTGCGCAGACATGTTCCGGCACTGGTAGGTGGTCATCCTGGTTTTCAGGCGATGAATTAATGTGTGTACATTGGCAGGACGAGCACTGGGTGCGCCGCGAAAAGCCCTTTGGCAGCTACATTTGCCTGATTGGCTCCTACGGCCATCTGAAAACCGGAGCAGCACTGGAAGAGTGGACCTTTGCGGCAAACAATTGCCGCCAGGACATGGAGTTCCTGCTGAGCCTGAGTCAGCACGAGTGAGTGTGGCAGTCCGATCCGTTTTCCCCTCATTGTACTAACAATACTCCTATGTAATCTCCGCCAGATTCTGGTCCTATATGGTCTACGAGGAGTCGGCCATGGCGGCCATTGTCACATTTCTGCAGCGTGCCAATCCGTACTACAGACAAACAGAGGCCAGCCAGGACAAGGAGTTGGAGCAGGCCAACCTGCTGTACGGGCAGCTCCTCGATCTCGTCGTGCGTTTGGTGATGCGACTGTGCACCGGAAAGGAGTCGGATTCGGAGTGGATCAGCCCCCAGCAGCACAGCAGCCTTTTGTACAGCAACTACCTGATCTCTGTGCCAATGCTCTTTGATCTGCTCATTGCCGTGGGCGACGCGGAACCCTCGAATGTGGAACTGCTGCGCGAGATTTTCGAGAAAGTGCTGCGCCTGCAGCCGGAGTACCGAAAGGATCTGAAGGAGGCGTTGGCCTTCTACGAGAGCGCCTTCCTCAGCATGCAGATTCAGGTGGAGAACGAGGGCTGCGAGGGCGCCGGCGGCGGGGCGCCTTTGGACGCGGACTTGGAGACGCCCTACGACGATGTGGTGCTTTTCGCCATGGACTGCGCCTACACGCTGCGCCTGCTTCTGCTCCTGTGCCCCGAGCTGGTGGAGACCATCGAACAACTGCGTTTGGGTCAAAGGTGCGCTGCGTTTTGAAAGCTCTAGTATTTAGTATTTTGCGAGATTCTATTAGCCATCTCTTTCTCTTTCGCAGCATTGCCAATTTCTATGACATGACCGTGCCCATGTTGTACAAGAACACCTATATGGTTAACCCGGGGGCCTGCTCCCTGCGTTGGCTGAACGAGACGCGCCAGCAGTTCCTCTTCGTCATCCGTCGCATTGTCAGCCTGCAAATGGAGACGGGTCGGGGCCAGCAGCTGGTGGAACTGCTGCAGGAGTGCCTATCCGCCCAGACCTTTGTGGTGGACTACCAGCGACAGTTTCCCCTAGAGAACGATATGGAGTTGCTGCTCCAACGTTGCCCGAATATGTGAGTTATCTATTTTATTTAAAAGCCAATCTGTGTTATTAGTCATCTTTGCATCGCCAGCAAAAACTACAAGGTGGAATTTGTGATAGCCGGCTACCAGAAGGCCCTGAGTAGCTGCCCCGGCGGCATAATGGCCGACGACATGGTCAGCAACCTGGACACCGAGGAGGAGGACGAATACGAGGACGAGGACTCCTCGCGCACATCTCCACAGTCGTCTACGACGGCCAACGGAGCCACCAGGGACATCGACTTGGAGGTGACCGCCGTGCTGGACGTGCTGCCCGATCTAGGCACGGGATTTATCCGGCGCCTGCTTACCCGCTACGAGAATAGCGAGCAGGCGATTGCCGCCATACTGGACGACAATCTGCCACCGGATCTGGCGCAGATGGATCGCCAGGAGGTATTTGTGCCCCCCGATCCGCAGGACAAGCTGCAACGCCAAACGGGCGTGCGCCACTTCAATGTCCATGATGGCGATCGCTACGACGTGCTGACGCGGGATCAGCCGGAGTGCATCATAAAGCAGGGCAAGGGCTTGCCCGGAGCGCCGCGCAATGCGGAGCAGCTGCTCGATGACAAGAGTGATGTGAAGCAACTGAAGGAGCGCTACCAGCAGTACGCCATGGTCGAGGAGACCCCGCTAGAGAGTGGCGAGTATGATGATGAGTACGACGACAGCTACGAGGCTTTGAACGAGGGTCAGGCGCCACCAGTGAGCCTGCTGCGGGCCAGACTGCAGGGCGCCGCCTCAAATTCCGCCTACGAGGCACAGGATCAGGTGGAGGACGACGACGAGGAGAGCTCAAACAGCGGATCGGATACGGAGACGGCCAAACGTAACAACAAGGACTTTTGTGAAAATCCAGAGGTGATACGCGCCCGCTACCAGCAACGCCAGATGGCCAAGTACGGCCAGAGAAGTGGAGGAGGAGGAGGAGGTGGCGGAGGTGGCGGAGGCGGAGGAGGTTCTGGACAGCAGTCCAACCCCTCTGTCGTGGGAGCACCCAAGGGGCAGGGACAGTCCCAGCAAACCCAACGCAACCGTGGGCAGAAGGAGGCCCACAAATCCTCGCGTGCCAATCACAATCGCAAGGCGGGAGCGGCCTTCAAGCGCAGCAAGGGAATGATGGGTTAGCCTGGGCCCAAGAAATCCTTTTGGAAGATTTAAAAATAAATGTATTTATACTTGGTATATTTAGAAAATCCATGTTGACTTTACTTTGGTAAGCGTTGAATTTAAACTAGACTACAGAAACTGAAAAACGAGAGGATATATTTTTTTTGTATAGAACGGAAACTTACCAACCTAAACACTCTGTATATTCCGTTAAATTAGACCATGAACCAGCTAAGTTAAAGCTCTGTTTATTTTGTTTAAAAAAAATCTTTAGTTTCTATTAAAATATAATAAGTATGTCACAGTGTTTCTCTTTAGCCGCCTGCATTCTTGTGAGGGTCCCAAGTTGGAATTCATTCGCCATAAAATAGTTTGTGAATTGGTAGTTAACATAAAGTATATAAACTAATTAAAACGTAACAAAGGTGTTGCGCTCTAGCCCGTCGGAGCGTTCATCTTATTGTACTCTTCGTTAAGCAGTCTCATCTTCGAGCTGTGCGTGCTGCCGCCCTCCTCGCCCAGCTTCATGTAGTTTTCGCGGACGAAGGACTTGAAGGGGGTTATCGTGAAATCCGGCCGGGTGCCGTGACAGATGTCGTCCTTGCGACATAGCTTCACGCCCACCTCGAATTGGCAGTGGTGGCAGCGCAGCCGATCCCTCTCGAATTCGATCCTGCCGTACGAGCAGCGGGAGCACATGGTGCAGGTATACTTGAAGGTGGCCTGGCAGTCCTCGATCACCGGAAGCTCCGGCATCGCGCTCTTTGCCTGGTAGACCCTAAGGAATGAAGGATACATGTGAGTGAAAGACGATAATGACATATAAGCAATGATGTGGGTAACTAATCTACAATAACCCCTAAAGGAAGACCCCTTTAGGTATCTGAATATTTATATATAGTGCATCCAAGATCTGGATCTCACCATCTGCGGCAATTGTCGCCGTGTCCCGTCTCCCTGTTGAAAACGAAGGCCGCCGCATGACACATCTCATGGAGCAGCGGCTTGATGAGCATGCCCGGCTGAGTGATGTTCTCCCACAGCAGAATGCGAGCAGTGCGCCTTCCGGAGGCGGCGATTTCCAGTTCGCTTTTGCAGTACGTGGTCATGCCGCGCTTCCAAACGATTGGCGCTATCAAACCGCAGTGGAAGATGGCGTGATTGAACATATTAAACAAGACTTTGGCCAGTGCAACTTTGCAGTCATTGAAATTTTTCTCCCTATAGGTCATCGCGAGCGGATGACACATGTTGATCGAGGTCCTCGCTGAAAGGCAGAGGCTAAGTAAGCAGACTGAAACCCTGGAACACACACACAACTCACGGTTGAGCGACTCGACGAATCTGTAGAAGAGCGGATGCTGCTCCAGGCAGGCAATACTGCTCTTGTGTCGGCGGCAGATGAGGGCAACTTGTTTCCGGCTCGGAAGATCGCTCAGGTCGATGGGCTCCTTGAGGAAATCCGGCGTTTGCTCCTCGTACGAATTGGCATTGGCCTGCAACACCATGTCATCGAACACCTTCGTCTGGCGCTCCTCCAGGGTTGGGCGACGTCGATGCGATAAGTTCAGGCTTGACCAGGTGGGGGTCGGTGTTCTGGGAGACTGAGTAAGGCGCTTGGGTGACGGAGTAATAAGGCCTGTGGCCGAGGAACGGGATAAATCCAACAAACGACTGACCGATATGTCATTCTCATTCTCTTCCGGTAACTCCGGATCAAGGTTAGTCGCTGGATTGTACAGCCTGCGACGTGACGCCATCAAACCCAAAAACTTATGCACCTGCGTCTTGAGTTCCCCATCATCCTCGAGGACGATATTGGCCTTTGGCTCGTCCCTGACAATGGCGACTTGCTCGCCCAATTCGAGATAGACAATCGGCGGCACTGCCTCCGGCGAGGAGTGGCTTTCATCGGTGCTGCAGACACTGCTGCTGCTATTCCCCAGGCTGCGCCGCTTGCACGCATGCCACTTGGGCTGGACGAATTCGAGAGCCTGCTGGTATTCCTCGTCGTCGGTCTCCAGCGACTGATCATCGGAGTCCTCCTCGCCATCGTCCTTCGACTGCGAGGATGAGTAGTCGAACTCGTTGTTCATGCGCAGCACAACTGCACGACCGCTGCGCGTCACCACCGAGCGATTCGAGGGGGTGGCCATCTCCTCCAGATCGCAATGAACTGCGTAATGACAATACAAAAAAAAATTAGTTTTAGGAAAACGAAGTAAGGAGCAGTTTGTTAAGTTTTTATTATTAGTGGAACTAAGACATTCTAAGACATTTGCGTCATTTATTAAATTTAAGTATAAGGATTCCCAAAGTCTATGTTATATTTTTTAAACTATTATTAAATCTAATATTATCATATGTTACCTTAATTATTGCTACAGAGATTCTTGGTTGGACCTTCAGTACTTACTGCACTTCAGTTGTCCTCTTAAGATATTTAAACATATTGGAGATTTCTACATCGCATGTTCTACTAATAAATATATTTGTGATGATTTAAATTTGTTAAAATCACATCTTATTTAACTGAGAATGCCACCTAATATCGACAATAACATGGAATCTGAACATTGTAAATGTAATATTTCCTAAAATAAATAAACTTTTCACTTTTAACAAATTTAAATATGTAAATAAATCAGGCACCGTAAATAAAAGTTATTAATGGTTTTTACTTTAAAATACCTACTGCGAATTTTAATTGTAAACGTTAAATATAACGTTTTTTTATCTTGCTGACAAAGCATAAAACCATCAGTCAATTTGGAAAACAAACGACTATATTAACGCTTGACTAATTCCCGCCTAATTGGTTTAAAAAGTCCCAGTAGGCCTTTTAAAAAAAACCCTCTTATTTACGGTGTCTGAAATAAAGATAAAGTTTTCTTACAAGTTGAAAGAGCACTCGCATTAGGAAGAAGTACTTTTTTCAGCTCTCAAAACCTTTCAGTCTTACTATACCAGGAGATAATGCTGTATTTTCACAGACGTAATTCGTGTCCAATTCATCAACTCACGTTTCTTACATGCCGGATCATTGTCATTATGATCCGAAGACTTTCTCTTCCTCATTGTGGCGACGTCAGTGGAGGCACTAGCACTAGGACCTAAGAATTACGACCCACGAATAGTTATTTTAATAGTATTCTCTAAAGAAACAATTTCAAGCGGACTCCTCAACGGTCCGATGTTGTGTAAGATTATTCAAAATAGCCAACAACTATATAATAGGATATGAATCATAACTACAAATACTACTATACAGCTTGAATGGCAAGCGAAACAAATGGTTTGAGCATTGAGATACTAAGTATTCACCAAGAGCATCATCGTTCTGTGTTTTCTTCATCTCCATCTCACATTTCTTAGTCTCAAAATGACTGTCATCATGATCTAGGGTGAACTTAATTATTGATGAAGTATTCTTTACAGAAAAGATATAAGGTGGAACCCATTTAGGTCCCTTCGGACACAATTCCACGCAACAAGATTACCCTTTTAAAGGTCAATAGTTTAAAGTTTACACATTCAAAGCAATGGAATTGCTAGATCTTAACATATAAAGGAAATTCTTTCGAAACGCGGATTGAAGTTGGAGCCTCTCAAGATACGGTTCCCCACCTAACCACTCACATTTCTTGATCTCAAGATCATGTTCCGCGGGATCCGGGGAGTGTCGCTTCAATGTGAACTTCGGCGTGTCCATGTCGCCGGCACCAGGACCTAGGGCAATCGGAATGGGAATGTGCATGTTAGGATTGACCTGGCCTAGTTGCTTTGACGCCGGGCACTCACGGCTGGTGTCCGAATCCAGTGAACAGTGCCCAAACTCGCAGTCTGTGGTCTCCTCAATGGTTATGGGCTCCTCGGAGGTGCTGTGATGCTGGGACGAGTGGAGGCAGCTGACCAACGACTCATTGGACACTCCAGATGACACCAAATAAACGCTGCTGCCGCTGGTGATGTCGGCGTCCACAAATGAAAAACTGTCGTTGGGGTCCGTCTGGATTTCAGTTTGGGGCACCTTGCACGGCGACTTCAAATGAACTAGTTGGGATCGGGTTGTACTGACCGGGCTGACAGATGGGTCACTGCCTGCCGGGTCCTTATTCTCGTCCCCCAGGCTGCAGTCCATGAGCAGATCCGCCA
Source organism: Drosophila suzukii (assembly GCF_043229965.1). NCBI lineage: Eukaryota > Metazoa > Arthropoda > Insecta > Diptera > Drosophilidae > Drosophila > Drosophila suzukii. The sequence goes on along the minus strand of NC_092084.1, from coordinate 14,900,692 downwards.
GACTGTTGTCCGGATTCCCAGACATTTTCTCGAACAAATAACAATATTGTTATTAATAATAGTATAAATGAATCGATTGGCTTCTGCCGCTAACAAGCAACCAAAAGTCGCCGGGCCTCCAGTGTTGGGAAACGGCAGGAAGTGATCTATAGCGGGTAAATTAAAAGCCATTATCGCCAGTTTGCATCAGCCTTAACCATTTCTGTCTACAAAATGTCACGCTTTTAAGGTTTTCACTCACAAGTTGCAATGAAAATGGTACTTTAATATAGTACTAACATTAGAGAAAAAGTTTTCAGGCAAGTCGTTTATATAAAAATGCAGCTGGTATCAGTCAATTCAATAAAAAATGGTTAAATTCAATGGAAATCATATTAATGAAACCTTATATACGACCTTATAAAAGCAATGTGCATGCGGCAAATGTGTATTGAAACAAACCGATAGTTCAATTTCTTCGTTTAAAAAAATGGTGTATGTGGATTTGTAAATTGAGAAAACTATCTATTTTTTTCAATAAGTTTAATTTCTGACTATAATTAAAATACCATACGCCACAACACCAATGTATGTCAGAATTTAACATTTAAAAAATGTATATTCCCGAAAAGCTAATATAGGTGAATTCTTGAATTTTGATTCGGTGTTTTTCGACTATTTAAACCAAATTGTGACAAATATTGAGTTTACACAATTTTGTATCGGGTGTTCCTCTATATATGAAGTATAAATTTGAATTATTTATTTAGCTTTAAGCCTCTTCCCGCCAGATTTTAATGTGGTTGGCAACAGAGTAGTGTTAATGTCCACACTGGGCTATCGCCTTTGAAAAATCGATATCAGCAGCCGTTCTATCGGACCTATCGTTCTGCGATAACATATTCCAAACGAATAATAAATAAATAAAAGCATTATTATTAAAGAAAACTTAAACGCAGGGCAGAAGGAAGCTACCGGACAACAAGGTTAAAAGGACGTCACTCGGGTTTGATATTTCGTTGAGTTGCAGGCACCGTAAATCGCCGGTAAGATGGGTCGCCGCTCCATCAACACCACCAAGAGTGGCAAGTACATGAATCCCACGGACCAGGCGCGTAAGTACCTCCATTGGGCCCACATTCCACATTGAACCCACCAGCCGTACCTCTACACCCTTTCAGGCAAGGAGGCTCGCAAGAAGGAGCTCAAGAAGAACAAGAGACAGCGCCAAATGGTGCGGGCGGCGGTTCTGAAGAACAAGGATCCCTCACAGATACTCGAGGAGATGGAGAAGATCGACGAGATGGGTGGGTAACCGCGAGAGAAAGCATTGATCTCTTCCAGCCACTGACGCAGTGCCTTCCATTTACAGAGTACAACGTGCTGCAGCCATCGCCACTCAACGAGAAGGTGCTGCGAGACAAGCGGAAAAAGCTGAAGGAGACTTTCGACCGCGTGATGCGACTCTATGTAAGATTGGCCTAATGTGTGCCGAAATAAGTTGCCGCTCTCAACATCCTCTATTTCTTTTCCAGCACAATGACGAGCCCGAGCACTGGGCGGACCTCAAGCGCAAGGAGGTGGAGTACGAGAAGAAGCGCCTGAAGAAACAGCAGTACTACGAGAGCGTCAAGCACGCCCAAAGCGTCCAGATCGATGAGATTCCCCTGCCCGCACCGGTGTCGGCGGCCATTCCAGGCGGTCCCGCTGGCGCCGCTGGCGGACCGGTAGTGCCGGGATTCGGTGCCGCCGTTGGTATTCGTCTTCCCCCGCCGCCCATGACCATGGCACTGCCGCCCTATGCCCCCGGTGCTCCGCCAGGCGTGGCTAAAAACAGCGATTCAGCTGCCAGCGAGGCACAAGCGGAGAAGTCCAAGGAGGACGAGGAAAAGGATTGGCTGGGTGTACCACCGGGACCGCCGCCGGATCTGTTTGCCCTGTCCGAACTCGATTCCGATGCCGAGGGCAATACGGACTACGATGGCGAGGGCGAGGAAGAAGAGCAGGAGTCGCTAAGGAAGAGCAAGGACAAGGACAAGGACAAGGAGGCCACGGAACCGAATAACCAGAACATTGATGATTTTATGAAGGAAATGGAGCATGTGCACAAGCGAAAGCATCGTAAGCTGGCGGCCAAGGAAGACGAGGCGGAGAAACAGCGGGAGGACGACGAGGACGATGATGACTCCGAAAAGCGTTTGGAACGAGCCTCTAGCTCGGATAGGAAATCCGCCAGCAGTAGCGACAGCGACGACGACGATCAAGATGAGGATGAAGACGAAGAGATAGTCGAACCGCCTACCAAGCCAGCATCTGTAAAATCCTCCTCCACCACGGCAGCGCAACCAGCACCGGCTCCTCCAACGGCGCCGACACTGCCGACTATTCCGTTGCCCCCTGCGTCGTCGGTGCCAGCGCCTCCACAACTGCCGCAACTCCCGCCTATTCACAATCTTGGGCCGCCGGGCATTATGTACCGACCTCCACCCTTGCGACCACCACATGCGGGCTCCGGTTTTGGCATACGCATGCCGCCTGGACCACCGCCCGGAGCGAGGCCACCACATGGCCTGGGACCAATGCCCCGCATGGGCATCAGGATGCCGCCAGGACCGCCACCGGGCTTGCCACCTCGCCTCGCCCACCATAACAAGCAGGGAGGCGGCGGCGGTCCGCCCAAGGAGTCCGCCAAGGGTGTGACCACCATTACAGCCAAGCCACAAATCAGGTGAGTTTTTTGGAATGCCTTTAGATTTTGTTCTATACCTATGTACTGACTTTGTCTTGTTTACCAGGAATCTGAGTGCGGATGTCACCCGCTTTGTGCCATCCACGTTGCGAGTGAAGCGCGAGGATCAGCGGCGAACGGCGAGGCCCAGGCATGCGGCCAACGATGGCCACCACGCCCCCTCCGAGTCACACACCAAGCCGCCCACCAAGGACGACGCCTATATGCAGTTCATGAACGAGATGCAGGGCTTGCTGTAACGCTTAAAGGGAGTCCTGTAAATTGTGTAGTCTAAGTCTTAGATAAAGCGGGTCATTCGAACCAATATCCAATGCGTTGCATTGGTAACTTCAACAATAGTTTTTTTTGTAAGATTATGACAAACAACAAAATAAACCTGTATTTTCGTTTTCAATCTACAAAAATGTTAAAATTAACTGAAAACAGTTTCACACCCATTTTGATTTGAGTTTCTTTAATTTTACTTTCGAATACTTTGCATATTTATTAGAATGGTTTAACGAAAATATTAAAAATTATATTGTATATATTATAAGTTATTTCTTTATGATTTTGGTATACATTTCAATAGATTTAAATCATTCGCTATATTTACATGCTTTGGACCGAAGTGTTAAATATGATGTATAATTAAGGCGAAAAAAAAGAAAAGCGCACATGGAATCACTAGTTGCCATTGGCTTGGACGGGAGAGGAGGATCCTGCCTTGATTGACTTCTTGCTGAACGGCCGCATCTCCACGATATCCGCCTTGAGGGCCCGGAAACTCCTTCGCAGCGAATCGGAGACCTTTTTCGTATAACTCGTACTATTGCTGCACTGGGAGAGCTTGTCGTCGCCATTTCCATTCCGCAAATCCGTAGCCAGGGGACGTAGTTCATCCTCCGCAGGCGTGGAGTCATTCAGAGTGTTCCGCAGATATTTGCGGTTGAAGTGCAGCTGCGGTGTGCCCCACTTGCGCTCGAGTTCCAGGCCTCCATCGCCACCACCGCCGGCGGACACCGCGTCCTCCTCCGAGTCCGGCGTGGCCACCGCCTCCTTGGTCTGGGCAGTCACCTCGCCGATGGCCTCCTTGTAGGTGCGCGTAATAATCATGCTGGTCGGCACGCTCTTTCCATTGACTCCTCCATTCGGGGTCTGCTCAAGGTCCACAGGCTGCGGGAGACTCTGTCGAGGGGGTTTCGCTCGGCGCGGTGACTTGACCGCCAGCACACTCACGCGGTAGTGGAGAACCTGCTGAGTGACAAGGGGATTTAGCGAATGCAAAACAATTAAAAAACTATTTCTGTATAAAAACCGTCAAAAGAAACATGTTTTTCCTAGGAAATTTAACCATTTTTTTAAACATATTTAGAATATTGGTATAGGCAAAAATCGCTTGCAGAAAGGTAATCAAAAATTCGGGACCAACGTTAAATCATTTTATAACGATTTCTTTTTGGATTAATCTTTTTTTTCAATGTGAAAAATGTACACATTTGTTTTACTACTTCTAACTTTTAAAATGTTTTAAAAATTGTTTCGCTTCAATTTTTTTAAATACTTTAACTTATGCATTTCAAAGTATGTTTTACCATAATTGTTTTAAAACTTTAAAAGCAAATATAAGTTTAGAATTAGATATATGTAGTTTTTAATTACTCAGGCTCTCTGAAAGTGGTATTCAACGCAAAAGTTCTCCGAATTTTTCTTATCGCCCATTCGCTGAAATAAATTATCGATCCTTATCTGGCACTTATAAGTGCAATTTATTTTACTAGCTTCGAAAAGCATTTTAGCAAAAATAGAACAAACAGTTCAGGAAAAAAGTGATCTAGTTTTGGCGATGATAATAAACCGGTCTTTAAAAAGATATAAAAGTCGGATTTTCAACATTCTTTAAAAACATTTTTTTTTCGTTTTAAAGGCATTGCATTAAAAAAACTAAAAGCTTCACGAAAACGTAAGTAAATTTTAAAGCTTGAGAAACAAGTTTTAAAGAGAAAATAGGATATTTAGTGTAGTTAAAAACTGGAAACAAATAGCCCAAAAGCAACTGCTTTAAAACTAGGATACATGGGTTTGGAAAATGAAACCATAAAATCTTCCTTAGCTCGTATTTTATCAGTCCAGAACCGAAGGGTTTTTAAAGACTATACTTTTTAGTTTGAAACATGGGGATGAGATGTCTTAGTCGGTATTCAGAACTCACCTTATCCTGGTCCAGGAACCGATTGAGCTCCGACAGGGGAATGCTGACACAGGTGCCCTCCATGAGGATGTCCTTGTCGTACTCGCTGTGCACGGGGAACTTCTGGGTCATGGACAGCGCCTCGTTGTCCGGCTGGAGCACGGTCACCTCGTAGGCGTAGTTGTACTTGCTGTCCCGCCGATTCGAGGTGCAGGTCATGGTGAACAGGATGCGCTGCCGGTCGTGGATCTCGTAGAAGTTGAACATCTCGTCGTGCGCCTGGAAGACGTAGTAGCCGGTCAGCGGTTTCCGCCGTGTAGCCAGATTCCACTCCAGGTCCGCGCTGCTCGAGCGGAACAGTCGGTCGTCGTGGTTCTCCTCCAGATGGTCCTTCCATTGCACCTCGCGTCCCTGCCAGCGGCAGTCGCCCCACACGCGACCCATGAAGCACTTCATCGGCTTGTACATGCACTGCTGTTCGTGCCACGGCAGCAGGACCACTGGCATCCGCACCTGGCAGCCGCCGGAAGCGTGTCCGCACCGGAAGTGCGCCTTGGCACAGAGGGCCTCCACAGTCAGCGATCGGGAGTTGGTGAACGGTTCCTAAAAAAGAGAGGATATCCCATCATTATTGGGTAGCTATATGAAAGTTATAGGGTCACTGGGCTAATATCATATCATATTTTCATTTCATATCATTTCAGGATCCGTAACAAGACTCACTACTTATTTTTTATAAATAATAATAATAATGAGAGGGTTCTTGGAGAATTTCTATAGAAACATTACTTAAGTATAAGCGTTTTTTACTTTATCTGCCTTTACCGATGGTATACATTATAATTATACCTAACAAGTTTGTGATATGTTTAGAAAGCAAACAAGTAGGTCTTCACTCAGATGGTGATGGTTTAAAATCCCGTATAATATTTACTTAAGAGAATAAACTAACAAAAATGATAAAGACTATAAATATACCTAATGCGTTAAGGCTAGAAACCCCGTTTTAAGAGAATATTTTATCTGCAGTACGACGCCTTAAAACCCCACTTACTATGGAAAGTATTAACAAGTGGAGGAGCTATATTTATACTACTTTATAGTGCTGATAGTGGGTCCTCTTGAGAATTGATTAGAACACCCTCCTCCATTAATCGCAACCGGAGATCACTCTATCTTGCGCCTGTCAAAGATCGCAATCTCCGTCTAATTTTTGTTAGTTTCTACCCATATTTGCACGTCACTAGATAAGAGAAATATGGAGGGGATATGATATTGATAACCGAACATGGGGACATGGGACTGACGTCAATTTTTACCTTGCACAGTGGGCACATGAGCAGAATGCGGGTGCACTGCTCGCAGACACTGTGCCCGCTCTTGCAGAGGAGTATGGGTGCCTTCATGGCGCCGGCACAACCGGGACACCTTAGCTCCTCGATGAGTCCCTCGTAGTGGCGGGCGGAAACGGTGGCCGGTGCTTCTTCAATGGGTGTGACTGGGGTTTTTGCCGCTTTGTTGGACGTGAGCACACCCTCGGGAAAGCTCTGGCGCATCAGGGAGTTGTCGGGCGAGAGGGCTCCGTTGCTCTTGCCATCGCCGGCACCTATGCTCCGCGTGCGTCCCAACATGGGCGGCTTGGGTGGCGGCGAGAGCGGGGATCGCAGGGTCACCACATTGGGACTCGGTAGGGTGGCGTATTTAACATTTAGGGTGAGCGTATTCGGTGGCTGGGGCTTGGACTGCTCAGCCCTTTCGGGAACCTTCTCCTGCTCCTTTTTTGGGGTCGCCTCTGGTGCTTTCTCCGCCACCTCTTCGGGAACTGTCTTCAACTCTGGCTTTTGCTCGGCGACTGTCTTCGCTTCCAGCCCTTCCAACTGCTTCAGATCCTTCTCCAAGTCCTCCTCTTGAGTCGTGGGACCATTTAAGTCCTCCGAAACCTCCTCGTTGATCGTGCTGTTGAGGAATATGCGGCGCTGCTCGTTGATCTGCTCGATGCTCTTCAGTTGACTCAGAATTTTCAGATCCTCCTCTTGTCCTCCATTGGCTAGCGCAGACATTTTTCAGAATTTTTTTAGTTGAATGTTAGTGGTTGTATAACCGCCGGGAACAGTTGCTCCAAGCTCGGGGGCCAGAATGTGCTTTTCTTCTGGCAGAATTCTCCGCTGGCGTTCGCCACTCGTACTCCCGTATCTTATCAGAGAGACGCCTAACTAAACTAGCTGGCCCGGCAATCGATTTCGACTTGTGATGTGTGGTGATATACCCAAAGCCCAAACCGAAACCGAAACCAAAACCAAACCTACATATCAAGTGCACGCCCTGTTGGCCTGTTCTTTTGCCTTCTCCGCCGTGGTAACAATTGTCTTCCGGACACCACCAATTGAAATGTTGCATTTGAATTTGAATTATTGGCCATTTGTGGTTTCCCCCTATTTCGGTTTCTTTTTCATTCCATTCCTTTCCTTTCCGCCACTTCCGTTGGGCAAATACCGCAGCAATCAATGTCAAGGTGTTGACGTGTGGCGAGGGTCTAGCGCACAGTACAGTGGCTATCAGTATGAGGAACCAGTAGCTACAGGAAAATCCACACCTGGAAATAGACAATCCATTAATAATTATAGTTTAAAAAATATATAAAATGAATAGATATATAAAGTCTCCATTCAAGAACATATTATATGTATTTCAAATACTTATTACATTTTTACTTACCTTTTGTTTTTAAAAATAAACGTAGTTTTCCGTGCTCTTAAATTTGCGGAACTTAGTTTATTAAACGAAAACTGTACTTTCTTTTGTCAAACTGAAACACGCTCATGCATGCCTCATTTCTGCTCTTTAAACATTGTTCTAAGCAATTAAAATATAAGGTGCAAGCTAATATACTTTTTATTGGTTAGTTAATCAGTTAATAAATAACAACCCATTCGGGTTACTACTGTACATGTTTGTGCATGCAATAGTTATAAGCTTAGACAGAACAACAAAGAGCAACAAGCAACTACATGAAAACAAAAGGCCGATGCATCGATCGATTATCCTGTCAATCGCCTTCAATCGAAAAAATTTTAAAATTAATGGAATTTTTACTTAAATGGAATAACTTTTGAAAAGACAATAGCAATATTAATAATTCAAAATTTGAGTTCTATTTATATTTTTTATAATGTAATATTAAAAACTTGGTGGTGGAAATAAGTGTAAGTTTGACATTATTCAAATTTTGAAATGTGTACTTATTTAAAATTCGATACTTTTAAGTACATAATTAAACTGAACTAGTTCCTTTATTGAAATTTTTAAATGTGTATTTATTTTAAATTCGATACTTTTAAGTACATAATTAAACTGAACTAGTTCCTTTAAATGAAACCTTTTTTTTTAAATTAAATATAACTATTATTAATAAAACACATCAAATAAATACATAAAGTTATACCAAACATAATTATTTAACTAGTTTTCATATTTACCAACATATTCATAAAAACTTTAAAATCGATAGATTTTACATACATACAGAAGTGTGCATATCGAACCACCTAACGTTCTACTGAAAATTCCGTTAAATTCAAACCAAAATTTAAAATAGAAGATTAATGCTTATTGTAGATGACGAACAAAAAATGTTCTCCTAACTTAGACAGAGAGAAAAATTAAAAAAAAAAATTGAAAGTTATATGAACAATTTGTGCAGATTAGGAAAATCACGTCTATGGTTGTTGACAAAAACCCGATAACTAGGAAGCAAAGGGGATATTTTTCGGATTGTTTTCATTGTTTTGCGAAGATAAGACCAGGAAGTACACAAAACACGCGTCTTCCATGCCGCTTCCCACTCAGAAGAAGCATCTATTTACATAAGAAATCTTATCGGACGAGCCACTCAGCTCGGCTAGCTAAATCGTGTAATAAAAGATACTTAACATATATGTATATACATTGGTATTTCAGTGACCGAGGAATCGGGGGAACAATGTCAATGCGTTGACATTGAAGGTTAAATGCCGGCAAAGGCAGTCAGTCGGCTGTTGAATTTCGGTGCGCGCGCAACCAGCATCCGTCATCCGTTCATATATAGCCACATATAGCCGCCCATATCCATGTCGCCACCACGTCACATTCTGAAGCTCAGCCTGGAGGAGCAGCGCCAGTTCATCGATTCCTTCGACCTGGTCATTAGCGACTGCGATGGCGTTGTCTGGCTCCTGGTGGGCTGGATTCCCAACACCGGACCTGCCGTGAATGCCTTGAAAGCGGCCGGCAAGCAAATCAAGTTCGTGTCCAACAACAGCTTCCGTTCCGAGGAGGCTTACATGGAGAAGTTCCGGCACATAGGCGCCAAGAATATCCAGGAGGACGACATCGTTCATCCGGTGAAGACCATTGTCAGGTACCTGAAGAAGCACAAGCCGGGAGAGCGGGTGTTCTCCCTCATGTCCCTGGAGGCCAACGAGACGTTGCGTAAGCACAACATCGAGTTCGAGTCGCTGGTAAGAGAAAAAATTTATTAGTAACAGCCAAAATACATATAAATATATGGAATAGGGCTTTGCTGTGACTTGCATTTTAGATTTCCGAATTTTCTAGTACCTTTAAAACTTATGATAACTCAAAGTGGTTTTAAAAGAGTATCTAGGCAATTTAGTGAAGCTTTTGGAATTTTAATATATGATTTTCAAAGGGTACACATTTGTTAAATAGTTGATGGATACACAATTATTCTCGTATTTATTAAATACCTAAATTGACTTTCTGCCTTCCAGCAAGTCAAGGAGCACCTCACAGCAGCCTCGTTGGTGGATCACCTTGCCATCGAAAAGCCCGTGGGCGCAGTGCTCTTCGACATCCACCTGGATCTCTCGTATGTGGAGCTGGCCAAGGCCATCCGGCATCTGCAGGAGAACGAGGACTGCCAGTTGATAGCCGGTGGCAGCGATGTCATCATGCCGCTGGCGGAGAATCTCAATGTGGCCGGGTTCTTTGACTTCCTGGAGCATGTGAAGCGTTACACTCAACGGGAGGCCACATTCCTAGGTAAACCATCGCCCCTTTTGGGCGAGATGTTCAACGAAATGTTCGAGATCCGAGAGCCCAAGCGGTGCATCTTTATCGGCGACACTTTGGTCCAGGATGTCCAGTTCGGCAAGGCTTGCGGCTTCCAATCCCTCCTGGTGCTCAGTGGCTGCCTGACCAAGGAGGATATGCTGAATGCCCCGGTGGAAGCCCAGCCGGATTACTATGCAGACAGCTTGGCGGACTTTACGCAGCTGCTTGAAAATATTAAAAAATAGATTCAAGAGCCTACATAGCAGGAATATCAAAAGAAAAAAGCTACCTGAAAGAAACTATAAAATCATAAGAGTGGAAACTAAAATATTCCTTAAACGAAAACCGATCCACCGCAATGTTAGATGTTTTGTTATGGCTTTTAAATAAAGCCTAAACACCTATTTAATATTGTTAAATCAGAAACTATTTGTAACCACTGTTGTTCTGTAAAATAGGCATTTACTTTCGAATGCAATGGCGAATTTAAAATGAGTTTATAAATGTTTACTATCCCGAAGTTAATGAATTTATTTGGGAAAGGTTTGTTTCTAAAAATTTCAGGGTCAACCTTTATTAGTCGATTTTCGTAAACATAAGGAGACAAACACGATTTTAGATTTCCAGGTCTTCGGGATGATACAGTTCCGTGAGTAGCCGGTACACATAAGATGGGGCGTGGCCACCGCTGAAGGAAAATGTCATAAATAGTATAATAAATCCATTGAAACGCGGCAATATATAAAAGTATCACTACGTACGTATTGGATATGAAAAGGGTAACCAGCTCTGGTGGCACATAGTCGAACATGGGACTGTAGACCTTGGCCTCGCGGGCGGGAATCGAATCGTAGGGGATCACATCCTCCGCACAGCCGACCATGTTGAAGGCATCCTGCTCGCACAGATGCAGCGGGGACAGTTTGTACATGGGCGCCAGCACGATGACCGGCACGGAGTAGTGCTTGGCAGCCAGGGCCACTGTGTAGGCTCCGCAGGCCGCTCTCAGACCGCCATTGGCCAGGACACTGTGCGTGCCGATGATTACCTTGTTGACGCGCGACATCATCGCAAAAATGGCTGCATCTGGAATCACAACGATCTCCACGTTCTTCTCCGCCGCCAAGCTAGCTGCCAAATTGTGACCCTGCAATGGGAAAAGGTGATAAGGGTAAGGAAATAGAAACTAGAGCCTGCTACTCTATTGGTTTTGAGTCTCCTCTAACTTTAGAGTTTGTCCAAATCCCACTCGTGTCAATAAAGGGTCTTCGGATCACCCAACTCACCCGACATGCTGGCGCACACTCGGCCACGATGATGGTGAGGAACTGGCGCTTCTTAATCGCCCGCTTGAGGAAGTTCTCGACGCTGCGTGAGTGGCCCAGGGTTAATATGATCTCCGACGAGTGGATGTGCTCCTCAGCCTGCACACAAATGTTCTCCGAACTGGTTTCCAGCTCCGTTTCCACCTCCTGCAGGTGGTCGAGCAGGGCCTCCCGCAATCCCTGTTGCGGCACCGAGTAGTCCACGCTTACGTTGCTCTCGCTTGTCTGGGTGACCAGTTTGTGGAGCGACAGTGAGGCCTGCGAGTCGTCCGCGAAGTGCTGCACCTTGGCGTGCAGCAGGTCGAACTCTTCGCGTGTTAGCTTCAGGATCCTCCTAGCAATGTTCGAGGTGACCGTCTCCTGGGGCAGAGCTGCCTGCAGGATTTTGCACTGGCCGCGTACAATCTGCATAAGGGCACTGCCAAAATGGAGGGATATGAATCAGTTAGTGGGTCATCCTTGGAGGTGGAAGTCAAAGGCTCAACTTACTCCGCATTCTGCCAGCTTTTGCTCATGATGATGTACTTGAAGATGTCCAGTGTCTTGTTGGTTATGCTGTAGGATCCCTCCACCAGCCTACACGAGATTGTCCACTTTAGTGCCCGGCCGCAATGCAATGCCTTCCCACCCACTTACCCCACTTTGATGGCGTGGATCAGCTGGGTGACCTCCTTTAGTGGCTGTTCCCTCATCCTGTCCTGGCTTCTCTGAGTTTCACAATTGCCCAACAAGTTGCCTGGTATTTACCTGTAAATATGCAAGCGAAATCGCACACGGACTTGTGTTATCGATAAGCGAGCTGGCGAAAGCACACGCTAGTGATGAGCAGACCGGTTTCGATTGCAATCAGCTGCTTTGTGCAAATAGAAAAAGCTAAACAAATAAGAATGAACGTTTTTAATTGTTGTATAAACTTTATATCTAAATTTAATGTATTTATTTCCCCTAATTATAAACATAAGCAGCTTGTCTTAAATACATCAAGCCGTCAACTAATTTCTGGTTTCTCTGGATTTGTTTTTTGTGTGATTGTTTTAATGGCCTTCATCTACTTCTTGTTGTGACGTATGTTTGGCCGCACCTGTATCAATAAAAATAATGTAAGCCCACTTTGTGCGGTGGTTTTCTGAACAATATTCAAATCATTTTCATTGCTTCTGAATTGTTACTTGAAAAGTATGTTTTTGTTTGCTTTTGTTAGTTTTTGTTCTTTTTTTTCTTCGCGTCAACAACAAAGAAAAAGAACAGGCAGAATAAACAAGAGAATCTTAAAATAGTTTTCTTTATATTTACCTTGAGAATCTTGAGATATTTAAATTAGTTTGTTTAGTTAGCTATAAAAGCCCTTTCTATGCACCTTTTAAATGTTAGCCTTTTTTGCAAGCAGCTCTGGCTTTTTTTGCAAGCACCGATGTAACCGCTGCAGTGGCAACACTGTGGCTATCGAAAAGCCGGCCTCTGCTGCTAAAGCAACAACAACAGTTGAACGCAGAGGCGTAGCGAGACAATGGATTAAAGGGTTTACCCCTTAAGCATTAAATATGAGATTTCAATTTCATTTAACTTAGTGCAAATAAAAAAAGATGACTCAGATTGCTTTCCCTATATTAATTGTCTGACCCCCTGATTGAAATCCGAGCTACGCCCCTGGCCGCGGCAACAACAACCACATGGGCGGCGATAAAAAAGTCGCCGCTGGCAGAAGCTTCGGGCTCAGATTGTTGTTTACGTGTCGCCCGGTCCGGTGTGGAGTCGTCTTCTCTTCTGCTCTTCTGGCCAAAGCCACAGCCAAACCAAATCGCACGGAACGAACCGCCAAACGGAACGGCAAGCCGTCGACTGATCTTGGCCAGAAACTGAATCCACACATTGTGTACCAAACCAACTCCGGCATTTGTTTGCCTTTGGTTTTTATTGGTTTTAGAGTTGGGGAAAAAACAAGGGAGTTTGACGCGGAGCAGCATGAATATACACAGTGAGTATATGGCCTTTAGTCGAGTGGCGTTGCTCCAGCGATACTGACATGGCGCTCCTGCCCGCCCCCGTCTCCTATTCTTATTCACATCGACCAGTGAACGCCAATACCCTGAAGTACATCAGCCTGCTGACGCTGACCCTGCAGAATGCGATCCTGGGCCTCAGCATGCGGTATGCCCGCACCCGACCAGGCGACATCTTCCTCAGCTCCACGGGTGAGTGCTAGCAGGTGTCATCGGGGTCATCCGGTTGACCGGGTTCATCAGGTTCAACCGGTGGTCGAGCGGCAGTTCCACGAAACCTCAACGTGGGTCTGTCCACGCAAGCAGTAACATCAGCAGAAAAAGCCACAGAAAATGGAGTGGGAGGAGGAGTAGTAGCAGTAGTGGTTCGGGGAGATGTGGAATGGCCGAGGAAGCTGATAAGCAGCCACTTCCGCATGTGGCACCTAATAGTTAGATAACATTGTTTGCGTCTTCTAATGGTGCTATTCTCCAGGGTTCTTTAAAGGTTCTTGGCTCACATTTTTGTGTTCGTTCTGTTTTCTGATCTCTTAGTAATTGTACTTTAAAAATTCATAGTTGATAATTTTTCACTTACCTAAAATACATACAAATAGTTTGGGTTCTCTCAAATTAAATCTTTTTTTTAGTTTACTTCTTGAAACGATTTTTGATAAATGTGATGCATTTAAAATGTTTTAATATTCTGTTTTTACCAATTTTAACAAAAGGAAATCCATGTTAGTAGTTCTGAATCTGTGTTTTTCGAATTAAAAATCAATCAATCTAATTCCAACTAGATACAAGTTCAACAATATTTTGTATAACATACTGCTAGGGTTAGGGATCCCGAAATTTCAAACACGTAACTCGATTTGTTTTTTATTTTGTTCGGATTGTTTTCATTCTTAATTAGTGTGGCTATAGATAAGCTACATATCTCTACGCTTTTTTAATTGTATCGAGGACAATTAGGGTAGTTTGACTCATTAGAAAATCCAAAAAACTACAATCAAATTTTAATGGAAGTAGCTGAGTAGGTTTAATTGCCATAGGCTTTATCACTTTCTTCCGAAACTTGACTGATTTCTTTTATCACCTCCGCTTGCAGCCGTGCTAATGGCCGAGTTTGCCAAGCTGATCACGTGCCTGTTCCTGGTCTTCAACGAGGAGGGCAAGGATGCCCAGAAGTTCGTCCGTTCGCTGCACAAGACCATCATTGCCAATCCCATGGACACGCTGAAGGTGTGTGTGCCCTCGCTGGTCTACATCGTCCAAAACAACCTGCTGTATGTGTCCGCCTCCCACTTGGATGCAGCCACCTACCAGGTGACGTACCAGCTGAAGATCCTCACCACGGCCATGTTTGCTGTTGTGATCCTGCGCCGCAAGCTGCTCAACACACAGTGGGGTGCGTTGCTGCTCCTGGTGATGGGCATTGTCCTGGTGCAGTTGGCCCAAACAGTGGGACCATCGAGTGGTTCAGCCGGTGGAGCTGCAGCAGCGGCCACGGCCGCCTCCTCTGGAGGAGCGCCCGAACAGAACAGAATGCTGGGTCTGTGGGCCGCACTGGGCGCCTGTTTCCTTTCCGGATTTGCGGGCATCTACTTTGAGAAGATCCTCAAGGGCGCCGAGATCTCTGTGTGGATGAGGAACGTTCAGTTGAGTCTGCTCAGCATTCCCTTCGGACTGATCACCTGCTTCGTAAACGACGGCAGTAGGATCTTCGACCGGGGATTCTTTAATGGCTATGATGTGTTCGTCTGGTATCTAGTCCTGCTGCAGGCCGGCGGTGGCTTGATAGTGGCCGTGGTGGTCAAGTATGCGGACAACATTCTGAAGGGCTTCGCCACCTCGCTGGCCATCATCATCTCATGTGTGGCCTCTATCTACATCTTTGACTTCAATCTCACACTGCAGTTCAGCTTCGGAGCTGGTTTGGTCATCGCTTCGATCTTCCTATATGGCTATGATCCGGGCAGATCGGCGCCAAAGTCGACTATGCAGGGTCCTGGCGGCGATGAGGAGAAGCTGCTGCCACGCGTCTAGCTCTGGAGGAATCCGGATCTGTCAACAGTATTTGTCTACAACCCGGAGGCCGTTCGATGATTGCATCTAATGTTCTTGATATTCCCCACGTTGTGTGTATATATGTTAGGGTGGATATTAATGTCTGGACAATTCGTAGCACTTTCCCCTTGGAAACGATAGTTCTAATGTAAAGCAAATACTTAATTATTTATGTAATTTAAATACAATTAGGGTATTCAATAGCTAACGTAAAGTATAGAATATAAAATGATAAATTCGAAATGCACAATTTTATATATCATTTTAGTTGTTACTTTATAAAAGCAAAGGAATACCGAAAACGTTTACTGGACACATTTTCTTTACCTATTCTTTTGTAAATATCAACTTGGAGTTGATTAGGTTGAGAACTCATAACAATTTATAGTTTTAATGTTACAAGAGAATTTTGGACAATTCCCCGCAGTATTTTTCAATTATTTTTACAAAACGTTTTTTTATATAAAGGTCTTTATTCCGAAAATATCTAAATAACCTATATATCGTTATTAAAAGCTTCGAGTTGTCCAAAAAAGATTTTTTGCACCCCATTACTATTATATTTAATGTGCAATTATACATTATCATCTTTCCTATTTTTGAAAATTGTAATATTTGTACTAAAGTCGAATTACTCGCCAAGCGTTATAAGTATGATTCCATATCGAGTCAACGCAACTCTCAATTTTTTGTCATTTTGTTCAAATAAAAATAAGACAAATTATAAAAAGGTTTTTAATTTGGGAGTAGGTGTAAAGACAAAATTAGTAGAATTAAAGACAATTAAAAAATTATATGTATTTATTTTAATTATTGACAAAAAAACATTAAAATTATATGTATTTCCTGGAAATCTGAAGGACTACCTATTTTAACTAAAGAATTCCGAGTCGTTAAACTTAAATGCTCGTTACTTTTTAATGATACCGTCCCAAACTCTTTTTAATGAGGCTAATTGCCCACAGAATTGTCACGTGCCTTGGTTTATCTAACTTTTTGATAGCTCACGTTAATAAACTAGGAAACTGTTGGCCTTCCCCACTAATAAAAAATAATTCAAATAAAAGTCATATAATTTTTTTGCAAATTAGCAGATATCATTTACAAAGTATTTGCATTTGCAGGTGTAGAATTACAGAACATCTTAAAAACTGGAACAAAATTGAAGTCATCCGGCAGAAGACTTAATATAAGCTTTACGAGTTGCCACCGGGTAAGCGATGGCTCCAGATGAGAGTATTGAATTAAAGTTACAATATGGTGCATGACCTTAGGTGCTAACGAGGTGGGGACGTTACTCGAACCAGGCGAGTCTCACGTCATCAGAGCGACTCTGCAGGGACATCACCAGTTCGAAGACGCGCAGCGCCGGGCCCAGCTTCAGGCCAAATCCGTTCATCACATCCTGGCGGGTGAGCAGCAGCAAAGAGGCGCCATCGATGTCCTGGTATCGGAACACGTTCGCCTCCTTTGGATAGTGCTGGGCAACAAAGCCGACGACCTGTTCCACGGACCAGGTGGCTACCGGCTGGGCCTTTATGTCCACGGGGCTTTCTGCAGCTGCAGGTGGCGGTGGCGAAAGACGTGAGGGAGGCGATTCCTGACTTTGCTCAGGCTGGTCTTGATTCTCCGGCTGCACAGGCACGATCTCCTCCGCCTCTGCCTCCTCCTTCTCGACCTTCTCTACCTTGACCTCAGCTGGTTGTTCAGGCAGCTCTTCCTTCTTGGCCTCCTTCTTTTCTTCCTTCCTTTCCTCCTTCTTATCTTTTTTCTCTTCTGGTTTCAGCGGCGGACTTCGTTTTCCCAGCTTCTCAATCTTCGCTGGCTTCTCTTGACCAGTGGGATCAGATTGGACACGCTTTTTCCGGCCCGCATTCGATTTCCTTGGCAATACTGGAGGGTCGTCACGGCTCGCATTAGATTTCCTGCCCCCCGTCTGCTCCTCGCTGGACGGGCTGGTGTTATTGCCACTATTGCTCGCCTCGCATCGGAAACACTTCCACTTGGGATTGGTATCGACGACTTTGTATTGCTTGATGGTGGGGTCGTTGCAGTCCGCATGGTAGGCCTCCACGCACACACTGCAAATGGGCAGATCCCGGCCCTTAACGTTGCACACCTGGCAGTAGCGACACTTGTCGCACTTGTACTTCTTGCGGGCCGTGCTCTGATTCTGGAAATGGATCGGCAAACACGGAAAGTGCCCTGAAAGAAGACGAAAAAAGGGTGGTGATACATATTGATACAGATTTTTTATATTTAAAACCATTTGATGGATGATTTGGTTGTCAGTCGCAGGCAGTACTGTCGCATTGACCGGATACTGGACTATTAGTCCTTGACAAAAATCTCTTATAACATTGACAGCAAAAAGAAAAAGTTGTCAAATGTGAACTTTGATTTGACAGACACACTTGGCTTGATACAATGATAGACAAGCTATTTTTGTAAAATTATATAGTGTTCTCTGTGAGCTGCATTGCCTTTTACTATCTTTGTGAACAGTAATTGCAAAGAAAATAAGGGTTTGTTTCATCAGTAAGCTGTGGAGATGTTAGGAGTGATATTGGCCAAACAATATACAAGCGGAATACTTCGTACTCTTACAAATTAGCTGTGATGTCATTAAATAAGAGACATTTTAAAGTGAATTATCAACTATCAAGACTTCATATCATAAACCATTGACCCAAATAACTATAATACTAACAGAGGCATACAATCTACTTTGTCTATCCGTTGCAAACATTTGATCTTATCTTAAGTTACTAGTTGCATAAAGTGGGGATATGGACGATGTTTCTGTAGTCATGACACTGCTAATTGGTATGTATTCTTAATCATGCTATAACGTATTTATTTGCCTGCTACGAACACTGTATAAATCAAAACTTTATTTTCCCTGCAGCAATTTTTCCGGATCTTGTGAATTATAAACTTTAAAAACCAATTTTGCCATCATATCCTTTCTTAAAAATCTGATACCAGGGCTTAAGTAAGATAGAAATCCGTTTTTCTATAGTAAAGTGGAACACTGATAGATATTTACATTTCTGCATGCATCCTTTGCAGGTGAGAAAGTTGCTCTTGTGACCGGAGCCGCGTTTGGGTTCGCTTTTGCCACACTTCTGGCACGTGTCGAAGTTGCGATTCTGCGCCGCCTGCTGCTCCGAAACGGCCGGACTGGGTGTGGACTCCTGCGAATCGCTGGTCTCCTTGGCAGTTACGTTGGCAGGTGGTGACTGGACATTGCCGGTGGACGCAGCAACAGCAGCGGCTGTAGATGCCGCTGTTCCGCCAAGGGAATTGCGACTGCTGGCCCGGGACACATAGTTGTCCGAGGGATCGTACACCTGCTTGGGTTTCTGCAGCAGATGGATGGATGGTGAGCCGGAGTGTTGACAGTGGCAGAGATGCAGGCCACACTCACCTTGACGCGGCCCGTCGTGCGAACGGAGGCTCCTGGTATCGAAGCATCCGAAACGGCTGCGGATGAAGTGGCCGCCGATGCAGTGGTGCCCACGGGAGATGTGGCTTCGTGACCGTTGCTGCCGGCACTGCTGTTGTGCGCCGCCGGTTGGGCCGGCGCCTCCTCCTTGTCCTCGTCCTTGGTTCGCTTCATGGTCGCCGCTGAGTCCTCGGAAAGCGTTGCAAACAAAACAAAAATTACTTGCGCGCTCGGATGGAGTGTGACCGTCACCGCCAAGTTCAAATACCAGCCAGGTATTGGTAAGACCAGTTTCAGCGGGCTAGTATTTTCGTAATTTGCTCCAATATTTGTATTTCCCCTAAACATTACTCTGTACCATGGGCTTTTATTACACACTCTCTTATTTCATGGGTCTTTCCCTTTTTGGAATAACATATTATCATTAACTCTTCGCAGCAACTTTGTATGTAACTATGATTATTTATTACTGGCTTGTTGGTATTTTTTCTACTCACTCCCCCGTTGAACGCGTTAATACGTTATCTACAAACTTTTCGTCTTGATATTAAATATTTTGAAATTAATTAAATATAAAGATATGCCTCCTTTTAATGTTATTGATAAGCTGGTGGTGGGCAAGTAATGAAAATTAAATATGGAAATCATGTACCTATGTTTATTTATGGGAACGCGTTATTTAGATTCGTTTTCTCGTCGGCATGTTTAACTAAAACAAGATTTTAAATTCTAAATTTCCATATGTTTTTAAAGCTTAAATACTAATTTTAGGTACACAAGCGAAAGAGGAAACAAACCTAAATATGTTAAGTAAATCATGGTACTTAAATAGATGCAAATAATTGTATACCATTGCAGAGGATATTATAATTTTGGACGGAAGTTTGCAATGCAGTGAAAGGTCCTTTCCGAACACATAAAGTATTCATATGTATGTATGTATGTATTCTTGATCAGCACCAGTAGTCGAGTAAACCAATCCATTGGTTTTAAAGTTATCGGGATAAAACTATCTCAAATGTTTTCTGCCGAATTACAACGTTTCTTAAGTCTGTTTTCTGTGTATCACTGAATTAACATTGCAAATTTAGGGCAATAGAAGAGCTCCAGAAAAAAATTGATCATTTAAGCAATTTCATTTACTACAGCCAATCAAAACTAGGTTAAAGAATGTACTGAATTAGGATGATTATCTAATCATTGAAAAAATAACGATCTCTTAAGTATTGCGGCTGTCGATTTTCTTCGTTATTCTTAAGAATGTTGTTATGACTTTGAAAACAAAAAATACAAGAATAGCTAAGCTAGAAATTTCAGATTTGAGTTTTACGAAGGAAGGATTATCTGAATATGTTTACCTAAATAGCGAGTTATATTTAGAAAGCATTGCTCTAGCCAACAAAAAATGATGTTGTTGGTTATGTAAAAAAGCAAATACATATTGCTGACAAGAGGATTTAGATTTCTCCATAATTCCCAAGAATGTTGAAATGCCTCAAAAATAAAAATTGGAACCCAAGAAATGCATTCCTTGTAATTGAAAGATTCGTTTGTAAACAGTAATCGTTGTCTTTTAATGCATGTCTTAACGTTAAATAAGCAATCAAGGCTCTACAAACACTCAATAAGTACACAACTTAATTTTGGAATTAATTTACAATTGTCAGCTATGTATAAATATGTTGTAATTTCTCAAACTGTGCGTTTTATTGCGGTTCGTCTGTGCGAGGGAAGCGAGGAAATCAATGCAAACAGCAAGGCCCCTAATCGATCTTAATGCGGCGTCCATAACGCCAGGCCAGACGCACCAGATCCCGATGGGACAGTGCCCAGGACAGAAGGCAGGCTAGCCCAGCCAGGACACCCACGCCCAGATGTGTGGCAAGGCCAGAACTTTGGTACTGCAAAGAGTGGGGACAAATGTGAAATTAGCAGCATACTCCCGAGAAATACCTTCCAAAACTTACCCAATAACAGACGATCCCGGCCAGGAAGAGCGTGCCTCCGAAGAGTTTCCCCGGCCAGAGGCCCAGCAGCGGATCCAGCGAAAGCGGTCGATACTGATGCCTGATATAATAGGTGCTGTACAGAATCCTGCTCAGCATGTTTATGCAGTTCGCGAAGATGAAGCCCACCGGGCCAAATATCCCCGTCAAAATGTAGGAGAGCACCAGGAAGCTAATCGAAAAGATGGCCATCAGATAGTTGTACTTGTCGATATCCCGACTGGTGTTCGTGGCAAACATATAGCCCTCGCTGATCCCATTCACGGCCAGCAGATAGATCGCCAGGCAGTGCCACTGCAGCAGGCTCTGTGGCAAGCCGCCCGCCACAAAGTCTGGGCCGCCGTAGAGCAGCAGGACTGGATACGAGTAGCTCTGCCCGAAGGTAAACGCAATCAGGCCAATGGAGCTCACGCCCAGGAGCAGATTGTTCAGGACACTGCTTGCCTGGCGGACGCGCTCCTGCGGTTGCTTGGCCAGTTTGGTGTCCCGGGTCAACGTCTGCGTGAAGTAGAAGTACGAACTGTCCTCGATGGGTCGGAAGATGAAACGGGCCGCCATGCTGCCCAGGTTGTTAACCACATCGTAGGTGGCCTGCTCCCCGAAGCTCAACACCGGCGACACGGACATCACATATTTCTCGCCCTCCGTGAGGATTTGCTTGAGCACGCCCTGCTTTACGAAGCTCAGTGTAAGTGTTTGCAGTTCCCGGTTGAAATGCTTTCCATTCGGATTGAACATCACGCCGGGCAGAAAGTCGTTCAGCTGCTTGAAGGGGAAGTCATCCATGTGCTCGTAGAGGGAAACCTGCCAGGCTTTCGGAGTCGCCGGCTTCTTTCTCGCCTGCTGGGCCACGAAATCCTTGAAGCCCTTAAGGTAAAAGTAAAAGAAGCCATATTGGCCCAGGACAATAGTCACGGCGCTGGAAAGCTGAGCAATTGCAAAGGCAGTGATTGCCGCACTGCGATCACCGGTGACTATCCACAGGAAGATGGCGGAACGCACAAGGATGTGCAGCGTATTCAGCATGATCTTCAGCTTTACGAAGCAAAAGACCTGGGCCACAAATACCGCTGACTCGGCTAGCAGTTCTAGAACGCAGGAGAAGGCCACGGCATAGCAGGCGAACTCGTACTGCGAGGCGTAGATGGCGTCCACCGCCGACAGCCAATTAAGCCAGATGTACAGACAAGGAGCACACAGAACAGCGCAGATGGGCACCCTGAAAAGAGATTACGCATTAGAGGATAATCGAGTCAGGGATAAAAGGTTCATATTACAGTGCAAAATTGACTTTAAGTTCTATTTAAGCCCTAGAAAATTATAATTCAGATACATAAGTAAACCAATTCGATGCAGGTTATGGAATACCAATTCCATGGTATTTACAGGTGAAGATTTACCTTATCATTGACATTGAACTTTGAGATGTAAATGGTACTCTAAACACAACTCTAAACATAACTAAGACATATCCCATTTGATGGCGTTAAAAGCTAAGAATGTAAAACTTTCACAGGACGTCAGACAGGACACCTAGAAGCTATCCAAACCATTGTCCTCGCCCCTGGACACTCAATAAGTAGGATAGGGAACTTTACGTCAAGGCATTAACAGACAACCCAGCGCATTTTTAAAGTGGCAAAAGCTATGAAGGTGAAACTTTTACAGGACGTCAGGTGGAACACCACGTAGGCAACCAGAAGTCGACGAGCATCCCCTGGTGCCCAGTCACCGGGTACTTACGTGAGCCACATCTGGTTGATCAGCTGCGCCCAGGAGCAGCGGTCGCCCTGCTGGGCATTGGCGCTCAGGGCCGCCCGGTTGATGGCCTCGCGGGACAAGAAGAGCAGGGTGCTCTCCAGGAGCAGCAGACGCACGTTCATGATGCCCAGCACCTCGCGACCCACATGTCGCACAATGTAGGCGTTGATGCCGAAGGTTAGGATGCGGCACAGTATCTGCGGGGCAATAAGATGACGACGGATGGATGAGTAATGGATGGCTGAGGTTCTGGGTGAAAACACAAAATAGATTTGGATTGTGCGCTCACCTGAAAGATGATGCTGAAGCCGGCGCCCAGCAGGCTGCTCTCGAGCACATTGCGCGCCATTCGACCCCGTTGGCCAGGCTCCTCCAAACAGGGTCACAGTGCCCGTGTGTCCGAGTGGCAAAAGCAGGAAGAATCAGGGCCCAATTAGTTGGCCAAAACAACACAAAAATTCTCTCACATCTGGATTCTATTGCTTATCGATAATTGGCAGGTGCTGCGAATCAGCTGTTATGCTATCGCTCTTCGATTGCCAAGCGCGCTTTCTGGTATCGATAAATGGTCATTTGAAAACTGAATTGACGCGGCACTTGAAATATTTTTGAAAATAATCCAAATTTCGAGAAATCCAGTTGTCTTACATTTGTACTGGATATGATCTTTGTAGTATTAATAGTCAGAAGACCAACAGCTAATAGAAATCAAGGAATCATTTCTACTTAAAGGGAATGTTTTTGACTAGTTTGATATTATTCTAACCTAACATATCATTATTTTGAAGAGTGGAGTATTTTTAAGCTATAGACATCCTTTTAAAAAGTTTGAATATAGAAAATTATATGGTTCATTTAGTTAGCATTTACTGTATTTTTGGGTTATATCACCTAATTAGGTTCTTAACTTAAATATGTATGTACACTATTTGGACAAAATTCTTCTTTCAGATGCTCTTTGACTTGTCAAAGCCATAGTTGAGTTTTTACAATTTATTTGCGTAATTCCCATACTAATGAAGCTTTTAAGTCGGGACACGGGCGGCGTCGCATTGATGAGACCTGGAGACCTGGGGACTTGGAGACTGACGCCACCAGGCCAGTGAGATCTGCTAAAGATCAAATCTTGACATGGGAGTCACGCGAAAAATTACATAGACCACAAACAACAACCACAACCAGAAGAAACAATGCCAACAGCACGGATGACGGACAGACGAGCAATGATGTTGTTCCAGTCGCTTGGAGTCGCCTTGCCGCAGATACAAAGATACAATATCTGTGTGTCGGGACGGGTCGGACTAACGCACGATTCTGTTGGATCGGTTGGTTGTGGGACCTGGCTCCCATTTGGTCCCTGGCGGCCGGCGCCACTGTCTGCCATTCAGCTTCCTGTGGGTGGGCACGTGACACGGGCTGAGGATCACCCTATTCGATAGATATGAATCTGGGCTTTAAAAAAGGTAGGTTATAATACAAGGCTTTAAATGTATTGTGCTGGCTTATAAAACCCTAAAAGGAGGATTGTTTAATCATGATCAGAAATCAGTACAATTTTATAAAAGCATTTTTAAAAGTTCTCGATTTTTTTAGGAGCTCTAATAAGAGTTATTGTAAATATAAAAAGCAATGTTTAGTACTTTTTTAAAATTATTTTCTTTGCTATCGGTAATGATTTGGGGTCCACCTCTAGTGCGCAGCCAGGTAATCAGATAAAAATATATTATGACGTACCAGACCGACTTTTCATTGTTAATTGAGCGGCAGCGGCAGCGGCAGCTACGTAAACGTAAACCTTTCCCGGAGCCCGGCCCTGAATGATTGAGATTGAGACGTGCTTGATATCTGTTGGCATCGCAGCGTCAGAGTCGGTAGTACACTGGAAAAAATCTTATGGCACGCATCTTCTATGATGATTTAATACTTATTGAAAACATCCGAAAGATACAAAAGTATCTGAAAGGTACTTAAAAGCTCTTGTATAAATTATATTTCTGATTTATGTAAATGAATTTACTTTTTCAGTGTAGGGGCGATGCTGCGTCTTCGTCTGCGTCGTTGTTGTTGTAGTTGTTTTTTTTTTTTGTCTGGCGTCTCCCTTATCTTGTATCTCTATCTCGACTGCCTTCCCTCTCGCTCGCACTGCCTTGGTTTTTTTTCTCCTTTGCCTTATCGCCTTGTATCGCTGCTCATGTGTGTGAATGTGTGCACTCAAAGAAATAAAAAGCAGACTCGATTAAAGCGAATTTATAAATTTATAGATACACTTTTACTAATTTAATTGCAGTAAAGATACAATTTATGAAACAAATACCATTCCTAGGTATATATGTAAATTAAAAAGAAATGTTGATATGTTAGCTTGACCTTATTTAACATAAGTTTTCTATTGTTTTCTTTTATGTAAACTAAAAAAAATAAAATGTAGGGAAAGCAGAAAAATGTAATGAAAAATCAATTAAACTATTTTTTCATTTCAAGCCTATAATATTTATTTAAGCTTTTTTCAAAATATTATTAAACACATTAACTATTTATATTGCTATAATAATTGTCTTTTAAATAAAAAAATAATTAAAATGGTAGAAGGTAAGTATTTCAATGTATTTTGGCACGTACTAATTTTAAACTAAGCTTGGTTCATGCTTCTTTTTTTAAATATTCAAGCGATTAAAAAAAGCCAAGTTATAATATAACTTTTATGTAATACCTATAATTATAAAGCATGCACAAAAACATTAATTCTATGGAAAAAAAAGGATTTGATGTGTCGAAATCGCTTGAATAGTAATATTAGGGATCAACTATGAATGTGCCGAAAAGTATGCAGTGAAAAAGGCTTACTCGTCTAAGTGATTAATCCATTGTAACCATTTTGTTGCATACTTTTAGACACCTCAGTGAGTGATTTTAAAACCCAAGGGATTTCTTTGGCCCCCTTAAAATATGTATTCTATATTTGTGTTAAGTGGGTGCACCACTTTTCGCGCAGTGTACTGTTGAATGCTGCTGCCACGCTCCAGACGTGTCGCCGCAATTTGCAGCCAAACGCCGGCGACATCGGCTTGGCGCCTAAAATCAAACGGGGGCCGAACGAAACGAAAAATTTTAAAAATAACGTGCAACAACGACGGCGGCTAATAATGTGATTTGTTTTGTCTTCGGTGGAGATGGCCAAGGAACCCAGGGAAGTGGGTTCCTTGTCTCCGCAGCGATGCATCCTCGCGGCGTCTTTAGTATGTGATAATTTTAAACAATTTACTCCCCTTTTTTGTGCTGCCCCGCCGGCAATTGTCCGCATTTAACGGTGTGTCCTTGGCGGGATACACCGCCCCTTTATCCACCTCCATGGACGTGGATGTGGACGTGGACGTGGGACATGGGACATGGACAGGCACAGGGACCCTCTCCCTGGATATTCACGCTGTTTCTGGAAGCACCGAGATAAGGCAGCAATTTCTGCGGATCGACGCCATAAAGCAGATATGCATGATACGATTATAATTATACGGCAAACACGCATGGCAACACAGTCTGCCAGGCCACAGTGAGAACTGGCTATAAGAAACACAGACAAATACCCGCGAAATGGCATAGAAATAGCGTTAAATTAAGTGTATTAAATTTGAAGAATCATTTTTGATATTACACAATAATTTGGCAGGTTTTCGTATAAAATAACCTCATAGTTCGGACCAGATTGTATCGCTAAATTTAAAATATTTCCTACTATCAAGAGTCTTTAATCGTTAAAAAATATATGGTTTTAATGATAAAGATAATAAACTAATGAGTCAAAAAAGAATTTGTATAAAATGTTGCATCATATGAATAGGACTCCAATTAGTCCAAGGATCCAATCATTTTTGCCCAATTCGATTTTATTTGGGTTCTGAAAACTTCCTTCTGAATAAGGATAAGAGAGAATATTTTTCAAATGCCTTCACTGTACAATTTAGCAATACATTACCAATTCAGTCTAATTGATTACAAATGGTGATCTATGGAATAATGTTATCCAACATGATCTTAGCAACACTCAGTTTTCCCCAATTAGTTTTTAATTATTTTAATGTACATTTTTAAATGGAAATATATAGAAAGAATGGCAATGGCAAAGGAAAGACATAAGTCGAGCCTTTTCCCCAATTTTTGGTCAGCTGTTCAGTCAAGGACACTTGCAGATTATTTTCACTGTTAACGCGAAGAGCTCTCTCTCTTGGCCAAGTAAAGTTCGACATCGAACCTGGCTCGAACCGGTTGGAAGAGATCAAGCCAGTGCTGCGTAAGCATTGTCTTTAAATTAATAAGAACGGTAGGAAAATAACTATTTAGAAAATACGTAGCATTTTTCTGAAACTTAAATATATTTATTTTTTTGCTCTTCAAGGGGTAATGGAAGCTAGAACATGTAGAACAAATAAAAAAAATCAGGACAAATATTAATAATTTTATTGTTACATAAAATTTAAATAGAAAAAATATACTTTTCGATTTTTACCATGCATATATATCTTGGGTTTAAAAACTCAAAACTTCAGTAAAGACAAATGCATAATTAAAAAAAAAAAAGATTAAATAAAAATCTTTTTTTTCAGAAATTATTTTCAAAATTTTCAAAAAATAGTACTTGTCAAAATATAAATGATAGACTTTACACTTTTATTTATTTATTTTTAATAAAAAAAATATACCTTTCGCTTTTTATCATGCATTTATATGTTAGTTTTAAAAACTTAAAATTTCAGCCAAGTCAAATTCATAATTTAAAATTATGAAAGAATGACATTAAAATTTTCTGTAAGAAATTTTTTTTCAAAATCTTTAAAATGTAGTACTTTTATATTTGAAAATACCCACCTAATGGAGTAAAAAGTCTAAATCGACAACACTGGATCAGGTTCGATGTCGAGCCGAACAGATCGACAAGAAAATCTATTTAAGCAACACACAACTGCCGACACTTTGTATTTGCACGATATCTTTTCACCCGCGCTGCTTGTGCTGCTGCCTCGTTTCTTATAGAGAGCGATTAAGAAAATATCTGAAAAGAACCTCGATCTAACCGATACGACGCCGGAAAAACGGAGTCTTTTGAAGAAAGTGTGGACCATATGATACTTTGATTTAGTTCCGAACAGCCTCTGTGCAGACTGGTCTCTATTACACAGAAATGCATATTATTTGTGTGTACCAGATATAGGAATATTAGGCCTGTGCGCATGCCTATATGTGAGTGTTATTGATTCGAAACGTAACATCAGTGTTTTGAAAAACGCGCTTTTTTTTGTTTGCCCTGCTTGGGCATTTCTTTTTTTACCTGTGAACCAAAGTGAACCGAAGTTCGCGACTTGTGAAATCTTCGGCCATTGTTGTGAAAGAGCGGTTGTCTGGGTTTGGGTTCTCCTACCTGGCGTTATAATCGCCGCCACTAAAATAAAAAAAAACTAAAGCTAAACTGCTGCCGTCGGGCTTTTGCTTTTATTTGCGGTTAAAATATTTGCGGGCTTCACCAACGGCGCCTTTCGGAATTGGATATTCCAGTTCGAATTCGGAATCGGTGAGTCGGGGCATCCAAAGAATGTGATATATCTTCGATACTGCGATGGTATAAGATACATATGCTTGATGCTTGTTTTGTTCGTTAAATATTATTGGAACATTACTATAATTTATGAGACTTAATACTTGTATCTGATATATTTATAAATATATTTATTGGGATCTGATTAGCTGGCTTATTGGTTAATTTCTCTTCTCTATATTTACAAATTCTTAGTTGAATGTTTTTATCATCCAGTCATTTAGTAAGTTTATTATAAAATGAATCAAATTAGTATGCACCCTTTATAATACCATTATCAATTCTTAAAATTAAAATCTTAAACTTTAATAGATCCAAACACTAGTTAGTTAGTTTATTGTGGCAGAAGATATTATTATTTATAATGACTTAGTTTTTGTTAAATAGATAAGTGATCTCATAACCAAAGTTAGTCGCTGAAAAAATTACTAAAAAGAAAGTTTAAATTATTAGCTTGTATATAAATGTTATTATTAATGATAAACCAATGTTTTGCTTTAAAATATCTAATAGATGGAAAAGATTGATCAATAAACTGAAGATCATTGATAAGTGATTCCAATAAATAGCAAGCTAAATGATCATTAAAACACCCCCATCTATTGTATTTTGGTATCATATCAACACCATCGATCTATGACTTTTAGGGCTTTTGCTATTCCCACTTCCTCTGCCTTTTTTGTTCCCCAGTCAATTTCCTGTGTGATCTCAGCATGGCGACAAAAAAAAAAGAAAAAATGAAAACACACACTTTTATCTCACAGACAGAGCCGAAAAAAATAAAAATAAAATACGACTCCCAAAAAGGGTAAAAATAAATCCAGTCATGTATGGTCACAAGCGACGAGATGGCAACAATGTCATGACAAATAAACTGAAATTAAATGATTTGCTTTGTAGTATTTTGTATTTTGGCCGGGACCAGTTGGCCCATCCGATCCGTCGTCGCACCATAAAAACGGCAAGAACATCCCCAAGAAATGCCAGTGCAAAAAAAAATATATAAAAAACAAGATAAACCCTCTTACCATCGGACATGTGTGTACTCGCTAATAACACAAACAGAAAACAAATGAAATAATAAATCGAACGACGTTGCCATAAAAATACATTTTCGGCCCACATGCGAGCGAAGCCATAGAGATTCAAATGTGCCCCGAGATATAGGAGCGAAAACATCGGAGTAACGTACGATCTGGCGAGGGCGGGGCCGCGAAATTATAGAAGGGGGGTTGGGTTCGGTTTGGGGATCGGGGCTATGGGGAACCCAACCAACCCAACCATAGCCGAGCGAGCAATATGGAATCGTCGTTTTACGTGAAAAGCTTCATTTCATTCATAAAAAACGCCATAAATGAAAAAGAAACGAGAAAGGAAGTCAATGTTTGGCAATACGAAGTTTTGATACCCTCGTATGTGTCCAATAACGTTTTAAACTAAAGTGGTATACAACTAAATAAATCTTGTTGCCAAGCTGGCCACTAACCCACTATATTCATGAAGACCTGGTCTTGAAAAACATATTATGATCTTTCGATTTATTTTATAATAATGACATAGTATTGAAAACATTTAAATATACCATTTTAAAAACAATGTAAATTTAAAATTTAAGTACTATGTATATAAATTATACAAATTTTGAAGGGACATTATAAAAATAGTTTAAACTAATTATATTATAGTTTCAAAATACAATACTAATTCCTTGAAAAATCGTACGTACTCTCAGTCGGTAATACCACCTTTATAGGGTATTGAAAAACCGAAACCGTGTGCCAGCTCCATGTGCGTTTGTATAAGTTTCTCAATGAAACTACAATGCATGAATGGCAAGACATATCAATGGAGCTTCCAGCCAATCCACTCGGATCCCCAAGCCCCGAACTCCGGATCCCCCGAAAAACTCCAACTCCAATCCATTTTGGTCCGGTCTGTGGCCTAGTCTGCATCCAAAGTCTGGGGACTTGGTAATGTGCACTGGGAACTGTGTGCCTTAAATACTGGGATCTTGGATCCGATCTGGCCAACTGGTGGGCGTACAAATTGCTTCGCCTCTTGGCTGGAGGCCTCCACAAAGTGAAATCGGAAATTCGCCAGCCAGAGGGTATTTCAGTTTTTTTTTTGCTCTTTTTCATTTCTCATATGTGGTCTTGGCCGCCAGGAAAGAGGAGGAGGAGTACGTGTATCCGATCTTGATTTGGCCTTTCATTAGCATAAATATTCGTCACCAATGATCGATGGTTGGCTTGACCAAAAAACCAGAGGTGACAAATCTTGTGATAAATGTTGAAAATCGCCCAAAGACGAAATAATAAAACGCCAACGTCTGAATAATATAGAAAATAGGAAGTTTTGGTAGACTTGGCGGAGGAGGGGCGCCCATTTCGACTTGACCAACTGAAGGAAAAAGTAAAGACTTAATTCAGTGAAATTTCCGAAACGAACCCATTTGATATGGGCGAAGTCAAAATCACATGAGATCATGCGGCATTTGTTGGGGACATTTCCGAGAATTTAGATTGTACACCCCTTCCCCATCACAATGAATTCATCCATTAAATATATGATAAGTTATTCAATATAAGCTTTTGGGCTTTTGGAATAAGGGGAAGTACCTTAAAAACACATAAAAATCTTTATCAAATTAGGGTAGGCATACATTGGCATTTAAAATGTGAGATACAACAAGGTCTATAAATTTCAAAATTTAAGATTAATCAAGAGAAAACGCTATAGTCAACGGCCTTGACTATCAGGTACCCGTCACTCAGTTAACAAAAAGGCGCCACCTACCGTTCATTCCTAGTAAATTTTCATAAGCAAGCTGTTTGAATATGTCTGGTTATTTATTTTTGTTTGGTTATAATTTTTTAATGAATAGTCCGATTTGAATAATTTTTGGCATGTAGCCGGGTATTGATAATAAGAACAAAATCTCATCTCAATATAGTGATGCTGATGAAGAATATATATTCTTTATGGGGTTGGAAACGCTTCCTTCTACCTGTTACATACTTTCCGAGAATTTCTTGTATACTCTTTATTAAAACATAATAAAACAATCATCTTCATTTTTTCATTTTATTACAAAGATTTAGTTTTATAGAGTATAAAAAAAAATTGGTTTTTATTTTAGTGCAAAAATACGAAAATTAGAAAAAGGTATAAGTATCAGATTTCGATTTTTATAATGCAGATATAGTGAGTTTTCAACGTGATCATAAACGATTTTCTGAAATATTTCGATGATTGATGGCATACTCAAGAAGGAGTGTTCGTCCTGTTCCCCCGATGCTTTCCATTTCCCTGCACCCAATCAAAATGCACCCAGTGAAGCCTGAAGAAGGGGAATAATGGGGGCCACGAGGTGGATATATATGTATACACCTATATCTCGATTGGGCGGGGCGGAAGGGGAAGCGAGGGGAGTGGCAGACAGTCTGCAATCAATTGGCTGACATTTAATGGAGGGAGCCGTCGGGCGGCAGTGATTGATTGATTGATAATTAAGAGTGGCGCCTACTGGCATCCACCATTCAACCATTCAACCATTCAGCCGGCGGACTGGGAGGCACTGCAGCATAATGGGACAAAACGGAGAAGCGGACAAACGGATGGATGGACAATGGCCACATTTTAATATACGATCATGTGGCGCTTGCTAATTTAACTGGGAAGTCTTTCAAGTTTCGCCGCGACTCGAATTAGATCCACCGAATAAATATCGAAACAGGAATGGTCGTTGGGAGTGGGAATTTCGGGTATATCCAATATTTAAGCGCATATTTTATTGCCATCATTATGGCCATGATGAGTTCGCATTGAATTCGGAATTAAGAACGGCACCTGCGCCTCAGGCGCCATCTCCAAGGTCATTGGCGTTCCACATATGCTCTTTCTAACATCGATGGGGTATTATCGACTTTCGAATAATTCATTCTAACACATTATTCTTATTAAAAAAAAAATTTGGATCATACCATTTTTATTGAAGTGTGATAAATAATAAATGAAAATATTTTTTAAATGGTTTTCTACACATTTTATTAACAATAGACTAAGAAAATTTGTATATCTATACATCTAAACAGATTAAAACGTTTGCCTAAATTTTGAATAATTAATGTTTTACTACTTTAAGGGGTTTTATAGAATAAATAGGTATGACCTTTAAGATCACCTTTAAAGAGGTGGTTTGCAATTTCTTAAAATCAATATTGAATTTTTTGAATAAATTTAGTTTACTTAATTTTTTTTTTTAATTAACTGCCTAACATTATCCCAAAATTATCCTTCAAAAGTGCATATGTTGAGTTAAGTTTAGGTAATCGCTAATTATTCTGATGGACGCAGAACAAAATTTGTTAATACTTATGGTGCGAAGAATGGCGTCATTTTAGACAAGCTGGTATTTCCCAAAGTGTGCGTCATTTCCGAGAAATTAAGAATTTTGAATCCATGCTTTAAGATCTCCCGAAAAAATGAATCCATTTTCAGGGTATGGAGTCCACTCTTTTGCTCTTCCTTCGATTGCAAATCGCATTTTGAAGCTAATGAGCTTTTGTTTAATTTTATTAATGGAATTGCCAACATTTATCATAAATTACAAATCGTGATCGTGATAAGAGTGCGTCAATCTTTTGAATAATTAAGTTGTCCAGTTGCTTTGATAATGACTAGCCAGTGCTTATTTTGTTGTTGTTTTTATTGGTTAGGTTGTTGCTGTCTTTGAAGAGCCGCATTCGGAAAAAAATTTGCTTAATTTTATGGCCCGTGGCTTTATTGTTTTTTTTTTTTGTATTTCACCCAAGCATTGTCTCTGTTTCATCTCGAAAGTGTTTCTGTTAAAAGCCAAAAAGCAAATCACCTTTTATTTATTATATCTGGAAGTGGTCTCTTTCTTTTTATGGCCTCTATATGCCATAATAATACGCGGCCAGACCAGAGGTTAATCCCAGCCCAAATCAGCCGGATTGGGTGGGATTGAATGGGATTGGATTGCTATAACAACAACTAGTGGGTTGGATGGCGCCAGGTCTACATCGAAACCACAATGATAGGCAAAAAAAAGAACCTCAGAAATAGGCACAGTACTTCAAAGATTGATTGCCTCATTACCTCTCAAAAACTGAGCCACTTTAGGATCATAAATAATCTCTAATTTGCTACTGAAATCGGAAGGGGAACGTGCAATTAAAATATTGGAGAAACACTTTGATTTCTACAAAAAGCAAGTCGAACTTTAGAAAACAAATATAAAAGATTATAAATTTAATACGATTTTAAACTGTTTTTTGATATAAAATTAAAATAAAGCTAAGTATTAGTAAACTATACTAGGATTTTATTAATTGTATAGTATAGTTTTTAGTATTTTGCAAAAGGATTATAGTCTTATAAACTCAAGAAACCTTTTAATATGAACAGAAAAATGTTAGAAACATATAAATTTAATATTAAGCATTTTTAGAATATATCCTTTTTAAAAATTACATATTTTTATAATATTGAAAAGTTCTCCCTTTCATTAAATATTTTTATAATATTGAAAAATTCTCCCTTTCAATATTATAAAAATATTTCACTTAATTTATTAAAAAAAAATCAATAAAAAATTAAAGTAAATATTTAATTAGTAACCGAAGTTAATTTGAAGACATAAAACTTTGATTAAGTTTTATATAAAATTTAATAAATTTTACTAACATCATATTTAATATTTCTAGGTTGATTCAAATTAGATCAACAATGATTTGTACAAAATGTTATGTGTTTGTATTTGATTTAAATATGTCAAAAGAAACTTAGAAATTATTTTACCATGGTTTTTTCAGTGTAATAATCAATAGTTTCTAAAGGAAACTGAGATCATATTTGCAAAAATCCTTATTAAAATCTTTTTTTAGCCAGAGCTGATCTTGACCAGCCCAAGATCGGTAGTATGCGACCGCTGCCATGCTGCTGAGACAACGGCTGGACAACGGCTAGGGCTGTGGACAAGGATCGGGATCGGTATCGGGATCAGGATCAGGATCGGGTCATGGTTATGGAGTGCAACAGGATGCGGATCAGGAGTCGCTGGTTGGGTCTGCTAATCTGCCTTTGGCTGTTCGTGGAAACACACGGTGGAAATGGAGGATCAGGAGGAGGAACGGCCCCCAGTGGCCCTCTGTACGGTCTCCATTCCGACGAACTGGTGGCAGGTGAGGGGCAGCTGGTGGTGCCGCGGCGAGTCCACCCCGATGGGGCGTTTATGACCCACTCGCTGGACTTTGCCCACGATCGTGACCATCGGCGGCATCGCCAGAGGCGTAGTTTGGGCACGGAACAGGATGCCCAGCCGGTGGATCTGCACCTCCAAGTGCCGCTGGCAAATGAAACACTGCATCTGGAGCTCACGGCGCACAGCTACTTCCTGGCCCCCAATTTGGTGGTGGAGCGGCATCGGCGGGATCTGCGCACGCGGTCACCTTTGACCCCGCGGCACCTCAACTGCCACTTTCACGGCAAGGTGCGCGGCCAAATGGACACCAATGTGGCCATCTCCACCTGCTCAGGACTGGTGAGTAGCCGGGCTAATATCAATCTGGCTGGTTATTAAATAACCCTTAAGAATCTGGAAAGGTTAATTAAGAGTTAGAACCAAACTCTATTTTATTGCAAACAGGAAGACTTTATTCCTTAAAACTTGACCTTTTTTGAAAATACTGTTATAACATAATTTAAAAGAAGCAACCCTACCAGAAATGTGTAGAAGAATAACACATTGTTCTAACTCAAAAAAAAACTTGACGCTTTTTTTTCATTTTTTATAAAATATCCTAGCTATAAAACTAAAATTTAACACTCCTAATGTTTAAGAAATGCTTTTTTAAGTCAGTATTTCAATATTAATAAAATCGCTTGTAATACTTTGTTCTATCCAAAAGTTTCCATGCTCAAAAGAATAATTTTGAAAAGAAATATTCACTTATGTTCAAAAACGTGTGGTATTTTTTGAACTAAGGGGCTGTCTGTATATTACGATATCATAGTTTTGCTTCTTTTTATCCCTAGAAATATTATAGAAATGGATATGTTAGCCAAAAGTAGATATTAACGGTCTCTAAACATCTAACTTTTTTGCCAGGTGGGCCACATCCGGACGTCCAGCAACGAGTACTTCATCGAGCCCTCCAAGCAACACGATCCGCATCCGGCCAACGGTCATCCGCACGTGGTCTTCCAGCGCTCCTCCGTGAGACCGAAGGTGAGGTGGTTTAACCAGTTCCATTGCAGTTATTATATCCCAATGATATTGATCCAAAAGCATCCGTCGAGGAAACGGAACAAGAACAAACGCAAACGGGGCGGAGGATCGGGATCCAGAGCGGAGGTCAGCAACTGCGGAACCCGGGAGCCACGCCGGCGAATGGAGACGAGACTGGAGTGGCAGTCCAGGGGCAAGGTGAAGATCCAGGGAGGTCGCCAGATACGTCGGCACCACAAGCACAAGAACCACCATAATCACCAGCAGCAGAAAAACCATCGGGTGGTGCCGCACACCAAGTTCAAGTACGAGACGCAGTTCCAGGCGGAGCAGGATCCCCACCTGGAGATCCCCCCCAGGCGGCGACGATCCATCAGCAGTCCGCGGCATGTGGAGACCCTGATTGTGGCCGATGCCACCATGTCGGCCTTTCACAAGGACCTCAATGGCTACTTGCTGACCATCATGAACATGGTGTCCGCCCTCTACAAGGATCCCAGCATCGGCAACTCCATCGAAATCGTGGTGGTGCGCATCATCCAACTGGACGAGGAGGAGTCCCAGCTCCAGCTGAATCTCACCCAGAATGCCCAGAAGAACTTGGATCGGTTCTGCAGGTGGGTCTTATTATTCAATGGAAAGTTATTAAATGCAACAAGTTAAAAACTTAAAAAAAATATTATCTGAATAATATCTAACTTAAAGAACTTTAAGATCTTTAAGGATATTACTTGAAACATTTATTAACTTGTTTGTTGTTTCTTAGTACATTGAATAAAGTGCAAAAAAATTCTGCTCTTAAGAACATGTAGTGACGTACGAGACGTAGAAAACTCAATAATATGAGATCTAACTGGAAAATCTTTAAGGATATTATCTCAGAACATCTATTAACTTGTTTGTTTTTTCTTAGTACATCGAAAAAAGTGCAAAAGAATCCTGATCTTAAGACCATGTAGTGCCTTAATGCCTATATTCTATTTAAGAAATTGATAACTTTTCTATAATAACCCATGCAAATCCCTCCAAAGTTGGCAGCACAAGTTGAACAAGGGCAGCGAGAAGGATCCGCACCATCACGACGTGGCCATCCTCATCACGCGCAAGAACATCTGCGCCAACAACTGCATGTGAGTGCTTCTGGGGAAGGATGATAATGATGATATAGGGGTTCCAAAACTATATCCGATTAATTCGCAGGACCCTCGGCCTGGCCAACGTGGGTGGCATGTGCAAGCCGAAGCAATCCTGCAGTGTCAACGAGGACAACGGCATCATGCTCTCCCACACGATCACCCATGAACTGGGCCACAAGTAAGTCAGATATAATAGTACTTTGTATATTTTGTGTCAATATTTTTGGGGATTTTAGGGGAAATATTTATTATTTAGAACAAAATCATTCCGAATTGAAAAAATCCTAGTTCTGATGGCAATACTTAGATGCTTAAGAAAGCACTGAACAATCTCTCATTTAAACAATCTCAAATTAAATAATATAAAGAAATGCACTTGGAACTCAACTAGATAAATGTTGTAATAAAATGACTTGTAGAAAATCTTTTTTTTTACCTTGGCTGACCAGTTATGATCTTTGAATGAAGTCTAAGTGTTGAGCCAGGTAACGTAGACAGGTAGCCGGCAGCGATTTGCATTGCCACCTGCGGCGCCAGACGTTGGCCAACACCAACAAACAAACAACACACTTGCCCCACGCGCTGCGATCCAATCCGATTTCCGATCCCCATCCCCAATCCGATCCGCTGGCCAAGATTTATGGCCAGCCCAATTCGTTTAATGAATGAATCGCCAGCAAGATACAAAAAAAAAAAATACGAAATACAACCAAGAGCACGGCTCACCTGAGTTCCACCGAGGCGGCTAAGTGGACGCGACGGATGCTTTGACACCTGCGTGTGCTTTTCTGCGACAATGATCGCCTGCGTTGCATATTGCATATTCAGATTTACATTCAGATATACTCACACATATTTGTATATTCGCGATCGTATCACCTCTCGGTGCCCCTGCTTCCTGTTCGATTCAAACTCAATTAGTCGAGCGCAATGCTGGAGACACCAAGAAAACAGCAGAGATGATCAATAGGTCACTGTGATCTCGGAGTCACTTAATCAAATAAAATACGGGTACACCCCACTAGAAAAATCTGTCAATTTAGATTCATTTCCACACTTTCATTGTACTTTATTTTACAATTTAATTACAAAGTTAATTCTAACAAAAAATATTTTTGAAAAAATATTTATTATATTAATTGATTAAATTTTTACAATCATTAAGAACGATTTTATAAAAAGGTACCAAGCTACCAAAATGATTTGGGTTCTAAAGTAATTTTCAAAGGTATCTAAAAGTATGCAATAAAAAGTATGATCAGAAGTTTTGATCAGCTCGGTTTTTTTTGGGATTCAGATTTTGGTCAAAAATACTAATTTTTTAGTGGTTTTTCAGTCGTAGTTTAGTCAAATCAAGGCGTACATCGAAAAGACCGACAGTTTTGAGCAGCTTTCTTCAATTGCTATCGATCCCCATCACTTTAAGGAAGATTTATTTTTTGACAAATTTTTTCATTTTTTGTAAGGGGGTACCTCGGTTTTTTTTGGTCAAAAAATGTCATTTTTTAGTGGTTTTTCAGTCGTAGTTTAGTCAAATCAAGGCGTACATCGAAAAGACCGACAGTTTTGAGCAGCTTTCTTCAATTGCTATCGATCCCCATCACTTTAAGGAAGATTTATTTTTTGACAAATTTTTTCATTTTTTGTAAGGGGGTACCTCGGTTTTTTTTGGTCAAAAAATGTCATTTTTTAGTGGTTTTTCAGTCGTAGTTTAGTCAAATCAAGGCGTACATCGAAAAGACCGACAGTTTTGAGCAGCTTTCTTCAATTGCTATCGATCCCCATCACTTTAAGGAAGATTTATTTTTTGAAAAATTTTTTCATTTTTTGTAAGGGGGTACCTCGGTTTTTTTTGGTCAAAAAATGTCATTTTTTAGTGGTTTTTCAGTCGTAGTTTAGTCAAATCAAGGCGTACATCGAAAAGACCGACAGTTTTGAGCAGCTTTCTTCAATTGCTATCGATCCCCATCACTTTAAGGAAGATTTATTTTTTGACAAATTTTTTCATTTTTTGTAAGGGGGTAGCTCGGTTTTTTTGGGATTCAGTTTTTGGTCAAAAATGCTCATTTTTTAGTGGTTTTTCAGTCGTAGTTTAGTCAAATCAAGGCGTACACCTAAAAGACCCACAGTTTTGAGCAGCTTGCTTCAATTGCTATCGATCCCCATCACTTTAAGGAAGATTTATTTTTTGACAAATTTTTTCATTTTTTGTAAGGGGGTAGCTCGGTTTTTTTGGGATTCAGTTTTTGGTCAAAAATGCTCATTTTTTAGTGGTTTTTCAGTCGTAGTTTAGTCAAATCAAGGCGTACATCGAAAAGACCGACAGTTTTGAGCAGCTTTCTTCAATTGCTATCGATCCCCATCACTTTAAGGAAGATTTATTTTTTGACAAATTTTTTCATTTTTTGTAAGGAGGTAGCTCGGTTTTTTTTGGGATTCAGATTTAGGTCAAAAATGCTCATTTTTTAGTGGTTTTTCGGTCGTAATTTAGCCAAATCAAAGCGTACAGCTATAAGACCGACAGTTTTGAGCAGCTTGCTTCAATTGCTATCGATCCCCATCACTTTAAGGAAGATTTATTTTTTGACAAATTTTTTCATTTTTTGTAAGGGGGTAGCTCGGTTTTTTTGGGATTCAGTTTTTGGTCAAAAATGCTCATTTTTTAGTGGTTTTTCGGTCGTAATTTAGCCAAATCAAGGCGTACACCTAAAAGACCGACAGTTTTGAGCAGCTTGCTTCAATTGCTATCGACCCATCATTTTAAGGAAGATTTATTTTTTGACAAATTTTTTCATTTTTTGTAAGGGTAGCTCGTTTTTTTTTGGGATTCAGATTTTGGTCAAAAATACTCATTTTTTAGTGGTTTTTCAGTCGTAGTTTAGTCAAATCAAGGCGTACAGCCAAAAGACTGACTGTTTTGAGCAGCTTGCTTCAATTGCTATCGATTCCAATCACTTTAAGGAAGATTTATATTTTGACAAATTTTTTCATTTTGTGTAAGGGGGTAGCTCGGTTTTTCTTGGAATTCAAATTTTGGTCAAAAATGGTCATTTTTTAGTGGTTTTTCAGTCGTAGTTTAGCCAAATCAAGCCGTACAGCTAAAAGACCGACAGTTTTGAGCAGCTTGCTTCAATTGCTATCGATTTAAGGAAGATTTATTTTTTGACAACTTTTTTCATTGGTTTTCACATTTTTTTTAAATTTAATTTTACAATCGAATTTTTTTAAACTAAAGTTCTAAAAAATAAATGGTGTCTATATACATTTTAGTATTTATCAAGTGGCTTATTTGTTAATTTTTTCTTATGCAGTTTTTAAAGGTATCCAAAAGTTTGCAATGAAAAGTAGTAGTAGCATTTTAGATTGGATTACATCCATCAATTATGGAAACAGTATGTTCTAGTCAATGGAAAAGTAGGCCTTCTCAGATAGTTAACTTAAAACAGAATTAAGTATTTAATGATTAGTTATAAGTAGTATAATTACGGCAATATTTTCCGTTGACCCTTATACAATACTTGAAAAGGGAAAATGATCTATTACCGGCAATTACTTGGAACCGAGTGATTCACAGTGATCACAGCATCAAAGTCGATCGGCACACCCAGACACTCCGACTCATTCCAACTCACACCCATTCGACAGCCGGGTCCGGTTTCTGCTGGCTTATCGGGGGAGCTGCGGATTTGGATCGGAATGGATCCGATCGGATTGGCTTGGCTTGGATTGGGTCGCTCGTTCGATGATCGCGCCAGGCTGCCAAGCTTTCCAGTTTCCAAGTGGCTGGCTGTGGGCCGCCTTCTGTGCAAGTGTACACTACGAAAAATAATCAAAATATATAGATATAAAAAAATAAATATTTTTTAGTATAATGGTTAAAACGGTCTTTAGCTGATAGCCCTTTCATTTGGTGCACTTTTATAGTAAAAAGTTTGTTCTGACAAACGTTAAGCACAGCATAGATTAAATAATCATTATAAAATATGATTTGCTTCGCAAAAAAAACATTTTATGGTTAATACAAGAAAAAATAGTTATGATTACAAGGTGATTTCCATTATTTGGAATGGGCTTTTTCCCAGCTAAAAC
Source organism: Drosophila suzukii (assembly GCF_043229965.1). Classification (NCBI taxonomy): domain Eukaryota; kingdom Metazoa; phylum Arthropoda; class Insecta; order Diptera; family Drosophilidae; genus Drosophila; species Drosophila suzukii. The sequence goes on along the minus strand of NC_092084.1, from coordinate 14,860,092 downwards.
GGAAAAAGTAGGGACTTCAAGAATTCTTCTTTCAGGCATTATCATCACATCATTATTATTTTTACAAATTTTTTTCGTAACTTTCTGAGATACAGTATCTTAAAAATATTTTCTTTTTAGTTTCTGGGCTGTCCAATCTGTTTCAAATTTTTTAAAGTGAAAATTAAATATTTTGCTATTTCTCACTTTGACACCGTTTTTTCTCTGAGTGTCGCCCAGGGGCCGTCAGTCAGTCTAGCGTGCTCCGTCCGCGATTGACTCAGCACACCCCCTCTTTGGGTCCGATCCCTCCGATCGGCCAAGATATAGTGGCAATGGGTTGTGTAAGCCGACCGGAATCGGAATCTCCCTGGGCGGGAGAAACAGGTGGTTTGTTTTTGTTTTGCTTGGTACTCGTTTAATCGGATATATCTGTTTGTGTATGTTAGAAACGATTTGCTCCGAATTGGCTATTATTCTATTAAAATATTCAGGTTTTAGAGTGACAGAGGGGGTATTTGGGGATGGGGGGATTTCCTCACTGACAGTTTGCAACTTTGTATCTACGCTCTCGGGGTTTCCAACTCTTCGTTTTTTTTGCTTAGACAAAGATATACCCACATATTTCCTTTCTATATATTTTCCCCACAGCTTTGGGATGTTCCACGATACCGCGAAGATTGGCTGCCATCCGCGTGTGGGTCCCATTGTGCACATCATGACGCCCACTTTCGGGGCGGACACCCTGCAGGTTTGCTGGTCGAACTGCAGCCGCAAGTACATCACGCACTTCCTGGAGTAAGTAGTCCACGTAAATTATGTGTAGATATAGATAGTACGGCACATTTTTACTAAGCAAAAAAAAAAAAAAATTCTGATATTTTTTCTTGTTCCTAAGGCGGTAGGTTGTATAAGGCAGAACCCAAATTTCTTAACATTTTTGTGTTCATAACAAAAAATACAAGTTTATAAATTTATTAAATGTTTAATCATATTTTAAAAAAATTGATATTTTTAAATCTTCCGAATTAGCTTTTTTTTAAAAAGGGAAAATGACCTGCCCTTTAATATTAGGAAATAATGACTCTTGTACAGAGACCACTAGTTTACAAGTTAAAGTCTATGAAACGCTTCCAAGCTATTAAATTTTGTTTGTGTTCTTGATATCAAATTCCGTAAATCTCCATCACTCTAAGGGGAATTTATTACTCAACGAGGTATGACATTCATTATTCTGACCTTTTTTTCATTATGCCAGCCAAAAACATTGGTTGTTTAGGGCGGTAAAATGGGATTTAGATTCTAATCAAAAATGTTTTTTCTTTGTCTTTTGTATTAACGGTTCTTAATATCCAAATTTTTATAATATATGTTAAAATGGTTTTGGTTCCTAATGGAGATTTTTTGAAATCATAGTGATATAAGTTTCAAGAATTGTCTAAAAAGAGATTCTTTTTGTTTTTAAAACCATAACCTAAAGGAATTTATAAAAGTTGTGTGTGATTTTCGGCATTGGTCTAGTGGGTGTACTCCCCTTATAACCCGATCTTATTTTTAAAAATTTCCTGGATTTCAGCCAAGGATTGGGCGAGTGCCTGGACGACCCGCCGACGCCGCTGGACGAGTACAACTATACGGGCGAGCTGCCGGGGATGCGGTACAATGCCCGGGGCCAGTGTCGCCTCCAGTTCAACCTGACCACCGACAGCGAGGTGGGCGCCTGCTCCACCCCCAACGAGTTCTGCTCGACGCTGTGGTGCCGGGTCAACGGCGAGTGCGTCACCCACATGCGGCCCACCGCCCCGGGAACGTTGTGCGGTCGGAACAAGTGGTGCCAGAATGGGAAGTGCGTCCGCCGGGAGGAGCTGGCGGCGGTCAATGGGGGATGGGGCGACTGGAGCGAGTGGAGCGAGTGCTCACGGAGCTGCGGCGGCGGTGTGTCCACCCAGAAGAGGGAGTGCGACAATCCGGTGCCCGCGAACGGCGGTGTCTTCTGCATCGGCGAGCGGAAGCGGTACAAGATCTGCCGGAAGCGGCCGTGTCCAGAGGAGGAGCCCAGCTTCCGGGCGCAGCAGTGTGCCCGGTTCGACAACGTCAGCTACCAAGGAGCCACCTACAAGTGGCTGCCGTTCTTCGACAAGAGTGAGTCCTCAAAACCTTTGGATTATCTCTCAAAAATGAGTTACATTTTATCCACAAAAACAATACATTTGCCTTCTCATATTCGATTAAAATGTATAACATCGCTTTATACATATACACAGTTTTTAAACTTTGATTTTAACATATAACTCTTTTTTGTTGATATAAGCTTATAAAATATTTAAATATTATTAACAAAGTATCTGCAAGTATTATTCGATTAAAATTTATAATATCACTGATTTTAGTCTTTGATTTTAATATAAAATTTTTTTTTTGTTGATATAATCTTTTAAAATATTTTGATATTGCAAATATTATTTAATACTGTATTTTTTATTTATATATTTAAAATTGATTTCAATTTTTTTAAAAATTAAATTTAAATTAACATTCTAACACTAAATTTTAAATTCAATGTGCACATAATAAGTTTTAAAAATACTTTTTTATCACTGTATTAACTTTAAGCTTTACCTGCAAACTATTTATTGCTAAATCTCAGATTAAAAGTCAGATATATCGCTAAACCAATAGTGATTTTCGATTTTATTAAATTTTATATTAATGGGTAACAAAAATGACTAAAAAATTATAGCCTTAAAACAGCGGTAGGCATAGAAAAAAGCTCTGCCCAGACTCTGCCGCAACACAAACAGTGCACAAAAGCGTTTAGTATACACACATCGATAAGGTGCCCCGTACAAATTACTATTAAGGGTACAAGCATTTAAGATGTATTTAGAGCATAAAAAATACATTTGTTAAAATATGATGTTTAAAAATATTACCAATCTGTTATATCCCCCAGATAATCCCTGCAAGCTGTTCTGCAGCGACGTGGACGACACGATAATCGCCAACTGGGGCTCCACGGTGCTGGACGGGACGCCCTGCACGCTGGGCACGAACAACATGTGCATCGACGGCATCTGCAAGGTAGGGTATCCCCAATCCCATGTACGATATAATTGAGCCCTGAGCCCGAACCGCCTTTTGTTCAGAAAGTTGGTTGCGATTGGATCGTCGACTCGGAGGTGCAGGACGATCGCTGCGGTGTCTGCGGCGGTACTGGCGATCAGTGCCAGCCGGTGAGGGAGACGTTCGAGGATCCGTTTGCCGCCAAGGATGGCGCCTACGTGGAGATCGTCACCATACCGGCGCGTGCCAGGCACATCCTCATCCGGGAGCAGGCCAACTCGGCGCACTTCCTTGCCATCGCCACGGCCAGCGGGGATCGGTTCTATCTGAACGGGGATAGCCTCATCTCGATGCCCGGCGAGTTCGAGATCGCCGGCGCCGAGAGCCTCTACGATCGCGTTGACGAGCAGGAAACCATCACAATACCTCAGCCCATCCAGCATTCCATATCGCTATACGTAAGTGGACTTAAATGAGAAAACAAGAAAGAACGCTATAGATACCCGTAACTGAGCTAAAAGAAGTGCGAGGGAGATGGAGATATGCATGCAGCAAATTTGCTGTTTCCGAGATTAAACACTTTAATTGCTTATAACCTTTTAATGAATGGTCCGATTCGAACAATTTTTGGTATGTAAATGGGTATTGATAATCAGAACAGAATCTATATTTTTAAAAACTTGGACGCTAATTAGAGTGCCTTTATACAGACAGACGGGCATGGCTAGATCAACTCGGCTAATGATCCTGATCAAGAATATATATACTTTATAGGTTTTTATTTCTTCGGGTTAAAATGCTGGTTACTAATTAATGTTCTGGTGTCCCAATTTTGGACACCTAGGGCTAAACTGCAACATCTCTTTTTAAATATTTAGTATCCTAGAAATTTTACTGATTTTCATTTGTTTTCCCAGGCTATTGTGCGCGGCAATGAGAGCAACGCTGGCATTTTCTACGAGTTCACGCTGCCCGCACTGAATGTGAGTGCCGGCAGGCAGTTCCTGTGGCGCCTGGGCAACTGGACCACGTGCTCCGCCAGCTGTGGGGGCGGAGTTCAGCACCGGGAGCCCATCTGCCAGGAGAACGGCAAGGGTGAGTCCACCTATTTTTTCCTGGAATATAATTAGCTATAATAAATAATCACCGATCCCAAAGGTCTGGCTGATACATTGCCCTGTTGGACGCACGCCAAGAACAAGAGGCCTCTTCGGCAGTCGCGGGGATGTGGCGAGCAGCCGTGTCCTGCCCACTGGTGGCCAGGTCCTTGGCAATTCTGTCCCCTGACGTGTCGTCCCCCGGGAGGATCAGTCACTCCTCCACTCCGCCGGCGATCCGTCGTTTGTCTGGACCAACACGATGTGGTGGTGGCCGATGCGGAATGCGGACTCCTGCAGAAGCCACCGGAAATGGAGCCCTGCGAATCCTCGCTGCCCGATTGCAGAACCAAGTAGCAAAAGATAAACAACCCTATATTTATTGACAGTACTTGAACAGTACTTTATAATCGAACATATTTATTCAGCGAGTAAGCGATCATCCCAGATGTACTTAACTAATCATACGCACAAACGAACAAACAAAAAAAAAACGAAATTACATAGGCTAAGGATAATGCTTAAGCGCTAGCGATAAGGCATCTTATGTATTACGATCGCGGGCTTATCGATAGATATATATATATATATATATGTAGTATTTAGGTTACTCAATACAGAATAGATGTATGCGGAATTGCCGGCTGTCTATGTAGTTCATATCACAAGGGTTGTGGTTCTGGGGCAGCTAATCGATAGTGGATAATGGATGGGTGGATAGGGAGTTCACCTCCTAGAAGCGAGTGTTATCCGGCATCTTGCGGAAGTAGGCTATCTTATCCGTGGGCACTCGGTAGCCGTGCATCCAGCGGCTGCCCTTCCTCAGCGATCCATCGATGCCATCCTTCCACACGCCCTGTGGCAGGTAAACTGAAAGAATAGGTATCGAATTAATAATGTTTTACTTAAATATGAATATATATACCAAGTTATATGATATATCACATATTTCCCACCCCATAACTTGCCTAACCAATACTATAAATTTTAGTAATGGGATCGACTGAGATTTGAACGCAAAAGATTCATTGCAGAATAAACAAAATACTTTTAATGGTATACTACTCTAAGATCTTTTAAAAAATAATCATTTTTCATGATCAGAGAAATTTAAATTTTATTAATATAGAAAAAGTTAAATATTTTTTTAAGATTTTTAAGCACGGATTGCTTGAACATTTAATAAATAAACTTTTATAGGTATACCAAACCAAGCCCCATCAACAAATAATGAAGTTATGATAAGAGAGTTTTAAAACTTCAGAGAAAGACAACAATCTTTTAAAATATCTACTTATACGACTTCAGAAACGTTGAAAACAATAATGTTATGATTCATTCATATCTTAAAAATTCCATAAAAAGTAAAAAATATTTTAAAAATCTAACAAAATATCAAAAAAAAAACGTTTTTAGGCCCATAAGGGAGTAAAAGTGAATGAAATATTCCCTTAAAAGATCTTGAATCCCTAGTGCTATTTCTAACTTGGACTCACCCTCTCTCTCCTGGCGCTTGGCATGCAGAATGGGCGCCACGATCAGCTCCTCGCCCACGGAGAACTCATCGCTGACGATGAGGCAGGCGGGATCGTGGGGATCCATCATCCAGAGCGGTCGCACCAGGGGCAATCCCTCGTCCATCGAGGACTTCAAGTACTTCTTGAGCAGCGGAATCACATCGTTGGTGCGCACCTCCTTCAGCTCCTGGGCCACCCGGGTGACCAGGTCACTGCGATACTCCGAGGGCAGGTGGCTGAACTGCATGGCCGGCATGAAGGTGGCCAATTGGAGCCACCGGATGAAGAGTTCCGGATCGGGCAACGGGGGCTGGGCCATCGAATAGAAGGAGACCATCTTGGAGAGCGGTCGCTGCAGCAGATAGTCGCCTCCAATCACGCCGGGCAGGACGAAGGGATAGCCAATGACGCCGTAGTTGAGCACAGCTCCCAGGGTCTCCCTCAATCCCTCCCAGGTGGCATTCGCCGGCGGAGTGCTGAGGAAAGTGGGCGGTTTGGGCACCACACTTGCCGTTGAAACGGCCATCAAGCCGGCTCCCTCCAAGCTGGCCGTGAACAGTCTGGCATACGTATCCGGATTATCCAGGGTCTGGCGGCATTGATAGTAATGCGGTAGATTATAACCGGTACCCAAATCCAGATAGAAGCTCTGCACTCCGTACTCCTCCTTCAGGCGCTGCAACTTCTCCAGCAGCCAGGGCACCGAGGCATTATTGGTGATATCCAGAACTCCGGCACTGGAGCTACTCTTGTACCTGGTCAGGGCGGGAATACTCCGTTCCGAGTGGCGTTCGTAGATCAACAGCTTTCGCTTCACTGCATCCTTGAAATTAGCACTGTCCGTGCTGATGAAGGGCTGTATGGTTAGGACCACCTTGAAACCCCTGCGATCGAGCACACGTATGGTGTCCTTGAGAGTGGGAAACCTGGCCTTGTCCACCGTAAAGTCCCCGATATTCTCCTGCCAGAACTCATTGATCACGATGTGGCCCAAGCCCATGGCAATGGCACTTTCCGAGTAATCACAAATGGCGGTTTCGTTAAGGGAATCCGGGTCTTCGGTGTGCGGGATGCGCCAAACGGGTTCCTCTAGAAGGGAATTCAACACCTCCATGTCCGTCTTCTTGAGGCCATCCCACAGGCTCTGCTGGGTCATCAGCATGTGAAGACTTCGCATATCCTCGGTGGTGCAAATGCGGTAATCCAACTGGGGCAGCGGGGTCAGTCGATTCACAAAGGTGAACTCATCGTTGGCCGCCCGCAAGCAGAATCTATTCTCCGTCCGGTTGACACCCAATTGCAGTGGGGTCCTCTCACTTACCTGCATGGCCACACCTATGGAGTTGATAAAGTACCTCTTCACCCCATTGCCAAACTGATGGATCTTACTGTCACCGGAGGCGTAGGGGGCAAAATCAAAGTTGGCATAGCTCAGGGACCACTCCTGACCCTTGGTGACCCCGCCGCCAAACCACAGCCCATTGTCGCGCTTCAGTTCATAGCAATCGGTGGGCAACAGACCCTGGGTCAGGGCCTGCCACTGCAGGGTGTAGCATCGGAAAACCCCCTTGTCCTCGAAGTTCAGATGCAGACGGGCCACCCCGTTCCACTCGATGCACACGCTGCCATCACTCCGCCGATGATCCTCCAGGCAGTGGAACGGAGCCGTATCGAAGCCCAGCGTCACGCCCAACTGGCCCGATATCACCTCCTTGTCCTCGTGGCTCAGGATCCGGAAGATACGATCGTGCGAGTTGAACTTGATCTTCTGGAAGTAGCTCTTCGTGAGCATCTGCTGGTGGTAGGCCACGTACGCATAGCCGATCTGTAAGAAAAGGGTTATCTATTAGAAATGGGTTTCTGGGATGGTACTAGAGGTAGAGGTAGTGAAAAGATATATATAGCATATTATTTTATGAAAAGAATCCCGAAATGATATACAACTTTCATGGTCCACAAAGTACCAAAAACAAACATTTATGGTCCTAATGAATTTAATATACAATATTACATATAATATTACATTTATCCCTCATTAATATTTCCTACTACTACAAAAATAAACGATGAATGAAATTTAAAAGAGTTCCTTCAAAGATACCATATCAGTAAGTAACGTTTTAAGACCATCTTCAGTTTGGTAAAAACTTTGTCAAGATATGACACTTTTCAAAGCCCTTTTAAAATAAAAAGCAATATGATAAACAGCTTAAATGGGGGCTTAAGACTTCAAAATGTACTCTTGAGAACCCATAAAACCCATTTAGCAGACTTTATCTAAATGGACGAAATACTTTTATCTTTTGAAGCCAGTTCGTTTCGACAAGTTTAAATCGGCCCCTAAAACATCAAGCAACTGTACACAGTCATCGTCTTATTGATTTTAAGAATTTTCGCTTGCAAATAATCTAGAAACTCTATTAAAAGCTCTTCACCATGTTTATGATCACTCACTATGCTGGTGATCTGAAATACTGAGTGATTGACTGAACAGATTGCTGAAACAGATTAAAACTGCTTACCAGAAATATGATCATGAAAAACATGATGATGACGAATATCTTGATTTTGTAGTCCTTGGTCTCCCGCTTCTTCTTTCTTATCAGCTGTGGAAAGGCCTGAGGAGAAATAAACAATTATTAGAAAATGACCTTTGAACTGTGGAAGAGATAGGGCGGACCCACCTGCATCTTTTCGCGCAGTAAACTGGCCAGGGAATTGACACTGGTGATGGAGGCCTGGTTGGAGGCCAAACTGTGGCTATCGAAGTCGCTGGCCAACATCTCCTTGGAGTTCAATCTCAGGGCGGGCAGAGGGGCAATCGAGGCACGTCTCCGGCTGCGGAAACGATCTCTGCCGGAAAAATTCACATATGTTTACAATATGACTATAAATATTACCTTTAAAATATTAATAATTTTCTTAGAATCTAAACAACGTTTAGAAAATATGATATCTAAAAGGTTTTTCAGTTGGTAAAATCTGCGAATTTAATTTTTGTTATCCATAAATAATTCTATCAGCATACTGTAAGTATATCCCCTCATATCTTTGCTCTTATAAATTAAAAAAAAAGAAGATATTGTTCATTTTATAGACACGATCATAACATTTTTGTCTGAGAACCCATAAAAACGAAGAATACCTCCGCTTGTTGTCTCTTTGATATACATAAAGTTCATCAAGCGATAGTACCTTAATAAATTTATGATACCGATAAGCAAAGCTGTCATAAATATTACCTAGACAGCTGATATGCATTGCACATAAGAAGGAAACGGTTTGAATTTAAAACAAGAATAAAACCTTAGCAAAAGAATTTGAAATCATAAATGGATTAAGGACATGTATCTCCTAGATACACTTTGGATGTATTATTTATTTATTTTATTTTAACAAATTAAAGCTGGTATATAATTCTATATACTATATTTTGTAGGTATTTATTCAAAAAGTAGCAATATTAAAAAATGTTTCCAAAGATAATCAAACTGAGTAGATCAAACTTGTATTGCGTGCAGTGACTGAGAAATCTTAAAAATTCCCAATAAGATAAGAGGTAGTACACTTGTACAAACGAGAAGATGCAACCGTATGCCATGGACCCTGAACTTGCAACGGCTTATCGCCCTTATCGGGGCGGAAGACGGTCGTTAAGCCCACCTCGCGAGGCCCCAGAGCAATTTGCATAACGCACACTTTTCGCTCCGTCGGTATGCAAATCTCGCGTAAACAAATCGCAGAACCCAAAAGTGGCAGAAAGCGAAACACGAAAATCTGGGCAGCTGATATTGTGCCATATAATATATATATATGTATATATACTTGCTTGGCCTGATTTATTTACAGTTGATAAGCGGCTTGGCTTTGCTCTCAAAGTCATAAACACTCCCCGGGGCCTATAGCCGATATATATATGTTATATATATATAAGTATATATAACTCGAATGCAGTTTGATATACAGATATACGGATGTTATCACGCCCAATCACGATCATCAACTGAGCCGAGACTCGTTTATGTCGCTATAGCCCAGTAAAAAGATACAGCTCCAGATCTGTAGAGTCCGGGTCGCGTACTTTTGCTGGAGCTTCCTCGCCTCCAAATTAACTTATCATCCGCAAGCAGATTGGAGACCCGTCGCTGTGCCTAAGCACTTAAATTGCCCTCATCGCGTGTGTGTGCCGGCAAAAGCCGTATGACACGGGTCTTTGGAGAGATCTTACAGAGTTCCACTAGTATTTTGTAGTATTACTGATATACCCTTCTTATAAGAAAGCTGTGTGACATGGGAACTTAGAGATATCTTAAAGATTTTAAGCAGTATTATTAGATACAAATTTTGATCACAACCTTAACATCTGAATGACACGGGCATTTAGAGAAATCTCACAAAGTTCCCAAAGAATATTTAGGAATAACAGATATACCTTTTTTATAAAAAAAAAACTAAAGCGTTTTTTTACGTACTCCTTTGTCAAAGATAGGATTTACTTTGAAATTGATGGAAGATTAGGTATCATCGATTTTTTGATATTATAAAAAAACAGTAACACTCAGATTTATGTTTGGGATCTCTGCTTATTTAGCATTCCTATTATAATATTATATTTGGACTTTTTAACACCCTCTGATTCCTTGGGTCTAATGAGTAAACTTAGACAAACTTAGCATTTTCCATTAAAAATAAGCAGGAAATGTTTAGTTGATTTGTGTACTGACATTGATTTCTTTAATTAAGCATTATGCACTTATAACACTGAACTGAAAAGATACTTTGAGATACTTTTTGAAACAAAAATTTAAATGAATACAACTTTTTTTATTTTACAGAGCTTTATGATCAAAATTGACTGCATCTTATATGATTGTTTGTCTACCCTGAAGTTGCTATGCTGATTTTTAATCACTCAAAAACTTACAATGCAATTTCTGATAACAGAACCCTTGAAAAAAGAATTATAAGTGTTAGAGTCAGCTGGTTTTAGCTGCTTCAAATTGGCATGAAATCAGATGATTAAGCTAGTATTAAATACATGTAATGTGAATACATCAGTTCCTTGAGGGGATTTTCATTTAAGAGAATCTTTTGCATCTTTTGAATATGCATGATGTTTCTTTAAGTTTAACCGCAAGCAGTTTAATCAAAAACCTTAAGATGCAAGGAAAATATAGATAAATCTTGAGGTCAGTTGTAATATTTTGTTTGGTACCTATTTGTTATATAAATAAATATTATTTTATTATTTGTTCCCATGCTAATATCAGAGTTACGCCCAGTGTTTTATATTATATCGTTAATAATAACTGTTATTCGGCCAACACTTGCCCGATTCCGAATAGGTAATCATAGGAATTCACAGCGCAACTCGCCTCAAATTGCCCAGGCGGGGAAAAGTCGAATGAAAATTGCAATTGAATTAGCATGGAAGTGGGCAATAACTGTAACCGATACCGATGCTTGGAATGGGGCGTTGCAAATCGGGCGTTAATATCGGGGGGGAATGTTGGGAAAGGCACGTTCCACTCGATGTAGACGCCACAATTGAATTACTGTCGTTCGGAGACAAAAGGCAGCGACTTTCAATTAATTAATCTAATTGCCCGATGAATCAAATGGGAAATGTGCAGAATGACAGCGTGAGTTAAGATTAGAGTATCTTTATTCTGGATTCTGGATGGAAGACTAGCCAAGAATTTGGGTATCCTGTCGGCGACCCTTTATCTTTAAGGATCTTAAGAGCGGCTATTTGAGTTAATCATCATTAGTATTTAAAACGATGTCTTTAAAATAGTTGACTCACTCTGTAGTGCTAATTATTAGGCAGTAACATTAATAAATCATTTACTTTTTCTGTTCATATTGTAGAGTTATGTAATTATAATTTTGATCAGTGGATAGGTTTTCAGTACCTTTTAATTTAAATAAACAAATTATAAGATCAATTAATTTTCGATAGGCTTTAAAATTATAAATATTGAGACTAACAAAATATAATAATTATTTATTAAACATATCATAAGTTTTACAAAAGGTAAATAAGACCATACTTAAGTTAAAGAAAAGTTTTATCAATATTGGAAAAAATGTTTATAAAATTAAGCCGACAAAAAAATTGTGTTCCTAAATTTAAACATTAATAGGTAAATATTGGCTTCTAAAATTGATCTTATAGATTTAAAAGGTAAAAATGCTACAAAAAGTTTTTAAACAAATATGGCAAAATGTTAGTATATCCAATAAAAAATCAGTATCATATCATAATAAAAATCGATTAAAAAGCACTTAAGATACACAAAAATTGTAAAATGTTTTAATGTATTCTTTTTAGGATATGTGTATATGGTATCGGAACAAATCACTCACCGGTGGACTGGTTTTCTGGCGTTCCCGAACTCGTCATCGCTGTCATCGTTGGCGCTGCCGGCGTTGGCGAAATTGATGGCCGTACCGCTGACGGCCTTATCCGGCGTATTCGCCGATGTCGTCGGCGCCGTAACGCCCGGAGTGCCCAGGCTGGAGGCCGCATCGTCGGCTATCTGGAAAACAGGAATTTATATAGCCAATAGTCGCATTCGGTTCGTTACACTATCCACCACACTATAGATAATGCAAACAGTAAACAATTGTAACTGAAAGCGTGTGGGATTTTGGAGGGGCATGACATATATATAACATATATATGGGGGGTACGAATACTGGATCGGTTCTGCTTGGGGTGCTGGGCTTTTGGCACCTGCCTGCACTTGGGCAAGGTGAGTACAATTAGCACGGAGGCGTTACCGCAGAGAGCCCCGTCAAGGTGGCTCAATATTACCGCAAAACCCGGACCAGTAATATCATCCGTTTGGATTTTTTTATAAGCTGACAGCCAGACTTAGTACCTGCCTTATCCTTATCCAAATCCGCACTGATATCGAGTATTATATCGGTTTCTATATCTTTATCCGGTGGCTGATCCTCGCTGGGAACACTCGACAGGATAAAACGACTGTTGGGTGAGCTCATTTTGGACACTTAAGGGTTTTATTTATATCACTGAATATAAGATATGCAATATGATATTTCGAATTTTTATAGGTAAAACTATTAACGTTTTATTAATGGTATATTGTTTGTATACCCTGATAAGAAATCAACCACATATTAAATTTGATCACATTTCACAAAGTCATTGGTAAACAACAAATGTTAATCTACTTTGTTAATTTATTTTTATTTTAGGGATCCAAAAAAATATAGGTCACCGATGCGATATTTTCCGATCTGGGCTTAAATGGGTATGTTTTTCTTAAGAAGTTTTGCTAAAATCAATACAGAAAACCAATTAAATGTTTAATAATTATTTTAATAATGTATGTCTTTCTTTCAAGTCAAGAATATTCGAAAGTTTCTGAATAATTAAATAGGGCACCGAACCGAACGCTGTTAATGCCGCGATCGCACTGTTAACCGTTGATAATTGCTGGATTGCTATTGCCTGAATATTGTTTTTGAAGCCTCAATTTATGCGTTTTAATCGCTCCGCTCTCGCCGTCGCTGCCTCTGCCTCGGCTACCGCCGCTGCCTCAGTCGACGCAGACGTCGGCAGCGCAGTCACAGTGGGGCGTTGAGTGGGAATATTCACACCCACACTCAGAATAATCGCCACCAAGTTGAATCGACTCGAAAAAGCCGGGCGAAATGCCCGCAAGTGAGAGGGAATTTGATTTTGATTTTGATAGAATTACCCGGTAGTCGTAAATTAATTGTGATACCCTGATTGGTTATGTACGTACCACTTTAGCTTTATTTTTTTAGCGCCGAACGGTAGCGCTCGATTTAGCCTTTAATCGCGGCGACTGGCCATAAATACACTGATACACTGCTAAATAAATCCATGCGCAAGCCATATTCAAGGGGAAATAATTTGATTCTCATAAAAAAATGTGGCAAAGCCATATGCTTTTTACTAATTTATTTTATATTATTTTGCAAAAAATGGAATCTGGTTAAAAATTTCCATTTAGAAAGTCAGGAATTTTGTAGACGTCGACTTAGAACCAAAGTTCTGTATATATAATAATTAATTGATTTTGCTTTAAATATATTTACAAATAAATTATAAAACAAGCTAGATTAACCATATTAAGGAAAAAAGTCCTGTTTTATGAATTTTTTTTTAATATAAGAAGTTTTGTAACAACTTAAAAAAATTAAAGTGTATATTTTAAAACTTTTCATTCGATTTTATTGCTTTAATCCCAAAATTCACAACTATTTAAGCTACTTTTTCTTTTCTTTAAGGCTTGTTTATATCACTATTTTTTGTAATTCATAGTTGGCTTTCTCAGTGATTGCAATTAATTTTTACCGGCAAAACGTGAAAATAAGAGACAAAATAACTCGCTAATTAAATCTGCGTGGCTTGTCATTTATTTCACTCTTTAAATATTTATTTATTCATTACTTTCCCAGCTCTTTTCGCTTTAAAAGCCAAAGGTTTCCTGTCACTAAAGAGGATAAATAACAATGGCATACTTTCAGGCAGCCTGCGCAAAGACCACACTGCGTATGTGTGATTTTTGGCATGTGTGACATTTGATTGCTTGGCTACATCACACATACGCCGCGTTGGCCTGGCCACGCCCCCTTCGCCCGCCCCGACGGCTTGTTTGCATCTCTATAATTAGCGCAAGTCATACACCGCTTCTTTCTGACATCAGTAATGAGTTCGAGTGCTAACACATCTAAAAACTTATATACATAATCTCCCACGGGAAGAATATTGGTTGCGCTAATAATTCAATTTGAATACTACAGAAGGGGGGTGGTGTTGGAAAAATGTGAAATATCAGTAATCAATCATTATTTTATCACTTCGATCAATCAGTATTCATAGGTGCCTATAACATGCAAGTTTTATTTTTATTTGCAGATCAAAAACAAGTTTTAACTTTAAATGGCTTCTTCGCCAACTCGTTTTAATTTGTACGAAATTAAATTGTTTCAGATGATAATATCTTGTTAGCATAAATGATTATGCTAATATCGGAACCACTCGGTAGCTATGAATTCGTATTTGGAGCACTATGCATACCTTAATGGTTTTTTAATTTGATATATTATAATTTTTAATGGATATTTAAGCGAGCCAGTCAGCCTGGAATTCTCTAAATAATTTTACTGTAAGCAAACAAATGTGTTGTATAACTAAAGTGCTAAAATAATGGTGCCCATTTGTACCGTAGGACCATCATGTGACTATTAACTGGATTTCGGGTTTTTTGTCACATGTGGATTGCTTGCCAACTTCATATAATTAAGGCTCAATTAACGGTTGGATATTATTTTGGGGAACTTTCTGTAAACCGGCGAGAATCACAGACTAGAGGCGATGACGCCTCGCTTAATTACGCATTGTATTTTAATTTCGAATGAGAGGCTTAGCTGCTCAACTGGTTTGCTGCAATTAAATACTTAAATGTACAAAAAAGATACAATATGAAAGAAAGAACGCTTTATTTCAGTGCCCCGATCGTAAAATACCCTAGACTTACAGACCTTTTAAAAAGTATGTTGACTACTTTAACTCAAAGTTTCTTGATTGAGGTATTAAATATAATTATATGTTATACTAAAAAAATAATACTTAAAAGAAGTGTTTAAAAAAACAATCAAATATGGTAACTTTCTTACAAATGGTTGAAAATTATTAAAGTATATAAAAAATTGTTTATATAGCTTATTACATTCTAACAACCTACTTTGAAAGCTCGCAAAAAAAGGTACAGCTTTTTTAGTTTTCAGTTTAAAAAAAAAGACAGACTATATTGACGTATTATCTGTGTATTGATTTATTGTTCTTTTTTCAAACCTTATACTCTATAATTATATTTCCCATTGAGTAATAATATTAAAATTTAGAATTTAAGTATATATGTCCCTACATTTCTTTAAAATAATTTAAGACAATATTAAAAAAAAAGGTCTAAGCCTAAAATATTATATACTATATTCCAAAAGTATTCCATCTGACATTGATTAAATTTGTATGAGAGGTTTAGAAAGACCCTTCAAATAAAGATACCAAAGCAATACTCACAATCTCCTCGTGCAGCGCATCCTGTGGCTGCATCTGGTGTCGCAGACGCAGTGCCTCCAGATCCAGGGCATTGATGCCCGATGGCATGGATATCGAGTTCCGGCGGAGACCCGGGGCAAAGGCCTCCGGCGAGGGCGTGGGCGTGGGTGTGGACTCCTCCTGTTCCTCCCGATCCTCCGGTTCCTTCTCATTGACCACCTTCAAAAGCGGCAGCTCCACATTACGTCGCTCGCCGAGGGATTGCTTCCTGGCCATGTTTCCCAACAGCTGTCGCTGCTCCGGCCTCTCAGCCCTTCCATCCCGCTCATCCTCATCCGTATCCGCGTCCGCGAAGGCGAATTCCGGATGCCGGCCATTGAGCGCCTGCGCGGCTCCCGATCGCGAGGAGTGGGCCATTTCACCCACCGCTTCTGAGTTCCAGCGGCTGCGTTCCAAACCCGAACGCGTTTCACTGGCGAATGAAAAGGGTTGAGCGCCAAGCGGAACCCCAAATCGCCGGCAGAGCGAAAGAGAGCGATGGCACGAGGGAGGGGGGCAGTGGGGGAGCGGCGGTGAGCGGACGGATTCGATTGCCATCGCTGTTTGCCTTTAATCAGCGCTTATCATCGGACGGCGATAATCGCACACCTGCCAAAATAAAGTTGGCAAAGTAATACTATATTTAGATTATTAAGTTCCTACTCTTATTTTTGGGTTTTTTTCGAAATTTTACTGGAAATAAATATTAAATTGAAAGATACATAGGTCCATAAGAAAAGTTATACAAGCTTGTTCTGATATTTACTTTTGAGATATTTCATTGAACTCGATATTCGAAAAACTTATGTCATTTGAAATAAATTTAATACTCTTTTATAAAAAGAATACTTTTGAATCTACTAAAAAAACTCGAAAGTGAAAAACGCAACGGCTCTGATATTAACATAAGCCCATCTAATATTTGACGAACAATTTTAAAACCTTTTCGAAATGTTTACAACATACTTTAAAATGTCAAAAAGGTTAGTTACCTTATAGATTTTCTAACCTTATTTTCAAATTTAAACAAAATAATCCTTTCCATACTCGTAATACTACTCTGTATAAGATTAGAAATTATCCAATTTATTTTTTTTTTTTACAAAATTCCTTAGTTTTTTGATCTCAAGTCAGATTTCTCAGTGTATATTTTTTTAATCGTAGTGCAGCGGTTACGCAGATATAGCTGATCCGCCTCTTAACTGCCCCCTTGAACGCCTTTTCGGAATTCTTTGTGTCGCCACTGTTTGAACTCTGCGACTGTTCTCTTATTGATTCGGCTAATTAAATTCGTTTTCTTGGCCATAAGCCCTTGCCGTTGATTCGGCCATTTGTTTGCCCAGCTAATTAGGCGCAATCTCGCTCTCTCCCGCAAAATTCTCGACCTTGTTTCGGCAGTAAGCGTACACGAAATACAAAAATCAAACACTAAAAATTAATCAACTGACAAAGTCAAGAGCGAAACTCGTTCGTCTGCCGATCCGATCGATTCGATTCAATTGAGCAGCGTCAACGAGGGGTTTTTAATAATTACATGTGTTACCTGATAAGGTAAACAAAACCAACCCAATCACCCACATCCAGGCGTCCCCATCCCGAACCCCCCCCTTTTCGCATAAACATCCCCTGCTCGGAATAGTAATCTCACGGGCCCGGAATGGTACAACTAATTCGCAATATTGTTTAACAAATTACACTCATAAATTCTCTCGAAGTGGGCAAATATTTGACGATTGAGCTATATTTACGATCAGCGCAACAAAAAAAGGAAAGAAGAGGAGGTAGCAGAGGTACGGGAATATCGGGAAAAAGTTGACGCTACCCGGAAGCGTTATCAGGAAATTTAAGTTTTAAATTAAAAAATTTAAATATATCTTATTTCTCTTTAAGTAAGTTGCTTAACCAAAACAAGAAAAAATTTTTAAGTATTTCTTTGCACAATTTATTTATAGGATGAGCCCTAACTCAACATTCGTAAAGTTTTTATCTCTTACGAAAATTTCATAAAGCGAAAGTCAAATAATTTCACATTAGTCAGTGCTCACTGTACCTAAGTCACCACGTAAGAAGGCAATCAGACAGAATCAAATATTAGAGTCGGTAATAAAACGATTTAGTGAAACAAAAAAACAGGCAAACTTTTACAGCTCCTGATAAAACCCACTACAGTAAAGCTAGAAATAAGTCTATCTCAGAAATACTTTCCCTAAAATAAAGTTATAAAACGTAAAACTTAACTTACTTAAGATGGGTTCACAAATATTATAAATTCTTCCAATTATGATTTGCATCTTCTAATAAGAGGTTTCACTGTCCCACGTGAAAAGCCACTGGGCTAACACACTACCGACTGATGAAAAGGCAAATTGCGAAAATAAACTTGGATTGCGAATTAATAAACACTTATACGACTCGTTATAATGCCGTGAGGCGATGCCCGAGTTCAGAATTAATGAACCCAGATAATTGAAATGCAACCCGCGATTCAAAGTCACCACCAAAGTTGGTCAACTCTCGAAAAATGTGCGATATTATTATTTTTAGCTCTTACAGACGTTACCAGGAATTTTTGATGACTATTGTAGTAGTTTACGAAGACTTTCTGAATAATATAAGAGCATTTTTTCATTTTCCTTATACTTAAATCTGTAAAAAAAGAGGCACAGTAATACAAACCATGAGCTGCCAAAAACCATCCATCAAATAAGAGAAAATAGTTGCTATGCCCTCATAGACTCTATGCCAAATTAAGTTCTTCAGATTATCAGTTCACCGCAGTCGCACAAGATATTATTTTTAAGTAATTTTGAAAAGGGGAAAAATGCAATTTGTTTTTATTATTATTTTTGTTTTCAATAAATTGTTTTTAGATTTGTTCATTTGGTTTAGTTGTACACTTAAACATTTGATGAATTTTCCAGTTCTTATACGCTTTTATTTTTAGTTTGTCGTTAGCATATTTCTGCCGCGCTTTGTTGTCGTATTAAATGTGTAAGAAAACATTGATAATTATTTTCGTATTTTTCTTTAAGGAATGTATCTTTTTGTTAGCGTATATATATACTTTTTCGATATATGTTGCCCCTGGCTGTCTTCGCGGTCCCCGAGACGCCCAACAGCATTTGTTTTGCTCAACAGTTACGTGACACGGAAACAATAATCAAATAAATAACGACAGAGCGAAGTTAGTTGTATAGTATTATTAATTATTATATGGAATACACACAAATCTAAAGTAAGCGCTTGCTACATGTAAATGGCCAAAAATAGAAAAACAGAAAAAAAAAATATAGCATAATAAGAATAAACATAATTTTAAATTCACATTATTGTAGGACTATAACTAAACATAATAAATACATTACGTGGACTACGCACATTGAGAGATTAACAAATCCAATACAGATACAGATACAGATATACGAAAAAGATATGGAATCAATTAAATAATATGTAAAATTAATCGTAATAATTGTGTAAATTGTAAATATCACAAGCAGACGTCACTTGCATCGTTGATAAATGTATGCCCTATATGCCATTCTATAAGTATGCGGGTGTGTAATTATGTTCTGCCCTAAATCGTGTGAAATTGTTTCTTTTTTTTGTGATTTTTGTGGGTTTTGTGGGTTTTCGACGTGAAAGAAAGCCATATTCGCTATTTGTGTTCTGCCTATCTCCCTGTCTCTTTCTCTTGCCCGCCTGCCGTCTCTTTCTAGGTTAATTTTTGAGTTGGGTTTTGAGTTTTGTTGAGTTTTGAGTCTCGTTTTCGCATTTGTTCAATAACTATTAACGTTACCTTAAATTTAACTAACAATTTCTATAGAAAGTTTTCGAATGAGTACAATATTTTCAACATTTCATCGCTTTAGTTTTCTGTTAAGTTTATATTGTTTCGTTTAGCATTTGCTTGTCGCCAACCCGCTTTTCTTTTTCGTTCACTCTTGGCTGACTTTCTGATTTCGGTTTCTTGCTCTCAGTTGAGTAGTTCCTTTCTAGGCCTTCCTACGTACATACAAATAAATAAATGATCAATGTTTGTTGATTTGTTTGCTAAACATTTATGTATATATGTATATATATATGATGTATATTTGTGTATAATTAAAATTGACTTTTTACAATTTATTCTTCATAGATTTTCCATTTAGCCGCTGCCTTCCTATGAGCAAAAAATATACAAACAAAAACGGAACAAAGGGTGTTTTGGAAAAAAATATGAATTAAATATTACGCTGAGGTTGGCTTAAATATACTCTTCTATATATTTCCTTTTTCGTTTATAATGTATGCGTGTCTGTGAGTGGTGTGTGTATATATATATACGTATATATACCTATATATATTGTATAATGAGAATCGTCGGTTCTGCTTGATCTAAATTGGTGCCTGTGTTTGCTCTATGTGCTAAGTGCCGGAAACATTTGAAACATTTTTTGTTGCTGCTGTTAACATTTTCCAACTCCATCCGATCTCTGGACCAGACCAAGTCAGGTCATGCCAGACCAGACCAGACCATCCCATCCGCATCCCAAATTGGAGCATCGAGAGCCAAGGCGATTGCAATTGCTTGTCAATGTACAAATTATATAAATGTATATATATCAGTGCCAAATATACTTTACAATATATATGGGTTGAGGCTTTGGGTGCAGCAAGCAGCGGGCAAAAGCATGAATCTCTGAATCCACAGATTCCGGAGCCCTTGGAGAACTGGCCAGCCGGAATATGGCAAGCTAACCGAAGGAGATGGTGTGGTATGTGGGTTTAGAAGCGGAGTGGCCAGCGAATGGAATTCTTCCACCACCACCACCGACCCACTAACGAACAATGTGCAATGCCTCGGCCCGCCTGGTGATGTTCGGTATGGTACTGGGTGGTTTAATCTGTGCTTCCTGCCGCCGACGCCGCCGTTGCTGCTCCTTCTGCTCCACTGGCTCCAGCTCCTGCTTCTGCTTCTGCTCCTCCTGCAGCGCCTTCGGCCTTCCCTAGTCGCCGCTGTCGTCCCACTTGCGCTCCTCCATGATGCGATCAAAGCAGTCCGCAAGGAATGCATGCTGCAGGATGGAAAGCCACATTAATTAAATGCATTTCATTCGAGGGTTGGCATGGATTTGTGGTCTATATATGTATATATAGTGCGCAGCTGAACTTCTCGCTACATTACAGTTCTAATCAACCCGAAAATTAATTATAGCCTCATTTGAATATGCAATGTGTTTGTCTATTTGATGCACACAAAGGTAATTATCTTCATTTGTAATTTACCCCAATACTACTTGTACAATTTGGTATGGCAATACAAATAACCTATTGTTTTGCAGATTGTTAGCTTAAATATTTATGAGAAACACATTTTTTAGATTATCTAGGGTTTTAAAAACTTAACTTTGTTTAGTTTAGACCCATTAAAACACCAAGAGGTAAACAACTATTTTAAGCTAATCAAGAGTTAAGCAGCGCACTATAAAGGACAGGGCTTTTAAGGATCCAACATACATATGGCGTGTAGACTTTGACCCAACGTGCTGGCTTATCTGGACGATTGTACTGAAAGCAGAATGACATGGACTCCTCGTCGCTCTCGGAGCGCGTGATGCTATCCCAGGTCAGCTCGACCATTTGCGCCTCCAGCGAGCCATCCTCACGGCAGGCGTGCAGCCGAAAGCTCTTCATGCCTGTCAAGAAATCGAAGTAATTAAAAGTGATGGTATTAATGAAAACAAGAGACTACGAAAACCACTTTAAAAGGACTTTTTAAATTCTTAAATCGTTTAAGCTCACAAAAAGCGTAATACAAAATACAAATAATAATTTTTTTGTGATATTTTGAGTCGTTTATAGGCATTTCGAGAAGTATAATCAAATTTTTTGGGTTTTTGGAGCCTTATCTCGAAAAGTTTTATAACCATAAAACATTCTTCAGAGAGAAACATCCTGCTATAGTATTAAGTTATGTTTTTCTGGCATGTTTTCTAAATTTAGATAAAGCCTTATCGCAAATTTATCACAATATGGTAATTACCATGAAATTTAGCCTTATCTTGAACAGTTTTCATAACAATTTATCCCTCTCAATTATTTCTTGAGCACTTTAAAATGGTTCCGATAAAACAAGGGCAAAGCCACTCACCCACGGCGGGCACCACGTGGCCCTCCTTGCGACTATCACAGGAGCAGTGGGGAAAAACAACGTCCCCGTATCCTGGCAGTGTGCGGGCCAAAGCCAGATAGTCGCCCGCCTTCTTCGCGTCCTGCAGCGCCTTCAGCTCGTACAGGCGTCCATCGGCCCGGATATTGCCGCGATTCACCTCGTCGACCGCCTGATAGAAGACAAACCGGGCAGCCTGCTCGCCATCCGGCAGCGTCAGCTCCTTGGCCACCGAGAAGAGCCAGCGCCGGACGCACAGGCAGGTGGACGAGGCGGTACTGTAGTTCTGCACGTACAGCTGATGGGGAATCTCGTGCGGTTGCAGTTTTCGCTCGAAATTGTATTCGACAATCTCGAACAGGTAGAAATACTGCTGCGTGTAGGCGGTGAGATTGGCGCGCTGCACCAGAATCTCCCACACCACCTGGGCATTGGAGGACTTCTTCACCGACACGGTGCTCACTTCGTGGTCGGGCAGCATCACCTTGATATCCACCGGCGAGGCGGATATATCGTCCTCGGTGTCGGTGAGAAAGTCCTGCACAGCATCACTTTCGGCAATCACCCGCACCGCGCACACCTTCTCCAGATACTGCTCCAGACCACGGCGCCTCGTGTCCAGCTGCTGTTCGCTCAGCTGGAAGGGCCACTTGCCGGGCAGCTTGGGGAAGTTGAAGCCGGAGAACTCCTTGCGCAGCAGCGAGTGCAGGTTGGCGAACTCCCGATAGCGACGCGAACACAGCTGCCTTCCAGCCATGTGTATATTGAAGACAATGTACCGCTCGCCATTCCGGTTCACAATCCCATAGTCGGGTATGCTATGAAGAGAAAACATATTAATAATCCTTCTAAGATCCTTTGCTGTGCAGGCACTTACCTAATGGGCAGCGAGCGTTTGTCCGAGTAATCAATGTAGGAGTAGCCGGTCTGATCCTCCTGCGGCTCCAGTCGATCGGCCTCCTAAGGGTAAGACAAATGTTTAAACAAAGTAATATAAAATATATATTCAAACGGAATTATAGCATGTTGCCTTAAGAAAAATTTTTCAATTGTTTTCTTTATCCTAAGGTATTTTCTATATATATAAAACTCTTGTTATTTTTTAATAAATCAACCCAAAACCCTGAAAGCAAGAGCTACGGCAATTAATTTTGTACTACATGTTCTTATTGTCATGAAAGTTTGTGCTAAGAACGTTTTTTTCCCTAAGTTAATGCAACAGTTAAGTTAACTTTGGCAAGCTGAAGTTTATTTACCCTTGCAGATCGTTCCTATGGGAGCAATGTATATACAGAACTTTCCGACTTTTAGAAAATTTAAAATAATCAAAGTAATATCAAGACAATGTTGCATTACACATTTTTTTCGTTGTTCTGAAATAATACAAAAATGTTATATACCGGAGTAGAAGAGAATATGATCAAAAATAACGAAGCTATAATTATTTTCCCATTATTTATTCGATTGTTTCCCATTTTCTTTTTTTCAGTATTTTTTCGAATATTCCTACGGGAACTATAGGGTATAGTTGTCCGATTCCGCTATATCTGAATAATATACAATCTGCAATATTAGTATTACGACTTTTGGGAAGGTTTCATCCCGATAGCTTTAAAACTGAGAAAATAGTTTGCGTAGAAACGTACAGACAGACGGACGGACAGACGGACAAACGGACGGACGGACAGACGGACGGACAGACGGACAGACGGACAGACGGACGGACGGACAGACGGACAGACGGACAGACGGACAGACGGACAGACGGACAAACGGACGGACGGACAGACGGACGGACGGACAGACGGACAGACGGACGGATGGACGGACGGACAAACGGACGGACAGACGAATGGACCGACGAACGGACAGACATGGCTATACTCGTCTGGTGATGCTGATCAATAATATATATACTTTATGAGGTCGGAAACGCCTTCTTCACTGCGTTGCAAACTTCTGACTGAAATCATTATACGCTCTGCAATAGTATACTAAAATTTTTAAGCAGTAACTAATATTTTCCTCCTCCCAGGGTATATCTATTTATTTTTTCTCTCACCTGCTGTGTCACCGATATCACTGTCAGAGTTAGGCAGTCACCACCGGATTTGATCAGATCCACGACCTGTTTATGTGTGGCTCCCTCCACGCTGACGCCGTTCCTGCAATGTAATAGAGACAAGCATTAAAATACCTTTCTTTACATAGGAAGAGATATATTTTAGGATCTAGAATGAAATCGAACCGAAGACAGCGCTTCTCTAGAGCTGTCAACTGTGCAAACTGAACGGAATGAAAAGGCAGCATTTCGCTGGAAATTGAAAAACGAGAGTGGAATCGATTCCGAACGATCGTCGCAGGCGGATTAAAGGCGTTGCCATCGGCCACAGATCCATTTAAGCGAAAATAATAACAGCGGGAGCGCAGATAATGGATGCATTGACATCGGTGGAGCGTTGATAAGAAACGATTCCATTCTATTCGGGTCAAGTTGGAATCACACGTATCATATCTTTCTAGGATCGAAGCTTTTGACTGAACTTGAAGGTTGATAGACAGAGAAAAAGATAGGGAGAAAAAGGCAACACAAATTAAATAAACCTATTTTAGTGATAAGAAATGTATTGGCATGTTGTAAAAATTACAGGGAATTATTAAAAAAAGTGATGTTTATATAAATTAAATATTAAGCTACAGGGGTCTTAAAATTCAGTGAGAATCAGAGTGGAAAAAATATTTATTGCACTGCATAGAATACAGCGATTCAATTCAATTAAGTGGGTGCTTTGCAAAATGAAATGGGAACGTCAACAAGTAGCACAAATGTTATTTACACGACCAAGAATCATATTAAGTGAAATCAAATTGATTGCAATAAAAGGCAACAGCGAGTGGCCTTTGATAAGCGCAAAGTATCCAACCCACAGCCAGATGAACACCCACATCCGCATCCACATCCACATCCACATCCACATCATCCATTCCTCGAGTTCCTCCACTTCTCCGGTGGAGTCTGTGTGCTGCGATGCCTTTCCGGTTTGCAATTTGCCATCCGTGCCGAATGTGAAGTAAATAAGTAAATAAATCCAAGCAGCAGCTATCGCCACATTGTGACGCACTGTGGAACGCTTGAAAAGCTCCACAGAGAGCCTCTCAGCATGACTCACATAGCGACATGTCAGAAATCCAGAAATCAGGGGACCAGGCATACCATAATACTGGATGCCATTCGTATAATGGCCGATAAACCCAGGGCGGTAGAGCTGGGGGAAATGGAGAATCGGGAACGTGGGGGAGATTCTCAGTGCAGGAGACAGGCGCAGACAACTGAAAGCCTGAAACTGAAACTTAAACCGAGACGAGAGACTCTGCTCCGGAAACCTGTTTTTGCAATGGAACCCAGCCACTTGGTAAAAATAGTTAAAAAAAAAAACAAAATACAAAAGCACAATCATAGACAAACACAAAGCTATCTATGCATTTATTTATGGCCAAATGCAAATGCAAATGCCTTTCCCTCTTAATTGTGTTCGACAATATGCGCGAATGTTTTCTTGTTTAACGAGAGAGACTTTATCCAATTTCCCCTGATGCTTGGCGTTTTAATTTGAAACATTTGAGCCATCTTAAGCAGCACACTTGTGGGTGTGAATAAAGCTAAATGGGCGAGAAGAGCTTGTAAGCTGGCGCACAGTGGGACAAGGTGGCGCTGCACAGTGGGCGGCCACCCACAATTCGTGACGTGAGAAACAACATCTGGGGGCGTTGCGGCTCGTATTATTATAAACAGCTCCTGAGGGCATTCCCACATATCGATTGATATTTACTCATGAACATTTTCAACTGAAAGCATCATATTTATTTAAGGGGACCTCCCCCATTCTCAATTTCAAATGTTCGTGATTTTTAATGGGGTGCCAAGTGAATTCCAGTTATGTTAGCAAGTTCGTTATTTTATTAGAAATTGGTATTTTAAAGAAAACATTTTTTTTGTTTTATACAAAAAAAAAGTGGGGGTTTGTAAGTGTTCTAGTTTGAAGTTTTTTTTTTTTTAATGAAAATCTTTTTTGGTGCCATAATTGAATTTGCAACACAATAATGTAGATACATATATCTAACATAAAATAAAAAACCAGACAATATACTATAATCAACGTCAAAGGGAGTGCGAGAGGGATGGAAATATGCTTGCAGCAAATCGGCTGTTCTAGTTTATAAACAGAGTCCCCACTAAAATGGTCAGAAAATAGATAATTCCTACACGCAAATAATTTTTAGCTAGAAATTTAAGCCTGATATAGTTATTTAATTAAATTTTGTAACCTAAAATTTTGAATTTTTTAAAAATTTTGGATTAACAATTTTTTGTAAGACCGCAATCCTTGTAAAAACTTTATTTTCCAGTGGAATTTAGATACAAACTCAAATCTAAAAATATCTAGGACTGTTTAAACCTATTTAAGTACCATTTCACAGTGCCATCATAACTTTTCACAGGGTATCTGAAAAGTTGAAAGGCCAAAGCAACAGTCTTCGACAAATACTAATGGCATTTCTATATTCATTTCGGTCAATGTTTATTCGCGATTTGTGTGCTCTCCTCCAGCACTAATTGGACATGGAAATGCGAATGTGCGATGGCATATATGGGGTATTACGGGGAATGCAATTGTTTAAGTTGAGCAAATCGAATAAATATTTGCCAGACACCGAACAAATAATAAAATCGGAAGAAAAAAAATATGTTTATACACAGATTTTTAATAGTTGCGGGCGAAATGAAAATATAATTCGCATATATAGGCTATACAGAGTGGGGTTTTGATGTCTAAAAATATGCAGAGAAATATCTACCCGTACATCTGAACGAGAATATCCCCGCTGGATATTCGCAATCAACGAACAAAGCCAACATACGCCTGCATTTATATTTAATTTACCTTGGACACGTAGTACTCGCTGCTACTCTTGCAACTGAAATGTAATTCCATTAACGGGAATGGAAATCGAAAATTAATTAAGCCCAACAAGAATCCGGTGGAGGACTTGACATGAGTGCTTAACAAGTGTCCTTCTGCCATTGCTTAATTCTCGTTTTCTGTTTCTGTTTGATGTGTTTCTACCCCTCGGAATTGAACTCGAACTCGATTCCCGATTCCCCCCCCCCCCCCCCCCCCCCCCCCCCTGCCATGTTTATTTCTGGCTTAGTTTAGTCCGCATGAAACCGAAAAGTGAAACCTGAAAACATGAAAACCTGAAACCGCCACCGAACTCTAGGAAATGCGGAAATGTGGGCCAGCCAGCCAACCAAGTCGAAACAACAACGACAACGACGACCACGAGACCACATCCACATCCACATCGTAGTCCCCATCCAATCCAAGTCCATCCAGTGACGTAAATCTATTGATTATTGTCGGGGCATATGCCACAAACCAGCAACAACAACTGTAACAACATTGACACAGAACCAAACCGCAAACACAAATTCGTGGCAGCATAAGAAAAACATGCAGGACGACTTGGAGGCCAGGGACTCGATTTAGCAATACCCAATAAATATTTATTAATTGGGGAAGAACAACATAGAGGGGCTTCAAAAAGCTCTATTAATAACTACGAATTATTTCCGAATTTCGGTTTTTGATTTAAGGTTTCTATGTCGAACCGTATTCTCTGCACATGGGTCTTTCAGAAAAGTATACTTTTCTTTTATATTTATGCTACAAATAATTTGTGATACTAACTTAATTTCACATATTTTATATTTTGTATAATATTCATGCAGTATTTTTAAGGTTACAAAGGCTCTGTTAATAGCTACAAATTATTTGATTTGTATATGAAACCATATTCCCTATCCTCCATAAAAATAAACCCATATTTTATAGTTTTACTGAGATAAATTTGTTTTTTTAACCCCTGGGACTTTTGGGTAGCACACTAGTCCATATAACACACGTACAAAACAAGGTAACTCGAGCTCCCTATAGGTGGTTCATATGGCTGGGCAAATGTGCTGGCTACAAATCAGCTAATGACCCTTCAATAACTCAAGCCATATGCCACAAAACATTCGACCCGTGTGGCAAGTTTGAGTTGGGAAATTGTCTGCCACTTGCGTGTTTAAAGGCTTCTTAACACTCAATTTAGTTTCGGCCCGAGAAGATGAACTTTAAATTGTTGGCTTAAACTTGTACATACGAAAAACGTATATGCTATGTACTTGTTTGTGAAGGGAAAATACCTTGGGAGTAATAGGATGAAAGCACAGGAGTTGAAAAGGAAAAAAAAAAACGGAGAAAAGAGGGAACAAAAGTGAAGGAAATTTCCGGCTCAAGATGCAATTGTTCGTCTTGGTTTCAATCAAGTTCCTTTTTTTTTATTGTTTGCAATACTGGCAAAGTTGTTCTCTGAATTCTTTGGGTGAATTTTTTCGTGTATCTTGGATACACGCACTGAAAGAAATTTTAATATGCAGGGGCAAGATGGAAAACAGATCATATAAAATGGATTTTCCTTCTTTTTTTTTACAGAGTGAACCTTTTTTCTCAATTGAATTCTTTTGAATGTCACGTTTTATAACAATATAAATGCCCTTGTATTTTCTCTTTCTAATTTTTTTTATTGTTATATATTTATTTTAATGTTTCTATTTGTGCATTTTGCATTGGCATGCCTGTTGTGCATTTTTTACGGGCACTGCTGAGAGGGCGAAACGAAAGGCAGTCTGAAAATAGTACATAATCCCCATTGATTGAATCCCACAACCTTAGAACAACTACCCACGACCTCCCAGTCGCAAGTACAATGTCAAGTGGGCTGGGGGATGGCCAAGTGCAAGACGACGTGCACAAAAGATGCAGTTGGAATATGGCTAAAAAGACTGTCTGACTGCGCCGGGGGGTCCTTGGGGTCCTCAATTATGTCATGTATATCCAGAAGTATCCATTCACTGGTCCCGTTTCCATCGAGAGATGTCTCAAAAGGCCGCTGGCAAAAGGGTTCAGCAACTCATCAAACCCTCTTCAGGACTAATCCTGAACGAGGGTCAACGGACTCATCCATTTGGTTCCTAAACATCCAATAGTCATATGGTCATTCACACAGGGGCTATTAGATACTTGACAAGCCCAAGTTCAAAGTGCAGCTAAGTTAGTTGTGCCATTAAATCACCCGAATAGTTCAACATCTCGACGCTATACTATCAGGCCAAAAACTAAGTGACACAAGTAATTGATGCCCCATTTTCTCGTTGAAATGAATTACGCTTCATGTATGAGTTAATTTAGTCAACAAAGTTGAGACGCAGCAAACACAAATTGTCCAAGGAATTTATTTATTCAATTTAAATGGACAACAAAACAAAGTGGGGGTGTGAAACTTTCTCCGCTGCAATGTGGGTTAAATTCTCAGGCAAATTGTGTTTTCTTTATGCAAAAGTTTATTATTTTTAATTGCCTTACTAAAGTGAAGGCAAGGATACACATTATATTTATTAGATTTTAGATTGTTTGCACCATCAAGGCAATTGAAATTGACCTTTGATTTTATTGTATTGCAGAGTGATATTTAAAACTGATTCTGGGGCAAACTATCAAACTGACATATCACTTTTAATTACTTTACGGATTAACGTATCCTAATAAAGTGATTAAATGTATCACATAATTTTAAACGGTGCACATTTTTAGTTTTGGGCTTATTTATTCCATTTCAAAGCTAAATTATAATGCTTTCTAATGGTTTTTAGTTTAAGTTCCATCAGGTAAAATCGAAATGGCAACCTATAGACCTCTTCCCTTCAAATAGTAATACCGAATTTTTTCCCTTCGGATCTAGTTCATTTTTTGGACTTTTATTTCTAGAACCAATCAGCACACCTCGATGAAATCTTCAGCCCCTTTGCGACCCTCACAGAAATACCCATTTCGAAAACCTATGCGGACCAATCAGTGCGATCTTGAGACCACTTGAGATTCAAAGACCTATCTAATCACCATATAGCCTGTAGTATTATACCTAGCCACCAGTTCTTTGTGCCTGCCAGTTTGTCCGTCGATTTGAAACCGATTAGAACGATGGCTAGAGGGCTAACATTGGATTCCCATTCCCAACTGCTATTCCTCATGGCGGGTGGACTACTCATCGTGGGTTTAGCTATTGTGGACTCATTGGAATGCTACGCCTGCGATTCCGCAGAGAACTCGGAGTGTGCCACTCGACCGGGTCAGCAGCTGGAAGTGGAGGAGTGTTCCCAGGCGAATGACGAGTGTGTCATCTCGATATCGGCGGGACTAACGCGACGCGGCTGCCTGACGCGACTATATCCCAATGGCTATTGTGCCGCTCCATGTGAACGTTGTAATACGAGTCTGTGCAATCGACACGTTTATCCCACGGATCGTTTGCGATGCTATCAGTGCAGCGGAGCGGAGTGCATCGATGTGACCAGTTCACCGCAGTATCTGTTGCCATGCCCGGTCTATAAAGAGGGCGACAGATGCTACACGAACTTGTACCATCTTTCCAACACCATGCGTGGCTGTGAGGCCACCAATATACCGGATAGCTGTCCTCATGTCTGCCTTAAGTGCAACTATAATGGCTGCAATACGGAGAAGACCATCACCGAATCGCGTTGCCTTCAATGCACCCACAATCGATTGTCTCCTAATCCGGACTGCCTGAGGAATCAGGCCGAATCGGAGGATGCGCAACCAAGGTGCTCATTGGACAACACAACGGTCACACATTGCGTCAACAGGGTGATGTACGGACATCGGGAGAACTGCTTCACCTATCAGAACACCCAAACGGAGCTCGTACAGCGGGGCTGCTCCACCACAATGGGATTCTATTCCAGTGGCGTGGTGACCCAATGCCATGGTGAATTCTGTAATGCCAATTGCCAGGATATCGTCTGTGCCGCCTGCAATTCCACCGCCGATCCAGGATGTCGGGCGGGACGAAATTTGCCAACGGAAAAGTGCGCAGCTGGCACTACGGCCTGCTATTCCTGCGAGCAAGGTTAGGGTGAGTGGGTGGTTTCGGGGCAATCGGGTCTGGTAATACTTATCGAAAGACCCACAAACTAAACTAAACTATACTAAATAAAATGTTTAAAACAAAAAGCACAGCTTGAAGGATTTTTAGTCATGGAAAACCATTACTTTTAATAGATATTGATAATAAAGACCAAATCTAGTTCACGATTTTACAAAATCTTTACAAATGTGGACGCTAGACAGGTTTAAGCGTTTGTAGGCGTTAGAATGGGCGTGACTCTCTGCTGAGACAAACTCAAAGTCCCAATTTTCTAGCTTTTATAGTTTTCGAGATCTCAGCGTTCATACGGACGGACAGACATACGGACAGACGGACATGGCTAGTTCGAATCGGCTTGTGATCCTGATCAAGAATATATATTATATATATTTTATAGGGTTGGAAAGAAGGAAGCGTTTCCTATAACACACTTTCCGACGAATCAAATATACTTTTTTACTCTGCGATTAAAGTGGTATAGCGAGCTGTAGAATGTTTTAAAAGAATCCATTTATCATAAACTATTATAATGGATTTAAAACCTAAAATATTTTAGACGTAATCTGCTGCATCTGCTTTTAAATATAACAATTTAACAACAAGTTGAACCATTAAAACTAAAATGATAGCTTTAAGGGTTTGAAAACATTCCATTTAGAAACCTTTGTATTCTAATGGCTTATAAATGTTGTGTTTAAAATGAATATCGTTATAGATATAAATATACCCCTATTTTTGCAGATACTTTTCTGCGTCGTGGCTGTGCGGATGAGAACTTTGCACCTGCTGGCCCGGGCGACAGTTGTCAATTGTGTCGGGATGCCGATTCGTGCAATCGCTACTCCGTCCGGAGTTGCTATCGCTGCAATGCCCAGGATCAGGACACGGATTGTGCGGCCATGGACCTGCCCTCGGCGATGACGACCAGCAATTGCTCCAGCCCAACGGAGCTGTGTGTCAGCACAGTGGTCAGTCGGCTGGACGGGATCTATACGGTGCGGGGATGCGAGGGTCAGGTGCCGGAGTGCTCCGCCAACGATCCTTACTGCGTCCGGTGCAACGGAAGTCTGTGCAACTATGCACCAACTCTTTGGAGGCAGACGCAAGTCGGTTTGGTTACGGATCCGGATAACTTGCCGGATAACTGGTGGTCACTTCTGCAGTACTGGTGGTCCCGAAAACTCCGATAATAACCTCCAATAAAATGTGTACTGATAACTTTTTCAGGGGCATAGCGAGGGGCGGATGTATTTAACGGGAGCAACGCCCCCATCCAAATAAACCATATCATTCAGATAACCAAGGCAAGGTTGACTATACGGGCAATCTATTCCTTATCCAAAAAAATAATAAAAATATATACCATTGTGAGAAACACAGAAATAACTAAAACTTAGAAATCATTTTGAAAGGCGTTTAAAAGTATGCTACAATGTATTTTCAATACAAAACTGCTATGGATAGTTGTAAACCATAGTAACCATTAGTAGTACAATGTAGTAGTTCTATCTAAAACGTAGCTTGAAATAAAGTTCGTAGTTATTAAAATTGATTATTTATAAAGCAAGGTTTTTATACGTTTTAGACGTACAAAAATTTAATTTCTTTTTCAATGCCAATTGATAGATTTTTTTACGTAGTTGTGAATGCTAATTACCCATAGGTAATAACAAGCTAGAGTCCAAAAGCCACTTTGCCTTTAATGTATATACTCATAATCTTAGTAAAATTTTTAGCAAATTTTTATGTCTTTCATATTCAGTAAAGTAAAAGAAATAAGAATAAATTACTGGGATTTAAGCGCTTGGTTCCAGTTGAAAACTGGTTCGCAAAAGGCGGAAACCAAATGCAAATTTGTTTGCTTTTGCTTTCTGCTTTCTGCTTTTTGCTTTTTGCTTGCCCTCTGCAGTTTGTGCTTTTTTGTTGCTTTTGCTTTGCTTCTGCTTTTGTTAGCTCACGCGCAGCCGAATTATGTGTGTCGTTGTTCTTGTTGCTATTTTCGCTGATAATGAAATGATGGATACTGCAAATAGCAACAACAAGCCGCATAATAGACAGCCCCCCCCCCTTCACCACCCCTCCCGCCATTTTTGCACGTCACACATTCTGTTTGCAATGGGGAAAAGTGTGGAAAATTTGCGAATTTTTCGTTGCCGACGAGAAGGTGACGATGATAATTAAGTTTGCGTTGGGCGTCGAGCGTCGAGCGACGAAACTTTGGCAAAATTTATTAATTGAATTTCATCCCGAACCGAGGAGATAGTGGGCACTGTAAGCTAGAAAGAGAGAGCGAAACCGCACCCACGTTGAAAATGAATTGAAACTGCAAGAGCAACGAAATACAGTGAAGACTCTATTGCACCAGACTTTGTTGGAGTGACTTACTTTTATATCATTTCCTAATATCTAAATCCTACTATGTTTTTAAAATTATATTGATTTTATAAATAAAAACTTCAAAAGAGTGATTTAATTTTGCCTGTCAAATCATGTAATTTAAATGTTTTAAAAATGTAAACTTTTTAAATAACTTTTTCAGAGTGAATTAAATTTGGGTGTTTTTAAGTATCAATCATATGATAAAACAATTAATAAAAAAATTCTTTTTTTTTTAAATAGAGATCTAAAACACCACATTTTACTGGTTTACCTTGTCGAGAGTTTACTGTATATGAGTAACGAAATAAAATAAAATGATTGATGGACAGCCTTGAATGTGGAGAAACGGAAGGAAAGAGGGAGAGAGAGAGAAGGCAGGACAGAGGATGGCCACTGATAACGGGTATCGAGACTTAAATGTCAAAGATGCTAAACAAAAGCTTTGCTAGACAGAGACAGCACATACTGGCAAATAGCAGAGTAAAAGAAAAAAGAAACAATACAAATGAGAAAAGAAAATACAAGTGAGCATTTTAATTAGCCTGCATGCAATAGTGTTGGAATGAGTGCCCATATGTGTGTGTCATAATATTATGCCATTCAAGAAAACATAACAGAAAAAAAGTGAATAGGAGGAGGAAGAGGAGTACCGTCATATATTAAAGTTAGGTTTTAAGGTAGGGAATTAATAAACATTCAACATAAAACCATTACCATAACCATTGTCTCAAAAACGAATAAAATAAAACCAATTCATTGATAAAATTTCTTTAAAGACCTCACGCCACTTGTTTAATTTTTAACTAGCTTATTGGATATTTAAAAGTCTTGATTTATTATGTGTATTTATTTATAAAATGCTGTTCTCTACGCTGTCAAAACTTTTTAACACAAATCCAGGCAATAAGTCAAAAATCAAGCAAGTGTCATAAGGCCTTAAGGCCTTTATCAACATTCCCCTGACTCATTTTTCTTCACCATCAAACTTCCTCATTCCAGTTTTATTTTAACAGGAATTCATAGAAAACGATAAATGCCTGATAACATTGCATTATTAGAAAGAAATATGAGCTTTGCAGCTGTAGCTGGACTTTATCTTATCCTACCAACGTGTTTAATTTGAATAGGTTGTTTACATATTAACTGATATTTGAATTTGAATTTAATTTGAATCTGTTCTTTAAATATTAACTGATAGTTAACAAGTATTTTATTCAAGCTCCAAACTTAATTGTACCTCACATTATAATGACATTTGGTATGGAATTAAAACCATATTTTATGGTTCCGATCCAATAACCCCTACATATAAATACCATACCCTTTGGCTCCTTGTTATTCATAGAAATACTGGTTCAAGTGCCTCCCACTTTTCAAACTTCGGATAGCAACCCTCTAAAATGGGTGGATAAATCCGACAGAACAACAACAAAAGCAACAACCACCTCACTCAGAAAAAAGCAACATACACACATACAGGCAAAAGTGTTTATTGATATTCCCGGGCATTTTTGACCCACTACAAACACACTTCCACTTCCCACTTCACTCCCATCTCCCTCAAACGCCCCATTCCCACCCAAAAAGTGGGCGGGGTCAGAGGTTGGACATGCAAGCCCTTCGTTGGGTTAACTTCACTTACTTAACCCCAGGGGCACCCCAATAATGCCAACACCCTAAGCCCTGCGCTTAAGGCGCTTATTCTGAAGATTGCTTTTTGAATTTTGACAACTTTTTGCAAGTTTTTTCATTTACACCAGGGGTTAAGCAAACATCCTGCTGTACTAAAAACTATACATAGTTCGAGCTATAATTTGATAAAACAAAAGTGTTAAACTAGACCCAAGTTTTAAACCAAATTATCAAGCAGCTTAAAACGAGGATGCCAACATGTTATAGCATCAACTTTTACCCATTTTCCTAATTGGTCATTTGCAATAACTAGCTAACGTATGAACTCAAAGTTTTAAAGGGTTTATTTAGAAGCAAGAAGGCTACTTTTTTGCTTTACACAGATGGTAAAGTGTTTTTAGATATGTCAAAAGTACAATTTTAGGTACAAAAACAATTATTTTCACATTCCTGGATTACAAATAACCATGAATATTTATAAGAACGCAGTTCTTAGGCATTGTGACATTAGGAAGATAAACTCTATATAGAACTAGAATTGTAACCGAAAAGATTTCCATATCACTCTTCGATTCACAATGTTTTACATCAAGTAATTGAGATTTGGGTTCAAAAGAGGGTCCGATCCGGATTACTAATTTAATATAATGTGGAAATATGAAACTTTGCCACAAGTTGTCCTACGAAGTCCTACATCGAAACTACTACCTGACATCTGGAAATTATCAGCACAGATGCGCGAAAGAGGGATCCAAGCCCCTATTAGTATAAACTACTGTGGAAACAATACTTACACTTCCAGAATGCGGTCGCCTTTTTTGATGCCCGCCTTCTCGGCTGCTCCATTTTCAAGGACGGCGCTCACGTGCTGAAGGGGGGCGTACAGCTCGCCATTGATCGAGCGCAGTTGACCCCCCTCGGAAACTTGCCCGCGCACATTGAATCCGAATCCCGTTTCCGTTTTGTAAATGGTGACGACACGGGGTCCATTTGCTGTGGTTACGCCTACGCCCATGACACCCCCTCCGGCCGATGATGCGGACACCACCACTGTGCTGGCGGGGGGTGGGGGTGGGAGGGGGTGGTTCTCGCCAACGATGCTCATTGCGCCGGTCGTTCTTGCTCGCTCGCACTCACTGGTTCTTCACTCGTCTTCCTCACCCCTCTCCTTCGCCGCCTCACCTTCGCCTTTTGCCTCCTCTTTGTTGTTTGCACAATATCTTTTGTTGTGTTGTGGTTATTTTTCTCTTTTATTTTGCGTAATGTTTTTCTGCAACTTCTTTTCGGCACACACCAACACACACGCGGCACGCACGCACACACACACACGTATAGAGACAGGCACCGCCACTTTTACTTTTTCCCCTCCTTTTCCACTCTGCTTCTCTCCACCGCCACTACTCCACAGAAACTCCTCTTCCTCGTTCGCTCTCCTCGGCTGCTCTGCCTCACCTCACACACACGCACGCACACACCGCAAAAAAATATATAATTTAGTGTGTTTTTCCTTTTATTTAACACGTTTCGCGCTGCGCATTTTGTTGCTGGCTTCGCTTCTAGCCGTTGATTTTGCGTTTGGTTTTAGTTAGGTTAGTGATGCAAAAACCCATCGACGCATCGGGCATCGATGTTTTTGGCGATGCCTATCGATGTTTTCTGGAAAATCGATGTTTACCAGTGCTGTCAACTTTTACAAAACAGCTGATAAGCCAACAAAAAAGAAAAAAATAAGAGATTGAAATGAAAGATGAGAAAGTAAAAATAAAGCTTATAAAATGGATACTATCGCGAAGCCTAATACTACTAGAAATTGATTCGCAGCATATGATTCGTACGTTGCTGTTATCGAATCGACATGTGTTTATTTATTAATCAACCCAATTTGCAACAAAATGCATCCCCTTCCATTCGCTGTTTTAGAATTTCGGTAGTGTGGTATACTCTTTCATATTAAGATACTTTAGTGATATCGCAGTCCAAGGGCATTGATATTTCGGTGGCGTTCTTTCGCGCATATCTGATCAGCTGACCTACAATCGATACCTATCGAGCTGACCAACACTGTTATCGCTAGCCGGAAACGTGACGAAAGCAATCCAAATATTTCAGAAGCGCGCAGTGAAGTGACGAATGAAATATAATAAAATGAACATGTTTAAAAAATGCATCCAATTAACGAATTAATTTTTCCTTAAATGATATTTAGTATTACAAAATAAAACTTAACACTTTTATTTTTGTAAAATAATATACATTTTAAGTTTTTAGAACTGAACGACAAACTAGATCAAAGCGATATTTTTCTTAAAAAATGTGAATTTTCAACAAATTAATTCAACTATTGAGAAGGCAAAAATTCCCATTATATTTAAAAATAGCTCGTTTCATGTAGCTTTTTAAACAAACCACAAAAAATATAAGAACATCAAAGGTTCTTATGACTTATTGGGATTATTTCACATTTAAGGAATATATTGTTAAGACACCCATTACTTGAAAAAAAAATGTTTGCATATATTTTCCAAATTGTTTATGTACAATACACTCTTGTATAAAGACTTTCCCGCTCTTTCAAGATTTTATAAATCTGATTTAAGCATCGTTTTTAACGATATGCTTCAGAAAAATAGTTGCAGCTGCCCAAACACCATTGTACCATATCTTTGTCCCCAAAATTAGACGACTGAAAGTAATATAAGGAGTATCGAAGGTTTTGGAGGCGTGACCGCGACCATGAAAAGGGATCATTCATAATTCATACATAGGGCATGGTCGCCGACGCTTTTGGACAAGGATGGGGAAGCTGAAAAATTATGTTTCATGGGAGACGATGATTTCGGGGACTCAAAAACCATAGATACTACCCCCCAACACATGATGTTGAATGCAATGCTCCTCTTTTTATTTTCGTTTGATTTCGTATTGTTTTCGGTTTGTTTTACTGCTGTTCTGTTGTTGATGTCTTATGAAATTTGTTAGATACGCAATGTCTAAGTTGTACATAATTATTTAATCCTGAAGCAGTACTAAAATCACTGCCCTCCGCCTAACTACTAGTAAACGTTTCCTCTTTTTGTTGTTATTACTCAATTACTCACAGGTCATGCATACAAACATACACGTAAAAAAATAGTGCAAAAATGTATTACTTTTTCTTGTTTTTATATATATATATAACAAACGGTACGTTTTTCTTTTGCTTATCGTTTTATCTGCCTTTCAAATAATTATTGCGGGTTCTTATAGGCAATGCTCACATTGCAATTTGCATAAATATTTAATAAAGTATACAATTACATAAGAGCAAAAAGAAAGGGAGGGTTTGAGGAAACCAAAAATACATAATAATACAATTATTTTAGATAATGAAACGCTGACCCGATTTAGGCAATAAATATATATATATGTATACATATGTGTGTAAAGTGCTTTTCTTTTTACGTTCTCTATTCGATTGGCTAAA
Organism: Drosophila suzukii; assembly: GCF_043229965.1. Taxonomy (NCBI): domain Eukaryota; kingdom Metazoa; phylum Arthropoda; class Insecta; order Diptera; family Drosophilidae; genus Drosophila; species Drosophila suzukii. Next base: position 14,821,655 of record NC_092084.1, on the reverse strand, counting down.
ATCAAAGCGAATTGTTCTTGAAACATGTCCAACAAAAATTGGCTAAAACGTATGAGGCTCAATAAGCTCAAGCTTTTCCTAGACTTTCCCTTTTTTTATACACATACAATATACAATTAATTTGATAAAAGTCTAATTAAAATAATTCCTAAGTCCTTAGACGTACAAGAGAAAAATAATTGTATAAGTATTACTAAGTAAAAAAAAAAATACAACTTAATCGGCTGCTACAAAAATCATTTCGTTTTTTCTTTTTCTTTTAAGTTTTATCGTTAACTAACGGCTAGCTTAGGTTTTTATATATATTATAATTACATGTATCTTGCCTGCTCGGCGAGTGGATTTTAATCCGCACGCCCTACAAAATTCCTAAACTCATTAAATACTAAGAAATCACCCTCAAAAATGTGGTGTTTTCTCTGCTTTAGAATTGTTGCTGCTTGTTGATTTTGTTGTTGCTTATGTTGTTGTTGGTTGTTTGGTATGCGATATAGTGGCTATATCCCCGGCGTTGATCCCGATCGCGATCCAGATCCTGTGGACTGGCTGTAATGCCATCTATTTACAGTACATGGAAATTGACGAGAATTTTTGGCTGCCGCGGCTGCTCTCCGATTTCGATTTCGTTGACATCACAGACAGATGGATTGGATGACCCCGCAGGCTCAGTGGTGCCACATGAGCCATCGTTAACTCTTGGCGACGGCCTGCTCCGCGTTGGCCGCTGGTCCAGTAATTCCACTCGCTAATCCAGCAGTTAACTGCTGCTTTCGATCCCACCACTCTTGGATGCTGGACGCCATACGATGTCGGCGGAAGCGCAACGATTCCCCGATACACATCTCCACGAAATCCGACTGCATCTCTTGATCGCCCTTCACCAGGTTCATGTGCTCCAGGAGCTGGCTATAATCACGTCCGGGTCGCCGAATGTCCCGGAAAATCTGGAGGCGCAGTTCAATGTTGTGCACCCGGGCCGATTCGCGTTGCTCCTCGCTGAGAGTGAGGGGCAGTGATTGTCCCGGCGAATTCATCCCCCCGTTGTTGTGCGTCGGCGATGAACCGCAGCTGGAGTTGCTCTTGACCTCCAGTTTGCAGGGACTGCTATTATTGTGGCCCCGGTGGTTATGATTGTTGCTTATCACAGAAGTGCCTGCTGTTCCACCGGCACTGTTATTGTTGTTATTGTGATGATTGAGACCGCTGGCCCAGTAATAGTGGGGATTCCCCGCTCCAGTGCCGCCCACGAGTCCCGCAGTTCGTTTGAGGGCATCAAAACTGTTGCCACCCAACGAGGCATGATCCTCCGGTGAGGCTCCTCCACTTTCCGTACTGCCATTGCCATTTAAATTGCTATTAATGACTCCCGCTCCTCCCGAGGAGCCACTGCTGGTTCCGTTGTGGCAGGTCTGAAGTATCCGCGAGATCTCCGAGGCATCGTTGATGTCATTGTGGCTGAAGTAGGTGGAACTAGAGCTGGAGCTCGATAATAATCCTGATGAGCTGGAAGCGACTACACCACTTGTTGCCAGAGGCGTTGGTGGCACCAAAGACAATGGCGATGGTGGAGAAATGGCTGAACTGTGCGCATGTCCATAGCCATTGGCTAACGGCAGCGATCCCGGCTTGTTGATACTCAGTAACCCTGCTCCTGCACCAGTCACCGCTCCACCCAGGGAACTCAGGTTGTCCAGCGGCGAGCTCAGGCCACCCAGATTGCTGCTGTAGGCCGCATGGGTGGTCAGCCCGTTGAGGGGCACATAGAGAACTCCCGAGGAACTGGCGCTGGAACTGGAGCTGGAAATGGTGGAACTACTGCTCCCGGCTGCGGTTACGGGGCAAACTTCGCTGCCATTGCTGGCCTGGATCACAGATGCGGCTGGTGTTGCTGCTGTCACAGCTGGTAATGTTCCAGCTGTCGGTTCGTTAGCTGGAGAAGCCCCCGGCAGGGAAGCACCGCCTATTACCGGTTCCGTTTCCGCCGTTGTCGCATCATCGCTGATGCCATTTATAAAGTTGTGCACATAGCCATTGAGCGGTGTGTCCTGGTCGCTGGTCTCCTCCTCGTTGAAATCGAAACCAATGCCCAAGCGATCCGTATGCGACATGGACATCCCGGAATCACTTGATGATGCCTCCGATGTGGAGCTCACAAAGCTACTGTTGCTATTGCTGTCCTCGTCGAAACAACTGGCACTGGGACTACCATCGGCTCCACCGGAGGAATCGCAGCCGGCTATGGATGATGTGGCTCCTGGTATTGGTGATCCCGGCGCACTGCCCGTTGTTGAGGAGACGGAGCTGGAGCAGGAAGATCGCGAATCCGTTGACATTCGACGAAATTCAAAGGCACGTGGCAGCGGACCGGCTTTCCTTTTTCGCCCCCTCGAAGTACCATCGAGTTTCTTGGATGAACCACCACTGCCACTGGCTCCAAGCATGAGTCCGGACATTCCGCCGCCCATTCCGGGCATCCCAGGACCCGAACCACCGCCAGGCGAAGAACCCGGGGAAGAGGGTCCTCCTCCAGTGGGCGAGCCAGATCCGGAAGGAGAACCGGGTGGTGCACCACCTGGTCCATTGCCATTTGGCGACTTCATGGGCGCCACATCGCTCAGATCCGCCTCGTCCACCATCACCATGTGCTTGTCCTTCTTGTACGGATTGCCAAACATGTGCTGCCGCACATTCGTCGGCTCGATCTCACGCAGAGGATTGTCCTTGTTCTTGAGGTACTCCTGGTAGTTGCCCATCTCGGCAATAGGCAGGCAGTGGCCCGAATCCTTGGCCACCAGCGAGGCGGGTCGCAGGAATGTCTCCCGCATCCTGGCTATTTCCTCCACCAAATCCCGCCTTGGTATATCGAATGGATTGCGATACGTCTTGGCGGACGACTGATGCGTCAGCTGCGGCACCACAATCGTATAGTTCTCCAACGGCTCAATTTCCGCATGCAACTTGGCGAATGTGTCCCGCAGCAATGGATGTCGCACCAAATCCCTCCGCAACGCAGCTCCCGAGCAAAGTTTGGCCGTCTCCACTTGGCGATACGGTGGCTTCGGCTGTTTCAATTGCTTATAGACCTTCAGGCAGAGATTCTCCTGATCCTGCTTGGCCGTGTTCTTGATGTGCTTCAGCTGATTGGCGATCGTCGGCGACAAGTAGTTGTCCACATTCTCCGGCAGCAGGAACTGCAACAGCTGATACGGCACATTGATGTTGACCAGCGCCTTGCGCAAAAACGGGCAGTAATACGGCGGTATCGAGCGCACATAGGCGTTGAATTTGTACATCAGATCGTTTGGCGGACTCATATTGTACTTGTGGATGAGGTCGTGCAGGATGGGCAGCAACGCTGGATAATTGTAGGCCAATACGTAGAGGTGAACCTGCGAGAAGTTCGGCGCCGCTTTGAGGTAACCAAAGGGCAGCTCGAATCCATGCATCCCGTTGGTAACAATAACCTGCCAGCACTTGTTCATCTCCCGCTTATTAAGAATCTGCAGCGTCAACGGACAGCCTTCTATCTCATACTTGTCCACGGGGAAGCTGCGCACCAACTGCGGCTCATCCACTGCCGGCGTCAGGATCTTCAGCTTGGGATGTGCGTCGCGAGGGGGCAATGTGATCGCCTTGGAGTCCGGCCAATAGGGCTCCGGCAGTGGCCAATAGCCGATGGGGAAGGTCTTCTGCGTGATGTGCTTCTGCACGTAGATCATCTTCTTCACCGGTTGGAAGACAATGTCGGGTGGTGGATCCGCTCCGGACGTTAAGGATATACCGGAGCCGGTGATCGAAATCGAGCCCGTACCCACCGATCCACCAGAAGCAGCACTGGCACCCGCCTCCTTCGGAAGCAGTGGCTCAAACTGCAGCACCACACCCGGCTGGACCTTTTGGACAAGACTTTCGATGCACTGGTTGAGGACGTAGTGGCTTCGGACTCGATATGAGCGACCACCCGTCACCTCGCACATCCGTTCGATGGGGGAATCATCATGCGGCACCTTGCCATCCACTCGCTCGTCGATCTTGTTGCCCGGCATTCGGAGGACCAGCGAAAACAATCGCTGATCCCATCGAAAGGGCTCCTTAGTGAACTTTGTGCCCGGTATTTGGTTGCTAAGCGGCAGTATGATCTCCTGGTGGACACCGTTCCGGTACGAATACCGTCCGCCGTCCGTAATCACAATGATGACCGATGGTTCCAGGTAAAAGGGACACCTCCCCTGACCATACGTATCGATGCCCGACTGCATCCGATTCAGATTCAGCAGATCGAAGGCGTTGCGCAGCGATTCACCCATCGAGGTGAGGCCGTGGCTCTGGAGGTTCTTCAGTTCGTTCATGAAGGTGGCATGGTTCTCCTTCCACCCAGCCTTCACATTCGCCGGTGGCTCCTCGAACGTAAGCAGCATGTAGCGATCACCCAGGCAATCCTGCGTCCGCTGGCGATACTTCAAGAATGTCTCCACGGCGCCCTTGGCAATGTCCAGATACGTCTTTTGCACCCCATTCACATACGCCTTCTGGCACATGGACGACGAGGTGTCCACCAGGAAGAGTATGATTGTCATGGCGGTGATTGGTCCTGCGTTATGTTGACCTCCTTCCCCGAACCGGGTATTGCTCTGTTATCCCTATAAAAAAATAAACGTTTTTAGAAAGAGCTAAAAGTTTAACGATTTAAAAAGGGTTGCACAACGATTTTACATCAGCTGATATGGGTTATAGGGTTTCGTTTTTACGATAAAATCTAGGTTAATCCCTAAAAAGGATTATTTTCCTATTGCTATTTGTAACCTTTAATAATTATTTTTAAAGATTTGCTTGTTCTACCAATTAACTGTGTTAAAGTAATCAAATTTACTACTACTTACTCAAAGTAATTATTTAAAGGTTGTGCTTACCATGGAGTAAGTAAAAGTTGGTTAAACGTTACAATATCTTGATACTTCCATAATAGGGTTAATATACCTTTAATCATTCTTCAAAACATTCATTTCTTACCAATTAACTGTGTTAAAGATTTCAAATTACTTTACTTCAATCAAATTTTCAAAAATACAATTTTATAATAATTTTCTAAACGATTTGCTTACCATAGAGTACGTAACAGTCGGTTATTCATTACGATGTCTTGGTACTTCTATAATACAAGTATTTATACATAATTAAATTAAACCATGACGCAATTTATTTCTAAGACAAAACAAATTGAAATCTCACAGTGACGCACCAAAATAAAATGAGTAGAGTTTAGAGTTTAAAGCCCAAAAATAGATTTTTTATATGCAATAAAGGCAGAAACACGGGTTTAAAATCCGTGTTTATAAACAACAAACAGAAGCCATTGACGAAATGTAATTAAATTTGCTTTGATTTTCGAAGTTCCTAAATTAAGTTACTAGGTTACTACGAACATTTCACCAGTTCTCATAAGTAGCTAAGGTCAATAAATGAAACTTTAAATTTTTTTATTTTTAAGTCTATTATAAAAACAAATTATAATCAAGAAATACCTACAAGGTGTTCATGTGTTTACTATGCACTTCAAAAAGTTTGATTTCCGGAAAACTAGTTTAGATATTTGATTTTCCAATTTCACAAAGTTTTGAAAGCGTTATCGATTTGTGCCACCAATCGATAATCGAGCTTTACTTACTTGATCGGTTATCGTTGATCTTCCTTTTTTCTCTTGTTCTCTTTTCACTGAGCTCGGTTGCGCTTTCTCCTTCTCTTTCCCTCGCTCTCTTTCTTCTTGCTGTCTTTTTGTTGTTGCTATCTCCCTTTGTGTGTATGTGTGTGTTTAGTTTTTGTTTACGTTGTTAGCAGCTCTCTTCATCTGCTTGTTGTTGCTTCTGCTGATTCTCTTGCTTTTGCTGTTCTTGTCCTGGGCTTGATCGATTTGCTCTTTTTCTGCGTTTCGCTGTCCCGCTTTTATGGTACATGTTGCGTGAAACAGCTGACATTTGGACTGGATAAACAACAACAACGAACTGCAATTGGAAACGGGAAAAAACGAAATGGTAATGAAACGCTCATGCAACTGGTTGTTCGATATCAATAGGTTGCGCATACGCACTGTGTGCAATCGATTAAGGGGGTAATATAAACACACATAGAGATAATGGAACTGCGTAATCACCGCTATCACACACAAAAGCTACGAACTCTGGTTGTATAAAACAAGTGCTAATTAAACAACAAAATGGAATTAAATTCCCAGGGGGTCAGTGGTAGTTGGTCCTCGAGAGCTGCGTTTCGTGGATATTTATGGGGGTGGGGGGTGGCGATTTCGCTTTGACACAAATCCAAATCCACTCCACTCACTGGCCATTTACTCCTTCGCTCCCCTTCTCCTCTCGCCGCGTTCCATCTAATTTGTCTGTGCCCCTTCCTCTTTCTCTTTCTATTGATGCCCCACTACGGAGTCATTCACTCGATGCCACTGCCACCACTACTACGCTCTGCTGGCGTCGCCTAGAGATGAGCGCGTGAGCCAGGTGGACGAGACTCGTGAGCAGATTGTCAAAAAATTGGATTAAAAAAAATACCTAATAATAACCGTGACCTGGTAAATCATTCTTCTTCAACCATTTTACAAAGTACTAACGGTTTTCTTTAAATGAATAGTTAGTAAATTATATATTCACATATCAAAGAGACTGATTTTAAAACATTTTAATAGACGTGGCGAGACAATCATGAGCAAATTTGCCCTCTCCAGGAATATCCCGAAAAAACATGTTACGATTTCCTCACAATCTCCACGTTATATTTATTTGCTACTGTCTTTAGCGAAATAGATAACTCTCCTCACCATCCCCAAAAAACAAGGTAAGAGGTAACCGTAGAGTAAATCGATTACACAATGCCAACGCTCACGATCGTGAGTGTGTGTGCGAGAGGAGCGGAGCGGAGCACGACCTACGCATCTCTGGCGGAGAGCGAGGGAGATGGATGCCGAAAGAAGTACGAGGAGGAGGGGAAAGGCGGATGCCAGGGGGAGGAATGCGGGAGCGATTAACCAAAGCCGGGTTAACGATAACGATCACTCGGCGATCGCACGCTTAACCCATATCCCTGCACTGGAAATTAGGGCAAGTGCCCAGTTAAGAAATGTTATTACCAGGGGAGCCGTAATTGTCTCGAATCCGAGTGCAAAACATTCAATTTCTATTTGAATAAGAGCGCAAACACACACAAACACTAGCGCACATGGATATGCACACGCAAACACACTCGCAGAGCGACGTAGGGTTGCCATACGTCCCCATCTTCGACAGGTGAAAAAGGCTGCGGAATTTAAAAGATTCCTTATTAATTTCACCAAATGGTCTTGAGAAGAAAATCACAGTTTCTGGGTTAAACGACTGGTGTGTGATTTATCGCTGATCCGGCAACCCTGCGGCAGTGTGGGTGGGGTGACGGGTGGCTGCGGGGGGGCGAGTCGAGTCGGCCTATTGTGTTCGATGGCAATCCACAAAGCTCACACACACGTCTCAAAAACGATGATATAGGGCCGAGCACTTCAAGTAATCGAGTTTTTGCGGCTAATTAATCTCAACGCAGCGATGTTTTGGCCAACCAAATGACACGGCTCCTCGACGGAATTCACTTATGCAGCCGCGCCAGGGTTGCCAAAGCACGGCGCTCGGGGAGCAGGCGATAAACCAAACACACCGTTTCTTGTGTTTAGAAAAAGGGGGCGTTCAAAAAGGGGTGCACAGCCTTTGATTGGTGGTCATTTTTCATTTGGATGACCTTAATTTGCATGTGATAATGCTGATTAGTGCGGTCGCGTTATCGCCCGAGCAATCGTTATCGCCAGAGTTGCAACCCGCACGCGTATCGACTGCCCGCCAAAGCTTTCGAATTTCGAAATGACTGGTGCGGTAAATGTGCGATTTTTAAGGATCGCATGCTTAATATTTAAGTTTTTGATTTTTACTCTCTCTCAAAAAAAAACAACACTCTCACACATTCACACCGGCAGCATCTTCAGGTAGTAGTTTTGTGGGGAAAAAACAAAAATAAAAAAAATCACTCAACAAAAAGAATGTCTCTCTCCTCCCAATACTTGCAATAATTTTCGATTAGCTTCTATATGCCGCGCCACGATTTTTTATTCTGTTATATTTTTACTTTGTGCCAACAGAAATTTATCACCACCGCGCGAGAGCGAGAACACACATCCACACACACACACCACACACGACACACTGAGCGGGAGGAGTATGTGGCGCTCTCTTTCGCTCTGCCGCGAAGGTGCATGAGCGAGAACGACCGACAGAACAGACGCGACTAACGGTCGGACCGACCGAACGACCGTCGCTATTGCCGTCCCCCTCTCGCACGTTGGATTCGAATATCGGGGAGTTGTTGCTTACACGCACACACATACACAAGCACACGCACACTGGCGCCTCGTCACTGTTGTTGCGTTGCCGTCGTCCGCTCCTGCTTCTTCTTCGTATTATTCGTCTCGTTCTCTTCGGATTTTCCTTTGCTGCTACAACACAACACAACCTTATTCACGAGCAGCGCTCTGATTACTGTGCTTCGAAGCGAGCAACAACAAATGGCCAAGTCGTTGGGGGTGGCACTGCGATCTATCGATACAGTCGATACTATCGTGCTATAGTGTGTCGATAGCATTTAGAAAAAATTTGGAAATTCTGGTTGCACATTTTCGACGGAATATCGCCGTACTTCAATAATAACACAGTGCAACATGGAAAATGTATCCGCAGTTCGGATTATAACCTATTGGGGGTTTCTCTGGGTAAACTCGCGTTTGAATATTATAGCGATTCAAGGATGTGTGACTTGATTAATAAGGGCAGTATTTCTTAAGCCCCTTAAAATTTCAACACTGTTAAAAGTAAGCCCATAGAGAAGTACAAAATATAAATCACTTCTTTCAAAACGTGGATTATCGAAATGTACTGAAAAATTAAAAAGAAATAAATCATTCGGTATTAACATACCATAAATAGAAAATGCTATTTTTCGGAAATTTCATAATACCATCACTTTTTTGTAAAACTTGGTTTTGCATTTTAATCCCTACGTCCATACCTATTATAACTCTGAAGACATGAAAATTCAACTTCAATCGGCTATAGCCCAGAGAAACCTTCAATGGCGTTTAACTCGTATCAATTAGAACTTTCAGATTTCGAAATCCGAAATGCGGTTACACTCCAAAACGCTTAAAATTATGAATTGTGAATTTTTTTGATTCCATGGACACATTTAACACATTCATGTACCAAACCAAAACTGGGTGGCTTGCTTCGAATTAAAATTTTAAAAACCATTTTTACCTATGTATATGTATAATTTATAAAAAGGGCTCCAAAAGGCAAAATACAGTGCTTCAAAAACTTTAAAATATAGCTTACCTTTATAATTGTTATACTATTTATAGTCACATTTTGAAACATTAGGGAAATGTTGCCCTAAAGTTTAAAGTGAACATTAAATGTGTCTGGGAATCATTCGCACAGAACGATTCTGGTAAGGTTATCGATGTTTCGACAGTTTATGAAGCGCCATCTACTCTGCGCTCTTTTCAAAAATTATACATATTTTTTAAACGGATAAATTAATGATTGCTTTCACATTTTTTAACCTTAAAAACGCAAGGCCAAATTGCTACACAATTTTGTTTTAATTTGAATACGAATCAAGGCGCAGTGGCTTGCCACTCTCACGTCGAGAATTTAATTACTGCCAAAGAATTTGTAACACCTTGTATCATAGTGGCAGTGTTGCGACCAACAACCAGATGATTTAAAATGAAAAAAAAAAAACTAAAAACTAAAAGTTCTGGTATTTCGTATGATATATGGCATTGAACTCTCATTGTATATAGTTTTCAGTTTATGTGTTCATTAATAATTATTTTTTTATTATTAATAATTATTTGAGGTATTTTTATTTCATGTCATGTCCTTATTTTTCATCTTCCCTTTAATATGTAGTCGTTAATTCGCATTAAAATTGTTTACGTTTTACCAATTTTTTATCACCCTTGTTTTATTCATATTTATGTACCGTCCATGTTTATATAATAATTTTGTACTGTTTTGTGTTAGAGGGAAGTCATTCAAAACCGAAGTATTGGTGTATTCATTCAGCTTAAAAAAATTAAAAAAAAAAAAAATATTGGACAGAGCTCATACAAGGGGAAAAAAAAATTAGTTGAATACAAATATATTTTTCAAAAGTTATGCAAGTTTCATACAAACAGAAAAAAATTTTGGTACATAGAAATTTTGTTGACTGGCAGAAACACGAAAATGTGAGTTTAAAAAAAAAGGGCAACATGCTAATTTTGTTGAATGTTGTCCATAAACCATTCGAATAGGTATTTTGTAAGTTGCAATTAATGTGATGTAAGCATTGTTTAGCACCAGTTTTTAACTGAAATGCAAAAAAAAAGTTTTTAAATGAATTTCAAATAAATTCGATTTTGAATGACTTAAAAAAATTATCCCCAATTCTTAGTAATACATTTCGTTTCGAGATCAGGGTTCACCTACCACTAGCGTTTTGTGGTACGTGTAGTGTAAACGATGTAAAAAAAAACATAACAAACTAAAATAGCAGCAGCGGATGGAACGCACGCATTGGGATCCGCTGCATAGTCAACATTCTGTACATGGAATGTTTTTTTGTAGAGTATAGGATTGCTAACCCTACTTGCGATGGGCCCTGTAGCTAGGCAGACGGTTGCGAGTTCTGTTCGCCACGCAAGACAGATCCATGTTGCGAGTCGGATTTGAGCTGGCCATGGTCCTGCGGCGCAAGTTTCTGCCTGGTGGCGATTGGCCATTGGAGCGACTGGCGGCTGCCTCCGGAGTGATGGAGCGCAAGCAGCCGTTCATGCTAGGCTCCGGCGTGTTGGTGCCGAAGTTGCGCCTACGTGTTGGCATAGCAGGTGGGGAAGGAGACACGGCGCGCTTCTTCGGCTTGCGCTTGTTCCTCTTTTCGGCATCAGTATCGGATTCATCGTCAGAATCAAGCATTCTGGCGGGCATTGTGCGACGGGAGCGCAAAGAACGCCTGCCAGTGTTAGATGAGGAGCTGCTTGGATCGGTGTTCTCCTGGTTCTGGGCCCGCAGTCTAAGGCTGCTGCGACGTGGTGCAGTTCGGGCCGATCCGCCTGCTGCAGTGGAACGGGTCATCCTGCGGTTAACTAATATCTGCGCAGCCGCAGCAGATGTAGAGGGCTGATCATCGGACGAAGACTCGATAACATCAGCGATCGTCTGCTGACGTTCCTGCATTTCAGCCGCACGCTGGAACACTTCGTCGTCGTCCTCGGTGTCATTACCATTATTAAGATCCCAGCCGGAGGTATACAGCTTGGGCTGGACATTATCACGCTCATTGGTCAAGACAATTGTGTGCTCAGTTCTGGGGAGTGTTTGGTTAGCAGCCTCCTGGGCGAATGACTCGAAAGTGTCGCTTTCGTCGGAGTTCATCGACTCGTTGTCATCGTCAGCCGGGGACGGCGGAACGGGCGAGACGACCGCGCAAACATGGCAGACGTAAGTATCAAATGCTTGGCCGATGCACAAGCCGTGTGCCGGATTGGAGCCGCAAATATTGCAATACAGCAGCAGGATGGAGTTGTCTGTGCGGCCGGCCAGCGCCATGCATTCTTCGGCAACGCAGACCATGTCGCGACGGAAATGTTCCGCGAAGGCATTGGGCTCAGTCTCCCAAGTGGCGTCCCTGGCGAAAAGTTGAAATATTAGTGTGGGGGGAACCATATATACATATATTCATTCCGGACTTACTGGCTAGACATTGCGATGCCCATGAGGGTCACGTCGTGGAACTCCTCTGTATTGTTGCATAGTGGACACTTGAAGAAGTACCCGGAAGTGTTGGCGTACATCTGTAGGCATTTGCGGTGGTACCAGCCGTTCCGGCAGCATGGCGAATAAAGCATGTTCACCACATTGAAGCGTTCGCCCTCCTCGACCAGCAGCTCCGTGCAGATGACACAGATGGTGTCCGAGCTAGCCGGGCGACGGCGATGGGTGATAACATGGCGGTGGCAGTACGACTTGTATGTCCCACGAAACTGGTTCTGGGCGAGATTGTCGATGCCGCACTTCGTGTGGAAGGTTCGACGGCAGCCGGACTTGCAGCAACCGATATTGGCGCCCGGGCGGTGGCAGTAAACACAAAGAAGAGGGAAGCAACGCCTGGCCTCGGCGCGGATGTCTTCCATCAGGAAGCGCAAGATGCCGACACGGTTGTTACCGCGCTGGACGAGATTGGAGCTCAGGTACTGCAAGAGGGGGAGCGGAGGGGAAGCGAGAGACAGGGCGAAAGGGGTTTCAGACGGTTTTGCCCGGCATGGCCTTTAAAATTAATGGCACTTACCAGACAGTTGTGGTGCACCATAATATTTCCTTCCTCGATGGTGCGGCCGAAGGACAATGGATCCTCCGTTTCGCTGCTGCGACACAGCACACACATCTTTGCCATGATTGCCTTTTAGTTTGCTCACCTTTTATTGTTGAATTGTATTCACAAAGTAAGAACTAAATTCTCCGAATTGCTGACAAAAAAGGCCGAGCCGAGAGTTGTCGCGCGCTAAATGCCAATGAATCGGAGATCAACCCTGCTGTCACTAGTACTTCGATTGTCACCAGTGTGACCAGGCCGCACCGCACCAACCCCGCCACAATTTGAATTATGTTTTTTATCGATATTTTATATTGTTATGCTAAGTATTTTGCGGTTCTTGTATAGCTTTGCAAAATATTTAGTTTAAGTTTATAGTGTAATTTTGGGTTTTTTTAAACCCAGAATGGGTTCGACTTAAATGCCTGGCTTGGCTTTAGTTTAGCTGTCCTTAATAATAATAATACATATCGGTAATACTATAAATATAACAATCAATGACCGCGATCCGCAAAACAACATGAAAGTTTAGTAAAAAAGGAGCGCACAAATAGTACCCTGCCTTTTCTTAATTCATGGTCATCGATAATAGTTAACAGAATTAATCTTAAGCCCAATGACGTAAATTCTTTACAACTATTCCCGCCTTTTTAATTTTTATTCTCAATTTCTGTGCACAATGCTAAAGTTGCGGTGGCAATAGATATCGTTTTTCAAATGAACTTTTAATAAAAAACGATGAGTAAAATATCGATAATAATTAACTGAATTATTATTAAAAAACCATCGATTAAGAAACATTTTTTATAATTGTTCGGACCATTTTGACTTTTATGTATCCACGATTGCTGTGCGCAATGCTGCATTTGCGGCATCGTTTTTAAAACTTTTTATAATAAGCGATAAGTAAAATATCGATGAGAATTAACATAATTATTTGGAATAGGCTTTTTGATTTTTATGTATCCACGATTGCTGTGCGCAATGCAATACTTGCAATGGCAATAGATATCGCTTTTCAAACTATTAATAAAAACCATTTGCTTATAAACTGACTGTCAACAAATTGAGAATGCAGCTTTGAATTTTTGAAGTTGTAAATTCTAGTTAGCGTTATAGTTAGAACCAACTTGATCACTGATTACTGCTGAGCGCGGCCAATTTGAATGCCCCAACCAGATGGCATCACTACCACTTATCGATAAACAAACAAAACTAATTTCGGTACCGCAACAAGTTTATTTGATTTGAAATAAGTTTAATTGCACAAAAATGTGGCTCTCCCGAATGAATACGCTGATGAAGCTGGCACCCAAGTCCACCGGTAGGTGCCTATGACCCCGATAAGCAGAAATCCCGCCTGGCGGGTACAAGATCTGGGTTCGGTTCAAAGTCCGAAAGTGCCGGTGAACTGAACCTTTGCCTTTATGTGAACTCAATTCTAATTCATTTCCACTAGCCATCCGAACCATCCAGATGCAGACCCAGAGGAACCTCTCTGCCCACGCCCACCCGGAATCCGGACCCACTGGCCACTTCAAGACCCTGGCCATCAGTTCGCCCAAACCGTTCGTCTTCCATGTGGAGCTCCATCGTCCCAGCAAGTTTAATGCCATCAACCGGCAGATGTGGCTGTGGGTTTATTAGTAGCTCTAGCTCAGATCCCAGTCCCGGAACACTGGCTAACCTCCATTCCGTTTGCAGGGAGATCAAGGAGTGCATCGACGGACTGGCCATCAATCCAGATTGCCGAGCTATAGTTGTGTCCGCCGCTGGGAAGCACTTCACCGCCGGCATCGATCTCAACGACATGATGAGCCTGGGCCAGACGCTGGCCGAGACCGACGACTATGCCCGCAAGGGCGTCATCTTAGAGCGAATGATCAAGCTGTACCAGGACTCGATGAGCAGCCTGGAGCAGTGCCCCAAGCCGGTGATCACGGCCGTGCACAAGGCGTGCATTGGTGCCGGCGTGGACCTGATCACCGCCTCCGACATCCGCTACTGCACCGAGGACGCCTTCTTCCAGGTCAAGGAGGTGGACATCGGTATGGCCGCCGATGTGGGCACTTTGCAGCGTCTGCCCAAGGCGGTGGGCAGCCAGTCTCTTGCCCGGGAGCTCTGCTTCACCGGCCGTAAGTTCGAGGCGGCCGAGGCCCATTCCTCCGGTCTGGTGAGTCGCGTCTTTCCGGACAAGGAGTCTCTGCTGAGCGGAGCCTTGGCTCTGGCCGAGGTCATTGCCAGCAAGAGCCCCATTGCGGTGCAGACAACCAAGGAAAATCTTACCTACTCGCTGGAGCACACCAACCAGCAGGGATTGGATCACATTGTAGGCATACAAATGTCTCAAGAGAAAACCACAGCTAACTAAATTTTGCCCTTTTCAGCGCCTGCTCAACAAGCTCAATCTGCAGTCGGAGGACTTTGCACAGGCAGTGGCCGCCCAGTTAACCAAGGATGAGAAGCCCGTTTTCGCCAAGCTGTGATCTGTGATTAAAACCCAACGGCAGCGGGATCGAATTTACAATGTATTTGCCTTGTATGCATTCATAAATACACCAGCTGCCTTTACTTTAAGACTAGGACTACTGGCGTGCGAAATTATTGGGAAGATGATTGAAGGACGCACCGACTTATGACTAGGAATTTAAAGCTCCGAGGGATCACAACAAAGCGGAAGCGCCGGAATCCGAATCCCTCTGCTGCTGTTGGCACAGTTCCTGCAGAGCGCGTGGATCCTTGACGCAGGCGTCCGTGAGGACCTCCACCTGGCCGTGTTCGTTAATCAGCAGGTCGTCCTCGATGCGGATGCCAATGCCTCGGAACTCGGGCGGCACGTCGCCGCAATCCTGACCGATATAGATGCCTGGCTCCACGGTGAAGACCATGCCGGGCACGATGCGTGTGTTGCGCGGCACATGTGGCGTGTCGTGGACGTCCATGCCCAGGTAGTGGGAGACGTGGTGCGGACAGAAGCGGTATCCCTGGCCGGCCAGCTCCTTGTAGTCGGTCACAGACTTGCTCACCAGGCCGATCTCCTGGAGGTACTTGCCCAGCTTGAAACAGGTGGTCTCAAACAGTTGGTCGAGTGTCTCGCCGCCCGGCTTCATCACGGTGCCAATGATCTCGGCCTGCAGCTGGTGCAGCATCTCGTACAGTGTGCGCTGCGGCTCTGTGAACTGCCCGCCAGCCGGCCACGTGCGTGTGATGTCGCTGGTGTAGCCGCCGTACTCGCAGCCGGCGTCCATCAGTACCATATCCTGGGGCCCTAGCAATTGGCTATTGCTCACGTAGTGGATCACTGTGGCATTCTTTCCGGCGGCCACCACGGGCGGATAGGCCAGGTGGCTGGCGTTGCGCATGCGGCACTTGTAGTCAATGGCCGCGAACAGGTGATGCTCCGATTGTCCAGGCCGCGTTTCGGCCATCACCTCGTTGAAGGAGCGAGAGGCTATGTCGCAGGTGCGTCGCATCAGCTGCATCTCCGCGCGGGATTTGAGCAGTCGCATGGCTTCCAGGAAAGTGTAGGCGGGCAACAACGGACGCTGCTCCACGCCACTCAGGCGCAGCATGTCCTCCGCCAACGATGGCAGATCGGAGGTCTTCTTGTCGAACCAAATGTGTGGCTTCAGGGCGGCAGCTCTCTTGGCCAGCACTGACTCTAGCATGAACAGCGGATGGGCCTCCGTGACGCCGAAGAGCGGCACGGCCAACTCGGGCCCGGTGCGCGGACCATCCCAGAGCTCGGCATGCGGATCCTTGGGGCGCATGAACAGTTCGGACTGTACGTTTTGAGCCTCGTCGATGGTCAGCAGGAGCACGGCGTCTGGCTCCAGGCAACCGGTGAGGTAGTAGAAGTCTGAATTCTGCCGGAACACATAGGGGATCTTGCCGCTCATGTACTTCTTGGAGGCGGCGCCCAGGACGAACTAAGAAGGATTTGGTGTTAATGTTTAAACATATGTATGTTTTCTAAAGCGGATCTCACCATGTGGCAGGGACTCGAGTGGCCGTTGAACTCGCCGCCGAAGCTGCGCGCATAGGCGCGGATGTTCTGCATCAGCTGCAAGCGCCGCTCCTTAATCTCGCCAAGCTCCACGCCGGGAACCAGTTCATCCGGCTGGATGAGGTGCGGATGTGAGACGCTGGTGGGCTGGCCCAGGTTGCCCTTCTGCTGGCGCAGGATCTGGGCCACGCCGCGCACCTCGGCCGCGTTCACCGAGGCGCTGGAGGTGCGACTTCCGGAGGAGCTCGTCGTGGTTTGGTTCCTGCGGGGCCACAGGCATGTGGAGATGGCGGCGCTGCGGCGGGCGGTTGGTGCCATCAGGCGGTCCAGGCGCCTCAGGGCATTCATCGTGCTTCCGGTTCCTTTACTTGCCTTGCCTTGCCGCTTAGAATCTACAAATTTCCCACATAAGAAATCCGAACGGACAAAAACAATAACAACAAGGAACGGAATAAAAACAAAACCGAAAATGGGTTGCCAGACAGTTGGGTAACAAGTGTACCGCCGATTGACAGGTGACGCTATCGATAGCTGTTGCGCGCTTGAATTTTAAAACAAAACATTTTTCTTTTTCAACAACATTATCAGAAATTTGTGGTCTATTTTCTTGCTTCAACTGGTCAATAGAATAGGTTTATGATTAATGATTTTTAATTTTCAAATAATTTGCGATAATCGAAAATCTCCGATGGTACCGGCACTAAGCTTTTAAGGTCATCGATGCATAAAAACACTATAATGTTGTTATCGATAATAAAAAAGTGCAATATTCTTTAATGACTTTTTGAACAGGATTTACGCTTTGAATACAGAGTCTTTAAGAGTTTTTGGTAGATCCGGACAATGTCGAACGAGGTAGGTGGTGGTAGTTGCAATGCCCAATGGCCAAACACTCAACCCAATCCCCGCCAGCAGTGCTTTGTGCCCCGGCTGCCGGTGGACAGAGAGGCGATCCAGTTCCACGGCTGGGCCATCAGCTACGAGAAATCGCACATCCTGAAGAGCAGCTGCAAGCTGGGCACCACCGAGTGCTGCCCCAAGGAGGCAGCCGACCGCTGCGACCTCTGCCACTACCAGTACTCCCTGGAGCTGCCCCACCTGCCCGACATGGTGTTCCACAAGAACCACCTGGTGCTCAAGCACAAGGACGGCGCCGTCATCGAGTTCCGGCCCATGGAGGCGCTGGCCATGGTGTCCAACGGAAAGCAGCCGCTGGAGGTTGCCTGCGCCCAGGAGTGGCGGGAAACCCGGTGGGTACTCCCACATATCTATATAGATTCGTTTGGAAACACGGGTCTCCATTTTTTATAAGACTATTCCAAGAGATCTGATCAACTTCTTAGTTCCGTCTGCATCCAATACTTTGCCCGGAATGCCAAAAATAGCAAATCCCTAATTGGGGCATACGTATCTATAATTCTATCAAGTACAAACCCTGAGATAATGATAAATTTTTAGCTGTTCTTTTAAAATTACCTTTAGAAATTTTTGTTTTGTTATAAATGTTTTAAATCATTGAATCGTATATTCTATTCTTTTAAATTTCGTCACCAAATATTTGGGCGATATATATAACCCTATTAGTAATTCTAAATCCTTTCAAGCTTACCTTCAGAAATTTCTGGTAAACCCTTGTTTATCATTATGTCTCTTATATCTATAAACTTATTAAATCTTTAGACCTATTTTCTCCAAAATTTTGAATCGGTGCCAGTAATATTTTATGAATTAGAGCCTTTGGAAGTTCCCCAACTTACACTTGTCTTACACTTCTTTTTAGTGTTACTAAACGATTATTAATTATTCAGTTCCGAGCAGACAATGGAGGAGAAGTTCAAGCCCTTCGACTGGACATTCACAACCACCTACCAGGGCACCATGAACGATAAGGTGCGTTCGGAGAGCACGGATCAGACACTCAACAAGTTCAAGCTGATGCAGCGCGAGAACATCATATTTTACCATGATCTTACGCTCTTCGAGGACGAACTGCACGACCACGGCATTTCCGTGATGAGCGTGCGAATTGTAAGTACACAGTTGTCATCATAGAGAGATGCCTTTCTTAAGAAACTCCACTTTTCCTCCGACAGCGCGTGATGCCCTCTGGTTTCTTTATACTTCTGCGCCACTTCCTGCGTGTGGACGACGTGCTCATCCGGATGCACGACACGCGCTTTCACTACGAGATCGAGAACGACTTTATACTGAAGGAGTACATCCACAGGGAGGCGCCCTGCTCAGAGCTCCAGAACTCCGTTGCCTTTTGGACCAACCCAGATGAAATGCAGAACTTTTTGCCCGTTAAGAGCAAGCAGATGCACAAGCTGTTCTTTAAGTAGTCCACTGATGCCCAGCCCCAGGCCTTTGTCAAACTCCGTATTAGTTAGAACTGCTGCTATGTGCGTTTATTTAATGCCACCGGGTGTGCGCATGCGCAGACATTAAAAGCGATTTACCTAAAAGGCACACTACAAGTACGGCTATTAATACGGATAAAATATTGGGCGGACCAGCTGCCAACATCCCTAGGTTTAGGCGGTTCCAAGTAGGGCGGTTAGGGCCCGTTTGTAGTCGCCAGAGGTCTCCGCCTGAAAAAGAGATAAAAACGGGATGAAAGGAAATCCTTGATTCATGCCCTAATTACACTACAATTATGTTTATAAACATACGATTATAAATAGTTTTTAGTAAGCCAATAATGAAATTTAGAAAATTAACCGTGTCTAGAGGTTTTTGGAAAAATCTATCCTACGATAGTCTAGCAAATGTAGTGTAAGAAAAGCATTTGAGACCGAGGAGTAAACGAAATTGTGACTGCAACCGTTACACCAATGGCGTGGCCAATACTTACGTCCTAGGACAACACAAACACCGCAACAAATACCGAATTCGAGTAAAAAAAGGGGAAAGGGATGCATTAACCAGGTGCAAAGCACTCGCCTTTATTGCGAGATGCACTTACCTCCACGGCGCTGTGTAGCGTCCGGTTGTAGATCCGCTCGAACTCCTGCTTAATCGTCTCCAGGTCGATCTCCGAGCGACTGATGATGATGCGGATGAGGGTGGCGTCATCGGTGCCGGCTCCATTCATGGCCTTGTACAGACGGTTGGCGAAGAAGGCCGCCGGTGACTGGACGCACTCAACTAGAAGATTTTGAAATCGTTAAGGAAACATTAAAAAACTTATGGGTGTGTAACAAAAATAGGAATCCAATATTAGCTTCGAAAACTTAACCTCATTAAATTGACATTTAAAGCGCGAATTCTTCAGGAGTTTTCAATACGCAGTAAAGGGAGACTATAGTTAAAGTTTTTAAAGTGTATCCTTGCCTTTCGTGTTAAGATTTAGATTAGCAATGGAGGGGACAGTAACGCCATCAAAATGATATCTCTCTAGATAATAAAAAAATTAGATAACGATGTTTTAGGAGACTTGTTCATTCTGCGAAAACTCTCAATTTACTAAAAATGACTAATAATTCTGTTGGCAACCTAAGATCAGCTTTGACTCACCCATTTACAAATGAGTCAATTAGGGTGATCGATTACTGACCTATGGCCATCATGGCCTCGTGCAGCTCATCGGACATCTCATGCTTGATGGCCTGCTCGATGGTCTGTCCGGAGAGCTCCTTGTACTCCTCGAAGACGAGTCGCAGCTGCGGGAAGCTGGCATGCGACATGATCCGGTTGAAGACCTCCTCGTCCGTTCCCAGCTTGGCCTCGCCGGCGGAATACAGCTGGGCGGCCTGCTCCTTGGCCTCATCGGCATTGACGGGAGTTTTCAGACCGTCGCGGACTCCGGTCACGATTAACGTAAGCAGGCGGCGGAAGAATCCAGACGTTTCGCTGCACATCTGCTCCGCCAACGGGCGCTGGTAACGATCCTCATAGGCAGCCACAATCTCGGCCATCTCCTCGTTGCTCTTGGTGCACAGGATCTCCACGAGAGTTGCCTCCTCCGTTCCGATTCCCGCCATGGCGGCGTGCAGCTGCTTGCACAGATACTCCACCGGTGGCATCATCAGGCCCACGATCACGTCCTCGAACTTGCCGCCCAGCTCGTCCTTGAGGTCATCGATCAGGTCCCGCTCGAATTCCGCCTCGTAGATAGCCTTGATGGCCTGCCTCTGCTGGTTGCTCCTGCCGGCGAGGATCTCGATGATCTCTTGCTCATCGGTGCCGAATCCCTTCATCGCTGCCCGCAGCACCTGGGCGTCCTGCGAGGCGTCGAAGGGGCTAGCGTTCTTCACGGTGGGCACGGGCTACACGGTAAAAACAAAAAAAGGTATATATCATATGTACATGTAAAAACAAATAAGTGAAGGGTACTAAAATATATATATTCGATTAAAAATCATTTTTCATTAAGTTTCTAAATTTTCAGCACAGTTAGCCAAAAATGATTAAAAAAATTTTTGTAATGTCATATCTGATAGCCTTGGTACGGGTTCGAATACCACCGGTGCCCAATAAACTTTGTATGTATTCAGCCTTGTAAATACCATAATTTATTCTAGGCTAATTATAGTGTATACAATAATCCTGACCTGCAATTATAGTTTTTTATATGAGTCAATACATATCCCATAATTTTTTGGTCTTGATATCAATTAAAAAGTTGTAAGTTTTCACTTATCAAAAGAAAGTGCTGGTATTTGACCTTAAGTGTGTTGTGAAATTATCATATAGATCATCCATACCACATTTTCTTTCTGTGTAGCTTATGACGCATCGAGGTGGCAAATCAATAAGTGCAATGTTGCAATAGAATCAACATAGTTCACCAGCTATCCACTAACCTGGTAATCCATTGTGTAGCTGGAAGATTTTTTAGTAATTTACGGGTATTCTTCGGTGTTAAGATGGCCGATTCACGAAAATCAACGTTTCTCTTGGGGTTTATTTATCTATTCTTCTTGCGACGTCTTGTTGTCTCCGCCTGCTTTCGGTGAATAATTCCGAATGGGAGGTATGTACTACTGCACTGGGGTCTCTTGGCGGTGCTCTCTGCATTGTACTCACTACAGAGCACAAGTTTTACACGGAAAAATAACAACATCATCTTGCGAATAATTATCATATCGAACTTGGTCATTTAATTAACTTTTTTAACCCAGAAATAATGGAAAATAAAACTAGTATACAATTTTACTTTATGAGTAACTGGTACAAAAAGCTATTTTATATAATGAAAAAATATCGATCCATACTTTCCTTGCTAAAAATTACCCAAATAGCGTAAAATAATATAAAATATATGTAACTATATATTCGATTTGAATTTTTTTCTGTGTATAAGCTTTTGTGAGCGCGACTTTCGCGGGAGAGCTTTTAATTCCACTTCAAATGTGCCTGCACTTGAATTCCAAAGCAAATGAATCATTCGGCACATTCTTTGAATTAATTAATTAAAACCTGCTGACGAGATCGTGAAAATAACGTATGCCTGCCATACTTTTAGAAGAGATGTGTTCAAACATTTCGCTTCCAATGAAATACATGGCTTTCTAAATGCCCGAAAAATTGAATTTGATTTGACTACTTGCATTGAAAAGGGCGCGCTTTGCAATTTTAAAAGTTCGTAAAGCAATCTATATAGACACGGAAAAAAATAATATGTCAAAAATAGTAATATCTTAACATTTATATATTTCCTAGAATTTTCCGACCCTGTAAGCTATATTCCTCATCAGGATCAACAGGATCAAGACTTCGAAAGCTATGCAAAGTAGATAATAACTATGGAATTTTTGGTACCTCACTCGAAATTCTTACTTACTTCCAGAAATCTGCTAAATTTGTTTCATTAATCCGACCATGAAATTTAAAATATTCTTATGCTTTCTACACCGACTCCGATGAAACATTTGTATTTGGTGTTAAGACAAGATCTCGCAGAGAGTAATTCCATTCTATCTCCTTGTAAATAAGTGCCAATCAAAGACGTTATCACCTTGTTTGTGTATATAGATATTATGTTTATTTAATCTCGTTAAATAGGCTTCGCTCTAATACATTTACATTTGGGCTCCTTCGGTCGAGTGGATGTAGCTTCATCTTCAGTTTTCGTGCCCTCATTCCCGAGCCCCTTTCCTGTCCTACTTTCCTTGTCTCTGTCTTTCTTCTTCTCAGGTTTAAGCTTAATACGTTGTTGTATATAATATTTAGCATTTAATTTATTTATGTGTGTGCTCTCAGCCTGCCTGACAGTCGAATAAATGATCATTCTTCAATCTTTTTAGTTCCACAAGTTGAAATTAAAAATAAAAATCCCATTTGCAGATCCGTTCCCATTATCGAACGAATTTGGCCAGATCGGTATTGATATTGCTGATGCTGATCAAATAGGCTACGATTGAAAATGGGAACGGATCTGGGAAATAGCAATGGAATGAAACCAATATCTAATAACAAATGAATGAATATACCAATCAAACATGCGGGGAGACCAACTTCTAGTTCTTCTTCCACTGCTCTTCATATATATATATAATCTATATTCTGTCGAGTTTCATTAAATAAACCTTCTAATACAGTTACTGTGTTGGTTACCTAGAGAATGTTGCAGTTTCCCTCGATAGCTTGGGGATATATTCTGGAGGGGATGTGGTCAAGCGAATTCTGAGCATTTGGACTGCGGATGAGTTTTTAAGTTATGGGCTATACACAACTAAGGAGCAGTGGGATCACAAAAGATACAAAAAATACAAATTAAATTTCATTCAAGGACGCTCCTTCTCGGATTCCCTCAAGAATCGCAGAATTGGTATCAACTATTAACTACTACCAGTTAACAACTATTGTCCTAGACCTCGTCGCTCTGGTTCAGCTTGATCTCGTTAAGATGGGTGTTAAACCGCGACCATTCGTCGCGCGACGGTTGCGCCAGATTCTCGGCCACATCGTACACGTACAGCTTGCCGGCCTCGTCGCCGATGCAGACGTGCAGACCAGATGGGGTCCAGGAGACGCGATTCAGGGCCGGGGCACCCGCCACAACAATTGAGGCTGTCGGCACCTCCATTTCCTGGTTGAGGTTCCACAGGTCCAGGCGTCCGCTGCCGTCGACGGCGGCGAAGAGGGCGGGATGCACGGGCGACCAGGCGACGTCCATCACGTAATCCGAATTGTCCTCGAAGGAGTACAGCGGCTTTGTGTCCTGGAATATGGAATGTATATCATTAGTGTGTGTAACGTTTATAGCCTTAGAAAGCGTACAAGGCCCTGAAAGACAGAACCTAATTAAGACTAGTCGACTATTATACCCCTTATAGCATGCACATTTTATAACAGAGCCATTAGTTGGCTTTTCTTTAAGGAAAGTATGTATTACCTTGAGTGACCAGAGTTTAATGGTCCAATCAATCGAGGAGGTGAGGAATAGGTGGCCAAAGTCCGGCGACAGCTGGTTGTAGTGCGTGGATATTCCGGTGATGGGGCCCAGATGGCGTTCGTACACCTCGTTGACCCCGGAACGTAGGCCGTGGCGCGAGGCGGAGTAGACATAGCCATCCTCACTGCCCATCACCAGACTGTTGATCTCGTTGGCCGGGAAGGCCATCGATGTGATGGCAATGGCCTTCGATTGGCGCTGCTGCAGCTCGAGCGTGTCCTGCGGCTGCGACAGCATGTCCAGCGACCAGGAGCACAGCTTGCCGTCCGAGGATATGGAGATGACATTGTGCGCATTCTGGGTGCCCACCATCTGGAGGCAGTAGACGGGATGCGTGTGCGCCGCGGCGCTGAGTGGCGTACGCTGGATGGGCGTGCGCTTCTGGACGCGATTGTCCCACAGCACAATTTGGCCCGAATAGGTGCCGCCGAGGATCAGGTTGGGATTGAACTTGGCAAAGCAGGTGGACATCACCGCGCTCTGACAGTGGAAGACATCCTCGGGCGTGGTCTTCTTGAACTTGGTGTTCCACACCATCACCACGCCGTCCGGCTCATTGGGGCTCTCCTCGTTGTTGTGATAGGAGGCCACCACCAGCTCCGGGAAGTGGGTGGACCAGTCCATGCTGGTGATGCAACGATTCTTTGACCAGCGTTCGTCGTAAAAGACGCGGTTCAGCGAGAGACGGGCGTGGGATCGCTCGTCGTTCGCCTCCTCGCTGTCGCCGCCGCCAATGTAGTCCGTGTAGATGTCCACGTTCTCCGAGAGGGCCCGCTCGATGACGCGGCCGGCGCGCACCACGAACCGCTGGAAGTCCTCCGACAGGATGATCATCTGCTTCTGCTCCTCGGACAGCTCGTTGACTGAAAGAGTTGTGAGAAGGGGAAGTTTAATTTATGGAATCTACATTTTAGAAATGGTTAACAAGAAAGCTTTGTTTCTCAATCCCAAGTAGGCTTTGATCCCAAGTAGGCTTCGATATAACTAAAATGAAACTTCAAAGTCTTCCTTCTTGGCTATCCCAGAACATATTTCAGTATTCGATCCAGCTCGGTCGTGTGCGGACGTCTCAATTGAATCAATTTTTCTTCCAAAAAAAAAAAGTGTACTTTTTTTTCGAGTAAAAAAATATTATCAAAATGTCGTTCTACGATAAGGATATGGCGCGTCTTGTGATTGAATCGATGGGTGCAATGGGTGGTTCGGCATCCAAGGATGTCATTCTACAGATAATGAGCACGGCCACCGACACCGATATTGTCGAGTTATCCAGTGGGGTCAATACCGTAATCAACTTTTTGCTGGCAAAAGGAGTGTTGCGTGAGGAGAACGGAATGTATTCTGTGGCCGATAAGCCGGATCCGGAAAGTGAGTTATTTCGGACAGTTAATTGTGGTATCAATAAATCTAATGATTGATTTTAACTCTAGTTGTAAAGGATCTTATGGCAGAGGCATCCCAGGAGGAGTTTGATTCTAGCGATTAAGGATGGTGAAAAGAAGGTATGATCTTTTGATCACTTAAAACAAAATCTTTTTTCTTATAAACTGACCTCTTTCTTAGATAATGATTCTTTAATGACCCTTTAAATTTTTTGTGTTAACACAAGATCGACTTGATGCAAGTTGTAAACATTTTTGGACTCAGACTCTTGGTTAGGCATACCGAAACACCACCTTACATATCGTTAGTCTGGATGTCATGTTAATCAGTTAATAAAATAGTTTAAACAGCAAATCTATAGATTTCTTGGCGATATGATTACTCACCCTCCTTCTTCACCTCGGTCTCCTTCTTGATCTCCAGGGGCGTGATGGCCGGGGCAACGTCCTTGACGGTGGGCAGGCCGTGGGTGAGATAGCCCGGTGGCAGCTTGGAGGTGAATCCATTGTCCAGGTTCTGCAGCGAGCTCTCTTCGTCGTCTCCTTGGGCATCAAATGCAAGCACTGTTTAAGGTATAAAACTAACACAGCTAGAGGAACATGACAATCGACAGAACAGGAACAATTCTACTTTCGGCTCTTTTTTTATTGATTCGATTCGAGTTTGAGTATGATATTGATTTCTTTTTAAGTTGATTTCTTTTTTGATTCGTTTTCATTTTGCGTTCTTCTTCGTCTTCGTTTTGCTTGGCTAGGAACTGCAATTTTCTGAGACTTTTGGCTTTGTTCATTTTTCATTTTTCATGGGTTTCTTGGGGAGAGATTTACGGATTGGGTAGGATTATGTTATGATTGGTGGGGAGGGGGTTTTTTTATGAGGCTTAGAGTGTGAGAGGGACAGCAGGATAGAGAAGAGAGAGAGCAAGAGCGGGAGAGATGCAGGTGCAGCACATCGATTCTTCTCACTGGGTTCTTCCTCTTTGGAGTGTGGGTGTGTGCGTGCGTGCGTAAAATCGGGAAAGGGAGAGATGGAGAGAGAGAGAGAGAGGGGAGACGTGGCGGCAGGTGCATGGCTGTTAATAAACTGTTAAACACTGTTAAAGGCACTCACACAGGTGCATATATCAGACTGTAATTTGTTATCGATATATACATTGTTAGGGCATGGACAGGTGAGTATGCGAATGTGTGCGATTGCTGTGGTTTTCGGTTCTTTGGTTTTTTCGCTTTTTTCCACCTATTTAATATACAAAGCCAATTACTGAAATCAAAAAATTTACAATTTCCCTGCTTCGGTTTAGCTCTGTTTCTGCTTCGATTAACTGTATCAACGTTATCGCTATTGTACATCGTTTTTTTTTGCATTTTCTCCACCCATTTTATAATTGCTTGCACTTAAAATTATTTAGTTTTATGCTAGAAATATATTACACATATATTAAACAAGGTAAAGTTAACGGCCGATTGATCGCTTTCGTTTCTGTTACAGTGCTGTAATTTAAGAGGGTATCGGTTATCGGGATCGATAGCTTAGAGAGAGAGAGAGAGACAGGGTGTCGCTCGCTGCCAAGTTTGTGGGAGAATGAGTGAAATAAAGCAAGCCTAGCATCCTGTCGCTGCTGCTGTTTCTTTTCTTTTTGTTTATGAGAAAGGTTAGTGGTTAGGACAGAGTTATCTCGGGTTTTAGGATGAGTGATAGGAGTTAGCAACACGACACACAGAGGAGGGAAGGGGTGGGGCAGGAGCACTAGCAGTCATGCAAATGTAGGCTGTACACAAGCAGAGATGGAGCGAGAGAGAGGCAAGGCAGGGCACGGGTCCGTTACTTTTAGTGTTGTGAGCGCGAGTGTGTGTTTGCGTTTCAATTCACTTTTCAACACTGACACCTATAGTTTCGATTTTCAACGCGGTTTCTTTTCTTTTCTGTTCTGTGCTTTTGATCTGATTTCGTTTCGCTTGCAAAGTGAGAATTGGAACGTTCCTATTTTGCTTCATGTCGATTCCGTCACTGCTCAATATTTTGGTTCGGGCGGCTGGCCTGTACCTACCTGTGAATTCATCCTCCCACTCTAAACCCGGATTAAGATTGTATTCATCTTGAAGAAATATAAAGAAATAAATATATTGTACATACATTGCTGGTAGTTTGGTATTTTGTGACTTTTCAAATCAAAACGAAAAAAAATTATGAGTTTGGCTTTAGCATACCGCCCATTTAAATCGATAAATCAATCGATAGTCAATGTTTTAACAAAATGCATACGGTAAAAAAGTGAAAAATGTTGGTTTTTAGTGTGCTTAACTTTTGTTGCTTGGCGAAATTATCACACGAATACATATGTATAAATATGATTATATAGTGTATATGTATAAGTACTATTAGCACACAAGCCTGGCTTATATGATAGAACACAAAATGTAGCGGGGAGGAGAAAGAGATTATAATACAGCTTAGGATGGTCAACTAATATATCTGATAGTTAATCATACAAACGTTATAAAGATAAAGGCTCTCGAATTCGTGCTTACAGATGGAGTTTCTTTTATACGTGTGTGTGTGTTTGGGTTATGTTTGTTTCTTAGAGGTTATCATAGACTTAAAATAACAGTTGGAAAAATAAATCCAATATGTTATAGTTTCGTGATGCTAAAAAAACAAGAAAACTCAAAATAATAGCTTTCGAACAACTGTTGAATGGAAACCCTTAATACTTACATGGGATATACATAAACTAAAACTATAAATTCATAAAAAAAACTATAAAACTCAACTTAAAACGATTACGAAAACTACTTAAACGAATTAAAAACTTATAAATTGGGTGGAGAATACAAATTTGTTGTTGATTTTCATTTCGTTATAATCGCTTGACACACGAAGTCTATTTGATCTGATACAAACTGAATCTCTTACCATGTGGTTCTAGAGCTAATTGAAACAAATCAGATATAAATCATATAAAATGTATACAATGGTAAATATGTATAGAAAATCCCAAATGGGAAACAAATCAAATGACCGAATCGGAAACGAAGATCGAAGAAGCAACTACGAGAAGCTAGGACATAAAAATAGATAAATATACTATTGATAGGATATAGGATAATAACACGATATCAGGCATACTCTAGGCAAGTCAGAAGAATTCTTAAGAGGAGCATAGAGTGTGTTTTGTGGGAAAAGATAGATAGCAAACTACACAAATACATAATGCGAGTAAATAGAGAAAGGTTCAGATTTAAGGTAGATATATACGGTTACAGGTTATAGGTTATAGGCATACGATACGCTTTACGGGTGGTACACAGACCGCTACGGAGGCTGAAAAGTTCTAAGTACAAAATTACGCATACAACGGGGACTACTCACCATAATAATCCGTAGCATGAGCTGCAGTTTTTTTTGCGTGCGTGCCAAAAACAGATAAGGGGGAGAGAGAGAAAGTAAATAGACAAATTATTAAATGCGCTCGAACGGTGTAAACGCTAATGATCTATGGACACGGATACATATGGATATTGATGTGGATGAATGGGTGGCATAACTGATGGATGCTGGGCAGAGGAGAATGTGCCGGAAATGAGACTGCAGCGGAAATCAATCAAAATAAAACCAATGGGTGAGATGATTTGAGGGGACGAAGTGCTACCAACAACCTTTTACAGAAAACGGGACATGTCGATCAAAAAATTAATAAAAATAGGTAATTATTGATAAAGGCTTAGGGGAGAACATGACACATTGCTTTGAAATACACCTTAAAAAGTTTCAATGAATTATTAGACATTACAAAGATACAGGGTCGATATAAGGATACACATTTGTAACATTTTAGTTTAAAGAGTGTCAATTGTGGCTGTTGTGTGCTAAGCTTTGCTATAAATGGTACGTATAACAATCAGTTTTGAAATAATATGAATTGTACTTTTATATGAATCTTCAACATATATTAAGAATTTTATTTTTGAATATGATCCCGTTTTTAAATATTGGTATATTAAAACTAAAACTCAAAATAAACTATTACAAATCGATATACTTTTAGAAGAAGAATGGTCTAAAAGGCCTGAATTGGCAGCACTGGAGGTCAAAATAAAATAAAGATGGGGCAAAGCAGGGGAAAGCTTTTATTACATGATCGATGGCCCAGTGACTACTGTTCTGGGGGATCGTAACCAAATCGAGTTGAAGCAAAGCATAAGGAAGCTGTTCATAATTTGAGCAATCGATTAAATAATCCATCAAATTGTCTACGCTTATACGATATGCTGATATCCTTCTGCCTTCAGAATTTTACAGGAAATTTGGACTAAATCGTATGAGCGTTTCACATGGCTCTCTGCGTATACACATGTTCTCCGTTTCGTTTTTGTCAAACCAAAATTCGTGTGGTGGTGTGATTAGGTGTGGAGTTTGCTTAAAATTAAGATTAGTACCTTTACGTGGACGCCACCAGTCCTCCATATATCCTGACAGAGGCGAGGAGTGGCAAGAAAGAACTGTATTTGTTATTTTATTTCACTATGGATTATGGTTTTCTGTTTGTATCTTTGTTTTTTCTCTGCTGGGAGGGGACGGGTTAGATGGGGACGCTTGATGGGCGGGATAAGCGCGGAAACGGGGTCAACATGCAGCAATATGAACTAGCGCCAGGCAGAAGAGGACAGTTGGGTGTACAGATATGGACAGAAAGAGAGAGTTAGTTCCTCCGACGGACGGGACGGGAACGCAGGGAAGCCAAACACAGTTAACAACGAGACCAAGAAAAAGAACGGCAACGGTAGCGAAATATGGAGTCAAACTATGGATAGTGGTTACAGTAGAGAGCCCAGACCAGCTCCCCTTCCCCGGGGGCAATACGCACCATCGCCGTTTCCTCCGCCGGTACTGGTCGTCTGGGTCTGTTTCGTGTAGACCAGCGTCTCCTTTGGTGGAATGTTCGTAGCCTGGACATTGTAGACGCTCAGGTTTAGGGGCTGCTTCTTTCCGGCGCTGGGAATGTGCATTAAAAATCAGTGTTAGACGAATAATAAGATATAATAAGACCTTGCAGAGGCTGAGCTACTTAATTACTTATTTTTCCTCATTTACTTCGACTTAACATTTTGTTGGACTATAAAACGGTTTGAATTAAAGCACCCGAAGGAAAACTATCCAAAGGAAATTATGTTAGTTTGCATAGATACCAACCCAAAACAAGGCGGCTTATGAAAACCGATTGGCATTGAACAGCAGGAACTAGGACTGCTCTTAAGGATTTAAAATAAGAATCTATCATCTTTTTATACCCTAATGGTAGTGCAGTTTTTCCAAGTTCATGGGAAAGTGCGATTTCTTTGTGAAACACCCCTTAAACTTATTTTTATGATCACAATGTTCCTTGCACCTAATTAATACAAAACCGAAAGAGGCTAAGTAGGCTGAGTTCCTTCTAAAATCAAAAATAACTAGGATTGAACTAATGTGGAACTTCCTTCAAGGAAAAGACTGGGAAATGTCTCTTGCTGGTTCGATATACCTAAGCATTTAGTAACACTTAAACTCCTGGCTATGATGACAGCTTTCTCCGCAAGGTTTTACTGGGAACTGGACTTACCTCTGGCCATTCACGGTGGCTTGTAGACTGGCGTCGGGGGTTTGTGTGTTGGAGTTGTCCGAGGTCATTGAGTTGACGGAGGAGAGTGAGGAAAGGACCTCGGAGACGGGGGCCACACCCAGTGAGGACAGCATTTCGTCGAGATCTCTGGAAGAGGGGGGAATAGGTGATGGCATGGCGATGATGAGTCAACTATTGGTTAGAAGGAGATGGCAAAAACCCACTTGCGCTGATCCTTGTCGATGCCTCCACCGCCGCCAATGCGACCGGCCGCCTCCTCCATGTCCTTGATCTCCTTCTCGCGACGCCGGCGATCCTTCTCCTCGCGCAGTGCGGCCAACTTGGCCTTCTTGCGTTCCAGCTCAGCCTTGCGATCCATGTTTCCAGTGGTTTACCTTCTGGGATTCGGAGTTTGAGTGGGTGTTCGGTGTGGGGGGATCTCGATCTCTAGCGGGCCAAGTTCTCTGAAAGGTGGTGGTATGCATGATTAATGGTCGCCAATATTGGTAGCTCTGATGATGTCACCAACTGCTGGCCAGAAGTCAAGAAAGTGGGTGCGCTCATTGGTTTTTGTTTTGTTTATGGTTTGCAAGAAATACCACCCACATATGTTTTTTGGCATCCTCAATCGCACATTTCTCAAGTAACCCAGTAAATCGCAGTCACCACACTTTCTTTGCAAAAAAAATCAATAATCTAGTGATTGAGTGTGACGTCTTTTCTTCCTGCACTTGCATTCTTTTTCGCTATGAACATAACCCCTTTGATATTTCAATCAAATACTGGAAAACCCACCTCTTGACGTTCTAAATGCGTTGCTCGGCTGCTGTACAAGTACTTAAATCCGCATTTTTCAACCAGACGAGACAAGGTAAAAATGTTTTAATGTTTTGACTAACTATGCAGAGAAACTAGGGATGGAACTTGGCCAGCGACCCGTTACTTGTCACTGTTATAGTCACTGCATTTAGAAGAGCAAAGGGAATCGGATTAAAGAGACCCCTTAAGACAAAAATTAGTAATGAAAACTAGGATCCTTAGGGGTTGTCCTGAAATAGCAGGTATTTTACACGAAAAAAGGTATTCTTTGCTTATTGGCGATAGCAGGGAACAGCTGTCGTGACAGCGATGGTTTAACAGCTCTGAAGCAGCGATCTGGCAGCTCTTTTGCGCTTAACAGCTCGCTGTTAATAACAGTTTCAAAAACATGTTGGAAAGCAATAAGTTGACTTGATTCTATATTTCAAATATTCTTAGTATATACACAGATTTAGGTAAACAATAAGTATGCATTTGATGATACCTGGGATGTATTTGATATAGTTAAATATTTTTTTCAAAGCCGAAGGGGTGAGAAAACATTCCGTGCCATTAAAACGCAGTTACATTCCGATTACTTCGAACATTTCATGTCTATCGGTTAGAGCTGCAAAAACATCGATGGTAGCCCCATCGATAGTCTTGATAGTTTGCGGACTAAACCTCGATTCTATCGCGATAGTATCGCTCATATATAAGCATTAGGGGTATTCATGTAAAACCAATATAATAGGGGTATTTTTTAAAATAAATTATTATTTTCAATTATTGACAATTAAAAACGCAATAAGTTTAAATTCAAGTGAGATATTTTTAATACGTGTTTAATGTTTCGTTAAATGCATTTTAATTTCGTTTCATTATTAAAGTGCAGTTTAATTACGTTTCGTTATTCAAATGCATTTTAATTATGTTTCGTTAATTAAATGCATTTAATTACGTTTCATTATTAAAGTGCAGATTAATTACGTTTCGTTATTCAAATGCATTTTAATTGCGATTCGTTATTTAAATGCATTTTAATTACGTTTCGTTATTCAAATGCATTTTAATTATGTTTCGTTATTTAAATGCATTTTAATTACGTTTCATTATTAAAGTGCAGTTTAAATTCGTTTCGTTATTCAAATTCATTTTAATTATGTTTCGTTATTTAAATGCATTTTAATTACGTTTCATTATTAAAGTGCAGTTTAAATTCGTTTCGTTATTCAAATTCATTTTAATTATGTTTCGTTATTTAAATGCATTTTAATTACGTTTCATTATTAAAGTGCAGATTAATTACGTTTCGTTATTCAAATGCATTTTAATTGCGATTCGTTATTTAAATGCATTTTAATTACGTTTCGTTATTCAAATGCATTTTAATTATGTTTCGTTATTTAAATGCATTTTAATTACGTTTCGTTATTAAAATGCATGTTAATAACGTTTCGTCATTTAAATGCATTTAATTACGTTTCATTATTAAAGTGGAGTTTAATTACGTTGTATTATTGAAATGCAATTTAATTAAGTTTTGTTATTTAAATTCATTTTAATTACGTTTCGTTATTCAAATGCAATTTAATTACGTCTTGTTATTCAAATGCATTTTAATTACGTTTCGTTATTCAAATGCAATTTATATACGTTTCATTATTCAAATGCATTTTAATTACGTTTCGTTATTGATTACGTTTCGTTATTCAATTTAATTACGTTCGTTACTAAAATGCAATTTAATTACGTTTCATTATTAACGTTTAATTACGTTTCGTAATTCAAATGCATTTTAATTACGATTTGTTTTTATTTCGTTATGTATTTTAATTACGTTTCGTTATTAAATATGTGCGTACCTTCTTATTAGAATTCAATTTAAATACGTTTTATTATTAAAATGCAATTACGATTCGTTATTAATTGCAATTTAAAAACGTTTTATTATTAAAATGCAATTAAAACACGTTTCAGTTCACATTGACTGAGATAGGGGACTTGGCAAAGCTGTGAAGGGGAAATAAAGGAGTTTCTAATTTAATATAAAGATTCTTAATATTCAAATTTGAATATGCAAACCTAATTAGTTGACCTAACTTTTTTTTCAACACAATGTATTTTGGAGTTGTTGTTCGAATTTTTTGTAAAACTATCGTGATAGTCTGAAAAATATCGAAGTCGGTCACCGGCGGCCAACCATCGATACTATCGATGGTTCCATCGATTTTTTTGCAGCACTACTATCGGTCATCACTTATCATTTATCTATCTATCATTTAAATTAATCATCACTATCAAAGTGGGATGGCGGGAGAAAATAAATTTAAATATACTTGGCTATTTAGAACCTAAATTAAAGCAACTTTAAAATAAAAATAAACTTTTAAGAGTATAGTTGAAGTAAATATAATATATATTATAGACTAAGATAGACTTGTTTAAATATTTAATTTATTCAATTGTGAGAAAGGAAACAATTATGATAAACAAAACTGTTTAAAACCAAATTGATGAAACTCCAACAAAAAGAGTGAGGTATTTATTTAAAAATTCTGTTTTTATATACAGGCATAATTTCTAAATATTCCCCCAACACTGCTGATTACATTCCATATGCGTTTGGTGGCAAGTGAAATCACAAGAACCTGCCATGAAAATAGAAAGCGCAATTAAATGATTTGTCTTTCTATAATTTATGCCACCAATGCCAGCTGTTGCTGCATTGTTTTTATACGAAAAAAGTTGCAGGTAACTTAACTGTAAAACCGAGTACGTATGTATGTACGTGCTTTCGTTCGGAATTACCTGTAAATTGCTTTTCTGACCCGACCCCAAAATGCCAAAGAATCTCCCGCAAAGGGCAAACGACCCCAACGATCCCCTTAAAGTTTATTTTTGGTTCGATTTTGGCGCATCTGCATTTAAATGCCAGCATTTGACGACCCAAAAACTGAAGTCCAATGCATATAAAGACGGGGGTCTTGAGTGGCTAAGGCTCATTTCGTAACCGCATTGATAAACCGGACTGGAATCGATCCCCATCCGAAACGATACGATGCGAACCGATCCGATCCCATGTTGCAGTAAAAACCTTGAATTGCCAAATCTTTAACTGCTTTTTGCTCCAGGCTGACAAATCTTGCATATGGGTAGTTGCCAAACCGAAGAGCGGCATTATAATTTTAATTTTTCTTTTTTTCTTCTCTTTTTTTTTCTTATTGCTAATTGCAAGCCAAACCAGTCGCATATAACACACGCACACTATCGAGATTTAATCGTGATTAGTTTACAAATTAATTTGCCAATTGAATTTCAGATTTAGATTTCTGAGCTTCCAAGAACCACCTCTATAAGATCGGGCGAGAGTAAAAGTGTATTTTTAATTAGCCACTCCACGCCGCGAACCTAAACTAGTTTTCCAGCCCGTCTGGTTTTGCCGCATCTGTGATGTCTGATGTTTTATATTTTTTTTGATTTTTTTGATTTTTTTGATCGGAACGGATCGCATCTCCCAAGGACAGCTGCTTTTGGGTCATTGCGTGGATGTTTAGCATATTTATGCATATATTATGTACATATATTACCGGCATGCTTCGATCTTTCGGTGGAAACACCGGGATGTGACACAGTTTTCCCTCGCAAGCAAGATGGGTCCCATGGGCGGGGAAAAAAGACTTGAAAGATCTATCAGATGTGCCACACAAATTCCCTGTTTAATTTTTACAAAGATTCAGACCAGATAAAATTATTTATAATATTATTATTAATAATAAAGTGATATCAATCAAGGTATTTAAATTTTTTTTATCAGATTTATCTATCTGTCATTATAAGTTTAGAGATCTTGGACCATAACATTCTTATATATATTTACCTTTTAAAAAACGGAATATGTTAAATTTTAAAATTATTATTAATTTTCCGGAAGCACTAATGGAAAAAAAGCAATCAACTGAATGTAAAAATTGACAATGCAAACCTACTCCGCCTTAAAAGATTTGAGTGAAGGTGTATTAGCATTTTTGATTTACGGGAGTGGTAAAGTATTAAAATATACCAAATATTACTCTGCGATTAATGGGCTTATTATAATGTGCATCATTAAGAAAAGAGGTTTTTTTTTAAATTTAGGAAAATTATGAGTGCTACGCCCATGGTGAATCCTCTTCAGCCTTGAAGCCACTTTTTGGCTGGAGTTTTGGACGAAAGGACGGCCCGGTCTTTCACTTCATCTCATCGCCAATTTGGCTGTTTTGTATAATTTCTGTTTTTTTTTTTACTTAATTTGTTATGGTCTTTTGTGTGGTGGCCTTTTATCGGTGTAACGCCATTTGCATGCGGCCCATCAACTCAATTCAATTCAACCCAACTAAACTCACAATCGGCCCGGGGACCGTTGCCGCATATGAATTTGTTTATGTTCATTTTCGTGTCGCTTTTTCGGCCACATCGACACACTGATCGCTGGGAACGGGCACCCTTTCCAAACAGGATCCATTGGTCCAGCGATCGTGGTTAACTTTTAAACGATCAAGACCCGGAAATATGTGTCATATAGAAGCTGTTTTTTCTGTGCTATTCAACTAATTTTTACCCTATTGTCAAGTGACTCAGTTTAGCTTATATCGTATTTATTAATATATATAAAAAAGGCAGTTAATTAGTTTATATTTCTATGGTGTGGAACTGCCTAAGACCGAATACTCTATCTATTAACACTCTGTTTTGTTAATAACACAGGTTCTAATTAAATTTAGATAACAAAGCTGAAGAACTCGCGTCCTGATTTTTTTTCGATATTTTTGGTATGCTTAGTTTAACATTTAATTAATATATTTCCTTAGCCCTTACTGAAGAATTCGCGTTGAAATATTTTGGTTTCTTTTAAAATGCATGTAACAATTAAATGTAGAATCACATCATGAAATGAAAATAATTTCCGTTTCTGGCCGTTAGATGGTGCTTTAAACTCAGATCGAGCGGTGCCTGCACTAAAGAATTCGCACAATATATATATATATTTTTTCTAATGCATGTAATGAATGATGAAATTAACGTCATACAAAAACACATTACCAAATAAAATTTATTTATATTTCTGGCCGTTAGATGGGGCTATATACTGTACTAAAGAATGCAGACCATTATCTTTCTTATTTTTTAATGCATGTAGTAATGATGAAATTAACTTCATACAAAATCACTTCAACAAATAAAAATAGTTTCCATTTCTGGCCGTTAGAGGGTGCATTATACCAAGATCGGTCGGTGCCCGTACTGAAGAATTCGCGTCAATAAATTTATGTTTTATTTAAGATGCATGTGATTAACGTCATTCAAATCAAAAATAGATGCCATTTGTGGCCGATAGGTGGTGTTTGACAACCAGACCGTACTCTGAAGAATTCGCGTAGTTGTATTTTAGTTTCTGTTAAGGTGCATTTGAAGCTAGGGCATATCGCCAGCGGTTTTCCGCTCATCGTCTCTGGAACTTTCTTGTTTTTGTGCCATTACATCTCCGGCTCGCCTTTCTTCGCCGCCTTTGGAGCCCCGGTCCCAGCCCAGCGCCAGCTCGTTTTGGCCTGGCTTGGTTTCGTTCGTCTTGGCCCGGCTCGGTGGAAGTGGCAGTGGCAGTGGCGGGGGCGGTAATGGCCCCGCCCATTGGCATCGCTCTGCCGCGGTCGGCGCTGGCGTCGACGTCGCCGTCGATCGGAGCCGGTAAAAAGTCTTGAAAAGTGCGCCTCTTTGGCGTTCCGTTGTTAGTTTAGTTTAACCATCGCAGCGCTTGAGTCGCGATCAGTTGCTCAGGCCCAGTTCCAAGTTCCCAGCTCCCAGGATCGTCTTTCTTTTGTTTTTTATTTTTTGTTTAAGTCAGCATTCGAGTCAAAAATGAAGTTATTTTTATGTGCCATTGCTGTGACGCTGTGTGTGGCGACAAGTGAGTGTGAATCGGAATTTAACAATGGATATGGATATGGATCCGTGGGACTATAGCAGTGTTGAAGTGATTTCTGGTCAATTCCGATCCGATCCGAGCCGTAGAAGTCGCAACTTGTTGCTAATTGCTTTGACACTGACACCAAAATGTGTTTTTATTTTTGTTTTTTTGCATATCGAGCTGTTTTGGCCATAGCTCTAAGGCTAGATGGTATAAGCTATAAGCTCTAAGCTTTAGCCAATGACATTTAGACGTCTCGCAAGATTGCGTTCCAGCCTCAAGTCGAGTCGCGATTGCGGATCCAATCCATAAACATAAACGAGTTGGGCGATGGAGGGCTGGTTTTTCTTTTTCCGTCTGGAAAAACTGGAATGCTGGCCAAGCCCAAGAGTCGCTGGCTGTCTGGGCCGCTGGTTATGCAACTCCTGCAGTTTGTTGGCCAAGTCGAAGTTAAAAAAAAAAACCTTACTTTTCTGAGCCATAAAACCGCGTTCATCTCTGTGGCCAGATGGTAACCGGAAGAGGGCATTGAACTCGGCCTGGTCATCGTAAACCTTGTGTAATGATAACCGCTTTTGATCTGAAAAATATTTAAACATGTAAAATCTCTAGAGATTTAAAATCACTTAAAATAGGGTTTCCAAAAGTATGTTGTGATACAAATATAGGATTACTTCCGGATTCAAAAATTTCTTAGCATACTTTTAGATACTTTCAAAGGTGGTATAGAATCTAAAGAGATTTGACTTAAAACGTTAAAACTATACTTTTTTCGGATGTATCTTAATCTTTTTTTAGGTATTAAACCTTATAGGGGACTTATAATCTGTAAAGATTTCAAATATTTTGTAAAAACTATACCTTTTTCGAGGATATAGCTGAGATCTTGACAAAGATCTACAATAATCGAACTTTTTGGTACTATTACTTCGTATTTTTATCAGATTCTGATCTGATTTATCCATTATTCCTTATGCTATCTTGTACCCAAGTAACCTGTTCCTCGAAAACCATTGCTCATTGAGCAGGAAACCGCAAATGCGGAATTGCCATCGATGAATCGAGTGCTCGTTCGATCTTGTTACACTTTCGTGTGTGACTGGGGCCACCAGTTGCACCAGGAAAGTGAAAGTGGGAAAACAAGTTGACTCAAGCTATATCTTTTTGTACCTTTTTCCCCCCGACAGCCGTTTCCGCCGCCAACTTTGAGTGCCCCAAGGCAAATGGCCAGTTCGCCGATGAAGTGCAGTGCGACAAGTTCTACGTCTGCGACGATGGAGTGGCCAAGGCGAAGCTCTGTCCCGATGGCCTGGTCTTCGATCCCCTCAACCGCAAGTTCAACAAGTGCGACCAGCCCTTCAATGTAGACTGCGAGGACCGCACGGAGCTCCGTAAGTTGGCCATCCTCTATAATTAACTACCCATCTTAACTGACCCTTTGGGAGTAAACCAGTTTATGCAACATAAGTATTACGTATCCCAAGTAACTATGTCAAGGCAAAGTCATCTTGGCAATGTGTATACGAGATCAGACTTGGTGGGTAGGCACAAGGTCTTCTTTTTATGTCATGAAGTTCAGGATAATACTTCCTCTTCATTTTTTTTTATCATATTTACATTTTTTTAATTTGTTGCTTTCATAATTTTGTTTTTATTTGAGTTATCTTTCTAGAAATGATCTAAAATGCATTAGATCTGATAAAAATATATTATCAAATAGGGTATATTACAGTTTTAGTTCATCATATTATGTCATAATATAATATTATAGCACACTTTTGGGCTTTTTATCTCAAGAAGTTTGAAACCATATTATGGAGGTGTCTAAAACTGTGCTATCAATTATAGAATTTTATGCTTTAACAATGCAGAATAGAATTTCTGGATTAAAAATACATGTTAGCATTCTCTACAGATCTGTTTAAGTTGCGTTAGATCTATAGAAATTCAACATCTAACCCAATATGATTTCCCATTACAGAGGAGCCCAAGTCCAGCAAGTACTGCCCGCGCAAGAACGGATTCTTCGCCCATCCCGATCCCGCCGTGTGCAACATCTTCTACAACTGCATCGAAGGCGACGCCCTGGAGACCAAGTGCACCGTGGGTCTGCACTTCGATGAGTACTCGGGCACCTGTGTGTGGCCCGATACCGCGAAACGCGAGGGCTGCAACCCAGAGCAGAGTAGGTCCACCCTGAAAATAGAGTGAGGTTTCTGGAAATAATCTATATATATATATCTAAAATTTTATCAGGAACTTCCGAGACCGGCTTTGTGTGCCCCAAGGATCAGCCAAAGACCGATGACCGCGGCCAGGTGGTGACCCATCCCAAGTATCCCCATCCCACCGACTGCCAGAAGTTCTACGTGTGCCTGAACGGCGAGGACCCCAGGGATCTGGGCTGCCAGCTGGGCGAGGTCTACAACGATGCCACCGAGATGTGCGATGCCCCCGAGAATGTGCCCGGCTGCGAGGACTGGTACAAGGATGTCGACGACAAGAAGGACTAAGCCCCTTCCGGCCGACCTTTCTCATCACATCCACACTCACACTCATGCACACAAGCACACTGAGAAAAAACAATCGAAACAAAAAACACAACACCGATTCGCGTCTTAGTCACTTAAATTTAGTAGTTCTAGCCCATTTCCTATAGAACGTATGTGTAGCAGTTAAACTTCAATACTCTGTTTACCCTCTATTCTATCTATCTACTGTTCTTTCTCTTTCCTTACTATCTGATCTGTCTCAAATCACTTACTTTCCTACTTTCTATATCTTTTAATCTCTGTGCCCAACCGAATTCTACCAAATTGTTGTGTATATATTTCCCATTTCCAGACTTTCGCCTTAATTTTATACAAAAGAATAAACTGATTTTTTTATAAACTAAACCTACCAAAACTATCTATCTTTCCCACTCCTCTGACTCTGATCTCTCTACTATTCTTTACTATGATTTAGCTACTTCTATGTGATTTTCTCTGAACATACCAATTTTCAACTTTGCATCTTTTTCTAAAAATATATTTTTTTTCAATTTTTTTCTATATCATATACTGTATCAAACTTTTCTGCCATTTTTAATTGTAA
The DNA here is from genome assembly GCF_043229965.1 of Drosophila suzukii. Lineage (NCBI taxonomy): Eukaryota > Metazoa > Arthropoda > Insecta > Diptera > Drosophilidae > Drosophila > Drosophila suzukii. The sequence goes on along the minus strand of NC_092084.1, from coordinate 14,780,998 downwards.
ACTTTTTCTATCCTCTACAAAGATTCTTTATTTTTTTCTTATTTGGCATCTTTTCATGTTCTTAAACTCACCTCACATTGATTATTTTCAAAACTTTCAAGATTTTTTTTTTACAATCTTATCCTATATCAGACTTTTTTTCGTGCTTATAATTCTTCTTCAAGTTTACTTTTCCACCTACTGTTTCTTACTTTATAATTTTATTTTGTATATCTTTTTGCGTTCTATGCATTACACATTTATTTTCTAATTCTCTCTTTAAATTCATATTTTTTCAAATACTCATTAGACTATGCTACTTCATAGTTCGAATTCGACAAACCCCAGGCTATTTATTGATTAATTTCTAGACTGTTATTATTTCAAATGCTTTGTGTGCAAAGCCTACAATGTTTGCCTTAATCTAGTTTCTACATTTCTACTTTTACCTAATTTATTTAAGGCATCACTCATTCGACAGTAAATCTGTAAATGTAAGAAAATCCCACTCGTAAACCAACTTCATCCCAGTAATTTCTACCTTTTCTTTGATTAAAAAATGATTTCGAATCTATACAAAATTAGTGTGCATCTCGTTTGGAAATAATAATGATGATGGCTGTTCGGATCAGCTGAAGAGAGTGATCGACTAATCAATCAAACCTTTCACTGGACACGCAACTCTGGGAATATATATGTATGCACGTAATATCGGATAATGTCGGTGGGCGGGGGGCGGGGGGCGGGGTTTGGTCCATCCATTATAGCCCTTTGTCAATCCAACGGACAACAAAGAGTCGTTAATTACCCGAGTGGCCAAAGCAAGGCGAAAAAGAGCAGCAACCGCACATGTAAATGAAAATAAAAAGCAGCCAAGAGTTGTTATGCAATCGCCGCAGCAAAGCAGCAGCAAAGCAAAGCAAAAGCAAAAGCAAGAGTTTTGCAATAGTTAACAATGTAACGGCAATCGGCAAACGGGAGACCCAATCATGAATGAAGCTTATGGTCTGCGCGAGCTTTGCCTTTTACTTTCAATCACACATGTTGCCAGAGAAGCCCGATTTCCTCCTCAGACACGCAGTGCTGGCGGTTTTACCCACCAGGAGTGGAGTAGCTACCTTAGTTTCATTGAAAATGGTTAAATGCTGATCATAAACTTAAATATTGGGTCGAAACTGGCCCTGGAAACTTCTGGGAAATCACTTAAATGCTAAAAAGTATGCAATAAGATACTATGAAGTCAAAACTCCTATGAATTCGTCCTAAAACACGAGGTTGTTCTTCACACTGCATACTTTTAGGCACACTTATAAGTGATTTCAATACCCTAGTGATTTATAAGCATTATTTATAGTAAAAACTATAGTAATATATTAAAATATCAATATCTTATAACTAAGATCTTATATCTAAGGTATATAAAAAGGTAGCTGTATTGCCCATGTATAGATTGGTGACTTTTTAAGACATTCCTTTCAAATATCTGCTGATTTTATGATATTACATTTACAAGCTTGAGTAAAATGATTTTAAACTGGAGGACTTGAATTTCCCATCTTACATTTCTAACGGAATGTTAAAATGTCTGCAAACTTTTTGGTGTTTTACAATTTAAATTAAAGTTTTGGAACGTTTTAAAAAAATTTCTAAAAGTATTTCAAGCTTCAAGGCTTGTACTTTTCTCAGCATACTTTTAGATATATTTTTAAGAGGTTCTAATCCGTTAGAAATATCAGTGGAAGTCCTGCTTCTAAGTGTAATACTTGTAAACCGATCGATATGAAATTTGGTATGTGGGGAGGAATAAGAAAAACAAGCGTTTTTCTTTCAGATCATATACCTCTATCTCCTCTCATGGTTGAGATTTGATGGAGAAAATGGCTGAATTGGCAGCACTGGACAACCCAAATCCCGTTTTGCATTCAAACCAACCACCAACAATGCAACAACAATGGCAGCTGTGACAACACACAGCACCACCCACAAAACCCCGCAACCCCCCCCCCCTGCCCCCTTAACGCCCCCCAAAAATAAAAGCCAAAATTTAAGTTTTGCAAAACTTTGGTGTCGTTTGTGGGGTTTTTTTTTTGTATTTCTTTCGATATCGGTTTGGTTCGGTTTTTTACTTAGTCGGTTTTTTGACCACATTTCTTCTGTTTTTTTTTTGTATTTTCATTATTTGGCTTGTGTTTTTTGCTGCCAACGGCAAAAACAACCGTCGAAGTCAACGCTGCGCAGTCGCAGCTCGGCCGCTTCTTCTTCTTCTTCTTGGAGCGCGGTATAAATCTTTTCAGTTGAGTTTGGAACGCGTAACCGTTAAAACGTACAGACCTCTTGGAGCGGAAGTTTCAACCATTTTCTGCGCGTATATTTGAATATATATTTTTTTACGGTGCGTGTGTGTGTTATATTTGTGTTTTTTTTGCATTTCCTCTAGTATTATTATATTTAGCATAACATACAAATTATATATTCAAACATTAGGAAACTAAAAACATGCAGCGGTTCCAAGTTAGCAGTGTCCTAATCCTGGCCTGGATTGCCTGTGGTATGTAATTTCAAAATATTGTTTACTATTATGATGATTAGTTTTTAGGGCCTTGGTCGCCGCAAACAATTATAATTGTTACCACTCCCGCTCACAATTAGCTCAACCTTTCAATTACTCGCGTGTGTGTGCCTCGAAAATGGAAGCTTTTACTTTCAAAAATTCCAATGCAATCGCGTGGAGTGTCCAAATGCGATATATTGGCGGTACATTAGTGCTATGTGTACAAAGGCCCCCCCTTCGAATCTGCCAGACCGTTAGCTCTTTTGTTCTCACCTCGAAAATCGAGTTCGGATCTTAATATATTTTAATTACTGGTTTTGAGCCGAAGGCTAGGCCGCAGATTAGCAGCCCGCCTGCTCCACTTTAACCCCGCCAGACACCCCGATCTTTGGCTATATCCATATAGCAATGGGCTATACCTGATTTGGCATGCAGATCATGTGCTCGAATCACTTTTGCTTTTGTTTCCACCCAACTGACTCACTTGGCCGATCCGAGATCTTGGTGCTGGGCGCGGATAATACTCTATATGTATATACATCAGCAGGCAATTCGATCCAATCCGGCAAGTTAATGGACTAAATAAAACAAATGCCAAACCCAGTCAAAAGTAGAACTTGGGCCCGTCAAACCAGTTGACAATTAAGTACGATAGCGTTCACATTATACGATCTAGTTCTGGGTTAACCAAGGCAACCAGTTTCAAACCACCCGGGTCCAACCGAAAGGTTGATAGGATCTAATAATTCGCCACACGCTTTGGCCTTTTCGATAAGCGATCGATGTTACTTACGTCACAAGAATACTCCCTAAACTCATGATAATATTTCCAAACCTATAAAGGTTTCTGAAAATAAATCACTTTTACTTGTTTGATACCCATAAGATAGCTAATATCTATTAAAATTAATCTGTTATAATAGGATTTTCTTTAAAAACCTTTAAATATAAGTAACCGTTATACGATTTTGATTAAAATAGGTGAGATCTATTATAATAGAGCTATACTAAAAGGTTCCTAGAGTAAATTACTATTATTTGATTGTCTATAACCATGAGATAGTTAATATCTATTACAATCGATCTGTAATAAGATAATTATCTTTGAAAATCTACTGATATCTAAGAAACCTTAAGAGATTTACTGTTATTTGAATTTTATTGACATTAGACATAGGATAGGAACTCTAGTATAATTGAGCTATTAGAAGAGAATTATCTTAGAAAACAATCGGTTTTTAAGCGACCAATCAAATAATCGAAGTTTCCAAGAACTAGTAACATGCATTGACGATTGTATAATGGTAATCACCTAAACAATTTACAGCACATTGGTTTTCTTTATATTACTTGAATAGATCATGTATATCCTCGGCGATAAGGAATCAGATTATATGGGATCGATGACATTTTCACTAAATGACATTTCTCTAATTTCAAGACTAAGACAAATTACCGGAAATCTTTAAAGATTTAAATATATATGCATATGCATGTTTTGCCTTTGATTTTCGACTGTGGGCTTCGAGAAAATTGTGTGCAGACAGGCAGACAGTCAACAATCAACAATCAACCTGTTGCCCGATCTCGATGGCATCGGCATTTCGAGCTTACATCACACCAGCTCCAAAGCTCCATCTCCATCTCCATCTCCACTTCCATCTCCATCTCCATCTCCATCTCCATCTCCATCTCCATCTCCATCTCCATCTCCATCTCCATCTCCATCTCCATCTCCATCTCCATCTCCATCTCCACCTCCAAAGCGATTCGAATCGCTAGACGCGGTGCGAAGATGCGCGAAAGTGTCGTGGTCGCAATTGTGGCGTCACTTGCACTTGCATCAAAACCAGTTGGGCAGGTGGAAAGGTGGACCAGGGGCGATCCACGCGGAGATCGGGTGGAGGGGGCTAACGGATAGAGATAGACCGACTGGCGGACAGGAAGGAAGTAGACGCCACTGCGATTCGGGCTTGATAATGGTTAATGGTGGGAAACCGTTGTTAGCGTTTAAAAACAACCAATTTGGTAGTCAATCCCAAAACTCTATAGGGCACTTCTGACTCAAGCAGACTCACCTAAACCCAGCATCGTATTAGATCTACACAGAAAGAAATAACACATTAGTGGAGTAGAAGCCGCCCTGTTTAAATAGTTATGTGTTGCTTACCCAAAAGGCGAAACCAATATTTTTTTATAAATCCATTATAAAAAGTTATCCAAACTTGGTATACCAAAAATGCCATGTCCAATCCTGTATATCATTTTTAAATCAATATTAAATGTTAATTTAGGGTTCTACAAGTATGCAGTGTTTAAAGGATAGAAGCCTTTCTGGTTGAATTCATTGTAATTCTGATTTTAAAAAATATTGTTGCATACTTTTAGACACCCAGATTGGCATTTAAAAGCGATAGAAAATCCCTAGGGCATTTTGTGGCACCACCGACAAAGTTTTCCAAACTTGGTACACCAAAAAGAAAAGTAGAATTATTATTTAGAGTTTCTGGAATACAAAAAGGTTGGGCCAAATTGGTTTTGCAAGCTAAATATATACCACGTCCAACTTTAATACTGTATGATCAAATATAATAACATCCTTGTGTTCCTTTTATGACTCAAACAGTAAACTATATCAAAATATTTATGTGTATTAAAAAGATGTAGAAGTTTCGAAATAGTTGAACCTACGTATGTAAAACGGAACCATCTTGCTAAAATTTTCTTAAAGAGATATCCCTTGACTCATCGCCACTTTTCTTTAATCCCTTTTCAGGACATGCCCTGGCCGTGGGATCTCCGGAGTGCCCCGAGAAGTACGGCGTGCAGGCCTACGCCCACACGGAGAACTGCGACCAGTTCTTCCTCTGCACCAACGGCACCCTGACCCTGGAGACCTGTGAGAACGGACTGCTCTTCGATGGAAAGGGCGCGGTGCACAACCACTGCAACTACAACTGGGCGGTGGACTGCAAGGGTCGCCAGTGGGATCGTGAGTCCTTGGGTTCCTGAGCACATCCCGAATCGTTTACTAAAAAAAGATTCCCCCTCTCCACCTAGCCACTCCCATCTCCACGCCTGCCTGCGAGTATCAGTTCGGCCTGTATGCGGTTTCCAAGGACTGCTCCACCACCTACATCAAGTGCGCCCACGGAGAGCCCCATGAGCAGGACTGCGACGCCGGATTGGCCTACGACGAGAGGATCCACGGCTGCAACTGGCCGGATCAGCTGCTGGATCACTGCAATCCCGAGGGTGAGTCATCGGTTGTGCCACAAACATTTATAGGGTTTTTTAAAACTTCAAAATATAAAATAGTTGCATACTTTTAGGGGCTTTTATAGGTGATTTCAAACCTTTGGGCATTTTTTTAAATAAAATAAAATTTATAGTTTAGAAACCATCTTTAAGCAAAATACATCGCATACTTTGTTGCACTTAAATGACTTTTATAGAGATTTTGAAACTAACTTCAAAATAATGAATAGTTGCATATTTGTTGGGTCTTTCATAGGTGTGTCCAAGCCTACACGGATTTTTTAATAAATAAAAAAAAATTAATGGTTACATACAAATTTCTAAAATTGTAGAAACCATCTTTAATCAAAGTTAATTGCATATTTTGAGGCACTTATATGACGTTTAAGTCTTGAGAGTCTTTGTCTCGCGGCTTGGGTTCAAAAGTATATCGTTGGAGCCCTTTGGAATAACTGAAGAAATAAAAAGCCAAATTGAAATGTACGGGTTTTTGAAAACACTTAAAAAGCTGACTAAAAGTGTGCTGTAGAAATATTATGCCGCTTGGTTTGCGTTCTAAAATGTATCTTTGCATAATTTTAGACACTTTTATAGGTAATTTCAAACCTCTAGAGATTTATTTGTATCCCTTAGTATATTTTAAAAGGTCAAAAACCATATTTTAGTCAAAAAATTCAGTTTTTCAATGCATTTCCTAATGAATAAAGTTTTACCAGATACAAAGTTGTATGTGCCTTTTACATTCAAGCATTAAAAAAATTAAAAACCATCTATAGTATAATATATAATACTATACTATAATACTATAATATAATATAATATAATATAATATATAATACATAATATATTAAACCTTTCCTTTGAACAATCCAGCTGTCGTCGGCTTCAAGTGCCCCACCAAGGTGGACCCGAACTCGGTGGCCGCCCGCTTCTGGCCCTTCCCCCGCTTCCCGGTCTCCGGCGACTGCCACCGCCTGATCACCTGCGTCGAGGGACATCCGCGCCTGATCAGCTGCGGTGAGGACAAGGTCTTCGACGAGCACACGCTGACCTGCGAGGAGCCGGAGTACGCCAGCGGCAGCTGCGCCAACTACGGCAAATAGGGATCGCCGATCGTTCCGTACATGTATATACTCACGAACCAACTACAGTGCAATCTCGATTATGTGAATGCTAAAATTAAAAATTTAAAATTTGTTTGCTGCAAATTTCGAACGAGTTGTTGTTGAAAAATATGTTGTTGTTTTTTTTTTTTGTTTGCAAATCATTACTCCCTAGGTTTTTGATTGATTCGCTGATTCGAGTGTGCACTGTACGGTGTTGTAAAAATCAAAGCTCCGACTAACTGCTGCGTCCACTCTTTTTCCGTATCTAGGTTTCACTGTAAACAAAACTTCCTAGCCCAATAGCTTGTTAACCTCTTTGCTTTTTAACCGTCTCCACATTATTGTCACTATTTCCTGTATTCTTAACTTGTTTGCTGTTTGGTCTCTTTTGTATATGAATCGCAATAAAGTTAATTTTATTTATTGTACATTTTTTCAAGGCACAAAAAGTTATTTTTGGGTAAGATGGAAGAATTCCTGAAGTCATCAGAAGAAATATTCTCTTAACTTTATGGTTTTTATATTTTTGGGGGGTTGGTTTCGCCCCATACTCAAATATAAAAGGGTACTACGGTGACCTATTGTTTTTCTTTGTTTGTTTTTTAAATTGAATATTTAAAATCATCACTTTAAATAATCAAGGTATGTATACACATTTGTATCCAAGTTATTTCCCAAAAAATAACAAAATTCGCAGTGATGTTAGTAAATCTATGAAATATATTTTATTAAATTGAAGTTTACCAGTTTAGTCTTGTGTACATCCTAAATATTAGCTTGTTGATCCACAAAAACCTAAATATTAAACATATATGTTTGGAAGCAAAATATTTAAGTGATATTTGTCAGAAGAGATGTTTACATATCATTATTATTTGGCAGCTTAAATCAAGCATGCGAAAAAATAAATGCACAAATTGGCTACAGCTTTTCGGAACTAATTGATGTTGGCAATAAACTTGTAAAGTATATGTATTTAAGTGTAATTGCAATTAAATAATACTTTGAATTTAGATAAGGAACACAATCTAAAAAAATATGTTAAGTGATGTATAAAACAATGCAGAATTAGTTCCCACCTTGTAAATATGAGATGGGAAATAATTCAGCTTACAGATCAATTAATTCCCATGGCCAAAGACGCCCACCGAAGCCTATCACATCGAAAATACAAAAAATAAACCATCTTAACTAATTATTGCTCCGGATTCAGTCGACCAGGTGACGGCCGTGGTCCTGGGGCGTGGAGAAGATGATTGCGTAGATGAGGCCGTCACGAACGGATTCCGTGGGATTGCCCACATTGAACATGAACTTGACGCGATTGCAGTTGGCATCGGGCACACAGGAGTACATGGGATACCAGCCAGTCTTGTTGAACACCACATAGATTTTGTAGATCTGATTCCGGTAAATGTACACGGGTCGGTCGAAGGTGATGTCCAGCAGAGAGTCGTAGCGCACTCGCGCCGTGCAGTGGGTGTACGTGATCCTCGAGCCGTGCATGTCCTGGATGTGGGCGTACAGCACCTCGGTGTAGCGCTCCGTGAACCCGGCCGACGTCATTAGCTCGCCGCACAGCACTCGCGTTGGCACCTGGACGCCCAGGATCCAGATGTTCGTGTCCACTTGGAAGGTCACGCCAGCGTCCGTGACGCTGGTGTTGCGGAAGTCAAACTGGCGGGTTAGGGAGCGCATGCAGTATGCGCGCACCATGTCGTTGTGCGAATTGCCAGCAGCGGATCCAGCTCCACCAGCTGGTGCTCCACCAGCGGGCGCCGGTCCTCCTCGTTCGCCGCTCTCGTCCTCGTTGGCTGGCGCCGGAACAGCTGCCCCGCCCTCGTAGCCCTCGCCGAAGCGCAGTGGGGCGGGAGCTGGCGCGGCATCGGGCGGCACGCCCACTGGTTCGGGGGGGCGCATACCTAGGTCCTCGCCTACAAAACTGAATCCCGCAGTGATGGATCCGAAACGCGGCATAACGCCCATCATTCCGCCGCCGCCACAGCCAGGACCTGCGCCGCGGACTGACGGACCCGGTCCCAGGAAGCCGACGCCGCCCGGGGCAGCAGCTCCAGTGCGGTACGAGGAGGACAGCTCCCGCTGGGCATGTCGGTGGCCCGACTCGTAGAAGTTGCGCGTGCTGCGCGACACACAGAAACCTTCGGGCATGTGGCAATCGTTGAGCGATGGACTCGAGATCTTGATCAGGATGGAGAGGGCCTCGTGCTGCTGCAGCAGCTTGGAACGGGCAGGACCCTCGGCGAACTGTTGCGGAGTCATGGTGAGGAAGCGTATCTTTTTCACCGCCTGCCGGAGCATGGCTCCGTCCAGAATGGTACGTTGGGCGTCCATGATGTTGATCATATTAGCGGCAGCATCGGCGGAGGCATCGCTGTCGATGATCACCAGATCATCGGAGCCCGAGGCCACGTCCAGAGGTGGCGAGGCAGCCGCGGGAGCAGCAGCATCAGTAGCTGCTGAGGAAGTGGAGGCCATGCCGGCGTCCGTCTCGAAGCTGTCACCCTCGTCGTCCTGGTGCATGTGCTGCACCATGGCCGCCACATCGGGCTCCATCTTGATCTCCTCCACCAGCACATGGCCGGCGGCGGTGTCGGGCGACTCCTTGGTCGGCTGCCCAACCTGCCCACCGGCAGCGCCCTCCTCCTGCCCGGATTCGTTGAGGATGCCTCGCTCGCTGGCGAACTTCAATAGGCAGTTGAACAGATCCAGTTCAGAGTCGATGTTCAGGCGGTTCTGGTCGAGAATGGCCATCAGGGTGGAGACCTCGATGTCCAGAAAGCTGGGATCGGAAAGCACCTCGCGCGTATTTGCCGCGATCAGGTCCATGCTGCTCTGCATGAGGCGCGGCTCATCGAAGAGCTTGGCGAACTCGTACGCCCGGCAGGCGTTCTTCGGACTGAGGTCTGCCCAGAGGAAGTGGGTGCAGCGGGTGACCACGTGGGGCAGCATGTACTTCTTGGCCACGTAGCACAGCTCGCAGGCCTTGTCGAAGGATCCGATGGTGATGCGGTCCGTGTAGATGTACTCGAGCATCGCCTCGAATGCCTCCGGCTGCACGTCTGGGATGACGATGGGATCGGTCTTGTCCGGCAGATTGCCGTAGAACATCCGCTCGAAGACCGGCGAGGCCATCGCCAGGAGCAGCTTGTGGCCGGCGATGAGCCGCTGGCTCGGCGAGGAACCAGATCCCACCAGGAAGCGGCAGTCTGCCCACTTCTCCGAGTGCAGCAGGTACTGGCCCCGGTCCTTGAGCTCGGTGAGGCTGTTCTGCCAGTCGATGTCCATTGCGGATGGGGTTGTGTGCGGTCAGGATTGCTTAAGTCCAGGCGTTTGCCCCTCGGTTTTGTGCGAAAACTCCTCGTAAATACAACACGATACAACTTTTAACCACCTCACCTCGATATCGATTAACGATGGGTTGGATGTCGGGTCAACTGATATCGATAACGATTTAAGTCAGTTATATACCTATATAGCCTTCAGAACTTGAAGTTTGACTTTAAACCAGCGGTATTTGTGATATTTCGAAATAATTTATATCTACAATTTATAAAATCTTAAACAATATAGGCCAATCTTTATAAATATTCGCGTGAACATTTAAAATTATTTAAATTAAGATAATATGACAGTTATTAAAAATCATTTGTTTTAATATTAATTCCCATTTAACTTATCTTTGTAGATTTAAACTTTTCTCTTTAATATTTTACATAGCTTCTATAGCTAAAAGTCAAGCTGTTCGAATTTAACATAAACATGTTTTCTTTTAATGTATTATTATTAAAATATTTATTATTTTATGGTCGTTATATCGTGCAGGGCTATTCGGAGAGTAGCAATTCGTTGAAACTTTTCTATTCTATTCTATTTCCCAAGCTATATTTTGGAACAAGTTTAATTATATATAGTTTTATATATAACTATTGAAAAATATAAGGATATGTAGTTATGAAATGAAGACTAGAGTCCGAATCTGTAATACTGTGACTTTTGCAAGACCTTGATATGAGCAAACCTGTCTGTTTTTATTTTTGTATACCCTAAAACTAAAAGGTTCTTATGAAAATTGGTCTTATCTTTAATCTAATAAAAAATTAACTAAAAAGAGTGACTTGATAGTCTGCAATCGATATTTGCAGGATTTATATTCGAGGAGTTGCCACACTTTCGGAAACATCGATAGCCTTGAATAATCATCGTTTATTGTACCAGCTCTAGTTATAATAGCAACAATTGAAAACGAAAATATAAAGTAATTCGGCGCATTTAAACACCGCAAAGAAGACAATTGCATAAAGGAGGAGATAACGAGAATCGCGAGGAAAACAGACGTGAAAATAATAATATCGTTTGTCACCTGCATCCCCGTGTGTGTGTGTGTGCGTCAGTGCGTGTTCGTGTGTTCGTGCTTTGTTCTGCGAGCGTGTCGTTTTGGTTGAAATGGCAAAGAAAACCTACGACCTGCTCTTCAAACTCTTGCTGATCGGCGACTCGGGAGTGGGAAAGACGTGCATATTGTTCCGATTCTCGGATGATGCGTTTACGTCCACATTTATATCGACCATCGGTGAGTAACGGGACCTTGCATACATACATACGCATGTCAGCTGCACAGCCAGGATATGTGCGCCTGTGTGGGTGGGTGGGTGTGAGTGTGTGTGTGTGCCTGGGCGTGGCACTGCCTTATCGACTGGCGGACGCACTGCTTGCTTTGATCACCTTGTAGAATTAACATGAATTTAAGAAATATTAACCCAAGACTATGTAACTCCCTTAATCCCGCACTAAAACAAAATCGAAACACGTAACACGAACGTGCAAACATTTAGTTGGAATGTCTGCTCGATATGCGAATGAATCATCTTCATTATCACTAGGGGGGACTTTATTAATTTACCAAACTTCAAGTTCCGTTCCACAAGCGTAATCGATAACATCGCCGTGACGTCATTGGGCTACTTTTATGTTTGTTTTTCCGCTCCAAAAAAAAATCGTTGTATTTGAAAACACCTTTCTTGCAGGAATCGATTTCAAAATCAAAACAGTCGAGCTGCGCGGCAAGAAGATCAAGCTGCAAATATGGGATACCGCCGGTCAGGAGCGCTTCCACACGATAACCACCTCGTATTATCGAGGGGCCATGGGCATAATGCTGGTGTATGACATAACGAACGAGAAGAGTTTCGAGAATATAGTCAAATGGTTACGGAATATAGACGAGGTAAGTGACTCCAATGCTATCGCAAGACCTATCCCCTCTAAATATATATCGGTATTTCCATTTCCAGCACGCCAACGAGGATGTGGAGAAGATGATCTTGGGCAACAAGTGCGATATGACGGACAAGCGGGTCGTGAACAAGGAGCGCGGCGAAGCGGTGAGCATCTTCAAAACCCGGGAACCCTTTACCCGTTTAGAGATAAGAGATCACTAGTTGGGAAATACCTTTCAGATTGTTGGCATATATCCTTTAAGAAAGGAATTATAAGAGCCTACAGTTCTAAACTATTCTTAGATTCTATAGGAAACTATTCTTTACCGTACCCTCGTATTCCTAGGTTTTTTAAGACAAAAACAAAAATGTTTTTGTTAACTAATCAATCTTAAGGGAATTTATAAATTTTTTTCAACTAATCAATTACACGAGAATTTTTAGGATTCTTTTCATATTTATTAGTCATATATGTTGATCCCTTTATATTTGTGTATTTCATTTTAACTTATTTATTTACTTACTATCCTAGCGCAGCGTGTTTACACTTATATTTGTAGCACTGGGCACGTTTTTTTAGATACACCGATTTGTCTACTTTGAAGTTTCCAATAAATATATTATAATAAATATAGAATAGTATTCTTCGTATATTTTAAAATCATATAGAGATCATATGGTCCTATTACATTCTTTAGATATCTAGAAAGATAAGCTGGCTTACGTTTCCAATCAATTTTTGTGGGTCCCATTAAATTCTTTAGATAGCTAGAAATTAAAACTTATTTACGTACTTTAAAATTTTAATAAATGAAAAGAATATAGTTCTTCGTATATGTAAAAATCAAAAAGGCAAATATCTAAGTCTTCTTACAGTCTTTAGATATCTAAAAAGATACACTGACCTACGTATCTTGCAGTTTAAAGTTAATGAAGAGAAATAAGTTCTCTTTTTTCGTTCCTATTAAATTTCTTCAGATAGCTAGAAAGTTAAACTGATTTAGGTTCTTTATAGTTTCCAAATTAACCAAACAAACCAGAGGAAATTCCCCGGCAAACACACAAACACCCAATTTGCGTTAGAACTCATATGGTTATTTATTTATTGATTGCTTCCCAATGATCACACATGTGTATGCGATCCGTGCCTGTTTTGATCAATTTGTTTACAGAGTGTGTAACCCCCTCTCCTCTTCCATTTCTACCCCGCGTTTAGATTGCCCGTGAACATGGCATTCGGTTTATGGAAACATCCGCCAAGTCGAACATAAACATCGAGCGGGCTTTCTGCGAGCTGGCCGAGGCCATTCTGGACAAGACATCGGGACGCGAGTCGGCGGAGAATCCGGAGCGCGTGATCATCGATCGGCGGAACAACGAGAAGGCGCAGGGCTACAGCAAGTGCTGTGCGTAAAAAGCGGCATTCGAGGCGAACGGGGCGTGGTTTTGGCCCGGTTTGTGTGCTTAGCTGTGCGTGGGAAAGACGGCGGAAGACGGCGAAGGATGGATGGAATTGTATTAGATCGGATTGGAATGCGTTGGGGGTCGGTTTCTGAAACTGATCCGTACAAACGAAATGGGGAAACAAAGCAATAAACCCGGGGTCACTCGCGCACGGTGGGAACTTACTTATAACGAGGATACGAAGATGGAACAAGCAACAGAAACAACCTACCTAAAGTTTAGCAACAGATATTGTAACACGAACATTTGGAAGAATCTTTACAAAAAAAAAAAAACCCCAGACGATTGGTGGTCGGATCAGATAGCAAGTGGAATGGGCTACGTTAGCACAGCTCCAATCAGAGGAGTATATTTGCATTTCGGGTTGCATTCTTTCGGTCAGCTAACGTGGACATAGAAGATCAGTTCCAGGGACTTAAGATAAACAAAGACGGCAGACATAAGCAACTTTTGTAACGTAACTTTTGATATATATATAGTCTTACGATTCCTGTACTCAATCGTTCGTTCGTTCGCCATCACTCGCACTTCTCCCCTGCCGCCCCCCGCTTAGTGTTTTGTTTTTGTTTTGCGTTTCAGTCTAGATATAAATAACACCTATACATATTATACATCGGATAGTATATAGCATATACATACCTTAGCTTGCTTTCGCTTTGTTTTCTACGATACTAAGATACTAAGCCAGCGATACTAAGATTTCGATGGAGGGGGAGGTAGGGGTTATTAGATAGTAGATTCGTACATAGATCCTCTCTGCAGTCACTCCACTCATCAAGCCCGGGGTCAGAGTTCGAGCTGTTCCGAAATTGTTTTCTGATTATTGCCTATATATAAATATGAATCATATATTGCATCGTTTTTATGTGCATTATTCGCGCCCGCACACCCAATATTATTATATATGTGTACACTTAAAGGGGGCGTGGGTGTGCGCGCGAGTATATCTCCAAGTATGTGTATGTATGTAAGGACGGTGCACGCCATGAATGTAGCATCCGCAAGGGAGGAGCGCCCAACCCCAAACGCACCGACGTGCGCTCGCCTCCTGTCTCCTTGTAATTTTATTCTACATATTTTTTTTTCGTGTAAACCAATTATTTGTAACTGTATATGGATTTAGTTTAGTTGTCTACACCAAATGATTTACCGATTAAAAATATAAAGAACAACCTAAACCATGTCATATAAACGAAGGACTATCATTTTTTGGGAGGTTAAGGTTCCATTTGGAATGTATAAATGTAACAATTTAATTGGAGAATCTTCGGTATAAAATACATCCTGCATCAGGTATATAAAAAGAGTTGTAACTTGTTTGCAAGTTCATTGTACATTTGATGTACTACTTGGCAGTCCGATGGACACATGTCCCTGCTATCCAGGTGGACAGCACCTGCAGCTGATCGTCTAGGAGAATAAAGTCCGCATCTGAGCCAAAGTCCAGGGTGCCCTTCTGTTTCTCGATCTTCAGGCACTGTGCGGGATGCAAGGTGGCCGCCTCAATGGCGTAGACAACGGAGCAGCCTGCAATATAGAGCATTTAGTAAGGAATTCTAGCAAGTATCAGCTGCAAGGATCTTACCGGTGGCCTTCTGGAAGATCCGCACGCACTCGTCCATGGGGGCGATGCTGCCGCACAAGGTTTCCGTGCCGGCGATAAATGCCTTGCCCTGCTTCACCTGCAGCGGCAGCTGTCCTATGTGGTGGACACCCTCCTCCAGGCCCAGCGCCGAGATGGCGTCCGTGACCAGGATCAGGCCCTGCGGATGCGTTCGGTAGGCAATCCTCAGTGCCGCCGGATGCGTATGCACTCCGTCCGAAATGATGCCAAAGTAAACGGTCCGTCCGCGAGGCACTGCATCCGAGGCGAGCAATCCCACCAGGCCGGGATCGCGGTGATGGAACGGCAGCATGGCGTTGAACAGATGCGTGATCAGCGTGGCCCCCTGCTGCACGGCACGCTCTCCATCGCTCAGAGAGGCCATCGAGTGGCCCAGGGCCACGGTGATCCCTCGGTCAGCCAGCTGGCCAATTACCTCCGGGTCGGTGACCTTCTCCGGCGCCAGGGTGATGATCTTGATGCGCTCCAAGGAGCCGTATGTGCTCTCCAGAGTGCTCAGTCCCTTTTTGAAGGATAAATAAAGAAGGTTTATTAATAGGATAGCTAACTATGTTAGATTAAACAGCAGATCTTAAAAGTTAGAAACCCACCTTATCAATGGTCTGAATGCAGTTCTCCGGATGCGCACCCTTTTTCTGCGGATTGATGAACGGACCCTCGGCATGGATGCCCAGGATTCCGGCGCCCTTTGGAACATCTTTGGGAATGCGCGGCAGTATTGTGTGGTAGCTCTCGTTGGGTGAGGTCACCAGCGTGGGGCAGAAGGAGGTGACCCCGCTTTTGACCAGACCAAGGGCCACCGTGGCCACACCCTCCTCGATGGTCTCCGTGTCGTAGGAGAAGTCCACTCCATAGCCACCTTTAGAAAAGAAATCATAGATTTAATATTACATTTTAAAATGACATGATACAAAAATGAGTTCCAATATCATAACCAAAACAGGAATTTGTATATCTAATAATAAAAATAGATTATCTTTATCGCCCGATCCCCCATTGTTTCTAAAAGACAAAGAACCAGGTTATCGCGACTTAAGTCTAACCACAGTGGGTCTTTGCTGCAAATGCCCACTGTATTCCACTTGTGGTTGAGCTCCTGCTTGGGGCCTTTGAAGTCACGATAAGATTAACTCGCTCCGATTACGAGTGCTCCATATTGCGGCTCGTCAACGGGTAAACAGAAACGATGACTTTGGCGACTGATTGAACCGCGGCGAAAGTACCAATTACTGGGATCGCCGGCAGAATAACAGCTCAATATCATCTATCATATCATTCTAATAAATTAAAATATTTAAATCGAGATGAATAATATTTTTTGTAGGGTTAATGGCATCTGGGTATAATAACTGAGTTCAAATACCACTGCCAACCTAGGATTTTTATTTTTATCTTTACAAATACTTTTTTTTACCATCAAATTGAAGTGTATTTAAACATATTGATATTATCTATGGTAAATATTAAATGATCTCATTACTGTAAGATACAAAGTTATTTATCATGAAATACATGAAAAGAAAAGGGAATGCGATATGATTATAATTTTTATTTCATCCATATAATATTGAATCCATTATGGGGCTTAGTTATAATTCCAGATACATATATCGTACCAAAAATCATGTGATATGCAAATATTTATTTGACCTTTCAGCACTTAGTCTAGATATATTCGTATTGTTTTTAACTATGTTGAAATGATTATATGATGTGGTTCTTCAAATGAATCCTGGATTATCATATGGATTCTTTCCGGACTAAGGATAATAAGGTCAGGGGAACTCACCATTGATCTGGAGGTCGATGTAGCCGGGTGCGATGATGGCGCCTCCGCAGTCGATGCGGCAGTGGGACTTCACCTGCTCGTCAAAGAAGACGGGCTCCGGATTCACGATCCGTCCGTCGCGCACCCACAGGTCATCCTGGATGATCCGGTGGCCCCGAACCAGGCGGCAGTTGGTGAACTGCAGCAGGCGGTGGCTTCTCTCGGGGATCTGCCCATCCGTCCCCATCTCCTCGCAGGTGCAGTTCGTCCGGGTGTCCATGGGAGGCTAAAGGCAGGGGGCGTGGCTGGCGATCTGGGCGGAGTGAGCGATGGCTCACAAATAAACAACAGAAAAGAAAAGTAAACTAATCGAAACCAAAAAAAAACGAACTTATCAATCAGCTGTAGGATGGCCAGTTGGTTATTTTATAGCCAGCAATGTTAGCTATTTTTTAACCGGGCTTAAAAATTAACAACTTGTATTTAGATAAAACTTCACAACATATGGTTAAATCACCTCCAAGATTTATTTTTATATATTTTTTAACAACATACACTCTGCAAAGAAATTACTTATTTGTTGTTAGTTATCAGTTAGCTGCTTTTGGCTACTTCTAGCTACTTTTTTCAGAAGCGTAAGCTGGAAACACTGGGAGTGCCTTAGCTGACAGCTCTTGGGCGTGTGCATTCGATTGCCGTTAATCGTTATCGATTAGATTCAAATTTAAATTCCGCGAGTTAACTAAATTGCTAGGTGGGGCAAACAACATTTTGTTTAAACATTCGTCGCGGCCTTGTGCCCCCGTCCCCGTCCAATTTGTTTTTATAGTCATAGTGTCGACTCCTTCGATGGCATCTCGTGGACGCTGCATAAAATGGCAATATTTACCCAACCAGCCGACAGTGAGCAGGCCGAAAATGCAAATGCAAACGATAATGACGACACGGCACCCAAACAGCAACAACAAAGAGCTTCAGGTGACAATGTGCACTGGGAAAAATATATTTTAGGTTTAACTTGCAACTAAATATCTGAAATACAACATGATATATGGTAAAATAATAGATTGTCCTTGGGTAATACATTCAGTATATGTAAATTTAAAAACATTACAAATACAATATGATTATGATATGATAATAAAGGTAATAATAAAAGGTTGCCTATAGAATATCAATTATTTTTAATTTTTTTAGTATAATTGATACTAAAGTACACATATTTATGCCTTTCCATTTTATAAAGAAGAGCCCACTAAAAAAACATAACATAAGATTTTTTTAGTAAAATAGCTACATAATATTATGGAGAGTAGTTTTAAAAGGATTAAATAAATAAATAGGACTGAGCGCTTATCAAATTTATTACGCAAGGTTTCACCAACGGAAACGTACAATATAAGTGTGATAAAAAATAGAATTTTGTATATATGATCTCCCGGTTCCTAAATGTTCTTTTTCGAGTGTCCTGTTTTTGACGTGCTCCTGGGCTCCTCTGTCTCAGCTAATCCACAATGGCCGACATTTTAAATACAAATTGCAGCGCTGTTGCTGTTGTGCCCATCCAGCCCATCCACATGGCCCATTCAGTCCACTATCCCACTGCCACTGCCACTTCCACTACCACGTCCTCCTCCAAATGAGTTGCAATTTTTGCACACTCCCAAACACACATTGTACACCCGGTTCCTGAAACATGAACTGCACTCGAGGTGGGATAGGTTCGTTCTTTTTTGTCTATTGGCAACTGATTAGCATTTAAATTAAAATGTCGCAAAGTGGCCTTACCAAAATGTTCCACACTTTGTGTGCTCGCTCCATGTTTCCCCTTTATGGCCACAGAAACCTCTAGTGATTTCAAATCACTTGAAAATGTGTACAAAAGAATGCTTTAAACATTGTACTTTGACTTTTAATAGATAAACTTGGGATTTTCAAAAATAAAATCATATACCTTCTAACAGTTTCCGTGTTTTATTATTATTTTATTTATTTATATATTCTCAGGTTAAAAGGCAATTGAAAATTACCTATAACCTATTGTATTAATAAAATTTTTTTATAAATCGATGTACAGAATTAATTGTATATAAATATTCAAATACTTAAAAATTAGTCGTTTCAAGCGCATAAGACGATATTCCAAAAATGCCGTCCTCAAAATTAAGAAATGGAGAGTTTGGGATTAATCCTTGGGGAAATTCTAGAGGGGAATACCGGAAAAAGCTATATTTATCCACGTTGAGCCATGAGCTTTACATTTGCAATCCATTAACTGTGAATATAGTAAACAAATATTGTAGTTTTATATCACAAAAAATTGTAAATCCCTTTTTTACTAGACTGCTCGGGCTTAAAACAACCAAAAAACCATTTTAAATGTTTCCTTTAGTATTTGCCCTACTTCAATGAATTTTTTAGCAAGTTACAATATTTTGACACTTAGTATAAAAAGAGGATAAAAATGCTATATATTTTTAAGAAAAGCTATATTTTCTTATACTAATTACCAAGTTCTGTCTGACCCACAATTGGATGCCCAGTGATTCACCGTGCAAAATTGATTTGTCTCCTTGACATTGATCGAGTCCCATTACCAATCGATGTCTCGACTCCTGTCCATTTTTCATGGTCAGTTATTGTCCCTTTTGGGGGGGGGGGGGCCTTCTGTTCCGAGTCCCCGGCCGATATCCTTGGGCCCCCAGAGGGCCACACTCCTGAAAAGGACCGTATGCATATGTGTGCGCTACTTATGTGTGTGCGAGATTGTGTGTCATCTATGCTCACGTATCAATAAGTGCTCGAGACGTGGACTGAATTTTTTATTAGAGTTTGTGTATGCACAATAGTAGATGTCCCCGGACCAGGGGCCACAGGACCAATGGCAGGACCAAAACCAGGACCAAGGCGAAGGCGAAGACGAAGACGTTCCTCGTGGGCGTGTGTGGGGATGCGAAATTGCCTGTGAAATATTTTTTATATACACACACATATCGAGGCAATACCGACATCCACAATGCAGGTTGTCACATTAGGAACAAGGTTTATTTAAATTAAAAGAAATATGCATACCATTAATTATTTTAACCTAGAAAATGTGTTAAAAGTCCATTGGTTTTGAATTTTAAATGAAATTCCTAAATTCAGAATAACAATCAGACCAAAATGAGAAAAAATGAGTGAAAATGTAAAATACATTATATTAAAAAAAAAAAATTTTAGGTTTTCCAACCTTACACAGAGAAAAATCTGACGTTCTCATCTAAATTGAAAATTTTCTTAAAATAGAACGACATTTTTAAGTTGAAAATTTTCTTATTTTGCTCGAATCAAGTTGAATTGGCGGTATTTAAGTACATTGTATGTAAAATAAAAACTATTAGTTCAGTCCTTAGTATATACTTATCAAAAAGTTGTTAAATAAACTCAATTTAACTTTTCTCTTCTCAACATTTTGTTCTTATATTGATACCAAAATGTACTTGCACGGTTTTTTAAGAACGAATGTTCTCGATTCAAGAACAATGTTCAAGATCAATGTTCTCAATTCAATTTTAATTTCTCTGTGCACTTTTTAATCAGTATGAGTGCACTCTAAAGAAAATTTATTTATAACTCTTAAACTTTTTTAATTTTTAAAAATTGTTTGAAAAAAAAAAAATTTTTTTTGAGAGTTTTTAAAAAATGTTTATATGATTTTGAAAAAGCTCTATTAACTATCAATGGTTATTTTCTGAAATTCATGATGAGTATATATATATGGGGGTGCAAACGGAAAGTAAGCTGATAACTAATTACTCCCAGTGCTAGATTTGTGATCTTGTCTGTGCCGATAAGTCCTTTTTAAGGGATGTGGAGGGTCGAAGGAGTGTTTTTAAGTCGTTCTCTTTGTTATGGACCGCTTAGCTGTGGGCGTGGCAGCACGCCCATCGAAGGAAAATCGGCCGAGATGAAATCAAATCAGTTGCAAACTTAACCAGCCATGGCTAAGGATGGGAATATGGGACCCGAATGGAGGCTAAGGAGTCTAATGACCCCCAATGATGGCGATTCCCGACTAATACTAATCCAGATCTGCAGTCTGGGGGGGGATAAGGGATTAGCCTGATCCCATCTCCAGTTTTTTGGCAGGACCACAAAGTTTCCGAGACATTCGGGAGCCGAAATCGCTTTCAGGTAATTTGTCTTTATTAATTACGGTCAGCATTTTACGGGGGGAAGCTCCCAGGGATTTCCCGGGGGCTGCAATTGATTTATAAATCAATGAAACGATGTGCACAAATATTTGCCAAGACATTCTAAATAAATTACAGTGCAGTTTGCCCCCTGAAAAATCTCATGCAAAATGCATGCGAGATAGAGACACAAAGCCGGATAAATGCAATGGCTTACTTATTAACTGGCCTTAGGTCTCCATTCATATCCATTGTGGCCATGTCCATGTGTCCAACAGTCCGTCTGTCAGATTTACTTTACTTTGGGCCATAATTTGATGTATTGTGCAATATGGAACGCAATTTAAATATGTGCGCAATTACGTAAAATGTTTGCCAGCCGCTCCTCGTCCGTCCTCCAAATTTGTGTGGGTCGGTATATCTATCCCCCCCATTCCAATCTCCAACCCAGATTTCAGTAAAACCAGTAGTAGCCGTAGCAGTTGTTGCTGTAGCTGTTGTGGAACCAAGAGGCCCGAAAACCCACATCCTACATCCGTTGCTGTGTGTTCGGTTGACCAAAACGATTCCGACCATTTCGGACGTTGCAGATGATTGAGGCAGGTGCCAACTAATCAAAAATGCTAGCAATTATAATTGATTAAAACGGTACGGATGATGACCACGACGAGGATGGGTGTGGATGTGGATGTGAATGTGGATGTGGATGTGAATGTGAATGTGGATGTTGTCCAGGGAATCCAATGATGATGGCGTTGAAGGCTCCTGAACGGCGAAAAGGCACCGGGAGTGGGGATGCGGAAAATGCAATTGCATCAGCACTGTTTACGGCTGTTTCTGGTCGAGCGTTTAGCCACCGCACATTGGCACTGCAACTAGAATTTTGGCAAACAATTCTTTTGGAAAAATTAGGGAAGTACGATTTGGATCACCCTAAAATACTCATTGAGCAAATTTTTGAAAATTCATAATTCAGGGGTGCTACATAAATTACTACGGTTATAAAATCACTTAAAAAATCAATTTCAGGTGTCTAAAAGTAGGCAACAATATATTTTTAGCTTAGGAGTTCAATGAATACATTCAAAAAGACTACTATCCATAATGAACTGCCTACTTTTAGACACAAAAATGTACATTTAAAAGAGATATAAAAACCATAGTGGTTTGCGTGTAACCACTTATTATCATAGTTTTCAAGCTTACATATTTTTACCTTATAATTGAAGGGATTAAACGTATAACATCAAGTTAAAAGAAACGGATTGCAAGATCAATTACATATCTTCCAAGCAATTTTTTTTAACTTGATTAACTTGATTTAGTTATGATAACACTCTCCCGGAAAAAATTTCTTGATTTAAGTATATTGACATTAATTTTAGAAAGGATGGACTAACCGGACTCTGCCGCAACACATACATTGTACAACAGCGGTGGGCAAAAGCACATCTATGAATTGCCTAGTGCAAATTACTCAAACACTTGAAAAACAAAATGTCGTTATATTGTGTGCCGATCTATATATATATTATTTATATTTATACTTTTATTATTTTTATACTTTTTAAAAATGTATCTCTTATACTTTAAGGCTTAGTAAAACGTATATGCGAAAAATAAAATAGTTCGAAATAATACACCACTTTGGCTTAAATTACCTATACCGTATACATGTTCTTTTCTTTTTAATTATCAGTGGATCAAAAATAAAAACTTTTTTATATTTTTTAACAAAAATCCTTTTTTTTGGCCAATGTGCAATGTGGATGAAGCAATCCCATCGCATTTCGAGCTTTGGACGCGCTATTTCATGCGGTCCGGTGGTTTGCAATATTTATGCCTTTATATCCAAGCAAAAAGTGTTTAAGTCAACATACCCAGTTTTAAATTGTTATTAAAGATTAACGGCCGGGCGCAGCTGCAGAATTAAATTACTGTCAGTACTAAAACCACATATGCACATCTAATTTGGGGGGCGATTCCAAATTAATTGGCTTAAAAAAATAATGAAAATAGGTATGCCAAAAAATATTAAGTAATCCCAGAAGAAGGCGAGATAGAAACTTAGTCGCAAGTAAACCATATTATTATTTAATTTATTATTTATTTCCCTATATATAAATATTTTTGAGCTCACCTTCACTTCCTGCTGTTCATGTGATCAATGGTCATTCAAAATGCTTTGCATTCCCATCCGCAAAAATGCCGTGGAATCAATTTTGCAGCAAATTTTCGATATGCAACAATGGAGCGGCGTGAATGCCGCCCCACTTAGCACTTGTCCTTTAGGTCCTTCTGTTCTGTTCCTGGTGGAAACCACCTGCTACTCCTACTCCTGACCATCCATACACCTGGCATGTGGTCATGGTCGCTTTTTAAAGGACCAAAAACCCCGGACCGCACACGAAAACCCGAAAATGTAATTGAAAAATGATTTTGTTGCACATGTCCCACATATGTAGGCCGGTATCCGGATGCGGATGCGGACGTGGACATGGAGATGGAGATGGACCTGGGACAGGGATCCCAAAAACCAGGACGGGGCACTCGAATTGGGGATTGCATTTTCTGTGCCCGGCTTTTGTCCTGTGGCGGCGCCGCTTTTCGCCAATTTTGCGGCAAGGCGAAAAAGTTTAATTAATTCGTCGAGCGGCCAGCGGAAACTTGAAACTTGCAAATGCTGCAGCGAAGCTATATCCAGGTAGATGGATAAATGGGTAGATGAGATGGATGGATGGATGCCACCTCCTTGAGCCGCCCTAATTAGCATATAAATGACATTGTCGCTCTCGCCGCTTTGCCAGAGCCTTTCAAATATGTTGTGTTTGCTTATTGATTTAGCATTAATTGTTAATTGTTAATAACCGGCGGCGACCGCATCGGGAACCGCACAGTTTAACGCACCTGACAAACCACAACGCTTTCGACACCATCAACAAGGACATTTGGCGTGGGCTGGATGGCGGGATGGAGATGGAGAGAGATGGCTAAAGTATTCAGGATACAATATACTGGGTTCAGGATACAGCTTCAGAACATGAATTACTAAAATCACTCAATTTACTAACCAGTAAATGGTATCTACACGTTAAAAACAATTCTTTAGATGTTTTCTGAAATTCTTTGGATTACAAATCGCTCCTCAAATGATATATGAAGTATATGCATAATAAAAACAAAATTATAAAATTTCTTGTAAGGCCCCTTAATGGTTTCGTCCGGAACTTTTCTTCTCAGTAAAAGCGATTAGGGCCACTTGGGCTCCCCAAATTTATTTTAGGAAATCAATTTATATAATAAAAAAAATCAATTTATAAAAAATTAATTATAAGATATATATCACTATGTAACATCAAATATTTACCTCGATGGCTGCAAGAAAATTTGATTTCAATAGCCATTTTAAGCTGTGTTCACCAAAAAGTTCCCCTACGCAAGGATTCTGAGAAAATGAAGGTTAAAGTTGGAAAATACCATACTCAAAATAACTGTATGATTTTTTTCAAGGGAGTTATAAACAAATGAAGACATAGTCATAGACATACAGCTGCGGTCAACATAATAGTAGTGTGGGGTTAGTCTGTAAATTCGGTTAAGAAAAGCAAAAATCAGAATTTTTACGACTTTGAGGTCCTTTTTTTTTCCTTAGAATCCTTGCGTAGGTTAATTTTTGGTAAATAAATTTCAAAATGGGGGTTTTAAAGCGAATAAGATTTTCTAGCAACCATTGAGGTAAATAAATAAAGGCTCAATTTTGTTACACAGTGTTATTAGTGTAATTTAAGTCGTTTTCGCTTTGCCTTGATTCTTGGTTTTGGGTGGATACCTTTATCTATATAGAAGATAATGAACTTCGTAAATTGTCCTCCAAATGATACATAAAACAGGTCTTACTAAGTTTTTCAAAAATATTAAGGTAGCTTAACCAAATTATATAAATAATAAATGTTTTAAGCAAGTTTTTGACTTTAGTTATTATTATATTATAATGATCAGTCCTACATTTTTCGATTTTTTGTAACACTATAAGAAATATCTTAAGCTGGCTTTAAAGTTTTAAAACAATGGAAAGCCTTAAAGGCCTGAAGGGAAATGTAAACCTTTTGCTTGCAGTGTCAATACTATATTTTGACCGCAATTGCGGGGGCGTCAGTGTCACCTGGCGACTCCCCCCGATTATTGGCCATAAGGTAGGTTTGCTCTGAGGTCTCGCCTTTCGGGCCCCGTCTGTTTGGGATCGCTTTCGTTCGCCGCCTAAACACGAAACTCAATTAACTTGTTAATTTATTTGAAATTTTCTTTGTTCGTCCTTCGCCATTGAAAACCACTCCGCCGGGGTTACCAAGGTGATGGTTCAGATGGGGGTTACGGTTCAGTTGGGAGCGGAGTTGCTTGAGCAAGGGGTTTCCGCCGCTCGGTCTCTGTTAATTTGGCAATCTAATTCGCGAAAAGGTTGGCAGTATATCAAATTGTAGTGATGTATTGGTGGGATGTATGAATTCAATTTTGAATCGGTTAATAATTGTTGAACGGCTTAAAAAGAGTTTTAATCCTTAAGTTGTACTAGTTAAAGTTGGTTCTAACTAAAGGTCAAATTTGAATTTAGAAATATAGTTTGATTAATCCTATTGATAAAGTACCATACATTATAAAAAAAAAACTCGCTATGGAACCATAAACCTAAAGAACCATCATAAAAGAAATGTTTTCTGAATTGAAAATTAGTACTATCTTTTAATCCTTAAGTTTTACTAGTTAAAGTTGGTTCTAGCTCAAGGTCAAATGTAAATTAAGGAATAAAGTAATTCTAATTCTCGATATGGGACCATAAACTTAAGGAACTACCAGGAAGGAAATGTTTTCTGCATGGAAAATTGAATACTATCTTAAAACTAAAATGATCCCGGGTTTTCAAGTTAACTTCCATAATTTTCACAACACTTATGCAGTTTTATTAGCTACTTCTTCACAATCTCTTCGAGGAGTTTCCTTTGAAACGCAAAACGATATAGTTCTACTAATCTTATTGATAAAGTATCATATGTTATAAATAAAAATCGATATAGGGGCCATAAACTTAAAGAACGGTCATGAAAGAAATGTTTTCTGAATGGAAAATTCAATACTATCTTAAAAAAAATGATCCTGGTTTCTCAAGTTAACTTCCATATTTTTCACAGCACTTATGCTCTTCAGTTTTGGCATCTCAATCGCAGTTTTATTAGCTACTTCTTCAAAATCTCTTCGAGGAGTTTCCTTTGAAACGAAAAAGGAGCTGGTGGCTGAGTAATTTCCATGTGGATTGGGGATTGTGGTTAGCTAAAAATCGTTTACCGTTGCTCACTTCAAACTTTGATGCCGAAGGGGGGAGGGGGGTGGGGGGTGGTTCGGAGATGGTTGATGGTTGAAGGTTGGTGGAAAATGGGAAAATGGGAAAGTGGGAAGTGTAGGCAAAGTGCGGGCAAAGTTTTTGCTTGGTATAATTAAAACTAGGCAAGAACAGCGTTGAAGACAAACGGAATTGTTTACATGTGTCTTTGTTACAGTTACAGTTATCCATTGGTGGCTGTGGATTGAGTGGAGGGGGGTTTTCAGGGGGGATACGTCGGTTTTTGGGGGTCGGAGTAGGAATATGTTATGTTTCAGCCTACATTTCAGCTGTTCGTTGTTAGCTGGAGGCATGTTTTCTCTGCCAGTCTACATATCTATTCGTGTCTGTGCTGCCATGTTGAACATTTTTCGGACAGGGTTTTATGTTTTTCCAAGGCAAAAGTAAGTGATATACCTTTAATGCCGTCTAAATTCCAGAAACTAGTGCTCAACAACATCATAAACAGATAATAACACTAAATCTGAGTAAAAAATATGTTATGACCAAAAAAGTAGGCTATACAAATTTATGGCCTAAGCAATTACGTATACGTATTATTACGCATACGCATATATATAATTTATTAAATTAGTTAAACTTCTAACAGTCGTATTCACTTAAATTTCTTTATTTGTTTTAGCTTTTTTTTGACACTGCTGGCACCACTGATCACTGTTTTTATCTATTTCCTTCTCTTTATCGCAGTGGCATATGCAAGACTTCCTGCTCACTCCTTCGGCGTCATCGTCATCGTTATCGTCATCGGCTTTGCCGAGTCACTTCGTGCACGCCCACTTTATTTAGCATTTTGTTGTTTTTTCGGTTTCCTGCGGTTTTTAATTAAAATTAACTTTGTTTATTTTGCGCTTTTACCCACGCCACCTTTCTCCCTCACACACTCTCTCTTTTCGGCCGCCTCAGCTCAGACAAAGTGATGTTGACTTTGCCCGCGTCTTTCTTTTGCGCTCTGTCTCCGTCTGTCTCTCTCTCTCTCTCTTCCTCTCTTGCTGTTGTTGTGTTATTGTTGATGCTGTAGCTGCATGTAATTGCCGCCATTTGCGTTGTCGTCGCCTCTTCTCCTACTTCCTCTGCCTCTCCCAATCCCTCTCTTTCTGCTAAGGCCAATGTGGCCAATTCAGCTATTTAATAGCCAGATCTGGTTATTGTTAGCCTTTAACTTTTATTTAAAGAGATTTTGGAAAGTGTGTCTAGCCAATGATACCTAGATATACTATCATTCAACACATACTTGTACAAACTTCAATTTGATTTCCGTTTTTCAATAAAAAATTAATTAAATATTTTTTTTTTTCGATTCTATTTGACGTAGGTATTCATTTTTAGCTATTTAGATGCGCTTAGAAAGCTACTGTTGGCAGCACTGACACCTGCTTTCTCCACCTCTCCCAACTTGTTGTTGTTAGTTTTACCTGTTGGCAGACAGACAAAAGCTTAACCAGCGGAAGAGAAGAGTTTTGCAATCATCGTCATCATCTCTCAGCGAGAGCGAACGCTACACCCCCCCCTTCCCCTAACGCGGCTTGTTTAACTTCTGTAAGTTTGTTAAAGTTTTTGTTATGCCTGCCGGTATTTGGTATTTACCCCGCTGGCCACCCCGCTGTCATTTTGATTAGTGCATTTTATTTGCATTCTGATGCAATTCACTTATTTGCAAAACTGATAAAGCTTCGGAAGGGAAAATGGGTCGAAATACAGGGAAACGCATTAGAAATGATACGGGCGCCATTTTTCATACATAAATTGGTGTAATGTGTTAAGAAACTACATATGAATGTGTGCAAACAATGTGGAGTACAGTTGCTACTTAACAGAGTAGTTAACATGCTGTTAAAGAGCTTAATGGATTTATGATAATGATCTTGCCGTTGGGCGCCATTTCTTTCAGAGTCTATAAAAGTACGGGGAAAAAAGTGAAAAGAAGTGTGTGATGTATGTGTGCAAGCAATGTGGAGTACAGTTGCTACTTACCAGAGTAGTTAACATGCTGTTAAAGAGTTTAATGGATGTATGATAATGATCTTGCCGTTGGGCGCCATTTCTTTCAGAATCTATAAAAGTACGGGGAAAAAAGTGAAAAGAAGTGTGTAAAAGGAAAAGAATCAACTGTACATACATAAGCTAATTTACACGTCTCATTTTTACCATTAGGTAATGTAAATTCTATATTGAAAACTATATTTTTGAATTACTCTCCTAATCAGTTTAGGTTATTCCGTTTTATTGTAGATCCTAATATTTGGTAACAATTCATAGAAAACTAAACTTTATAGGAAGTCCATATCCTAGGCATTGCTCTCATGGTAGAAGCGATCCATGCTGATGATTTCGTCGTTGGGCGCCATTAAATTGAGGGTCGGCGCTGTGGGTCTTGCGGGCACCTCCTGCCGACGGCTGCTCACCGAGCCAATGGAGTGACGATCGATCAGTGGATCGATTCCAATGTTGCAATTGTGACTGATGCTCCGTTCAAGCTTGGTCTGCGCGGGATGCGACAGTTGCTGCGAGGGATGCCCGATGTCTGCGGATGGGGACACGGATTCGTTTTCCATATCCATGGAACGAGCCTGCCTCTGTTTGGCATAGAGCTGCTCGATAAGCTCCCGGAAGAGCGAGGTATTCACATTGATGCTGACGCACATGAGCACGAACCAGTCACCATATCCTGCGTTGGCGAGGACCTCGCGCACATGCGCCTTGGGCATTCCGCGCAGGTGGGTGCGCAGCAGTTGGAGCCGCAACTCCGAGCAGAAGAAGAGCAGCAGGCGGTACAGGATATTAATCGCCGCCAGCATCGCAATGAACAGGAACCAAACATACAGCACCGCGAAGATCTTCTCGTTCAGGATATTCAGCGGCAGGACGCACAGAATGTCCAGGATATTCGGGGTGCCGCTTGGCCCGTAGACAAACATCTCGCACTTGGCCACCTTGGGAAAGACCCGCGATGTCATCAGGTTCCACAAATTCCAATCGTACACGGGTATGGCGGCCAGGGCATGGATATACTTGTGCCAGAACCCATTGAACACAACGTCCATCAGCCAGAAGTTCAGAAACTGTGAGGGTAGTAGTATTACTTAAATATATGTAGACTAGAGTGGACCACATTTGTATGGGCATTTTTAAAGTCAGTCTTTCACCCGCTTTAGGGCATTTACATTTTAGAAATTCGGAGTTATTTTATCTGCATTCAGATTATTTTTTTTTAATTTGTAAAAAAAAATCTGTTCATCGGCTCCAAGTTAATCTTGTTTAGATTACAACCAAAGAAATAGTATTAATGTTTCCGATAGGAGAGGAGTGAAGAAAGATTTTGTTGGACTAAACTCTATCTGCTATATGTTTTGTATGAGTATTTTTAATATATGTTAAAAATCTAAGACCATTGAGTAATGCCTAAATCCAAATATATAGTTTTTACAGTTTAAATATTATATTTAAGGGTGGGAATAAAATTATTTTTTCATTAACCCCTATTTGGAACATTAAGGTGGACCAAAAGTAAATTTTTTTTGTTGGTTCCGAAGGTATGAACTTACGCTAATGACGAGATTGAGAAGCTCGCAGAAGGCGTACTTGAGCGAGTAGCAGCAGTGGATGGGCGAGAACTGGGCGCGGAAGTACTTGGTGAGCATCTGTAGCCGGGTGCGGTAGGTGGACTCCAGGATGAGGGCGTCGCCGACCTCGCTGCAGAGCTGTTCCATGCGCTGCCCCTCCCACACCTTCCACAGGAACGAGGGAAAGTAGAAGAGCAGCGATTGGAAGAGCAAGATCATGAAGACCCATTGGTAATAGCGTAGATATAGCCTCTTGGTAACGCCCCGCGTTTCGGGTCCCACGCCCTCGGCGATCGAGATGACCCGGGCATACTGCTCATTGTGGGCCACCAGGGCGCGCAGGCTGCTCAGATTGAAGGCCTCGGCGGTGGAGGACGAGTAGAAGCCAAAGTCCCAGCTGCTGGAGCTCTCTCTGTCGCCCTCGACGGGCAGGATGTAGGTGCCCATGGTCCAGCAGTAGGATTGCACGTACTCCGTGTGCTTCTCGGAGCTGATGCACAGGATGGGCTCACCGAAGTACTGCTTCGCTGACAGCAGGAAGGTGCACGTCAGCAGGATCACGATGGTGCACTTCGAGTGCAGCGTGAAGATCGGATCGTATATGCGCACCGTCTTGAGGCGCAGATACTTGGAGAGGGGTTTCACGGCTGCATACATTGCGCTCTTCCAAAAGATTATGATCTATTCCGTTCCCTAAAGCTACTATTTGCTTTTAGCTGTCCGAAATTATGTGTGACAGTATAACTCTACTGTCACTATTCGTTAGGATTCAGAGTTGCCAGGTATTTGATTTGGGCTACGGTCAGACATTCAACTCAAGGATTGCCAAGATCTATCATGGAAAAAAATGCTATATTTCTATACATTTTTCAAAAACATTTTATTGTCTGACATTACACCTAGGTTTTGTCTGTTAAATATTCTAAATAGTAAATACATATAAATATATTACACATACATAGCTTTCGATTTTTCTTATGATTCTTATCATAATAAGTAATATCATAGTTAAATAGACACATACTTCATATACGTGGTTAATAAACAAAAGTCTCTTACAGTTTCTGTGATTCTTTTTTGTTAAAATAATTTTAACTGATTCTTAATGATAAATGTTCAATGCTCGTATTTGTTTAGTTCTTATGAATACGTATATAATATACCACCTAAAGTGGTAAAGTGGTAAAGCAGACCAATCAGCGATTAGGGACCATATTAGCACTATAATACTTGTTAGCCACTTTTGGCATTCGTTTTCAGGCGAATTCAATAAACATCCCATCAATTGAGCACATTTTCCCTGATTATGTACGATTATGAACAACATTTTCCGATTCCATCAGTCCCGAGTGTGGACTTTTCAAAACTCGTATGTATGAGGATCACGAGCTATGGGAACGCCAACGAATGGCAATAATAATAAAATGATTAATCGATGCTACATGACTGCATATACAAATAATTCCCAGCGGTGTGTCGTCATCAGCGTCATTACCCACATCGTCATCATCATCGTCATCACCATAATCAGCAGTTGGGGTGGAAGTTTGGGGGCATGGGTACCATGGGTTCCACCAGCAAATACATCGTCATCAACATAATCATCATCATCATCATCATCTGCTCGTTGGTTGCCGGTGGAAATGTTTATTGTGGGAATTCGTTGTCTGCGACGTGTCGAGTGGCGACTCCAGCATCGGCTGCTCCTCCTGTCCAAGTCCCAATCCCATTCCCATTCCCATTCCCATTCCCAGCTCCAGTTTCCAACCAACCCGCCATCCTATTCGCGCCACAACTCTCGCACAAAAATTAAATTTATGAATTGTTTCGTTAGTGCGTGACCAGAGATTTACAATAATCAGAAATCGGGAATCAGGGAACACGCTCAGGAGACTAATTAGTCCTGGTCGTAACGGGTATACCGTATACGGTGCCAAATTGTAATTATAATTTCTCGTGTCTGCCGATTGCCGACAGTCCCAGTCCCTTGGATCTCGCCTCATTGATTGTTTGGCCATAAAATGAGGATGACAATGAAATATGATTCGAAGTTCGAGCCAGTGGAAATCAAACAAAGAAGTCATAGAATTGGCCAAATTCGACTGGGCTAATTAATTATAATACATTTTGGCAGGACTCTAAGGAATAGTACTTTATTTTATTAAAGGTGATAGTAATGTTGGAAAAACTACGACTAACATGGGGTTTAGAGTTCTTTAAAGGAAGATATGGTACATTTTGTAGGAATTTAAAAAGAATTTAAAGTTATTTTATTTATTTATTTATTTTATAATTTATTTTTTGAAGATAAATATTAAATTACTGCTCTTGAATTGAGAATATTCCTTCTTAAAATCCGTGTAAGTACATTTTGGGTTCAATGTTCTCAATATCAGAAGAAAATCGTAAGAAGAGACAAGTTAAATTGAGTTTATTTAACTTTATTACAGACTGGACTTATAGTTAAGTTGTTGAGATGAATGTAAATACCGCAAATACAACTTGATTAGGCGTTCCACTTTTGAGAACATTTTTAACTCAGATGAGAACGTCAGAATTCTCTCTGTATAATAACACAAAATTCGAACATTTACGTAACGTTTAAAAACATTATGTACTAATTAAATTAACGTTTTAAATGTACACTATCATGCCATTTCATTATATTTTAGTTCCTTTTTTTTACATCTTATATTTAACACTTATAAATGCACTTAATGACGTTTTCCACTGACCTTAAAACTATGTTCTTATTATGGTTTAGGCAAATTTTAAATGTAATTAAGATTCTTACGCTTTAAGTGAGAGTTCAATAAATAATGTATAACTTTTCTAAAAGCCCTAACATTCATTCTATATTTATATAGATATTCAAAACGATTAACAATTCACAATTACCGAACCGAAGATTTCCTTTTGATTGCCAGTGGGTCATGGCTGAAAACAATGGGGCGTTAACCGACACCAATCAATGGCTGCCAGGTGCTGATCCTGATATAGTCACCCTATTCAACTCAAACAACTCCATCCGGACGCCCATTTGGAGCCCATAAAAGTTCGCTGACAGCTTTTTAAATATTTATTTAAATAAAATGCATTATTTAAAGCGATTTTTCATTGACCACAAAAACCGAAAAACGTTTGCTGTACTGCCCGAGAGCTATTGCAATAGCAATAGCAGGGTGCTTTTTCATATGGGGGGGTGTTTCAAGGGGTTCCCGGGGTTTTGGATGGCCAGGATGGATGGCCAGAAAGGATGGATGGCCAGGAAGGATCTGGGGAAAAAACCACCCACCGCCCAGCTTTTTTTTCTGTGCGAACATTGCGTTGGGCCATGGCTACGCATTTCGTGCTTAAATAAATAAATTTAACAATTATGCGTGGTTGCGGTTGTTTTGGCTTTGATGGAGCCCAGGCATAATCCTATTACCGGGCGATTCGCCAGTTGCCACTTTTCCATTCGACACTGCCCCGATGACGACTCCACATACCCATTTCCATTTCCATTTCCATTTCCAATGGCACTCCCCATTTTAACTGACCCCCCCCCCATGGACGTAACTCCCGAATGCGGTGACTGCTATATGGTCAACGGTCGATGGTCCGATGGCGGTTTACTTTTCTGCATAAATATGGCAAAAGCCAAAGCAGCTGGATGGGCTTTGGGCTTTGGGCTTCGCCTCGGGTTGGCTTAAACGGGCCCTCGATTATGTGATGACCAATTTAGTTAAACTTTGTTAAAGGTGGCTGCGATTTGCCGAAAATGCACGCGGCTTGTTTGCATTTTCATAATTGTTTGGGTGCGATGGGTGTTTTTTGATTTAGTTGCTGTTAGCCCGGCCATAACATATTTATAAAATATAAAAGCTTTTAATTATCAGCTCGTATTCATTTGATGGGTGTTTATTATCTGTAGCAATTTTCATTAAATGATTCGTTTGATTATATAGCATTCCTTTTTCATTTACTTTCAAAATTATGAGTTTCAATTAGGTTTTGAAATCGATACATCTAATAAAATTAATCTATTTTTTATCTGATTTTTTTTAAACAGAATGTGTCTTATGGCATTAAAGCGATTACTTTAGGTTTTGATTTAATGACAGATGACAGGGATAAACAATTGAAAAATTTTAATGGGAGAAAAATAATAGCATGTCACTACATTTTAGCCTGAAATGCAGCGTTTTTTGTTGAATGGTGAAACTCATTATTAAATCATTTGGTTGGCTTAACACGTATGAATAGATTATCCTGAATATACAGTACCCGTCAATAGTGTTTTCTCAATTGAAATTATTTTGGCACGTTTTTATATTGTAATACTTGTGCTTGTTCTGAAGAATTCGCGTTTTTAGTTTTTTGCTTAAGTCAAAACTAAACGAAATATATTTTATAAAAAACTTAAACTAGTTAAATTATATATGATTTTGAAATGCCTGCCAAAACATTCATTTTTTACTGGGGATAAATGAGATATACATTATATAAGGCTTGTGCTGAAGAATTCGCGTTTTTTTTTAGTTTTGCGGTTTTTTAATCGTAGGCTACAGCAAAATGCCCAACTGTTTTTGGCAGCCTGCTACCTATACTTCCACCTACTTTTTTTTTTTTTACCAATTTTCGCATTTTTCATAATGGGATGTCTATTTTTTCAAAAAATGAAAAAAAATTAAAAATTTCTGGGCTTGAATGTCAAATTGGAAATCACGAAATAAACGAGCTCAGCAAGGTATGACATTCCTCATTCGGACATTTTTTTGAATTATAGCAGCCATAACACTGATATTTTTATAATTTTTGACAAGTTTTTTATATATTATATAAGGCTTGTGCTGAAGAATTCGCGTTTTTTTATTTTCGCTTGCGTGATACCTACAATAAAATAATTATAACGAAATAATTTAATTAGTTTAAATATAAACACTCAAGTTATTGACTTTGCAATGCAATTTGCGGTCCCTGTCTGCCATTATTCCAGTGAGACTCTTCCGCCTACTGGCTCCCCAAAGAGCTCCAATTGCTTAAAGTTACAAGTATTCTCCTGGCCAATGGGCCGTGATGGCTGATGAAAGGACCCGTAAGCAGTTCTAAAGAGATATGCGGTTGTCGGTCCTGCCTCGAACCGCCCCAAACCCGCCCCCGGAATTTGCACCGCCAGGGCTCCTTGTCAAATGCACTTGAAATGCGCGACCACTTACCGACCGTCGTCACTCGGAAAAGGATTTCCCCGGCGCATCGACCTGCCCCCCAGAATGCTCCAAAATGGTCTGTTTTGGGGGGTCCCTGCCACTTGACTCGAAATTTATGCGTTTAATAATGCATTGTACAGTCGGACATGGGACGTTCGAGTTCCTGGAAGCGGTGCTCTATGAGGGGTCCCGCGTTGACATTGCTTACCTCAAAGGCCACACCCTCATCACCCTCATCATCATCATCATCATAATCGTCTTTGGGGGGCCCTGGCCGTTATTGTGTGCCAACATGGTCGTCAATATGATGTCGTACGTTGGCCAAGACAAAGACAAAGACGCAGGCCAAGTTAAATTAAAGGCGACGATATCAGCATATGTTACGAGTGTGCCTATATACATACACATATGTGTCCTGACATGTTCCTGCCGTGCATTGTTCGATTAATGACTTAACGACGTGAGTTGAATAACTTTGATTTAGTGTCATCTCATTTTGCGTGCCGCACAGAACACACCGAGCTTTGTGGAGCTCTGGAGCTCTGTGGAGCTCTGGAGATCTTCCCTCCAGACTCCCAGCTAATTATATTTATTTACTGGGCGTGCCCAGAGTAGGATAAGGAGTGTTGGACAAGGGAGACATCTCTGAGGCCGCCTTGAGCCTTTAATTATTATCAGAATCCCCGTAGCAATCAAACGGTGGCGCATGATGAACATATTTGATATGATATTTCCAACAAGGACTCTCATCCGAATAAAATTGCTACATCGCCGAGAACAATATAAAAAAGGGATTAAGTAAGGAAGATCTGGAGAGCGGGGTAAGACATTTTAAGTGGACAGAGTTTAGCGTTTTAATTTAATAAATCGTACATTTGTTATGGCAAAAGAAGCTGAGGATTATATAGGTTTATTTAATAATTGGATGTCACTGCTGGGTTCTTCCTCTCATTTCTTTTATCACACAATGTTTGTTAAAAATTCCATTTGATAAAAAACCTTTAACAATGTACGAATAATACGAATAAAACCATGGTAGTACATGATTTTTGCGATAACATTCGAGATCCTGGCCTGTGATTATGTTTGCATCGGTTTCATTTTGCTGCAGCCGACCATATACGGATATGAATTAGGAGCAAAAGGTCCTGTTCCGGTTCTGATCACGTTTAATTATGCCTAATGAATGGCCAGTTGACAGGGCACGTCTCCCGTTTCCCAAAATTTCGCTTTTCGAGGGCAGGCTGCCGGTGGAATTTCCCACACGATTTTCTATTAGTACATAACGCCCAGCACCCCAGTTCCCCCCACTACTCGAAATCTATTCTAGACTAGGGTTTTTCGCTCGTTATTTGTAATTTGTTGTAAGTTTTCGTTTCAGTTTTTATACTCGATACCTCGATAACCGAGGTTTGGAAGGGTATATTGAATTAGTGTTAAGATTATGTAAGTTTGTTTTTTAAATACCCAGTTAATGTATGTTATGGATAATTACTTTTGATTAAAACATATACTATTTTAAATTAGCACTTATAAATGAAATCATGGCCTTTATAAGAAAATTAGTATTCATTTTTATTATGGGTAGGGAGAGGTTTGTAGGTAGGCACGCTTTGTAGGTTGGGACAGTCAACTATATTTTAGATTCTTCACTACAATTGTATTTTTGTTGCCTATTTATTGATATTTGGTGACAAAATTTTGAAGCTAAATCCAGATTTTGTTGATTTTTTACATCACATCATTTTTTTTACTTTTTAGGAACTCAAAAAAAAATCATTAAGAAAAATCTTTAATATTTTTTTTATCATTTCTTATTGAGTTATACATTTTTAAATTGGGACACCCAAGCCTACAGTCTGTTTTCTTGAAAACTCCATTTGGAGGCACTTTTCCCACATTTTTTTTTTGGAAGGGTATGCTACAATATTTTTCATCTTGACAGTGGGTAATGGGTATTTCGTAGTCGGTGCACTTGATTTTTGAGCTCTATCCTGTTATTGTTAATGTTGTAGTGGGCTCCCGGCTTGCCGGTTGCCACACATGCTGTCCGCACTCCCTGCCCTTCCTTGAACCCTCTGACCCCAGTGAACCCCACTGCCCCCGACCACCCTCCAGCACCCTCCCCTTTGCCACCCCAAAACTAGAGGACCGTCGTTGTTTTTATCGACATTGAAATGTGGCCCCAAAACAGTTTCAGCTCATAAAAATACAATTTGCTGCTGCTTATTTTTTACGATGCACCAGAGGGCGATGCTTGGTTGCTCCCGGGGTCTTGGCTCTGTCTCATATCCTGTCCGATTAGCTCGGACTCCAGCTCCAGCTCCATCTCCATCTCCATCTCCAGTTCCAGTTCCTCCTGGTAGTCGGCACCAACGCCTTGCCCAATCGTTGGCCAAAAACTATTTTCGAGCACGAAATGGTGCGGACACATGCTCCAAGTGCGTCCAATGTCCACTTTTTCCTATCCCCATACGCTTCCTGGAGGACAGGGTCCTTCGCAGATGCAATCAGCGTTGGATCAGCAGGTCAAAGAGTCTTTGAAATTAGTCCTAAGGCTTCATCTTTTCAATAAACTATTACAATTTAAACAAAATTAAATATTATTATTAAAAAAATGAAATATTACAACAATTCGGTACTCAAGTAACTTTAATGAACCAAATTCAAATCATCATATTTTGATGAAAAACTTAATAGTTTACAAAGGAATAATAGCTTGTACTTAAAAATAAGTTCACAATAAATGGTCAATTTACATATTTAGGCTTTCTTTAAATGTTATATTGAACAAATGTAGTTAATTAGTACTTAATACTTTGATTTTGATATGAAAATATTTTTATCTAAAAGAAAATAACCTTAAGTTAATAAGTCTAATATCGTATCTAATAGTTAGAACCTTTATTCTTTTCAGCGTACTATTTTTTTATTTTTTTTTCTTATTTTCTAAATGTTTTTGTTAATAAATCGAGGGATTTTAAACTTTTATTTTAATTTTTGTAATAACATAACTTAAAATAGATGTGTTATAGTATGTTTTGTATAATCATTTTTTTTGGTATTTATTTCAGTATTTTATTTTAATGATGAGTTCAATATGTATTTATTCATTTTAACCATTCTATATGTTTTAACAGTGTACAAACTATTAATAAATTTTTATCATGTCTCTACTGAACAATATACTAATTATTAATTAATTTCTATCATGCACCTACTCATACATTTAATTTTGAAAAATAAATCAAATTTGGATTGATGGTATTGTGGGTCTTAGCCCTTAGGATAGTGTATAAATAGTTCGCCTGACCAGGGCCAATACCCCAATGCCTTTTCCTTTGTTTTGTCTATTTGGTGCCTTTTTTTGGTTCGGTTTCCGTTGCGTTTGTAGTGGTTCGGAGGGGGCGTGGCCACATGCAGCTGGGCTCCGGCATTTAAAACGTTTAAGGGATTTGTTTATGTGCCGAACCGAGTTGGACCAAACCGGACTAGTTCAGGTGGCTGGATATATTTCGGTTCCGTTTCTCCATTTGGAATTGGCAAAAGTTTGCCCAAAACATAAAAACAATGAGCGGCCAGAGCGAGAACGGCCTGAATGAATGAGCCTATCTATTCATAATCCTGCTTAATAATCCCATGAACCATTCGGATCCTTCATCCCCCTGCCCATTTCCCTGACTTCCATTTGCCCCTAACTCCTGCCTGGTCAAATCTTGTTTTGGCATTTCCGGGAGGTCAAGGGATATTAAATAAATTAGCCTCAAATCGGTAAAAAGAGTTGGATGGGACTGCGAATTCGGAGGAGTTGCAAAAGCACTATGCTAAATTACATGGGGAGCTTTTATTTTGAAGGAACAATTTTTTAATAATTTTAAAACGGCACAAAAGAAAACATAATATTAATATACGAAAAAATGAAACATTTTGATATTATTTACTATCCTGCACTCAAATAATAGATTGCTTCGATTCAAAAAATTAAAAAGGCAATAGAATTAGCGGTAAAAAAAAGTACCATATTCTAGTATTTTTTCTGGGATTATTGAGAACGATGAATTCTTTAATGTTATGTGTTCCAAATGTATTTTGTATTGCTTTTAATAATCCCAATTTTTAAATATAAAAAACTATTTGTCAAAGAAACATTATCAAATGCATGCGAATTTCACATATTCATATTAAAAATTTCCGAACCGCAATAATACTTTTTGCAGTTTTTTTTGTGTCAATAAACCATTACTATTATTTTGAGAACCCTTTTTATTTCTGCCACCGATTGGACACCATTTTTGAGCTTATTGCGAATAAGTTGCCCTTTTTCTATATTAATATATACATATTATCCTTTGCATTCGATTGGACCCTTTCGCACACATGCACCCGTGTGTGTGTGTGTGGTGTGTGCACACAGGCCACATCAAAGCTATATATGTACATGGGAAGTATATGCATTTGGCAGGGCGGTAGGTGGGCGTGGCAATAGAGGGTGGGGAAGTGCGTGCGGTCGGCGATAGAGGGCGTGGTGGTGGTAGTCGGTGGGCAGAAGGAGCCATTGCACTTATTGTATAATTATGCAGTTTAATGAATACTAAAAAGATGCCAGACTGGGGTGTTTTTCGCAATAAATACAAAGCTGCGAAGGGGGGTTGAGCAGAATAAGCCGCAGCACAGAAAAAGCAAACAAAAAGGCAGCAAAATGAAAATAAACGTATGTATAAAATTAAGAAAACGAAATGAAGAACATGCAACAGCAGTGTATCTGTGTGAGTGGGTGTCCTTGTGCCTGTGTGTGTGTGTGTGTGTGTGTGAGTGTGAGTGTGTTTGTGTTTGTGCCAGTGGCCGCCATGTTGATTATTATAGTTATTATTGCGCCGGGTTAGGGACTTCTGGGTCTTCAACTTCAGCGAACGAGCGCTGCAGTGCAACACACAAATGTGTTGCAGCATTTCAGGCGCCGTGGGCCACAAAACCGGACAACTAGACTCTGCCACTTCACCAGAAGACTCCTCCTTCTGTAACCCCTTCTCGACCCCTTCTTTTTTCCCCTTCCTTAACCCTTCCCCGTAGAGATAACGATGCGGTATTTAACATAAAACGTTTTGCTTATTGCCCTTTTTGCCCATGCCCATCTCGGAGCTCCCATCTGGAGTTATTTTCCGGTTTTAAGGGAAAAATTGATACTCTCGACGATTCGGTTCGGTTTGGGCTCCTGCCACTTGGCTTAAGTGAATTCCAGAAGCGATTGTATCTCTT
This sequence comes from Drosophila suzukii, assembly GCF_043229965.1. NCBI lineage: Eukaryota > Metazoa > Arthropoda > Insecta > Diptera > Drosophilidae > Drosophila > Drosophila suzukii. The sequence goes on along the minus strand of NC_092084.1, from coordinate 14,740,436 downwards.
TTAGCCCACGCATTATATGTGGGTGTGTATTAGCATAAAAAGATTGAAAATTGAAAAGAACTTGTAGTTGGGAACATACAATACATATGACATACTTTTCCAATCTGATTGCCTCAAGTTAAATTTTAGGGAATTTGTTCATTCACTTTCAAAAAAAAGGTACACATTTTCAACCCTATAACTTACAATAAAATCGATAAAAGTAACACCTAATCATGTTAAGCTCAAAAATTGATATTTCCAAAATATAAATATCATTGTGTTTCTACCACCTTTAAAATTTCTTATAAAGGAAATTGCGCTTATATTTCTATTTTCATTTTCTATTTAATATTTTAAAATCATTAGTGTATTTCAATCGAAAATATTTTAATTCCCTTGCTTATTTTGGTTGCAGGCAATTACGCTCTTTCTGTATAATATTTATTGTATTATAAATACAAGATACAACAAAATGAGCGTTAATTCACTGGGCTTTATGGCATGCACCCTTTAGTTTTTCACCAAAAATGTTAATGCTCTCTAGGAAGCAGAGTCAAAATTTCTGGAAAGTGAAATCTGAAACAGGCCTGTAAATAACTTTTCTTTTTATCCGATCTAACAACTTTTTCTTTTCATAATTAGTATTCCTTGAATATCCGCAGTGGAAGTTGTTGGGCAGATAGCGCGGATATCCGCAGCCATTCGCAGCAGACTTAAGCATGAACTTTACACTTTCCACTCTCTATTTTCTGGCCATCCTGCCACTGCGTTTTTTAATTTGGTTCCTCCTTGAGCTGCGTATGTGTGTGTGGGGGTGCGGCTGTAAGTGTGTGTGTCATTTTATGCATGAATTTTTTAATAGCTTAAATATGCGCCAATAAAACTTTAGCACGCTCATCTTATCGCCAGTGCCTAGGAAGTTCTGAAGAGCCAGAGAACGCCACCCCACCCCATCCCGCCAGATGACCCCATCTTCCACCCTTTGTGACCGCCTCACGTAGCTAATAAAACCCGATGGTGGGGGTGGGGGGGTTGGTTTTTGGGTGGAAGAAACGATGGCAGCTGCCGACATGGCGGCATGCACGTGCTCATCCACCTGCAGCAGGTGCTCTAACCCCCCCCACCCCAAACCCCTTCCAAAACCCCTTCCGAAACCCCTTCCAAAACCCCTTCCAAACCCCTTCTTTCCACCCGCCACTTGGTGGCATCTTGACTTTTAACTAGCTAACTTGATAAAACTACAAAACTATACAATAAATATGCAAAAAAGCTGGAAAAAAAACAGCGTGTGAAAAGAAGCGCAAGGTGGAATAAAGCCAGGAGAACCAGGACTAAAGTGGCAGAGTACAGAGTAAAGAACACAAGGAAAGGAGCTCGGAGGAAGGAGAACCGAATCCTGCAGAGCATTTCGAGTGTCCCATAAGTGAGGCGGAAGGCTTTGTATTTATTTTGTTACACTTGAAAAAGCAACGAGTCATGAGCCCGGCATTTGGAGTTCCACTTCACTTAACCATTCCAAGCATTAGGTACATACACTGGAAACAAAATATTAGACTTACTTTTACTTCGGAAAGCAGCGACTTTGGAATGCATCTATCGATCGATCCCTATCGATAGTGGCCGCCATCGATATTATCGATAACATTTCATATTGTTCAGCATCAGAGAAAGTAAATGAAATATATGAAATACTAGAGCCCCATCATCGATACAATTCAAAGAAATACTAAAAAGACTTTTTGTGCTTTAAGAAATACCACAAATACCCTGCTAAAGTTAATTACATATATGGCTGAGCGATACTTAAAGCTTAACTTTAAATGGTTTATTTGTTTTAGGAATGAACATATATAACTTGATTCTAATTTAGTTTCAAATGATATTTCGGCCAGTCACATTCAACATGCCTATTGAGGGCTCTTTGTTATTTTTAAATGCGCAAGTTTGGTGAAGTTATATTCACATTTGCAAAAATAGATTTCAAACAAAACAAAACAGAAATTAGAATTTCATGTTCTGTTCTTGATTCACATATTAACAGGGTTTTATGTTCCCTGCCAATTATTTAATGTATCCAGTTTTGAAATGTTGATGTACTTCATATACATTCTATAAACGCATTAAATTGGAAAATTGTCCGTAGCACACCTGGCCTTCTGATTTTATTCCATTTTACCCTGCCCAATTCGATGTTCTTGTTTCCATTTAACGTGGCCCCCTTTTAGGGACCAAGTATGCGGATCCTTCACACTTTACACCTCCGCCCGGAATGCCGAAATTCCGGAGATGTGCGTGCGTGTGAATGGGTATGGAAATGGAATTGGGAATTGGCATTGACATTGGCATAGTTTTTATTCTTTTACACTTCCATTTGCCAATGTTCTCGACTTATTTCCAGTATTATAGGCTTGTTATTTCATTAGCATAATCAAATCGCCTGGGGAGCTCGTTAAAAGGCGGATGGGGATGGTATGGGGTTGATCGTAGGTATATATCTTAATTCTTTTCCATGGTACTTGAGCGCTGTGTCCCTCCACTATTCAATCAATTCCCATCGCTCTTACCGTTGTTTCTCGCATCGCCTTTGTGCCATTTACTCCTACTTTCACCCCTTTCTCCCCAGCTTTCACTGCCCCCCCTTCACAACTGTCGTTCCGGTGGCAAATCTCTGCTGAACGCCATCATCTTCGAGGCAGTGTCAGCGACATAACAAGGACAACCCCAAGCCCAACCCCAAGCCCAATCCCAATCCCAGTCCCGAATCCGATCCCAATCCCAAAACCCAAACCTAAAAGCTGAAGTTCCAGCTGAATCACGAGCTGTTTGCGCTTTTCTCGCCCCGCCAAGACGCAACATAGATGTGCACTTGAAAAAATTAAGTGCTACTATCTAGGCAACTATTATTTCAAAGATTTGTGTGTTTATGGTTCATTTCTGAGAATATGTTAAATATTTGAAAGATACTAAAATATTATAAGGATATATATAAGGATATATATATATTATCCTACATAACCGTTTTAGTATTTTTTGGCTTAAAGAAAAAAACTTCTAACCTACAATTTGGATCAAGAAAATGGATTGTTAGTGCTTAGATATATTTATATTACGCTTGTCAATTTTAAAATTAAAATTCATAGTTAAAACACAACTATCCAACTATTATGAAATCTAACAGGCTCTTTAAATTACTGTTATTTTGTGTATTTATATCATAAAAATCACCGATTTTCGATTCTTTAAAAATACCAAACAAAAATCGATTATATTTTGTTCAATGACTTACAAATATTTTACCTTTTGAAATTGGTTAGTAATATCGGTTTCTTTATTTATAAACTTTATTATAATGGATCAACATGATTAAATAAAAAAAAAATCCCATTAATAAAAAAAATTAATAGATTTATATAAAACAAATTTAAACTTTTATCTTAAATTGATAGGAGTATAGTATTATTTCAAACCATATTTTGTGGGCTTATGTTTAAGATAAGATACCATCTTATAAGTATGACAATATGAAAGCATTTCGCTCAGTGTTCGGGGTGTGACGCGATAGTGAGAAGTAAAAAAGTTGTGCGTTTTGCATAAAGTGCGCTTATCCCCGCAGGATATGACTGGCAATGACGCGAGGCAGTCTCATACCCATGCCCATATACCATATACCCACCGCCGCCGCCGGGAGGATCCCAGATCCCTGCTTTCGGTTGATATCCCGATGTCCTGGTGGTGACGCTTCTGGTTATGCTCTGTCTAATTTCGCTCAAAGCCGGCGGAGGAGCACTGTGACAACTACGTACTTCTTGGGGGCCGCTCGTCGTCTTGGCTTTTCAATTGCACGTGCCGAAATGCAGGTGGATGTCTGTCAGGTGGCATTTCCGATGCCCCGCCCCCCGCGGTCTACGTCACAAGGATGCAGCTACGTTTCCCAGCCATTTGTGTGTCTATAAGTCTGTGTGTGTGTGTGTGGATGTCCTTTTTCCTGCCGCTTTGTGTGTGTGTGTGTCTGTATGTGGGCTTCTGGTTCTGTCTCTGCGCCTGTCGCTCGCTTTTGAGCTTCAAGCTTTGATTTATGTTAACGCCACCTGAAAACCCCCCTCGCCAAATCCCCCGTCCCTTTAAAACCATTGTACCAGTGTGAACCCCCCAGCCGAAATCGAAATGGCCTGCATCTGGTGAGAACACGGCATAATGGTCAAGTGAAATACGGCCAACAAACTAGGGGAAACCCACACATTCGCGATTTGATCAGCGGCGTAGGTTGGAGAATACCAGTCACTGGCCTAGTTTATTGAAAAAGGGTTTTGGGAAAGATATTTCGGGCACATTTTTTTGTGAACTATAAGTTTAACCGGGCGGTTTTTTAAATAAATAACTGACTGGTTTTAATTAGAAAGTTTTAGCAATCCATATGATAACAGTATATGAATTTATAATACTTAGTGGATCTGTATACCTATTCTAACGAGGTTTTAATCAAAAATTTATAGCAATACATAAGATAACAGTATATAAACTTATAATATTTTGTGGATCTGTATAACTATATTAACGAGGTTTTAACTAGAAAGTTATAGCAATCCATAGGATAACAGTATATAAATTCATAACATTTAGTTGACCTGTATACCTATTTACACATTTCCATGACATTATTTATAACTTCCAGAAATTTAGGCATGTGTCTTATGCCCCTAATCACTTATATCTAGTTAACTGTATTCTCTTGATTTTTGTCTTCTTTCTAATAGAACCTTACCCCTTTTTGCCATGTCTCTGACATTTGAAGTAATCTACATACTCTTAAGTGGATGGGCATTTCCATTGAGCTCCCGTTTAGGTATTCGCAGGTGTCTCAGTCCTTCCGCCTGCCTGCACCGTCCTCCAATTGAAGGGACATCATCCGCTAATGCCAAGTACTTAAGTGTGCGTGGGTGAGAGGGCACTGCCTTTGTGTCCTGTGTCTTGAGTCCTGCCAGGACCTGTCCGATGGCTTAAAATGGCTCAGTTCAGCCAAAACCGAGTGCCTAAAATAGCACACCAAATAAAATGTATTTAATTAATTAACCGACCTACCCCCTTACAAAAAATGAAAAAATGTGTCAAAATAAATATCCCTTAAAGTGATAGGGCTCGATAGCAATTGAAGCAAGTTGCCCAAAACTGTCGGTCTTTCAGCTGTACGCCTTGATTTGGCTAAACTACGACTGAAAAACCACTAAAAAAGGAGTATTTTTGACCAAAATCGGAATCCCAAAAAAAACCGAGCTACCCCCTTACAAAAAATGAAAAAATGTGTCAAAAAATAAATTTTTCTTAAAGTGATATTGATGGATAGCAATTGAAGCAAGCTGCTCAAAACTGTCGGTCTTTTAGCTGTAGGCCTTGATTTGGCAAAACTACGACTGAAAAATCACTAAAAAATGAGTATTTTTGACCAAAATCGGAATCCCAAAAAAAACCGAGCTACCCCCTTACAAAAAATGAAAAAATGTGTCAAAAAATAAATTTTTCTTAAAGTGATATTGATGGATAGCAATTGAAGCAAGCTTCTCAAAACTGTCGGTCTTTTAGCTGTAGGCCTTGATTTGGCTAAACTACGACTGAAAAATCACTAAAAAATGAGTATTTTTGACCAAAATCGGAATCCCAAAAAAAACGGAGCTAATCCCTTACAAAAAATGAAAAAATGTGTCAAAAAATAAATTTTTCTTAAAGTGATAAGAATCGATAGCAATTCAAGCAAGCTGCTCAAAACTGTCGGTCTTTTAGCTGTAGGCCTTGATTTGGCTAAACTACGACTGAAAAACCACTAAAAAATGAGTATTTTTGACCAAAATCGGAATCCCAAAAAAAAACGAGCTACCCCCTTACAAAAAGTGAAAAAATGTGTCAAAAAATAAATATCCCTTAAAGTGATAGGGATCGATAGCATTTGAAGCAAGCTGCTCAAAACTGTCGGTCTTTTAGCTGTAGGCCTTGATTTGGGTAAACTACGACTGAAAAACCACTAAAAAATGAGTATTTTTGACCAAAATCGGAATCCCAAAAAAAACCGAGCTACCCCCTTACAAAAAATGAAAAAATGTGTCAAAAAATAAATCTTTCTTAAAGTGATAGGGATCGATAGCATTTGAAGCAACCTGCTCAAAACTGTCGGTCTTTTAGCTGTAGGCCTTGATTTGGCTAAACTACGACTGAAAAACCACTAAAAAATGAGTATTTTTGACCAAAATCGGAATCCCAAAAAAAACGGAGCTAATCCCTTACAAAAAATGAAAAAATGTGTCAAAAAATAAATTTTTCTTAAAGTGATAGGGATCGATAGCATTTGAAGCAAGCTGCTCAAAACTGTCGGTCTTTTAGCTGTAGGCCTTGATTTGGGTAAACTACGACTGAAAAACCACTAAAAAATGAGTATTTTTGACCAAAATCGGAATCCCAAAAAAACCGAGCTACAAAAAATGAAAAAATGTGTCAAAAAATTAATTTTTCCTAAAGTGATAGGGATCGATAGCAATTGAAGCAAGCTTCTCAAAACTGTCGGTCTTTTAGCTGTAGGCCTTGATTTGGCTAAACTACGACTGAAAAACCACTAAAAAATGAGTATTTTTGACCAAAATCGGAATCCCAAAAAAAACGGAGCTAATCCCTTACAAAAAATGAAAAAATGTGTCAAAAAATAAATTTTTCTTAAAGTGATAGGGATCGATAGCATTTGAAGCAAGCTGCTCAAAACTGTCGGTCTTTTAGCTGTAGGCCTTGATTTGGGTAAACTACGACTGAAAAACCACTAAAAAATGAGTATTTTTGACCAAAATCGGAATCCCAAAAAAACCGAGCTACAAAAAATGAAAAAATGTGTCAAAAAATTAATTTTTCCTAAAGTGATAGGGATCGATAGCAATTCAAGCAAGCTGCTCAAAACTGTCGGTCTTTTAGCTGTAGGCCTTGATTTGGCTAAACTACGACTGAAAAACCACTAAAAAATGAGTATTTTTGACCAAAATCGGAATCCCAAAAAAAAACGAGCTACCCCCTTACAAAAAATGAAAAAATGTGTCAAAAAATAAATCTTTCTTAAAGTGATAGGGGTCGATAGCATTTGAAGCAAGCTGCTCAAAACTGTCGGTCTTTTAGCTGTAGGCCTTGATTTGGCTAAACTACGACTGAAAAACCACTAAAAAAATGAGTATTTTTGACCAAAATCGGAATCCCAAAAAAACCGAGCTACAAAAAATGAAAAAATGTGTCAAAAAATTAATTTTTCCTAAAGTGATAGGGATCGATAGCAATTCAAGCAAGCTGCTCAAAACTGTCGGTCTTTTAGCTGTAGGCCTTGATTTGGGTAAACTACGACTGAAAAACCACTAAAAAATGAGTATTTTTGACCAAAATCGGAATCCCAAAAAAAAACGAGCTACCCCCTTACAAAAAATGAAAAAATGTGTCAAAAAATAAATCTTTCTTAAAGTGATAGGGATCGATAGCATTTGAAGCAAGCTGCTCAAAACTGTCGGTCTTTTAGCTGTAGGCCTTGATTTGGCTAAACTACGACTGAAAAACCACTAAAAAAATGAGTATTTTTGACCAAAATCGGAATCCCAAAAAAAAACGAGCTACCCCCTTACAAAAAATGAAAAAATGTGTCAAAAAATAAATCTTTCTTAAAGTGATAGGGATCGATAGCATTTGAAGCAAGCTGCTCAAAACTGTCGGTCTTTTAGCTGTAGGCCTTGATTTGGGTAAACTACGACTGAAAAACCACTAAAAAATGAGTATTTTTGACCAAAATCGGAATCCCAAAAAAAACGGAGCTAATCCCTTACAAAAAATGAAAAAATGTGTCAAAAAATAAATTTTTCTTAAAGTGATAGGGATCGATAGCATTTGAAGCAAGCTGCTCAAAACTGTCGGTCTTTTAGCTGTAGGCCTTGATTTGGCTAAACTACGACTGAAAAACCACTAAAAAATGAGTATTTTTGACCAAAATCGGAATCCCAAAAAAACCGAGCTACAAAAAATGAAAAAATGTGTCGAAAAATAAATTTTTCCTAAAGTGATAGGGATCGATAGCAATTGAAGCAAGCTTCTCAAAACTGTCGGTCTTTTAGCTGTAGGCCTTGATTTGGCTAAACTACGACTGAAAAAGCACTAAAAAATGAGTATTTTTGACCAAAATCGGAATCCCAAAAAAAACCGAGCTACCCCCTTACAAAAAATGAAAAAATGTGTCAAAAAATAAATTTTTCTTAAAGTGATATTGATGGATAGCAATTGAAGCAAGCTTCTCAAAACTGTCGGTCTTTTAGCTGTAGGCCTTGATTTGGCTAAACTACGACTGAAAAACCACTAAAAAATGAGTATTTTTGACCAAAATCGGAATCCCAAAAAAAACGGAGCTAATCCCTTACAAAAAATGAAAAAATGTGTCAAAAAATAAATTTTTCTTAAAGTGATAAGAATCGATAGCAATTCAAGCAAGCTGCTCAAAACTGTCGGTCTTTTAGCTGTAGGCCTTGATTTGGCTAAACTACGACTGAAAAACCACTAAAAAATGAGTATTTTTGACCAAAATCGGAATCCCAAAAAAAAACGAGCTACCCCCTTACAAAAAATGAAAAAATGTGTCAAAAAATAAATATCCCTTAAAGTGATAGGGATCGATAGCATTTGAAGCAAGCTGCTCAAAACTGTCGGTCTTTTAGCTGTAGGCCTTGATTTGGGTAAACTACGACTGAAAAACCACTAAAAAATGAGTATTTTTGACCAAAATCGGAATCCCAAAAAAAACCGAGCTACCCCCTTACAAAAAATGAAAAAATGTGTCAAAAAATAAATCTTTCTTAAAGTGATAGGGATCGATAGCATTTGAAGCAACCTGCTCAAAACTGTCGGTCTTTTAGCTGTAGGCCTTGATTTGGCTAAACTACGACTGAAAAACCACTAAAAAATGAGTATTTTTGACCAAAATCGGAATCCCAAAAAAACCGAGCTACAAAAAATGAAAAAATGTGTCAAAAAATTAATTTTTCCTAAAGTGATAGGGATCGATAGCAATTCAAGCAAGCTGCTCAAAACTGTCGGTCTTTTAGCTGTAGGCCTTGATTTGGCTAAACTACGACTGAAAAACCACTAAAAAATGAGTATTTTTGACCAAAATCGGAATCCCAAAAAAAAACGAGCTACCCCCTTACAAAAAATGAAAAAATGTGTCAAAAAATAAATCTTTCTTAAAGTGATAGGGATCGATAGCATTTGAAGCAAGCTGCTCAAAACTGTCGGTCTTTTAGCTGTAGGCCTTGATTTGGCTAAACTACGACTGAAAAACCACTAAAAAAATGAGTATTTTTGACCAAAATCGGAATCCCAAAAAAACCGAGCTACAAAAAATGAAAAAATGTGTCAAAAAATTAATTTTTCCTAAAGTGATAGGGATCGATAGCAATTCAAGCAAGCTGCTCAAAACTGTCGGTCTTTTAGCTGTAGGCCTTGATTTGGCTAAACTACGACTGAAAAACCACTAAAAAATGAGTATTTTTGACCAAAATCGGAATCCCAAAAAAAAACGAGCTACCCCCTTACAAAAAATGAAAAAATGTGTCAAAAAATAAATATCCCTTAAAGTGATAGGGATCGATAGCATTTGAAGCAAGCTGCTCAAAACTGTCGGTCTTTTAGCTGTAGGCCTTGATTTGGGTAAACTACGACTGAAAAACCACTAAAAAATGAGTATTTTTGACCAAAATCGGAATCCCAAAAAAAACCGAGCTACCCCCTTACAAAAAATGAAAAAATGTGTCAAAAAATAAATCTTTCTTAAAGTAATAGGGATCGATAGCATTTGAAGCAACCTGCTCAAAACTGTCGGTCTTTTAGCTGTAGGCCTTGATTTGGCTAAACTACCACTGAAAAACCACTAAAAAATGAGTATTTTTGACCAAAATCGGAATCCCAAAAAAACCGAGCTACAAAAAATGAAAAAATGTGTCGAAAAATAAATTTTTCCTAAAGTGATAGGGATCGATAGCAATTAAAGCAAGCTTCTCAAAACTGTCGGTCTTTTAGCTGTAGGCCTTGATTTGGCTAAACTACGACTGAAAAATCACTAAAAAATGAGTATTTTTGACCAAAATCGGAATCCCAAAAAAAACCGAGCTACCCCCTTACAAAAAATGAAAAAATGTGTCAAAAAATAAATTTTTCTTAAAGTGATATTGATGGATAGCAATTGAAGCAAGCTTCTCAAAACTGTCGGTCTTTTAGCTGTAGGCCTTGATTTGGCTAAACTACGACTGAAAAACCACTAAAAAATGAGTATTTTTGACCAAAATCGGAATCCCAAAAAAAACGGAGCTAATCCCTTACAAAAAATGAAAAAATGTGTCAAAAAATAAATTTTTCTTAAAGTGATAAGAATCGATAGCAATTCAAGCAAGCTGCTCAAAACTGTCGGTCTTTTAGCTGTAGGCCTTGATTTGGCTAAACTACGACTGAAAAACCACTAAAAAATGAGTATTTTTGACCAAAATCGGAATCCCAAAAAAACCGAGCTACAAAAAATGAAAAAATGTGTCGAAAAATAAATTTTTCCTAAAGTGATAGGGATCGATAGCAATTGAAGCAAGCTTCTCAAAACTGTCGGTCTTTTAGCTGTAGGCCTTGATTTGGCTAAACTACGACTGAAAAACCACTAAAATATGAGTATTTTTGATCAAAATCGGAATCCCAAAAAAAACCGAGCTACCCCCTTACAAAAAATGAAAAAATGTGTCAAAAAATAAATTTTTCTTTAAGTGATATTGATGGATAGCAATTGAAGCAAGCTTCTCAAAACTGTCGGTCTTTTAGCTGTAGGCCTTGATTTGGATAAACTACGACTGAAAAACCACTAAAAAATTAGTATTTTTGACCAAAATCGGAATCCCAAAAAAACCGAGCTACCCCCTTACAAAAAATGAAAAAATGTGTCAAAAAATAAATATCCCTTAAAGTGATAGGGATCGATAGTACCTCGAGTACCTCGACTATAAGATACCCGTTACTCAGCTAAATAGAGATATGCAAGTAGCAAAGCGAGATTAAAATGCGCCACCTACCGGCGGTATACAGATTTAAGCGGTATGGGCGTTAGGGTGGGCGTCGCAAACTTTTTTTTGGCTCTATCGATAGGTATTGATAAGAACAGACAGACAGACAGACGAACATGTCTAGATCGACTCGGCTAGTGATCCTGATCAAGAATATATATACTTTATGGGGTCGGAAACGATTCCTTCTGCCTGTTACATACTTTCCGACGAATCTAGTATACCCTTTTACTCTACGAGTAACGGGTATAATTAATTTAAATACGACATTTTAATTTATAAAGTATTTTTCCTGTGAAATATTTCCACAATTTAGCAAAATACATTTTATTATATCAGATAATATTAAAAAATGTAACGTACCTATTTATTTAAAAAAAAAATATTTCTGAAAATATTTTTATATATTTCTTCTTATATTTTTGGTAAGATTTCTTGGACTTTTGACCAGATTGCCGTATCCTGTGAAATATTCTATTTGTTTAAAAACATGAATTTTACTTTATCACTAATTATTTTAAAAAGTGAAATAAAGGTTTGTTTGTCATTTAAAAAGTCTGTTCTATCCAAACTAAAATTGAATGTAATATAAGATAGTGTAAGGCAAATTTGCAAGTGAAAATTTAAGAGATTGACTCCACATACCAGAATCGCCAGGACATGCTTCCTTCAGTTAAATTAAACCCTCCTCCATTTTAAATTAAAAACATCCGCAGATGGGGTAGCTGAAGTGGCATCTTCTCCATGGCATGTGGTCCTCCACTTTCCATGGGCCGTAATATAGCCCATTTACCATTTCACTTTCACTTTCCACGGAACGTTGGCCACAAATGGATATACAGATGCATCTGCAAGATGCACAATGCCAGGCAATCACAGTGTAAACAATTGCCCGACCGCGAGTCCAGTATTTATTTTTTGGTGAATTAATCAAATTTCAGTTCAGTTCCAGCTTCCTTTCGTCCTTCGTCCTTCGTCCTGGGTCCTTATTTTTATATTGTTATTTCTGCCGCTGTTGTTATCGGTGGGCGGAAGCGCTTGCAACTTTCAAATTGAATCAAATCAATTTCGCTTCATTGAATGTTTACCATTTTCAGTTACTTTTCAGATTTTTTTTTTTTTTCCCGTTGCCGCCTTTTACGTGAATTTTCCGGACTCCAACTCGAAGGACAAGGACAAGGGCAAGGACGTGCAGGCGTCACGGTTGAACATCGGTTAACGGAAGTCCTGCAGAGTCCCCCGCAGGCCCCAAAATTTCGGGGGGCAGTGGTGACCCAGTGGTCCATGAAGGTGTTTTTCAACCTGACTGACCCGCACTCTCTCTCTCTTTCGCTGTCCAAGCTAATTATAAAGAATCCAGATCTGCGATCTAAAGTTGCAGTCCGAATCCCATATGGCGACAAAAGTTTCCACCTCTTTGTTCGTTTTTCTTTGGCCAAAGCAACTCAGTGTGATATTAAATTGTGAATTAAGAGCCATGTCCACTTGGCCACCCACTGGGCGGGACCACCACCCCCTGGGAGGACAAGGTTAAAGCAGCTGACAGCGATTACAGCGACAGGCGACAAGGACGCAGGATGCAGGACCTGGTATTTGGGATTTTGGGAATACTGCTGTTAATTCGCTGGTATCGCTGCGTTTGGGGACTGGTCTAACATTTCTTGAATGCAAGTTGTACACAGAGAAAACTATCTAAGAACATTGTTCTTTAATTTAGAACATTGTTCTTTAATTTAGAACATTGTTCTTGAATTTAGAACATTGTTCTTGAATCAATATATCAATATAAGAACGAAATAGTGAAAACTATCTAAAAACATTGTTCTTGAATTTAGAACATTGTTCTTGAATTGAGAACATTCGTTCTTAAAAAACCGTGTAAGTACATTTTAATATCAATATAGGAACGAAATGGTGAAAACAGAAAAATTAAATTGAGTTTATTTAACAACTTTTTGATGAGTATACAGTAAGGACTGAACGAATGGTTTATTTGTACATACAATGTACTTAAATACAGCCAATTCAACTTGATTCGAGCAAAATAACTTAAAAATGTCGTTCTATTTTTAAGAACATTTTCAACTCAGATGAGAATGTCAGAATTTTCTCTGTGTAGGTTACATCAAATGTATACAAAATGTTGGATGGTTTAATTATACAAAATATAATTACATTACAAATTTTGTGGTTTCACTAAAAAATCAAAAAATTAAATAGATAATAATCCAGGATTTTATAATTTGGCCAACTGTGCGGAGAAATATGAGCAAACATTTAGGGTAAAAACGGATTATAATATACTGTTACCTATATTTTAAAACAAATGATTTCCCCTCAAAAAAGATTGTCAAGCTGTGATGGGAAATATTTGCAAACGTGCCGGCTGTAAATGTATTAAAATAGTGTATTATATTTTAAGCTGCTTTGTTTTATTTAACAAATAAAAAACTTGGCAAAAATGTAATATTAAATGTAAATAAAAATATAGTAAAAATAAAATTGTATTACAAATGCAAAACATTTATTTTCCATTTATTAAATTTAAAAATAAGTTATATATATTTCTCAACAAAGGTGCCGTTTTCCAGAATTCTCACCTTTAAGAATTTAATTGAATCTGTTTTTTTTTGAAGCCATTTCCTTGAGCTGAAACAGGTGACCAATCCGCGTTAATCGGCGAACAAAGTCTGTAATGGCCGTGGCCGGTACATCGATGATTCCGGGTATTCCATGGGGGAACAGCTGTCGTCTGCGGGAAACGGGGGATCCATCGGTTCAGAATTAGTTGGCACTGCCACTGCAAGGTAGTTATGGCTTACACACACACACACACACACACACACTTTGTCGCCGGGCGGAAACTCTTTGGCCATTTTCAGTAAATTGAAAAAGTATTAAATCAATAAATAAAAGTTGAACCAACCCATCGATGGGAACGTGTAACTTTTTGACCATGTGCGTGGCTCCCCAGTCTGCTCCATATTGCAGCGCTTACGTTGCACATTTTCACAGTAGCAGTCCCAGTTCCAGACCCATTCCCATACCCATACCCATACCCATACCCATTCCCGGAATCCCCCATCCACGCCCCCTCACGGTATAACCATTTGGGGTTACACACGCCGCGTGTTAATTACTCAGAACATTTTAAACGGCACAAGGATCAGATGGCTCCGGGGGCAGCAAACGGAAGATGGAGTCAGAAAAGAGCCCGGAAAATGGGGGAAATCCCTACCCCCTTTCCCCTTTTCCGCTTTCCCCTTGCACCCACACCAACCAACCATCCATGGCGACCCGCGAAATTTGTTGTATTGATTTAAAACGAGAGACAGGATAGCCGCAGCAGCCAGGAGCATAGTTGCAGGTGGCTGACAGGTGGCAATCAATGCAACCGAACGGGGCACGTAAGCAGCGATGGGAGCGGCACCAGGATCACTGGGGTCCTGGATGCATACCCCTCAATGTTGTACTCCTTTTTAACCGCAAATTAAATACCCCTAGGTACAGTACCATACCAAAATGGGGAACTACAAATGAGCTAGACCCAGCCACAGATAGCATAAGTTATTGATAAATGCTTCTTAATAATACCAGAATTGCACAGAAGTAAGCCAAGATTGTACAATGTGATATTATAAGACGCGAGATTATTTAAATTTACCTAGATTACATTGAAAGAAAGTCGAGATCTAGACTTTGACTTCGACTTTATGTCCTTAAAAAACGTTTTTTATATAGGCGGTACTTAATATGTAGCAGGACAATACTATATTAATACTTCATACAAGAATTCCAGAAATTCCCAGAAGAAATCAATATCTATAATCATCTATAAAGCTTAAATTCACGCAGAAAACATTGATGGTTCCAAAAATTTCAAGAAAGCCGATACCTCTTCTATGAAACAAAGTTCTATAAAACGGTTTTTGTATAGGATCTATTATATTTTGCAGGGAAGTGAGTCTGGCATCAATAATATATTAATACTTAATATAAAATACCATATTTTTACAGGATTATAATGCACTTACTAGTTATATATGTACATACGAGTATAAAGATTCGTATAGATGTAATCAACTATGTATAATTTCTTGAAATTATTTTTATAATTCTATAAAATATGAAGCAAGGCCCTCGGAATATATCTTTCCTTATCTTTATCCAATTTAGTATTTAAAAGATATCACCACTTCCTTTTCTTTCCATAACCTATAAAAAGTTTTGATAGATGGGGTTCCCGAGAACCAGAATGCCCTGTGATACCCAGCAAAACCGCGCGATGACGAGAGTGAGTTTTAAAAATGCAACCAGTGCAGAAAGAGACGTGGAAAACAGGACGAAAAAGAGAGCAGCGCAAGAAAGCAATACTAGCAAAGAAAAAAACAATTGAATGGCAAATATAAAACGAATTGTGGGATACCATCGGTGGCGAGTTGGAATCCAGGAATCGGAAATCAGGAATGAGGGATTGGGAATCGGGAATCGGGAATCGTGGGAGTCATCTACATGGATTCCCGGCATTGTAAAAGGGGGACAAGGAATTCGATCAGATTTTTCGCCCTGCCATCTCTTGATAGAGTAGCTAAAATGTCTTTGTCAGGGATATTTGCCCCCTAATAAGAGGGTCTGCTCAAGGATAGGGAACCCCTATACCATTCCATTTCACTACCGGAGAAGTTTATTAAAAACGAATGCAAATTTCAAGCAGCACCGGCAATTTAATTAGCAGCAAATTTAACAATTTACATGCACACACAAAAGGGTGAGAAGAAAACGGCTCGTTATTAGAAGGACAAACACCCCCCCCCCCACTTTCCACGGTAGAACCTTCACTTTCCACTTTCTTTCTGCCTTCAAAAGGGATGACACGGCCAGTGGGGGACAATTTTTATTAGAATCGTAAATAGTCTTTACGAGTTGTACGTGCTCAAAATTTGCAATAAGCCAAAAATATTCGGCTAACAGCAACAACAAATTATCGGCTATGCCTACATCCTTTCCATCGTCCTTCGTCTTCAATTCTTCTTCTTCTTGAAGGACTCGTCCTCCGTCGCCCCCTTCAATATGATAATCATAATAATTATTATGTAAGCAATGTTTATGGCCCTGTAGCTAAAAACAATCTGATGAATTGGAAACTTGTTGACCGGCTATTACACATTCCAATGGAAATGGGGCACTTGAAATTCTCAGCAAGTCTTGCCTTGCCGAATGCCTTCTTAAAGTAATTATTGTGCATTTCCCTGTAATCCCGAAAGCTAATTCCTATGATATTTGTTTCAAAAATTGCATAACTCTATATTAGGCAATGTGCAAATGACAGAGAGAAAGTGTCAAAAGCATTTAGCTCAAAGTTTTGCACAATAAATAAAAAAATACAATAACATAAAGTTGACTTGAATAGTAAAATCAATATTTCGAATTTACACACTCTGAATACCCTTATGCAAAGGAAAATTCTATAAAATAAAAATAATTAATTTTTTCTGTCCACTAAAACCAACTGGAAATTATAACTAAATAAACTTTTCAATTTGTTCTTATTAATCTACAGCTTTTTTCCCGATTTTTTTAAATGGCTTTTACGAGTATAATTGCTTATTTCCATCCAACGCACTTATGATTCCCAATCAGTTCAAGCCGCTGAATCATACATATATGTAAATATATTTTTGTCGATGAATATACAGTGAATAACTTTTCCTTTTCCATTCATTCATGGACTCTTCATGCACTCAACAATGCTCTGGGGTGAGAAGCAGCAGCGGCATAGATAAAAGTGTAAATATTTATAGCATTAAATAACGAAAACAAACACCGTTTTTGACATTTTAATTGAATAAAATCGTTTTGTGGTCTTTTAAGGATCATTTCATGGCCAGCAGATGCTTCTGCTATGTGAGAGCTCCATTCAGGAACAGCCCCCCCTCCACAATCCTCCTTCGTTGAGTGTTTGTCTGGGGCATCCAAAATGCAAAATGCATTGCATGCAATTGCAGTTCAATTGGTGTTTGTTGTGTTTGTGCAGCAAGTGAAAACAGTGAGAGCGTGAGGGGGGTTCGTTGCCCCCCCCCCCAAATACACACGCACAGTAGCCAAAGCCTGCTTTGCACACACACATACATATACCAACATATATAAGCCATACACATCGATCATGTTCGTACACAAAGAGAAATAGGTCACTCTTAAATTAATTTCGAGCGACCTCGATTTGACTAATTGGTCCTAATCAAATTATACTTCAGACGTCATGCCCGAAAAACCTATCTTTACTTAAGTTGGCTGTTAAAAGTTGCTAATTTTACTTTTTTTTAAAGGGTTGACCATGATTCTAGATGTCCGTCCAAAAAATTAACCTAAATAGTAACCTTTAAGGGAATTTGGATATTTTAATAACTGTTTTGGCATTGAAAGCTCACCCTTTATAATTTTGGTGGAATATTTAATGTAGGACAGATCCAATAGAAGATCAAAGAGTATCCTGATATGATATAGTGTTATATAATATATTTTAAAAAAATTCCTTTTACCAGTTATCAAAATCACATTTTTTCTAAGTGTAAAATTTTAATAGCTTGGGAAAAAAAAGTGGTAAGATGGAGGAAATTGATTAAGATCCCGGTAAAATTTATTTGAAGAAGCAACAAATTTCTCCTGGTGTAGTAATACATAAGGTGAGTGCTGGTTTGGTTGTGTTTACCTATGTGCATTTGCGGATGACGATAACGATGATAGTGATGACGATGATGATGATGATGATGCTGCTGATGACGATGATGCATGACCGGCCAAACTAAACAACCAGCTGGCCATAGAAATAACAGCCAGCTCAAGTGACACCCAACAATCCCACCCACCGATCCACAGGGGCTCTTTTTACCAACCCAACCTGGGTACATACATATGTACATATATGTGTTTATCCTTTTTGTCGGCTGATTTGCATTTAATTTCAATGATTTTTTGAGGACTCGAAACCAGCACACACACACATATACATATACGCCTCCAAAGTAGCTTTTTGTGTGCAGTCAGTCACACCACCCACACCACCCACGCCTTTTCCCGCCCACCGGACTTTTCCCTGGCCAGACTGTTTTTGTTTGGCTCTGTTTTGTTTCGTGTTCATCGCTTAAGCTGCTTTAAATTTATTGGTTTGCACAGTTTAAGCGATTTTCGTTTTGTATTTTCCCATTTGCAGAGCGTTTTGCCATCCCATCCCGAATTTCCAAAAACCGAATACCGTATACCGCATACCATCCTATACAGCACAACTACTCTCATTCTTTTTTGGTCCTCGGTAACCATTACCAATGGATACAACTTGCCAATTATGTTCGTTCTCTGGCCAATAGACTGGACCCCCCCCCCCCCCCCCCTATAAGCCCCCTTTGAAAATACAATCCCCCCCCACCCACCAGCGAGTATGCAACTGCTCATATTCGCGTGGCATATGCCAATGTCGAGTGTTGGCTGTTGTTGTTGGGCACTATAGATGGTTCCTACATCCCATACAAAAAAGCAAAAAAAAAAAATAGGAATACTTTCGGGGCGCTTTAAGCCCCGCTCATTTCATGGGAGTTTCCTAAAGGGGGGGGCCAAGGGGGTCCAACGTCAGCATTGTCGCCAGCGCTAAATGTGGCATTAAAATTTTCGACCAACAAAACTAGTAGAGTCCGCGGTGGAAAAAAGTAGAAGCTGCCCACTAGAGATGGCCACTATCTAGAATTTTTTCAACACGACCCACTTTGACAAAATAGAGGTCCAATAAAAAATATTTTGAATTATTAAACTGTGCCTTTTAAGGACTTATAACCTATTATCTTAAAAGGCTATAAAAGGTTATAAGCAGACTTCGGGTTATATGAATAACCCATTTTGAAACATATGATTTTTATGTTACTTGATTGGTTAAGGCCTCTTGACACTTGCGCTTTTTTTTAACTAACTGCATTTATTTTAAAAAAGTCATGATAATTTTTGGGAAAAAAAGTATATATATAGTATTTAAAGGTTTAATGGAAAAAGATTTTTTGAATATTGCTTATTGTTTTAATAAAATATAGTTGTTTTCGGGATCAAGGCTTGTTTTTAGATTTATATAATACCAACTGGTTTAGGTTTACTAAAAAAAGACGGAAAGCTTTTCAATAAAAAGTGCGATGGGACACGAAACCGCGGCTTTTTCCACCTCTAATGGCAACGCACAAATTTTGTGGGTGGTGGGTGGGGGGCGGAGAAAGCGGAGAAAGCGGAAGGCCATACACAACTGCTAACTGTACAGTAAAAATATGGCACGCTAGCTTCTCTGCGCTTTTCCCTGTCGGTATGTGTGTGTCGCATTGTTGTAGTTCATATACTTACACAGACATCCAAGGGCATAAAGGGTAGTCAGGGTAACATTTTTTTTAAGTCTTGGGAAGTATTTTCATCTTTACGGTTGGTGGTTTTGAACATATGTTTAGATAAACAACATAGCCTATTAGTATTTTATATTCCAAGGCTTACGTAGTCCTTAGTGCTCTTTAATCTTATTTTGATCTATTAAATTCTTAATAATACTACTAATATCTTATAATCTTGGAGATATAATATTGGAGCCTATGGTAAGACGACATCTATAGATAGATTCAAACACAGACTCATTTCTTGGCCTGTTCTGTTAATTTTTTTTTAAGGATTTCTTAGAACCTATCAATCTTTGAGACCTTTAAGCTAGGGTATTAACTGGCTGACCCATCGCTCTATGTCGTTTTACAGCAGTTCTCGTTGATAGTTTGCCGCGGCTGCTTCCGCACTTAGCAGTACTTTGGACTAATTTTTAATGCCGCTCATATTTTGCGCACAGGAGCAGCCGAAAACCGAAGGACTAACTGTGCATCTGCCCCTGCATGGTAGTGTGAGTGCGATACAGGTGCCGGTAAAAGTAATTGGCCAAAAGAGTGCCATCAAGCAGGGCGACACGATAGTATTCATCACCCGGCGATAGTTTTTCCTTCATCCTTCCCCCTTTAAAAATAGGGAAAAAAATGATATAGCGTTACTGCAATAAGTTATACCTGGAACTTTGTTTAGCTGGCATCAAAGGAACTCCAACAATTTAGATAATAAATTATATATTATAGTCTTTATAGAAACACTTCCGTTCTATTAAAACTCTAAAAGTAAATTTTCTTAAAAATATTGTGTTTCTTGACGTTGTACTAGCTAAAATATATTAAAAAAGATTTCTTAATAATACTGTAATGATAGTACAAAATTAAAACAGAATTTTTAAGGTAATGAAAAACAAATCTTTTAAAAATTACATGGATGTATCAAAATCAGAGTATGAAACATCACTGTGAGGACATCCTTTTTAGGCGTATGAAGAAGCTTTATTGACGACCGATTTTGTTGATCCTTTTCGCGGTGCAGGAACGGGGATTCCCCGACTAAGTGGCACTGTGCTGGGCCTCAAAATGCGGCAAGTACTGGGTGAAATCATTTCTGCAGACACTGCGTTGGCGACTTATGCATACATTTGTCTTTTTCAAGAGGGGAGGGGAGTTGGGCGGAGGACTGGGCTGCGAAAAAAAGACAGCGTTTTGTGCGGCTCCTGTTTTTGTTGTTGCCATTTTTGTTTTCTGTTTTTTATTTTTTGTGTCATTTTTTTTTTTTTTGCATTTTGCTGTGGCTGCGGTTGACTCGAGATATTTATTATTGTTGCTGAAATTGCTGTGTATCCTCTCGCCGGGAGTCCCCCTTTCCCTTGGACCTCCCCAGGGTTGTCCTGGTATTTTTGCTGCTGCTGGTGACGCATTTAAAGCTTTTGCATCATATAAATAAAAAACTAGCAAAGCGGAACAAGAAACATAAAATGAAGCAGCCGAGGCGGCCAGAGGAAGATGTTAAAAAAGACAAAGGCTTCGTGGGAAGGGGTTTGGGAAGGGGTTTGGAAGGGGTTGGGAAGGGGTTTGGAAGGGGTTGGGAAGGGGTTGGGAAGGGGTTTGGAAGGGGTTTGGAAGGGGTTTGGAAGGGGTTGGGAAGGGGTTGGAATAAGGACTTTAAGCCTCGGCCAGCGTGGCGAAGAAGAGCATCTGTGATGCGCCAATGCTTGATTTATTGGACTCTGGCAACCCTTATCCGCCGCCGCCCATTCGGCCACGCCTACTTACTGCGAACAGGACCCGCATTTATTGTCATCCCACCTCCATTTCCACCAGAAATAAATAATCCTTTGGCTTGGCTTTTGAATTTATTATGTTTGTTTTTGTTTCGCTCATTCTGTTTTTTTTTTCTTTTGGTTTTTTTTGGCTTCCTCATCGATAGTAGGTTTGATTATTATTATTATAGATTATCAATTTTTCATAGGTTTTAGTTTGGTATTCGTTTTTGCTTTCCTTGGGTTTAGTTTTCTTTTTGTAGCTTGGTATCTCATTATCGTTATCGTTATGCACCTGTATATCTCATATTTAGCCTACAGTTAACATTATATATATTTAGTATTATAATGCAATGTGCTTATGATGGCTCTCCCATTCACCTCCAACTCGATTCTCAAGTTTAGACACAAAATAATTATGATGGGAACTTACTTAGGTCACACATTTATGCTATTTTACATTTAATCGAAGACGTTATCGCAGTATTAACAATCGATATTTTCTAGTTTTACTTTTCGCTATAAGTATTATTAGTTTGGTATAAGACTTGTTTTTTTTTTTTTATAGCAGCTTAAGGGTTGACAAGGAAATGTTTCTCATAAATATTATGGGTGACAAAAAAAATCTTCAATATCTATAGGTTAATTATTATTTGTATATCTAAGTGTATATATATTGCACGTATCTTGTGTGTTATTTTCCGCAATGCTTTCGCTCGTTAACACGTCTAATTGGAATAACAATTCTCCTGGGCCTCAAAAAAAGGATATGCAAACACACACACGCACACACACACAAACGCAGGCCAACACAGATACTACTCATACACCTAGAAAACAATTTGCTTGGAAAGATTTTTCATTTGCAAGAACAAATCGGTTGTTTTGCTTTGTTTTGTTTTGTTTCATTTGATTTGCGTTTTGCGGCAAATTGTTTGGACAAATTGTTTCAATTTACATTTAATTCTCTGTTAGATCGAATTGCATTTCGGAGGCTGACTTATAAATATAGTTGGGTTAGTTTTGGGCTTCGCTATAAAATGTACACGGTAGTTTACCTTTGTTTTACATTTCAGATAAGCAAGTTAGTAATTGATAAGAGTTGTCCACCTGTAACCTGTTGATATGTACAGCCTGCAGTGCGGGTAAAAATGGGCGGGAAGAATAGATATAGCCACGGCTATAGGCCATGGCATACCGCCCATTCCACCCAGATCTGTGAGTTTGTGGCATTGCAAACGTTTTATCACATATTTATCCATATAATAATAGTGTGTGCTCCGTATATAGCGGACTCGTATAGTTTCACTCGATTTATAAAATAAGTACAAATGTTTGTTTTTGCTTTTGTTTTTGGTTTTTCGTTTTTGCTAGCTTTAGAATAGCTATCGTAGATACAAAGATACAAGATACAGTGGCATTAATTGACTAGACTGGCTATGCATATGGATGTATGCATATATACTATATCCATCTGGCTAGGTAATGCAGATTATGTCTCTGCTTTTGTTTATTTTCACATATATATAGATGTTTGTATAAATTGCATCTTTATTAATTGGCCAATAAATATCCCAGTTATTTATGAACTATCAACTATGATAAAAAAAAAAATTCTCTTTCGTACATATAGCTATATGTTTATATATTTAACTGTCACATATACAAATACAAATAGAAATAGAAATACAAATACGCTTACATTGGATTTTGTCTATGCCGTCGTCCATATGTGTTCACTTTATGATTTACACACATTTGACTCGAAATTTGATATAATAATTTAGTGTTCAATCCGCAGTCCGCATTTTGTATTTGTGGATTTAGCATTTCGCATTTTGCATTTCGCAGTTCGCAATGCGCAGACTGTCACTGCCCGCGTTTCACATTTAATGCAAACAGAACGAAATGGCAACACAAACGTAAACAACTAACAAACAAATGTAGTTGGGCCCTCGGGCGAAGGATATGCAGGATGCAGTATCCTGGTTGCAGGATTAGCCTAGGGTTCAGCATTTTTCGGGAAGGGGGATGCGAATGGCAAGAAGGGTTCCAGTTCCCGGTTCCAGTTCGAGCGACATCAACAGAATCTCAGATTTCGCAGGATGATAGCAGAACCCGCCTTTTCACTCTACATAAACACCGAGTTTATCTTTAGTAGATAACGGATACACTGGCGAAGTCAATAATCGGAATGGATTTAATGGCAGGGAAAGATGATGCTTGAATTCGGTTCTTGAGATGTAGTCTGCAGTTCTCTGAAAGGAAAAAGAAAGAAGAAAGGTGCATGGTAATGATCAGTATTGGCAAAGTATTTTGGATTTTCATTTAAGTGGACATATAGCTGCAATATCGCAGCCAAACCGAACGTAAAACCAAAAGCCAAGAGATCTTAAAAAAGATTACAAAAAGTTCACCAACAGTGAAATCCCCAAGTTTGGCTGAAGTTTCTTCAGTAGCGAACCGCCCGTGACTTTTGGAAGCCTTTTAAGTTTCAACTTTAAACTGATTCGAAACGCAACTTGTCAAGTAATAAACAAACTGCTCAGTCGAAAAACTTGAGAAGCAAGCCCGTTTAGCTCGTTGAATTGGCAGTTCACAGGGTCTCCAACTAGTTGAGCTCTTCAAGGGACATTCGCCATTTTTATATGTATGTAGGACCTCAACCCCCCCCACCTATATATCTATTTGTCTGTGTGTTTACAACAATAAAACGCTTCGTTGTCATAGCTCAAGCAGATTGATGTTCAACACAGCATTTTCCCGACTCTGGGCAAGGACGAATAGGAGAAGAATGACTGTAGAGGGGGGGAGGGGGGTGGAGATGTCCCCATCACAGGATGATGACGATGTCATCATCGCAACAAGCAACATTCGAGTGCACTTACATGCCTATCTATCGTATATATCGTATATCTATATGAACAGATATATCTGTGTGCGCCCATCTCCCCTGACATTGGTATGGCGGGTGTCCTGGATGTCCTGGATGTCCTGAATGTCCTGGATGTCCTGGATGTCCTGGCTGTGCTCTGTACTCTGCACCGACTGTCCTGAACTGGTCGAGCAAGTGCAGTGCAAAGTTGCCGGCGCCTTGATTTATGTCCCAGTTGAAGGTCTGTCTCTGGACCCCCGAATCCCTATATCCCCCCCCCCACTCTACTACGCCCCTGCCTCTGCTTTGGATTTTCGGGCATGGCAATCTCTCTATGGAGTTTACTTGAATTGTGTACACACTCGCGGCTTGTTTGTGCTTTTGATTTGATTTATATTGCCGACTCAAGAGCATGAAGATGTTGTTGATGTGGATGGAGATGTGAATGTAGATGTGAATGTAGATGTGAATGTGAATGTGAATGCTGATGTGAGTGGAGGCCAGGACTTTCGCTACGGCGATGATGATGATCTCTGTCTGGTGTCGGCCGGTGTGTGAGATGATCGGTCTGGATTTGTGAAATTTGAACCAGATTCGCAACGACACAACCGACTGGGAAGCACTTAGGCGGCCATAGAACCTGGCTCATGTGATTTGCATGTGTCACATCAGGTCGCATCTCGAATCCCCCATCTCGAATATCCCATCTCCCCATTTCGAATCTCTCAACTCCCATCTCGCACGCACTGGGGTAGCTAAAAAGTTTCTGGCAACTGAGACAATTCGAGAGCCTCGGGCATAGGCGATTTTTCAATTAGTTGGCAGCAGTCAGCAGCCCCCCAGCACTCGACTTTACTCCACTTTGCTACAGTTTGCTACACTCCCCAACAAAACACACTGACATCTACAAATTTCGCAGGGCTTTGGGCCATGAGCCCAGGCCAGAGGAACTCAAATCCTACATAATTAAAATACTTAAAGGCTTTAAAGGCAGCAGCAAAGTTTTTAACTTTTAAATTGTTGAGCCCGGCCCATGTTACCTTTCGAAAAACCCGCCTCGCCCTGCCCTTATTGAGTTTCATTGTAGCATACAAAAGGGCGCACATGTGTAGAAATGTTTTATGGGTTAAGAGGAGTTCGGTGGAGGTGGCAGTTGGTGGAGGTGGCTGGTGTGGGCTCAACTCACTAAGCTTACTTAAGCATTTTTGCCTCGGCCTCGACTGTGCGTCAGTCTCAATCTCAGTCTTCAGTTAGCGGCCAAAATCGCGTTGATAAAGTTGTTCCTTTGCTCCCCTTTTTAACCTCCACCCATTAGGACCCAACACCCATCTACATACCTTGAGCAACCATTTACGCCTGAACTCTGAGTTATCGAGACTGACAGGCGGCGATGGAGGTGGAGGCCTTTCCTCCAACCCCTTTTATAAAGCCGAAACTCCCTGGGCAGAAATTACCTGAATTGATTTATTAAAAGACGTCTGCCACATTTCAACATGTTAGCCTTTTAATTTAGATTTAATTAGCCCTCCCTAGTTAATTAATATTATATGGCACCTGGTACATTTATCATTTTTATGGTTAGGTAAAGAATACCAAACAATAAATATAGTCACATAGTAATATCATTTGTCTTTCTTTCTCCGATTATTTCTCCTCCGTTGGTCACGTCAAAGACCTATCATGTCCTAAATCCGCCCCCACCTAATTATAAATCCCTAGAACTTTTATCATTTTTATGGTTTGATAAAGAATACCTCTTTCATTCTCTCTGATTATTTCTCCTCCATGATCAATGGCCATCAAAGTCCTATTCAGAAACCACCCCACCGAATTACCCATCTCTAGTTAACTAATACTATATAATTAGAATCAAGACACCATTGGTCACGACAAAGACCTATCATATCCTAAATACACCCCCACCTAATTATAAATCCCTAGCTAACTAATATTATATAATTATAATAGTCACATCAAAAACTTGTATAATTTTTATGGTTTGATTAAGAATACCTAACAATCACAAAGCAATATCATTTGTCTATCCTTTTCTGATTATTTCTCCTTCATTGGTCACGGCAAAGTCCTATTTAAAAACCTCCCTACCCAATTACCCATCTCTAGTTAACTAATATTATATTATTATAGTCATGACACCAAGAACTTTTACCATTTTTATGGTTTGATAAAGAATACCTAGCAGTATATATCATTACAAGGCAATATAATTTGTCTACCGTTCCCCCCTGATTATTTCTCCTCCATTGGTCACGTCAAAGTCCTATTCAAAAACCTCCACACCCAATTGCCCATCTCTAGTTCACTAATATTATATTATTATAGTCATGACACCAAGAACTTTTACCATTTTTATGGTTTGATAAAGAATACGTAGCAGTATATATCATTACAAGGCAATATCATTTGTCTACCGTTCCCCGTGATTATTTCTCCTCCATTGGTCACGTCAATGACCTATCCTATCCAAAATCCGCCCCCCAAAATAATCCCTTGGCCCGCATTGCTCATACGCCCGGTGTGCCTGCGCTTGACTGTGTGCCATTCGACTCATTACAGGCGACGTTAATTGACAGGACACCCACATAGATTTTCATAATTTTTGTTATTAGATAAACACAACACACAACGCACACCAAAGTTAGCAGTCGTTTGGGTTGGGGTGTTCAGTGGGGGTCATCTGGGTGCATATTTTATTAGGTTTGTGTTTAACCCGAGGTCGACTCGTTCCCTTTTTTTGCTATCCCATCCCTTTCTATACTTTACCCAACCAGCAGTTTTAGTATCCCCCATTTCATTCCCCTCCATTTCGACCTCGGCTTAACGATTTTGCTTTGTCATTTGGTCGTTTAATTATGTGCATGGAAATTTATGTGCGACTCCTTGACTTTAAATGAAGTGTAAGGACCAATGCCAATCCTTTTGCGCCGCCAGCTGTTGGACTCCCTATGGCAACTGCTAAATCGACCCCGACCTTGGACCTAGACTTCAACTGTGGCCCTTACTTTCAGTTATTTATGGTGGCCTCGAGTCTGATAATACACAGAAAAGTGCACAGAAACCGGGTGGGCACAAAAAAAAAAAGGGGCAAAAAGTGGACTGGGACAGAATGGCAGAAGAAGGAGGAATCGGTATATAGGCTGATTAAATTTTGTATTAGCCCAATAAATTCTCGACCAGGCAAATATGTATAAAAATGCCCTATGACACGCAAATGGACGTCGCTTAACGCGCCACTGGCCGTTGTCATATTTCAGGCGCACTCGACCAGAGTCTTATAGCCATTGTGGTCGGCTTTTAATTTATGTCGCTGGTAATTTGCCAGAGATTTCAGCACAGTGGTGTGGGAAGGGTTCGCAAAAGGGGGGCATATGATGAGTAAGCAGTAGTGATTCAGGGGGGGGGGATGACTCCGATAAAGATGATGGAGCATTACCTCTTTGGGAGAGGATTATTCCGGATGGGTTCTTGAAAAAGGAAGGAGTACTCAGTGCATAGATGTGTGGAAATTCCCCTCGTTAATAACGCAAGTTAACCATCGCTTTGGTTTGGCCCATGGCTATTTGGCTATCGGTTGGCTGGGAACACTTACTCTGGGAATAATCTGCAAAAATTCCTTACTTCACCGGGCGCCATCACAAAAATACCCCTCTACCCACTCTAATCGAGTCTTTTCAATTTGCAACTCTCTCAATTGCATTTCACTTTTCGCATCCACGTTTTTACAGCTCGCCGTAGTCGTCGATGATTTTATTTATCGCCCTTCACTTTCCCATGTTTGCTTTGGCTCTGGACCCTGGCTGAACATTTATCACAGCTTTGCAGGGGTACGGATATGGTATGGTATGATATGGTATGGTATGGTATGGTATGGTATGGTATGGTATGGTATAGCTATGATATATGTATAGATAGATGGATGGACGGGGATGGACAGCTACATCTACAGCTGCGGGGGAACTAGAACGCTGATTCGGGACTCCAATTTAAGCTTGTGAATGGCAAATGGGGAAAATGGGTGGAAATGGGAAATCCGGCGGTGTGGCCACCTAGTCCATGTTGGCCTCGCGTTAATTACGCGACTTTTGCTGCGGTCGCCTATTTGCTGATTGCATGACAGCGTCAACGTTGGCCGAGGCACGCACGACTTGCGCCCTCTAGTGGCTGCCGCATGGGGTAGTCAAACCCCCCCCCCATATACACACATCCTCATCCGATTCTCCGCCTGAAGCTCAGCGGCTCATCTGCAATGCTCACATCGCTTCCAGAGCTGAGTTAGTCACGCCAATTTTATTGCATTCCTGTTCCTGTTCCTGTTCCTGTGTCTCTTCCTCTTCCTGCCATAGGCGTTTGCCAAGGGGGGGGGGGATTGGGGGCCTTAAGGGGGCGTGGTCACGGCCATTCACGACTATCAGTCGCAACAATAGCGTTGGCAGTTTTCGGATTTCAAGCGGAACAATTAAGTTAACGATCTGCGGACGAGTGCCAAAGCGCCAAAGAGCAAAGTGCGCCTACAACATGGTCCACCCTAGAGGATTCGAGTGGGAAAAGGGGGCGTAGGGCTGTGGGCGTGGCTGGACGAAACCGGGGGAACGTGTTAAGCCAGCCACATTGGCGACCATCGCACGTTCATGTCGCCTTTTGCCAAACGAAGAGTGGCTTTAAGTCTTTAAGTGGACTCAAATTGCTGCATCCTGCCCGCCGGCCACTGGCTGTCCTTCAATTAGCCAAAGAAAAAGAAAAAAAATTGGGGGTAAAAAATGAAACTGATTAAGTGAATAGGCCATCTAATGTGGCCAGCAAGGAGGGCCATGCAAATGCAAACAGAACCGGCTCAGTGCACAAAAAAAAAATGTTCCCTCTTTTTTCCTTTCCTTTCTTGAACTTTTTAGCCCGGCCTGTGATACTGATTCTGTTTCTGATTCGACCTCTTATTCAACTGCTGCTGCTCCTCAGACGAGAAAGGACTTAAAAGTAAACAAAGTTTTAATTTCCTTCAATGATTTCTCTGGGCATTTGTTTTAGGCCGCCCAGGATCCGAAAGCCTTTCCCCTGGCCCAGGAAGCCAGGAGGAAAGGAACCCCCGGTCGGCCTCATAATCAAGTTAGATAAATCTAAATCCTTTGCGATAAGCGGCTGAAGAATAGCCTGGCTCCTGGCTCCTGGCTCCCAAGGACTCCCCTCTTCCGCTCCCAAGGACTCCCAACGTCTCCATCAAAGTTGCTCCGTCTGCTCTTGGCTGCAAGGCTAAATGGGTTAGGCGATTGGGTGGCCCGGGGGCACAGGACTTCGGACTCCGGACTCCGGACTCTGGACTCTGGAGTGGGTCTCCCCCACCCACCTACAGCAGCTCCGGCTACGAATTAGAGTGCCACAGTCGGGCGAGTGAATAGAATTTGTAATTTCCGTTTTCGTTTTGTATGCTAACCCGACAAACCACCCTGCAGCACACTCTTAAAGCGCTCCACAATGAAACTGTATCCGAGAACTGATGTTGGCTGCACTGCAGCACGGTTTCTGGTCCTTCAAGCAGTTCAATTGCTTTCGGGGGCCCCGGCGAATTGGTTGGGATTGGGCTGCGTGGAATACTTATGACGATGACTAAACACTTTGCTGGCCATGTTTGCGATTGCATTTAAAGATGAGAGGCCATTGAAACCGTTTTCCATTTGCCGACTGGCCGCATTTTGTGGCACTCTGGAATTTTGAGACTAGAACTTGAGAGCTGAGCAGGTGTCGCTTTACTACAACTTACACCGCAAAAAAAATGTTTGTAGTGATAGGTGATTATCCGGCTCGAAGGACCAGTTTATAAAACTATTATTAGCGCAGCAGAAAAATTCTCAGCTTGCTATGAAATATATATTTTCGGATTATATGTAATTTAATATAGCTTTGTTATGTGACTAATTTCAATCAAAATGTAATATGTTGGTTAGGCCAAGCCGGCTCGTAGGACCAGCTTAAGGAGTATAATACTCGGAGCAGAAACAATTGCAGCTTGCTCTTAAGTAGATGTTTTTCGGTAAACACTATTTATATAGCTTTGTGATATGGCTTATTTTAAGGACACAAAATCTGCTGGTTAGCCGTATCCGGCTCGAAGGACCAGTAGCTAAATAATTTGGTCCCAGGTCAAAAAGGATGTGTAAAATGGTAAGATTTTGGCCAGGTTAAGTTACCTACCTCCGGTAGTCAGTGCAGGAGACCTCCGCCTAATTGCCCTTCCGCCGTTTCCGACGCCTTCGCCAGGCCACGTGGCCAAGGAGCTGGGCCAGTCGGTTGGCCAAAAGACGGACATGACGCCACTCCGCACAGCTGGCCACCGCGATGAGCAGCATCGAGTTGATCCCGAGGGCCAGCGAGGCCGCCGAGCTGCCCAAGTTGCCCTTGGTCAACTGATCAGAGCAGCGGCCAATGGAATCGATGTCCAGCTCGCTCATCACCCGCCCGTTGACCTCCAGCGGCGATATGCAGTAGTTCTTCTGCAGGAAGTCGCTCAGATTGTGTGCACCCTCGGCCAGGGGTCCGTCCAGCAGGGTGTGGATGTGACAGCCGCAGGGAAAATGATTGCTAACCAGCTGCAGGTGCTCCACCCCGTCGACGATGATCGCATTGGGATCGGGCGTCTCCAGCACATGGTTACCGAAGAACTTTAGGTGCTTGATGGCCGCCGTGCTGGTGAAGTTCAGTTCCTCGATCGAGTCGATTTTGTTGTTCAGGATCTGCAACGTCTCCACCTGGGTGAGTCCGGTGAAGGCATCTGCGCAGATCACCCCCAGATCCGATTCCTGCAGGGTGAGCAGCAGGACATTGGAGAGCCCACGGAATGTGAAGGGTGCCACCTCCTTGAGATCCATGTAGGCCAACTTTAGAAGACCCACTGTGTCCATGCCGAAGAACGCGTCTTGTTCGATGCTCCGGATGCCCGATGGCAGGATCAGATGACCCACGTTGGTCAAACTGGAGAAGGCCGAGCTGTCGATGCGGATCAGCGGATTGTTGGTCAGCAGGATCAGCTTGATGTTCGAGGTGCCGGCGAAGGCGTTGCCCTCGATCCGCTGGATCTGATTGTGGCTCAGCAGGATGGTGGACAGATTCTGCAGACCGGCGAACGCGAACTGGGCCACCATCTGGAGCGGCGTGTACTGGATGGAGAGCTCCTTGAGGCGTGGCAGGCCGCGGAAGGCGAACTGCTTGATCCGCGTGATGTTGTTCCCGTCCAGCGAGAGCTTCTTCAGCGCCCGCAAGCCGGCGAACGAGTCCGGCTTGATGATCGGAAAGTTGTTCTTGGTCAGCGCCAGGTTCTCGACCGTCGCCGGCAGCTGGCGCAGGGGGATCTGCTCGAGGCCACCCGTGTTACACAGCACCTGGGGGTAAAAAAGGGGGTTTCTCTTGAGTCAGGGGCTTATACAGGTCTATAATATAAGAGGTTTCCTCCAAACAAATCACCTAGTCGAAAAACACAAATAACTTCCTATTGAAAACTAACTAAAGAATGGATATCTTATAATCATTTCTGGCCTACACTTTTAAGAAATAGTTATTTTAAGTGTTCACCAGTAAAAGTATTATAGTTAACCTTCAAACTACAAACGAAAGTTAGAGTTTACTATCGAATTGTTAACGTTTACCCATCTTGCTGCGCTATAATTCCCAACAAGTTCTAGCGTTGCATGCATGATGATCTGACTTCGAGTTTGCTAAAACTTCTCACTATTAAACTTCACCTTTTGAAAACATAGAGTTAATGTATTGAAATCCCTCGAAAATAAAGCTTGTTAGAATTAGGGATTAATTAGGTATCTTAAAAATAGAGAACTACGAAAAAATAGGGTCACCACATATTTTATATTATAATTTGATCATAGAATATTAATTTGTATTAAAATACATTTTCGAATAAATTTCGGTTTCAGTTTAAACATTCTTATTTATGTCAGAAAAAGGGCGAGCTATATTATTACACAAGTCAAAATAATATTAATCAACAAGAATTTATAATTTGTAATATCGAGGGTTTTTTTAATATGAATAATATCAAATTTATATGATTAACTTTGGTATGAATATTATTAAACAAGCATTATATTAAACTATATGATTATTTGTTTTACGCAATAAAATCGAAATTACATAAAACATTTTAAATCAGAATTGTTCAATGCGATCGTCACAGTTTTGGTGACTCGTTAAGAGGTGTTTCCTTTGATTAGATTACCTCTTGGCCGGCAAAAAACCTGGCTATTTGCCTTTCACTAGCATGCTCTACCCGGCTCCAGCTCACATTGTTTGGGTCACCTTTTGATGTTACATTTATTCAGCCGCCAGATGGATGGAGGTGGAGACCCCGACCCCGAAAGTTGTCAGCTTTGTCAGCGGACTCATCGACTCATCAAAGGTTTTCGCTCTTAATCAGTTTGTGTTTTCTTGCTTTATGACATTTCCCCGCCCGCTTTTCCCGTGGGCGCCATTGATAGCTCCTCCGCAGCCTTCTCCATGGCAACTGACAGCCGTTGGGCAATCAGATCAGACGCCACATCGAGTGAGGGATGCAGGATGAAAGGACGAAGGACGCAGGACGCAGGACGATGGGCCAAGGAGCTCGGAGCCCGGAGTAGGACTTTGTTTGATGCGTGGCGCGAAAATTGAATTTGTGGCTTTATTGCTCAAAATAAAATTAAATCGAATTCTTGTTTTTTTGGCGGCGGAGCGAGTCCGTGGTTACTAGCGACGATATCCTTGTCTAGCATTGTTTTTCGCACATCCTTCGCCCTCCGTCTTCCTTTTCGCCCTCATCCTTGTCTTCGTCTTTGGTCATTCTGCTTTGTGCCTTCATTTTTTATAACTTTTATGTGCTGATGTGTGCCGTTTTCCCGCCCGGCATTTTCTTCTGTTTACACTTTGAGAAAAAAGTTATAGTGCCTAAAATAACCCTCTGAGAATTACTTTAGAATAATTATACTTATTACTTAAACTTTGCATTTTCTTTTGCTTACACTTTGAGAAAAAAGTTCGAGTGATTAAAATAACCCTCTGGAAACCTTTACTTATAACTTGAACTTTGAACTAAGGAGATATGTTATCACAGTAAATGAAAGTGAAATGAAAAAATGTGTTCTAACGCTAGAGAAGGACCCCTGAAAATGTTCTAAAATTAAAATAGATAATTACAATTTGTTTTTTTTTTGTTAAAAATATTACTTTGCACTTATAAGATAAAAGTACTTTTGAGTTCGTATATAACCAGCACATTTAAATTTATAATTTCTGCGCACTTTTTACCAATTTAATTTACATAGAAAATAAATTACATGTCCGAATATTATTTAATGTCCGTAATGCTTTCTCCTAATTGAAAATAAGCCTAATAGTTCAACAGTTTTAAAAAGGTATATTAAAAAAGAGTACTAAGAGTAAAGAGAGAGAGTTTTCTGTAGTAGTTAAGATGACTAATTTGTTGTGTATAGATGTTCTATATATATTTATTTTTAGATCATCATTAAGGAATACTTTTGTAATAAGAAAAAAATATTATTTTCATTAACTGATTAAAAGTGAAAATCATTTTTCGAGTGTATGATTTGGGCCTGGTGGTCTGGAGTCTACAGGTCGCCAAGTAACTGTGCATAACTGTCCATCGCCTGTCACGTTCCTCTTGACCCCGCCCACAGCCCAATTCTTCTTCTACCTTCCGTACCTTCCGTACCGCCCGATAAACCCCCATCCACCCACCTTGGCTGCACTTCTTGCGTAACATTTGCACAATTTTCATACGCTTCACCTTTTTAAATGAACGAATTAAAAGTTTTCTTTCCTTGGCTCTCCACTTCTTTGGGAGAGAGGTCCTTTCCCTTTCGCCCGAGCAATCTACCCCACTGAATTGTTATTTTTGCCTCAGTTCCGTTACGTTCTGTTTCGGTTCTGTTCTGTTCCGTTTAATGAAATTTCGTTTCTATGCATTCAGAGTTGCGAATTCAAGCGACACGGTTAAAAAGTCCCTTGTTCGCTGAACTTTAACTGGCACTGTCGGTGGAAAAGAATCAGGATGGGGATGGGGGGCTATGGCGATGAGAGTGGGTAGGATGGCAAGAATGAGGTGGCGAACATGGGGCCTGACCCCAAAAAGTGTGCTTCACTTTAGTTACCTTTTTTTTTTGGGGGATGGGGGAGGGGGGCCTGAACTAATTTCGCCTCTTCAATACAGTTAACTGGGTGCCTCAACCCAAAAATTGAAAAAAAAAAATCAAAATAAAATAGAGCAACCTAAAAATAAAGAAGTTGCGACCAGAGCTCTCCAAAGTGGAGAGCGGAGAGAGATAAGTGGAGAACGAGAGCTGAGTAAATCATTGCATTGTCTATAATCCGGAATAATGAAATCACTTAAGTTCTCAATTTGCTAGAAATGACGATGCCAAGTTCCCACTGGTAATAAGGATGCGCATTAAGCGTGCTCCAAAACTCTCGCGGGACACCATTGAATACGGCCACACACAAAAATGCGGGGGGAGAAAGGCGCCTGGAGAAAGGAGCTCTGCAAGTACAGCAGACGCAGAAACAAAAGGAAAATAACCATTTTCCTGCATTTTCGATTAATTTTCTACGCTCATCACTGTGCCGAGGAGGCCGACGAGCAGCTGTGGCCATTGCCTGACCACCAGTTCCCCAGAGATCCTCCCGATTCTCCAGCTCCAGCTCCTTCTACTGCATCTGTTCCAGCTCTTTCTCCCGTCTTCAGTACACCCCCCCCCCACTCCCTTGACCACTGCCACTTCTGGAGCTCCTGATGATGATTCTGCATACAACTCGACCGCACTGTGGAGCCAAGT
Organism: Drosophila suzukii; assembly: GCF_043229965.1. Lineage (NCBI taxonomy): Eukaryota > Metazoa > Arthropoda > Insecta > Diptera > Drosophilidae > Drosophila > Drosophila suzukii. The sequence goes on along the minus strand of NC_092084.1, from coordinate 14,705,486 downwards.
GGCCTAACCATCTTGAGATTATGAGTCTGAAAACCTTCGTGAGCCGGCCAGTTGCACTTGTGCTTAAGCTCGCTTAAATGTTAAGTGGTATGGTCTTTCGCCAGCCAAAAACTAAAAATACCACTGTTTTACAAAATAAAACAAGAACGAAACTTATCTTCTGCTTACCGCAGCATTTATATACTTGCAGATATCACTAAAATGTATTGGTAAATATACTTCTCTTTTAAAATATCATATAAGGTTATTTTTATAAAATCTTGAAAAATATATGATATCATGGGCGTTTTTTCTTGTACTGTTATAGCCGCAGTGATAAGAAAACTTTAAAAAATTTTAAAATTACCTTTTCGGTTTTTCTGATAGCTCTGCAAAAATGCAATTAAATTCATTTTGCTTCGTGCAAGCGATAGCTTTTTTTTATCGACTACCGGGGAATATTTTTACTGCAGTGTTTTTGTTTCGCCTTTTTTGGTTACCATTCTTGCGTTGTTTTGTAATCCTTTAAACTACTTGGTTATGTTAAATGATTTTCTAGCGGTATAACAAACTGTTTTATAATACTTAGCCTAATTTAAAATATTGGTTTTAACTTATAAATCCCTATATAAAGTAATTACTTAATGTCCTGATCTATAGTAATGCCATCCCCACCTAACTCCTGAAATATATTTATATATATTCAACATCAATGATCCAATCGCATTATACAAAATTAAAAAAAATCTTGCTACAACCAACAAAAATCATGTTGAAAGAAATATATTTTAAAACCTATGCTAAGCTAATTTAAATATATTGTTACTAAAATGTTAGTATGCTGTTAATATAATATGCAATCGGCCGCGTCATCGATATTGTTAATTTCAAAATGATCCCCTCAGTGTGCACTTGTAATTCCCAACTGCTTCTAGCTCATTCGAACGATAATGTGTTAGTGCATGTAGAGTGATTACTTATCGATAACATATCCAAGTATGTACTTTAATAATTAAGATAAATAGTTCTAAGTAAATTATATCTAGGCTACTTATCTTAGTGTTGCATAAAAAAAAATAAAAAGTGATATATGAATTCTTAGCTTATAGAAGATTTCTTAAGTTTTAAAATATAGTTAGCTACTATCCAAAAATGTTTATTCCTGCAATTATCACTTTTCTTTCCGCAGCACTTTTATACCATATATGAGACGTTCCATATCACAGTACCACCTTGAGATCAAAGCACATCGTTTCCAAGATTTATCCTCATACCTATGTCAATAATACTACCTCTTTCTTGTCTGATATCCACGTAAGATAGTGTATCTTTATATATATAGATGCTATAATCTTTCGTGCCGCGTAGTCAAGACCACTGTGCAGCGTTGCCACCCCTCCACAAACCCCCAAAAACAGTCCCCCCCCGTAATTCCCGGCACTTGGCCCTGGGAGTACAAGTAGATTGTTAAGCTTACTTGAGTCTGGGACAAGCAGATGCACTCGGCTGGGCATGATTTGGATGTTTCGGTTTGTTGCGAGTTCCACAGGCAGACGACAACGGAGAGCGCAATTATGAGCACCAGCCAGGAATTGCACATTTCACGTTGTTGCTGACACGACAGTTTGGCGGCGTAATTGAGCTCTATTCTCTCTTGTCCGGCTGCCCAGCTCTGCTCTGCTCTGCTCTGCTCCTCTTTGTCCCGGGGTCCTTGCCCAGATTCTGCTGCTTATCCTGGAGCGGGGACTTCCTCTTCGACGGGGGTGGGGGGGTCCAAAAGTATGCCTCACCTTGTAGTATCGCCGGCCAGCTTCGCAGATTCTCGGCTGCCGCTTTTTGTTGCCTACTTTTTTGGGCTCTACTCTTCGCTGGCCCCTTCTTCTGCTGCTTCTTCCACTTCCACTTCTTCGGCTCTTTCCTTAGTTATTTATGTTTTTATATTGCGTTATTTCATTTAAACTTTCCCTTCTCTTCGTCTTCGTCTTCTCCCCTTTATTATATATTCTTAAGCTTTATCATATTTATTTACGCTTCTTCTTCCGGCTCCTGTTCCTGTTCCAGTTCCAGTTCCAGCCCCTTTCTGCTACGCTCTGCGGGGGCGTGGCATGCCAATAACTGCAAGAGATGGAAAAGGAAAGATATAGATATAGAGTCTGTGGAGTGAATTTGGTTGGGTTAAAAGGTGGACTGGTGTCTTGGTAGGCGGAGATTGGGGGATTTTTGGTAGAGTTCGAGTTTGCAGTTCCAAAGTCCAAAGGCCGAGAGAGTGAAGCAATGCGACACTTAAAAGTTATGACTTACTCGAACTAAATGTGAATACAATGCTCTTGCAGTATATAAACACGCTTCCAGTATATAGATAGTGAAATACACACATGTGTTTGGGCTTTGAATAAACCACTAAAATATTGAAACGTGAGCATAAATTATATAAAACTGGAATGAGACGGACCAATTATTTCTTTGACAGCCACGAGATTCATACATCAGTTATATTATAATTAAACGTAATAGATCCTCCCAAAACCCATGCCAAACGTCAATTTAAGGCATCATTTTCAGTTAATCGAATGTCTGGCTTGCGTAAAAACAAACATGCCATAATCATTTGGTGGAGTTGAATAAAACTACAATACACGTACTTAAGGTAAATGATAAATGGTAGTTTAATATTACAAATGAATGGGAAAGTTGTAACAACGAAATGTAAAAGTTGGTATTATTCATGAGCCATATTAAGAACAAATGAGTTAATGATTTTTATAGGAATCTTCTTTTCAGTTTCGAGTTTCAAGCTTTTTTGACTAGATATCTAATTGTTAAAGTTAAAAACGTTCCTAAATTTAAAAAAAAATACAAAGAAGAGCACTCATTTTATTTGTCAAGTTTTATATAAAAATCATGGAACAACGAGAGTATGAAACTCAAATTTTTATGAACTTTGGAGCTTTGAAAATTACTTAATCGTAACCCCTAGTTAAATATGATGAACTACCAATATTAACTTGGCATCTTAGTAAGTTTTATTTGTCGTGTTATAAAATAATAAAATTAGATTTTATTAGTTTTAATTTAAGATCAATAGACTATTAATAAAATAATGTATGTAGTTTTTTGGCTGCTATAACAAAACTAATCGTCAGATCGAAGAATGCCATACCTCGTTGAACTCGTTGTTTAATTTCCAATCGATTGGCATTCTAACCTGAAAATTTTTCATTTTTTGCCATTTTTCGAAAAAAAGTGATGAAACCCCTACAAAAATTGAGAAAATTGGTCAAAAAATAAATTTTTTAAAAAGTGATGAGGATCGTTAGCATTTTAAGCAAGCTGTTCAAAACAGTCGGTCTTTTAGCTGTACGCCTTAATTTGGCTGAGCTACGATGGAAAAAACGAAAAAAATTTTCGCATTTTTGACAAAAATCTGAATTTCTTATTTTTGACAAAAATTTGAACCCTTTTTTTTCACCAAAAAAGTTCAGTTTTTTGGCTGCCATAACAAAAGTATACGTCAGAATGAGGAATGTCATACCTCGTTGAGCTCGTTGTTTAATTTCCAATCGATTGGCATTCTAACCTTAAAATTTTTCATTTTTTGCCATTTTTTGAAAAAAAGTGATGCAACCCCTACAAAAAATGAGAAAATTGGTAAAAAAATAAATTTTCCTAAGAATGATGAGGATCGTTAGCATTTTAAGCAAGCTGTTCAAAACAGTCGGTCTTTTAGCTGTACGCCTTAATTTGGCTGAGCTGCGATGGAAAAAGCGAAAAAAAATTTCGCATTTTTGACAAAAATCTGAGTTTTGCATTTTTGACAAAAATTTGATCCCTTATTTTCGACATAAAAAATCAGTTTTTTGGCTGCCAAAACAAAAGTATTTGTCAGAATAAGGAATGTCATACCTCGCTGAGCTCGTTGTTTAATTTCCAATCGATTGGCATTCTAACCTGAAAATGTTTCATTTTTTGCCATTTTTCGAAAAAAAGTGATGCAACCCCTACAAAAAATGAGAAAATTTGTCAAAAAATAAATTTTCCTAAGAATGATGAGGATCGTTAGCATATTAGGCAAGCTGTTCAATACAGTCGGTCTTTTAGCTGTACGCCTTAATTTCGCTGAGCTACGATGTAAAAACCGAAAAAAAATTTCGCATTTTTGACAAAAATCTGAAAGTCGCATTTTTGACAAAATTTGAACCCTTTTTTTCACCAAAAAAGTTCAGTTTTTTGGCTGCCATAACAAAAGTATAAGTCAGAATGAGGAATGTCATACCTCGTTGAGCTTGTGGTTTAATTTCCAATCGATTGGCATTCTAACCCGAAAATTTTTCATTTTTTGCCATTTTTCGAAAAAATGTGATGATCCATCTACAAAAAATCCAAAAATGGGTCAAAAAATAAATTTTCCTTAAAATGATTGGGATCGTTAGCATGGCAAGCAAGCTGTTCAAAACAGTCGGTCTTTTTGCTGTACGCCTTAATTTGACCAAACTACGGCTGAAAAACGGGAAAGAAAAATCGCATTTTTGACAAGAAGTGAATCTCGTAATATTGACCAAAATCGGATTCCCATTTTTTCACCCTAAAAATGTGGTTTTTTGTCTGCTATAACAAAACTAATCGTCAGATCGAAGAATGCCACACCTCGTTGAACTCGTTGTTTAATTTCCAATACATTGGCATTAAAACCTGAAAATTTTTGATTTTTGTCATATTTTGCAAAAAAACACGATGCACCCCCTACAAAAATCTATGATAAATGGAATATTTTGCTGTCGTTTTAAGTATTATACCTCTTAAAAACGATTATTTATATTAAATAATTATTAAAAAAAAAACACTTAAAATAAAATGAAGCTTAACCCCTGGTTAAAATTGAAGAAATAGCCAAGATCAACTAGGTAGCTGTGTGAAGAAGGACTTATGTTAAATATACCAATGTATCTGTATCTGTGGTCATTTCCCACGTTCGAGGCTTCACTGTGGACAGGCCGCAGGTGGCATTAAATCGCTTCTCTGATGGTCGGCCTGTGGCAGGCTCAGTCTTTCCGGCCTTGTCCGCTCAAAGCCTTCGACACATGCAACATTTATGGCCGGATTAGAAGACAGCTTGAAGGAGGGGCCAGGGCGGGGTGGTGAGGTGACAGGACAAGCGGCAGGACAAATGCCAGATGTGACAGCCGAGATGGAAGCCCGGCCTCAGGATCTTAGCAGTTTGCGGATAGAGATGCAGTTGCAGATGCAAAATGTTCGATGCAGATGCCTCGAATTGAGCCAGCTCCGCACTGGTCTCTCGCAAATAGCTGCTTGTTAATCATTTATAATAAATAATGCCCAGGTAGGAGTTAAGTTGCTGCAGCATCAGCATCACCGGTAGCAGCAAGAACAAGGATGAACAAAGCCAAAGCAATATAATAACTGAAATTACTCTAAAGAGAATTTCCAATGAGGCAATGTCGCTTGCACTTGCCACTGCCACTTGGAAAATGGGTTGAAATGGGTGGTGCTGGCGGTGGGCCGGTGTGGCATAGTAGAATAGTAGAATGGTGGGTTGACACAGCTTGTTTGAAATGTTTAAATGCACAAATCAAATATGCAAGCAGTCCGAACTGCTCCGAACCAAAACTCCGAGCACGGCCAGCACGGCTGAGAAGAGCACCTGATGTTAAAGGAGTTAACCTCCCCTCTTAACCCCTAGTTGCCCCTCAGAACGACCCGTGTCCAAATCCTTGCAGCAGCAGCAGCAGCATCGGCTTTTAATTGGACACCGAGGATGGCAAAAAGGAGCTAGCTGGCAGGGGCGGCAGGACATCTGAGGATTTGAGCCTTGGATGGAGCGGGCAGCATCAGCACAATAATACTTAAATAAGCGCAGGCATAAATGCGTGACATTATAATTGAAAACCAACAAAGCAGGTCAAGCGAAATGCAAAAGGCGCTGTGGAAAAGCTGGGAAAGCTGGGAAAGCCGGGAAAGCCGGGAATACGCTGGGAAAGATGGTGTTTCTGAGATGCCTTGACTAATGTAATTCACAGATGCATTTGCAAGCACAAGCTTGGGGGGGATTTTCGAAATTCTAGCTAGCTACTTTTAAATAAGGCTCATTGAGCGAGATACAAAGTAGTGCCTTTCAGTTCACTTAGCAGCTTCAAATGAATTGTGAAAGGGATTTGTGCACCCCTAAATTAGATCACAAGCATTACAAAGTTATTAAATTAATTATTAAAAATATTTGTGCACCTATCAATAAAAAAAAACAAAATTAAATCACAGGTGAAATCATTAAAAAATTAGTTACTTAAATAAATTCCCCATAAAAACACCTAGGAGCATAGGAATATTAGCTATTAAAAGTAAATTTAATCACAAATAAATGCCTTGAAATATTATAAAATTGACAATTATCTTTCTTAAAATATTTAATTTGGAAAGAGGATTTCTTCTTCTATCAATTAAAAACATACGTATGTATGTATGACTTTAAATATTACACAATTTTTGATCATCTTGCTTTAAACATTCTTTTATAGGCAGGCAATTTGCTAATGACTAAATATAAGAACTATTAAAGAGGAAATCTATTTGAAAGCCACATTTTTAATGTTGAATGAAAATATATATCAACATTTATTAAGCGTTTGTTTCATGATAATTTACTTGTTTATAATTTTTAAAAAATATATAGTTTAGCCCTCAAAATACCATTTTATTGTCACAAAACAAATCCGTTTGCTTTTCGATTAAACCGCTTTAGTTTGGCAAAAAAAAAATTGACTTTTTCCGTGGGAAGTAGAGCGCGAGATATTTGTCTTTCTCAACTTACAGACGGTTCTTTTGCCTATTTTGGAAAATCGCACAAGAATGGCGGGGATTTGTTTGCCACTTGCTGGCGATAAATACATACATTTTTTACCAGATTCCTGGCTACCTTTTCGGCAAGTGCAGTTGTCAGTTGCAAAAAAAAGGACTCGCGACTTGCCATCGCCGTCTCTTTCCGTGTCTCTATATCTATCTCTATATCTCTACCTATCCCCGTCTCTATCTCGCTTTTTGTCTGAATCTGTTCCCGTCCCATGCAATCGCATTACTTTGCGTTGCCTTCATCTAAAAGGATAAAGCAAAATAACAAATGCCAGCACAAACTCAAATAATGTACAGACAATTGTGTAAGCAGACGACGGCAGGATGGCAAAGGCAAAGGCAGCCAGGACTTGGACCAGGACTCCATCGGATCCATCGTAAGTGAGTTCTATCTACTCACGTGTACATATGTGGCATCAGGACAATGGCAAAAGGAATCGCAAATGTGGCAGAAGGAACTCAGAAGGACGAGCTCAGCATGGGAGTCTGCGATATGGCTTAGCATCCACTTGGAGCAGGAATCAAGCCGGGACATCAATGCCTTTAAATAAGCATGTGGAATATGCGGCCACCAGGACTCCGGAAGGACCTTCTGCAGGATACCCCCAACCCCCCTCCCCTTCAAGGCCCATTGATGACGACATCGTCTGCCCTGTGCAGCTAATCAATCAATTTCATTAGGCATTTTATTTCATTTACACAGGGTGAACCAAGGTCCAGACAGAAAGCTGAACTATTACCAATTTAGCATTTTTTTAAAGCTGCTGAAAATATTTTTATCATTTAAGTCACTATGTTAGGACATGTTAGATAAAGTATTCTGCTTTCGTTTATATTATACATAAGCCTAAATTTTCAGGCATATGCTCCTTACTTCTTTCTATCCATTTGTTTAGGGTTTACTTGAACTAAAGAATTAAATTAGTAATATAATATAATTAAGATTGAATATATTTTCACATTAGAAAATGTGTTGCCTCTTTAAATAAAAGAAAAACCTTAAAAAAACGTTTAATTGAAAATGTTTAGAAAATTGCATTCAATTCATATTTTTATCTTTTTCATACTACTTTCTTTTGACTAAGTCACATTCAAAAAATCATAAAAAATATAAGCAAAACGATTTTTAAAAAATTCTTTTTGCAGTTACTATTAGTTTTGTTTAGAGAAACTTTAAGCATCACAAAATTGTAGTTTCAAGCCGTGGAAAAAAGTTTAAAAAGTAGATTTACACAAAAATTCAGCATTTTCAATAAGTACTGAATGATGCCAAAATGTACTTGAAGTAAGTTCAAATTATGAGTATATTTAACTTTTGTTTTAAGTAAATACTTTTGACCACCCCTGTTTATTTTTAGCAAATTTGTGGACAACCTAAATAATGTATCTCAAGTGAAATATAAATTATCTTATTATTAACTAATAAAATATTGTTAATGAAATTCTTATAGATTGGATATATATCTTATATACCCTTAGATACTTGTTATACTTTGTTATTTCTAGAAGAAGTGATCGGATAGATCTTTTAAAATGCAAGTACACATATGTTTTCTAATATTACTCAGTGGGAGCTCTTGAAGCCAACTCAAATATATCGAAACCCAAATAAAACCCGCTTTTATGAAACACAACTGTGATTAAAAAGCACAAACGTCTACTCAGGCAACATATTTTTTTAAAGACACATTTTGGCAAAACAGTTCGGCTATTATAAAACAGGAGTGACAAGAAAACATGGCCAAAAGAGTAAATCAATTTGGATGGGTAGTGCGATTAGTGGCCGGGTCATTCGAATGCAGGTTATTAAAAATCAAAAACTAAATCCGCAAATTGAAATCAAAACGAAAGCAATCAGTGCAGCTGGCCCCTGAATGAATGCAAACATGTGCCAATGAATAAACCAAAGATGAAAATCAAAATCAAAATCAAAATTTCAAAATAAATAAATAAAATTTCAATTTACACTCTCCTTAAATTTCCCGCCCCCTTTTTTCCTTTGGGTGGTCATTTTCACCTGGTTTTTAACTGCCGGCACTCGAGAGTTTTCTTTTTGGCCAACCCAGTGAAGGATTATTTTGGGTTAAACTACTGCGATAACCAACTGCCAAATGCCATTTATTTTTTTTTGTTTGTTTGTTGGAGGAAAACTTTGAAAGTTACTTGGAAGTATCGTAGGTCATGGCCTTGTAATATTCATAGGCCACAATTTCAATTACGCTCGTTGCATTCGAATACCTTTTGCATTTTACACCAGTTAACAGAGTGAATTGAATCGATTTCCCAATAAACACTATTGTGAGTTGCTGTTTTACTGCTTTACCATCGGTTCGTTTAATACAAATACAAATTTAACCCCCATGGTAAGTTTTGATTGGGTATATGAAATAACCTTTACTTAAGTGTGAACGACTAACATTCTAAGCTAAGTAATGCAAAATTGTACACGTATACACGAAGATTTCCAAGTCCTTGCAATGGACTTCGAAAAGCAATAAGTTTTGTTTGGTTGTTGGTTTGCCCTTTCAGTCATGTCCTGGCTACAAATGGGGTAAAAATGGTTTTAAAGACCAGGCAGGACTTTAATGTTTTGAAAGCCAGGAATACTTGAGGCCTTTGCCAAGTTTTGCCTTTAAAAGTCTAGTTCTGAAATCATGTTCATTGGTATTTGAAAGCATCGATATAGCTGTAGTTACAACTGATTCATAAATGCTGCAATTTCCAAAGGGTTTGCTTGGGAGTTGGGGTCTAAAATGGAGAAGTTATCTTCAGTTCTGTCCGGGCCACTGCTAATTCCTCCAATTCCTGCAATGTTAAGCACAGTGAGGGTCATAACTCACCGCCCAGCAAACTGTGGCAGCTGCAACAAGATGGAGGAGAAAATAAATAGGAAATAAATAAAAAACGCAGGCGAATAAAACAAACATCTTTAGCTGGATAAGTGATAAAAAGAAGCCAGTAAATGGAATTATTTGCGCAAAGGGAAGAGGACGCAGGATGTAGTCCTCCAAGGAGAGGAGGTCCTCCATTCAATTGCCGGCACACTGGGAATATAGAATGGGGGTTGGTGAGTGGTGGGGTGACTATTAGATGCTCGGAATCGTCCTCGGACCCATGGGGAATACTCCAGAGACCTCAGGGGGGGGGGACACACGCATTGGAGGCACCGAGGAGTCACCGAGGAGTCACCGGGAGGTCAACGCATTAGGAAGCCGGCTGCTCTGCTCTGCTCTGCGGTTGCAGCTCTTTAAATTGCCATGTCCTGGCCCGGAGGACACTTCATTAATGATCGACTGCCAGTGCACCGGTTCAGTTCTTGTTTCAGATCCACATCCTCTTCCGCTTCCCCTTCCCATTCCCATTCCCATTCCCCTTCCATGTTCCATGTGCAACTGGCAATCTGCTACATTCCTGGCAAGGTGGCTAAACGAGTCCGACGCATCCTTTAATTTAATTGCAACTTTGGCCATTTGCCAGGCAGTGTCCAGTGTCCAGTGTCCACTATCCAGTATCCAGTATCCACTATCCAGTGTCCAATTGCCATGTGTGTGTGCTGGTGTGTGCATTCCTTATCTTTTCACCCAAATGCCTGTGCAGAATGTCACTAATCAAATTATGGGATGTTTGTTAACCAAGACCCGGCAGTTAAAAACGGTGACTCGACCGAGGACAATGAGCGAGCAATGATGATGAGCAGTTTGATAAGGCCAAGGGGGTGTGGTAGATACTACCTGGTCACAGCTAAACTGACCGGATAACAAAACCACAGAAGCCTCGCCCCCGCCCCCCTCCAAAAATTGCATCCAGAAATTCGCATAAATGTAGGAATATATTTGAGCAAACTGTTAGACGCCTGCGACTACTTTCGAGCGTCTGGGATTTCCCACAGCTCCTCCGCAACGAGAACCAGATGCACAAGACGCCCCCAGACAGCCTTTGGCCCCCAAAAATGGCTCAGACTTGTCTGGGGGGACGACCCCCTTGTCCTCCTCCTCCTTCGTAGCACTCCTCCAAAGGCTTTGGCAGGCCAAAATTTGTGGCTGTCAACGACACTGCCAAGCCTCCAAAATCCTCCTCTGCCCCGGAGACACGGCGACTGAGACCTTTGTCTAAGCATCTTATCTTGGCCATATTCTCCTGAAAGCCAAGTGCGTGACCTCCCACCATGTCAGCCAAAATCTGCCCAAAGAGGGCTTAGTTTGCCTTTTGGCTGGTGGATCACCAAAATGTTTCAGGTGATTTTAAAGACCTCCTTATGATAGGACATCAAAACCATATAAACAACATGAGATAGTTTAAGGAAATCAGAGAATGATAAATAAAATGTTTGTATCCCACGGAATGACGAAATGTTCCCTGGATCGTTACCTTGATATACAGAATATTCTATAGTATTTATGATCAGAAATTCTGCATTTAAACAAGATCATCAATCCCCAATTAACTGCCCTCTTATAAAAGAGTTAACTAGTTGAACATTTAACGAATGGACTGTATTTGTATGTACTAAACATGACTTCATCGTCTTCAAAAGAATTTCTTAGCCATACGTACAAATTTCAGATTATTAGGATTAGACCATTGTAAATCCATCTACTTAAAAATATTTGGAATTTATTTGAGTTCAAATTGTTTAAGGCCTTGTGACACTTGCATGATTTTTTGCCAACTAATCGGATTCGTTTAAAAAAGTCTTGGTAACCTAAGGAATAAATAACAGCATTTTATGAATTTTTATATTATATAACGTTTAGTTTGCCCTGACTTTTTAATATAAATTCAGTCAGTCAATGATCAAGCAAGTCACAAGGACTTTAAGACTATTGCAATTATATTAAACTTTGACTTGACTATTGATTGTCCTGTCAGTAGTACTACAAGTTCAATTGTTAGTCTTAACATAAAAAAAATCATATCTAGCAAATTTTCTTATCACTATTCTTAAGCTTGGAGAGCTATAAAAATTCCACTTATATACGGCTAATTGCCAAAATGCCCCTTACTCATTGTTCAGTTTAACCCTTGAACAATCAATGACTTTGATAAATTTGTCTGAATACCTCCTCTTCCTCCCTCTAAAAAAAAATAAAAAAAATCAAAAGACAGGACTAAGCCCCGACTTGTTGGCATATTTTCTGGCTTTTGGCTGTCCGCTGTGGGCGTGTGAATCGAAAGGCCCCTTCCTCACATAAGTGAAAAGATGTGTGGGCGTGTTTATTGCCGTTTCTGGCTAAATAATTGGGCAAAGGTCAAAGGTTACAACAGAATTTGGCTTCTTTCGCTGCGGCTGGAGCACACAGTGGGGTTGGGTCGATCGCATAATTCAATCATTTAGTCAAATAATCAATCATTCAAGTGAATCATTAATTAATTCAGCATCAACCATTTGGCTTTGACCCCAAACCGAGCGCCCTAGGAAAACACTTTGCCACAGCAGGGGGGATGTAGATGGAGATGGGATGGGATGGGATGGTAAGTGGGCGGTGGTGGTGGTGGTGGTTAGTGGCTGGCTGTTAGTGGGTGGCAGTGGGTCACCGGATGAGCGGAGCAGCCTGGGTTTTGTCCTGGCGCCAATCTGGGTCCTTGGCCCGGCTCGTGTGTATTTGTAATTAACTGTTATTTAATACGATTTGCTTGATTTCGTCGGATGATGGGAAACAAAACGGTTGAGGGCATCCCCAAGAGGATTCAGTCCCAACTGCGGTTATCCACACCACATCCTGCCCTGTCCTTTGTTTAAGCCACCCCCCCCAATCACCGTACCACCCGGTATATTTTAAGCACCGATTTAATTTGCCAAACTTCCCGACGCCTTCGCTTTTGGCCTCATCATTTGTTTGCCAGTTCGCCTGCCTGCTGTTTGTTTGTTTGATTGTTTGCTCGTCCGCCCGACTGTTCTGTTTGCCATTGATAAATGTTTGCCGGGCCGATGTTCGTTAATGATGACACTTCTTATTGTCAACTCGCCGGACTCACTTGGTGATTTGTCAGCCATAAGCGGGCGAGTCCTGTCCTATCCTCGCTGGCATCTTGACAGGTGAAGTCATGGGGCCTTTGGTCCAGCTGATTAAGCGATTCAATTCGAATCGAATTGATTCGAGCCGACTGACTCGCACAATCGAGCAGTTGGATGACACCACAATAAGTTGATCGGGCCACCAAGGACACGCCTAGGATACAGGCAAGGACTTCCTGGGAAAGCCCACAGTCTAACTTTAACTACAAAGACGATGACGATGGCGATGACGTTGGCGAAAACAAAAGGGACTTCCGCAGCTCCAGCGATATTCGAGTGGAACTCGACAGTAAAATATCCAGTAATTACAAAGGTGGTTTTTAAAATAAATACTCTATTAAGAAATTAATGCATAATCTAAGAGGAACTGTTAAGAAGTACTTATAAGAGGGAACTTATAGGAGTGCACCCAGAATAATAAGAACGGAAAAAAGTCAAGATCAAACTATTTGAATTTGTGAAAAAATGTTCTTGAAATCAAGACATAAGTGCTCTCGAATTTTTTTTGAGACGAAGAGAATTTGAAGTAGATTAAAGTAGTCTGTATCTCTTTATCTCCACTTTGAGAATTTTAGATTGGATCTTCCTTGTCTCACTTTTAGAATCGAAGAGTCTTAAATTCTTATAAAGATTAAGAATTCTTCTTCTTAGTAACTCCTTATAAGTAACATAACAAGAACATATTAAAGCACTGTATGACAACATGATTTATTTAAATTACTTAGGAAACCTCCTTTCTGACTTTGCTGGCAGCTCGCTCCTTTGTGTTTACCCGGAGATGTGAAACCCTTTAGCGAAGCCCCTTAAATCAAAATGCTTGCTTAGCCCCCAACTAATCCACCCGGGGTGCCGGCGGTGCTGGGACAACAGGGTACTCCTGGAAAACAGGTTATAAAAACATGTGTAACTAGACGACTTACAAGGATCACGCACTCCAGTGACACTTAATGCCGCCACGTCGACGCCGGAGACGAGAGGGCAATGGAAGTGGGCGTACTGGGGCGTAGATGGGGGGGCGGGGCAAGGACGATGAGGAGGCCAAATGTCACCAACTAACACAGACAAACGCAATTAGCTTTTAGCCATCATAACATTATGAACGGCAGGCGACAGGCAACGAAGGAGACGACGACGACGTCTGAATGCTAACTGCTAATGACAAGGATGTGGATGAGGCCGAGGAGGGGAATCCGGTAGCTGAAACTGAAACTAGGGATAGTCCTTTTTCGAGGGGTGTGGAATGGGGGGGGGAGAGATAGGAAGGTCCCCCGAAAGGAGCTGCGATGCGATGCGATGCGATGCGGTTAGGATGAATACCGAGCGAGCTGTGCGCATTATGTTGAGTTAGAGCAGCAGGACGAAGGACGAAGGACTCGGCGAAGCTCACGGATGGCACGCGGCTGCCAACAATGCTGTTAACTTGTGTCGAGATTAAAATAAGGACACTCGGAGAGCAGAAAAAGCCCCCTAGACCCAGAGCCAGGACCTGCTGCCGCTCCTGCTCCTCCTCCACCGGATGGACGTGCCCTCAACACGCAGTCGTCGGTGGAAGTTGACTCGCATGAGTTGCGAGCTGAAGCTTTGTTTATTATGCTGGATACTGGGGAACTGGGTACTGGGAAGTGGGTAGTGGGAACTGGGCTCTAGATCCTGGGAACTGGTAAATGGGTGCTGCAGTTGCCTTTTGACTGAGGCCAAAGTGTCCTTGTCCTGCGGTTGAATTGGATAATTCCAACGACGGGGAGTGGGGACAGCCGGCCTCATCATCCAGTTGGCTTCTAAAAATTACTGCGTAAATGATGATATGAGATTTGGAGCATTTCTGCGGCATCATTCAACGGAAGCGGATGTCCCGACACGAAGTCGCTTGGTGGCTGGATGTTGTCGCCACCGGAAGGAAGTTATTTAACGCATACCCACACACACACACATACACTCACAAAGGGAAATGGGTTTGCGGATGCGGATGAGGGGATTATGTGGCACGATAATCATATTACGATTACGTCGCGTAAAATTTTCCCCACTGTCGTCGCTGTGAGTGAATGAGTGAGGTTTAAGTGGAAGTTACCGGTTACAGCAATAGATGAAGAGATATGCCAGATATATGGGTAAATGAGAGAGCACAACATCGAATAATTACGGGAATACAAGGGGTATTCGACTGACTTTCGACAGGAGAGCGGGAACAATGGAACATTCCAAAATTAAATCCGTCAAGGACCTTCACACATTGCCCATTATGAAAGGAATCCACACGGAAAAAAGAACAAGTATGGATCCTTTGATATTTGCATGGTATGATTATCAATTATAATTTTATGGTATTTCTTGGAAATCCTCTCTTTGAATATTTTCGGAGGTCCAAACGGATACAAAAGAGTGAGATAGCATCTAAAACTACTCTGGGTAAGCATACTAAACTCCCCGAAATAGAGAAAAAACGAGCAAGAAGCAAGCTGGCACATATCAAATTGATACTAAATTTCATATAATTGATCATAGTATCCTATGAATTTTTGTTCTCTGTGCAGAGCCTTTTTCCATAATTGTTTAATTTTATTTCATTGACTGTCGAGGACCCCGGGCTCCCACTTTCGCTCTCGGGAAGCCTGTCACTGTCGCCAATCGTCGTCAACGTCGAGCTCCCATTCCCATTACTTTCGGGATGTGGATGTGGATGTGGATGTGGATGTGGAGTGGTGGGAACGAGTTGCGGATCGCTTAGCATTAATGTCTTTCATTTATTGTCATTGTTGTTAATGTTTTTTGTGCTGTGCATGGGAAAAAAGCATTTGCATTTAAGCGCTGCGAACGCGGCAAATGGAAAGGGTTCCTCCAGTGGGTTTTGCTGGTGGGTTACTTAGCGTGGGGGGTTGGGTTTTTCTGCGTTTCTCTGTGGCCGGAGCAGAGATTTTGCTTGGATGATTTTTATTGCTCGTTTGTAGTAAATTTGGTGTGTAATTAGAGAGAAAAGGGTTATTATGTTCGTTAACGCAGTGAGCTCCATTCTTCCCCCTTGCCTCTGATTACGGCTTTAAGCTGGATATTGCCGGAGAAGGAGAAGGAGGACGAAATGGAACTGGATTCTGGGCCAGGGAATTTCAGGCGACACAATGCCGACCAGAGACGCACCACAAAACGACTGCCTCTGACGACCGGAAGGCCTAGCAACAGACAGAAGAAAGCGAAACAGCTGAACTACTGAACTGCTGCAAAAAACTGCACCGAGACCAAAACAGAAATTAAATTGTGGTTCGCCAAAGTGGTCCTGGCTAGGTCCTAACTGGGTCCTGGCTGAGTCCTGGCTGTGTCCTGGGTCAAGGGAATGCGAGTGAAAATGGAAATGGGAACTGGCGAAAGTTCAGAGCCAGTGCATTTCACCCAAGGGGTATATTAGTTGAGTCGGGGTCACCATTTCCCACCTAATGATATTAAAGTGAAACGAATAAACAACTTCAAAAATTATCACCTACTAATGAAACAGTATTTAAATAGAGGGTTTATTTAAATAAAAGTTTATCAATCATATATACATTTATTTTTAATATAAGAGAACCCAAATTAAACTTGTCTTAAGTATTGTTTTTTTTTTATTGTACAAGTAGCATAATGAACTCTATTATTTCACTGATGATCCTCTAAGAAAAACTACATACTTGAATGATTTTAAACTAAGTGGAATATTTTAATGGAGACTAATAATATTGCTTCGTAAAAAAAATAGCTACTTTAATTCTAGTTCATCTAGTTTGTACACTCTTTTTATTTCCAATAAAACAAATGTAAACACTGTTCAAGGAATAAATAACTAAAATAAATGGGCAAATATTAATTAACTCGTGAGCGCTCACTTTAGTCCCCCTGAAAAAAGTTTTGAGGTGAAAAACGAGGAATTGAATTAAATGTACTCTTGCCGCCATCGATACGATAATTACTCTCATAATAATTTATATCAATTTATGAATTTTATTTAAGCCCCGTTTGCTGTCTGGTAATTTGTGCCTATCCTATTAAGTGGCTTGCTAGCTATGCTGCGGTCGAGACCTCCATTCCCCCACCGGAAGTTCCTGCATTGGGATGAGGTACGAAGGGCAGGACCAGGGAACTAAGGAGGCGGAGGAGGCGTGTCGTCTGGCCCAGATGAGAGTAATACAATGATAACGACTCCTGACTCTGCAGAGGGAACCGGGTCAGAGGAAACTACTATGTTGCTCGCTTCTATACCCTAACAGATGGCATTATAACTTCAGTCAGAAACGTTGCAACGCAGATCAGCAGATATTTCCTTAATCCTTAATCAGCATCAACAGCCGAGTCAGTCGAGCCATGTCCATCTGTTCGCATGTCAATTTGTTTCTGTCTTCCAGAAAGTATACAATTCGGAACGGGCTGGATAACCAGTAGCTCCCATGGGAACAATCGGACTACTAATACAAAAAATAGTGATCTACCTTTGTTTTTGTCTTTTCTACCCTGACCCATAGAACTTTTAATTATTTCAGAGTTACGATTTGTATTTTATACAAATCCAACGACTATATCTTATATGTATCATACATAGCTGTCATAGGAACAATCGAAAAATTATTGAAAAAAAGAATAATTTCATTGGTTTTGGACATGTTGGCTTCCACTCTTTAATGTTTAAGAATGTCATAGAATAATATACACACATTGTCTGAAAAATATAAACTTTAAATATAACTTTATTTTTAGTTTTAAAAGAATTGTCCGAAAAAATCCTACATGTATCTGATATAGGAACTATCTTCTATTTAACAAATCAGCTTCAGTTATACGATCTATAAGGCTTCTGTATTAATATTTTAATAGGTTTGGCTGCAAGGGTATATAAACTTCGGCTAGCCGAGTTCAGCTTCCTTTCTTGTTATTTGTTGCATTTTTAGCCCCGGCCATGGAAATAAAATTTCAAATGTAACTTTGCTGCGGTAGCCAGTTCGTGAACGCGTCCTCGCACGAGTGTGTGTGTGTCCTGTGTGTGTCCTGTGTATGTCCTTTTGGCAGTTTTAGTGTGCATGTGGAGCGCGGCCTGCGGCCTGTGACGATTCCGCAGTTAGCCGGTCCCCGACTACTACGACTACGACTCCATCTTGGCCCTGTCTCCGTGGCGCTTTCCGTTTCGAGGACCTTTGCCATCGCCTTTAAGGGCAATGCAGTTGGCATAAAATTTAATTCGCCGTCCTTGGAGGAAGCGCCCAGGACATTACGTGCCGGCAGCATAGTTTCCTGCTCCCATCTCGAACCCTAAAAACCAAGCCAAACCAAACGAAAACCAATCCCAGTTTGCCGGGCAAAGCATTTCCAGCACGCATAGTAACAAGTTGGGAATCTCAACGGGAGGCAGTCCAGGATAGTCAGTCCGGAGACATATAGCATATATAGATATAGGAGCGTATGCAGAGCTAGAGAAGATGGCCGGCAATGCTGCCAAGTCGAAGCGGGACTGCTCCTCCAGGACCCAGATGGAAATGGCTGTGGCAACGGAGGGCCCCACGTTGGGCGCCATTTCCTTGAACGAGGATGCAGAGCCATCGAGTAGCAGTGGCTGTGGCAGTGAGCAGCCAACCAGCTCTGGGGAAACGGATAGCGAAGCTGATGGTACTGATGCCGATAGGATTTCGAGTTCTAAAATATCTAATCCCATTTCCAGCCAACAGCACATCCGATCCAGATGCGAACGCCAAAGTGGATGATACTGGCGATCCTCAGACTAACCTGTACAGTCCGCTGGCCGGAGATTCGGACAACGACCAGGATGAGGTGGAAATCTTCTGCGAGGAGACCATCTCCCTGCTGGCCCACGAGATCCTCTGCTGCGAGGGCGAAAGTGACTCGGAAACGGAGATGGAAACGGAAACCGACGGCGAAGAGGACACCGATGAGGCCAAGGAGAGTGACAAGCTGGAGGACATCCTGGAGTACGGGCTGCACAATCCCTACCAGCTGATGTTCAGCGAGGAGGACGACGAGAATCCCAATGAGAGTGAAGGTACAGAGAACACCCTGCCGATCGTCAGCGAGACAACCGTCCTCCTGGATGAGGATCAACAGAGCGAGGAGAAACCCGAGGCAATTAAGGACCTGGCTCCCTCCCATTTATCACCTCCAGGCGGTTTTCACGTTTCTACCAACTTAAGCTTTAAATAAAATTGTTTGGGATATTTGGCGGCAATCAACATTATGGCTAAACTATTTATGGTCACCCCACATAGGGGAAAAAGTGTTTTAATTTTCCCTAGTTAAAATAATTGCTATTATTTTCGAAACCAACCGTCGGGACAATTCACTTTGGCATATTATTTTTAGCCTCATATTCATGTATTCATTCAAATTTACATGCAGTGTTTTATGCATAAGCTCCACAAGCCACCTAAAGCGGTGAAAGTGTGACTCCCGCACGGCACAAAGAGTCTAGCTTTATTGTATAAATAAACATAATCTTTTCATTATCGTGCTGTGATGGTGTTTTATTTGTATCCCGAAAAGTTCTCCAAAGATTTTTGATCATACATAGAAGCACTAAATAAAATGAAAGACTGATCCCGAATATAAATTCAGCATTTCAACAATATGAATACGTTTTAAATAACTTATCTTGAAGAAAAAAAATCTCTGCTAATGTTTAAAACTGTTTATATTTCTATGCACTATTTAACACACTAAACTTTTTATTTATTTAAAATGGTTTGCTATTATGAAGTGCTAAACCATTTTATCCTAAAGGGGTTAAGAGATAAATAAATCTTATTTAAATGCGAAGAGGGTGTTATCCTGATAAATTCTTGATTTATTCAATTTTTGGTGGTGCCATAAAGTTTTGCCATAGCCAAGTCCCCACCTGCGATCCCTTTTGGGGTCTCTTTTCACGTTGTCACTCACCTGTTCACACTCAAAGTGGCTGGATGGTCGCTCAGGACACCTGAGGGAGATGCAGATCCTGATGGTGATGGCTGTGACGGTGACTGCGACTGTGACTGTGACTGCGATTGTGACTGCGACTGGGGCAGTAACTTCAACAAAATGCTGACAGGCAACAGGCGGACTGAACTGGCTATCCCTGGGCGGCTGGCATTTAGTATTTAATATTTCGCCTCTCGGTTATGGTTCTTTAAGTCCCACAGCCCCTCACTGTTTGCCATTTGCATTGGGGGCTGGTCTTTAATTGCAAACTGGCAGCAGCAATTGCTGGCAACTAAAAACTAAAAAGCGACGACAAAGGATGAGAAAATGCGAATGCGAATGCGAAAATGAAATACAACATCAGGCGGAAAGCGAATGCGAAATGTTCAGCCAGTCTGCTGATGATGATGATGATTCTGAATCCGATTCGGAATACCATTCCCATTTCCATTCCCGTTCCCATTTCCCAGCCTCCTTTTCGATTCGACTGCACTTATAGTAATCGGCGTTTCGGTGTTGGCTTTCAAATTGCCCGCGACCACGTCAAAGCGACCACAAAACTAGCTGAACGGGCAACCAACAGCCATCGACCATCGGGGATCGGGAATCGGGAGTCCGAGGTTTTAGCCCAGCTACTGATGCTGTTCTATCAGCCCGGTTTAGTTTGGTTTTAGCTACGGTTTTTGCATTGGTTTAGTCGGGCTCCATGCGGATTGTTGCTCTTAGTTTGAGGTGTAGCGTTTAAAGCGTTTGCAACGAAACAAAAACCAACAAAATCACTCACCTCGCACTCAAAACAAAAACACACACACCACGGGTACCGGCAAAAAAAAACCAAAAAAAAAGAACCAAAAAAAAACCAAGTTAAGAAAGTGACAGAGAAAAAAAAAATGATGGTAGATCTTCTCACGCAGAACAACTGAACAACCGCTGAACTCTAAACTATGAACTTGTGGGGGTCGCGTCAAGTCAGGACTTGTCGAGATTTGGCGAGAGATTTGCGGGCCACGCACGTGTCCGCATCCGCATCCGGTACCCGGTACTGATGTCAACAAGCTACCACACGCAACTAATTCGAGGAATCCAGCGAACGGATTACGGCCACCGAGGTCGAAGGAGTCGCCAATCGTGTGGCTCGGCGATTCGCGAATGCGATTCCGAGGCTCTATCGAGACCTTCGGCTCCGGCTCGCCGTGCATCGGGTGTGATTCGTTGGCACTCGGTTGGGCCAGTCGTTTCTCATCGTTGGCAGTCGTTTGGCAGTAGTTCTTCAGTCGTTGGTCGCCAGCGGAATGGTTCGCACGTGGCCAGGCGATGGTGTTTCATCCCCCCCCTCCCCACCCCTTAACAGGATTCCCTTCATCACTGCCATCCCGACAAACGAGTATTAACCTGCTCTGCGTTTTATTTGAAAAAAAAAAGCAGCTTAACCCGCTTCTGTGACCTTTTCCCTTTTGGCCAAACACGTGGCATCAACAGCATCGCCGGTAGCCCCACATTTGTCCACAAACGGCAACGGATGGATGGACGGACTGCCTCCGTCTGCGCCATGCGTGTTGATAAATGAGTTTTTATTTTGATTTTATTCACTGTTTGCCCTGCTTTTGCATATTCATTCAAGGGGCTTCGACTGTGATTCCGTTGGCGATTCCGATTCCGATTCCGATTCACAACCAGATTCCCAATCCCTTTTTCCTCCTGGCTTCAGTAGCGACTGCAAATCCTCTGCCACCTATTGCCTTTCGGCCAGGACCGTGCTGAAATGGTTTTCAATTTATTAGCAATCAGTGGCATTAACAGGCGAGTGCGATGCTGTGTTGCTCCCCAGCGGATACGGCCACTCGGATTATGGCCAGGTCAGCTGGACAGTCGCCGTCGCAGATAGGAAGCCAGTTGCCAATGGCCAACAGCCAGTTGTCACTGATCATTGACCAGGTCGATAAGGCGGGCCACAAGGCGACATAAGGCCGCTGCGATGGGTGTGCGAAAATATGTGGTCAGCTGCAGTACGAAAGCCGAGATAATTTGAGTAATGGCATCAGGATCACTTAAGGAATTATTGGTTTCAGAGCGAACGAAGCGCCGGTTAAGGCTCTTCATTAAATAATTAATAAATTATAATCAAGTCTTAATGCAATGCTTTGCACACTGGTTTAAAACTATCTATATTGTTAATTTCTTAAAAGGTTTTCATAATAGCCTTTCCAAAAAATTGACTTAAAAATGTTTTTTATTTTTTATGTCGGTTGTCAAGACGTTTCGAATTTTATAAAATTTTGTACTATTATATAAGGCATAAGGCATTTATAAGATAGATATCTTAAAATATAAAGTTCTATTTAAAGAAGCTCACAATATAAGCTATTTTGCAATTGCCTCGCAAACAAAAAACCTTTTTCAACAGTTAAATTTAAAGATTTACTTAAAAGAAAATTATTTAAGAAAAATAAAATATTTTTAAAATTAAAAATATATGTACTAAAAATCAAATAAATAAACTCCTAGTTTCAAAATACAAACATTATCTATCGTAATTACTATTGCTTAAGAATATAATTTTAAAAGTAATGGTAACGAAAGGTAACTAACTAACTGATATAAATCTTTTAAATGTATGATAAAAAGAATTGCTAATAATATAAGAGTAACCCTTAATTTTTGAAAACCGTCAAATATGTGCGTCCTTCTCCATTCAAATAATGTGCTGATGTTGATTATATGATCCTAAAATACTTTTTTAAATATGTGAGATGTGTCATCTGTTTGCCCTCCTATCCAACTGCTGACCCCCTAACCTTCAACCCATGCCAAAAGTGGTATATGGGTTCATATAGCTGCTTTGTAGTTCGATTTGGTTAGGGTCCCCACGATCGGTTATGCCGTGTGGACTTGCCCCACTGTGCGATGTCCTAATGCGCTCAACCCGGAACCGCAGGGGCGGCAAATTGGTCAAGTCGGTTGCTGGCCACGTAGCCAGTGTCTTGCGGCTGCAATTCCCGTTACCAATCCAATGCCAATGGCAATGGATATGCAGATGCAGATGTAGATGTGGATCTATATGTTCATGTGGATGTCGATGCAAATGGCAGGAAATGCGTGATAACGACCGGCAGCACACATAGAAAATATTGAAAATTTGAATGAGGCACACGGATACGAAGAGCGAGGAGCGAGGAGCGAGTCGATTCTCGAGATGGGAATGAATGGAGGACGAGGGGCAAAGCCATATCCTGGGCCTGACTCTGATGTCTTTGTGGATGTGTCGATGTGTGGATGTTGTGAAAGTGTCGACACCAGTCCCGGGCAGGCCAAACACATGGCAAATGGCACATGGCACATGGCAGACGCTACTCGTCCAGTGTCCTGCCCCGACCACGCCCACCCATCGCCAGCAATCTTTCCCGCAGAAGCTTTCCCTGTTTGTGTCGCCGCCTAGTGTAAAGGAACGAGCATAAAGAACCGCAAAATCATGAAATGCAATAATGAAGGCTTCATGGTCGATCGCTCAAACACTCGCTCACACACACACACACACACACTCGTGGCCCCTGTGATAGAGTCACACAAAAGAGGAGCTCAGGACGAAAAGGACGAAGTGCGAAGGACGAGGGGGATGCGGCTGATGCATAGGCAGCGTACCCAGCTAGCCTCTGGATGAGGGCCAGGCAAGACGTGCAATCGACACGACTGTCAATGCACTCGAAAAAATCAATGGAACTTTGAGATTAGCCCAAGAAATATAGTTCCACCTTGTACTCGATCTAAAGTGTATTGGATCTCTTCGAATACAAATCTTACATTTTCATTCTGCTTTTGGTTCAAATATTTTTTTGGACATAAAGAAAACCCCTTTATTTAGAGGTTAGGTTTTGAAATGCAAGCAGTGCTGCATCAAACACTTGAGAATTATAAGAGCAGCTTCATTATTTTGGACCATTTGTGTACGATTATGCTTAATAAACCAATTAAAAAATTAGAATTTTTTGTGTATTTAAATACCCATTTAGTGAGTGGTTCATTAAGCATTCATTTAGTAAAAATACAAGCAGTGTTGCAACAAATACTTGGGAATTATAAAAGCACCTTAATTATTTTGGGCAGTTGTCTACTATTTATGCTTAATATTAAGTGCTTAATTAACCAATCAAGAAATTGATTCTCCTGTGTAATTATATACGCATTTATTGAGAGGATAGGATGGAAAATGCAAGCAGTGCTGGAATAAACACTTGGGAATTATAAGGACCCTAGTGCCTAATGGGCCTTCAAAATAAATAAGCCAAAGAAGACAAATGTGAATGCCATTAATGGATGAATCTTTCCATGTACTCAAATGCATATTTTTTCCCAGTGCTGGATTGCGGCAATGTGTGCGTGAGGGTATCTATAAGCCACCATTTGAGTGTGAGAGTGTGTCTGTCGACACCACAAAGTTGCCATATTTAAAGCATAAAAGCAACATTTCCGTTTGTCGCATGCCGATGAAGCGACAGGAAAACAGAGCAGCAGGCGAAGCTGCGGGCATGGTCGGTCGGGAGTCCTGGAATCGAGAAAGGAGAATGGAGGACGAAGGATTCCGGGTGGGGGGGGGGGAATCTCTTCCCAGAACTAAGCAGAGGTCGAGGCCTACCTCCTTTTGGGGCATGTCCATGTGTGTGCCTAGGTATGTGTGTGTCAATTTGTGTGCGTGCGCGTTGCAGTCATGTTCAACATGCAACAAACGTGAGAAACTAAAATGAGTGCAATTTGTATTCCACGTTTACGTACAAAAAGGAGTAGAAAGGGGGCTGCCGGATTGGTTATAGGATATCTGGATATCTGGGTATCTGGAAAGGCGCCTCATCAAATCATCAAGCCATCCCATCAACCCCCCCCCACGGTCACGACCACAGAGCGCATCTTTACCCATTTTGCGGATGGAACAAATTTCATTTTTGCCTCAATTGTCGCATAAAATTTACAGATTTACACACAGAGGCAGGGGCTCTCGGCTCGCTGTCCTTGTTCGTCATTAAATTATATTGGGGCATGCATTTTCAAAAGAACAAAACTCGACCTGTTTGGGTCACCAGCCGGGGTACTTGGGTCACCACTTGCTACCCGTTCGCTTTATTTTTTTTTGGCCCCCGCCCCCTCTCTGTTGCAGCTGTTCGTGTGCCTTGGTAATTGTTTAAAGTAACTGCAACAAATTGAAATGGAATGCCAGCCAGCCAGTGGAGAAGACAAGCAGCCGAAAAGAAAGAGGGACCCGAAACACCGAAAACTGGAAACCGAAAAACTGAAACTGCACGACCAAGTCAAAGACTGCATACCCTCACCGAGTTGCGGTGACTCAGTGGCTTCAATTAGCCCAGGGAACTTGGTCTGGAGCGCAAAGACAGGCAGCCATCTCGAAGGCAGACACCGCTTCCTTGCCCGTGACCATCATTTGGAATTAGGAATCATTGTCTGGCCGGGGCCAAAAGTTCGAGGACTCTCTTCCATGGCAGTTAAAGAGGAGCCGCATGACATGGGGGGGGGGGGCAGAGCCAGGAGCAGGAGAAGGATCAGGAGGTGAAGCAGGAGCAGGAGCAGGAGGTGTCGCGCTGGGGCATAATAATTTCGAGCATTGTTTCCATTTCATTCCATGCCGTTCGTGGGGTGGCCTTTCATGTTATTTCGCTATTTTGGTCTTAAAATTAAAGGCCGACCCAGAGAGAGAGAGCCGAAAGAAGCAGCCTTTAACCACTCTGGGTAGCTTGTGGGCTGTGGATTGTGGATTGGGCTTGGGCCTGGGTTTGGGAGCCTCGGAGCCACCAGAGACCGGAGCTACAAGTCTACAATGCACTTCGGTTATCCTCCGCCATTCTCTGCAGCATTCACATGGGGCTGGGGATGTGGATAAGGATGGGTTGGCAGTAGGGAGTCGTGAGCCACGGGCTCTGTGCGTGCGATGAACATGTGTGGATCGTGCTACGAGTTGAGGGAGTCGGCGACAATGTCATCTACACTCAAAACCAGCGAGACCGACTCCTATTCAAAAGCTACCTCTCCGACCTATATTTACATTTACATCCCATCCAAAACAGTGAATTTTTGCGAAAAATGGCCAAAATTTAACATTTCCAGGTCTGAAAACCAATCCATTCGGAATAAAATGGTATGACATTACTCATTCTGACCTTCATTAACGTTGTGCCAGTCAGAACAGTAATTTTCTAGATTTTGGTCAAGGTACACTTTTTAGATTTTTTCTTGCTGCCTATGCTAACGAACCCTATCACTTTAAGAATATGTAATTTAATTAAATAATCTGAATGTCAATCGATTAAAATACGAGCTCACCGAGGTATGACATTCCTTATTCTGACAAATACTTTTGTTATAGCAGCCAAAAAACTGCATTTATATGTCGAAAAAAGGGTTCAAATTTTTGTCAAAAATGCAAAACTCAGATTTTTGTAAAAAATGCGAAATTTTTTTTCGCTTTTTCCATCGTAGTTCAGTCAAATTAAGGCGTACAGCTAAAAGACTGACTGTTTTGAACAGCTTGCTTAAAATGCTAACGATCCTCATCATTCTTTGGAAAATTTATTTTTTGACCAATTTTCTCATTTTTTGTAGGGGTTGCATCATTTTTTTTCGAAAAATGGCAAAAAATGAAAAATTTTAAGGTTAGAACGCCAATCGATTGGAAATTAAGCAACGAGCTCAGCGAGGTATGACATTCCTTATTCTGACAAATACTTTTGTTTTGGCAGCCAAAAAACTGAATTTTTATGTCGAAAAGAAGGGATCAAATTTTTGTCAAAAATACAAAACTCAGATTTTTGTCAAAAATTCGAAATTTTTTTCGCTTTTTCCATCGTAGCTCAGCCAAATTAAGGCGTACAGCTAAAAGACCGACTGTTTTGAACAGCTTGCTTAAAATGCTAACGATCCTCATCACTTTTTGGAAAATTTATTTTTTGACCAATTTTCTCAATATTTGTAGGGGTTGCATCACTTTTTTTCGAAAAATGGCAAAAAATGAAAAATTTTAAGGTTAGAACGCCAATCGATTGGAAATTAAGCAACGAGCTCAGCGAGGTATGACATTCCTTATTCTGACAAATACTTTTGTTTTGGCAGCCAAAAAACTGAATTTTTATGTCGAAAATAAGGGATCAAATTTTTGTCAAAAATACAAAACTCAGATTTTTGTCAAAAATGCGAAATTTTTTTTTCGCTTTTTCCATCGTAGCTCAGCCAAATTAAGGCGTACAGCTAAAAGACCGACTGTTTTGAACAGCTTGCTTAAAATGCTAACAATCCTCATCATTCTTAGGAAAATTTATTTTTTGACCAATTTTCTCATTTTTTGTAGGGGTCGCATCACTTTTTTTCGAAAAATGGCAAAAAATGAAAAATTTTCAGGTTAGAATGCCAATCGATTGGAAATTAAACAACAAGCTCAACGAGGTATGACATTCCTCATTCTGACCTATACTTTTCTTATGGCAGCCAAAAAACTGAATTTTTATGTCGAAAAAAAGGGTTCAAATTTTTGTTAAAAATACAAAACTCAAACTTGTTCTAACCTTTATTGACATAATGCCAGCCGAAGCACTGATTGTTAGGGCGGAAAAAGGATTTAGATTTTAGTCAAACATTCACTTTTTGCGGTTTTTAAATTGTAGCTTAGCCAAATTAAGGGGCTGAAAGACCGCCTGTTTGGGCAGCTTGCGACCCATACTAACGATCTTTATCACTTTAAGAAAAATTTATTTTTAGACCTATTTTCGCAAAATAAAATTGGGAATTACATTTCGAGGTGGACGAGGTATGACAATCCTTAGTCTGGCCATGTTTTTGATGTATATATTTCTAAGTAATAGTAAACAAGCTAAAGTTCTAAAAGCATTTTGTTCTATGTGTAAACTGCGCTGCGTGGTTTTCTGGTGGTCTAAGTCTTGGCCCTGGGATTCGCCAAACCGAAATCTAATTTAGTTCGTCAGGAGACAATGCCTTGTTCTCTTGTCTGTCACGCATCCTTTTTGCGTCTCCTTGCCGGATGGCTGGCTGGGTTCAAGGATACAAGGACACAAGAATGCTAGGATGCCAGGATGCCAGGACGCAGTTAAGCCAAATACAAGATGCAGGCGCGTCTTTCTTTTTTTTTATGCTGTCTGGCAAATGCCATAATTAAGGTGTCGCCTCAGTTAGACAAGCCGTAGCGATCTATTTCCCAATCGTCTCGATGGTTCCTGGCTCGAGGATAAATACTAGAGCAAAGGGGCGGTGGCAATGGCCATGGGGCCAGTTTCAATTCCACTTGTGCACAGCTCGGAGATTAAGATGTCGACTCGATGCGACTATGAAAATGGCTGATGGAATCCCTTAGCTAACCGCAGAGCCTCGAGCTCTCCTACTTCTGTGCTAGAACTCCACCTGGCACATGGAGTGGGGGATGTAAAAATATACTAAATATAAATGCACATAAAAATTCAATTTCTCTAAAGTGTAGCTAAGCATGTAATTGAATTTGTAATGGGGAACATCGTTGAGAATATCGCTTGCTCCCACCCTTTCTCCATTCGTTCACGAATTCACGTTAGCAAAATGTCTGTCCCATTGACAGACGGACCAACTGGCTGACTGAATGACTGACGAAGTGACTGACTGACGAACTGAGTACCTCTCGTATGCATGGGAGATCCCCGCTCCTGCTGTTTTCGTTGAGTGTGTGTGAATGAGTCATACAATCGAGTAGGTCTGTGTGACATTTGACATAGGATTCCATTCAAATTCTCCACTTGGCCCCTCGAACGTTGCCATTATGTCTGCGTGGCAATTTTTCGCTCCTCTTTCGATTACCGCCTGCTTTTCGTACTCCTCTTACCCCATTTGCTGTCAGCCAGGACACAAAGAGGCCAAAGGAAACGTAAACCAAACACCGGCTCACTGAGATATAGATGTGTCTGCGGATGACAAAATTAATTTGTATTTTGTATGCACATCAATTGCTAATAAGAAAAGGAAAGCGCACAGGCGGGCTTAAGCGCCCCAAGCCCTTCCCATTCCTTCAGCCCTTTTCCTGGCGGCCCCACGTTGGGCGCCACTTTTTTATTTTGCGCCTGTAACAAAACTCTTTAAACGGCATTCGCGCTTCTTGCTGCTGTTGTTGCTGCTGTCGGGGGTTTCATTTCGGCCATCCGGTCCGTTTTATTGGTCAATTAAATGCGACTTCTGCGGCTGTGGCTGCTGCGGGCGAGTCCGTTTAAGAGCTGCACATCCAATCTCGAGGTCATCGCCGTCGCCAACGAGTCGCACTAAAAGTAACAGCGCACAAAATGGATGTGGATGTGAGGCAGTCACGCCTCGTGCATCTGTCAATCAGGCAGTCAGTCGGTCAGTCAATCAGCGGCATTGACAGGCCATAAAATTGGGCAGGTCAATCAATTAGTGAGCGACCCCGAACCCGACTCTCCATGGGGGCCGGGGCGAAACAGTCGATGTCCCGACGATCTTCGGCCGGCATCATTATCGCCTGTCGACGCCAGTCAGGACATGTCAGGCAGCGTTCAGGTTCTGGTCCACATCCACGTCCTCGTCCAGATACAGATTCATTCCCGGGACCTGGCCATTGTCCAATGTCCCGTGTCCATTGTCCACTCACTTCCACTCGCCTGAGTCGGCATGTAAATTTCAGAGGACTTGTGGCGAAGGGGAGCAGCCGGAGCAGTCAGAGCAGCCGGAGCAGCCGGAGCTCAAAAGGAAACAATTATGCTGAGCCAATGAAGCAAACTTCATCCGCCCTGTTGCCGTGACACGACTCCTGTCAGGGCCGTGACACGTCGGTGCCGCTTCCTGCCCTGTTCCCATTCATCCATTCATCCATTCAACCCGAAACCCTTTGCAGCCCCTTGTCGAGGAGGCACTTTGCAAAATAAACAAGAACGTGAATTGTAGTCGAGTTACTCGACTATCAGTAGCCCATTAATCTCTTGCCATAAAAAAGAATAGGTTTAGTAAGCGTATAAGGGCAATCACTTTTAAAATATATCATCTTAATACTAAATATATTATATATAACAATGCAAAAAGCATAAAATAAGATTAAAAAACCAAAGGCTTAGCAATGGTCTCAATTGTTAAATAACATAATTTAATTATTACATATTATACCTTATTAGATTTAGGCCTGTCAAAGAGCAAACAAATCGACCCTGATTGAGGGCTGATCAAAAATAGATGTACCACATATATACTTTATAGGGTCGGAAACGCTTAATGCCCCCATTTTCTTCGCGTGTAACGGGTATAATAAAATGAAAATTTGCTACTTCCGGACGAGGCCGGGGTCCCGTCTCCAGCTCCATCTCCATCTCCACTCCCTGCCAACGTATCCGAATCAGCCGCATCCGTGACCATGTCCGTGTGTTATTTCTGCTGCTCCGCCTCCGTCTGCTTTTCTTTTCAACATAATTTTTAATGGGACGCAACGAAACGAAAAGTGAGAAAGCTGCAATGCACAGTGACGTGACATGTGCCTTAAATGAGATGGCTAAGATAACAATTTATTTAAAGTAGTTAATTGTATTTATTTCCGCAATTCTGCATATATTTGCAAGTGCCCTAGTTCAACTGTATCTTTCAAGTACCTTATACGTATTGATGTAGGTATTTTAATTAACAAATTTGAATATTTCCGCGTCTAATGTTTTGGATTTGCAATATACTATGCCAATTTTTTGCGACTATTTATTTATATTTATATTATTATATTTAAATATAGGTAGGTATTTATTTATTAGCTCACTGCAAAATATCTACTAAAATAAAAATTAATTCCAAATGAAATAGTAATACTAAGATATTTCCGTATTTGTAACCCTAACCCGGGTTTTAAGCACGGCTACAGATATACAAATATAATACAATAATGCCCAGTGAAATAAGGCCCTTAGCTTAAATTTTGTTCGTAATTGTTTTTTTACCTCCATTTGGGTGGTAAGTCCTGTTTCCCCAGATCGGGTTAGTACTTATCTCCAATTTTCGCACAATTTTAACCACTGTGCACTGGCATACCTCCCATACCCGTATGCCTACCCCACCAGACCCATCCGGAACTCACTTCCGCAGCCCAACTAACTGTTAACGTGCGTGTGGGTGAGTGGGTGGTTGTGCGTGGAAATGCAAATGATGCTATCTGTGCCTCGCCCCCCCTCCTCCAACTCGGCTCACACTTATCCTGGAGGAGTCCTGGTGCTCCGGCATCCTGGCATCCTGGCATCCTGGCCTGCTTGACATTCCGCAGCCGTGCGCTCAGCTTACTTCGCAGAAAAGTTTTCATTGCCGTTAAGAAATTGATCAAGTGAAAAGGTGAAAATTGATTTTGCTACATGTGTTGTGTGCGCCCCCAGATCCGCCCTGCCGTATAAGTGTCAATTGTTTATCAAACAGAGACATGCGAGAGCCCAAGTGACTTTCACATGTACGCCCTGGTGACTTTTTACCGACTTACTTCGTTTAACTCGCCCGCAGGATGGATGGTATGGTATAGGGGCTGGGTGACTGGGGAGTGGGGATTGCGGATGGTATAGGGAATGGGTATGTGGATGAGTCGGCCGTCTTCGGGTGACTGCCTCTCTGGATGACTGACATATGGCGTGTCATTCGATTACGTTAATCAAATGATGCACAAACACAAGGCCACTCCCCAGCACTTTCTCGAAAAACGCCCACCTTCGTTTGTGTTTATACAATCGCAACAGGATAACATGACTTTATAATACACCCTCGGGGGCCAACTCAGAACCCATCATCCTTTCACCGAGCAGGCAGGAAATTTTGCTTTGATAAGATCCTTAATATCATAGAAATTCCAGTGGCAAGCCATTTACCAAATAATGTTTAAATGCGGAAAATAAATCAATGATTTTATTCGATAAGCAAGTCAAGATTGGTTTCCAACCGCTCTTTAAATTCACTGTAGACAACTTTAATGGTCATAACTAAAACAATGTTTTAAAGATGTTTTTTTTATATTGCACTTAAAACGACTGAAAGATGAAATATAGTGTAACTAAATACCGAAAATTTGCATCTTAAAGTATTATATTTTTAGGTCGTTTCAGTTTTAATATTCATGTGTGCATACCGATAATTACCTTTTCTCATTTAATTAAAATCAAAGCCTTAATATATGTTTTTCCACGTATTCATATGCATATGAATCGGCATTTTTATATGAAACATTTACAAATGAATGTGAATTTCGCACCATGTGCATTGAGGCGTAACCCGCATAAATAGTCGACACTCTCTGAAAGGCACACATACATCATATACGTATATATCACCCAAAAATGGGGGGTTGGGAATCCACTGAAATAAGCGTTAAATAGTTGGCATTTACCATAAACTTTGGCCACGTCTAGATGGCCGCATCATATATATATAGAGGGCCATTTATGAGGACCGCGGGGCCTGTGAAAGCTGAAACATCTGAAAAACAGGGTACTGGTTATGATGATGATGATATTATGGCCCAGCAGCTGCTGTGGGCAATATATGAAATGAAAATCTCAGCACCCGCACTTGACTCACTTTGGCCGCACAATTCATTGCCCGTTCACGAACCCAATCCCAATCCCAATCCCAATCCCAAACCCCAAACCCCAAACCCCATTCCAGTTCCTATCCCACACTTCCTATCCCCACCCACCGTTGTTAAACGCTTTTTTATGGCCTGCCAAAATCATATTGAATACAAATGAAAGCGAGTTGGCTGTCCCGGAGCAAAACGGACGAACAGGATGTGGCCGTGGTAGTATAATATCGTTGCGGGCATTCGAGGAATATCGAATTTCTAAAAGTTAAAACAAAAAAAACAGCAGCACAATCAATTGCCATCCACATGCAGAGCCCCTAAATGCAAAGTTCAACAACTGCAGATTGTGGATGTAAATCTTTTGGCCTTCTTGCCGCAGCCTTTTGTTCCACCTCGATGGCAAATTGCAGGGTAAAACTTTATCGTGTAATCATTTTAAGTTCACTTCCTTATTATTTTTGCACAACAAGTTGCAACAATTGCAGTTGCCTATGTCATTTTCCAAGTGCTTAGTAGTCCTTCGTCCTTCGTCCTTGCTGCACTTGCCCCACTTGATTCCTGTTCCTGCTCGCCTCACAGTGGGTAATTGTTGCTGCTGCTGCCGCTGCAGCTACTTCTTAAGTTTTGTGTACAACTTTTATGACACTTTGTCGTATTGTTTCTCGTTTTTTGTTTTTTGTTTTTTGTATTTTGTTTGCCTTCTGCCGTACTTTGCGGCGAACGTGTCATATTCAGTTATGTATTTATTCCTGGCCCAGTTCCATTCCTCCCCGAGATCCAGCCTCTCGGCTCCATCTTTCCAGCTTTGAGTCTCCACTTTCAGATTTGCCAGTCTCAAAACTATTCCCCACAGATCGCCCACGCCGCCGCCAGGAGGAGAAAAAGGGTTGAGGTTTGGGGTTTAAGCAGAGGCAGCTGTCAGAAAAACGCTTTGAGCACGAATCAAGTGTTTTTTTGTCCTGATTTTTCAGTTGACGGCTTTTATTTTTCAGAAAGAGAGACGGGCCGAGCAATTTGGATCACGGCAAGGCAGCAACTGGGGTTCTTATCGATAGGAATGGGCAGAGCGGGCACTTACAGGTATTCATAATCGATTCGGGACTACAAATAATACCATAGCGCTACTTTGATAGGATGTTTTGATATTTTACCTAAGCTTGAAAGAAGTACAGGCTGGGATACTTGCTTAAAGCATCATTTCTAATGACTTCCTTAAGTTTTACTAGCTGTCTGAACTTGTTTTTTATATCATGGAAATTTAATAAAAATAACTGTTGAATTCAAAAACATTGTATAAATTTCCATTCCGACTTTCTAAAGTCGAAACTTAAGCATATTACATAAGGTCGATTTCTTATTATCGCCTTGTCTTAAAGAATATCTATATAGGTATAACGTTAATAATATTAATATTATAGTATAAAGTGTAGTATTTCCTACCTCAACTCAGGAAAGCAAATTATTAGGGACTTATCACTAACTACATTCATTTTCAATATGCTTTTTAGGGGAAACCCATGCTCGTGTCCACGCGGGGATATATTGGATAGATCCCCCCAACTCGGGTTAAGAAGTTATGTAATATGTATTTTATTCCAAAATTTTTGATTTCCACTCAAGAAGTTTTTTTATATTCCCCCACAACCAAACTCTGGATCCTCCACTTGCTAAACCATTTCTATATTATTAATATGAACTGTGCCATCTAACATCAAAAACGTTATGTAGGTTGATGGTTCGTTTGTTAGAACATGGTAAAAAATCAAGCAAAATAGTACAACTCCAATATGATATTTTTGTGATAATCGCTATGATGACAACGTTTACTGGATAATAGTAATACACTACTAAAAGTGTTCTTCAAATACCTCGATGTGAAATGGGTATAAAAGGGATTGCCAAAATAGGAGTCAATGCATTGCAAGGTCAGCAATTTCATAAAGTTCTAGTAGAGTAACCAAAATGAACAGATTTTTGCCACTCCAAACACCTTAACGATGTGATTACATCCGTAAGCTTCAATTAATTCGGCACGCCACTGCCACATCCCTCAAGTTATTTAAACTGTGATGGAGGGAAGGGGCACTAGAATTCACTTACTGAAAGCGATTACACAGAAACAATTCAATCGAGCCGGCTGCTCAGTGCCTATCCGTGATCTCACTGGGTCATAGTTTGCCGACCCAGGACTCCTCCTGCCGCGACCTTTCCCCCCCCCTGGCAAATCAGTGCCACCCCTGGGGGATTTCGGCATTGCGATAAGGAGGTCGTCGAGTCAGCTCCTCAGCTCCCCAGCTCCCCAGCTCCTTGGGTTGCTCAGCTTGTGGGTTCGGTGGTTCGCTGGTTTCATCCATCCAGCCATCGGATTGGCCCCACCCATTGACGACTGGTGCTGCTGTGTCGCCTGTAAGTGCTCGAAAGTCAATTTTGAATTTAAAATACACCACGTAACGCAATATGTTGATCTTTTGAATACGAATGCGATGTTTCGATGTTCGGGGGAGGAGCCCCCAAAAAGGGCAGCACCAGCACAAATACCCAGACACACATCTTTAACGAATTTAAATAAACTTTACTAATAAAATGTCGTTTACAAGTGGCAAGTGTCGAAGTGACTGACTGAGTGACTGACTGAATGAGTGACTGACTGAGTGACAAGGTGGCTGGTGAAGTGGTTGGGATGCATGAGTTGATGCCAACAACGTATTAATTTTGTGTATCAAAATAAACTTATTGCTCTGGCATTCTGCCCGAGCCCCAAAAAAAAAATAAGAGTCCCAGCCTGCCAGCACCAGAGAGACAAACAATGCAAAGAAGCTGAGGGGAATCCGGCTGGTTCCTTACCCGGTTTGGTTGGGGTTACAGCCATATCTATAGGATAGGATGGAAATGGAACTGGGAACTGCGGCAGAGGGCAAAGGGCAAAGGGCAGAGGCGAGGGCAAAACCAAAACCAAAGGCAACGACAATGGCAACGAAACGGCTACGGCATGTATAAATATCTACATCACGTTCCAAGCTCGGAATGCCAATGTAAATATTTTCAAACTTTGATGAAATAATCAAGGTAAACAGTAAATGTCGTCGTTGTCGTTCTCGTTCTAGTTCTCGTTCAGGTCCTCATCTCCTCCAGCTTTGGATTCAGCCCCAGAAACAAACTCCTCATTCTCCCAACGACTGTACACTTGAAAAAAATCAGTTAAGCATTTAACTATTTATTGGTACTTAGTGTAGTTTAGTTGGTTTACATAAGCATACATTTTATTTTATTTTACTACTACTTTTTAAATATTTTTAACCATAAGTAAACTACATTTTAAATATACCAAATTTTGGCATTTTTTTTAATTTACTTATATTAATTTAAAGATCCTTAAATACATTTTTTATACCAAAATGTTGTGTATAATATACAATTTCATTTTTCCTGGAGAGGAATCTAACAAATGGATCAACCACATACGGTCATACTGGTGAGTTATGAATATTTTAAACAATTCTTATAAAATTTGACTTATTTTTGAACAAAAAAATATATAAAATAAATATAAACTTATACAAATATACTTTTATAATATATCTAAATATATTCTTAAGATATTTTAGGAACGATCTGTCCAAATACGGCAGTACCTTTCCATGAGTTTTCATGATATCTAAAGAAGGGAAATCTGTTTTTATAAATAGTTTGATTTCTTTTTATAGGGAACTACATTTCAAATAAATATTTCCCAGTGTACTTGCTTGGTGGAGAAAAGGGGGTATTGGGGGAGTGCTGGAACGTCTGCGGCTCGTGTGGACTTTAGTGTTGCAGGCGGATGCTCGTTTTAGGCTGTCCCCCCTTACAATTGTTTTCCCAGCCCAACGGGCATGAACCACCCAACACCCACCCACCACACAGCAACCACCACACACCACCCACCAGTGTACTGACCATCCTGTTTGTTTGGCAGACATAAATGTTTAACTGCCGGACGAGATTCGGAACAGACCAGACCGCAGATGGGACAACTTCTGATGCAGGGAAAGTCACCGGAGGTGTGGTCATCCGGAGCGGATCCGAGCGGAGATCCCCTGCAGCGAACCCGAAATCAGAGACCCAAATTCCGACCAGATCTTCAACCAGTCCCAATCCCAAAGCAGGCCACATCGTCAATCACCCGGCAGACCTTCGGACTTAGCTGCCGATGATAATGATGAGCCCAACCCAAGCGAATCGAACTCTGAACTGCTGCTCAGTCGGGCATAAGATCGTCAAGGCTGCTGGCGATGGCCTTTAAATTGCCACCTCCGCACGGACAGGTTCCACATATGCAGGTGCGAAAAAGAAGTGGCCAACCCACTAGGGTGGACCTTATGATTGAAAGAATTAATCTAGTTTTTCACAAAATCCTAGATAGTATAGTCGCTAAAAATACCATAACATAGAATTATCATCCCAAACATCATAGTTGTTTTTAAAGATCTATGCCTGCAAAACCCTTTCGCCTCACAGCGGGTAATTGCTGCTGTTACTTTTTAAGTTTTGTATACAACTTTTATGACACTTTGTCATATTGTTTTTCTTTGCCTGCTGCCTTACTTTGCGGCGAACGTGTCATATTCAGTTATGTATTTATTCCTTGACCAGTTCCATTCCTCCTCCGTTCTCGGTTTTGACTTGAGATCCCAGACTCAGTGCCAGCTTTTGCAGTTTTGAGTCTCCACTTTCAGATGCGCCAGTCTCTAAACTGTTCCCCACAAATCACCCAAGAAAATCGGTTGAGTTTAGGGTTTAAGCAGAGGCAGCTGTCAGAAAAACGCTTTGACCACGAATCAACTGTTTTTCGTCCTGATTTTTCAGTTGCCAGAGGGAAACGACTGGCTATTAATGATAATGCAAAGATAAGTACAGACGGTTTGTAAATAATACTAAATAAATTACTTTCCTAATATATTATAATATAGTACAATACCTTAAAACCTAATCACCTATTTCTTTAGGGTTTAAAATAGAAAAACCCGACGATGGATTTGTCATTGGACTCATCAGTTTTGACGTCTTCCATGGAAAACCTCAAACAAGTCGATGGGGAACTCTTCGCAGCACGTCACAAAATGCATCCCTTTGTCATTTCTTATTCAGGATCAGAAGAATAACCCAGAACCTTTAGAATATGCGGCGTATTTTAAAGATACAGCGTTATCCTTCAGGTTCTAAAGTATGATCTATCCATGACTAAGAATAACTAATATTCTGGGATTTCTTTAAGGGAGTTATGACTAAGGTCCAGTCTATTTCGTTCAGCCTGGAGGCTCCGGGATATGATCTATCCATAACTAAGAATAACTAATTTTCTGGGATTTCTTTAAGGGAGTTATGACTAAGGTCCAGTCTATTTCGTTCAGTCTGGAGGCTCCGGGATGCCAGCGATTGTCACCTTGGCGCCTTCCAGCGATTGGGTCGCCGGTGGCACAGATTGGGGGGGAATGGAAAGTGGGCTGTGGGAAATGGGAAATGGGAAATGGGATATGGGACATGGAGACTGGCTAAACGCTTTCGCTCACCACCTCCAGCACCTATGCACACTCCAAGTTCACCGAGATAAGCCACCATAAATCTGTTGCCATCATTTTAAAGCGATTACTACAAATGGATGTGCACACGGCAACGGCGATGCGACTGCGATGACAACAAAAATGGGAAAAGCCAGCTGGATATGCAGGTGTGTGTGTGTGTGTATGAAAAGCATGTGGAAATACTGTCTGTCTGCCTGTATTTTCGCACGCTTTTCATACGTTTGCTTTTGGGTTGGCTTTTCCAGCGTTGTCATCGCAGTAGAGTCGCAAATGCCGAGCAGCAGTCAAAACGTAAGCAGAACAGACCAATGGAAATGAAAGGGTCATCGGCACACTAAAACAAAAATGATCTATTGTTGGGGAATATTTCAATATGAAAAACCCAAAAACAGAACTATTATCATTACTTTTCAAAGAAATTAAATTAACAATCCAAAAAATTGGCAATCATCTCAAGATCCCAAGGTATTTTAGAACACTTGTTCTTAAGAACACCAAATGAATAATGATAATAGCTTTATGAATCCGTAACAATAATCGTGATTTTCAGTGAATATTTCAATATGAAAAACCCAAAAACAGAACTATTATCATTACTTTTCAAAGAAATTAAATTAACAATCCGAAAAATTGGCAATCATCTCAAGATCCCAAGGTATTCTAGAACACTTGTTCTTAAGAACACCAAATGATATGATAATAGCTATATGAATCCGTAATAATAATCGTGTTTTTCAGTGTAAATCTTCTTAAGGATAAGCTAGTTCCAGGGAACTATAAATATTTTAATAAAACCCAGAGAAATATTGATATATTGATTCCTAGCGCCCAAGGAGATTCGTTTTTTTTTTAGTGTACCGATTGCTGGGAGTGGGGGTTCTTTTAGGGGAAAGTGGTCTGGAGATGGGCAGTATGTGAGTCTGGTTCTGAATATTGGGTCTAACGAGAGCACAAAACCCCAGGACAACAACAACGGCCAAGAAGTCGAGAAAAATAAAAAAAAAGGGAACCGAGCCAACAATAACAAAAGCAACGATATCATCGGCAGGACGAAAAAATGCATCCTACAAACAGGATAGAAAAAAGGAAGTGCGAGGAGACAAGAGCAACAAAACAACTGCACAGGACAAAAAGGAAAACAAAAAAAAAGAAAAGCTCGCGAGTAAATTGCTCTGGCGAGCATGTGAGGCGTTTCGATTGCGGTAGGTTGCCCAAAACAGGGTGCCCTGGGTATATTCTGAATCCGATAATTCCCACACCTTTTACAGATCCCGATATCCATGGTATCGAAAAACTTGAAAATCTAAAATTTACCAATATAACATCAATAAAACAAAGATTTAAGTGCTGGTACACGTATTATTGCTTCATATTTGAGGATACACATAAACCTTTTTCATTAATCAGGTCTTCGAATTAACAACAATGTAGATAAGAAAGTAAACAATGGTAGGAAATATATTTCCAAAACATTGAAAATAAGTAACAAAACTTAGTGTTTGTAAGGTAAGGTAAAATAAAATAGAAAATCTTAAGGTTGGTATATTACAATTTATGAAATGCGTAACACATTCGTATTATAGAAGCTTGTCTTGTATTTGGACACAGAGATAATTACTCTTTTTATCAAAGAAGTAATACCATTTCTAAAGATGTAATACCACTCTCAAATTATTCTTTATTTCTAAACTATTCTAGTTTTGGTTTCCTACAAAATTAGGAAATTGATATATACCCTATGTAAAAGTAAACAAAATGGTAACCTCGCCTATTTCAAAGACCAGAAGCTACATTTCTTATCAAAACATGTGGTTAAGAATGGTTTTACAAAAGTTTAGGGCCCCTGTACTTAATTTTAATAAAAGCCAAGTATGTCTATACACCGGTACACCCTGTTCTTGCGGTGTCAATTTGTCAATGTGTCAATGAAATTTAATGAGCCAATTTAAAGCTGCGCCATATTTATAAACTATCTGAAACGCAATTAATTTGCCAGCTTCAGCTGCAATGAAGTGGAGCTGCAGGATCAGGATTGCGGAGTATGTGGGGTTTATTTCTGGAGTTCTAGAGGGCAGAGAAGGGCGGAGTCGGGATCAAGAGATGCCTTGTTTGGGCAAGTGCGATTGTCCAATTATCGTTCAAATCTGCAGCTAATTGTTGGGGATTACCAATCTGAGTTCGCTGGGGCGCCGGCTGAATGTGAATCCCCCATTTGACGGCATTCTCGGTGGCCAAAACTAAATGAAACGAAATCAAGTGCAATCGCACAGAAATGATGAAAACGCTGGCGGAGCAGCATCCACATCCACATCCACATCCACTAAAATACTCTGGTGATGGAAGCTCGGCGGGATGCTCTGCCAGGAATTGATTCAATGCAACAAAGTGGCAAAGTGTGCGGTCAGGAGAAGGTTGCACCATGTGGCCCAGTTCCCAATAGGAGCTTCAGTACCAATCCCAATCCCAATCCCAAGCCCGTTCGCCGTTCGCCATTCCCGCCCTCTACTGTCTTTGAGAATGTCCGTGTCCGTGTCCTGGCAGTGCTTATGTTTGCATTCCTTTTTGGCATTTTTGCACTTGAATAACTTTGAAATATGGGATTAAATCGTCTCTTATGGGATTTCCTCGATTACAGCTATCATGGCGAACGGGGGAATAGACGGTGGGGATTCGGGACTCGGGATTGGGCATTGGGCATTGGGCATTGGGCGTTTGAGTGGGTGAACGCCCGCGCGAGGGTCGCCACTGAACCTGAACTCGACTGCCCCGGAGATCTCACATCCACGACCTCCATCCGAGGGAACAAAGTGTTGGGAATCTCGCCAAGCGTGTGGCCACTGGCCAGTCACGTCTCCAGACTCACTGCGATGGGCACTGAAAGAAACTTCTGGGGGAACTAAAAAAGCAACTAAAATAAACCAAACCCTTGGAAATATGAAAAAACATGATAATCACTTCAATAGTTTCGAAACAAACAAAAAATTTGTTGAGTAAAAACTAAAAATTGGGAATAAAATACATATTACATATTCTTTTTAACCCAAGTGAGGGATCTATCCCTCATATATTTAGTCCTGACTTCTTCGAGTAAATCTAGACAGTTAGGGTATTACGAAACTTACTCCGGAAAAGACACTTGTTTTATTTGCGATTAACTTACTGGAATAATTAAAAAATATCTAGAGAATCTAGCAAATGTCATTATGCCCTAAGTAGAAAATGAAACGAGTGTCATATATCCTTTAAAAAAGAATACAGATACAGGTTAACTTGACCCAAATGGTTTCGACATAAAGTTTACGAGTAGAACAAACATTTTCTATTCAAGATTTGAAGATCAAGTTGTAAATATTACAATTTTTTTACTTTCACCTTAAAAGTCAGGTAAAGTCTTGGGATCATGTGAGATGCTCATTGGTATTTTTCCTGCATCACTTTGTTTTTCTATAATTTTTTTCTTGCCGTGTAGAGCCCGCTGAGCCGGTGGAAGAATCAGCAGGAGCAGTTGGAGCAGGGACATCCCCAGACTGGACTTGACCAAAGCTAAGCAGTAAAACAAAGCGTCGAGCAAAAGCTTAACACTCGCACACGCACACACTCGCAGTCCATGGTAGATGGTATACCCGTACACTCAGAAAAAAACAAACATTTGTACTAAAATCAAGAACTATTTAATAAAAAAAGTAATAATTCTTAAATCAATATACATGTATTGTCAATATAAATTGGGTTTTAATTATACGCTAGTAAAAGAAGAAAATCAACGAGATATATATAAATATTTTAAGTTTACTTTCGACTTGCCGCTAACGGGCTTTAACACTGTGTAACTTATGCGCCTTATATATCGAGCACTTTCAGAATAAACAGTTGGCAATTATTAGATATTTTAATCCAAAATGTGCTCAATGAACGTTCTTAAGTGGTAAGCATGAAATCTTTTCTTTAATCAAGGTTTTTTGTTCCTTCATTTTAGCACGGTGTTTTTCGCTGAGTGTACATATGTACATGAAGTGCGGGCAGCAGCTGCGGAATTTTCACTTGAACGCGTAGCTGCCGCCGCTAATGTTGCTGTTGGTGTTACTGCTGCTGCTGCTGCTGTTGCTGTTGCTGTTGCTGCTGCTGTTTCTGTTGCTGCTGTTGGTGTTGCTGTTGCTGTTGCTGCTTCTGCTGTTTCTGCTATTGCTGTTGCTGCTGTTTCTCTTGCTGATGTTGGTGTTGCTCCTGTTGCTATTGTTGCTGTTGCTGTTGCTGTTGCTGCTGCTCTTGGTGTTGCTGTTGCTGCTGTTTCTGTTGCTGCTGTTGGTGTTGCTGTCGCTGTAGCTGTTGCTGCTGCTGTTGCTGTTGTTGCTTCTGCTGCTGCTGCCGCTAAGCTGAAACTTTCATTGCTGCCCGAAATGATGGAGGGCAATGTCCAGCTCGCTGTCTGTCAGTGGTTCGGGCCAAAGCGGGAAAGAGGTAAAGAAGTAGAAAGGTATCCTTGCGGACCAAAAGGATGAAGCGGACTGCTCAAAAAAAAACAAAAAAAAAAAAAGGAACTCACACAGACGCGGACAAGGAAAGAAATCAGCTCACCGAAAAATCGTAGAACATATTCAACGAGGAAGAAACTTTAAAGAGGGTAAACTATTCCAAGGGGTGTTGAACAAACAGGCACCAACTTATTGAACTTCTTGACCATCTCAGATATCTAAATAGATAAACAATATCTTATATTGCATTTAGATTTGCCCTGTATATAAAAGGTTTTAAATACATGGATGTTATTAGCCACTCAACTCGTAAGAAATTATTTTTAAAGACAAAAAATTCCATTCCTTTTTACGACCAAATACCATTCTTATAAATAAAATAAATATCTTAAAAGTGGATTTATGGATCTATAAAAGTATTACCCTGACCAATGGAAATCATCGTTTTTGTGCAGTTTGTTTTTAACTTTTTAACTTTAGCATTTAAGAAATTATAGTTTAATGTAAAAGTATTCTTATATAAAATATGCAAATTTAGGCAGTAATTCCGTTATAAGGAGGAAAAGCCATAATCTTAGCACATACACTGCCATGAAATTGTAATTTAACTGGGGATTTAGATAGGTACCAAAATACACTTACAGAAAACAGTGGTACTTAAACATAATTTTAAATCTATTCAACCGATAAGCAATAACTTCTACTTCAAACCATTTCTTAAATAAAACTGCATTTATTTTTTTGGGTTCCAAACAGTAAGCTAATATATTTCTTGGTGTGCACCGCTAGATTAAATCTCAATTGCCACTCAGTTCCCAGAACTTTGGCGAATTAAAGTTATAGTGGGAAAACTTGGACTCCTAGTTCGATTTGGCCATCGAGTGGGGACCCAGGGGAATCGGGCACACTTTCGGCTGGGACGCGTGGCAAAGGTCAGGCGACTTGCCATGCGAGTGCGGAAACCAACTCACCTCCCAACACCACCCACCGCCCACTGGCACCCACCACCCACCACCCACCAGTCTGTTGATATTGCCATTGCCTGCGGCAGCAATGAAAATAAATTTCCACCAAGATGACGACTATGAGGCGAGACATTGCACAAAGTGCTACACCAGAATACCCGGCATCCTTCCGCAAATGCACTGAGAGAAACGAAATTGAGGGACTTTTTCATTATTATCAGGTTTTAAAGCCATTTTTTTGATAATATTCGTTTCGTTTAAACTTGGTAGCAACAATGGTGAACAAGACAAAAAAAAACAAGATAACTTCTTTCTTAAGATTCAAACTTTAAAAAAAAAGTATGATATCAAGTATCCTCAACCCTTATGATCAGAAATTTTCAATAACAGTCCCCAAATCCTAGTTATCCGATATAAAAATCCACACACTCACTAATCCGGAATAACCAATGTGTTCTTTTATTATCTGGAAACACAATACACATGAAAACATTTTGATACACCCATCATTTGTATTGATACTTAGTACGATTATATGCTTGAGTTATCTGACGTTAAACAAATGTATCTTATATTTTAATTTATATAAAGATTAACGGATGGGTTACAACATCCAGATACGTTTTTAATTACGAAATACAGTATATACAAATCGACTTTAAAAACCCTTTACTTTAGATTTAAAAGATTCTAAGGACATGAAATCTCAATGTAGGAATTTCCGCTGTGTAGCCCTCTCGCTCACACTCAGACACAGACGGGTGTGTGTGTGTGTGTGTGTGAGAATGTCCCTTGGCATGTCCTTTAGCATGTCCATCTGG
This sequence comes from Drosophila suzukii, assembly GCF_043229965.1. Taxonomy (NCBI): domain Eukaryota; kingdom Metazoa; phylum Arthropoda; class Insecta; order Diptera; family Drosophilidae; genus Drosophila; species Drosophila suzukii. The sequence continues at coordinate 14,661,316 of NC_092084.1, read as the reverse complement.
TCGTGTGAGTGCATTTGCCATTTTGGTTGCCGCTTTATGCGCAAACATTAAGTCAACACAATTTCAAATTTAGTTTTTATAGAAAATTGTCTATGTCTGCACTCGCCTCGTGCCCCCCCCCTCGACTTTCTACCACCGCCTCCTTCACGGCTTCCCTGCTCTCTCTGTGCTTTCTTTCAATTTGCAAAATCGTTGCCCGCACCAATTACCGTTTGATTATGCCCCCAATGTGCCGGAAAAGCGAGGAAAACTAAGGAGAACGAGCAGAGAGCGCAGGGGAAAATGCTAGTCAGAGTCGGAGGAAAAGCGTGAGGAGTCCACTTCATAAACTGTTGACACTCCGTTTCCCATTTTCCATTTCCCATTGCACGACTCAACCCTGTCCCTGCCCCCCCCTTCTCGCAGCCCCTGCCCCATTTCCCTCCACCTCCAATTACCCCAAAGCCCCCTTTTCCACGGGCAGCATGCCAGGCAATAATTAAGGCAAGTGCGCCTCCAGGAATAGCAAGATGCACACTCACACTCAGACACACACCCACACACACACACACTCCCAGGAACCCCAACCCACACACACGTACGCACACACACACATTCCACTGGTGCTCGACTTAATAAATCCGAGAAGCCAGCATCGTTACACTGAGCAAAACGGGTTTCTTTAAAATCCTTTCCAAAGAACTTATTGAAGGGTATATTAGATTCGTAGGAAGGTATGTAACAGGTAGAAGAAATCAATACTTATAACCAAAAATTGTTCAAATCGGACCATTTATTGAAAAGTTATAAGCCAATGAAGTGTTCAACCTCGGAAACAGCCGATTTGCTGCATGCATATCTCCGTCTTACTCGCACTCACTTTATCTGAGCAACGGGTACTGTGTTCTTTCTTGTTATATCTTATATTTGATAGATATAAATTTACACTTTATTGGGGTTATTAGTTATCATATTGTTCCTTAACTTGAATATTTTACAAGCTAAGATAAATATAATGAAAATACACAACCAATAATAGGTTGTTGGTAACCATTTTTAACCTTTAAGCAGGCTTGAACCATTTTAAATCATTTTTTCTAATAAGTTAGAAAGTTAATAAAACATTTGCCATAGATACGACTAGAATACAAATTTCGTATTAGTTTTCTAAAATCAGACTTTATCCAGAACTCAACTAATGCGGGCTTTCTAATAACCCTAAACTGAAAACTGCTGTGATACGCAAGTTAATAAAACATTTGCCATAGATACGACTAGAATACAAATTTCGTATTAGTTTTCTAAAATCTGACTTTATCCAGAACTCAACTAATGCGGGCTGTTTCCAACCCAACAATCCTAATCTAAAAGCTACAGTTCCTTTAACGCCTTTCTGTTCCTTTGGTTTTGGCTTTCGCTTTGCAGTTTCGCCCAGTGTAGTGGTGCCGTGGAGTCACCGGTTCGAAGCCAAACCCGAAGCTGCCACATCAAACACTGCAAATATTTATGTCGCCCCCACTTGTGCCCACTTTACCCCACTTTCCACCCACCGCCCAACCAACTCCCTTTCCCCGCAGTGGCATCAAAATGCAAATGCCTAAACGTTCCCGGGATGTGGATGTCGGCGGGGCAGGACGAAGGACGAACGTGAAACGCGAGGCCGCTGATTGCGCAACGCTCGAGCTCCGTTCAGCTCGAGTGTTGAATTGCAAATGCGTCAATTGTCAACTATGTGGGGTGCCCCAGGACCCCCTCCCCCTCCTTTGCCACGCCCCCTTTTTGGGTAAGGAAATCGGAATGGGAACGGAAATGAAAACGGCCTTTTGTTACAATTTCTTGGGCACTTTTCTTGTTCTTTGTATGCAATTAACGCTGCAATTTGTAAGAGCAGATACCCCTCCATTCCCACGGAATTTCCGACTCACTTTCCAGTCAGTGGGTAAAAAGCGTTGCCTTTTGGCAATCATTTTTGGTAGTGGTGTGGGTCCCAAGTCTGGCTGGGTCATCATTTTAACTGCTGCCAAGTCCTGACTTCATTATTAAAGCCGCCCAGAGAATTAAACTGAGGCCTTTAACCCCAAAAACACACACATGTTGCATGCCCCCCCCCCCCCCCGCCCACAATACCATACCAGTAAAAAGCTGGCAAAGTTTTCCACTCAAAAGGGAGCAGAAAAAATAAAGTGAGATATGCCATATAGAAAAATAGATTTCCTTGTTGCTCTCCCTGGCTGCAAAATAAAGTATTCGTTAAATATTTACGTTCCATGGGTTTAATATGTCCGAAGCTGTCCCTAAACATCCACATCCCCCCACCACCGCCTGCACCTTGAGGCAACCACACACGCATATGGTGGAAAACTCTAGGGGGGGGGGATGGATGGGTTGGGTGGCTGAAGGCCAATCAAAGGCCACTCACGAGCGGCTTAGCCGGCGACTTTTGTCTCCCATACAGCCACATCCACATCCACTAGGGCAGCCAGCCATCCAGAGATTAGACTTGGCACGGAATTGACTATGGTCCACCATCAACCAGCAATATGAAAAAACCAAAATGATAAGCGAGGCTAACAATGGAAAAGTTCGCGGCAACTGGAAGGGGTCAAGAGGTCAGAGGGCAACTATTGAAACAGGCCATTGAAATCGATAGATTACTTCACTGGATTAAGAAAGGCGCTAAAGCGGTAAGTGACTATCTTTAAATGAGTACTGGCTTTTATTTAACAAGAGAAAATAAGGAAAATCATCAATAATAACCGTATGCTAATAATTATTATCGATTACAAAATAATGCAATCACAGGAAAAGCCTTTTAATTGTCTTTAAAATAATAATTAATACGAGTTATTCAATATAACTCACGAGTTCTATAGTCAAATGCCACATAAAAGAGTGGCCAACTTAAACTGCCCAACCGTAAAATCATGTTTACTCGAAGGAAAATCAACCAATAATAACCATATGCCAACAGTTATTATGTTACAAAATAATCCAATTAAAAGAAAAGTCTATTAACTGTCTTTAAATTAGTAATAAATTCAAGATATTGAATAACTCATTGAGTTCTATAACCAAATGTCACATAAAGGAGTTGCCAACTTAAACTGCCCAACCGTAAAATCATGTTTACTTTCCTTACAAAAGGGAATTCACTCCCCTTTTCCACCTTTCTTGACCGCAATATGCGTATCCTTATGCATAGCCTTTTGCATATCCTTTTGCATATCCTTGTGTATATATATATAAAAGCCCACCTCTTCAGGCGCTTATCGCAGCTTAATAAAAAATCCAATCCAATTGATGGGATTGAATCTTTTGTTTGTGCGTTACCTTGCGCCTCGCAGCAATTGATGTTCTTGTTACCGTTGTTTCATTTGCCATTGTCCTTGTTGTTGTCCTTGTTGCCATTGTTGTAAATTAAGCTGGTAATAATTGTAAAAAGATTAAAGGGAATTTTAATTAAAAATTATATTTATTTGATTTAATTTTTATTGGCGCTTTTTAAAAAGCCATTTAACGACTTGGGCCACACACACACAGACAGCACACAGACAAAGGGATTGGATTGGCCAGGGGAGTGGTGAGGTGAGAGCGGGTGAAAGTCGGGTGAAAGTGGGCGGTATGCCTGCAGTGGAGTGCGCCCCACGTTGGGCGCCACATAAGTGTGAATTCAACAACGCAAGGAAATTAATCTTAAGCCGCAGACAGCGAAAAGCCAAAAATAAATCAACAATGCAATAATTTATCAGAAAATATGTGTCCATTGCAGTCTCTCTCTCTCTCGCTCACTCTCTCTGTACTTTGTCTGTATGTGTGTGTGTGTGTTTGGGTATGTGGATGTGTTGGTTGCAGCGGGCAAAAGTATGCAACAGTGTTTGCGTTTGAATTTGGAGCGTCAGCAGAATGAGTCAGCTGAATATATCAAGCGTACGCACACACACACACAACACACTCTCGCACACACAGATACACTACCACCAGCAGCTGGCACTTAAGTATCTGTAAAATCCACTGTCATGGCAACGCAATGGACAAAAACAGCATCCACATTCACATACACAACGGCAGCATCATGGGCCCGACGGAAACGAGACTGTGGGAAAACGAAATATGAGCACCAGTCCAGGACACACTTTTCTCTTTGTGTGTGTGTGGGTGAGCGTAGTGTGCGGTGCAAGTGTTGGTGCTCAGGGATGTCAGAACATGTTGCAGCTATTGCGGGGCTCAGGTTCAGGTTGGTGGCCAGGCTCGTTGCCAGTTCATGAATCAGTAGCAGGGACCAAGTCAGTTAGTCACTCAGCCTTTCAGACGGACAGCCATACGGACAAAAGGACGGACAGCCATACGGACAAACGGACTAACGGACAGACGAACGGACGGACAGACAGTCATGGGCCGGCGTTAGTCGTCAGTTGGCAGTCGGCAATCAACACCAACTCACTCACGGCATGTCCTCCCAGTTCCCAGTTTCCAACTTCGTATTCCCGACTCCCATCTCCAAAACTCCCCTCCAATGTATTTGCGCATCTGCCTGGTTAAAATTTTGCTGCTTCATTATCTGGCCAGGGCAGCGCTGGCTCAGCTCCGCGGCTGTTGGCCACTGGCCATCGCCATTGGCTACTGGCCAGGTTGGAAGCAGGAGTTGGATCTACACTCGGAAAAAATACCGTGCACAGCTTATCTAAGCTATGGAGAGGGATAGTTAAAGCTTTTGTTAACTCTAAATGGAACTATTAAATTTTATCAATTGTATTATGTCAAAAATGTGATATAACTTAGATCAAATAGATATTATAAGAAGTTGGTAAAACGTTTTAAACGACAGAAATATTGATGATTTCGGTATAGCATGACAAGAAATATTTAACATTTTGAATGGTCTATAATAATGATAGTAAGTAGCATATACAAAAATCATATACTAAATATTTTATAAGTGTATTTAGGAACTTACACTCAATTGGCCGTCAAATGTGTAATATTGTTTTCTCCAGATACCGATGTTAAGATAATTAATTAAAATGAAAATAATAATATGGACAACATTAATAGCTGAGAGTTGCCAACCTTAAGAAGTTTTTGTCTAGACCGAACTCGTTATATTGGTTATTTGAGTAACCAAAGTCTGCCGAGTACAAAGAATATTGTGGGTTATTTTTGTTTTGCTTTTTTGATCGATTATTATAGAACTTCTTCTGTGCTTTTGGTTTGTTTAGTTACCTATATATACAGAATATATGGTGTTGTACAAAGATAACTGTTTGCTTACAGATTAATAAAAGTAGAATTAGAAGTAGAGATATGGGGATCCATTCTAAAATTCATTGGGAATTTGAAAAAACAGACCCCCGCTAGAAGAAAATATTTTAATGTAGTTTATTAGAGAATTCAAATACAAATTCATAGAGGTATCCCACGTCTTAATCGGGATCCAATTACTCAAGTTATGAAATCTAGATGTACAGATTTGGGGGCCCTTTCTGAAAGTCATTGGAAATTCGAAAAAATGGAACATGAAAATGGGTTAAAAAATATGACCCACGCTAAAAGAAAATATCTAAATGTAGTTTAATAGAAAATTCAACCACAAATTTATAGAGGCGTCCCGCTTCTAGATCGGGATCCAATTATTTAAGTTATGGAATCTAGAATTGCCAATTTGGGTTCGTATTCTGAAAGCCATTGGAAATACGCAAAAACGGAACATGGTTTGAAATTTGTTGTAATGTAATAATAAAGAGTGTTAGAGAATTCAAATAAATACTAACTGGCAGATTTCTTGACACTTTTAGTTTTCCGTGTGCAATAATGTGGTAACAGTTTCAGCACCTTGCCAGGCCGCTACGGTCCGTCATCCGCATCGCTGTCGTCCTTGTCTTTGTCATCGGGGGCGCATCCTTGTCGGCGGTGTCCGTGCTCGCATGTTCATTCCCCCTACCAACTAGCAACTAGCAACTACCCCCTACCCCATTCCCATTGCCATTCCCATATTTCGCATTTCGCAACCTCTTCCCTTTCCGCTGGCGCTGCACAAATTGCTTAAATTATGCAAAATATGCGCGCCACATCATTCGGGGCTGCTCCTGCTGAACCTGCTCCCTTTAATCCCTTCGATCCCCGCCATATCCCAGCCACACACACACCGACACACACACCGACACACACCGACACAAGGACAACAACAACAATGGCAACACTTTCAAATTCATTTTCGAAATTGATGAAAGTTGAGTGCAAAGTGTTAGGAATGTGTGTGACTGTGTGTTTGGGGCTGGCCACAAAATCCATGACGAGATCTCGACTTTGAAGTTGTTAATGGGATCGATTGGTATAGCAGGTGTGCCGTCGCTATCCCTCGTCCTTGTTACCGGTACCCAGTACCCGGTACCCGGTACCCATTTTCCCATCCACATCCCCCTTTCCCACCACCCACTGTTCGTCCTTGTCGACGACATTCGTCCTTCCCCTGCCGTCCCAGCACCCCGACTCTCGACACGCTTTGTATTCACAAATCCAATCCAATTTGAGAGTGTAATTACATCAATTAAACTTAATCAAACTGTTTCAAAGTGAGAGCGCGACGCAAATGAAAACGAAAAGGAAAGCCAACTTCAATGTGCCAGCACAGTGGGACCAGAATTGCACCATAATGATCAGAATATTTAATTATACCTTCTTTTGTACATAAAGAAATCATTAAATAGGACCTGTTAATGTTAGCAGAGATGGTAGAGTAACTTAAGAAATGGTGAGATCTCTTTCTTAAATGGATTTTGAAAATGTTCTATTTTACTTTAAATGCCCAATGAAAGGGCTATTTTGATCTCCATTTTCCGTTGCTATTTCCTCTACTTTCTTTATGGTAGACACCAGTCATTAAAAGATTAAACACTCGACTTAACATCCCTACCAAAACTGTTGTTGCTGAGTGCTAAGGGTTTACGGAGGTTTGATTAACCAAAAGGGGTGATATATTAAACATGATTGGATAAATAATAACTACCAAAACTATATTGAAATCAGTGTTCCGTAAAAAAACATAGCTAAAAACAGTATCAAAATGTTTACTAATATATTTCTAAGCACTTAAAAAATAAAGAAAGCAATTAAAATCAGCCGAATTCGTTTAAATTATAGAGTTGTTCACAAGGAGTTATCGGGCTCTGTTAATTTATCACAGCTCGTCCTGTTCTTGTTGACTGCCCCATTTCGTTCCAATCAGTCTCTCTCTCTGTCGAAGCCCCTGACCCCAGCCCCCAATCACACACTTATGAAAATTCACGTTCTCGAAATTTGCGCACACTAATTAAGCGCTGCCAACTAAGTAAAGTAAGTTGCCCCATGAAGACCGGCGACTGAGGCCCAAAAGGAAGGCATATGATAGTGTCGAAAAGGAGGGACCACACCCCGCACTTGACGAGCCGAGCATGCCGGCAAAATGGGAATGAGAACTGAAATGGGAATGGGAATGGGAATGGGAACGGGAACGGGAACCCACTCGTCACCTCGTCTGCCCCGGGCATCAGCTTCCTTCGCCTTTGCTTTATATAATTTATGTTGCATTTGCTGGCTGGCATAACTTTGGCCCGACTCCGTCTCCGTCTACGTCTTGGTTTTGGTCTGGGTCTGGGTCTTGGTCTTGGTTGGAAGGAAGAAGGAGTAGGACTACGAGTACGGCTGTCAGTTAGTCAGTCAGTGGCGGGCCAGTCACTTTGTGTTCCATATCAAGTTGCCACACACCCCGCACACTCCTCACACACCACGCACACACCCTGCACACCCCGCACACCCCACACACACACACCTGCAGGATTGGCGTGCGCCCGAGGTGAGATGGCAGAGAATATGGCACGTGACTTAAATAAATTGCAAAAATCTTTCTCACAGCATCCTTCGCATAGTTTGCCATTTTCTACCACCCCTTACCCCCTTTTCTTTTTTTCGGCCGACGCTCCTGCTCCTTGGCCTTTGTTGCTCGCCAAACGGCGGCATTTATGTAGTACGGTCCTGGGTGTGTGTGTGTGTGGAGGGGGGGCGTGTGTTTTCATGACTTTATTAGCAAGCAGCTTGAAAAGTTCCCTCGAGGCTCGAGGAACCGAACACCCGGTCGCCACCTGTCGGCAGGCGAAAACTTTGGCACAGACACACACACATAATCAACACCTAATCAAAGTAATAGAAACTTATTGGATTAATCGCTGTATAGAATTTCTATTTGCCGATCAAAGGGAGTCCGTGATTGTGCGATTGTGCCAAGAGATTTTGGGTAGAGGGGGGGGGTCTATCGCTTTAGGGCCATACTAATTATGCAACTTCTCGGACCCACTTTCAAAGTCTCTTTCCCCACAAATCTCGACTCCTCATGCCCGGATCCCGTGCTAATCGTCAAAATTGGAAAATCTCCGGCCACCGATGACAGCTGTCAACGGCGGGATGACAATGGCAATGCAATCTAGCCATCAATTTTGATTAGGCTTCCATTCGTTTGCGATGATTCTGGTGTTGATGAGGCTGATGATATTGCCGATGCCGATGATGCTGCTCTCGGCCAGTGTGGGTGGCGGGCGGAAAAGTTGATAGAGTTGATGGCTCCAGTCGATAATTGAAATTATGCAACTGCTGACAACTTTGATGGCAAACGGTTCTGGCCAAGAAGAGGGACACGAAGCAGGCGTCAAGTTGCTTGACTGCATTAAAATCACGAAGGATGTTCGGGGAGGCACTTTACTCAAATACTTATTTTAAGTTTTGTCTAAAAAACTTGGAAAACTTTAGAAATTTTGAGCTTACGTTAGGGAGAGTCTTTAAAATGCAAAACAATTTACAGAATTCTTGGAATACATCTGAGACATAGTTGGGTTCTTATTAGATCACACAACTGTAACTTTTTTTTAAGACATTAAAATATTACATTTAAAAAATGTTCGATACGCTCAAAACACTTAAATGATATCATACCAAAAAATTCGTAATTTTGGTTTTTAAGCATGTTCAGAAAAAAAGTTAGGAATTAATATATTTGAATGATAAATTTAGATATGAATGTAATGGACAGCAATGTTAAAAACTCTCAGAAACAGAAATAGAGAGAAGAAAACAAGATGGAGAACATATGGTTTTGACTGCACTTCATCATATCTTACCAACTTTTTTCTCTGTGTGAATTTAAGATCTAAAGATCTAAATCAGTTAATCAAGCAAATCTTATGAGATTCTGAAATTGCCAGAACGATTGTTTTTAAGTCCCTTGAGGTCCCTCAATTTGCAGCTTTGTCCACCCTCGAAAGTAATTGTCAGGCCCAAGTATATTCGGTCCGAAGGCACCACAAAGTGGGCGGAATGGCGGCGGAGGGGGCGTGGCTGGAGATGCTGCATCAGCAGATGAATCCGACTCAAAGTCCACCTTTATCACCATCCCCATCTCGTCGGGGCCTTCGTTTCTGTGTCATCGTTGTGAAGTAAATAAAAAAAAAAAGATGTATTTAGACCAAGGCATAATTATACAAATTGGGAATGCAATTAAATTTAATTGTTCCAGCGTTCTTACCAGTCTGTCTTCTGTATGTGCTGCATGTGAGTGTTTGAGTGTTTGAATGTTCCAGTGTTTCACTGTTCAGTGTTCAGTGTTCAGTGTTCAGTGAGTGTTCCTTGGCCCCCGTTGCTCCCTCAGTCGATAAAATGTAAAAACGTTTTGAGCACGAACCTTATCTTCCACTGTCGCCCGCCTCGCAGGATTCCAGGACTCCGGGACTTCGGGACTCCAGGACTTCAGTACAAGTGCGCGTAAGTGCCGTAAATAAAACAAGCTGAAATTATAACAGGCGGGCGACGAAGTGCCGCTGGGATAAAGGGCCAAAAGGGGGGACAACTATCGCCCAACTCCCCCGATCCAAAAAAGTAAAAGGACCAAGGCAACGAAACAAAAACATCTTTTAATGATACATTAGGCAAGCAGACTGGGCCTATAATGAGGCACAAAGTGTGAGGAAACAAATCGCAAGAAATGAGCCACGTGCCGGAAGGACAATGGTGCGATTGGGCCCAGGATATAAGGCCAGCCAGTGGTTCCTGGAATAAAGGAGACCCGTACCAGGAAATTTTCAAAAAAAAACTTAAATGAATGCTCACCATTTCTTGCTGCATTGGGTGGTCGATTCCGGGTGACAGTTTGCTCTTATCATCCTTGGTCTTTGCATCACTACAAAAAGTTTTTAAAAACCCAATATGCACCAGATCGTTTATTATACGAAGCATAATCTAATGAATCCCTTTAATATAAAGAAAATGGTTAAAACCAATTCTATGAGAAAAGCAATAGCATAACTGAATTTCGAAAAACATCTGTGGAACGAGGTATATTTAATTATTAAATTAAATTTAGGTTGACCAAAATTGGTTACGGGAACTCGAGATAAAAAATAAAATATTCATGAACAAATCTAAAGAAGATTCAAAGTACACTTAAGGAAAAGCTTTTTTCATATGTAAAATTGAATATTTTAAGGAAGGAAAATGGTTTTAAGTGTAAAAACATTTTTTACTCTCCAAAATAAGCATTCTTTGAGGTATTTAATAGGTGGTATAACCCCTTTGGTATATATTTTAAGTAACTTTTTTAGTTTAAACTGTAATAAATTATTAATAATAAACAAGTTATTAGTAGATCTTTTAATAGTGTAGGTAATTCAATATAAACACTATTCACCAATATAATAATGTATTTTATGAGTAACCCATTACCAATAAAAACGAGTGTTATTTGTATAGAAGTGCTATCGATTTTTGCCAGTGTAGAACCGAAGGAAGCACAGGGATGCCGGAGAACGTTGGCAGTCTGAATCGGAGGTTCGTGGCATAATATCTTAATTATTTCTTTACATGTGTTTTAATTTTTAGTAAGCACTTGCTCCCTGCAGTGGCTGCCGCTCCTCCACATCGCTTGGAATTTCAGTCACGTGCTGCAACTAATCCCCAGACCCACACGCGGCTGCCACCTGGGCTCCACCAGGAGCAGGGCCAGGACCAAAAAGGAGCACCGAAACCAGGACCAGGAGTTTCCAATGGCAACAGATGAGATGGGCACAAAGACCAAGACGAAGTCGAGGGGCAGGACGAGGACGAGGACGAGGACGAGGATGTCAGGATGCTCGCTGGCAAAGGTAAATGCCAAAGCAACTAACTGTGTATGCACTCGAGCAGTCGAGGCTGGCGAGGATTGGCAGGATTGGGAGGATTGGGAGGATTTGGGGGGTTTGGCTGGGAACTGGATGGGAGCTGGATGGGCTCTGGCTGGAGGAGCGGGTCCAGTGGTGGCACTGGGAGGACAGTCAGCTCGTTTGCAGACTGAGTATGCCCCTAAATCGTTTATGCGGAGGAATCAAAACACACATTAACCACTATTGAATACTTTTGAATACTAAAGAAATAACACAAAAATAAATCAGACATCCATTTTTATAAATTAATTTTAATTTAACGTGTTTTTTTAATGACTGAGTTAAAAGTACAATTTATGTTTTATTTTGTTTAAGTTTCTTTATTTAAATTAAATTAGTTCAATATTACTTACGACATAGTCTCATTAATATTCAAGAATGTCCACAACCGAAAATATCCCATTGCTGATATAGAAAAATATAGACAGAACATCTTATTAATATAAGCTTAAGTAATTTAAAAATGTAATTGTATAAATTGGAACTTATTTTGTAAGACTACATTTTGTACTTATTTGTTTAAAAAAATATAGGAAATCGTTTTCCAAGATATTTGCTTATTAATAGTATTTGTACAGGCGTTAATAACAATAATAAAACGAAATCGCTTTTTGGGAAGCTAGATAGTAGTGACGATTGCATCTTCTGATATAATATTATGGGACGAAAAATGATTAAACATTCGACTAAACACATACTATATTTTCTAGAATGTTCTCATTCGTTAAGCTGCATCCAAGGATTAAATCATTCTATATATATTTCTCTAATAATAATAAGTAGTTCTTTATAAAACCAGGTATTAACGATATTGGTATTAATAGTATAAATACTAATCGAAAGGTATAAAAGAAAGTATGATATGTTCTTACGGACTACTTTCATAAATTGCTCCACAGGTTATTATCATGTCTTAATGTGGGTAAATCCTTGGCAGATCGTGATATTAGGGCACGCATAAACGATGTTCGAGCTGTCGAGACCGACACTTGCGTCGAGTTTTCTCAATTACTCGGGCCGGGCTCAGCCTCCTCGGAGCGTCCTCTGCGTATGTTGATTAAACTTAAAAGGCGAATAGGAAACTACACGAATGTGTGTGTGTGTGTCAGTGTGTGCTAGTGTGTGTGTTAGTGTGTTCTAGTGTGTGTGCCCTTGCCATCGCCCTCTGTTTGTATTAATCCAACATAATTAAGAAATTTAATTAAAGTGCAGCACGCGCAGAATGCGGAATAGCTAGTTTGGCGCGAAGGGAAGGCAGCTCGGCAACTAGTCGCCGGATTCGGATTCGGATTTGGATTCGGATTCCAAAATGAGTTGGGAGGAGCTAGTTCTGCCACGCGTCACCCCTAAATCGGTGGCATCAGATAGACTCCCTTCCTCCAGAAAAAACCCCCCCAAAAAAGGTATCAGACCGAGGGACACTTGACAGATCCCAGGAATCACGAATGTCGCTGCACTTAATGACCATCATTAATGGCGATCAGGTAGTTTTATCTGATCGGTAGAAAGTAAGCAGTAAGGATTAAGATAGTTTTGGGGGTACGCCTTTTATTTAAGTACGCCTCCATTTATTTAAATGCTACTTACATACCATCAATAATGTCCATTAAAATCATAGACAGAATGTAAAGATAATGAAAAATGTGTAAGATATGATGATAATTTTGATTAACTTCAGTTATAATTCTATCTAAATCACTTTTACATGTTCGCTATCTTGCTTTTGGCGCTTTTCTCCGTTTTGGAGAGTCTTTATTATTGCTGTCGCACTCTTATCCAGAGAAATGTTAGGCGGTATCTCATTCTTATCACTGTTGTTTGATTTCAGGTAATTTTAAAAGACAGGAAATCCAAGAAATAGTAAAAAAGTTTTATATATATAAAGCTAACCACAAAAAATACTAAGCGAAGTGTAGGGAAAGGAAAGAAAAGGAATGCGAAATTTTTTTCGCTTTTTCCATCGTAGCTCATCCAAATTAAGGCGTACAGCTAAAAGACCGACTGTTTTGAACAGCTTGCTTAAAATGCTAACGATCCTCATCATTCTTAGGAAAATTTATTTTTTTACCAATTTTCTCATTTTTTGCAGGGGTTGCATCACTTTTTTTCGAAAAATGGCAAAAAATAAAAAATTTTCAGGTTAGAATGCCAATCGATTGAAAATTAAACAACAAGCTCAACGAGGTATGACATTCCTCATTCTGACTTATACTTTTGTTATGGCAGCCAAAAAACTGAATTTTTATATCGAAAAAAAGGGTTCAAATTTTTGTCAAAAATACAAAACTCAGATTTTTATCAAAAATGTGAATTTTTTTCGCTTTTTCCATCGTAGCTCAGCCAAATTAAGGCGTACAGCTAAAAGACCGACAGTTTTGAACAGCTTGCTTAAAATGCTAACGATCCTCATCATTCTTAGAAAAATTTATTTTTTGACCAATTTTCTCATTTTTTGCAGGGGTTGCATCACTTTTTTTCGAAAAATGGCAAAAAATAAAAAATTTTCAGGTTAGAATGCCAATCGATTAGAAATTAAGCAACGAGCTCAACGAGGTATGACATTCCTCATTCTGACTTAAACTTTTGTTATGGCAGCCAAAAAACTGAACTTTTTTGGTGAAAAAAAAGTTCAAATTTTTTGTCAAAAATACCAAACTTAGATTTTTGTCAAAAATGCGAAATTTTTTTTCGCTTTTTCCATCGTAGCTCAGCCAAATTAAGGCGTACAGCTAAAAGACCGACAGTTTTGAACAGCTTGCTTAAAATGCTAACGATCCTCATCATTCTTAGAAAATTTTATTTTTTGACCAATTTTCTCATTTTTTGCAGGAGTTGCATCACTTTTTTTCGAAAAATGGCAAAAAAAAAAAAATTTCAGGTTAGAATGCCAATCGATTAGAAATTAAGCAACGAGCTCCACGAGGTATGACATTCCTCATTCTGACTTAAACTTTTGTTATGGCAGCCAAAAAACTGAACTTTTTTGGTGAAAAAAAAATTCAAATTTTTGTCAAAAATACCAAACTTAGATTTTTGTCAAAAATGCGAAATTTCTTTTCGCTTTTTCCATCGTAGCTCAGCCAAATTAAGGCGTACAGCTAAAAGACCGACTGTTTTGAACAGCTTGCTTGAAATGCTAACGATCCTCACCATTCTTAGGAAAATTTATTTTTTGACCAATTTTCTCATTTTTTGCAGGGGTTGCATCACTTTTTTTCGAAAAATGGCAAAAAATAAAAAAATTTCAGGTTATAATGCCAATCGATTGGAAATTAAGCAACGAGCTCAACGAGGTATGACATTCCTCATTCTGACTTATACTTTTGTTATGGCAGCCAAAAAACTGAACTTTTGTGGTGAAAAAAAGTTCAAATTTTTGTCAAAAATACGAAACTCGGATTTTTGTCAAAAATGCGAATTTTTTTTTCTTTTTTTCCATCGTAGCTCAGCCAAATTAAGGCGTACAGCTAAAAGACCGACAGTTTTGAACAGCTTGCTTAAAATGCTAACGATCCTCATCATTCTTAGGAAAATTTATTTTTTGACCAATTTTCTCATTTTTTGCAGTGGTTGCATCACTTTTTTTCGAAAAATGGCAAAAAATAAAAAATTTTCAGGTTATAATGCCAATCGATTGGAAATTAAGCAACGAGCTCAACGAGGTATCACATTCCTCATTCTGACTTATACTTTTGTTATGGCAGCCAAAAAACTGAACTTTTGTGGTGAAAAAAAGTTCAAATTTTTGTCAAAAATACGAAACTCGGATTTTTGTCAAAAATGCGATTTTTTTTTTCTTTTTTTCCATCGTAGCTCAGCCAAATTAAGGCGTACAGCTAAAAGACCGACTGTTTTGAACAGCTTGCTTAAAATGCTAACGATCCTCACCATTCTTAGGAAAATTTATTTTTTGACCAATTTTCTCATTTTTTGCAGGGGTTGCATCACTTTTTTTCGAAAAATGGCAAAAAATAAAAAATTTTCAGGTTAGAATGCCAATCGATTGGAAATTAAACAACGAGCTCAACGAGGTATGACATTCCTCATTCTGACTTATACTTTTGTTATGGCAGCCAAAAAACTGAATTTTTATGTCGAAAAAAAGGGTTCAAATTTTTGTCAAAAATACAAAACTCAGATTTTTATCAAAAATGTGAATTTTTTTTCGCTTTTTCCATCGTAGCTCAGCCAAATTAAGGCGTACAGCTAAAAGACCGACTGTTTTGAACAGCTTGCTTAAAATGCTAACGATCCTCATCATGCTTAAAAAAAATTTATTTTTTGACCAATTTTCTCATTTTTTGCAGGGGTTGCATCACTTTTTTTTCGAAAAATGGCAAAAAATAAAAAATGTTCAGGTTAGAATGCCAATCGATTAGAAATTAAGCAACGAGCTCAACGAGGTATGACATTCCTCATTCTGACTTAAACTTTTGTTATGGCAGCCAAAAAACTGAACTTTTTTGGTGAAAAAAAAGTTCAAATTTTTGTCAAAAATACAAAACTCAGATTTTTGTCAAAAATGCGAAATTTTTTTTCGCTTTTTCCATCGTAGCTCAGCCAAATTAAGGCGTACAGCTAAAAGACCGACAGTTTTGAACAGCTTGCTTAAAATGCTAACGATCCTCATCATTCTTAGAAAATTTTATTTTTTGACCAATTTTCTCATTTTTTGCAGGAGTTGCATCACTTTTTTTCGAAAAATGGCAAAAAAAAAAAAATTTCAGGTTAGAATGCCAATCGATTAGAAATTAAGCAACGAGCTCAACGAGGTATGACATTCCTCATTCTGACTTAAACTTTTGTTATGGCAGCCAAAAAACTGAACTTTTTTGGTGAAAAAAAAGTTCAAATTTTTGTCAAAAATACCAAACTTAGATTTTTGTCAAAAATGCGAAATTTCTTTTCGCTTTTTCCATCGTAGCTCAGCCAAATTAAGGCGTACAGCTAAAAGACCGACTGTTTTGAACAGCTTGCTTGAAATGCTAACGATCCTCATCATTCTTAGGAAAATTTATTTTTTGACCAATTTTCTCATTTTTTGCAGGGGTTGCATCACTTTTTTTCGAAAAATGGCAAAAAATAAAAAAATTTCAGGTTATAATGCCAATCGATTGGAAATTAAGCAACGAGCTCAACGAGGTATGACATTCCTCATTCTGACTTATACTTTTGTTATGGCAGCCAAAAAACTGAACTTTTGTGGTGAAAAAAAGTTCAAATTTTTGTCAAAAATACGAAACTCGGATTTTTGTCAAAAATGCGAATTTTTTTTTCTTTTTTTCCATCGTAGCTCAGCCAAATTAAGGCGTACAGCTAAAAGACCGACAGTTTTGAACAGCTTGCTTAAAATGCTAACGATCCTCATCATTCTTAGGAAAATTTATTTTTTGACCAATTTTCTCATTTTTTGCAGTGGTTGCATCACTTTTTTTCGAAAAATGGCAAAAAATAAAAAATTTTCAGGTTATAATGCCAATCGATTGGAAATTAAGCAACGAGCTCAACGAGGTATCACATTCCTCATTCTGACTTATACTTTTGTTATGGCAGCCAAAAAACTGAACTTTTGTGGTGAAAAAAAGTTCAAATTTTTGTCAAAAATACGAAACTCGGATTTTTGTCAAAAATGCGATTTTTTTTTTCTTTTTTTCCATCGTAGCTCAGCCAAATTAAGGCGTACAGCTAAAAGACCGACTGTTTTGAACAGCTTGCTTAAAATGCTAACGATCCTCACCATTCTTAGGAAAATTTATTTTTTGACCAATTTTCTCATTTTTTGCAGGGGTTGCATCACTTTTTTTCGAAAAATGGCAAAAAATAAAAAATTTTCAGGTTAGAATGCCAATCGATTGGAAATTAAACAACGAGCTCAACGAGGTATGACATTCCTCATTCTGACTTATACTTTTGTTATGGCAGCCAAAAAACTGAATTTTTATGTCGAAAAAAAGGGTTCAAATTTTTGTCAAAAATACAAAACTCAGATTTTTATCAAAAATGTGAATTTTTTTTCGCTTTTTCCATCGTAGCTCAGCCAAATTAACGCGTACAGCTAAAAGACCGACGGTTTTGAACAGCTTGCTTAAAATGCTAACGATCCTCATCATTCTTAGAAAAATTTATTTTTTGACCAATTTTCTCATTTTTTGCAGGGGTTGCATCACTTTTTTCGAAAAATGGCAAAAAATAAAAAAATTTCAGGTTATAATGCCAATCGATTGGAAATTAAGCAACGAGCTCAACGAGGTATGACATTCCTCATTCTGACTTATACTTTTGTAATGGCAGCCAAAAAACTGAACTTTTGTGGTGAAAAAAGGTTCAAATTTTTGTCAAAAATACGAAACTCGGATTTTTGTCAAAAATGCGAATTTTTTTTTCTTTTTTTCCATCGTAGCTCAGCCAAATTAAGGCGTACAGCTAAAATACCGACAGTTTTGAACAGCTTGCTTAAAATGCTAACGATCCTCATCATTCTTAGGAAAATTTATTTTTTGACCAATTTTCTCATTTTTTGCAGGGGTTGCATCACTTTTTTTCGAAAAATGGCAAAAAATAAAAAATTTTCAGGTTATAATGCCAATCGATTGGAAATTAAGCAACGAGCTCAGCGAAACTGAATTTTTATGGCGAAAAAAGTGTTAAAATTTTTGGATGTGAACCGGAGTAACTTTTCCAAATGGCCAACGAATCGACGGAATTTGGTTTCTCAGCATTTATTCTATAACCCAATGTAACCATTGTCGGAATACATTTCCGATGATTGTTTGGCAAAGTTTCCCGGCGGCAAAGCCGAAGTTACCACTTCAGCGGTCAAAAACCGACCAGCAGATATCAGAAATCAGACATGCGGGGTCAAAGATCAGCGCTGGTGTTAACGGGAACAACGACGAGTGGTCGAAAAGCAATCACCGACCGAATCTCGGGCTCCGGGGTAACGAAAATGTGCGAAAATGTTGCCGTCATTTCTGCACAAAATATGCATAAATACAAACATAAATATATGTCGAAATGGGCACACACACGCACACTGATTCCCACTCAAATCCCATCCATATTCGGGGCATAGCTGTGTGGGTTACTGACTCTGTCTGTCTGTCTATGTGTGTGTATCTGTGTGCCACCAGCCTCCCACTCCACCCACTCCGCCCACTCCTCCCACCTTGCGTCCTTGCCCCACACATCTCCCTTGAGGTTAATACACCCCTTACTTTTGCAAAAAGCGTGTATTATATTTTTGCCAGGTAGGTAAGACTGATTGGAAGCAATACTTCTTTTAGATCCGATATATTATACAAAAACATCTTATACCTTCTTATACACACTCTTTAAAGCATCATCCAATTAGTGTGGAAAATGTTTTAGGAACATCTACCCTTTTTTTGTTTTAACTTAAGCAATACTTTAAAAATAACCTTTTAAACTCTAGTTTTTATGAGATCGTTCCCATAACAACTATATGATATTATATAAAGAATTACCTTTGGCTAGGATCGTAATATACGTTGATCAGGCACACAAAGAAAATTCTGACGCTCTCATCTGAGTAGAAAATGTTCTTAATAATATAACGACATTTTTGATGTTAAAAATGTTTTCATTTTGCTTGAATCAAGTTGAATTGGCGGTATTTACATTGTATATCCCAAAAAATTAACTATTAGTCCTGTCAGTAGTGCATACTTATCAAAAAACTCAATTTAACTTTTTTCTTCTCACCATTTTGTTCTAATATTGAGAACATTCATTCCAAAATGAACATACAAGGTTTTAAAGATCGAATGTTCTCAATTCAAGAACAATGTACTTGAGTATATCACTCTGTGTAGTATTGTAAATTTATTAGTACTTCAATTTATTGTTCTAATATTGAGAAAATTGATTCCAAAATGTACTCACAAGGTTTTTAAGCTCGAATGTTCTCAATTCAAGAACAATATACTTGAATATATCTCTCTGTATAGTGTTGTAAAATCATTAGTACTTCAATTTATTTCTGAAAACTCTTTCAATAGAATATTTGTATACATTTTTTTATAGATTGTAGTCTTTTTCGCTGTAGTGGTTATATAGTGAGCATCTTGTAGTCGACTAAGGTACTTGCGTACGTATATATTTTTGCGGTTGGCTTGGCCTTTCGATGATTTTTGCTCACTTATCCTTCCCATCGAATTTGTTGCCATTTTCATAACCGTCGATACAAGTGTTCAAGAGCATTGTTCTTGCCCCTAATGATTTGTAAGGAATGTAAGTTGGTGTTAGCCATTTAAATAACCCTTGTACTGGCATAGGAACAATTTAAAACTTTGAAGAAATAAATATTTAAGAAATGTATTTTATTGTATTTATTTATTTTATTCTATGGATTGCCTTGGCCATTTTGCAGATGATGTTTGAATTTGATGGTTGGCTTACCTTAGCTCGGGGCAACACTGCGTATGAGTGATAGACTTGAAAGTAGCTTATCAATAACACCTAGCCGATAACCATTGAGTACCCAGTGTTATGTTGCCTTTTGTCCTCCTCTGTTTGGCTTGACTTAAAACTCAGATGCCACAGAAGAGCAACAAATATGAAATAATAAATGTTCAACACCCATACATCTTGATAAACGGAATGAAAAGTGAACAGATTCTTGTTTTTATTTTTATTTTATGAACATGCAAATACTTTATGGACCTTTTTCATAAACATTTTCTCTTGGTTTTCCTTTTTTTGTTTTCTGTTTGCATTAAAGTTACGCATTTTACCTTTGGTTCTCCTGACTTTTCCCCTGCCATCCCCGTGTGTGTGTGAAGTGTACAATAAACGCGGATTTCCCTGCCAATATTTGTCTGCAATCATTTTGGCCTGTCGGCAGTTCGCAGAATCCGACTGTCTGACTGACTGACTGGCCGTCCTCTCTCCACTTCCTCGGAGGGGATTCTGTCTGGATTCGCCACTTCTTTCCAACCAGGCCAGACCAATAAAGCCTCCTCCATCAGCAGCAAGCGGCAACCTTCGGAGGCAGCAATATCAAGGAATTGCCAGTCGATTAACACTCACACAGTTTCGCACACATATTTTGTGTACCATGTGTACTTTTTCAGGATCATGCTAGACGATTCCTTACGTCGGTAATTAAGGATAGTCGTAATACTATCGTAATATCAACTGCCAGTTAGGAATCTCTAAGCTTACTTATATTTTTAGTTCACCACAGAGAAAACTATCCAAGAATATTGTTCTTGAATTGAGAACATTCGATCTTAAAAACCGTGTAAGTACATTTTGGTATCAATATATTAACGAAATGGTGAGAAGAGAAAAGTTATATTGAGTTTATTTAACAACCTTTTGATAAGTATACACTAAGGACTAAACTAATAGTTTATTTGTACATACAATGTACTTAAACACCTCCAATTCAACTTGATTCGAGCAAAATAAAAACATTTTCAACTTAAAAATGTCGTTCTATTTCTAAGAACTTTTTTAACTCAGATGAGAACGTCAGAATTTTCTCTGTGTCCTCTTGTTTTATTGATTTTAAAGTATTATATAAAACCAAGACTAACATATATTCTTTAATAGCTAGATATAACTTTGTATTTTGATTTGATTTAATCAGTAATAGGTACTATATTCATCAAATTAAATTCATTTTAATGCTAAATTCTTAAGAGGCTTAACGCTTTTTAAGTGTAGATACTTACTTCTTTGATTACCTCAAAATAAATATAAACTGTCTTAACGAATGCGGTTTGAACTGACTTGGAAGCCCTTTAAAAAACCATACCCTGATAAAAACCGAAGTAAGTCCAAGGATTTCATGTTCAATTTTAATATGTTTTGCAATGTTTTTTATCATTTGTGGTCTTCATTTACTTAAAATATATAATTTAACAATTAGAGTTAATTAAAAATGTTAATGTAATATAAAATTATTGTTTTAATGACGTAAACTATTTGTAGTAAATATGACTAGTACCAAAACACATATTTTATTTTAACACTTCAAATTAAATCACACAATTTAAAATGTTTTCTGTTGAGCATAATGATTTTGTATAAAGTTTAAATATTGATTTAATTATTTAATTATATTATTTATTTATTTAATAATTGGCACTATTCCATTTTTTGATCAGTGTAGTTTTAGCCAGAACTGTACTTCTTATTCGATTAATGCACTGCATTAAGTTCTGTGTTAACCCTTGCCGAGAAGCTCAGCTCCCTGTGGCCCAATAAATTCCAGCCAGTCAGTCAGTTGAACTTTAAGCCAGTGTCATTGGGCCTTTAGGAATTGCAAAAAACCATCTTAATTAAACAATAAATTCATCATTTATAAAAGCTTAAAATATACTGCCACAGTTGCGTGAAATAATGAAGGAAATTGTAGTTTTTAGTACCAATTAGCCTCAATTAAGGGATCATTACGGATTAGGCATCACTGCCCTTTTGCAAACGAAAAACAAAAGGACACAGGTTATCCTTCACATTCACATTCAAAGTGGGGAAAGTCTGCCAACCAGCCGGCACCCCACTTTCCCCCATTTTGGACAACAGGCAAAAGCGATAACTAACTAAATAAATAACATAAATTAACTAAATTTGTAGACAATTTAGTCTGCTAAGTGTAAAAGTTTTTTGTTTTCCCTGTCGCTGTTTTCATTTCAGTTTCTACTCCTTTTTTTGGCCATTGTCATTGCTACTGTTTTTGTTGCTGTTTTTGTTACTGGCACTTTTGCACTGGCCAAAAACGGGGGGGGGTTCTACAAAAGTGAAAGGGGGTTTTTTGGTTTTTTCGGCCAGGGGAGCCAAGTTTTGGTAACGGTTTTGTGCATTTTTGGTGCTTTTAGAGCAACAAAAAAAAAAGGAGAAAAAAAAGGATACGCTTGGATCGGACCCAGTTTGGGTCTCCTGTCCGGACCGCTCTTATGTCACCGTTCAAGGATGCGCCCATCCAGGACACCATGGCCACCCAGGACACCCAGGACACCGAGGACACCCGGGACACACACACTGGCACACTCCAGAAAGAAAGTCGAAAGGGGCCGGAAGGGGCATGCAGTGTTGTGACATCAAATGTTCATGTTAACAACTTTTCCAAAACTCAATGAGCTGTTGTTTGTGTTGTTTGGCGCCCAAGTGTGTGAGCCAGGATACTGGCTGCAGGATATGGGAAGCGGGGGGCAGAGCGAGATGGAGATACAGATAGCGATAGAGATGGCCATAGAGATGGAGAAAGAGAAAGCTAGAGGGCAGGCAGCCAGGCGCAAACACGAATCGAGTGTTTTGTAGCAAATAATTTTGCACACAGTTCTCGCCTTAACGATTTGAACACATGTTAACATGAAGAGTAACAACAGTTGCAGCAACTCCTGCTCGGAGTCCTCATCCTCCGGCTCCTCCAGCTCCTCCAGCTCCTCCAGCTCCTCCAGCTCCTCCTGTCCAAACACTGGGCCAAGGACCAGCAAGGATAACACTTCGACATGATAATAAATATGCTTGAGGCCCCAGGATGAGCCAAATGAAAGCGATTGCAGCGGCGACAGCTCCTTTAATCCTTTTTCTCGCCCAGGATCTTAGATCTCCAGCCATAATTATAGGGGCACCATCACTCAAAAAGTAATTTTGTTGGTATTTGGGACCTAATCCACTTTAAATCCTACATTTTTGGGTAGAAATTTGTTAAACTTTGCTTTGTTCTTACTTTCCCAGCGCTAAAGGTATTAAAATATTAATTCTTATTAAATTATTTCTTCTTGGTTTTATTACTTACAAGTATTTTAGTTATTTTTTTGAAGTATTTCATTTAAATAACTTAATTTAATTATACCTATTTATATTGATACGATTATTCTTATAAAATTAATTTTACATAACCTTAAGGAGTACTAAATTATTTGAATATAGGTAAATATAAAATCAAGTTTCAACTTTAAATCATATATTATTTTGGAGTACATTGTTAATATAATTAAATTTTTTTCATTGTGTTGCTTTAACAATCCTAGCGCTAAAAGTGTTGACACACATTGTACATTAAAATACATGTATAACATAAAGACCTAACATTTTAATTTAACTTATATTTTTTATCTACAGAAAATTACTAATCTTTATTTTTAAAAATAAAGAGGGGAAATTTTAATTGCAGCTTTACAGCACTTCCAATTTCTTATTAAATTAGTAGTAGCTTTCAGGCTATGTACAATTTTGTTTTCACACTTTAAACCATTACAATGACGCCAATAGGAAATTTATAAATTATTCATATATTCCAACCACCCGTTACATACTTTACAAACAATTTTCATTTTATTAGCATAGTCATGGCGACACCACTATTATTGTAACCACAATTGTGGTTGGGTGGTGTGTGAGGTGACAGTGGTATAACATGTTTATATGATGTCTAATAAAATGAAGCGCGAAAAATGTGAAATTCGTATTCCGAGGAGCTTCAAGAGGAGCCACTTCCTTCAGTTGCCCCTCAGCCCGCGCCGACATGGCAAATTCGCATACCAAATTCACGCCAAATTCAGCTCTCATCGGGTGGGAGGAAATTGCGTATTTGAAACACGTTTAAGCAGCTGCAGGAGCATAAAAAGGATAAGGGACTGGCGCAGGAGTGGTGCGAAAGAATCCTGCACATGCAGCTTTCTTGGCTTTCTTTTTTTACCCCCTCCCCCCCCTTTTACCATCCCAGAAAGCAACCGCGATGCATAAAACTTGCAACGAAGACAAATCGTGACACAAAATATGGCAAATTGTAAGCGAAATTATTTGGCAGGGTGGACCAAAAAAAAAAAAAAAGGGTGAATTCTTGGGGGGTACGTGGCCCGATTGAATTACGCCCGCGGCCCAGTTGGCCAAACCATCGGCTCAATCACTGATTGGCATTGCCTCGATTGATCAGCGAGGCAATCAAAGCCGCAGGCTTCTGGGCAGTGGCGCACTCAAAAGGGGGGCGACAAGAAGGGGGCGCAATTAGAACGCTTGATTACCAGCCAGACATTCTCGCCAAAATTAATATAGTCTCTGTAGCCTGTGCGGAGAAGGATTTAAAGTGTTATTAGTTATCCAGAAATAGTACAGCCATAAAAGCCTGTTTTATATTTTTTATTCTCATCTAGAAAAAAAGGTCATAAAAGAGTGTGCTTTGGAATAAATGTCATTCCCCGAAAAGTCCCTTTACGACATTTCTCTATCGTAGGCTCATTCTCAAACAGGTTGTGCTATATAGCGGACCCCAAGGTGGGAACATAAAAATTTATATATTTATATAAAAAGTGGCTTAAATTATTGTTTTTTTCTTATAGATACAGAAAGGAAACGAAGAAAACAATACGAAAACGTGAAGGAACCATTAAATCCCAGAAAACAGAAATTAGGTGAGTGATACTATATCTAAAACTGAAATTATTTTGTTGTATTTTTAGCATCAGTCTCTTATCTTTACAGTGGAACTCACAATGGTTGTAGTATATCATCGATGATTTTTTACGTGCTTCCTGCTGAACCAGCTGATGGATTTGTTATCAGACTCTTCAGCTTTTACATCTTGGAGGATCTCAGAGCTCTATAACGCCATTCAGTGGTCTCGTCAGTGGTTCCACTTAGCTGGGGATATTATCGCAGCTCTTCACGTAATGCATCTTTGTCGTCACTTATTCAAAATCTGAAGGAAAACGCTGGTCCTTCAAAATATGCGGCGTATTTTGAATGACTAGCGTTATTCTTCAGATTCTGGAGGATGGTCTTGGTCTTTATCCTTAACGGAGCCAAACTAATTTTCTAAAATTTATTTAAAACATGCAAATAAAAGAAGATGGTAACTGTGTAAGCAAATGTTAAAGGTTGTAAGGGATGTGTAAGTGGAAAATGGGATATGGGGACTGGAGAAATGAAGACTGGCTAAACGCTTTTGCTTAACCTCTAGCACTTAAGCACTGCAAGTTTACCGAGGTGAGCCATAATAAACTCTACGCTACAAGTCTAGATCAAGCTCGTCTTCAGGAGTACTTCAAAAATGATTCCTAAAAGAAACAATTATAAATTAATTAACCCAAGTGGTTCCAAATCTAACCAAGAAATTGCTATAAGCATCCTAAAAATTGGATATGATCAGCAATGATCAACAAATCCTTTAAATTTTGTTCTCTGTATACCAAAAAAATCCGAGATATATTAAGATCAAAAACAGGAAAGTGCAACTTGATAAGTGGACAAATTCACTCTACGCCCATGGTTCTCCAAACTTAAGGCTCGTTCCCAAACTCCAAACTCTTAACACCCGTCTTCTCCCTTTGCTCTGATCCTCTGAGTGGATGGGATGGCTTAGGCGGCACTTGAAGGCTCCAGGAGGAGAACCCAGCACAGAAACGATGGTAAATAGGTGGTAACACATCCTTAAATATTTACCCGGCGGTGGGTGAGTTGTTGGGGATGTCTTGACCGGGTAAGCCGCTAAGCTAACCTTGTTACACACGCCACATCCACATCCACATCCGTATCCGCATCCGCATCCACATCCTCGACGGATGCTGATGGTGTCGGCGGTCGGGAGAACCGATTTGCCATGTGTCAGGTGGATGAAGCGCGGCAGCAAAGGAGCAACGTTAACAAGTTGCCCACCTGGGCACATGTGTAGAGATTTACTGCGGGGGCAGGGGGCATTCTGGGAGGTCCTGGGCGGTCCTGGGAAGTCCCAGCTGTCTGGCTTCCCAGTGGATGCCAGCTGTCTGTCCCGATCCAAACCCATCGGCTCCGCTCGCCTGCATCCTTTGTCTTTGCCATCGAACAGGGATATGGAGAAGGGGATAGAATATAGGGTATAGTGTACAGGGTACAGGGTATAGGGGATGCCGGGATAGGAGACTCGGGGACAACTGACAGCCAGTTCCGCGGTGCACTCCCCCAATTTTCCCCAGACACTTTTACCGTGCGCTTTTATTATTATAAAATACGCATGAGTTAGTGTGCATATTTCATGGATTTTGTGTATAAAAGGGATAAAAATGCAATCAGTTGCAAAAACCAGCAAAGTGAAACGGACATAGGATGGAGCTGCAGGTGGAGGAGCAGTCTGCTTTCACCCATCCCACCTTTCCATCTCACACCTTTTTTTTATCCAACAATCCAAAACGAATCCCCGCCAGCTGTCACCCGCAAAATCTACGCGAAATCCCAGCTGAAATCTCCCGCACAATGCGATTTGTCCACACAAAAAGACCTTGATCCTGGCTAATTTCATAATGGAAATCTATGAGCTAGTGTGAAGTGGCTACGGATAAAGTGGAATCCAAGGACAAAGGCCACATAGAATCCTATTCTCTGCATGATTTCTTTCATTCCTACATTTTTAGTTTATAGTGGTGACCCAAATTTAAATGTACCTAAACATAAATACGGAAAATACCCAATTAGCCAACGAATATTGATCATCAACACTTAATTATTATCGATTATCATTTAAGGTGGTATCTTAATTCTTGTAAACTGGTATTCCACAATTTTTGGGACCAATAACCCCCCAGACAGCGCAGGAAAATCCACTTTTCAGGGTCAGGTTTCCATCCACTGAATCGAACCATGTGTATAATCGAACCCCGGGCCAATTACTCAATATGATGGATGACCCACCGAATGCTTAAATGAGTTGCCCGACCAAAAACCCCGTAGAGCACACTAAAAAGGGGCTGGAGGTGGTGGTGGTGACCCTCACACGCACACACACACACGTACCGCACCGTAACAGGTGACCTCAACCAGAGCAAATGAGCAAATGTCGGATTAAACAGAACTTGGAGCCCGTGGAAAGGTGAAAAGAGAATAGCTTCAAGTGGGTCTTCGAGGGTGGGTCTAAGATGGTCTAGAGTTCCGCTGCCAATGCAAACACTCGCAAAAAAATCAGGATATGCATAAAGTATGGCAGATGGAAAACCTAAATCCAATTATTTCCTTCACAAATTCATTGCTAACATGTAGTGTTTTACACTTGAATAGGTTCCTTGGATGATATACTGCTTTCACTGTGCTAAAAATCTTATAAATAGAGGGCGGAAATTACTTTTTAAATCTTTACCGATCTCTAATTAGCTAAAAATATACGGATTTATAAAGATTAGGATTACAATTATTTGTGATTGTATGCAAAAAGTGTGTAGCTTATCAGGTCTGAAAATCGGATGTTAAAAAACAATCCCTTGTATAGTCCAAAGTATTGGTTATTTTTAAATAGAAGTTTCCTTTTGGAAATACCATTTTTAATGATGGGGAACTGTATGTCTTTATAATACAAATAGATAAATGTGAAAACCTTTAGATCATATTAATGTTATAATCACTTAGAGATTGTATGTTAAAAGAACGGTTACTATATGTTTTGATTTTATTTCATTTTTATTTGTGGGCTAATAACCACATTAAAATTAGTTTAATATTATAAAGCAACTGTACAATTACCCCCCTTTTCGCTCAGTGTCGAAATGAAGCCGGGGCATATGCATGTGTGTGTGGGTGCTGCCTGGTTAAGGACACAAAAGTCATGACTGGCATGAGAACGAGCTCAAGTGCCATTGAGGAGGAGTGCTCATATTCCCAGACCCGCCACGCCCCCTCAGCCCACCGCCCCCGCCCACCGAAAGGAGCGGCGCAAGTGCGCGAGTAAATTCAAGAAACAATTTTCAGGAATGACTTAACTTTTGCGTTTATGTGAAAAGTTTCGCAACGTGATGTTATGCGAGAGCGGCGAAAGGATATGCAATTCACTGGCATCCTCTGTGTGTTGGTGTGGGTGCTGAAGTGTGTGTGTGTGCGTGTCACTGTGTATCTGTGTGGGTGAAATGGTTGAAATGGGTAAGGGTGATTCACTAGAACCACTCGAATCAGTGGAATCGCAGCGAAAGACTCTGCTCCAGGTCCAGGCCCCTGGTGATGTGGCCAAAGTCCTCGGCGTCCAGCTTGTCCTTCTCGGCCAGGATCTGATTGAGCCGCCAGCGCATCGCTCGCGATTCCCGCCGCGTTGCCGGTAGGCGGGCCAAAAGGGCGTGGCACTGCTCGGCGCTCAGCAGGCCATCGCCATCCTCGTCGAAGAGGCGCAGCGTGTAGGCCAACTTCCGGTCGAGCGGTTCGCCGCGCCGGAAATTGGCCAGGCCGCTCACAAAGTGCCGGAAGCCGAGCGACGGATGCAACATGGCGTCCACCAGACGCTCCGCCAACGGATGGGCGGCCACCGGCGGCACTCGCAGCAGTTCGCTCCTCAAGACCCGATCCTCCGAGTCGCGATCAAGGGACTGATAGTGCCCGTACAGGTAGTCAAGTCGTGCCAGCGAGAATCCCGTCTCCGCCTGGATTTCCAGCAGCTCCTCGCCGGTCAGGTGACGGGAGGCGGCCGTGCCCATCGCATCGATTCGACCAATCCTTCGCGCAGCTCGATAATACGAAAATATATATAAGGGATTACTTCTGGTTATTTTTATGGAGCGCTTTTCCTGTGTATATGTGGGTGTAGCCTTGGGGTGTGTGTAAATGTGTGTGACACTCCCGGGGGGAGCGATCGATAAGGAAAAGCCTTGTTCGATCGGAAATATGATCAGGGATCACTGTAGGTAGTAGTTTTCATATTTTTCATTAGAGTAAACATCCTCATTTTGACCTTTTTTTTTGCATTATGCCAGCTAAAACACAGATTTTTTAAGGCGGAAAAATGTAATTCAGATTCTAGTCATAAATATTTTTTTTCTTCTTGGTTCATATCTGTATGTTATTGTTATTTAACCATTATAACGTAGAGATTCAAATGAAGTTTGGTCACATATCTTAAATATGTCAAGTCAAGTAATAATAAACCCGTCTTATTAGCTTGGGTTTTTTACAGCTCCATGGTTAATGGCTAAGGTTATTCATACTAAGCCATGAGGTTGGCTACCTTTTAAAGGACTCACGACGAGCCAGTCATGGGAATTAGCTCACATATCTCAGCCACGGCGCAATGATAACATATTATATGAATTTGAGTCGGAGCGCGGCGACACCTGACAGCCGCCACTTACCCCTGATCCGGATGTTCTGGACAAAGCCCTCACTCATTGTGGCATGTGTCAAAATTAATTTCGTAGGCAATATTTTGACGGGCTTTCATGCTAAGCTGAGAGGGTCACGCCCTTTCCGTTCCCCCTCTAAACCGGCACACCCTACTCCGTTTTGAAATTTCGGGGAATATGTTAGCATCGTGTGAGAGTAGGTAGCACTTTTTCTCGTACCCTGTAATTTGCAGGTATTCTAGATCCATAGGATATTAATATATCACGCAGAAAGATGGAAAACGGTAATTTATGGTTTGTATATTTGCTTAATGAACACTTGCTTTGTTTTTGACTTACTGACGAGACTTGTTTAAAAAGGTCTTGACAACCTATAGAAAAAATCGTCGGATTATATGAGATATCAATTTTGGTTGATT
This sequence comes from Drosophila suzukii, assembly GCF_043229965.1. Lineage (NCBI taxonomy): Eukaryota > Metazoa > Arthropoda > Insecta > Diptera > Drosophilidae > Drosophila > Drosophila suzukii. The sequence goes on along the minus strand of NC_092084.1, from coordinate 14,631,667 downwards.
GGTTAAGGTCTTATGACACTTACTTGATTCTTGACAACCATTTTAAAAACCATTTTATGTTAGGTTGCCATAACTTTAAAAAATAAATCATATAGTTAGTCAAAAATCAGGCAAGTGTCATAAATTAAAATATCGTAAAAATCGCAGCATATTTTCTAGAAACTGTAAAGATATTAAATCCTTAAATAAAAAAAAAACAACATAAAAAATACTGTAACAACTTTTTAGTTTTCAAATAAAAAGACTTGACTAAATTAAGGATATACTTATACACTCTATGGAGTCTGAAACTCCTTATCTATATCTTATATTGGGTATGAAAATGTAACCACGGCAAGGTAGAAAATAAGTGCCGGGGTGTATCTAGATACTTTCCGTCACTAAATGCTACTCACATGCAAAGTTAAGTTTGCCCTCTGGTTTTATTTCCCCCGCTTGGTATTGGATTGTTTGCCTCTAGTTTGGGTTTCGTTTCGTAACGTTTAGATTTTGTTGTTTTGTGCGCGTTTTTTTTTCGGGCAGTCATTGCTCGAATCTGGTAGAATGGAATTTTTTCCACATCATCCGAGGGATTTGGGAATGGTTAAGAGACGGGGGGGGACCCGAAACCCCAGTTCCTCCTGATGGCATCACTCCCACAATATGCAAATCTCATTGCGACGCATTGAAGAGACCACAAACTTGGGGGGGGGCACTGATGTCCTGATAGCTGATATTAAAACCATTACTCCGATACCTGGTGACCTCCCACCCAATCCACAGAACCACCTCCTTTCACACTCACCTCACAGCAAGGCAACAAATTACAAAAATTAAGAGAACATTTTTGCGGATGAAAGGCATTTGGTTGGGTGGTGCGGAATGGCAAGGTGGGCACGGCAGGCGACAAAAGTGGCCAAAGTCCTGCCCATCAGTATTTCCCGCCCCCAAATAGGAGGTGTGAAGTTCCTGGGCCACGCCCCCACGCCCCTTTTGTGTGTGTGTGTGCCAGTGGGTGTGTGCAAATTAATGAAATTAAATCGTCTTTATTTGATGGTTGTGAGAACCGGAGAAAAGAATTCACTCCTCGTCACCGCAGGACGCATGGCAAATATCCTAATGGAATGCAGACTGAAATAAAAGAGGACTCTCTGCAGGTGTACTTCAAGCAACATTGTTTGAAACCCGAAAATTTGGGGGGAACTTTCGGAAATAACAATAATAAAATTACAAGATTAGAGAAGTACGAATTAGTCATCCAAAGGGGATTAAAGAAAAGTTAAAGAGCAGATCACAAAATTTAGGAGAGATACAAATTCACGAAGACAAATCTTTATACCAACACTATACCAAAATACCTACTCTTAAAAATGTTATATTTATGTGAAATTCATCAAAATAATGAACTATAGTCAAGTTCCATTTGCTTTTCTAAATACTTTTAGAACCAATCTATTTTTTAAATGTTATGTGCTTTTACCCTTCATCTTTCATCGATTTCTGCTTAAAGTCTAGTTGGACCCCAAAGGCTTTCAAGCCAGGGCATTCCCACTTCGATACCTTGTCGAAAAACCCGAATATCGTCTCGACTGGATGGCTGAATTAAATGGGAATGGGAATGGGAACCGGGATGGGGTATACGTATTGGGTGAACGCAGATTGCGTTTTCACTTTCATCATTGCATTTAATACGGATGAAATTGTTTGGTGATGGGATCCGAAACGTGATGCGAATACCCAGAATTAATTGCAATCGGAGAGACGGCGACCAAGGAATCAAGCCGATTTCCAGGGAGCCAGCAATCCTACGCTCATAATATCGTTGGATGCCCCACCGTTTTCTGTTCTTTGTGCCCTGTCGTACGTTTCCCATTCTGCATGCTGGGTGCTACACTGGGCGAAAATATTTGAAGTAAGTAGAGGAACCTTTTACAAGAAGGTGTTACTTTTTTATAACACCTATACTGATGTATTCATTCAAGAGGTAAGACATATATTTGATCACTTAAGATCTTTAGATACAATGATGGTATACAAATATTAAACGATCATTCTTGAATTGAGAATATTGTCCTTGAATTGAGAACATTGTTCTTGAATTGAGAACATTCGTTCTTAAAAACCATGTAAGTACATTTTGGTAGCAATATAAGAACAATATGGTGAAAAGAGAAAAATTAAATTGAATTTATTTTACAACTTTTTGATAATACAACATACAACAACATACAATGTACTTAAATACCGCCAATTCAACTTGATTCGAGCAAAATAAAAACATTTTCAACTTAAATATGTCGTTCTATTTTTAAGAACATTTTCAACTCAAATGACAACGTCAAATTTTTCTCTGTGTACAAAAATGTAAATGATAAAATCATAATCTAATACTTGTGAGTTATTTGTCATGGCCTACTTAATGTCCAAAAAATATTTAAGGTTATTTATTCGTAAAAACTTACCTGGGATGCTTATGTGATTATCATGTACATTAAACAATTTTTTTAAAGATTAATAAAATTAAAGGAAAGTATTTTAATAATTAATGTTACAACCATAAAAATAATAATTACATTATTACAATTTATAACCTTCTTAATCATAACACTATTTTCACAAGTATTATCCTTGTATTTCTTTAAGAAAGTATCTCAGCTGTGGCAACCGTTCTTTCGCTCAGTGTGCCGACTCGATGGTGTCGGTAAATGCTGCCAGTGGCTTTCTTTTGTCGCTGGCCGCACAAAAGCAGCGGGGCAAAGGACACCACACCACAACAACACAACACCTTTTTCCGGCTGCCCCTGTCGTCCTGCCACGCCCACACGCCCTAACGCCCAATGGGGAATCCCCCATTCCCCATTCCCCATCCCCCATTCCCCATCCCCCATCCACAGTTCCATTTCCATTTCCGGCACCCGTGTGGGAATCGCCCGCTGATCTTTGCAAAAGGTGCCCAGCGGCCGGTACTAAATCCAATCCCCCCAATCCCCCCATTTTTGTACAGCCCAGCGGATCCAATGGACAACAGAAATTAGCAACTAGAATCAACAGACAAACGACAATTAACGGATGGGAATGAGCATAAGGTGGCTGAGCTGGGGGCGCGGGTCGGATTGAGTGGAAATGAATAAGTAAGTGAGTGGACCGTCTGTGGGTGGTTGCTCTCAGGTGCTTTCAGGTGTTTTCAGGTGTTTTTTGGGGGTGGGGTGCATCGCAAATTGTTTGGAACAAACGCCGTTCCAAACCGAAGGGAACACAACCGGGAAGAGAAGGTGGTGCTCCATGGGCATTTGGCCCCGAAAAAGGAAAGAAAGACGTAGGTGTAACCACCACCTGGCGATTTGGTATTTTGGGCTTTCCCCTTTCGGCTCTGCCAATGCCTTTGGACCCATTGTGGTCGCTTTTCCCAAAAAAAGAAATGAAAGGAAAAAAGAAGGTGGTAGATATGCATAGAAGGTGGCTCTATATGTCCGACCGGGCTGCTTTATTGTTCTTTTCCCATGTCTGTTTTCTGGGCCAACTGCGGGCCACTCAAGCCCTTAAATTTATACGCAGAGCATTCAGTACTCAGATTTTCTATTTCAAGGAATTTTATTTTTATACAAGCTTAAGGATACTGACGAGAAAAATGTTCCTTTTCAGTCCAGAATTGGTTCCGAAAGGGTTTAATTTTATCTCCATATAAAATATGACAATTTCTTCCTACGATATAAAAAAATGCAAGCTTATAGTATACATTTGAAATCTTTCCTACTCTTTAAGCAGACTAACAACACTTAATATCTCATTTTGAAGACATTTCTAATATATTTTTATTTATTTCTTTATATTTTATCTATTCTAATGCTACAAAATTATGTTGTAGTTAGGACACTAGTGACAAAATGTCACTTAGCTAATTTTGTAATATTTTATGTTGTTTCTAAATAACATGGTTAAATTTTCTTTATATTTGTTATATTTTTATACTTTAAGATATTTATTTACTTGTGGCTCTCGCAAATATTCGAGCAAAAAACTTAAAAACTACAGAGATTTCTCCCAAACTTTGGACGAAACTTTCTGGGAATTGCAAAAAAGATGATTAATTCAGGTCTTAGGTAAGTGTTTCATTATAAGAATTGCAGAGTTGTCTTAAAATACCTCTCTCTATGTCCGATGAATGGTAAATAGCTAAGATATTTTGGGCTATTTTGGGTAAGGAATCTTAAAGTGGCGCCCGCATAGTACAAACTTACCTTCCCCGGCTGCCCTGCCACCAACCCTTCCCTTCCCCTTCCCTTCCCCTTCCCTTCCCCTTCCCTTCCCCTTCCCTTCCCCTTCCCTTCCCCTTCCCTTCCCCTTCCCTTCCCCTTCCCTTCCCCTTCCCTTCCCCTTCCCTGAACCCACCATCTTTTTCGGCCCACGCGGCGTATGAGGAATGCGAAATTGCTCATACCGCCCGTGGTCCCGCATTTAAGGAACTGGGTGACAGTTGATTTGCCTGTCGGCAGTCGCAGCGCGCAGTTCGCTTTTTTTTAGGAGTGGTAGGAGAACCAGGAGCACTGAGAGCTTGGGAGCCCTAGGAGCCCTGGGAGCCCTGGGAGCCCTGAAGGCGGCACTGCGGGCACTGCAATTACGGCGACTACAGATTTTTCTAAGAAAACCGCACCAGGCGACGACGGCATTCCAAAGTAAATTACAAACAAAAATGTTGCAACGAAAACGAAATCGCAAACGGGACCCAAAAGCGGAAACCGCAACAGCCAACAAAAATGTAAACAAGGGTTTGGGGGGCAGGATGGGTTGATTTTTTGGGGCGGGAAAAAACAAAGCACAGCGAAAAAAGGGCAGGAAAAAATCAAATTGAAAATGAAATGCAGGGGGTGTGGAGAGGGAGGGTTTCAGGAGGAGCAGGAGGAGCAGGAGGAGCCGGAGGAATTCCAAGAGCCTTGGCGGCCAAGCGACTGACGCCGTCCGTCTTCCAGTCTTTCGGTCGCCAAGGACCGAACATCCATCCCCATCCAGCCACCCCATCCCAGCGAGAACCCCACCCCATTTCCGCCGCCCTCGGTGGCCTTGCCTTGCTTATGCAATTTGGTATGTGTTTCCCAAGAAACCTTTGTTGCATTATTGCCGCAATTTGCAGAAGTGGTGACGTGAGAGCCATCAGAGTGCTGCGTCCACGAATATTGCCCTGCCCCGCCATGCCCTGCCTCCTTTCCCCGCCCTCCCGAGTCCTTCGTCCTGCCTCTTCATCCTTCGAACCCCTCGAACCCCTCGAGCCGCCTCCTTTCCGCGCTGCCCCTTCAGGCAGACAGCGAACAAATAACAACTAAGTTGGCAATTTGAAGTCGCGCGAGAAGGGCACTTGGCCATCTCAAACCGAAGTTTGATACCCTTGACATTATATAGGAATTTTTATTTAAATTTGTACAATTTCATTTAATAATTTATTTATTTATTTGATGCCAATATATAGCAATATAGCAATATATAGCAAAAAAAACAAATGCCATAGTGAACCATAACTAGTTTGTTCTGAAGAATTCGCGTAAAAGCAAATCCATGTTAAGTCTGATCTTATCGTTTCTATGCAATTTTAGCATTCTTATTTTTATTTAAAAGGACTATTAGAAATAAACTCATTATTTTCCTAACATTTTCAAGTTTAAAGAGTTTTTATTTAATTTTATATAGTTTAATCTAAACATTTTAAATACTTTTATTTGTATCTAATATTTAATCCCGGCTACAAGAATTTAACAAAAGGTTTTTTATCAAAAACCAAACTATTAGATTCCCTGTTTAGAAAAGTCCATTTGTTCCATGAACATTTTTCTGCTTTTGATAGGTATATGTTTTTGGTTCATATCAAAATATGGTAAAATTAAAACACCTATAAATATTAGATAAAATACTCCCGTCTAATTTACCATCTTAAAATAAGAGCCACAATTTAGTTGGATTTCTTGTTTATTCACCGAAAGAATCAATTTGAAGTTTAAGCGATTAACCCTCGGTGAGTGCGTAGGTCATAAGGGCCAGGATTCCGGCGTTTCCCAGGGTGGCCACTTGGGCGCCTAAGCCCTCGACGAAGCGATCGGCCAGGGCTGCTCCATACCGGGCCATAAAGGCGGTGGCCGCCACGCCGAAGTACAGATGGTTCCCATCCTTGATCGCCAGATACAGGGTGGAACCAATGTTGCCCAGCAGGGCGAGATCCTTGAGCGTCTCCGTGGAACTGTCCCAGTCGTCGCCCATCTTGCCGATCATGTCGTAGAAGAGGGGGATTAGTGACAGGCCATGCACCAGCGCCACTCCCGATTGATCGGATACCAGGTAGAACTCGATGTTTGCCAGCGGTAGCGGGATGACCTCCAGAATGCTGGCCGAGATCATGAAGGTGCGCCCACACTCGTCCGGCTCCTCCGTGTAGGAGCGCACCAGGCCCAGCAGGCCATGGACCAGGCTAAAAGATGCCGCCAAATAGCCGTACGGATGGTCCGCCGGGGTCAGCGAGTACATCGCGTAGATGCAGGCCGAGATCAGCAGCAGATTGACTAGAGCCCCAACCACATGCATTTCGCAGCTTTCTCGAATTTTTCACTAAAATATCACGATCCGAAAAATCACTTATTTTGACCGAATGCTAGCACTAGGAATTTTGAATGTTGCTTGCTTGAGACAGAGATGTGGAGTGACTGAAACCCAATGGGTCTCTGTCGATAAGGTTTTGAGTGGCTTGTCATAGCCAACTTTATAAACTTTTACTTAAAACAAAAAAAGGCAGAGTACACTACATTTTATTTGTTCTGAAGAATTCGTCTTATAGCAAATACATTCTAGTTTCTATGCAACTTTGGTATTAATCTTGCAACATAAGTTTGTTCTGTAGAATTCGCGTAGAAGAAAGTGCGTGTTATTTTTGATTTACTAGTTTCTTTACTAGTTTCTGTGAAAATGTAGTATAATTTCTTAACTTCCTGGTTCTTTATTAATAATAATATAATTTTCTTGAGATGTACAAGTTCTAAGACCCAAATGCTCTCCATCAATAAGGTTTTGAGTAACTTGTCATGGTCACTCTAAAATGTTTTTTTTTTACATATAACTTAGACTAGTGTTGACCAATGTTATGTTGTCCTCAAGAATTCGCGTTGTAGCAAATGCCTGTTATTTTTGATCTAATCGTTTCTGTGCAATTTTGGCGTTATTTAAGGAAAATAAGTTTGTTCTGAAGAATTCGCGATGAAGCAAATTCGTGTCATTTCCGATTTACTAGTTTCTGTGATAATGTAGCATTTCTTTTTTTCTGGTTTTTAAATATTAGTAATTTTCTTGAGATGTACAATAAATAAAACCCTAATGATTTCCATCAATGAGGTTTTAAGTATCTTGTCATGCTCATTCTAAGATGTTCCTTTACATATAACTAAGGCCAAGGTCGACCATTATTATGTTATTCTGAAGAATTCGCGTTGAAGCAAATGCATGTTTTTTCAGATCCGAGTGTTTCCAAAATAAGTGTTTTTCCAAGGGTATTTAAACAGCAACTTATGTTCCTTTGCTTGCCCCTTTTTTAATTCTTATGAATTTCCTTTCACCTGAATTCCTGAACCCAATGGCCGCGCCAATGTAGAGTATTTCCAGGCATACCACCAACAACACCCGGAATGCGGAATGCGGAGCTAAGGGCAGCTCATCTCCAAAGTGGTTAACGTTGGCCTCCTCAGTTCCGGATTGAGCCGGGGATTACGCCCCAGGACGGATATTGGCAGGGGTACGAAGTTCCTGGTTGAGTGGTCAAAGAACACAACAGGGCCCAAGGACATCGATCATAACACCTGAACGCAGTTCATGAATAATAACCAACCCTTGGTTTAATTTCGATCCTAATCCCGAGCGCCTTTTTGCGGGATTCCATTGCTTCAATAAAACTGCAAAGTGCCAATTACAAAAATAACAAGTTAGCCCCAGAAACTTATGTTGGCTACCCAGTGTTTCTTCGTTTCGTTTCTTTTTTGGTTTCTTCTGTTTTTGTTTGCCCCGATGCATTATTAAGTTTATACCAAGAAATTGGCAGTGTGCTTGTATGTTGGCATGAATGTATGTCTGTGAGTGTGGCATTTAGCTGGCAAGGACATTTTCATGGTTTTCCAGTTCCGTTCCGACAGCAAAAGCAACTTTTTCGTAGCATACTTTTGCCGGCGCATTGATTGGCCCCGGGCATTTGTTGGACTGGCAGCAGGAGTCAACTAGCAGCTAACTTGATCCATCTGCAGGCCTGCAGCCAAAGTGCAGGATTCAGGAGTCAGGATACGGGACTCGGGACTCGGGACTCTGGATTCAGGACCCTGGACTCTGGACTCTGCACTCTGGATGGTCATGGGGTGGTCAACTCAAATTGACTGCAGCTGGGGCCCCAAACACGAAGAACTTTTGCCATCGCACCCCAAAAACAAAGCCCCAAGTACGAGTGCCAACTTGTATTGTTAAGGGTGGGGGGGGGGTCTCTTGGTTTTGAAGTACTGGGGGCTGGGATTAGGCAGGGGTGGGGCAAAATATTGACGGGGGGAGGCCAAACTGTGGCATGACCATCGAAAATAATATGAAATAAATTCCAATAGAGCATCCGAAGAATGAGAAGTTGAGTGGGCTCGAGCTGAGGTCAATTGGGTATTGGAAGGGGGATGAGGATTGGGATTGGCCAAGATGAGTGGCCATACTGTGTGGAGGGCAAGGGAAGGGTCAGGTCGGGTCGGGTCGAGTTAGGCTTATAGGGCGGGCTGCAAAAGGGCCGGCGAACAACAAATCCGTACAAATTGAATAAGAACTCAATCTTGGCTACTGTGCGAACAACTTTCCTTGCAAAGGACCCGTGACCAAGTCGGAATGATAAAAACACAGGCACACGCCCAAGATGCGGAAAAACATAAAGTACAGGAGGAGTGGTAGAAACAAAGGGGAGACCACTTTCCCGACCGAATGATACTTTTCAACTTAATACACTGACCATGAAAATGGCGTCTATAATGTCAATCAAATATAAAAAACATGTATGAAAGAAATTCAGTAAGCCTTAGGAGTATTTTATCACATTAAGAGGTGTTCTATTTTTGGCATATTGTTCTGGATATAGAATCTATTCATTAAATTAACTTAGTGATATTCGCTGACTTAACCAGTGATTTTTATTGTACTATTTACTAAACTACAGTATTAAATAGTAAATATAAATAACAGGACTTGGTAATCAAAGCTATAATACAAAACATATTCAATTGCACATTACCTCTTCTGAAAACATTTGAATAAATATAATATTAGGTACCATGTAAATCATACATACCGAATACTTAATACAAAACTTATAAAATTGCAATATCTAATCAGGAAATATATGAATAAAGGTAGAAAATATTGGATATAATCTAGATCATATTTACTTTAAACATTAAATAAATGTAAAACAACTTTATATTATATTAACTATCATGGTTATAGTTGGATATTTCCATATTTAAAATAAAATTAAATAGTTTGATTGAATGAGAATTCTTGGGATTTACTACTGACAAAGTATCAGCATTGTAAATCAATGAGATATTCAAGATTTTATAAAATTAAAAGGTAATTTTTGGATATGACCTAGCAATATCATAATAAATTTGCCACCTTCCAGACGGAATATGCCCAAAAACGTTCCGATAGATGGGTACGAAAAGAAATTGAATTGAAATTCCTTGGCAATTGTTTGTGTATCATTATGGTCATCATCAGTGGCCACGACTTTGGACTGTGTGTTTGTTTGTTTGTTTGTTTGCGCCCGATGTTATTATTATGGCTATCGATGCAGCAGGCCCCGATGAATGGGCCGGGCTTTAAAGTCGGTCTTACTTGGTACCGCGGGCACGTAGCCATAACCTAACTCAAGATATGCCGGCTTTAAGGACGCGTATTTCGGGGTCTTGGAGTGGATGGTATGGGGGTTCCCCGCCCCCCATCGATTGATTTACCTTCTTCTCGGGTGTTCGGCCCTTGGCACTCGGCTTTGTCGGCCTGTCGACGCACGCGGCACTATTAATTATCATGTTAAAATGTAATTAATTAAAGATGTCGTCAACGTGCGTTTGCACATAACTTTCAATGAAAAGTTAATAAATTACATAGTGCCGAAAACGAAATTACAAACGCCATCAACGAGCCACGACAGCCGCAGCAACAAAAAAAATCCAAAAAAAAACCCCAACCAACAATGATAACAAATCAAACGAAAATGTTTAACCTGCCCCATTGACGACCACTGACGTTAGTATCTGTATCTCTGTATCTCTGTATCTGTATTCCCATTTGCCAAGGGGAGGGAAAAACCACAGCAAAACAAATTAATAAATGCATAATAAATATGCGTAATAATAATGACTAAAGAAAAATCAGAAACAATAAATATTATTTGAGTAGTGTCGCCCCGGTTTTGTTGGCCCACAAAAACCGAAGGCAAACCGAGGAATTAAAGGAGGATGGCGCCCCTGACATGTCATAAACGTTTATAAATGTTCATGTGCGTAAATAAAATCGTAACAATATTAAAACTGATGCGTTGTCGCTGTATTAAATAGATGTCTGCGGGGCCCTAGAGGGTCGGAAAACGGAAGAGTGGAAAAGTGGGGAAGTGGAAAAGTGGAAAAGCGGAAAGCGCGCTTTAAAATAATTTATCGCGTGCAATATTCACACACATGCTCAATACGTGCGCGAGTCCTCAAGTGCGTGACGCCCTCGTCCGCTCGGAATTTCCACCACCCCCATCCGATTTCCATCCCATTTTCCACCACCCCCCACCCCCCATTTTCCATGATCTTTGGCCCCGAGTCAAAGCGAACATTTGTAAGCAAGTCAGGCAATCGCTTGCCCAATTAAGTGCGATGGAGCACCGGCTGAGCAGCGAAACAACGAAACATCGGAACAACATACAACACACAACACACAGCATACAGCACACAACCCCTGAGCGGACTCATAAATGTTATCACAATGGCTAATTCGACAAAGTCAAAACACTCGGCACGCCGCCAGAAATCCACAAAACAGGAACACGCCTCCCCTCTTCGCAGCTCAATTAAAAGCGGCAAGCACATAAAAAGCTCCTTAAACTCCCAGACATTCACTTTGATTCAAAAACGTCCTTAAAGAGCGGTTGCACAGGGTTCCAAGACAATCACAGTAGGTAGATGTTATTTGTTTAGACCTATCATAGATGTCTTTTGTAATAATGTAATATAATATGATAATAACCACCAAAAACTTTAGGATTCTATTAACAAATTTGAAATATTTCAGAAGGGCATTTAAAATAGAGTCTTTAAAAATTTATTTCAATAAATCAGATAGATAATAATTCTTCTTTCTTTCTTTTGTAATAAGGGATGTGTTATGATATATGAATAAGCACCAGGATTGAACAATTGATTGATTAAAAAGTTTAAATAGATTTTTTTCAAATGTATTTCGATAAAGCAGATAGATGTTAATTCAGATAATATCTTTAGACATATCAGAGATTTTCTTTTATATTCAGGGTTATGATAATATATGATAATAAGAACCGAAACCTTTTATTAAAAAGTTTAAAATATTTCAGAGTAAACGTTTAGAATAGGGTCCTTAAAAATGTATTTATATAAAGCATAGTAATTCAGATATTATCTTTAGACCTATCAGAGATTTTCTTTTATAATCAGGGTTATGTTATGATATACGATAATAAGCACCGAAACATTTAGGATTTTTTTTTTAAATTCAAAATATTTCAGATTAAGCGTTTAGAATATGGTCCTTAAAAATGTATTTCGATAAAGCATGAAGATGGTAATTCAGATATTATCTTTCGACCTATCAGAGACTTTCTTTTATAGTCAGGGTTATGTTATGATAAGTGATAAGTGATAACAACCACCAAAACATTAGACTTTATTAAAAAGTTTAAAATATTTCAGAATAAGCATTCCGAATATAGTCTTTAAAAATGTATTTCGATGAAGTAATGATTTAACATTCTTATTCAATTCATTTTCTAACCTTTTTAATCCATATAAAACGAATGAATTTCATCTGCAAAACAAGCAAGCGTTTTCTATAAATCTAAACTTGTTATGCAGAGTGTATCTATATAGAAAACTGTTTCTATGAAATAATATCCAATTGACCTTCATTTTTTATTCAAATTTATTCCTGAACAACGGAGGATAAGAGTTATCGATATGATGCTGCACCAGAGAACACATATTCGCATTTATCTTGTCTGTGCATTTTGCCTCCTTAACTCTTTTCCTGTTTCTTTCGCTTTTGTTATTTGCGAATTTTGAGAAGTCACACCGCAGTTCAGTAAGAATCCAATGGAGAGCTACGAACCCTTTTGAAAGCACTCAAAATTATTGGTTAGTATCTATGAAGCTTAACATTTTACAGTTGGAAAAGATTTGAATGTTTATCATATTTGAATTAATCATATGTGTTTCGTTGCGTATTGCATATTAATTACATCAAGAAAGGCTCATACTAAAATTGAGTCATACATCAATCAGTTAAGGATCATACTAAAATGAAACCATACTTGAATTAAGTATACGTAAATACCTATAGGTATTGGTTAAGTAAGGATCATACTTGAATCAAATATGAAGCATGTATAAATCAAGTATGCAGCATGTATAGATCATACTTACCTTTAATTGATTTAAGTTAAATAACCTTTAAACCATTATATAATTTATACTTGGGGCAAACTTAAGTACTAGAATCAAATATGAATAAAGAACTAAATAAGTCCTTCATGAATAATGGATAATAATTATACTTAAATGAAGTATGGACCATACTAAAATCATATTTGAATTATGAATGGATCATACTTACATTTTTCGTGGGTGGTACTTGAATTAATTATGGATCATACTTTAATCGGTACCTAAATTATTATTCTATTACCTTTGATGCTAGCTTAACCAAATTGAGTTTATTTTGAGTGTTAAGTGAGTGTTAGAATATGAGAAAAACTTTTTTCCGTGCAGGGTCGAGTAGAAAAGCTATTTTTAGGGGGAGTGGGATGTACTGCGATGCGTTGCCGTTTATCAAATGCTTTGGAATGTTGTGTGATGTGTTCCAGACGCGTCGCGTTTATCTCTGACCCCTTTCTCCGACCACTTTATTTTTCGCCCCACACCGCCCACTTTCACCACCACCCCCCCTCGCTTTTGCGGCAGAGAAAAAGCGCAAATCAGCCACAATTGCCGCTGACAGACGCAAGCATCCTGCTTTGGCTTTGTGTGCGTCTTGTCACAGGACGAATGGCGTGTGTGCTGGTGTGAGTTGGTGTGTGCGAGGACCTCACTTTGTGACTGCCTTCAAATCCTCCTGTTTCCCTCTGTCTATGTGTGTGTGCGCTTGGCTTTGACATTATTTGTGCTGCAAGCTGACAGATTTTCGTTACGGCAGCATTAAATTGAATTTCGACATTTCTTTGCATGCATATCGAAACAGGCGACCACCACTTGTGCCCCTTGGAAAATCCAAACCCCACCCCCCTCCCCCCCTCGGGTGCATTGCGGGCTGGAAAATTTTACCTCAAAAGCATATGGTAGCCTAAAGAGCAAATATTTCCACAAAACCTTTAAATTCATTGTAAACAATGTATTCAGATTAACAGCTTACATACAAAAAATTATAAATGTCATAAACAAATCTTGCAAATGAAAATAAAACCACAAATTTGTTATATTTTTAATTTCCATTTACATTTAGTTATATTTTATTTTTTTATATTTTCTAAATGCATTTATCTAAGGCTGATGCTGAATATGTATATAAATAATTTGTTAGCTTTAAAGTTTCTTTTACAACACTACATACTAGTATTATACAAAAAATATTTGTTAGCTGTAAAGTGTATTTTACAACACTACAAACTTGTATTACTCTCTGCAAGGCTATAACATTGTTTAGCTTAAATTTTGGAAAAGGAAATTTTTATATAATTTTTTGTAAAATGTATAAACATGTCTTCAAAGTATCTGAAGTCCGTGTTATTTGTTTAAAAAAAAACTTTAAATAAACTACCTATTTATAAATGCAAGTATATAAAATGACAACAAGGACTAGACGAAATATTTAACTTTTGTATTTGATTTCTTAATTAAAAAAATGTAAACAATAGAAAGAGCTAACTTATAAAGCTGTTTTCCAATTTGTAATTCAACCTTATATTTTAAATATTTTAAAATTGAAACTTGTTCGATCTAAGAATAAGAACCATCTCGTATGCAGATGGCCAACTGAGATGAGTAAGTAATTTCAGGGCTCTTCCTTGGGATCCGCATCGCAGGCGGGTCAAACTGTTCCGTGGCCACCTTAAAAATTAATTTCTCACGTTTCACGTACAATTTGTATGGCCGGAAGCGTTTTCAATCCGTTGCGGTGGTGCGGGCGTCGTTTTCCCAGGACCTCCACCTGCACCACCACCTCCACCTCCAAAAAGCAGTTCGCTAATGAAGGTTTCATATTGCTCTTGGATCTGATGTGGCTGATGCTCTGGATGCTGTGGATGCCGCTGCCTGTTGTTGCTGCCTGTTGTGGCACGGCATTATAAGGGCACCCAAATCGCCGCACGTAGCAGCAGCTCAACTTCTCCGTCTCTCCCTTTAACGGGACTGCAGGCCAGACTCCAGACTCCAGACTCCGGACTTTGGACAACGGACTTTGGACTACGGACTATGGACTACGGACTCTGGACTTTGGAACACTTACACGGACATGCCAGGGGCAACGGCAGCATATCTTCTTTGGGGTCCATCAAGGGGTCATTTCAGAACTTTCTATCTAGCTGTAACACTTGTTGCCACCATTTTACTCACACACATTTTTACTCCCCCAGGATTAATTAATTTTAGATATCAGATAAGGTATTACTAAAGAATACAGCCAGAGTTTAGGCTTTTAGGGTGCCATTTCTTTCCTGTATATAAAAATTGGACTCCATTTAGATTAGTTAGGTTATTTCCTTTAAGGTGATACAACTACACTGCACCTTTGGGGCGTATAATCCCCAATCTTTTCTAAAAATAGAAATTTATTAAACTCAGTTAGCATACTTCCTGTAAATGGGTATACCTACTTTTTCGGCATATTAGCTTTCACTATAAGTAAAAAACAGATGTTCAGTATAAAGATCACAGATTTATAGGTCATACACACCATATTTTATTATAAAATAAAGGTGATAATGGAACTAATAACTCAAAAATAAATAATATCATATCATATCATATATTTGGTAGGACCAAAATAACAGAATTACTCGGAACTCCGATATGCAGCATCCATTTGACTGGACCCTCCGGAGTAGTGGGGCTCTAAAGCCCCCGGGAGCCCCCCTTTTTCGACCGCCCCTGACGCACGCACACACACACACACATATTTGTTTCGTATTTGGAGCGTGTAAAGTGATTTTTGTGCTGGTGTTGTTGTTTTTCGAATGCTGGTCCTGCTGCCGTTTGCTTTGGTTTCGTTCGGTTATTATTAGCTTCCACTGGGCTTCGTGTTCTTGGGATTCCCCCATTCTACCCACCATTCAATTCCATACCATCCCATGCCATACCACACCATACCATACCATACTATACCATTCCATTCCGTTGGCGTGTGTGTTTGTCCAAATTGCACAGGATTATGGGTCTTAATTTTATGATTGCTTCTTTAATCAGCCTCCGTAACTGCACGCCAATTACGTCCTGCTCCGTGCTAATTGTTTCTGTTTCTGTTTCTATTCCTGCTGCTATTTCTGTTGGCGTTTTTCTGGTTTCTGTTCTTGGACGAGGCCTTCCTTGGGTCTTCATTCCCATTCCCATCAACGACCCAGCCCCTCCTTTCCGTGGGGATATGTGCCTTGTAATCGATGTGTGTTATTTGCGATTAGTCGAGCACCAAATGAGTTGGACGAAAACGAAAACGGGATCGAGAACCGCACGTCACGTTTTTCGCCTTCAATGGAAGCCAGCGAGTTTACCTCCTCGGATTTGTCTTTCATTGGCGGTTGGAAAGTCGAGATGTTAGACCTAATATATAGGGGATTTCGAAAACTCTTTTAAATCTCATTTAATGTGTCCAAAAGTATGCAACAATAAATTTTAAGCTCAGATCAATAACAAAAAATGACTATCCTTTGCTCACTGCATACTTCAAGGCACTAAAAATGGTTTAAATGCCAAAAGATTTAAAAGAAACGAAGTTGTAGAACCAAAAATTATAAAGTTTGAGCCACCTACCTCCCCGTATTAATTTTTAATAGTCGATGAAAATGTTGCGGCATCTTTTGCAACCTGCAGAACATGGATATCTTTCAGCCTCAGATGAATCTATGATGAACCCTTTCCTTTTCCCACCCCAGCAAACTACATATAAGTGGTTAGTGCTTACAACCTTTCTAACTCGACAGTGGAATGATACATTCAATAATCAATCTAAATAAGAGTTTTTATTTATATCGGTGTTTAGAATGTAAAACAAATAAAAAGTGTCTAAAAGTATTCAGTTTCAGAAGGAACCCATCAAGCTTTCGTATTTAAAATATATTATCGCATACTTTTAGACACCTTTATTAAAAGTGTTTAAACTCAATTAATTTTTGCCTCACCCACCATTTTAATGAGTCCTTGCGGATTTATGATCTATTTTTTAAAATTAATGATTGAATGCTGTGTTATTAATTTCAGTTCATAAACCATAACATTTTTTTTTAATACTTTACCCTTTCCTATCCGTTCTATTCTATATTTTTTATTTATTTTTATTCGAAGTTATATTTTCCGATTAAAAGGTAAATGGATAAATATGATCACTGCGCACAAGTAATTCTACCAAAAATCATAAAAGAACCCCAACTTTTCCCATTTACATTTTAGTTCATGACCTACGCTTAATGTCCACTGTGCCTCTTCAGGATGACAACTGTTTCCCTGTGCACCTCGCCTCAATTTCGCCGAACAACAGAGCAATAAAATATTTTACATTCTTCAAGGCCGCAATAATTTCGCCCTGTGCCCCGGGATGCGGAATACCAACAGAAAACGAAAGGATTCGGGGAGTCCTTGGGGCGACACCCGCTAGTCAAAACTCCGCCACAAAGTAAAACTTGTGCCACAGGCCCTTTTATCGGAGCCCCTACTAAAACTCGGCGGAGAAGCCAAGTGAGAGCGGAAGAAAAGCCAAAATGGGTCCTCAGTTAATCAGATTATCCTTGCGGGCACAGGACATGCGAATGATGCACGGTAACAAAAATCATAAATCCTTTTTAAAAAATGTTCATAATTTGTAAAAAAAATTTAAATAAGTTGTAAAATGCCTAGAACTTAAGAGGAGCTTTTATTCTTTCTAAAAAAAAACTACAAAGTGGATACTATCACATGTTTATTGTAAATTATTAACGTCTACATGTAAACTAAATTTAGGTTTTAAACTGTACAATTCCCCATGTTCTCCAGGTTTAAACTTACTTTTAGTTTAACCTGCGGATAAGAAAACGGCCTTAGTCCAGCATTGTTGATTACTTAGTTTGACGACCTTTCCAGTTTATTAAAAATATTATTAATAATTCATTATTATGAAATACCTTAAGTTGACTTAATTTAATGTGGATTTATTTCCTGTGTGGCCCACCCAAAGATACATGTTAGCCTTTGAGGTCCTGTGTCCCGAATCCAACCTCAACTAATTATAACTTTGATGCAGTTCGTCCAAAACCTTTGAAGCCCTTACGCGTGTTTCGCGTATTTTGCGTTTTCAGTTTCGTCGTCAGTTCCACAGCGACGGCAACCAAGGACAACGCCGCTGTAAAAGGTCCTCAAAGGGGCGGTGGGCGGAGTGGGTGGGCAGAGTGGGGGAGTGGCAGGACCTCCGCCTCATCAGCTGACCTGGCAGCTCCAGAACCGAGCGCTTTTAGGCGATTTTCCTGGCAAAATCATGTGCATCCAAAGGCTTCGAGAGTCATTAAGTTTATTAAGTGGGCGAGCAGATAACCCAAATGAGTGCATGCCAAATGAAAGCCAACGCAATTTGCACTCATATCGCACCCAACCCCCACGATTTTTCAGCACTGAGAAAAACTTATGTTAGGTTTCTAGGTTTAATAAAATCAAAGGAGAAGAAAGATATTTTACAGAAAAGAGAAATATATTAAAACAAGTTTGAAATAATATTTTTAAAATTAAAAGACCATTTCACCATTTAAAAAACGGATCATAAAATAATAACTTTTTTAAAATGAAATGTCAAAAAATAAATCTTTCTTAAAGTGATGGGGGTGATAGCAATTGAAGCAAGCTGCTCAAAACTGTCGGTCCTTTGGCTGTACGCCTTGATTTGGCTAAACTATGACTGAAAAACCACTAAAAAATTAGATTTTTTGACCAAAATCTGAATCCCAAAAAAAACCGAGCTACCCCCTTACAAAAAATGAAAAAATGTGTCAAAAAATAAATCTCCCTTAAAGTGATGGGGATCGATAGCAATTGAAGCAAGCTGCTCAAAACTGTCGGTCTTTTAGGTGTGCGCCTTGATTTGGCTAAACTACGAGCGAAAATACAACTATAAAATGAAGATTTATAATATAAAATTAAATTTCTGATTTTTTTTGTAAGGTTTGAATACCTACAAATATAAAAAGTAGATACTAAATTTAAACCTAAACAAGTTTAAAGATGGAATGTTTTCAAACTAGTTCTTAAAAAGAACTGTTGCTGTATCTATTTGAGATAAAATCCTTAAAATTACATTAAATTGTATATAACACATATCATATTGTATGTAATACAAATTTATATATAGTTTTTTCCAGTGTACGTATTCAAATAGCTCATGCTCGGGGAAAAGTTTCCCCAAGAGCCCAAAAGTACGGGCGAAAAGCAGGAGAAGGGAAAAACAGGGAAACGGAGGAGATAACAAACAAATTGCCAGTGCAATTGCAAACTTGAGATTATCGCCCGCCTTCGGTGGCCGCATTACTCGTACTTAACTTTACTTAACTCCACTTTGGCTTACTTAACTTTGCATTGAAGTGCCGGAGAAACAGGAGGCATTGCAAAATGCAATGGCCTGCTTATCGCAGCGGCTGATGCAAAAATAACTTCCATTGTTGCCCAAGAAACTTTTAATGGCTATAAGATGAGCGCCGACATCGGTGACCACAATTAATCTCAAAACTTTACAGTCGCCCAAGGATGAGATTGAATCTTCCCGCGTACTCGATTGGCATCTTTCGATAACGATGGGCGATCAAAACGCTCACGGCTGCCTGATATGGCACTCATAGCTACTAAAGTATGGTTCACACTACCTCTATATGCATTTCTGAAAGCAGTGCTGTCAAACATTTTATTATAAAAAATGTATATTTATTTCTTTAAAACTCATAACTCATGCTTATCTGAATATCAATAAAGCTTAAACTATATTTACTTAGACAATGCATGGTAGAAGAAGTGCAATGCTTTTGACTGTTAATTTGTAATAATATTGTACTTTTCCATTTAATTATTAACATTAATTTAATAAAATAAATTAATTTAAACTATTTTCTTTCCATAACATTGAACTGAGACGTTGGCCTCGTTTAGCAGAACGACATGTTACCTGATCACTGATGCAATTCTTACGATAGTTCTGCTAAACGCACATAATTACTAATCATGTTGCAAAAGTTCTTTCATGATGATCAGTAAAAAAGGAGCGCAAAAATAGTGCGCTACCTTTTCGTGATACATAACACATTGCTGCTGGCATGCATAATTGAGTGAAATATCAATAAGAACTAACAGAAACCATGAAGTAAGTTAAATTCTTTAAAACTGTTTAGGCTTTTTTTGATTTTTACATGTCCACGATTGCTGTGTGTACTGCTACAGTTGCGGTAACGATAACTTTTTAAAAACGCCATTTTAATTTTAAAAACATTTGTTTATTAAGTGATTGTCAAAACCTTACCATAAGCTTAATTTAAAAAGACATTTAAATTGCATTGTGGAGTTTTTCGTGTAAAATGTTTTACTTTTTGATCTTATTTTAAAATCGTTGTTTGGTTTGGATATTTGTAAATATAACTAAGTCATTTAAAAATTCGAAAAATTGTGTGATCACACTGCATCTCAACCAGAAATCGATAGCCGATAGATAATAAAAGGCAAGCCCGATAGCCGATAGCTTCAGAAATAAATAAATATCGAACTCCAGCACGTGGAAATAAATATTGCTGAAAAACAACGCAATTTGCGACGAAAAGAAGCCACAACAGACCCATTCCCAACATGGAGTTAGAGAATATCAAGGCGGACGCATTCGAGCCGGCGAAGCGGGCGCCCAAGCGCGGAGCCACCGGTGGTGGGCAGCACGACGTGGAGATGCAGGTGGACGAGGCCACCGGCATCGAGGGCCAGGTGCTGGAATCTGTACGAGCCTCGGCTCCGCCCAAGGCCAAGCGGGCCAGGAGCGAGCTGCGCAAGGTGTCGGTGCCGCCGCACAGGTACTCCTCGCTGAAGGAGCACTGGATGAAGATCTTCACGCCCGTGGTGGAGCACATGAAGCTGCAGATTCGCTTTAACATGAAGGCGCGCCAGGTGGAGCTGCGCGTGGGCCCCGAGACGCCGGACATTGCCAACCTGCAGCGCGGAGCGGACTTTGTGCGCGCCTTCCTCTGCGGCTTCGAGGTGGACGACGCCCTGGCTTTGCTGCGGCTGGAGGACCTCTTTGTCGAGTCTTTCGAGATCAAGGACGTGAAAACGCTGCGCGGTGACCACCAGTCTCGTGCCATCGGTCGTCTGGCCGGCAAGGGTGGACGCACCAAGTTCACCATCGAGAACGTTACCAAGACCCGCATCGTGCTAGCCGACAGCAAGATCCACATCCTCGGCAGCTACCAGAACATCCAGCTGGCACGTCGGGCGGTCTGCAACCTCATCCTGGGATCGCCGCCCAGCAAGGTGTACGGCAACCTAAGGGCCGTCGCCTCGCGCCTCTCGGAGCGCATGTGATCGGGGGATTGGGAGTTGAGATGGAGAAGTAGTTGCATCTTTTTTTTAGCATAAGCAATAAATAATAAATATAACATGTATTCATACATTTACAATATACACACATAAACACGGGAATGACTGGATAACTAGAGCTTGGTCAGGATGAGCAGCAGAAGCATGAAGAAGGTGACTGCCGCCAGGACCAGGATGACGCACATCTTGCGGTTCTTGCGCTGATACATCTCGGCCTTGTGCAGCTGGCGCAATCCCTCCGAGACGCGCGTCTGCGTCTGTTCCACATTGTAGTCGATGCGATCGAGCACGGTGCCCTGTTCCTGGACCATGTGGCCCAGGTCCTTGAAGATGTCGTTCAGGTCGTAAATGGACTTGACTATCTTGGTGACCTCCTGCTCGCGGTGTTGCGCCACCCGTGAGTTCTCCTCCTCGAAGAGCAGCAGCTGCTGTTGGGTCATCCGACTGGCCGGCGGCCTCTGGAAGTGGTCATCGATGGCCTGATCGTCGTCCTCGAACAGGTAGCTATTGCCATTGCTGCCCTTGCCCTCCGCCGGCGGCTGCAGGAAGTTGTCAAAGGAGTCGACAAAGTTCTCGACGCCCTGGTCGCCCAGTTCCACATTGGTGAAGACATCGCCGGCGCCGCCGCCGTCATCGAAGTACTTCTGCGAGCGCTCCTCGCGGGAGTTGAGCTGCAGCAGGTAGGCATTCTGGCTGGCCCGGAACTTCACCGTCAGCTCCTGCAGCTGGAGCAGGGCGCAGTGCACCGCGTTGGCGGTCAGGCACTGCTCCACCTTGGTGCCCACGCCGATGCTGGAGCGCACGCACTGGATGTGCCGGTGCGTGGAGGTGATCAGCTTGGAGACGATCTGGCTGAGCACCTCGATGTCGCACTCGTCGTCCCGCTGGTCATCGAAGGCGGGTCGCAGCAGGTGGCGGGCGTGCAGGGAGCCCAGTTCGTCCAGCTTCGGCTTGATCCTGCAGGTGGGAGTGAGTGAGTGAAATCTACCATGTAGCTTGGACTACCGATTACCCACTTGGACATGGTGTACTGCGCCTCCTCGAACTTGTCCAGCCAGGCGGGCGGTGTGCCGTAGTCGTCCTGCAGCTCCAGACCCTCCTCCGCCTCCCGCACCGAGTGCTTCAGCAGGCGCTCCGCATCACTGCCCCTCTGCAAACCCAATCACGAAAACAACATATGCTTAATCACAGACCCACTTTGACCCCAGACTACGGACTTACCCTGTCGTCGTAGTGGCTCCGGTTCTTGGAAGCATTGTTGCGCATGATGACGAACACCTCCGTCAGGTTGCGGGACGTCATCCTGGCTGTCAACTCCTGATTTCTCGAGGAGATCAATAATTTGAAAATTTCCGATTGGAGTTCTGTTTCTATTGGGATTTGCAGTATGCCCGCAGCTTGACCCGTTTGAAATACCATAAGTGTGGTCACACTAGCAGTATTTTTGGCGCTACTATTTTAATTTAATATAATTTATTTAATTTTAATTCATCTGATGGTTGATTTGGCTGTTGGTCACAAACATCACTGGCGTATTGACCAAATACTTCGATTGAACCATCTCCACCACTTTCTGGATAATTGATTTTTGTTAATGTTTTTTGTTAAAAAGGGGCCAAAATATAATTTCGCATTTTACTTGAGGGGTAACATCATGTTTTCTGCGAAAATGGACAGAAATGAAAAAATCCCAGGCTTAAACGCCAATGGATTGGAAATTAAACTACGAGCTTAAAGAAATATAACACTCCTCATACTGATTATTATTATAATTACTATGATATTTTAGGGCGGACAATTTTAGTCAACAATACTCATTTTCTTTAAGGTTTTTGAATCGTAGTTTAGCTAAATCAGACTGACTGTTTTGAGCAGCTCGCTTCCAATGCTAACGACCCACATCACTTTAAGGAAATTTATTTTTGACCAATTTTCGCATTTTCTATAATATGGTACATCAGGTTTTTTGAAAAAATCCAAAAGTTTTTAACTTAACCCCTGACGTTTTTTTACATACAAAATAAGTCCAACTCCTTACCCAAGGTAAACGTAAAATCCAATTCTTATATACATATGCAATAATACATCTTTAAGCTTATTTACGTTTTGTGCAATAAAGAAAATCAAGAACAGATAGCCAGTACTCACTGTATTGTTTTGTTTTCTTAGCAGTGACTGCCATCCAGACCAGTGACTGGAAACGGGTCACGGCTGAAAACTATCGCCCATTGAAGCATATCGATAGTGTGCACTACCTGAAATCGATTGCTTGTTGGGTAGTTTGCACCTCCCCCTGATATCGATTGCCACAATTTTATTTCATTTTAAAATAATTCTTTGATTTAAATTCGCATTGTACTGGCAATTGGCAGGGTCGTTACAAACGGAAAGTGCGAATATCGGAGAGTGCGAGTGCAGGGGAACCAGTCTGGGTGTCGTAACTCCAGGCGGAGTCACAGAATGACCAGTGCGGAGAAGGATAACAACGGATTATCCTGATCCTGGACTCGGACTCCCGAGTGCAGTTGTGTGCGTGCCCTGCGTGCGCCCCCGCGAGTGCGTGTGTCTGTGTGTGCAGTGTGTGTGCCAGTGACGACATTGACCCGCCCCCGCCCACAACACACAACCCCCTCCGCCCCCGCAAACACCAACCCCTTCGCAGGGAAAATGTGCCATGCCATTGCTGTTGTTGTGGCTTTGGTTGTTGTTTCTAGGCTAACTTAGGCGGGGGAGCACTAGAAAAGTCAAAGCCGAGAAAAAAAACCATGTTCAATCGCCAACCGAGCGGAGGAGCTGGACCCAGTGGCCAGGGAGCGGGCACCAGCTCGCAGGCAGCTCCCGCCCCACCAGCCAATGCAGCTGGAGGAGGAGGAGGAGCATCTGCATCTGGATCTGGATCATCCGGTTCTGGATCATCACAACCGCCTAGCCAATCGCCCGATCTCTACCTGCGCCCGCTGCCCTTCCTCGACGCCAAGTGGCTGCGCGCCGATCTCATCGCCTCCCTGCGCAACGCCGCCGATGGCTCCGTGCTGTGGAACCACCTGATCCAGGACTGTGAGCTGGTCTCCTCGCCCACCGCCCCCCTCCTGAATGCCCGTGGCCAGCTGTCCTACCTGGGCGACGATGGCAAGCACTACTGCGGCGCCCAGCAGCTTAAGTGCTCCTGCTGTCAGCCGGAATACTGTGGTCCACTCTCCGCCTGCAACTGCGATGGCTGCCGACCCCTGGACTCGGACACGGCCATCAAGAAGCTCACCACCCAGGCCGCAGCCCAGCAGGCGGCCCATCTTAGCCAGGCCACCGATATGGTCCTTAGCGGCTGGCTCTGGAGTCAGCCGCCATCGCAGCAGGCGCGCCTGGACTGCCAGCGTTCCATGATCTCTGAGCTGCAGGAGCTGGCCTTGCGCGCAGCCGGCAACTGCTTGTCCGCCCAACATCTTCGCCAGCAACTATTTATCTACGAGCGCTACTTTGTCGCCCTGAAGAGAGAGCGGGAGCGGGAGCGTCCGCCCGCGACAAGCACACAAGCGGTGCCGGCCAGCAACACCGCCGCCACCGCAAGCACCGCCATTGTCGCCGCCACCAATGCCATCAATGCAGTGGAGCCCCAGCCGACGGAGCAGCCCGAGCACGGAGCCCTCGGCTTGGCGCGAGTGGCCACCCGGGCCGCCCTGAACTTTAGCTTCGCCTTCCTGCGGCGCGCCTGGCGCTCCGGCGAGGACATGGAAATGTGCAGCGAACTGCTGAGCGAGGCGCTGGCTTCTCTGCAGGAACTGCCGGAGGCCACGCTCTTCGATGCAGCCGTCGTCTCGTCGCTCTGGCTGGAGGTTATGGAGCGCTCCATAAAATTTCTGCGGCTGGTGGCGCTCGGTGATCCGATGGGTGGTCGTTGTACTGCACCACTTAACGATCGCCACACAGCACTGTGCCTGCTCCTGGAGCTGGGCGTCCAGAAGGGCACGCTGGCTGCCACGCTCGAGTGCGTTGTTTTGTTGCTGATGCTCTGGGAAAAGGATCGCGCCGGCAACGACAACCGGGACATGCCGCGCAAGACAGGCGCCCCGCTGCAGCGCATTCTGCTGCGCTACCAGAAGATTGGAGCCACATCGAAGGGAGGCGGCCTCGTCGGCGGAGAACCTGCTCCAGTGGCCAGTGCCACCGAAACCTTCCTGCGCTTTCTCTCGCTGCCCAAGAGCAGTGCGGCCATTGTGGACCTACGTCGCGCCGCCGTCGTCATCATTTCTCACCTGGACCGGATGGTACAGCCGCTAGTGCCGCGCTGCCTGCTCCGCGGCGGACACGCCCCTGCCGCATCGTCCAGTTCGGCACCCCAGCAGCGGGTCTATGCCCTGGGCTGGCCATCGCTCTCCAAGGATCAGCAGGGATTCAGCGCTGAGCCGGCGCTGAGCTGGAGTGGAGAAGCAACATCGGTGCCCACGCTCAACTGCCGCTTCCAGATCAAGCAGGTGGCCTGCTGCGAGAGCCAGATGCTCCTTCTCAGCGAGGAGGGCAAGCTGCACACCTGGCGTCTGGCCAAGCCGGAAGCGGAACCGCTGCCCATGGAGGAGGTCGCTCACGAGGTGTTCATCAGCATCGCCGGCCACTGCGAGGGTCGTCACTTTCTGGCCATTGATAGCAACCGTAAGTCGAAGAAAAAGGCTACCCAGGAATGGATTAAGCTGCTTTGAAGCGCATGTTTAGATATTATATTCTATCCGTTTTAACTAGCATGTTATAGGGTATTAGAAGGCATTTGTTGACTTAGCAGTACTTGGAAAAGAAGGATTCATACTATATAATCGGATCGATCAAATTATTATTTACCATATATCGCTTAATATCGCTATTCAGTAACTTAAGATTATATACATTGTCGTAGGTATGCACCATAGTGTAAAGATTCTTGAAAATCTACTTTACTGTTGCCATGTCTGGAATATTGTGTAAATAATCCTACGAAAGGCACTCCAATTTCTGTCTTACGATGCATGTACAAACATTTCTCTTGGGAAAAACATTTGTTAACAAATGGTTTCTATAATTATTTGTTTAAAATATTTAATTTTAAAAGCTTTGATCACCTATGGTGCCAAAGAAGATATAAACTTGCAAACGATATTTATTTTTATAAGGAAATTATTGGAAGTTCGCTAAGGACCCTTATCTGTCCTGATAAGTTTCGAAAGAAAAGTGTAGCATGCTTTTTAGCGTTATCAAAGGTTTAGTTAGTAGGTGGGTAGAAACTATAAAATGAATTATTAACTTAAGATAACAATGCACTATTCCTAATCCCAATCTCCTTACTCCTTGCAGACAATGCTTACTCCTGGGGCACTGGAGAAGATCACCGACTGGGTCATGGGGACACGCATGCCCGCGCCGTGCCCACCAAGATTGCTGCCCTGGAACAGCACTGCGTCCAGTCCGTCTACTGCGGTTGCTCCTACAGCGCGGCAATCACCTGCGGCGGGAATCTGCTGACGTGGGGACGCGGAACGTATGCCCGCCTGGGCCACGGAAACAGCGATGATCGCTGCCTGCCTACTCTAGTGGCGGCGCTGGCCGAGCACATGGTGGTGGACGTGGCCCTGGGCAGCGGCGATGCCCACTCATTGGCTCTCACATCTAAGGGATTGGTGTTCGCCTGGGGCGATGGTGACTACGGCAAACTGGGCAATGGCAACTGCAACGGCAGCCTCCAGCCGATTCTTGTGGAATCACTACCCCGGGTGCAGCGCATCTTTGCGGGCTCCCAGTTCTCGGTGGCTCTGAGCAGCGAGGGTCAGCTCTTCACTTGGGGCAAGGCCACCTGTCTGGGCCACCAATTGGTAGAGCGCAGTGTCCAGGGTTGCAGTGTTCCGCGTCTCGTCACCAGTTTGCAGGTTAGTTATTTTCAGGATCCATATATGCTCCTATCTCACTCTCTCATCTTTGCTTTCAGCACAAACGCATCGTGGACGTGGCCGTGGGTGTGGCTCATTGTCTAGCGCTCTCCAGCAGCGGGGAGGTCTTCGGATGGGGCCGTAACGACAGCCAGCAAATCTGTCCAGCCTCCGTGTCCAGCGAACCGTTGTTGCGGACGCCCATCCTCGTGGCATTGCCTACGCTTCCGGCCAGCGGAATCGCCTGCACCAGCGCCCAAAGTCTGGTGTGGACCCAGAGCTCACAACAGGGTGTGCCGCTGCGCGCCCCCTTTGTCATCGATTTAGGGGAGCCCACGTTTCGCCTGCTCGACCAACTGCTGAGCATGTGCAGCAGTCAGGACAACCGGCAGACTCCAAATCAGGAAAGCGAGTGCATCGCCGTGGCTTGCCTCAACCTGATCCGCCTCCAGCTGCTTGCTCTCATCGCCAACGGAGTTGAGCCACGCCAGGTGGGCCTCGCCAGTGGCAGTCGTCTCCTCGGCAGCCTGAAGACGCGTGTCCTCGGGTTGGCTGGTGGCAGCCAAGTGCTACGCACAATCCAAGTAGCCGCTCAACAGGCACTGCAGGTAAGAGGATTTGCATTTAGGTTAAGTTAGTTTATTGAGAGTCCAACTAGTTTTCATGAACTAATATAAACCTTATGTTACCTTTCATCATAGGACGGTTGGAGTGTCCTGCTGCCCACAGCAGCGGAGCGTGCCCAGACGCTCACCTCTCTGCTGCCCTCGGAACCGGGACAGGCGTCCTCCGCTGGCCACCGCTTCATGACGGACCTCCTAGTCAGCTCCCTGATGGCCGAGGGCGGATTGGAATCGGCGCTGCAGCACGCCATCCGCCTGGAAAGCAGCTCCTGCTCCGCGGACTGCGGTGACGGCGTCCATTTGCCTTTGCTGCAGTTGATTACACGACTGCTAGGCAACAACGCCGCTCTCTCGCAGACACGACTCTCGCCCACTTTGGGCAAGCAGCAAGAGAAGGAGGAGGAGGAGCGCGAGCAGCACCATCAGGAACCGAGTACCAGTCCCAGCTTGAGTCTGCTGCACCGCTTCCAGCGCCTGCTGCTGGCCCACATTCACCAGGCGGAGCCCGAGGAGGAAACCACTGGTGCCGAAGCGCTATTGTTGCAATACCTACATGCCCTAATCCCTGCCTGCGTGAGCACTCTGCAGAAGGCCCACGAATTGGCGCTGCAGTGTCGGGAGCCGGGCGAACATTCCCTAAGTCATCAGGTGGGTCATCTGGGTCGCGTCCTCCAGGCGGACATTTCAGACGCCCTGCTGCACGAGCTGCTGGTGGGCCTGGTGCTGCTCAAGCGCGATCGTCCCCAGTGTCTGGGTGGTCTGCGTTGGGCGCGCCTGTTCCTGCCCCTGCTTCGCGTCCTGGACAGACTCAATCGAGCCCTTGGCGAGGGAGAGCTGCGCGACGGCGACGACATGGGCTGGCCCGGCATTATTTGTCGCGGTGGACCCAAGGGTGGACCACCGCCGGCCGATCCCGAGACGCACTATGTGCGCCGAGCGGACATGGAGAATTTACTGCTCGACGGCAGTCGCATCATCATCCTAGCTGGCTATGTCTGCGATCTAAGCGGATATAAGTGAGTAAACTCGGGCAGCTTAAGCTCCAAACACAATCATGTCTTCCTTTTGACAATCACCCTTTGCAGCTGCGAGTCAGAGACGCTACGAAGCATTTTAGATGCGGGCCTAGGCAAGGATCTTACGGCCGAGATGAGCAACCACAGGAGCGCCATGGAATACATCCTTCAGCACCACAAGCTGGGCAAATACATGGCGCAGGCTAGCAACGAAGAGAAGGTAGGGTCTATAAAAAAATGCAATATTCTTTGACTAATGATTTAATTTTATATAGACATCGGCGCCTGGACCCAGCCGTCTCACCCACTTTAGTTCGGAGTGCGCTCTGGCGCAGCTGCTTGGCCTGGTGGCAAACCTGATGTGCAGCGGACCGGCCCTGCAGCCGGCTGAGCTGCAATGCCGCCAGCTGGACAAGTCCAACCTGCTAAGCGGTGGCCTACAGCTGCTCCAGCCGAGCAATCCGTTTGACGAAGAGAAGGGAGAGGCGCGCAGCAGCCAAAGTTGTCACAGCACGGCGGGCAACACGCCCACAGAGCAACCGCCCCCGTTGCCGCTACAACAGCAACTGGCTCCGGGACGTGGCAAGTCCCAGCTGCAGCAGCGGGCAGATGCTTTCATCAGCGGCCTGGCAGAGGCCCGGCTTTCCGAGCCGCCGGTGGCCGCTTGGCTGGCGCTCACCGAGCGCTACTGTAAGGCGCATAACTTGATGTGGCACCAGGAGTTCGCCACGGAACATCCCGTCCAGGAGCTGGAGCGCTTGCTGAGCGCCGTGCTCATCCGGCACCAGTATCTCGGCGGTTTAGTGCTGAGCGCACTGGAGACGACAGAGTCGCCGCCGCCACGACAACTGGGAGAAATCATTAGGCTGGTCCACCAAGCCAAGTGGTCGGTGGTTCGCACACGGCAGCAGCTGAACCGCAGTTACAAGGAGGTGTGTGCCCCCATCCTGGAGCGCTTGCGCTTCCTGCTCTACGAGGTTCGACCGGCGGTCAGTCCACAACAGCGTGGATTACGCCGCCTGCCCATTCTGCAGCGTCCGCCGCGCTTCCGCATGCTGGTCCGTCGTCTCCTCCAGGAGCTGCGTTCCTCGCGGCAGCCGGCTAAACCGGAAGATCTGCTCAATGCCACTATTCAGCAGGAGCAAGAGAAAAAGCCCCAGGCTATGCCCAAACAGGAGCTAGAGGAACAGGAAGAGGAGGAAACGTTGTTGCGACGGCTGAATGAACGCCAGATCCATGGCGAGGGAGAGCTGGACCCGGGGCTCATGCAGGACATTGTGGACTTTGCTCTGCAGGACAGCTGCGACGTAGAGACGGCGCGACGGGCCATGTACTGCCAGATGCAGAGATACCAACTGAGGCTGGCCGGTCTCCAGCTTGTCCAGCAACTTCTGGAACTGCATGGCCTGTTGGATGCAACGCAGTACAGTCTGCTAAACGGTTTCCTCGGACTACACTTGAAAGCCACATCCGCCGAAAGAGGAGGAGGATCTGCGGGATCCGGGAGCTCCCTGCATGTTCTTGGCCAGCTGAACATGATAAGTGCCTACCAGAAGGCCAGACTACTGCTGGCACAAGCCCGCGTCCTCGACTGGGCGGTCCGGGAGCTGCGTCGTCTGGTTAACCAGGAGCAGCAGGGCCACGCCCGCGGCAAGGACAGCACCAATCTGGGCACCTATGTCCTCGTGAAGCGCTTACCGCGTGCCCGCTTCCTCTTGAGCGTGTTCGGACTGCTGGCCAAGGAACTGGGCCCCAACGAGCTGGGCCTGCTCATCAACTCCGGCCTGTTGGGCACCGTGCTTGGATTGCTGGCGCAGACGGGCGGCGAGGGCGTGACCGGTGGTCAGATGCACGGCGAACTGAGTATCCTGTATGAAGACAGCGTGCTGAAGCAAAAATCCAGCAAAGCGCAGCTCAGTGGTCCCGATCTGGCCAAACTCATGAAAATCGGCACCAGGATTGTGAGGGGAACGGACTGGAAGTGGGGTGACCAGGATGGCAACCCACCCGGCGAGGGGCGCATCATTAGTGAGGTTGGAGAGGACGGGTAAGTTCTGAGACACTGATTCCTGCATCTAATTTCCCAACTTATTCGTTTTGCTTCTTTTTTTCCAGATGGGTGCGTGTGGAATGGTACACGGGAGCCACCAACTCGTATCGCATGGGCAAAGAGGGCCAGTACGATCTTCAGCTGGCTGACAGCGCTCTCAATGTTGCCTCACCCACGGAACCCGAGCGGGAGGATGTCTCCGGTAGCGAAGCCTCGCCCAGCAGCGATTCGCATCCATCGAAATTGCTGCGCCACTGTGCCGCCAAGCTTCTCCAGATCCTGGCCGTCGGAAGTGGACTGCACGGTGCTCAGCTGGATAAACACGCACTGCGCGGCATGACCAGCATGTTCCGGGCCATCATTTACCCCAAACCATCGATGTCCAACATCTCTCATTCGTTGGGTTGGCTGAACCTGGGCTTTATTCGAGCCATTTCTGGTAAGTGTCTTTCGTGTAAATATACTTTTTAAAAATGAATTCCATGAAAATCTGTTCATCCCTCCCAGGCGATTGCCCGCGTCTTTGCCTGGAGCTGAGCACCCCGGGGTGGTTGAGTCACTACCTATCGCTTCTGGAGCAGCCAGCGGGCAATGAGGCTGGCGTCTATCGGCAGCTCCACTGCCTGCGCCTGCTGCAGTTCATCCTGGCGCAGTGGGGTGTCGAGGAGGAGCCACGGATGCCCGCCCTGGTGCACCAACTGTTTGCCACACTGGGACGCATCGCGCTCCACTGCCCCGGTGATGCCAGTCTGCTGCCCACGGCCGAGGGCAAGGCGCGCGTCCTGCTCACCGCCTCACATTCGGGCAGCGTGGCCGAGGAGCTGGTGGCCCTATTGCGCCGCCTGCACACGTTACCCTCTTGGAATCCTGTCATCAATTCCTTCCTGGCGCAGAAACTTTGCGTGGCCGCCGAACTTCTGGCAGAGCAATCGCCACACTCCACGTCGCTGGACAGTGAACAGGTGTTCGTGCTGGGTGTGCTCGGCGCCATGGGTGGCCACGATCTGCGGCCCCGCGTGGGCCTCCACTGCTTCCACGAAGGTAGCCACATGGTGATCGCAAGCTTCACGCCCAAGGGACGATGTCTGCTGGCGCCCGGCGGTGTGGGATCTGGCGTGGGATTCGTGAAGGTGCAACTGCCGGCGGTTATGCCCCATTTGGATCACAGCGTCTTTAGTCTGAGTCGTCTGCCGATGAACGAAATGCTACTGAATGCCTGGACAGTGCTGCTCTATGGACCAGCACCGGAACTCCGGGACCTGCCCAGCAGCCCGGATGGTCGCCTGGACTTGGCCCTGCTCCGGGCCCAGCAACTCCAAATGGCAGTGCTGCATACGAATGGAGTGCTATATCGCCACCAAGTAGCTTTACGGCGCATCCTCAAGCAACGTGCTCCGGGCAGCATCTATGCATCCGCCGAGGAAACGGACCGAAGCGTCCCGGATTCGCAGCAGCAGCCAGTGGAGCAGCAGGAGCCAGAGCAGCAGCAGCTGTCTACAGGAAGTAGTCAGGAGTCGCAGCTCTTGATACAGTGCATCCTTTTGCGAGCCACCCAGGCATCGCCAGTGAAAGCCTGCTACAGCTACATGGATCTAGCGACAGCCGCCCTCAACTGCATCCAATCTCTGGCCACTCAGGCTCACCAGGAACTGAGCGAGGGTGGCAACGTCGCTCCCAACGCCCATTCCCTGTCAACACCCCCTCAACCGACGATGGTGCACGGAGTGCCGGTCTACAATGTGGCCAAGAAGGAGCAGAAGCCTCCGGAGCAAGTGGAGACCAAATCCAAGTGGCCGGCAGCGGCCACCGATGCTCAGCTTATTGGGCAGATTATGGAGATGGGATTCACCCGTCGAACCGTGGAATTCGCCCTCAAGCAACTGTCGCTGCAGGCGGAGATCATGCCCACACCCGAGCAAATAGTGCAATGGATCTTGGAGCATCCGGACGTGTGTGCCAACACCATCGAAGAGGATACGCTGCCACTGGCGTCTTCGAACTCGTCGCACGATCCGGAGGCGGATTCGGATAATGAGTGTCCTAGCTCGGATTCAACGACCTCATCCTCATCGTCCTCCTCCTCCTCCTCGGATACCGTAGAGGGTCAGCCGGTGGCCGCCAGTGCAGCCTCTCTTCAGATAAAGTTCCAGACTCGCAAGGATTTCCAGACCGCAGATCTCTACGCCTTGTATGTGCGCGGACTGGTTCGCCCGGGAATGACGGTGCGTTGCTGTCGGGACTTTGAGGAGATCAAGCAGGGCGACATGGGCACCGTACTCATTGTGGACACCGAGGGACTTCACGATCTCAACGTCCAAGTGGACTGGCGCAACCATGGCAGCACCTATTGGGTGTGCTTTGTGCACATTGAACTGGTGGAGGCGGCCCTGGCCCAACACCAGCCCCGTCCCCCGCCCATCGCGGTTGGTGCACGGGTGAGGCTGCGCGCCTCAGCGCTCCGATATGGATTGCTGTGTCAGCTGCGTCTGGGCAGGGCGCAGGGATCGACGGCCATTGGTGTGGTGAGTTCTGTGCGCAGCAAACAGCTCACTGTAGACTTTCCGGACCTGCCCGCCTGGCAGGGTCACATCAACGAGGTGGAACTGGTGGCCCCGCTGCCCACGTCAATGAACAACCCTTTCTTGGGCGATACCTGCAGTCCAGCGGCGGCCAGCGATCTCATCGAGGATTGGTCGCGATGCATTCGTTCGCTAACGGTGAGTTCCAATGAGGCAGCTGCCAAGCATTTGCTTAATGGCAGCAACCAGCCGTGGCAGAGCTGCTCCAGCGGTCCCTGTCGCCATTGGATCCGCCTGGAGCTGCATGACCGCATCCTCGTCCACAGCCTGACCCTTAAGGTTAGCCCCGAGGATCACTCGCACATGCCATCGCTGCTGGAGATCCGCGTGGGCGAATGCATCGATAGCCTCAAGGAGTACACCTGGATCCCGGTGCCGGCGGGTGCTAGTCGAGTGCTGCTCATGCAGCACGTGCCAACGTACTACCCCTGGGTGGAAGTGGTGGTCAAGCAGTGCCAGAACAATGGCATTCAGTGCAAGGTACACGGCATCAAGTTCGTGGGTCGCCGCCAGCAACCGGATCTCCACCACATTCTGGCCAACGCCCAGTTTCTGGCCAGCGAATACGGCGGCGGAGTGGGACCGACATCGGCAGGAGCCGGATCCGGAGCGCTGAGCGCATCCCACGTAGAACCTGGAGCTGCGCCCGAGCAGGATCTGCCCTGCACCGTTATGGTGTGGGGTCTTAACGACAAAGAGCAGCTGGGCGGCCTCAAGGGATCCAAAGTAAAGGTTCCAACCTTCTCACAGACCATCAGTCGGCTGCGCCCCATCCACATTGCGGGCGGATCTAAAAGCCTGTTCATTGTGAGTCAGGATGGCAAGGTTTACGCCTGCGGCGAGGGAACCAACGGACGACTTGGCCTGGGCGTAACCCACAATGTGCCAATGCCCCACCAGTTGCCCGTGCTGCATCAGTATGTGGTGAAGAAAGTGGCCGTCCACTCCGGCGGAAAGCACGCTCTAGCCCTCACACTCGACGGGAAGGTGTTCTCCTGGGGCGAGGGTGAAGATGGCAAACTCGGCCATGGCAACCGGACAACGCTGGACAAGCCGCGACTGGTGGAGGCGCTGCGAGCCAAGAAGATCCGCGATGTGGCCTGTGGGTCATCCCATTCGGCGGCTATCAGTAGCCAGGGTGAGCTTTACACCTGGGGCCTGGGAGAGTACGGACGCCTGGGGCATGGAGATAATGCCACGCAGCTAAAACCCAAGTTGGTGGCAGCGTTGGCCGGAAGAAGGGTCGTCCAAGTGGCCTGCGGCAGTCGGGATGCACAAACTCTTGCCCTGACGGAGGACGGAGCGGTGTTTTCGTGGGGCGACGGCGATTTCGGAAAACTAGGACGCGGCGGCAGCGAGGGATCGGATACCCCACACGAGATCGAAAGGCTCTCGGGGATCGGAGTGGTGCAGATCGAGTGCGGGGCCCAGTTCAGCTTGGCCCTAACGCGAGCCGGAGAAGTATGGACCTGGGGCAAGGGCGACTACTATCGCCTGGGCCACGGCGGAGATCAGCACGTGCGCAAGCCGCAACCCATTGGAGGATTGCGCGGCCGACGGGTCATCCACGTGGCCGTTGGTGCCCTGCACTGCCTAGCGGTCACAGATGCCGGTCAGGTGTACGCCTGGGGAGACAACGACCACGGACAGCAAGGCAGTGGCAATACGTTTGTGAACAAAAAGCCGGCTTTGGTCATCGGATTGGATGCGGTGTTCGTGAATCGGGTGGCCTGCGGCAGTTCGCACTCCATTGCCTGGGGACTGCCCAATACATCTATGGATGAGGAGAAGCGAGGGCCGGTGCCCTTTGGCAGCACGCGAGATCCCTTAGGTGGAAGCAGCCTGGGCATCTACGAATCGGAGACGGTGCAAACGCTGAAGCAGGAGGCCAAGCCGATGAATCTCAGCAGCCTGAGCGAGAGCCTGGCACTGGAGACTCCAGCGGCCAGGCAGGCGGCTCTGGGTCACGTCCTGCGCGCAATGAGCATCCTTCAAGCACGCCAGCTCATCGTGGCCGCGTTAACCAGCCACAGCAAGGTGAACTACAAGGAGCGGGGAGCGGCCGGTGGCGAGGAGGATCAACTGACGGGTGGAACGATAATGGGAGCACCGCTGCAACTGGCGGAAACGATTGCCCAGGGAGGCGGCGAGGCGCCGGCCGATGCCACAGATGCCGCTTTGCAGGAGCACAGTCCCGAGGCAGCCATGGATGCGCTGACCGGAGGCGTAGGAGTGTCCGGTGGAGCTGCCACACTGCCGCCGCTCACCGCTGGCCCACTGAGCGCCTTCCAGAGCCTAACCGGATCCCTGTCCATGTCGGGATCGCTCTCGAGCAGCGCCCTGCCTCAGCACAAGCATTCCCGGATGTCGGCCAGCGCCATGTCCGTGATGGCCGCCACCATGACGCAGCAGGAGGAGATTCTATCGCACATTGGCAACTGCCACGGTCTGGACGACTTCGGCGGACTGCTGGGTGAGCCGGAGGCCAAGAGCCTGGTGGAACTGCTGAAATTGGCCGTGTGCGGACGTTGCGGACCACCGAGCACCGCCCAGACCATCGGCGACACCCTAATTTCTCTGGGAGCTGGATCACCTCCGGTTGCCGCCATGCTCCTGGAGACATGCATCACGGAACTGGAGGACTTGTGCACGTCGCGCCATTGCCTGGGTAAGTCACCCAAGCCAGTAATGCAGGAGAGCAGCCACCCGTATGTGGATAACGTCAATGTGACCGGAGTTGTGCGCATTCCCGGAGCAGAGATGCTGCGCCTGGAGTTCGACAGCCAGTGCAGCACGGAGAAGCGCAACGATCCCTTGGTGATAATGGACGGCTCTGGTCGGGTGCTGGCCATGCGCTCGGGTCGGGAGTTTGCCCACTGGGCGCCGGAGATCCGGGTGCCGGGAGACGAGTTGCGCTGGAAGTTCTCATCGGACAGCTCGGTGAACGGATGGGGTTGGCGCTTCTGGGTGCACGCCATCATGCCGGCGGCCACGCTGGGCGAGAGCGGATCGGATAGGGCGGTGCTGTCGCAGCCCTCGATGGCGCTGGTCATGTCGCTGCTGGATTCCCGGCTCGCTCCTCGCCAGCCGACTGTTCTGCTCCGTTTGGCCTCCGCATTGGCCGCCTGCTCCCAACTAGGAGCACTCACCACCGCCCAGAGGATATGGTCTCTGCGCAAACTTCATGCCGTTCTGCTGCTGGAACAGGCTCCTCGTCCGCAGGATCCTGCGCTGTCCACGCTGCTCCAGCCCCTGATACCGGAGCTATTGCGGCAGTACGAGTACGAGGAGCCTCAGGTACGTGGTGGAATCCATCTGATGCACTCGGATTACTTCAAGACTCTGGCTGCCCTGGCCTGCGACATGCAGCTGGATGCCACGCTGCCCGCCACCTCATCATCCTCGGCCGCAGCAGCGGGCTCGTCCTCCACCGGAGATGTGCACAAGTGGGCCTGGTTCAAGCGCTACTGCATTGCCGTCCGAGTTGCCCAATCCCTCATCCGGCGCACGGAGCTGCCACGAGCATTTTGCCTGGAGGTGCGCAAAAAGTTTGCCGAAATGCTGCCCAGTTCCAGCACAAACTCGCATATTAATCCGGGCGGCCAATCGCCAGGGGCCTCCATGTTGAACTCCACAACTTCACTGTCGTCAAGCACGGCCAGCAATGTGTCCCCGCCGCCGGGTACCATTAGCGAGCATCACGATCTGCACTGCCATGCCCACCACTTGGATTCCACCAGCACGTTGCTGCACGAGGATCACACGCTGTTCCAGGCGCCGCATGATGCCCAACTGCTGCAGTGGCTCAACCGGCGACCCGACGACTGGGCCCTCAGTTGGGGTGGAGCCAGCACAATCTACGGATGGGGTCACAACCATCGCGGCCAGCTGGGCGGATTGGAAGGCAGCCGGATTAAGACGCCAACGCCCTGCGAGGCGCTCAGCCTGCTGCGTCCGGTTCAGTTGGCCGGCGGAGAGCAATCCCTGTTCGCTGTGACGCCCGATGGCAAGCTCTTTGCCACGGGCTACGGATCCGGTGGACGACTGGGCGTCGGTGGCAGCGACAGCTGGGCCATTCCCACGCTGCTGGGATCGTTGCAGCACGTGTTCGTCAAGAAGGTGGCCGTCAACTCCGGCGGAAAGCACTGCCTGGCGCTGACCACCGAGGGCGAAGTGTACGCCTGGGGCGAAGGCGAGGACGGAAAGCTGGGTCACGGCAATCGGATGAGCTACGACCGGCCCAAGCTGGTGGAGCACCTTAATGGAATGAGCGTGGCGGACATAGCTTGCGGCAGTGCCCACTCTGCGGCGATCACGGCCAGCGGCCATGTGCTCACCTGGGGCAAGGGACGCTACGGTCGACTGGGACACGGCGACTCCGAGGATCAGCTGCGACCCAAGTTAGTGGAGGCGTTGCTCGGCTACCGGGCTATCGACATTGCCTGCGGCTCCGGAGATGCTCAGACGCTGTGCATCACGGACGACGACAACGTTTGGAGCTGGGGCGACGGCGACTACGGCAAGCTAGGACGCGGCGGAAGCGATGGTTGCAAGCTGCCCTACAAGATCGAGAGTCTGGCCGGACTGGGAGTGGTCAAGGTGGAGTGCGGCTCGCAGTTCTCGGTGGCGCTCACCAAGTCCGGAGCGGTGTACACCTGGGGCAAGGGCGACTTCCATCGACTGGGTCACGGATCAGTCGACCATGTCCGCCGTCCCAAGAAGGTGGCCGCTCTGCAGGGCAAGAAGATCATTTCGATTGCCACCGGTTCGCTGCACTGCGTCGCCTGTAGCGACTCTGGCGAGGTATACACCTGG
The DNA here is from genome assembly GCF_043229965.1 of Drosophila suzukii. Taxonomy (NCBI): domain Eukaryota; kingdom Metazoa; phylum Arthropoda; class Insecta; order Diptera; family Drosophilidae; genus Drosophila; species Drosophila suzukii. Next base: position 14,593,652 of record NC_092084.1, on the reverse strand, counting down.
GGCGACAACGACGAGGGCCAACTAGGTGACGGCACCGTCACTGCCATCCAACGTCCACGCCTGGTGGCCGCCCTTCAGGGCAAGCACATCGTGAAGGTCACCTGCGGATCCGCGCACACACTGGCCCTATCCACATCGCAGCTGAGCGAGCGACTGCGACCGCTGCCCAATCCGCCGCTGGAGTACGACTTGGTGCGTGATCTGGCGCCGGAGGCCCTGCACGCTCGCCTCATCCTGCTGCACCACTTCTCCGAGCTGGTGTGCCCCTGCCTGGCCATGCTGCCCATCTCCGGCGACCTGAGCCTGGGCGCCCTGAAGGATGTGCTCGTGTACAACATCAAGGAGGCCGCCTTCCGCAAGGTCATCCAAACGACCATGGTGCGGGACAAGCAGCACGGTCCTGTCATCGAGCTGAACCGCATTCAGGTGAAGCGGTCACGCAGCAGGTGCAACGGACTGGCCGGCGTGGATGGGATGAAGAGCGTCTTTGGCCAGATGGTGCAGAAGCTGCCGCTGCTCACCCAGGAGGCACTGGCGCTGCCCCACCGCGTCTGGAAGGTGAAGTTTGTGGGCGAGAGTGTAGACGATTGCGGCGGTGGTTACAGCGAGTCCATCGCCGAGATGTGCGACGAGCTGCAGAACGGCAGTGTGCCGCTCCTGATCAACACGCCAAACGGACGCGGCGAGGCGGGCGCCAATCGCGACTGCTTCCTTCTGGACCCCACCCTGTCTTCGGTGCTCCAGATGAACATGTTCCGCTTCCTGGGCGTCCTCATGGGTATCGCCGTACGCACCGGATCGCCGCTAAGCATTAAGTGAGTATGAATGGGATTAATTCCCTTTGTGGCCTTGCTCCTTGATCCTTGGATAAGCGACTAATACTTTATCGTTTCCCTTTCAGTTTGGCGGAGCCCGTCTGGCGTCAGCTGACCGGCGAGATACTGCGTCCTACAGATCTCACCGAGGTGGACCGCGACTATGTGGCCGGGCTGCTCTGCATCCGCAACATGGACGACGACCCGAAGTTGTTCAACACGCTGGAGCTGCCGTTCTCGACGTCCTCGGCCCGCGGCCACGAGGTGCCGCTGTCCACGCGCTACACGCACATCTCGCCCAGGAACCGTTCGGAGTACGTCCGCCTCGCACTCGGTTTCCGTCTGCACGAGTTCGACGAGCAGGTGAAGGCGGTACGGGACGGCATGTCCAAGGTGATTCCAGTGCCTTTGCTCTCGCTCTTCTCCGCCGCGGAGTTGCAAGCGATGGTCTGCGGCTCGCCGGACATCCCGCTGGGCCTGCTGAAGTCGGTGGCCACCTACAAGGGCTTCGATCCAAGCTCGGCCCTGGTCACCTGGTTCTGGGAGGTGATGGAGGAGTTTACGAATCAGGTAGGTTATACCCTTATCATATCTGTCTGAAACCAAACTAATTGAAGCTAACATCGGCAAACCGAAGTTTATATACCCATGCAGCTAAAACTTTATCATGAATACGTATTAGAAACCTGTAAAAACAATAGTATTGTGCTAAATCTCAGAATAGAAAAGAATATGATCAAAAGCAACGAAGCTTTATATTTATATATTTATATTATATTTAAATTAAAAATCTGACTTAAAACATACAACCCCCTGAAGGGTTGAGTTACAATGTAAAAACCGAAAAAAAATTCTCATTTTTGACAAAAATCTGAGTTTTGTATTTTTGACAAAAATTTAAACTCTTTTTTTCACCAAAAAAGTTCAGTTTTTTGGCTGCCATAACAAAAGTATAAGTCAGAATGAGGAATGTCATACCTTGCTGAGCTCGTTGTTTAATTCCCAATCGATTGGCATTCTAACCTGAAATTTTTTTATTTTTTGCCATTTTTCGAAAAAAAGTGATGCAACCCCTACAAAAAATGAGAAAATTGGTCAAAAAATAAATTTTCCTAAGAATGATGAGGATCGTTAGCATTTTAAGCAAGCTGTTCAAAACGGTCGGTCTTTTAGCTGTACGCCTTAATTTGGCTAAGCTACAATGTAAAAACCGAAAAAAAATTTCGAATTTTTGACAAAAATCTGAATTTTGTATTTTTGACAAAAATTTGAACCCTTTTTTTCACCAAAAAAGTTCAGTTTTTTGGCTGCCATAACAAAAGTATAGGTCAGAATGAGGAATGTCATACCTCGTTGTTTAATTCCCAATCGATTGGCATTCTAACCTGAAATTTTTTTTATTTTTTGCCATTTTTCGAAAAAAAGTGATGCAACCCCTACAAAAAATGAGAAAATTGGTCAAAAAATAAATTTTCCTAAGAATGATGAGGATCGTTAGCGTTTTAAGCAAGCTGTTCAAAACAGTCGGTCTTTTAGCTGTACGCCTTAATTTGGCTAAGCTACGATGTAAAAACCGAAAAAAAATTTCTCATTTTTGACAAAAATCTGAATTTCGCATTTTTGACAAAATTTGAACCCTTTTTTTCACCAAAAAAGTTCCGTTTTTTGGCTGTCATAACAAAAGTATAAGTCAGAATGAGGAATGTCATACCTCGTTGAGCTCGTTGTTTAATTCCCAATCGATTGGCCTTCTAACCTGAAAATTTTTTATTTTTTGCCATTTTTCGAAAAAAAGTGATGCAACCCCTACAAAAAATGAGAAAATTGGTCAAAAAATAAATTTTCCTAAGAATGATGAGGATCGTTAGCGTTTTAAGCAAGCTGTTCAAAACAGTCGGTCTTTTAGCTGTACGCATTAATTTGGCTAAGCTACGATGTAAAAACCGAAAAAAAATTTCTCATTGACAAAAATCTGAATTTCACAGTTTTGACAAAATTTGAACCCTTTTTTTTCACCAAAAAAGTTCAGTTTTTTGGCTGCCATAACAAAAGTGTAAGTCAGAATGAGGAATGTCATACCTCGTTGAGCTCGTTGTTTAATTCCCAATCGATTGGCATTCTAACCTGAAAATTTTTAATTTTTTGCCATTTTTCGAAAAAAAGTGATGCAACCCCTACAAAAAATGAGAAAATTGGTCAAAAAATAAATTTTCCTAAGAATGATGAGGATCGTTAGCATTTTAAGCAAGCTGTTCAAAACGGTCGGTCTTTTAGCTGTACGCCTTAATTTCGCTAAGCTACGATGTAAAAACCGAAAAAAAATTTCTCATTTTTGACAAAAATCTGAATTTCGCATTTTTGACAAAATTTGAACCCTTTTTTTCACCAAAAAAGTTCCGTTTTTTGGCTGTCATAACAAAAGTATAAGTCAGAATGAGGAATGTCATACCTCGTTGAGCTCGTTGTTTAATTCCCAATCGATTGGCCTTCTAACCTGAAAATTTTTTATTTTTTGCCATTTTTCGAAAAAAAGTGATGCAACCCCTACAAAAAATGAGAAAATTGGTCAAAAAATAAATTTTCCTAAGAATGATGAGGATCGTTAGCGTTTTAAGCAAGCTGTTCAAAACAGTCGGTCTTTTAGCTGTACGCCTTAATTTGGCTAAGCTGCGATGTAAAAACCGAAAAAAAATTTCTCATTTTTGACAAAAATCTGATTTTTGTATTTTTGACAAAAATTTGAACCCTTTTTTTCACCAAAATATACCCTTATCATATCTGTCTGAAACCAAACAAAATGAAGCTAACATCGGCAAGCCGAAGTTTATATACCCATGCAGCTAACACTATCATGAATATATATTAGAAATCTGTAAAAACTATAGTATAGTAGAGTATTTTACATATAATATACATTGTTCGAAATTCTGAACTCTTAAATAAGAGCTATATCTCAGAGTAGAAAAGAATGTGATCAAAAACAACGAAGCTTTAAATTCTTTTATATTATATTTAAATTAAAAATCTGACTTAAAACATATAACCTCTGAAGGGTATTATATTATAAAACATAAATCCTTACTTATACTTATATCATTTTCAGGAGCGCTCTCTATTCCTACGCTTCGTCTGGGGTCGCACCCGTTTGCCGCGCACCATTGCCGACTTCCGCGGCCGTGACTTTGTGCTGCAAGTGCTCGAGAAGAATCCGCCTGACCACTTCCTGCCCGAGAGCTATACCTGCTTCTTCCTGCTCAAGATGCCCCGCTACTCATGCAAGGTGTGAACGGACAATCGATTGCCATCTTTAACAACCCAAATAATGCCAAATATCTTTGATTTTAGGCCGTGCTCCTGGAGAAGCTCAAGTATGCCATTCACTTCTGCAAGAGCATCGACACGGACGAGTATGCACGCGTGGCCATGGGCGAACCCACCGAGGCGACCGGCAGCGAGGACAACAGCGACCTGGAGTCGGTGGCCAGCCACGAGGGCTAAACCCACTGTCCATCCACGTTCATCCGGCCCACACCGATCCAACCTGCCTGACCTGAACAACTGGAAAACTGAATAACCGAATAACCGAACAAATGGAGCAAGAGTCTACCGAAGACCTTGGACACCTGGCGAATCTCCCAGCAGTTTATGATGATCCTCACACACTAGGACACACGAAGCCTTCAAGTTAAACCCACTCACGCGACACGTACACATATAAACACGTATAAACATATATTTTAAATTAGCACTTGAATCTGAGCAAGACGACGAATCGAGCGAAGGAGACGGCATGTGAGCGAGAGAAAGAGAGAGAGAGAAACAGAGAGAGAGAGATAGACGGCGAGAGAGCGAAAGGAATAACGATCGGTCGATCGCGTAATGAAACCAAAAAGCAAAGCGTTAAAGTTATTTCCATATTATATATATATATACATATAAATTTAAATATAAATGTTAGTTGAAGTCCACTCATAATTATACACAAGGCTTAAACGTTAGACGCAATCCAATCCATTCCCATCCATCCCGAGTACGAACCCTGCCCCAAACAGTTAATAAGCTAATTGATATTGATAACCCTAAGGCCCTAAAGGGGCTGAATCCGTTTCTAATGATGATCTATTCAAAAGTTAGATGCGCCCTCAAAGCGCTGCAAAGAAAACTATCTGAACTAAACTGAAGCTAAATAAAATACTATGAAATGCAAGGAACCCTGTTTTCAATTAAGTAAAATCCACCCGGGGGCGCCAAAAAGATGAGCATCGGTCAAATAAGAATCATGTTCCATGTTTATTTTTAAACTAAGAATTTAGCAGATCCCAAGAGGCGTAGAACGTGGCCACCAGTGGAGTCCTACTTCTCGTCGCTGGTGAAGTACAGGCCGGAGGCGAAGCCATCGCTAAAGGCGTTGTACTCCGCCTGTTCCTCCGACTGGGCACCTGCCTGTTCCCGGCTCACCTCCTCCGGCTGTCCCGAGGCGTTCTCCTGGCCGCCACTGCTGGTGGGCACACAAGACCGCGGGGCGGTTCGGCGCTTCAGCGGCGACTCATCGCTGTTCTCGTAGTCCTGACCGTCGTAGCGCTCGTCATCCTCCAGCTCATCCGGATGGACTGCAACTCCGGCTGCCTGAGCCGAGGCTTCGGTGGCGGAACCGGCCCCGCTGGTGTTGACCGCCGCATTACCCAAAACAGCTCCAACGACTCCTCGCAGCACCCGATAGAAGGCGTCGTGCACTTGACCCATCACCTGGCTGGCTGGACGCACTTGCTCTGGCTCGGGCTGCGTGTACTGGTGGTACTGGTAGGGCGGCTGGATCTGCTGGTTTCGCGCCCTGCTGCTGCTGCTGCTGCTATTGCTATTGCTGCTGTGCTTCACGGATCCTTCGGCTCGCCGCTGCTGCTCCTCGCAGGGACACTTGCGTCGCGGAGCTGAGCCGGATGCACCGGATGCAGGTGGAGGGGGTGGAGGCGGGGGATCGTCGCGGCAGCCACCGTCATCCTCGCCCGCCGTCCGGCGTTGCTGCTCCCGATCATACTCGGTCATCGCCCGCTCCGAACGCTCCCGGCAAACGGAGCAGTCGGGATCCACGCCATAGGCACCGATGTCGCTATTGACCGACGGATCCTGGTCCGATTCGCAGCTGCACTTGCCGCTGGCCAGTTCGCTGGACGACTTGGACCCCCGCCGCATCCGGTAAAAGATAAACAGCAGGGCCAACGTGGCGTATGTGGCCTTGGCCACCTGTAACAGTTTTGGAGGTTTTGTTATATGTAAAGGATTTTTAACAATGGACCTGGTATTACATAAAAATAAAAAATGTTTCATTTTGTTTTCAAAAACTATTGCGAACTGGATTTTAAACTTGCTTTCAAACTATTATATTATCTTTAGGGCTATGAATATTCGCCAAAAATTGTTATGTATTCAAACAAAGATTTTTAACAATAGACCTGGCATGTATAAAAAAAATATTTTTTAATACCTTTTTTTCGAAAACTTTTAGATTATGTAAAGGCCATGATTTTCGCAGCGAATTAACTATTTTTCCTTAAGATTGGCTTTACTTTTTTCAAATGCGAATTTAAATTTCAAGTTTAAAAATAAACAATAATTGCACGCCTATTCGATATTACTACAGTATGTCATTCCTAATAGTCGTGGTGGTGATGGTAACTTAAGTTATTGATGATGATATGTATATATGATATGATATCAGACAAAAAAACAAAAAATTCTACAGTAAAATATAGAAAATATTTTGATATATGTACTAATTTCTATAAAACCGGAACCTTTATGAAACCACATCTTATTCTTTCTTACGTTAGCGCGTCCGTTGATGGTTGTCCCATTGAAGTACTTCTTGAAGCCGTCGGCCATTGTTTGGGACTCTGGGAGCTAAGAATCTGGGAACTGGAGAACTGGGGATCTGGGATTGGGTCCGGGTGCTAGGTGTGTGTGTTCCGTCTCCGGGCGAGGGCCTGATTGAATGGGAATGACAAGAGACGAAGTCTATGGACAGGCCTACTCGAGTGAAAAATTGGGTTCGTTGTCAGGATTTGAAATTTATTAGACTCAACGGGGTACACGAGGATTGGGGACTGGCAAGGGCTTCAACTAGGGGACTGGAAACTGGGCCGTTAGCTAGAGGATTCTTGACGGATCATTGGGGTATGGCCTGGGGGCTGGGTTAGCGGGTAGTTGGTGGTATCGCCCCCTAGCCGTGCAGCAATGCCTGCTGGCAGCCCTTGCAGTAGAGCTTGGACTCGCGACGCTTCGAGTTGCGCCGGTGCATCTTGACCAGGACATAGACCAGGCCCACCGAGGCCCAGGTGGCCTTGGCTACCTGTGGGATTCGGTTTCGGTGGGATCCTCTAGACTATCGGATGCAGGGTGACTTACATTGGCGCGACCGCGCATCGTTTGGCTATTGAAGGCGTCGTTAAACTTGAACTGTTCGGACATCTTGGGATCGTTTGGGACCGGACTCCACGCAATTGGGGGCAAAAGGTTAAAATTTGGATACGATATTCGAGCTACACTTTTTACCGGATTTCGGATTGTGCTTGGAATCGAAATTTACACTCACTAAACTCTTGACAAAGCCAACTTAAAATGTAGGTCGCCCTGTTTGTGTTTATAAATTCTATTTACTTGTCCGGTCTTAAGACTAATGTATCCTATTTTTACCATAACATACTACAATTCTATAACGAAACGATGGGACTTAACAATCGATTGCTTATTGAAGATATTAATATGTTTTACGGAAGTTACAAATCGCAAGCGGTGATATCACTTGCTTTAAGACTAAAAGAATTTTTGATATCGTTATGACTATGAACATCCCACGACAACTTTTATTTAACTTTAAAATAATTACTAAAAGAGTGGGCTTTGAAATTAATGTCATTCCCCGAGAACTCCCTTCACTACATTTCTTAAACGTACCCTCATTCTCAATTCGGCTGTGCTACAAAGCAGATCTTAAAGTAAGAACAGAAAATAAAATATTTATATAAAAATTGGGTACAAAATTTTTTTTTATTTAAGATACAAAAAGAAAACGAAGAAAACGACACAAAAACGTAAAAGAATCATCCAACAAAACGCAGAAAACACAAAAATTAAGTGAGTGATATGTGCCATACTACATCTAAAACTGAAAATATTTTGTTGAATTTTTATTATCGGTCTCTCATCTTTACAGTGCAACTCACAATGGTTGTAGTATATCATCGCTGATTTTTCCACGTGCTTCCTGCCGAACCAGCCGATGGACACATGTCATCAGAGTCTGATGATCACACTCTTCAGCTTTTACATCTGGGACGATCTCAAACAAAATGACGCTGATCAGTGGCCTCGTCCTTGGTTCCACTTATCTGGGGAACTCATCGAAGCTCGTCTCACGTAATGCATCTTTTGTAGTCTGAAGGGAAACGCTGGACCTCCAAAATATGCGGCGTATTTTGAAGGACTAGCGTTATCCTTCAGATTCTGAAGGATGGTCTTTGTCTCTATCCACAACGGAGGCAACTAATTTTTTGGAATTTTTTAAAAACTTACTATTAAAAGTGGTTCCTAATTGTTTGAACAAATGTTAAAAGTGGTAAGGGATACTGGACTGGAGAAATGAAGACTGGCTAAATGCTTTCGCTTACCACCACCAGCACTTCTGCACTGCCAGTTCACACTAAAAGACTAGATAAAACATCAGCAGTAAAAAAAAATTGTATATATTAAATATAATTAACAGTGAGAACTGAAACACCCTCTAAAAACCGAGCTAAAGGCCCACGGCGCCATAACCTAATATCCTAGCTTACTTCTAGTTTAAATTATTTGCTTGCACTTCATAAGTAAGCAATTCACATTTTATATTGCTCTCTTAATCAATTATTTTGATTCATGCCACACGCAATTCTATTTCAACGTCATCAGTCGTACAAACTGCACAAATTAAAGTTATTCCCATAATAAATAACAACTTGCAACTAATTTAAATGGTATTCAAATGTACCTACTTATTTTGAAACACGGTATTGCCCTGGTAAAAAGGTATACTAGACTAGCTAAAGGGACTTTTATAGGTGTTCTGTAAAGCTTGAAAAGAAACCCTTACCGAATGTGGTAACCATTTTGTTAGAGGTAACTATTAGAAATCAACTTGAATTCTTAAGAATATTAAACCGCGAATTCTTCAGAACCAGAGGAAGCAACCGAGTTCCAACAGATGAGAATATTATGATTTGGGGGCTAGGTAGCAATATATCGAGCTCATAGGCTTGGAAACCGCTCAAGCAGACCTCTGATTGAAATCTTGTTTGCATTCGCATGATCGGAAACAGTCGGAAGGTGAGGCACATCAGTCAACCCATCTCGGCCAGAATCGCGCCTCGCATGTCACCTGGCTTGGTGACCCAACACCAAACTGTCAATTAATGTGGCAAGATTATAGCCCGGCCAGGGATTTCGATATGGAAATAAGCAGTGGGCGGGTATTTTGCACTCGACCCATAATTTCCACACCCACTAATGGTCTCGATCCAATATCAAGTCATTTGCATGCCGGGAGTCGCGTATAAAAGGAGTTTCGAATGGGTTGCGGATTCCACAGTATCGTCTCGGAAATGAAGTTTCATCTGCTGCTGATCTGTGTCGCCATATCTTTGGGACCGCTGCCCGGTTTGGAGGCAGGGGTAGGTCCTCAAACCCCAGTCGGATCGATCTCCTCACGGACACCTTTGCTATCCTCTTCCAGGTGACGGAGGAGCAGATGTGGTCCGCCGGCAACCTGATGCGCGACGTCTGCTTGCCCAAGTATCCCAAGGTCAGCAAGGAGATCGCCGACAACATCCGCAACGGGAATATACCCAACAGCAAGGACAGCAACTGCTACATCAATTGCATCCTCGAAATGATGCAGTCGGTAAGTACACACCTACACCAAAGCAATGATTTTGGAGTCCTTAGTTACTAAAACATTACCCTGAAGAACTTTCATTTTTATTTAATTTAAAGAAAATAGTTTTAAAAATTTGGAAAATTACGTTTTTCTTTCATATATTAAAAAAAAAACTCTTATTTCTAATTGACCGAAAATATAATTTTTTAAAACACACATCTCTTAACTTTCTAGAAAACATGTTCATTTCGAAAGATACCATTTTCCATTTTTTTGAGTTTTATGAAAATTATAACATCGAGGAAAAAAGTTTTATCATATAGCTATTATATATAATTGTAATAGTTAATCATTTAAACATTACATTAAAATATATTCAATCATTCAATTATTTGAAAAATAAGATATAATATATAATATTGACAATAGAGTGCTGGGTAACAAAGACGTTCGACCAAACCCTTCTAAATTTTAATTAAGCTATAATATATATAATATATTTTTATTTAATAGCAATACAATTAAGCAAATTAGGCTTGCTGGCTACTGTATATATCAGCTCTATAGATATCGTCATTCGATCCGACTGTTGTTATATCGACAACCATATCGATAGTACTAACTCATTAAAACCCAACCCCTGCTCGATTAACTTTCTGATCTGATCCCGCTTAGATCAAGAAGGGCAAGTTCCAGCTGGAGCCGACCCTCAAGCAGGTGGACATCATGCTGCCGGACAGCTACAAGGACGAGTACCGCAAGGGGATCCACCTGTGCAGAGACTCCACGGTGGGCCTCAAAAACGCACCCAACTGCGATCCCGCCCACGCCTTGCTCTCCTGCCTGAAGAACAACATCAAGGTGTTCGTGTTTCCCTAGGAATCCGCATCCGCGACAGATAAATCAGATCAAAATATCCATTGAGCACAGAACCCCTACCCCTACTCTCGACCAGATCAATAAAGGTTTCGCCGGAGGGCTACGTAAATTGTGGTGCATTCTGATTGGGCTGCAATGGGTTGTGGTTGTGGTGTTGGAACTGGTTGGGCTTGCATGATCCGCCCCAGCAATGTCATGGCTATCGCCGGAAGATCTACAACCGGGGGCGATTGGCATGTACCGGATGTGCCGGACACGATTGCGATGGGTATAAAATGTCCAGCGGGCATCGCTGGCCGTCCACTAACCACAAGAGAGGCGAAAATGATGCAGAGCAACCGGATGACGATGACGAACCTCCTTCTGATGGCACTGGCCAGCGCTGTAGTGCTGATGGGATCGCCGGCGGCGGCGGAGGAGGAAGAGGTCTCCATGACTGTGGACGAGGTGGTGGAGCTAATAGAACCCTTTGGCGACGGCTGCACCCCGAAACCGTTGAGGGGTAAGCCCATTTGGTCCTTCAAGTACCACTTATTTTAGCCGAATTTTTGTAATCCACAGAGCACATCGTCGAGATGGTGCTGAACAAGGAGGACGCCAAGCACGAGACCAAGTGCTTCCGCCACTGCATGCTGGAGCAGTTTGAGCTGATGCCCGAGGGACAGTTGCAGTTCAACGAGGACAAGACCGTCGAGATGATCAACATGATGTTCCCGGACCGCGAGGAGGATGGCCGTCGCATCATCAAGACCTGCAACGAAGAGAAGAAGGCGGAGAAGGACAAGTGAGTGGGCCAAGGGTGTTTGAAAGTCTGGGTTAACTCACACCAAAAGACGGATGATGTTTATTTCTAGAGTTTGTTAAGGATATAATCTGCGATGTTTCAGTAATCTCAGATGATTTTAGGGACAGTTGGTTAGAGGAATCACAGAATCTAAGTTTTTTTTTGTGTTTCGGAGTAAATTTGCTCTGATTTTAGGATCCTCTTTTTTCAAAACATATTATTTATATAATCTTACTCCAGAAAATCCCCAAGTTTTTCTCCGACTATTTCTAGAGATTTTTAAGGCATATTTGGGCTGCACAGAAATCTCAGGGTTTACAAACTCCATAGATTTGTATGTGTTTCGGATAAAATTTGGCCTGATTTTAGGATCCTCGTTTTTTAAATCATATTATTTGTATAATCTTTCTCCAGAAAAACCCAAAGTTTTTTTTCTATTATTTCTACAGATTATTAAGGATATAATTTGGGCTGCACAGATTCTCAGACGGTTCCCCGGTTTTGTAGAATCCATAGATTTATTTTGAAAGCCTACTATTTGGTTTTAAATCGATTTCTGTGACACCGGGACTTGCTTTTAGGGGACAATTACGTTGGAGGAGATCTTTGTGACGTCCCAAAATACATTTCCCTATTATTATTAGGTATATTATTATAAAAACTTTTCATTTTTCTGTTTTCCCTGCTCTTAGGTGCGAGGCTGCCCACGGCATCGCCATGTGCATGCTCCGCGAGATGCGCTCCTCCGGCTTCAAGATTCCCGAAATCAAGGAATGAGTTCTCTGAGCTGACCTTCTATTGCCTGTTCTTCATCATTTTTTTTTTGTGTGTTAGTTCAGTTTAAATTAATTAGAAACAGCTCGAGAATTTGGGGTGGTTCCCAACACAATTAAAAAGCGCCCAACCAACGAAATGCTGAATATTTATTGGGTGGGATGGGAGTAAGTGTAGCTACACATCAAATTAGGCATGCCACTTTGAATATAATGAACCCTAGCAGAGGCAGAGAATATTATAATTAACGTCGAAACTATAAAGTATACCCGACCCTATATACACTTGATAATATAGTCCACCATTATAAAACTGGCTTTGCAAATCACTAGAAAATAAATTAATTTTCGTATTTATACATTTTATTAAAATTATTTTGAAACCGAAAACCTATGTTTAGACCTAAAACATTTTGTCATAACTAACGCCATTTTTGGAATCATTGTATTAAATAATGTGGCCAAAATATAAGGGTGAATGGTAGCTGTTTTAGGTACTCTGATAGAAAAACGGAATATTAACAATAAATATAAATAATTTCAAACTTTGGTATTTAGAAACATTTTTATAAAAATACATTTAAAACGTATGCTTTAAAACACTGTGCAAGTACGAAAGCCCTTAAGTTTTAGAAACTTTAAAAACCTCAAAATAATTATTTAAAAAATTAATTAATATTTAAATAAAGAAACTTTAGCTCATGTCGGCTTGGACTTCAAGAAGCCTAAGTCCTTAAATATGAAATATTTGGATTTACTACGTTTTTGTATCAGTGTACATCAACAGATCTTCACCAGAGCATCTTTTACGTTGTAATGAATAGTATGGCCCATATACTTGGAGTATGGCTAACATTTCCTCACTTTAGTTACATTTTAGTAGTTAAATTTTAGTAGAAGATAATCTGATTGCTCTACCAGACCAGTTTCACGTTGTTGCGCTCCAACTGGCGACCGATGCACTGGTTGAAGAAGTGGGCGTTCTCGCAGGCGTTCTTGGAGGAGACGCCCCGGTTGCAGGCCGAGGCCATGCTGCTGCTGACGGCGATGGCCACCTTGTTGTCCTGGGTCACCAGGCTGGTCAGCTTCTCCACCTGAGCAATGTTCAGCTTGTTGTTGTCGTCCATCTGGGGATTGTAATGGATGGAAATTAGAGAGGGGTCAAGCCCATCTTCCCTACATCTGCCCGCGATTCCACTCACCAGTTTGATCTTCTTGAGCACGCACTCCGAAAGGCACTTCTCCTTCTCGCTGGGATTGGACACCTTCATCAGCGGACGCTGATCCCTGGGAAGATTGAGCTTCTCGACGCACTCCCTCCTGGCCGCGCTGATCATCTCCTGAACCTGCGGCAAGTTGCGATCGATCACCGTCCAGATGGGCTCTGATCCGGTTTTGGGCAGCAGCTTGGTGAGATCGAAGGCCTGGTTCTGGCCCTGGATGCAGTACATCTGCAGGAGCACTCCCATCACGATCGTTATCAGCGGAATGGCGGATGGATTCATCTTTGCACCGGCTTGTTCTTTGGGTTTTGACTTGATTGGGTTCTTGGTTTCTTGGCTTATATAGTTGCCCATCGCCCGAAACATATTCTTCGGCACATGTCTTTTCTCCGCTTGATTTTGCTGATGACAGCGATTTTTCCAATGTCAAGTCCATTATTCTCAGTGCCGCCCCCCCCAAGTCACGCTCCAAAGACGATCTTTTACTTCGCCAACACTACCCAGCAAATGTGTCAGTTCTCTTTAGGTAATGGAAATCGCATTAATGTATGTAGATATTTAATCTGACAACCTATAGAAAAACTCTCAAGGAAATGGTCTTTGCACACGAAAGTTTGTAAGGTATATTTATTATTGATCACTATTGTCACTGCTTGCAAAGGTATTTAAAAAAAAAATCAATTTTGTAAGTAGTGATTATGATCCAAAGCGACCTTTCGTTTCCCTAGGAATCAACAAGAAATGTAAAATTAAAACAACTTTTGAGGGCCTATTTCAAAATATTGAAAATTTCTTTTTTTTAGAGAACGCTCTATTGGCAAGTACCATAATTAATATCTATACCTCATCAATTTTATTCCTTTTTTTTAGTTTAGATTTAAATTTATATTTTATTCATGAATTAAAATTACAAAATATGTGCCTGAATAATATTATATTATATTCTTATTAAATTTAATGAAAGACGGAAGTCATTTGATTAAAACTCGATAACAAGGGAAAACACATATTAAACTATGCCTTTTATACATATATATAATTCTAAAAGTGTTCAGTTATTATTTGAATTAAGGCAATTTCGTACTTGTTAATATCGAAAACTAGCAAACCTTCTTCAACCTTATAGCACTAGAAAATTGACATGCAACATGCTTGCACGATATTGGAAATAGTCCAATTTTAGCAGTTCGATTGCACAATATAGATTGCGTGCCCTGAAACTTCCACTCGGTGGAAATAGCAAATAGAGTGTCCAATATACAGAATATACCAGTGAATTATCAGACAAACTGGGGAAACAGACAGGCAACAGATCAAGGGTACATTATGGGCTAAACGGCCAATTTGCCTGGCTGAACTCAGTGCGGGATCGGGAATCCATATAATAATATAATAGCTGCATGGCCACGCCAGTCACAATCACTCATCTCACCCAGAGCTGTTGATCGATTTAATTACAAGCGGTACTTTGCATTTTGCATTTTCCATTTTGCAATTTCATTTCCATAGCTATTCCCAATTCCAGTGATTTCATGCCAGTCACCAATTAAGCAGGTAAGTGGAGATCGGTGGGCCATCTCATCTCGCAGCTCGAGCGGAGTGTCACTTGTTCACACGATGCCCAGTCGAGGGCATCTCCGGCGGATCCCGTCCCATCCCGTCCAGCGCCGCGGAGTGGAGTGGTGTCATGTGCTGCCCATGTAGTTCATAATTGCGGGTAATTGCCGGAGCTGCTTGAGACGCGGCTGCCGGAGATTAGCGATTGATCCGATCTGCCAAGTCAATCACGGGACCCGGCATTTGGATGTTGCTCCTATAAAACGCCGGTGTCGCCAGCCATTCGCATCCAAGTCAGAGTTCGTACGTCGCGCAGTTCAATCGCATATCGAAATGTCGCGTCTGGTCAACAAATCCGTCCTGATCCTCCTGGGTCTGGTGTGCCTGCTGGGAGCCGCCTCTTCCAAGCCGCACGAGGAGCTGACCAAGGACCATGTCACCGAGCTGGCCAACGAGTGCAAGGCTGAGACGGGCGCCAGCGATGGTGGGTAGTCCAGATGGGCATAGCCAGGTTTATCAGGATGCGGAAGATCCCAAAAATTATACCAAGGAAATGATTTATTAATAGTCTCCTGGAATTTTCTAAAAACATCTTAGGGTACCAAAGTGGATATCCAAGTATTAGGACTTTTAGGACTTCGCATCCTGGAAGAACCAAAAAAAATATATACAAAATTGATTTATTAATTAATTTTCTGAAACGTTGTAAGGGCAATATTTATTAATAATCACCTGGAATTTTACAAAAACTTGTTAGGGTACCATAATGGATATCCAATTGTCAGGACTTGTATGAGAATGAGGAATATACAAAAAAAATTATCAAGAATTATATCCAAATATAAAAATTCTACTTATTCATAGGATTTTTATCAGGATGGGGAAGATTAAAAAAAATATATCAATATATATATATATATATATTGTAGAAAACACTTGTTTAATACCAGGGTATTGGTACCCTAAACATATTTATAAGCAGATTTTGAAATCGTCTTAAACTTAACACAACTCACATATCCATTACAGAGGATGTGAAACAGATGATGGACCACGAGGAGGCCGAGGGACACGAGGGCAAGTGCCTGCGCGCCTGTGTGATGAAGAAGTTCCAGATTGTGAGTGCTGCTCCAGTGATCCAGCGATGATTGGCGGTGACCATCTTCTCCTTTTGCAGATGGATGAGTCCGGCAAGCTGAACAAGGAGCACGCCGTCGAGATGATCAAGGCCATGAGCAAGCACGATGCGGAGAAGGAGGATGCCCCCGCCGAGGTGGTGGACAAGTGCGAGGCCATCGAGGCACCCGAGGATCAGTGAGTAGTTTGTCCCGCCTCCTATTCGGCTCACAAGCCTCCACAATCCCCTTATCATTTTCAGTTGCGACGCTGCCGTCGCTTATGAATCCTGCCTGTACGAGCAAATGAAGGAGCACGGACTCGAGCTGGAGGAACACTGAAAACCGATTTGAGGCCCATCCTGAACCCGTTACTGAATCACAAGCGCCCCCTCTGAAATATAACCATCTTTTTTTTTTAAATGTAAACCTATGACTAGTCTTTAAGTAACTGATAAAATGAACTGCAGAAGATAATGGTTATTGGATTGTGGCAAAAGTGAGTTGGGAAGGGAATATTTTGGATGGCCTTTCTTGGGCAAAAGAAAACATTAGCATTACCATGCTAACTATTCGGAATTATAAAGGTATAAGTGTTTTTTATTTTCCTCGCGGTCCTGAAAACATACGGAACACTTGCTCAATTTCGTCCTCAGCTTACAATCTTTATTTTAAATATAAGTTATATAATTACTTGTATATAATATCCCAATCTGGGGCGTACTTAAAATTTCTTACATACTACGAATTACTACAGAACTTTCTTCGTATCTGGTCTTTTCCAGCTGTAATCTTGCTGAGAAGTTCCGTAGCTGGCATGCATGCAAAGTCGTTCCTAAATCTGTAAACATATTGACGACCTAACACTTCTCCTCCTAGTTCCTTTCTAACTCTGCCGACTTTATGCAATCTGTCGGCCAATATAGCTTATTGCTTTAACCTACATGTATGTGTATAGTAAGTGGACCGATCTCGGGGGAATTCGCATCGAGAAGACGGCAGTTACGGGTGTGAATGCAAGCCGTCTGCGTCTGCGCCAGGCGAATTCGGAGGAGCCTCGGAGAAAGGTCATTAATCCTATTAGTTAGTAGCTAGATGCAATACGCAGGTTGCATAGGCGATCCACAATGATGTTGATCTCTTCGCTCACACGGAACACGCAACAGCACAAACAGCCATCAAAAGAACGCGAATTGCAGATGAAACACAGAGGTAAAATGATGGTTAAAAAAAAAGTATATATGTAAGGTATCTCGAAAATATATGTAAAACTGAAGGTGGAACTGTGTCTGGCTGCTCGGGATGCACATGCAGTCGGTCGCTCGCCGCCGTTTGATATCCTAGCTTACGTGTATGTTACAAATGTTTCTCCTTGCACCTGCAGTTGCGGTTCGTGTTTGTTTTGTTTTGTTTTGCTTAGGCAGGCTGGCAGTTTGTATTTTCCCTTTATATATTGTGCCTGCCACCAGAGGTGGCCCCGCTCCGCGTCCGTCAGCGGAGCCGGAGCGGGTTGCGGCGACTGCGCCCGTCTTAGAGGAAGTAATCCGCCTGGGGCTTCTTCGAGGGTATTCCGCGACTCTCCTGCGGAGCTGCCTCGAAGATGACAAAGTCGCGGTGCAGGTACTCGTTCAGCTCCAAGATGGCAGCCACATTGCCGCAGCTGCAAGTGAATAAGATAGTTACTAAATTAATTCGATCGGTTTGCATGCAGTTAACTCACCGATAGCAGTAGTTGGGCGCCGACCAGACGGTGAGGACAGTCTCGTTGAAGTGCCACTTAAAGCCCTCCATCACCAGCTGGTGCGCACGGCAAATCATGTCGATCTCGTTGGTGCGATTAAACTGGGAGACCACGTCCGAGCCAAAGAGGTAGCCAGCGCCGCGCGGCGACACGCCCCAGCCGGTCTGGTCCTCCGGATCGCTCCACAACAGATCGCACATGGGCCCGTCGTGCGGCACCTCCTGCTTGCGATCGATGCTGCGGATCTGGTCCAGGTACTGGATGGACGGCGACAGGCCACCGTGCACGCAGAATATCTTGCCGTCGATGATCGCAGACAGGCTGAGGTAGTCGAAGATCTCCGTGCAATAGCGCCACACGGCCGTCGAGCCGTATTTGCGCAGGCACTCGTCATAGAAGCCGTACACCTGGGTGATCTGGCGAGACTCATGGTTGCCGCGGATCAGTGTAATGCGGTCCGGATAGCGCACCTTCAGCGCCAGGAGCAGCAGGAACGTCTCCACGCTGTAGTAGCCGCGGTCCACAAAGTCACCCATAAACAGGTAGTTCTTCTCGGGGACATCACCGCCAACCTTGAACAGCTCCTTCAGGTCGTAGAACTGACCGTGGATGTCGCCGCACACGGTCACCGGTGAGTCCACCCGCTGCACATTGCCCTCCTCCACAAGGATCTCGCGCGCCTTGGCGCACAGGGCCTTAACCTCGTTCTCCTTGATGATCTCGCAGCGTTTTAGCTGCTCGATCTGGCGGTCAAGGTCACTGTAGTCGGACATCTTCACCCGGAGGATGGCGGCAGCCGAGGCGACGGGATAACGGTGAATCGGACTGCTGTCGTTGACGGGGCGGAGGGACAGCGTCTTATGTCGTTCACCGGGCTGGAGTGGGTGGTTCGCAGGGGGCAGCAGAATACCAAGAGGGAGAGATCAATATAAAAGGCACAATGAATATCCGTTTGTATCGATTGCTAAAGCAAAAGTGTGGTACATTTTTTGATTGATCTCTAAAACATATTTTGTAATAAATACCCCGTCTTTGACACTTGTTGAAGAACTTACAAACGTTAAGAAGTAACTTCTTCGATACTTATAGGAGGTACGATGGGAAAACGACTAAATATCGTTATCATTAAGGTATTTAGCAGAGACTAGGCTATCTCGAAGTCGACTATATATATAGTTATTCCCAGTTTATGATGCTTTTTATAAATTAACCATATGGATTTGTTTTTTATAGAATATTGATCACATATTTCGTGACCGCGAGTAGGGTATTCCAAAGTTTCAAACGGGAACATTTCTAGAGAATTAACCACTTAAACTTTGTTTTTGTAATCTGACCGGTTGAAGTCTTCGCAAGATATATATGCAGTGTATGTACGATGTAGGGTATCCCTTCGTCGACTATAGCGATATTTTTTGTTTGTGTTTCGGTTTTTGCATGCGCTGTGCGTGCGTCTGTGTGCGTCGGCTTTGTGCGGGTCTTGTGTGTGTGTGGCTTGTCGCTGGCCTTTTCCGCGCGCGATTTTCACCGTCTGCCGTGGTTTTCCCGGCTTTCCCGACCGTTTCCGCGGAAACGCTACTTACTCAGCGCAATGCTTGGGCTCGCTCGACAATCCTTTGGCTGGTGGCTCGGTTCTCGTGCTCGCGGTTCCGTAAAAAAAATGAAAACTCAATTTTTTTATGCCGTGCCAGTAGTCACATTCGATTGTCTTGATGTTTTTACGGCATGTATTCGATAGAGTCGATAGCATCGTTCTTTAACCATTTTTAGCTACTTATCGATACTCGATAGTTTTACACCTAATATCGATTTAAATACTGAAATCTGAAATATTTTCGTCGCGTTTATAGAATTTTAAGGATTTCTCTGTTATTAAGAAAGTGCAGCATACCGAAAAAGCGCAAAATTTCATATAAAATCACCGGGAAACACCCCTGGCCGGAAAAGTGAAAGTGGCACGGTGTTGCCAGACCACGCCAGAATAATTTCGTGTTTTTGGGAAAGACGATTTTACTTGTTGCCTATCGATATCGCTCCACTGGGGGCTTTTATAAAATGCCGCCCCAACCTCCGCCCCCAAACCATTTAAACACAATTGTGAAATCAAAACACTACGCACTCGTGAACCATGTCCACCTTTGGAGCTGATGTGGACCAGGTTTGGCCCGCGGTCACCGGGGATTCCCTGCCGCTGACCGATTTCGGACGCAAATTGCTGAAGGATTGCCGCCAGGTGAAGAAGCCCGTTGCTGGAGACAATGACTTGAAAAATATGATGGCCAAATCCGAGGAGTTTCCTCTGGAGGTGGGTGGTACTGGCAGTCAATCCAGGTGGTCGCTATTTCAAGATTTCTTTGCGCATTCTCCAGTTTGGTGTGCAAAGTGTCCGGGTGAAGAGGCAATCTCCTCTGCGGCTGGCCAGGATCAACGAGGAGGTGGCCTCCGCTTATCCGGTGATACACGAACGCACCCTGAGCCTCTACCTGCAGTATCTGGAGCACAAGTGCCATTGGGGTGAGTAGCCCTCCTCCTCCTAAATCATCTCAAACTGATGCATTTCCCACTTCTGGATGCAGGGAACTCCAAGGAGAAGCCCATCTACAGATCACTATCCCTCTGTGGATTTGTGCAGCGCCTCCTAGAGAAGCGCTGCGCCAGCTTCTTTGCCCGCAACGACAAGTTCCTGCTGCTGAGCGGTGAGACGGGGGCCAGTGGCTTTGAATCAGTAGGCACGCCGGAGGAGAAGGCACCCCTGGTGCTGGCCGACGTCCTAAGCTACGACGACATTAAGTTGTCCGCCCTGCTCTTCGTGAGCTCACACACGGAGTTCGTCAACGAGGGCGAGCGGACCAACTGCGGTCACGTTGACTTGAACACCAAGACGTTGGAGCGGACAGGCGTTATCGTGGGCATGATTGGAGCCCGCCTGTCACGGCGAAATCTAATGGAGTTCCAGGACATTGTCATTGCACGCCAGCAGAATACGCGGGAAAACGGCTATGGGATGGCCTTGGATGAGTCGACTGGAACGCGAAAAGAGGACTACCGGCGCCTGTGGCGCGGATTCTATGCCACGCGGGATCTCATCCACGGCGAGGCTGTCATTGACAACAGACGCTTCGGACCCTCGAGGAACAAGCAGGACGTCTTTGACAACCTGGTGATGAAGCGGCGCTACGCCATCAGCTTCGACATGCTGCTGCTGGAGGCGCAGGCGAGGGCTCAGCGCGCCAAGAAGTTGGCCTACATCCATGTGGTGGGCTTCGGCCTGGGCGTGTGGAAAGCGGCTGCTCAGCAGGAGCGCATCTTCCTGGAGACCTTCGAGCAGCGCATGCGCACGCTGGGCAACAAGCTCAATCATGTGGGCCTCGTGCACTTCTCCTGGTTTTCGATCACCGACTGCGGCGGTCTGCGCAACGGATCGCTGGTGGAGATCCCTGGCCATCCGAAAGACGGCATAAGAGTGCTCATTTCCAAGCGCAATCCCGCACGAAAGTTGACTGACCCTGAGCACGCCGGCATGCTGCTGGTGGTGTCCTATGCCTGGGACGGCAACGCGCTGCCCGGCAACGAGTTCTGGATGGTGAGTAGCTTAGCAATATTAACAAAAGTCATTTTAATGATTCCAACGAAGTGGCATTTATCATTTACACTTACCGAGTAACAAGGCAGCAATAGGATTTGGTATCATTACAATGTCAGAAATCAGAGGTCTTTCCCATAGCATACCTTACTGAACTTAAAAAAAATAAATACATTTTTTATCTTAGGACATATTGTGTAAAATTATCATACCAAGCCCTAGCCACAAAACTAAGATAAGGACCGACCTATCTGAAGAATGGTTTTCAAAGAAGCTAAAGCCTTGTTAAATTTATGCGGTTTTTTGGTTTTTGTATATCTCATTATCTATATGAAAGCTCTTTATAATGAGGACAATCACTATCAGCTTAGACATTAGTTCGCTTGTAATCTTATTTTAGTTTTGAATACGTGCTAATTGCAAACAGAAATAGAGTTAAACAACAATTCCGTAATCATTTACTCACTTATCAGTTATTCAGAGTTTAACCTTTGGGGAAAGTGACTTGACATTTAGCACAATAGCTATAAGGCAGCATCATTCAAATCCGAACTTTACATTCTTTCTTTTTGAACTGATTGAAAGCAGATTGTAATTAAAATAAAAATAATAATCTTTCACAATATGCAATAAAATGTCAGTAATAATACGTGCATTCTCCCTTTACTAAAACTTTTTTGAAAATTTTTTCGTTTCAGAAAATGCTCAAGTCCACAGGCGACTCCTCGACAGCCTGCTCCACGTTGGTGGCCGAGCTGCACAATCCGTACATCAACACGGTTTTCTGCAACGGGGACAACCTGCACATCGCCTCCCCAGAGCTCGGCGTGCTCCACATCGCGGAATATGCCAAACGGGTGATTCGGAGCGAGAGTGACGGCTGACGAGATATGGGAATCTGCCGACTATCTAATCTTATCTTATCCTATACGCGCAGCTACTGTTTTATTCCACACTTGCTGTAGGTCAATTCCATGACCTTTTGACCGAAGCATGACAATTCCTTGAGAAGAAATGGGAACATAATATGAATTTAAACAAATTTGATAATTTTGAATAGGGAATGCAAGATAAAACTTTTATCTTTTGAAAGGAGCTAGAACCATTGTAATAATACACGAAAATGCCTTGGAAAAGCTCAAAACAGAGTAATAGAATGAGAATATTGGTTCAACCATCTTTATGTTTGTAAAAAGTGTAAATACATGTGTGTAAATGCAATCCCCAGTGTCTTTCGTGACCTTCGTGATGTTCAGAGCGTGTAGCCCAGCTTGGTGACCCAGCCCAAGCCTTCGACCGTCGTCGTCTTGGGCTTGTACTCGCAGCCCACCCAATCCTGGTAGCCGAACTCCTGGAGGGCCTTGAATATGTAGCCGTAGTCCAGCTCCCCGGAAACGTCTGGCTCGTGGCGATGCGGCACCTGAGCGATCTGGAAGTGACCGATGAGCGACTTGTACTCCTCGAGCGTCTTGGACACGTTGCCGTGCAGGTGCTGCAGGTGGTAGAGATCGGCCAGCAGCCGGATGTTGTCGGCACCCACATCGGCCAGCACTCCAGCGGCCTTGGCGTACGAGTTCATGTAGTAGCCGGGCACGGCGTACTTGTTAATTGGCTCAATCACGCCAATCATCTTGCTAGCCCTGAGGCTATCGGAGGCGATCTTCAGATTGGAGGTGTACGTCCTCGTGTAGTCGCTCTCCTGGCCGCCCTTGAAGAGTCCGGCAGTGAGGTGGATCTTGCCGCAGTTCACCTGGCGGGCAAACTCAATGGTGGCGTCCAGCTGGCTGCGGAAGAGCTGCTCCGATCCGGGCACACTGGTGGAGCCGAAGCGCAGCTGGTCGTCGGTCTTGTCGAAGGCCAGGTTCACCAGGCTGACCACCACGCCCGTCTCCTTGACGGCGGCCACCACGGCGCCCGTTTCGCCCTCCGGATAGGGGATCTCCACGGCACGGAATCCGCTCTGGTGGGCCAGCCTGATCCGCTCCGCGATCGTTGCCGCTCGCTCCGTGAACAAAAAGTTCAGATTCGCCGCAAACTTGAGTGCCATTTCACGGGTTTTGCGTATACGTCCCCTAATCTCCGCCTGCGTTCACGCTTGGTAAACAACTGGGGAGCGATTGCGAATACCCGTTTTTTATATTATATCTAGGGGGCTGTATTACGCAATCGTTTGTTGTCAGGCAAAAGGTTACTGCTGTGAAACCAATAAGTTTGTCGTTTGAAAAATGATAACATGATTATAATGCAATAATTTTAGTTTTTGAGCATAATACATCATAATAATTTAGAGGTATGTTTTGTATGTACTGCTTATCGGAAGCATTTTAAATATTAAATATATTATAAATTGCCTAATGTTTATTGAATTTTTAACTAAATTATTAACATTTTTTTTAACAACTTATTAATTTCATGTTTTTTCAACTTTATTTATTTATTTATTTTATCATTTCAAATCCATTAATGAATAAATAAAACACCACAATAATAACTATTTTTCTAGCGCCATCTGTTGAACGCTTTTAGAAGACTTACAGTGCAAATTTTGTGCAGGAAAATATTTAAATAAATTTATCGTTATTTATTATAGCTATAAATATGATGTTGATGATTTAAAATGAATAGAACCATAAATAATAAATGACTGCACAAATGTATTGTATTAATTAAATATTTAAATATAAATATTTAAATATAAAATATTTAAAATAAAACTATAAGGTACATTTATTTGTTGACAAATTTTCGCATTTTTCGAAATGGCATTTTAAATTGCCAATGGATTGGAAATTAAAACGAGCTCAACGGAGTATGACATTACTCATTACAATGACCAACCGAGCGCCGAGGGAATCAAAAAATTCTTCTTTTAGGTAATTAATTCACCCATTCAAAAACAGCTTTAAAAATTCAGATTCCAAAAGGCTTAATTTTATATTATAGAATTTACAAAACCTAATTTAGCTGCTTATGTAACAAGGACAAGATTCTGAACATAAAAAAAGAGATACTGGTAATTTAGCTGTGCTTTGAGAAGGGCCTCCTAACGAAGGGCGACCGGAAGTTAGAATTCGTTTACAACTGTTCGTTTACAACCTTCGAGGTCCAGCAGGCAACGTCACATCTACTGGTGGCCACTGCTACATCGGCGACCTTGTCGAGATCGGGTTTTCTGATCAATAAACGAACGCCACAATGGAGTCGCACTTCGGCCATGATCTGCTCATTGGTGAGATTGTCCATAGCTAGAACATTGGCCAGATCCGCAGAAAGACCATCTATTACCATCGGACTCGCTCGATTCGTCAGACTCGCAGGTTCAGATGGGTAATTGTTGTTTGGACATGGGGTCCATCCTGCCAGTGAGAGTTCCTCGTCCTCCTTCGCCTCCTGTGCGACCTCCATCTCGCTGGCATCGTGACTGAAAATTTGGGACCTGTAGATCTCAATGAGTTCCTCATCCCCCTCGCTTTCCAAGGGCTTCCTGATCGTCTTCGGTAGCTTGGATTCCTCCTCAACTGTGGTATCAATGCCCTTGTAATTATTGGTAATATCGTTGTTATCCATACACTGGGTACTGTCTATGTCTATCTGTTTATCCATGTTAGAAATATTGTCCTTGTTATTGTTATCGTTGTTATTGTTATCGTTATCTTTGGACTGAGTATTGTCAATGAGTTCCACGATTTCCAAGGGCTTCCAGATCGTCTTGTTATCGTTGTTATTGTTATCGTATGTATCTACGACATTGTCATCTATGGACATATGGGAAAGTTTACCTATTATATCCAGTTTAGCACTCAACCCGTCATTGTCCAGCTGCAGCTTTTGGATTCTCTCCCTAATGAACTTTGTTCTGGGCGACTCCAATGCCGTTTGCTGGCCTTCTTCAAACAGCTTGACTCGGTCCTTTACGCTCTCAAATCCCCCTGGTCCTTCGACATCAGAATTTCCTTCGACATCAGATGGTCCCTCGATATCCGATGGGTCTTGGATATCAGATGGTTCTTCGGTATCATATGGTTTCTCCTTCTGCAATGGCTTTTGCTCAGCCAGCAGTTGTTTGATCTCCAGCAGTTGTTTGATCTCCAATAGTTCTTTGATCCCCACTGGCTTTTTGTTCTCCAATGTCTTCTTCTGCATTGGCTTCTGTTTAGCTACTGGTCTTTGACTAACCAATGGTTTTTGATTAACCACTTTGATCTCCAAAGGTTCTTCGATCTCCACTTGTTTTTTGTTCACGTGTGGTTTTTTTTTCTGCCAGGCCTTTTGTTTAACCAAGGGTTTGGCGATCTTCAATGGTTCTTCGATCTCTGGTTCCTCCGGTTCTTCGAACTCGTCCGATTCTTCGATCTCCTCTGGTTCTTCGATCACCACTGGCTGTTTCTTCTGTTTAGCTACTGGTCTTTGACTAACCAATGGTTTTTGATTAACCACTTTGATCTCCAAAGGTTCTTCGATCTCCACTTGTTTTTTGTTCACGTGTGGTTTCTTTTTCTGCCAGGCCTTTTGTTTAACCAAGGGTTTGGCGATCTTCAATGGTTCTTCGATCTCTGGTTCCTCCGGTTCTTCGAACTCGTCCGATTCTTCGATCTCCTCTGGTTCTTCGATCACCACTGGCTGTTTCTTCTGTTTAGCTACTGGTCTTTGACTAACCAATGGTTTTCGATTAACCACTTTGATCTCCAAAGGTTCTTCGATCTCCACTTGTTTTTTGTTCACGTGTGGTTTCTTTTTCTGCCAGGCCTTTTGTTTAACCAAGGGTTCGGCGATCTTCAATGGTTCTTCGATCTCTGGTTCCTCCGGTTCTTCGAACTCGTCCCATTCTTCGATCTCCTCTGGTTCTTCGATCACCACTGGCTGTTTCTTCTCCCGAGGCTTCTGCTTACCCGCTGGCTTTTGGTTAGGGACGGGCTTCCGGTTAACCACTGGCTTCTGTTCAACGACTGCCTTCTGGTTAGCCACCGGCTTCTGGTTAGCCACCGGCTTCTTATTAACCACAGGCTTCTTGTTAGCCGCAGGCTTTTTGTTAACCACTGGCTCCATAAGCTCCGATGGCTCCTCAATCTCCACTGGCTCCATAACTTCTTTTTGTTTCTTCACGGCAGCCTGCATTATTCCAACAGTGTTCAGTTTACGGTTGCCCCTGAGTAATGGCTTTTTTTGACCTGTCTTGACCTTTTCCTGCACTTCGATTGCTTCATCGTCTGAGGAATATACAATATCCATGGGAGAAAGATCATCCTCCAGTTCCATGGCATTGTTCTGAAAGAAAAGAGAAGCCTTATCCTCATGGACCCGAGGCTGAGTCCTGCCCAGCTTTGGCGAAATGGGTTCTTTCTTCCCCTTCTGCTGTCTTCCGAGTACCGGCTTTCGTTGAGTTTCCAAACGACCCTCGACTGCGGGCCTTCGAGGAGTTTCCAAACAATGCTGGATAGAAGGATTTCGGGGAGTTTCCAGACGATCCTCGACAACCGGCCTTCGTGCAGACATCAAACCATCCTCGACATTCTCTCGAGGAGTTGCATTTACCTCCCTTGCGATCGTGCGAGTGGCCACCAAAGGCTTCCGTTGGCGTAGATGAGCGAAGGGTCTGGCACTTTGTGGAGTGTTGGATCGCGAGGCACCCACACCTATATCCTGTTGGCCACGGGCAGCCAATGGATCGTACTCGGAGCAGTCGGCCTCATTGTAGTTGGCCGTGAAGAAGTGACGGAACCAGACTGCAAATTCAAAGTTATCCGTGAAGCGACCCTTGATCAGTTGGTCCACCGGGATGGGGGTCAATACCTTAGCCCGATTAAAGCAAATCTGGAGTTCCTTGAAGTTGGCAATGTATTCATATTCCTGATTCGAGAGGAACTTGACGCGGTTCAGATTGACCAGTCCGGGAAAGAGCATGTCCATCATGTGGCAGTAGGCAGCCCCGGTGCACAGGTGCTCGACCTTGCTGATCCTGCATTGGAGCGTGTCGTTGCACCACTCCAAAATGTCCTGACGTGTCCACTGGACCGACGAGTTTTTGGTGACGGTCACGTTACGGGCCCGGATGAATCTCGACATTTCGGTTTGATGTTGTTCAGGAAAGTCTGTCCTTGTAGAGCTATTCCATTGAATTTATAAGTAATTGTATTCTTGAGTGGTCTCGTGTTATTGTTCACTCACCTGACGTTTGTATATCGACGGGAAAGAATAGGTTTTTGGTGCAAAGTCTAGCACCGAAATTATAATCGTTGAACTGCTATAGATGCTTTTAAAATTCCGAATTACTTGTATTGACCCCGTTTCAATGTGGAAATAGAGTAAAAAGTATTCTACGGAATTGTAAAAACTTTTAGAAATGTGTTCTGTGAAACTGTGTAGTTTACTGTAGGACGTTTTCCCGAATAATGATTTTCTAACCGGCGAACACAGCCCACATCGGTCGAAAGATTGACGTTTCGTTTCAAGGCCCACCTGATTTGGAAAAATTGTACTTTGTTTTCCGGTGAAAAATTGCCGTTTCGTTCCAAGGCCCACCTGATTTGGACACATTTTATTTTGTTTTCCGGTGACCATTTTCAGGAAAATATCAAGTAACTCGTTTTTTATGGCAAAAAAAAGGTTACAATTTTTGTCAAAAAATTCAAAATTCAGATTTTTGTCAAAAATTCGACATTTTTTTTTTGGTTTTTCCATTGTAGCTCAGCCAAATCAAGGCGTACAGCTAAAAGACCGACTGTTTTAAACAGCTTGCTTAATATGCTAACGATCCTCATCATTCTTAGGAAAATTTATTTTTTGACCAATTTTCTCTTTTTTGTATCACATTTTTTCGAAAAATGGCAAAAAATGAAAAATTTTCAGGTTAGAATGCCAATCGATTGGAAATTAAACAACGAGCTCAACGAGGTATGACATTCCTCATTCTGACTTATATTTTTGTTATGGCAGCCAAAAAACTGACCTTTTTTGGTGAAAAAAAGGGTTCAAATTTTGTCAAAAATGCAAAATTCAGATTTTTGTCAAAAATGAGAAATTTTTATTTGGTTTTTCCATCGTAGTTCAGCCAAATCAAGGCGTACAGCTAAAAGACCAACTGTTTTGAACAGCTTGCTTAAAATGCTAACAATCCTCATCATTCTTAGAAAAATTTATTTTTTGACCAATTTTCTCATTTTTTTGGGTTTCATCACTTTTTTTTTAAAAATGGCAAAATTTCAAAATTTTCAGGTTAAATTGCCAAAAAGACCGACTGTTTTGAACAGCTTGCTTAAAATGCTAACAATCCTCATCATTCTTAGGAAAATTTATTTTTTGACCAATTTTCTCATTTTTTGGGGGTTTCATCACATTTTTTCGAAAAATGGCAAAAAATGAAAAATTTTCAGGTTAGAATGCCAATCGATTGAAAATTAAACTACGAGCTCAACGAGGTATGACATTCCTCATTCTGACTTATACTTTTGTTATGGCAGCCAAAAAACTGACCTTTTTTGGTGAAAAAAAGGGTTCAAATTTTGTCAAAAATGCAAAATTCAGATTTTTGTCAAAAATGAGAAATTTTTTTTTCGGTTTTTACATCGTAGCTCAGCCAAATTAAGGCGTACAGCTAAAAGACCGACTGTTTTGAACAGCTTGCTTAATATGCTAACGATCCTCATCATTCTTAGGAAAATTTATTTTTTGACCAATTTTCTCATTTTTTGTAGGGGTCTCATCACTTTTTTTCGAAAAATGGCAAAAAACGAAAAAATTTTAGGTTAGAATGGCAATTGATTGAAAATTAAACAACGAGCTCAACGAAGTATGACATTCCTCATTCTGACTTATACTTTTGTTATGGCAGCCAAAAAACTGAACATTTTTGGTGAAAAAAAGGGTTCAAATTTTGTCAAAAATGCGAAATTCAGATTTTTGTCAAACATACATCGTAGCTCAGCCAAATTAAGGCGTACAGCTAAAAGACCGACTGTTTTGAACAGCTTACTAAATATGCTAACGATCCTCATGACTTTTTGGATCATTTTTTTTTTTGACTAATTTTCTCAATTTTTGTAGGGGTTACATCAATCTAGTCAAATTTGTAATAATTTTTAAATCAATATACATATATTGTAAATTTAAATTGGGTTTTAATTATGTATATGCTAGTAAGAAAAATAAGTATTAAAAACTTAAATAAATGAGATTTTTTTTTCTCAGGTCAAAAGGAAATTTAAAATTACCTATAGTCATTGAAGTAAATGAGATATATCTAAATAATATAAATATTTTAAGTTTACTTACGACTTGACGCTCACGGGCATTAACACTAATACTAATTTATGTGCCTTGCGAAACGATTACATTCAGAATAAACTATTGGGAATTATTAGATATTTAAATCCAGAATGTGCTTAATGTGAGAACTTTTTCAGAACGAACGTTCTTAAATGGTAAGGATGGAATCGTTCTTAAATCAAGGCTCTTTGTACTTAATTTTAGCACGGTGTTTTTTTCCCAAGTGTACTCTCAAAAAAACATAAAATGATTTTTATCAAGTCAAACTAATTTATTTTAAAAAATTTCGAACTAAGAGAAAAAAACAATCAACTCCAAATTCAGGGAGAGTACTGTTTGCAAATCAAATTTGAGTTTGAGCCACGTAATTTGGCCTTTAAAAACCAGCACTCCATTTCAGCTGGCAATCCAATAGCCATTGCCTGCAAACAATTCAATACTTTTGCCAAAAAGCTGGACAAGGATTAGGGAAATTGAATTGGTTTGTCTGACCAGGCAGATTCGGGCAACCCCATGTGGGCAATTTAAATACAGGACTTTTCGCAAAATATAGAAAAAAAAGAGGGAAAATATTCTGAAACGGACATGTCATTGCCATTGTGTTTTAGTTGGCATAATAGCACAAATAAATTGCGCAAATATATGGTCTCTAAATGCTGAGGAAGCCGCACAAAATGTTCAATTGTTTCGGGCATTTTCCCCTGGATCAAACCATTTTCGTTTCCATTTTCCACAAATGCATTTCCCCATACGGTTACGGACAATAAACAAAAGCAATTAAATTTGTAAAATTTCGCAACGAGTGAAAAGTGAAAAGTGCAATGTGCAATGTGCTACCTGTGTCCCTGTTGATTAGCCAGATGCTGTTTTGGCAGTTGGCCTTTATATTTAGAATTGATTGCATTTAGCATAGAAATTGGATTGCAAATCCAGGCGACACAGGCTGGCTTTCAGCAGTCGTGGCAGGTGACTTTAGTTAATGAGAAAACCAACAATTAAAATGGAAATTGCATTTCCACGATGTGCTGTCCAAAGATTAGCAGCCAGTCTAAAAGCTGGCAAATACCATTCTACTATTCATTTAATATTCTTTTAGTTGTTCCCCTTAATTTACGATTTTTTTTAGAATATTTTAAATCAATATATCATTCTGTCGACCTATCTCCCAGAAACTGAATATTATTTAGAATTTTAAAACGTTCCAATGATTTTATTATGTCCGCATAAAAGAGCCTAGGTCACCAAATTGAAAATTTATCTTGTGTTTCGCCCATATTTATTTAGCCGGATTCGATCGGACGTTGAACAGTTTGGAAATTCATCGAGTGGCACGTATTTTTATGGCAATTTGCATCGAATCGAATCAAACACGAATATATTACACGAGCTTCGGTCCGGAAATTTTCATTCGTGTTTGTTTTTTTTTGTTGTTGCTGGCATCGAATCGGAAAAGTGTGAAAATCAGCCAAACACCAACTTGACCCACTTTGGCAGATTGAACCACAACACATACCACACTTATCCGAAAAAGAATTCAATGGCTGAAGGTCTTTAGTTCTCTATCACCAGAAGTATTTGTAAAAAATGTATCGAACATTCTTACAGTTTCTTTTAAAATAATGTGTAATGCGTAGAGTTTTTGACCAAGTGCCACATAATAAGTTTAGTTTATTTTCATAGCATATCCATTTTAAAAAAGTTTCCAAGATTTAGTTTTCAGAATTATCTTTTTATACACTCAAAAAAAACGCATCCTAAATTCAAGCGCGATTTGTTCTTGATTTCGTATAGTATTTTTTAGGCTTGTTTTTTGCTGCGGGTTCTTGAAACAAGAATAAATCGTTCTTAAGCCCCGAGTCATCTGAAAATGTGCTTGATTCAAGAACATTATTCAATAAACAGGACAAAACAAACCTAAAGAATAATAAACCTAAGGTATAATGTATTAATTGTTGGCTTAAGATTATTTCACACATCATTTGAAAAAAACTTGTACTTAATAATGAACAAATCGGATTACCTTTGTAAAAATAATAATACAACTTTCATTCTAATGCCTTTTTTTTATTTTATAATTATTTTATATTTATGAATCAGAATGCGTTAAGAAAAATTCGTACTTAATTTAAGCATAATAAGTTCTTGGTTCAAGGACATTTCTTACTTGATTTTGCGCGAAAATGTTCTCAAATTCAGAATGCTGGTTTATGAATGAAACATTTTTGAAATGAAAAAATAAGCCCATTTCGTACTTGTGGCTTTTTCAAGCCCAGTTAAGCTTGTTTCTGAGTATACTCTCAAAAAGGACTTACTGAAATGCTATAATATCTTTAAAATGTAATTAAAAATCGACCGTTTGGAATAGAGATACAAAAACGATTTACCTTTGTTATTGATGGTATTATTACAGATACGAATATATAAACAACATTTGAATTTTCATAATTCCAACATATTCTGGATTGGATTTGTATGAAATGGGATTGGGATTTTGTTGGATAAAAAAACGAAATTACATTCGATAGGGAAACCCCAAAAATGTTCTAAGTTACTTAATGTGTTTTTAAGGGTAGAGATTTAAGTAGATTTACGTTTGGATGCGAAACCATTTGCAAAAGGACTTTAAAAATATTTTGTGGCATACTTTTGTGCACCTTTCAACGCAGATTTCGAGCAGGTAGAGTTTTCATTTGTTGTGGACGCTCGCCCGTATTTGTGTATTTAATGTTTATAAACGAAATTGGGTCAAAGTCATTTAAAATTCGTGAGTGGAAAATCCGAATTAATTAAAGAACCTGGCCGCTTTGTCGACGACCTGAACAAAAGCATTGACTTGTGTTTGTCTTTCGACTTTCGACAATAAATAACGAATTTCTTGTGAATTTCCAGCGGGCGAAGAGAGGCGAGAGTTTTTCCAGCGGGGCATTTTCTCTTTGGGGGAAATTGCGGGGGAAATTTTCAATGGGGGAAATTTGCTGGCTATAAAAGCCCTGCAATTTCGGCGCGCGCGTCACAAAGGCAGGCGGACTGCCGACGCGAGTGGAGCGGATAGGGCGGATAAAAAAGCGGTTTCAAGGAGGCGCGGATAAAAAGTACGAACGGTTTTAAAGGACGCAACGAACGGCTAACGGTTAACGGCGAACGACAAGCGACAAACGACGTAAAGTTTTATTCCGTTGTTACCATTACAGTTATTCCGGTTGCTGCGCGATCCTTCCTAACGGTTCGCTGCTTTTTTTTTGTCCCTTTCTTTTCCTGTGTGTGTGCCATCCTTGTTTTGTCCAGATTCACAGATTCAGAGATTCACTGAGACAAAAGTGACAAAGTATGCTTCACATTTGAATGGGCATCGCATCGACACATGAAGCGTCGAAGGACGCGCGCTTTTACAACATCCCCCCCCCCTCTCCACCTCCACCTCCACAGGACCATCCTCAATTCGTTAGAACCCCAAGCGAACCCCCGGAAAGCCATCCATCCTTCCTATACCATACCCGTACCCAGCAGTTCCATTTCCCGCTGGGATAGTTTCTGTTTGCGGTCCGTGCATTCCCCCCAGCCACACTGTTAAAAAAGTATGGTTCCTATATAGGCAAGCAGATAAGTGCGAAACGGAATTCCCATTAAAACCAGAAGGAAGCGCTGATTTATTAACCGATTAGGACTTTCTAGATATTTATGGGTGTTTAAGCCCAACCCAAACATAAAGCCAAAGAAGCTTCTGTAAGGCACCCCAAAAAGGCTATAAAAACATAACCCATATAACAACCCTGTGATACTTGTACCGCCCTCTTCCCGAAGATAAATTTGTAATAATATTATTACCCTTAAAACAAAAAAAAAACCAATTTAACAGTGCGTCCCTTAACCTTATTAATTATCCCCCAAGGAAGATAGAAAAAAAGTTTTTTGAATAAAAAGTGGTCTTTTATAAGAAACCATTACCGTAAGAAAAATCGGCAAGAGAGGACATATGTATTTAATAAAAATAATATTATAATAATAAATATCTATAAGGGATTTCCGTGGAGGAACTAAAAAGTTTTGAAATTGTTTGAAATCTATGGCAAAGCATATTTACCAACGTATCGTCACTTTCTTTATAGATATATTAAAAGTTATCAGAAAATGGTAAAGAACTATTATTACCGAAAGTCAACTTTTTATCTTTGTAATTTTTGATAAAAAAAATAGGTTAATTGAAATTCTAGCTCAAAACATTCAGGGATATATTTATATTTAGGGATATTAATAAAAAGTTTTTTGGAGTTACTTCCTATAAGAACATTCAGGGGTGCCAGAATATTTAGAGTTTTAGATTATTCCTGATAAGTGATAAGGAAACCTTTCTTTTGGCGTTATGGGAAGGTCTAAAGAAACATTTTTCCCTTAAGAGTATCAAATTGTTCTCTCTGCATAAGGAATCGTGCTTGGCCATTTAATTGCGGTCTCTGGTGACCAGGGATGTGGATGAGGACTAGGATGGAGACGTGAATGTGGCAGTAGAATGGTGCTTCCTTCGATTCAATTCGATTTGTCGTAATGAAGCTAGTCCACGGAGCCCCATGCAATAGTTAACATATTTTTATTGCCTGTTGTCGCCAAAGTGTCCCCCGCCAGATCCCCATCCCCATCCCCATCCCCATTCGCATCCGTTTCCCCATCCCATGAGACCATCTATACCCATACCCCCACCGATATATATCCATCCATATAGCCCCGCTCCCTCGGCAGCTTCGGTTTCAAGTGCCATTGGAGCTGAAGCTCCACCGGATTGCTCACTTGATGGCCGAGGGTTGGCCGATTCAATGTTTGCGCTCTTGCGTATCCAACAAGTGCGGGGAATTGGTATAGGGGTATTGAAAGCGGGGGATTTGGGGGATTGACAACGGGTAAGGGAGGTCAAGAGCTGGTCATTCGGGAGCCGGGCTTAGGTCGAGGGCTTCCCCCAAAATAAGTTGCTTACATCACATCGGGGGGTCGAACGATTTCGGGGTTTTTAAAAGTCATGTTCTCCCGTTAACAAATCCCGACTAATCAACGATGACAGGAACAGCAATATTTCGTTGGGATTTAGGGTTCGAGATTTACGGGGCATCAAATATGGCAGAATAAAGCTATGTGTAGATGCACATGTGAGTGGAATACTTGAAATATTTAGGGAATGTGGCATAGGGAAGGTAGATATATTAAATAAAATCTCTTCTAACATGTCTGTGAGTCGGGATTTCTATATACAAAATATTTTAGATATTTTACGATAATACTATTTCAGGTGGAATCCTAAACATAGTTATTAATGTCTTAGTTTTATGTGGTTCCTTTGGTTGTTTGTCCTTCGGTAAATCCCTGAGTTGCATCCACTGGAGAAACCTTCACCATGGTGACCCCTGATCGCAATCAATCGTGGTTGTTCAAACTTTCGCCATCCGAAACTTCCACTTTCCCCCACTTTTTACCCACTTTTCCCAACAAAAACACACACTCTGTTTGGCCAAGTGATTCATTAAGGCAATTAGCAAAGTCCGGAGTCCGGAGTCCTGAGTCCGGAGTCCTGTGACCGGAATCCGCGGCTGAGGACAAACATTTACCAACACTTCTCTTGCTTGCAGCCGGGATTCAGGATTTAAGGAGAGTGCGAAACCACCTAATGCTCATTGAAATTTACGATTATGCTGCAAAATTATTAAACAATATGACCGCCAGAGGAGTGAGGGAACCAACAGCCGGCGGAGGCGGAGGCGGAGGCGAAGGCCAGGAGACCATTAATAACGAATCTGCAGGGAAGCTTAATCTGAATGTGAGGGGCCTGCTGAAACGCACCCTGGCCAGGGTGGCCCGGGCCAATCCCGCCCAGCACGTGACCAACCTGCCCGTTTCCGCCCTGCTGCTCCAGGCCCTCGATGCGACGGACGTGGCCCACGGCCAGGACATCGATCCATCCACCAGTGGGCCAGAGGTGGATGTGCCCGAACAGCCATTCCCATTTCCGTTCCCCAATGCCACTGGCAATCCGTTGGCGGGGAATGGGGACGCGGGCACGGACGTGTATCTGCCCGCCGGCAATCTCAGCGGTTTCATCGAGTCCTCGACAACGGCGGTGATGAGCACGCTACCGCTCCCGATCCCCACCAGCAGCACCATGGCCACATTCCAGGCCCAGACGGTGGCCACCTTCATCGCCGCCACCGGCACCAAAAATCGCCCAACGACCATCGTTGTTTACCCAACGGGTGAGTTCTTAAATATTCCTAGATTTAATTAAAACATCTCTACACTCGAAATAAGAACAGAGAACTTTGTATTTTACTTAAATAAAGAAGGAACAGTGTCAATACATCGTTAAATTTAAAATTACTAGGTAGAAAAACGCGAATTCTTCATTATATTAAGAACATTTATATCTTTGTTTTACTAGATTCAAGTAAACTCAGAATCTTAATACTTCTGATTTTCTGATTCTGATTTTTATATATTTAAGACATTTTGTTGAACTTCATTTAACTTTGGATTTGTTTTTTAAGCAACTGTGAAAAATGCTAACTTAATATTGTTATGTATTTCTTACTTTCTTAAGTATTTCTTAATATTACGGTTTTTGAACATGGAAAAGTGAGAAACACATTTTTAAACAACGGACTTGACTTAAAAGTGTAAGTGCGATAATATCAAAGTTTTCTACCGTTTGTAGGAACAAAAAATTGTTTTAAGTGTGGTAATTATCTTTTAAAAGTCACATGAACTTTATAATTTCTAAAATTATGTTTTATTTTCCAACATTTGTTTTATCTGGGCTAACTTTAGTCATAAATACTGAGAGAACTGTGAACAAAAGTTTTTTCATTTACATTTTTTAACGATTTTCCAGATTTTATGGCATTTCTCAGTGTGGGCAAATGAGTATTTTATTGTTCGTCTACTTAAGGAAGTAATTACTATGCTAATTGCTATGCATTTTCATGAATTTTCGAGTATGTGAAATCAAAATCACTTCCTGTTAAAGCGCAACTGGCTAATTAAATATGCATGATGATGGGGTGAATCCTTAAGTTGCCTTTGAACAGAACAGAATGTAATTCCTTTATTAGCAAGAACAAATCCAAGGCAAAATTACTTTTAAATGTCTTTTAAGGTGTCTAAAAGTATGCTAAAATATATTTTAAGCTCAGAATTACAAAGAATTCTTTCAGAGAGACGACTATGCTTTATTTATAGCATACTTTTAGACACCTAAAAGTTTTTTTTGGGAGAAAGTCTTAGTTTTTGTTATGATAGATGGCACATAACACATCCATGGGAAAATTACTTTTAAATGTCATTTAAGGTGTGTAAAAGTATGCTACAATATATTTTAAACTAAGAAGTACAAAGAATTCTTTCAGAGAGACGACTATGCTTTATTTATAGCATACTTTTAGACACCTAAAAGTTTTTTTTGGGAGAAAGTCTTAGTTTTTGTTATGATAGATGGCAAACTCTTTTAAAAGTACGCAGCCCCCGTAAAATACTCAGAAGAATTACAATACATTTACACTGTATTTCCTTTATCAGCAAGAACAAATCCATGAGAAAATTACTTTTAAATGTCATTTAAGGTGTCTAAAAGTATGCTTCAATATATTTCAAGCTCAGAAGTTCAAAGAATTCTTTCAGGAAGACTATGCTTTATTTATAGCATACTTTTAGACACCTAAAACTTTTATTATGTTAGATTTTGCTTTATATTTAAAGAATTACAATATAATTCTTAAATAAATAACCACTTCTGTGGCTCTTTTCTTTTTATAAAAGTACTTACCAGCTTTCAAGCCATGTTTAATCAGCAATGAACTCTAATTGAATTTGTCACTGTTTTGGCCAGTAAACAGTTGGCCCCCGAAGTCACATCTCCCCCCAAATTAAAAGACTTTTAACGGCCTTAAGTTAATTAGGGACATTTGCCGGATCGGATAAGGATAAGGTTCCTGCCCCGGCGATGGCCCACTGAGGTAATCAAATCAGTGCAGTCAGTCAGCCATCGAGGTCGCGTGCCAGGCTCAGATCCATGCCAAGACCAGGAGGCTTCTCCAGCTCCAGATCCTTGTCCTCCTCCTCCTTCTCCTCCTCCTCATCCATACCCACACCCATCCCAATTAGTCGCCCCGTTGGCGGCGTTAATTTGCATGAGCTGACAACCGAGTCCTCATTATCCGCATTGACTCCTCCAAATGCTCCGGCTGCCACGTCAACTTATTTTTTATAGTTTCGGCGGCAGGACAAAGTTTGCTTGGCTTTCGGCCTGACTTGGGCCAATCCTGAAAGTTGCCCCAAGAGTTTCGCGACGGAGATCCCAATCCCAGTGGGTCTAACCCACTCCATTTCCATCACCCCAACCATTCAGCAATTAGACAAGTCTAAGTCGCAGTAATTGCAAAGAGTCGCACTCGAATTTAGCTGTTGATTGTTCGAGGCAAGTGTCGCCATCAGTTGAATAGTGGGTGGGTAAAAAGTAGACTGGGCTGTTGTGGGTGGAAAAAATGGGTTGGGTAGCTCCTGGGCCTCTGCAGCTGGCGCCAATGTCGTAGCGCCTCGAGCCATTCACAAATTAGAGTCTTAAAAAAGGCTGCACGGA
The DNA here is from genome assembly GCF_043229965.1 of Drosophila suzukii. Taxonomy (NCBI): domain Eukaryota; kingdom Metazoa; phylum Arthropoda; class Insecta; order Diptera; family Drosophilidae; genus Drosophila; species Drosophila suzukii. The sequence goes on along the minus strand of NC_092084.1, from coordinate 14,555,401 downwards.
AATAAATAATATTCAATTCAGCGGTGTCCCCGATTTTCGGGTTGGAAAAACATTCGCTGGGCAAGCATTAAAAAGTTTTTAATTTGTTTCCGATTCAATTTCCTTAGACCTTTTTGAACAGCTCTTTGATTTCAAAGGTATACATAAGTTGAAGAGATTTTTGTGTAAACCTTTGAAATGCGCAGTTGAAAAGGTAGAAAATAAGTAATGGTTTTTCTTTTCAAGAAAAGGTCGTATGATTAATATATAAATATGATTAAGTACTTCCTTGTAGATTGGTATTTATTTAATAAATGCTCGTACTATGTGTTTCCATTTGAGATCTTTTAGAACAACTCTTTGGTTTAAAGGCTTATATAAGTAACAACAACATTTCTTCAAAGAAATATCTACAAAGTTGTATTGAAAAAATATATTGAAATATTAAATAAACACGTTAGCTACATAAAAAAGTTTTTAATACCTTTGAAAAAACTCTTTGTTTAGTTTAAAATCTTTTACTTAAATTTGAGACAATTTCTATACGACATCCATACGCTGTTAGAAAATAATTTTTTTTATTTTCAAATATATAATTGAAGATAATATATATAATTGGAATATGTTCTGTAGATGTTAAGTAATGAAGGTGCCATTTAAAATGAACTTTGGCTTTTCCCCCCTTCCGAAATCGGTTGGTTTGGGAGTTGCTTAAATATTTAACAAAATCAAGTGGATTTTCTTTTAGAATTAATTGAATTAAATCCCCTTTTTTTGGTTGTGTGTTTGGCTGGGGTCTTTATTAAGCGAACTGGCTTCTTCATCACACTGCCACGGCTTCGGTGCCAGCGAAATTTGTCGACAACATCGTCGACTTTCCTCATTCGCCTTATCAGACTGTGGAGTCTGTAGGCCCATAACCATCTCATTTCCCCAATCCCCACTACAATCAGTCGTATATCTGCAGCATTATCGACAGCAAAGAGCAAGGAGGTGGGGATTTTTCTGGGGAAAATGGGAGGAAAATGGAAGGCACGTCAATGTCAGCGCCCTCAACGGCCTGTGGGCGTGGCTCTCGAGCTGCTGCCACCTTGTCAGTTCGACACAAGATACAACTTTTCGTCCATGACAGCAGAATGAAAAATACAAAAAAAAATCAAACAAAACAAAACAAAAAGAATCGCAGATGGGGGGGGGGAAAAAAAAAACTTGGCCATTACAATTTTCGCCAACAAAAAGTGCGTAAATTCATCCGATAAAATGGTGTAGCAGGAATGCGATGTCCTTCAGCTCCATTGATAAGTTAACAATGCATTCTACTTAGCGAAACACTCGAATGCCTGTTCGCTTTTCGGGGGAGTTCTCGTTTTTCATCCAGATGCGAAGAGGGATGTTTTTTGGCGAACAATACTCAAATATTCGCTTTATTTCACATACACAGAAAGCTCACTTTAATAGTGGTTGCCTCTATATGAAACTTTTATAAAAGGCAAATCGATTTAACAAAAAAAAAGGATAAGTTTTGGTACTTGTATCACAGAAATTACTTATTAATATCGTAATGTACCAAAAAGTAGGCAACAGAATATTTTAAAAGCCCACAAAACGACAAACTTTATTTCACTGCATACTTTTAGACACATTTTTAATGATTTTTGTGGCACTCTCACATTTTATTTAATCAATTCGCATTGCAGCTTTAATCATAATTCTTGCTTATCCGATTTAAGAACATATTTTCCTTTATACTCATTTTCTTGTTTTTCTTTATTCTAATTGATTACTTCTTTTGTTCAGCTTCACTTTCTCTTTACGACCGCATCCTTTTTTTTATTTATAATATAAATGAATCCCTCTGATGAGTTAATCAAGTTAATGTGTTCACCAGTGTTCGAAGGGTTGGAGCATGACGTCCTTTTTTTCCTTTATCGAACCGAGAAATTCGGTGTAAGCCCGAGAGCTTAGGACTTTAAGGACTTTGGCTAACAATTTGAATGGTTTGTGTTTGAGTTTAAAAACGGTTATGTAAAAACCACATTTTACTGGTCATCCTGAGTGTCTTAGCTTATGCCAAAGTCCAGTCAACAACAGGCCAAAACTGACTTTGATTCGGGCGGAATTCCGTAAGCTGAAGCCCCGAAACAAAGTGAAACTTTGGGGCTGTATTAAATGCAAACTATCCTCCGAAGTTGGTCCTCTCACGTCCTTCCACTTCCATTTCCTACTTAACTCGCCTCGAGTTGAACCGCAATCAAGCTCGAGTTGACTTTGATGGGAATATATTCGAACTGGAGAAATCACTTTGTGCAACTATATGTACCCAAGTATCTGCCTCTGCCGTTAAGTCAATACACTCGAAAAAGACCTAGATATTAAAGGGTGAAAATAGCCCACAGAACTGCCAATTTGGGAAGATCAAATGGGAAATAACATGAATTTATTTAATACTTATTGGCACACCCAGAAAAATAACCATAAGAAATGTTCAAGAACCAAGCCCAGATGGGGTAAAAAGCTTAAGACGTTGTTTACTTTTATTCGACAGCTTTCACAACCATAAGTTGAGTATACATCAAAAATGAGAACGGATTGTTCTTGAATGATGATAAATACTTTTTTCATTTTCTTTTTATTTTTTCTGGGTGTGCAGATATATAGTATTTAGATTACCTCTATTGTGGAAAGATATAATAAGAAATAATATACATTTGTTTAGGAGAGAGAAATAACTATTAGAAATATTTGAAAACCAAAGCTAAATGCGTTAAAAAGTTACCGATATTGTTTATGATTTTATTCCGTAGCGTTCACACCTATAAATTGTGTATACATCAAAATTGAGAACGAATTGTTCTTGAATTATGAAAATTTTTCATTGAAAAATGAATTTTTCATTTCTCCGTTCTTTTTTTTTGGGTATACAGATATTTAGTAATTAGATTACAGCCATTGTGGGAAGATATAATGGGAAACATGATCAATTTATTTAGTATTTATAGACACACCCCGAAAAATTATAAATTGTGTATGCATCAAAATTAAGAGCGAAATGTTCTTGAATCATAAAAAATGATTTTTTCATTTTTCAATTCTTTTTTCTCGTTGTACAGATATTCAGTATATAGATTAAATTGCATTATTTTAATTCCAATAAAATATACAAAGTGTGTATATTAATTTTTTTCATACGACTTATCTGGGAAATAGTCCCCGATTTTTCCTTGTGTACTATTTGTATACATATACTGCGCACATTCGAATATTGCCTCTCTGCCATTCGATGGGCTTTGTTTGTAGCGCATTCCACCGTCGACGTCAAATATGCAAACATTTAATTTCCATTCAAAGGACGCGTCTGTCTGAGTGGGGCAGAGGCATTATTTTTATTGTATTTATTGAAAATTTCTGGCATCAAACGATTCCTGATGACTCGGCTTGAATGGCGGCTCCTTCTCCAGCAGCATCTGCTGCTTTTCGCCCTACGCGACTTCAAGATTCCTTGGTGGCAGCAAACTAAAGTGAACTAAGGACTAAAGGACTCGAGACTCAGGACTCAGGACTCAGGACTCAGGACTCCCTCTCCGCGCCATCAATTTGTGTAAATTTGAACTGTCACTTTGAAGGCGTTAATTGGATTCAGTGGCGCAGGTTCCCGAGAGCTGGAGGAGCAGAAGGGTCCTGTCCAGGAGCCGGGTCCTTTTCCATGAGGAGCAGCTCGTCCGGATGACAGAGTACAAGTTGAGTAAAGTAAACCCAGCTGAGGCGCTGATAACGCCGCAGCAAACATTTCCCGACTGCGCCCCTGATCGAACTCGGATTTAATCGAATAATGTCAGGCCAACATCGAGTGCTCCATTTACCCTGGGGGCGGGGTTATCCAAGTTTAAAGGAGTGCTGCCCCGAGTCGATAAAGTAAACACCATTCAACCGGAATTTATCCCATTTTTATGTCTTGAATAAGTTCTGATAATATTTCATTTTATTTTCCCAGCTTTTATATTGTTTAAAAAATTTGTATTGAAAAATACATTATTACTAGTGGAAAAATCCGCCAAAAACTTTTGGCGGCTGTAAAGTTTAAGCTCTGCGTTGATTCCTCAATTTATAATGAGAGTTTTATGTATATAAATTGCTAACAAATTTTTTTGAATTCAAAAATAATTCATCATCGTTAGGCGCATTTTCTCATCTTCATGTTAAGCTGAAAGCTGCTTTAAGGCTACACAGTTTCATATTTACTCTGAAATTATCGCCAGGATACACAGACTTCCACATTTAATCGCAGACAGCTAGATCTTCCATTTAATATACTTATTATAATTTATTTCCCTTGCATCATAAAGTAATTGTTTAAGTACATGCCTCTTTTATAAAATCAACCCAATATAGTTTAGAAACTTTGTTCCTTTCAGCCATCACACAAAAGAAATGCGTTTTTGAAAACTTTTCAGAGCATTCCCATTTCGGCTCTTTCTATTCGATTTGGTTTCCTTTATGCTACTTTTTCGACAAACAAAATTTGGGCCATGGCTTTTGTGGCTTAGATTAGAGCATCCTTTGGCAAGGACGCTCGGTGATGGTGGAGGCGGGAGTGGAATGGGGAGGTGGATGTGACTTATGAGTGGCTGAGAATGGTAAATGAGGTCGGCGGGCCAGGGGATTGGGTTTTGCTGTCGCGAGTAGGATGGTGGTCGGAGTTCCCCAGGTGGATCAGGCCAGGCTGCAGATCCTGGCGAAATATGTAAAACGACAAATGGTAACCGCCGCGTGCTTCGGGTTAAATTATTCAACGCAAGCCTGAGCTTAATCCTATAAATTCTCTTTGCAAGCTAGGGTTAAATATACATTTTTCAAAAATATATCAGGTATCAGTGGCGGATCCAGGATTTGGTTGCAAGGGGATATACAACATTTGTTGAGTAGAAATACAATACTTATTTCATGCACAGAGAAAATTCTGACGTTCTCATCTGAGTTGAAAATGTTCTTATAAATATAACATTTTTAAGTTGAAAATGTTTTTATTACGCTCGAATCAAGTTGAATTGGCGGTATTTAAGTACAATGTATGTACAAATAAACAATTAGCTTAGTCCTTAGTGTATAATTATCAAAAAGTTGTTAAATAAAGTCAATTTAACTTTTCTCTTCTCACTATTTCGTTCTTATGTTAATACCAACATGTACTTACACGGTTTTTAAGAACGAATGTCCTCAATTCAAGAACAATGTTCTCAATTCAACAATGTTCTTGGATAGTTTTCTCTGTGTGTGTATTACCATATTAATATTTTTTTCACTTTTTAACCCGAGTGGGGGGATCTTTCTCGTAAATACCCCCGTCTCCAGTGGATCCGCTCATGTATATCATATTTAAGCTTAGTTTTATTTTGCAGCACTTAAAATAAGTTTATAAAACTGAGTCCAATAATTACAATCTTCCACCACTATAGTGGTATACCATTACCTTTTTAAGTGCTGTTTTACATCGCATAACTTTAAATATCTCATGAACTTGAATTGTTCTATCTTTTATCTACACTCAGAACAGAATTCAAGACCCGAAAATGTACGTGTTTCTTCAAGAGCGCCGTTTCTTAAAATAAATGTACATGATATTAAGAACTTTTTAAGAGCGAAACATGTTGAAAAATGTTTCGTGTCCACATGTTTGGGGAATAAATGTTTTTGTTTTTGCTAATTATACCTAATGGAATAAGGGACGCCAAGGGCTGAGCGGTGGGGAGATGCAGATTTTGCTCGACTTAGTTTATGACTGAGAGCCGAAATTAAACAGGCAAACGAAACGTTAACGGAGGAAAATGCAAATGGCTTAAAAGGAATGCGCCCCCGAAAAGTCGTTTGGCATACAACCCGCCATCGTGCCCTCACAAACCATTATCCTTCCAGAGCCCAAGCCCCCCCTTCTATATAATTTCCAGTTTCCATACCCCCCATCCCGTGCGGATAAATGTTGCCTACTTTCAGGCGAATTTGAGGCCATGCAAATGAACCGGAGATGAGATGAGCTACGGAATTATGAGTTTGCGTTGCCCATAAAACCACCCATTCCGCACTTGGTTATTGTGATAAAATAAACATATAAATAAATAATCTTCCCTTGGATGATGGGCAGATGGTATGATGGTATGATGGCGATGGTGATGGCATTTCTGCGGATGACCACAACCACAACAATTAGGCAAATATGTTCCCAAACCAAAATTCCGATTTTGGGCGTTGACAGACCATGAGAGTCCGGCGATTAACATTCGTGCATCATTTGGCAGGGGGCGCTTTTTGTGGGGTCATAATGGGATTCGACAAGGTCACAGCGGGGGCGAAAGATGCCAAGGGGGTCAAGGGTCAAGTCGGGCAAAAGGTGGGGTCACGAATGAGCACGGTTCTGCGATGTCGAGAGCGATTAAGTGGACTATGCAAAAAGGCGGACATGGACAAGAAGAAGGGCATTTTAAAACGGCAAGGAAATGCTCAATAAATTTTGGGTCAAAATATTTGCCTACAGATGGGACAGGTAAGATAGCGTCAGGTACGATGATACCAGCAAAATGGTCAGCTACGGTCGTGTTCTACATGGTGTCTTAAATTTAGAAAAAAAATCAGAGTACTGTTTAAAAGTACCCATGTTTATGCAGTTAGCTAAGCTTTTTAAAAAACAATTAAAGTGTAATATAATTGAGTCCTCAGAAGGAAAATTTCCTTTGAATAGACTACTTTACAATAGCTACCTTTAATATCCATATACTTTTAAATGCTACAGTTTTACTGTAAGTGGAGCTAAATTGAGTTCGTTGTACATTGATTACAGTTTCGAGTGGATAGCATTATTTATGTAAAATAGATTATAAATACAGGTGAAATGTGATAAAACCCCTACAAATCACTATACACATAGAAAAACACGCATGGATCAATTAGATATTGGCATACAAAATGTATTAAGAACTATTTTTACCCTTGAATAATTTAAGTTCAATATTAAGAAATGATATTTCTAGGAAATTCTCTCTTTGAAAATTCTCTCAAATCGAAAAAAGAGAGAAAAGGGCGAGAGAGAGCCCAAAAATACCATGCGAAAGAGCGAGACAGAAATATTCGAAACTCTCCGAAATAGAAAAAAAGAGCAAAATGATAGGTGGTAAACGTATCAAAGTAATACGCCCCCTATCTAGATAGAATTGACACTAAATTTCAAAATGATTATTATACCTTTTTGATACTTCTCTGTGTGAGAGGTACCTCTATTGTAACTGAGTTCCTTGGTGATTTTCTAATCCTCCAGTTCTTCTAATTAAATTCTCGTTGCAGTTTCACCCGAATCGATCGTCATCCCGATCGTCTCGTGCATCTTCGGCTTTCCCATCCTGGCGCTCCTCGTGATCTGCTGCCTGCGGAGGAGGGCCAAGCTGGCCCGGGAGCGGGACAGGAGGCGGAACTACGACATGCAGGACCATGCCGTCAGCCTGGTCAGATTTAGTCCAATACATAGGCTTAGTGAGTTTGAATGTTGTCGTGTAATGTGTGTTCGAAGAACGTTTCTTTGCTCTGTTTCCTTTTCCTTTCTCTCTGGTTTTGCAGCCACACTTGCAGATCAAATGAGTTCGATAGACTGTCGAATGCATCGCATCCTGCATCCAGCATCCAGCATTCAGCATCCTGCATCCTGCATCCCCATCTCACCATACATTCTCGCTATATTTGCACCCTCAGCACCCATATTTCTCCACTGATACACTCCACTCGCCATCTCTTTTTCACTTTTCCTCTTAATCTGTGCCATGCCGTAGTCATTAATACACCTGTCGTCCATTGTCCTGCCTGCATAAAAGCAAGTTAAAATTCACAAAGGGATAACAAAGAGCCCCACACATCATCAGCATCATAATCATTGTTTTTTAAGAGCCCGCATGTCCGAAATATACCTTTTGCGACCAACTGAGTGGCCAATGTCAGTGGCCAGGGGCCAGTGCAGAATCAATAGCAAAATTCCCCTCAACAAGAGACCGAGATGCATTAGCCAGTGGCCAGAGGCCACACTGGGAGAAATCGGGGACTTTGAAAAGGTTCAGACATTTCGGAAATATCCAAGTCAAATTGAAACATTTTCCAAAAAAAATCTTTTCTAGAATTCTTGGTTTTTGTAAAGAACTTTTAGTGTATACTGAAGAAATTCAGGACTAATCCAATAATTCTACAAATTATACTAATATTGTTTTTTTCTATTGAAAAATTACTTAGTCTTATGAATCTCACATTAATCGACGAATTATATGTGATTATTAAGGGATTGTTCTTATAGTTCTAAGAATTATACTGACCATTTGTATTAAAAATCTTATATTGCAAGCCACTTACTTTTTTTAATTTAACATTTATAGATGAATTATTTGTGATTATTAAAGAAATAAGGGATTGTTGTAATAATTTTAAATTATATCCTGAACAATCTTATTGTATTAGTTTGAATATTACAGCATTACAACAATATAACAGTCCTTATCGAGACAACAAAACGATTTAATTTATTTGATTTCTGGAAGAAAGTCACGTTTTTCCTAAAACTATTTAATTCTATTTACAGGGGAAACTTCTGTGCTTTGATACTTAATTTTTGTTAGTAACAATAAAAAATCCAAAATGATCCTGGGCACTTTTATTCTGTTTTAAAATTCTTCCTGCTGAGGTTCTTCATTATTTTTTTGAATTTAAATTCAAAATTATCATGGACCTTTTGATTGGTCTTAATTTTTCCAAGTCTCTCACGTGAATTCCACATTTATGGAGATATACAGGCAACCCAACAATATTGCAGTTCTTATCGAGACAACAAAAAGATTCAATTTATTCGAATTCTGGAAGGAAGCCACGTTTCCCCTAAAAGCAAACTACGCGAAACGTGAGTTGAGTGAAAGAAGTACAACTTGACTGGGAGAAAGTAAGGCACCCACACGTGGCCCCTCGTGGGTGTGTGTGTGCGATGTGTGTGTGGGGTGTGTGCTTGTGTGTGAGCACACACAGTTGCTTTACAAGTGTCGCACGCAAGGAGAAAGCGAGAGGGTGAGTGGGAGAAAGCGAAGTAGCCTGGCTGCATTTGCATTTGCATAGCATACCTTTGGGCGCTCGCAGCCCTGTTTGCATATCACAAAATCAAATGGGGGAAAGCGAGGAGGAACGGGGGCGGAAAAACAAAAAAGAAAGCGGGGAAAGTGGGGAAAGACGGAGCCACCGTGCTAAGCTAGCCCGCTTATTTAGAATTGCGACACACGATGACCCAACAACAACCCCAAGCCCAAACCCAAACCCCTGCCACGCCCACTAAACCACGCTGTCGAGCGAGAATTTCCGAGCTTTATGCACGCACGAACACGCAGAAACATTTTTTATAACTGTAAATTTCATATTCAGAACGCGGGGCGTCGAGTGAATGTGAATCTGCTGCCACTTCAGGTGGTCGGATAGAAAGGCACTCTGAAAAAAAGGCGCGCACACACATCCTTTTCCTTTTCTATCACAAAATTCACCAAAAATAAATGCAGTCACATTTTTCTAATACCCTCCCTATAAGGTGCATTCCTTGCCCCATATAAAGTATGTTAAAGTACATAAATTTCGTTGCGAGGGTGTGTGGGTTGCAGAACAAATATTTTCTAGCAAACTTTTTAATGCCACTCGAGTGTGTGCGGGGATTTTCACTGCCCTCGTAATAAATTTGTAATACCCGCCTGAATATAAAAGTGAAGTCGTATATGATTTCCGAGACATTTATTCGCCGTGCAGCTCCGCACGGCGATGATGAGATGATGATCAAGGTGGTGGTGACGGGGTCGACATAACCGCAGGTCGAAAAAAAAACGAAAAAAACAAAACCCCAGAAACCCCCAAAACCGCCAACTACACTTGTTATTTGACTGTTTTCGCTTCTTGGCCCCAAAAACAACACGCATATATGTATATTCTGCGAACCCAAACCCCCCAAAATGGGGACATGCGTTTTTTGGCATATAGTACATACCATTTTCGCAAAACGATTACGCATCACCGCAGAAGCCTTTGTTTTTTTATTTTCTTTCTGTCCCTACCAATTTTCCAGCTCTTGTTTGCACACAAACTTTTTACCGAGTCCTTATATATTTGCTCTACATTTTCCAAGGCTGAAATCAAATTAAGTTAATCACTGGAAAAGAGGAAAGTTAATTTGCTTATTCACTGCAGAATGGAAGTTCTTAAATTCGCAAGGACTCTGTTGGTTAATTAATTTTTTCCAATTTATAAGCATGAAACACGCGTAGTCTTCACCATAGAATCTTATTACTGAAATTATTTTGTTCGCTTGTTTCGCCTTCATGACACTTTTTAAACATATGACCAACATTAAATTTATGGGAACAAAATGCTTTTGCTAGTTTGACAATGATATATTTTTGAGGCCCTCGCCATCAGGTGCGCTGCAAGTAAATCACATTTCAACACCCCACAAAATTCTCGTTTTCGGTGCGTGACACCTGCACATCCGTTACATTTTTAATGTGCAACCTTCGATGTCCCACCCACACATTTAACACCCCCCCCCCACCCGCAAATCCTCCTCCACTCACTGCCCATCTGTCTCGCCCTATAACACTCCAAGGACTCGAAGGACCTTGACTAAAGTGTCTATACCCATCCACAGATTACCGATCGTCGCGAGCTATCAGTCTACGTCCTGAACGAAGCCTAAGCCAGGGCTTCACCTCCCTGGAGCTGGACACTGTGCTGGAGGAGCGATGCAGCGACGTGGAGCAGACGCAGACGGAGTTCTTCAACCCGGAGTCGCCGATGGAGACCACCTCCTACAAGATGTCCTTCTCCTCGAGCTAACAGTTAGCCAAGCAGCAACTGGGCCAGGCCGCCGATCACCACCAGGAGCCGGAAGTGAAGGTGCCGCTGGCCAAGACCTCAGCCTCGCAGCTGGTGGTGCCACCGCCGCAGCTGCGAAAGACGGCCAGTGTGCGGGACGATCCGGCTGGCCTGGCCAAGAGGCGCAGTCGCCTCCATGAGATCCGGGCTGCCAGTAGTGGAGGCGGTGGCGGCGAAGCAGCTGTCGCCTTTACCAAGCGCGAATCCAAGCGGGATCGCCGGCGAGGAGGAGGAGAAGGAGGAGGAGGAGGAGCCGAGGGACCAAGTGGTAGCACCAGGGATTCCCAGTCCCAGTCGCCGGCCATGCGCAAATCGCACTCCCTGGACGCCGCCGAGAGCTACTCGCTGGCCAACATCCAGGCACCACTCTGGGTGACCCTCACCAATGCCCGCACCATCGACGAGCTGGCCCAGCAGAAGATGTGAACTCCCGCTCCAGTTCCAGCTGCATCTGAATCTCCAACAGAAGCGCTCACTTAGCTAACCTCCGACAGAGTCCACGTCCCGCCCACATAGAACCTGTAAATGTTTAGATGGAAGTTCGAATTAGCCACATTACTAACACAAACGAGCTATTTGCATCATTAACTCAAGCTTAACAAATTCAATAAAGTTAAAGACCAACAGAAATAGGAAAAAACGAAACTAACAATAAACTGTAAAAATTTAAATCAAAGAAATGAACTAGTTTTAATCTGGGGGGGGGGGTTCATATATCATCAAAGTTCTATGAAGAGTATCCATAAGATTTGAATTTAATTTTTAATATTTGATTATGAATACAGGCATTTTTGATCTAAAGTTTTCAAGTTTTGTTTTGCTTTTTTTAAAAATATAAATATTTTTTTTTTATAAGGCTAAAAAAAGAAAAATATGTAAGCAAAGGCATATCTACACGATTTGAATTTGATTTTTAATATTTCATTATGAATATATGCATTTCCAATCTCAGGTTCGAAAGCTTTTTTTGTTTTGCTTAAAAAAAAATTTTTTTTATTTACTTGTATAAGGCTAAAAAAAGAAAAAAAAATTGAGAAAAGGCATATCCATAAGATTTTAATTTAATTTTTAATATTTGATTATGAATATATGCATTTCCAATCTAAGGTTCACAAGTTTTGATTTGCTTTCCTTATTGCTATTTATTTTCAAAAGGTTAAAGAAAAAAAATGTAAACAACTGCAGGATTTGAACTCAATACTCCACGTACAATACGCTGACACATTCCCGTTCGTCCAAAGTCGAAAATGAGGGTGGTTATACCAAAAATGTGTTATCAGCACGCATACTGTTCTATTTTCGTCCGCTATGTGCGCCCGCCTATAATTCCCAATGGGTTCTAGCCGGCAGCGCACCGAGTGCCCTTGGCTGGGCACTGAAAATTTAAGACTATACTTCACAGGATCATTTCTGTAGTCAGTCTTCACATACTTTCACACTAGCTGAAAGCCAAGTGCACCCGCGTTGATGAGTTGAATCGTCCTGTCCGGCAGCGTGAGGATTTGTCCAGTTCTTTTGGGGATGCTTCTGCATCTGTCCGGGAACGGGACTTCGATGATCGCTCGGTTAGAACGGATAGAGCGAATTCTGAGTGGTGCCCCCTTTAAACAAATCAATTTTCAAAGTAGGCAACAGTTTAGTTTGAGGAGTAAAATACATCCGCTTCTGGAATAAAATATGATATGTGATAGTTTTAGAAAATAATGACCGATTTCTCGAGTGACGGTTAACGTGTTTCTAACAGAGAAAAAGTCCCTGCTAAGGAAAATGTAAGTGCTAACTCCTGCTAAGTATTTTTCGGCTCGATAAATTCACAGCTCATTTTACAAAGCCTATTAAGGTTAAATTTTTAATCTGGATCATAATAAATCCTAAACAACTTAATCCTTAACCAAAGTAAGCCATGTATTTTCATTTTATAGCCAAATTATGTGATTACTTAACAGCACTCTGTCGTTATTTCTCGTCCAGAAAACCGATTCGCTTTTACGACAACTTTATCTGGAACTTTTCAGACAGATAGCTATAAGGGTCTCGAGAAACTGGTCCTAAATATTTTAAGTTAGGATAACTAAAAAAGAGAACCCTCTAGTGTCATAGATGGATTTATTAGCAGTTCCCCTTTACAAAGCCAAGCTGGGTTCATTTTCGAGTGTTTTTTTTTATTTAAATTATCATGTATACATAAGAAGAGCTTAAAATACAAGTTTAATTTCTTTATCAAAATACATTGTTATACAATTTTCTTAGTTGTTGTCGCTTGCATGCTTGGGGTTTTAATGCGGTTCTGTTTAATCTGTTATTGATATTACATGTTTAAATCTCCACTCCTTGTTCCAATCTCCCTTACTTAGTTAATTATGTATTTAGTTTAGCTTTGCACACCGCTTTCAGTTATAATTTTATATTCTTTTATGTATATATAAGTTTATTTTCTTGGTTTTCATTTTCATTTGTAATATTAATTAATAGAAAAAAATACTAACAAAAAGAAGAGGTTGTCTTGGATATATCCATGTGTACTCCATGCATATATATATATAAAGAATATCTGTATATATAGAATAGGGGCGATGCGTGCTCGTAAAAAACAAATGTGATTTCCGTGCACGCATATACACACACATAAAACTTTCATACAAATCGCGTATAATACAGTATGAAAAACTGCGCCGAGTGTTCACAGTAATACATTTATCCCGTAATTGCTTCCCAAGCTACACACACTTAAAATAAAACAAACGAACAAAAAAAATTACACAGAATGAGGAAGAACTTTTGGCGAAGAGTCCAGCAAAACGCGCACGCACACAAAAAATATACAGCCCTTCCTCGGTCTTCATTTTTTCAGGCTCGTTGGTAGAGTACAGAGTACGGAGTACAGAATTACAGAGTAAGATACAAAAAACCCTAAACAAAAAAATTGAACTATGAAACAATTGAAAGCACTTCGCCCTGTGTCAGTGGTGTGTTGTGTGTGTGTGTGTGTGTTAAAGGTGCTTTGGGTATTAGGTATAGGGTATATTATGGTGTAAGGTGTAAGGTATGTGTGCGTGGCCTGGTGGGAGCCGTTGGTCTGAGAGTTATACAATATACATAGTTGTCTTCGGGGGTATGCTGTTTTTTTCCTTGGGGCAGGCGGTACGGTTACGGATACGGATACGGATACGGTAAAAAGGTAAAAAAGATACATTAACAGGATCACTTCATGCTGTTGCCAGTCGTCTTTTTTGTCTTGTTTCTTCTCTTTTGCTTTATATTATGGTTTTGAGCAGTTGGTTTCGGGGGACTGGGACTCAGGAACTACTAAATATATATATATATGTATTCAGATTGCTTTTAGTTTCATCTTCGGCAGCGTTCTGAGCTAAATCTCAACAATCAGTTCAAAATCTGATATCTGACTTGTGAACAATGGACATAGAACTTCACATTACAAACGTGTTAAAATTGAATTAAAAGATAGGAATGCTCTTGGCACTTTCCTCGGTTCCTTGGTGTAGTTCGTGTTGTAAAAATCAGTTCCCAGTTCACGACACTGCTCCATCAGGGATCAGGGTTGGGGTTAGGTTGGTTGGTTCTCCGTCGGTATAGCTGCAGCTCCCTCCCACGTCTCGCGATCTCTGTACCCCTCTACGTCTCCGGCGATCACCCCCTACATGTGTATCGTGGCCGCCGTGTAGCGGGCCTCGCCACGCCTCCATGACCACTGGCTGGGACGGAACTGTGGAAAAAGTAGAGATTAGTAGGGTTCAACAGTCACATTTGTACATATATTAATTACTAGTATTTAAAGAAAATAAAACTAATAGTTTGCAACCAGAGAATACATCTATAACATTAAATTTGATATAAACTGATATATGATATGATATTTTGTCTTTAAAAAATATAATATTGAAACTAATAAAATAAGGATATCAAGCGAGTCGAAAACCAACTATTATGTTACATACAAAACAATCTTAAGTTTAGAGTCCTTTTACTAGTATTCAATAAAACTATATCTATATTTTGAAACCAGAGAATAAATAGATTTATAAAATTGAATTGGATGTTAACTGATTATTCAAATCCCTAAAAGAACTAGTATTTTTAAAATCCAAATTAATATTTTGTATTTACTGAAATAATATGAAATTAGTCTAAGCCAAAATTTGAAATATTCCATTTAAAACATACAAGATACAAGCGAGTCGGAAACCAACTTCTGAGGTATATAATACATCGTTTTTAAAACCCAACAAATCTTAGTAAAACTCAAAAATAAACTCAAGTAACATGCTGACAATGGTTCACTCTGGATCGACAAACCTGGTGTAAATGCTTGGACTGCATGTAATTGGGAGAAAGGCACAAGATAACAATTGAGTATCCGTGAAGAGCATGGCATAAACGGCCTGAGAAAAGGACTCACCTGGATGAGCAGCTGGCCGCTCTTGGTGTGCGGATTGCGGTACGCGTAGAAGAGCCACAGCGTCACGGCGAACACCAGGCAAATGGGCACCATGAAGCCAAAGGCCACGCCCACGCTCTTGTTTTCCGCCTCCGCATGCGAAAGATCGGCCGTTCCGATTTTGCCGTCCATATGGACGCCACTGGCGGCCTCCATCTCCGGCTTCGACTGGGCGGTGGCATGCGGAGCCCGCGTACTGATAACGGTGGGCTCCGTCACCGGTGTGGAGGAGCCGGTGGGCGCCGTCGTGGGGTTACTCGCACTGCCCGCACCACTGTTGGCGGATCCGTCCTTCATTTGGGCTGCATTATTTCCCTTCTCGCCGAGCGCCGGACACGAACTGTTCACACGGATGGCGGCAGTCTCACATCCTGGAATCAGATCATAGAGTTAGATCCGATCAGATAAGTAGATTCACGGCTGAGCAGCTTACCCTTTTGGATCCACTCATGCTTCTTGCGGTCGGTGCCAGTGGAGCAGCGATTCAGTGCCGAGCACCAGAGGCACTGCAAAATCGAAATTGGAAACGGAATTAGCAGGTGAACCCATCTCGGGCCGGAGTTGAGAGCTCCGTACTCACCGTAAACGTAGTATTGTGGTTGATGCACGCATTACAGTCACTGTAGCCAAGACAGGTGGGCTGGGCCGTCAGCTTGATGATGGTGTTGTTGATGATCTCATGCTGCTGGAAGGTGACTCGGTGGTACTCGTAGATTGTCTTTCGGCGAACAACTGGCAATGGGATATAGATGAGATTTTGAGGCACAACAACCAAATAACGAATACTCACAGTAAAGCTGCTTGTCAATGATATAGGCGTCGGAGAGGCCCACCTTGACCGGATGCTCCTTGTCCTGAATAGAGTTAATATGCGTGGGCACCTGCCAGTAGGCAAAGACGACGTCGCCGCTCTGGTGCAGTGTCACGCTGAACGTAAACTTGCCGAAATCCGGCTTATCCTGCAGCGTCACATTCTCCCACACGGCGGTGAAGGCGGTCCCTGAAAAGGTCATGTTTTCCATTACAATTTGGACATGATAATATAATATTAGCTACCCAACTACATGCAAAAAATAACAATTATTTAACAGCTTTAGCAGATCAATTTGGGTGTTGTTTAATTTGAAAAGAATTTAGCTTTCTAGTGAGATTGAGAGGAAAGAACAGCTGTCTTATCGGTAAAACGAAATTATATATGTATTTCTTATTTTTGTAGTTGTATGCCTTGTTCTTCTATTAGCACCATGTTGTTTACTTTAGAAATAATAGCTTTACTAAGTGAAAACTAGATCACGCGTACTTGTTCAACGCCTCCCCTACACTTTTTTAATATTTACTTGTTTTAGAACAAACAATTTAAACGAACATTCTTAAAATAAGCAGCATTTCTACTTAAATATAAAATATTATCAATAAATTTGAGTTACCCGGGTGGTTTAGATATTCAGGCGTCAGAACAATGAAATTTTGTACAAAAACCTCGCGCTTAACGAACTTTCGATACCGTTCGTTTTTAAATTGACATGGAAATACGCATATTCTACAAATATAATAAATACTGAGTGCAAGCGAAACAAAGCGATAGCAACGCTTTAATCTCCTAAAGAAGTCAGGTTTTTCCCAATGACAAATTCTAATAAAATTAAAATGAAATATAAAAATTGTAGTGACTTACTGGGAAGTACATTTGATTAAATTTATTATGGGTTTCAAAGCAATGAACCTATATTTTAATTTTTGCATGGTTTCGCTTGTGAATTTCGAATTTGAAACAATAACTTATACTATTATCATGAGAATGCAGGAAGCGTGAACTCACCGTTGTCCTGGACTCGGACAAACGAGTCGTTGGACATGCTCGTATCGAAGTTGGCCATCAGTGGGGCGATGTACTGGGTGGCTGCCAGCCAGGAGTGAACGTACTCGCCGGTGTACAGGAATCCGCCGGTGGCCACCGTGATATTGCGCACAAAGTGGCCGTAGAAGGGAAAATCGAACTTGAGCTCCACGGTCATGGCCCGTCGATGGGACGAAGAGAGCATATCGTTCTTGGGCGTCTTCTTCAGTTCCTCCCACAGCGAAGCCATCTCCTCGTCGCTGACGTAGAGCACGCTCTTGTAGTATTCGTGGGTGTCCTCGCTGCGCACCACCGACGCGTTCTTCTCCGCCTTGTAGATCTCGTCCTCGGGAACATCTACTTTGGCCACATCCACGTCAATGTCCGCCGCTGCGCTATCCGTGCTGCTGGTGGCGACAACGGCGGATGGTGCCACCTTTTTTGGATAGCTTGACTGGGCCAACAGGGTCTGCTTCTTGTTGGCCACATTGATTGGGTTGGTAGTAATGTTGGAAATGGCGGCCGAAGTTGCGACCACGTCGCTGTATGTCTTGCGCTGTCCGGTGCCATTGACTCCGACCTTGTGCACGTTATAGGACACACTGCCGCCGACTGCTGTCTTGTTGTCCACGGTGGTCACCATGGTCATAGCAGTCGCACCTCCGGCTCCAGCTGCAGCTCCGACTGCTGCTCCCGCTTCCGCAGTGGCATTGACGGGCTCGACCTTAGTCTCCACCGCCTTCGCATCCACCGCAAGGGCCCGCCTCTGGCGGTGCAGCTGTTCCGTTGGAAGTGGCACCACCCCATATGTATCAAGGACCGGGAGCTTTGTGTCTAAAATCTCGTATGTATCCCGTTTTGCTGTGAATGAGAAGAGCAGGCGGATAGGTCAGAATCTGTTAGAACTTTTAAAGTAAAAACTACGCTTAGATTTTCTAAAAATTCCTTTATATTAAGGGGACTATAGCTGGTTGGGTCGGTGAAATAGAGTGCGAATTTATATTCCTTGTGGAACAATATTTTTTAAATGAATTTATCGCCCTTAGTATCAAATTCTGAACGCTTTCTGATCTTCGGTTGGAAGATATAACGATAAAAATTCCACTATTGCTATAAAGAAGGTTAAACTTGCCAACGACCATTTGGCCTTTTAACAAACAATTTTTACCCAAATGGTCAGATTTCAAGTGAAATACCCAAATGATTTGAACGGCTCAAAGTCATAAGCAATGTCTTGCAATCAAACCTCAGCATGTCGCCCAAGTCAACTGGATATCCTGGCATGTTGGACCTTCGCCAGGACATTCGTAGGGCTACAACCACATTTCGTGCTCATTTGCGTGCCCATTAGCTTGTGTTGCAATTAAGCCAGCTGTTATTTGAAGCCCCCCTCGATATTGATTTTCTATTTCCATTCTCATATGTGCTGGCATATGTACAATGCACATATGTACGTGTACGAATACCACAATGGCACATCAAAGACGATTGTCGACAGCCCCATTGCAATTACAACAACAATTACAAGATGCGGTCAGCGGTGGGCGGTTTGTGGGTGAGTTGGTTTTTAGATCTTCGGGGTTTCAGGGGTTTCAGGGGACTCAGAGGGCGGCTGGGAGGCACATGCATACCCTTAAACAAGCTATATCGATTGCAATTGCCCTAGCTACAGCAAACTGCCGAGCAAAACTGCTCACCACTTTGGACTGACCGAGTGTTGGTCGTGATTGATTGGCTTACAATTGGTATCCATCGCCCAACGAGGATATAACATATGAAACAACATTAGGCATACGATAAAACAATCTGATTGTGACCTCATTTCATTCTAAGGTTGTTTGCTAGTTTAATACTCATATTGCAATCTGTTTTGGAACTAATGTAAATGGTTTGTGAATGTGGCTATCTGTAGATATCCATAGGCATCAAGGTTATAAATTCAATTACAGACAAGACATAAGCTAAATTAAACCGATTCTGTCCGGAGTCTATCTGATAGTTTCCTAACTATAAGATTTATTATTTAAATATTGAAAGCACAACGATTTGTAAAACAAGTTTAATACTTATGTTACAATCGGATTTAGGCCTGAAAACTTGGCTCTATATCTGTATATATGCATATGAACCAAAGTTGTACATTTGATTAAAACAAAAGCCATGAGTCAAATATAAAAAGTCGTATGGATTTTATGATTTGTAAAATAAGTCGTATACTTATTTTACAATCTGATTTGGAACTAATGTAAAGGAAATGATAAGTTACAATTAAATAGTCTGCCGAATTCTTTGCGGCCAGCTTCACACACAATGTTATTTTTGTTTTCCAGAAAAATGGTATTCAAGCACTTTCGCCAGGGGTTCGACACCACTCACCCGTGAGACTTTCGCTTTGCTTCGTTAGCCTGCGCACTTGCCATGCTTCACAAAGTGAAACATATGTTCAAAACATCAAGCACATTTACTTACAGTGTGAAAAACAAAGTATTATTATTATGGGTATTATAATAACATTATATTATACTATAAAAGCGACCAAGTTCGACAGAAAAATAATGTATAAATTTTTAATAAGTGTTTGTAAGCTTGGGTTATCTTCAATTTGTAGTATAGATTCTAGCAGAATAAAAATCGTTAAGGGGGAAAATTGTTATGGAAAAGCCACAGAGTGGAACCCACAGTTACACAAACGATCGACATCATCATAACTTTTTTATTTATAACTATTCGGTGCAAATGACTCGACACGGCCTCAACAAAATGACATGCACATCTATCGGGAACGTCACCTGCCACCCCACACCCCACAGCCCACTCGACCCGCCACCCAATCCGGGCACTCCCACCGCCCCCGAAAAACCCCTCCACCCAAGCGATCCACATTCGCGTGACGCCGATCCAATTGAACCCGGTGTTAATTGCTGTAAGTGGCGGTTTGTAGTCTTTCCCCAGGGTTTCTGTTATGGTCGTTGAAATAATTGGCGTAAATTTATGCGGTACTTGATTGAAAACCGATTCGCCTTTTCAATATCTCACTGCGAAGAGAAACAACTAACAATGCCAGTGCCGTATTTCCATCTCAATTTGCTTTGGTTTTGGAATAATATTTCAAGATTTTGAATAAAAATATTATACGTATATATTATATATATAAATGTTTCTCAGTGTGGTTTTGTTTGGGCTGTCATGATAACGACCCCTGGAGAACCCAAAGAAGACCACAAGTGGGGCACAAAATTTGCACAGTGACCCACTTTTGGGTAGATCATTAATTGTTGCAAAACAAGGTGTGAAGGACGAATGAATCAATGAAAGTCGATCGTGTCGATAGCAAAAACAACACTCTCCCTCAGCTTTCAAGTCAAGTTAGGAATCCACAAATGCTAAAGTGGTACTTTCTATCGAAAATATAGTCAATTCAAACAAGATTCTTGGCCGAACCTAAACTTTTCTTAGTTTTTTTTTGGATTTCTCTGCAATTTTAATTTGTGCTGAGGCTTTCATTTTTTTTTACTACAAGTACAGAAGTGTTTGTTATCAGCAGCAAGAAATTTGTATGTATTCGGAGACTTTTTACCGCCACCGGTAAACACAACCAAATATTAAATGGTTTTTAACCGTCCATAAAAGATTTATTGAAATGTGCGAGGAGTGGAATTTTTTGTACAATATTTTTTGTTACCCGTGTGCAATGGCATATGTACATAAGCCGACATTTTTGTATAACCTATGAAAGTTATTATAACAAAATATCCAAATAAACTCAATTCGGGTAAGCAACCTATTTTGTACCATGTTTTGACAATAAAGTTGCTTGGCTACTTTTGCATTGTGGAACCATTTGACATTGAGCTCGAGAATCGAAATACGCCAGCAATAACATTAACAATTGTTCGATAAGAATGGGTACGTATATAGGTATAAGTATTCCTACGTTTTTATACGTATTTCTTAAAACTTTATCACAAAAAATTTAATGTTTTATTGTTCAAATTTAATTGGCTGTACACCTTTGACGTGTACCTTCTATAAAAAGCGGTTAAGAGTTTATTAATGAAGCTAGATCATTAGGAAAAGCAACTTAAGTTTGCTCTGTTGCTGATTTGTTTTCTTGTTTGGACTAATTTAAACTATATTACTACTCCATAATTTCCACCTGCATCTCACTGATTAGCGGTTCGTCAGGGGCGGTGACGAGTTTATCAGCGTTTCCCTAAAAACGTCTGCCTTGCACCGACGCTTCGACGGGCAATTTGCGTCGCACGCTTTTACCTGAACTTGTCCAGTTAATTAACGGGCGGTAGAACACGTACACGAACCCAACTACACCGGAAAAAAAATACTATACTTTGTTCATAGCGTTTAGATATGGGAGTAATATCTAATGGGCACTTTACACATCTTAAGAAATATCGAGAGAGAAAGTTCAAAATAAAATATTTAATAACCTAATCTATGTAAGAAAATAAGAAATATAAAAATATTTTAATTATACATTTTCGGCATTAAAGGTTCCTTCACTATCTCGTTAACTAACATTTTCCACTATGCTGTAATTATGTATTTTTGTGAAAACACTCTGACAACACGTCTTTAGCAATGTTTATGGGACATAGTAATTACCAAATCACCACTTTTTATCATCACTAGAGACTCATAAACATACATTTTTAATATACAATTCAAGGTGGAAACCATAGAGGTGTTTTTGTTAAGTTGGGATATTTATTCCCATACAACAGTACAGTTCGAAACCGTATTCGTAACAGTCAGAGTTCAACACCCACCGTTACCTGCTGGAATTTTTTTCTATCATTTTAAATATTTTTGTAATATTTCAATTATATTACCATTTTGTTGGTGTTTTCGAACATAAGCAATTTATATAGTGGTTTCTGGTCTTCCTATTTTTTCTGTGTACCCGATGCCTTGCATTCGTATCCGTAGTTTCCACTGGACAGACGTGGCCGGAGTGCCAAGGCACTAACAGTTCTTCTGACCCCGTTAGCCGGAAAAGCTTATCAGCCCCCCTTTTACCCCTTTCACCGCGAGGCAAAACGATGGAAAGCCGCAGCTTTTTATTCCGAGAAACGAACGGCAGGGCAACCAGATCATAATGATGCTCTGGAGCTAATGATCTTCCCATGGCCAAGAGAAACATTGACAAAAGATGCATTTGTCGAAATGCGCAGATCTTGCGGATCCACAATGGGTCGCAGTTGTTTGGTTCCAGCGAGGGGGCTACACTTGGGGTCTATAAACTGCCATGAATAAGAACTACGCAGCATTGACTCTGTTCAGCAGCTTAGTCCTGATTTTTTGATCACTCTCTTGTTCTTTTATTTTAAAAACTGTAGAACTGAAATGACATGTGAGGGGGTCATGCAAATATTTCAAATAGAAACAGCCCCCATCGAAGAAACCTGTTTTAAAGCACACCACGCCGGCAATATCACCTACCAAAGATAACCTGTTGTACCTTTCTCACCCGAGGTCTCGTAGTTTCCTTTGGTTGGGAAGAAATTGCTTAGTCTGCCATATGTCTGTATAGTCATCAGTCATCAGAGTTGCTGACCTGACATTTTTGACACCCGGCTTTGAGTAAACAACGGAAATTGGTAGATAACCGAATTGGGGAAACACGTCTTGAATGGGGAATCATGTCGGGATGGTTCACGTTTTCAATCACACTTTGTTGACTTTTTAATCGCCATGTTTCCATGGGTAAAATCCATTACTTGTTGCTTAAGATTGTTTGTATTTTCCTGCACTACATTTAAATATATTCCCATTTTATACGAATACGTTTAATCGTTTAATTATTTTTCCCCGAACAACAAACAATCTATACACTGTCGATGATAGGTCGAACTAGTGTAACCCACTATTAAATCATTTAACAGGAATTTATACGAACTGATAGTGAGAACCACTAACTAAGTGCATAGAGTTGATAATAGCTTAGTAATATCTGTTCATTTTCTTTGTGATTTCAGGAATTTTCGCATTTCCCAGGCTTATGCAAGTTTAGAACTTCAACTAGTCATCATTTAGGAGTGCCGGATATGCGACGGGTATGGGTGATTCGGAGCAGATTTGCGAGCTGCAGAACGGGAGGAGTGCGCCCGGATGATGCCAGTGGACAGAAGCCAGCTTCCAGAGATTGGAGCAATCAGCGAATGCCCTTGATAAGCGGTGGTGCCAGTAGCGGACTGACGCCAGATGCAAATGCAATGGAGAGAGTGGGTTGCAAAATTACAATTGGAATTCCGCTGCAGATATGCGAGTCTATACGATTTGGGCTAAATGCGGGTTTATCTAATAGTGGTTCGAATGCGGGTTTTTGCTGATAGCAGAGGAAAGAGGGTTTAGGAGCCCGGCGTTTTTTTTCCCCCTTTAAACCACCTTTCGAATATCGATTTTAATTGATTTTTGTTGGCTTCTGGGCTGAACATTATTTGCAAGAGCAAAACAAACAAAGACGTAGTACTTGTTGGAAAGGTGTGAATAATCAAACCTGATAAGAAAAAATATCTTTTATCTTGGTGAAGTTTTTTTCTTAGATGTGTGGTTGTTTGAAAAATCATACAATCAGTCAGTTGGTTAGGAGTAAATAACTTTATATTGCAAATAGCTGGACATGTTAACATAGTTAAGGGTAATTAATCAAGGCATTGGTGCTTATAACCTAATGACACTGGTTTTATTAAAAAAAAACACCTGGGAACCCAGAGAAAAAAGGGGGTTTTATGTATTATGTTATAAGGCCGTGTAATACCTTTAAAAAGTCTTGACAACCTGGAGAAAATCCTGTTTAGTTTAATATGACATTTAAAGATGTATTTAAGTCTGTTAGTGAAAATTGACGCAAGTGACATATGGCCTTTACAGATATTATATAGCCTATAGGCTGGTAATTTTTTTTTAATAAATACAGATAGTTATTAGAATTGTAAGCTAGTGTCATAAGGCCGCAGATTTTCTTCCCCAAGCTAATTGCTGGAAAATACACCTGTTCTCACACCGAAAGAAGGGAACAGTGTGCACGGCACATAAGTTGGCCACGCAGATAAGCAATGCACTTTAACTGATGGTTGGTTGGCGATAAATAAATGAGTAAATAACTGGGTAAATGAGCCGATAAGCAGACAAAGAAAGCTAAATGTCGCACAAACTGAATAAACAAGACGGAAATAACTGAAACTGTGCAAAGTGGGCGTTGGATGGGGTGGTATTACCCGTTACGTAAGCGATTTTCCACCGTTTTCCATCTTTTATTTTTGGGGAAAACTAAAAAGTGCCGTTAGCCGGCGAGCAAAGTTGCCACCTGTCGCAGTTAACGCGCGAAAGCGAAATTAACGGTGGCAAGAGAGTTGCCAGCCCGAGGGTTTTATTTTTTTGTTTTTTTCAGCTCCAGCGTTTCAATTGCAAATTGCGACAAAAACAATGAGCTTTGCGCCTTAATCAGCGATTTCAATTGATATATGCAGGTTGTTCGCCTGACGGCGACGTCGCAGATGGAAAATTGTTGCACGTTAAGTGGAGCATGGCGCAAATGAGCGCGTCGCACAAAACAAAACTCAAAAATAAAAAGCCAGTGGCGGTGGGAGTTGGTTTACTTTGTTGAAAGGGGGGCCTCAGGCCACAGGACGTTGCCTATTTTCACACTGAACTGCTCACGCAGGCACTCGAACATTTGGCTTTTCGTTGTTGTCAATTAACGCATTTGATGTGCCAGCACACGAGGAAAAAAAAACAGAAAAAAAAAAGATACAACATGGCAGCGGTAAATTTCACCATACGAAAAAGTACCGAATGGCCGTCTCCCCCCTTTGGTGATCATCCCCCTCACCAGCCCAACGCCACTGTCGTAATGAATTTGTCTTTTGGCTTTTTGTGGACTTTGTGTACAAACAACAGGCTGTTAATATATAAATACACCCTCAGAAAACTGGCCATATGTGCATGGCCCTCCCTTCGCCCATCTTTTTTCCAGGTATTTCTTCGCCTTTTGTTGGACTTTTCGAGATTTTCAAACTGCGTAGCGTACAAGAAAATAACAACCAGATTTACAGCCAACACTCACACACTCGCACTCACACACACACACACACACACATACGCACACCAGCGAGGTGGGTAAAAGAGAGATATGATAAAACAAAAGAGATGGCGGAAAGGTGAAGACGGGTGTTTTCATTCCGTTCAATGGCCAGCTGGCGGCCAACTATAGATTGCACTTACACAGGCCCGATGCACCGCAGAGTATGGCCAAAAGGATCGCAATTTGCGCGCACGCACCACCGACACTCTTCGCCATTGTTCAACCGTTATTTCAGCCGTTGAGTTGAGAAAAATAAAACACGAACGCTAGCGGTGAGGGAACATCGATGTCATCATCGATACCCTGATACTTCTGGAACATCGATAACGCATTGCACACAGAAACGTGTCTTCGCTGACCTAGCGGAGACAACCGCATGACATATCGCGCACACAAACCTAGTGTTGCATAGGGTTTAGCACGTGTCCAAATACTCAAAATTATACCAAAGAGTAAAAATATAAATTAAATTAAATAAATTAACATAAATTAAATTATAAATCGAATGGTTCAAGTCGATTTAAATATCGATGTGTTGATATCGAGGCTACCTATCGATAGATATGTTAAAATCTGACTTAGCGGATTCTCCCTCCTGGCAAAGCGAGTACAGCCGCCTAGACCTAGTCTAGCGAATACCCCATCCGATTTAATGGGTTTCCCAGTTTTTGAATTTTAAGGGAGTTTCTTGCAGTTTTTTTAAACTTTTCAAACAATATATTTGTCTGAATGATTTGGCTTATTAAAGGCACATAAATGCTGTGCTTGGGTGCTATAAGCAAATAGTTTTTAAATTTTTCATACATAAGAGGGCGTTGAAATAAATGTCAAACGTCATTCAGGTGCAAAACATTTCCTGCTCGAATTTGTATTTGCCCAGGCTCACTTGCAATCCGGCTGTGCTACAAACCACATCTAAAATTGTGCCTTAAAAAAAAACTCTAAATAAATAAAACCCTTTTTTTTTTAACAATATTTTTCTGTTAATTCACAAATCGTTTTGAAATTTTTCATAAATAAGGGGGCGTTGAAATAATTGTTAAACGTCATTCGCGTGCAAAACATTTCCTGCTCGAATTTTTATTCGCCCAGGCTCACTTGCAATCGGGCTGTGCTACAAACCACATCTAAAATTGTGCCTTCAAAAAAACCTCTAAATAATTAAAACCATTTTCGGTTAAGATCATAATAATGAACCGCGATAAAGTCTTCAAATCGCTTGCCGAACTAGAGGCTAGCTCCGAAAGCTCTGAAGAATACGCATCCGATACAGACCGCAACTCGCAGTAAGGTTTCGAAACAAAATTATCACGTAGCTCTTTTGTGTGCTATAGTTTCTTAAATAGGAAGAAAATGATGAATCGCGGTAACTACTTCTTACGCCAGAGATCGCTATCTGATTCGGCTATTGCATACGGGAGTGAGGGATTCAACTCTGATCACGAGGAATCTGATACAGACCGCAATCCGCCGTAAGTGTTTCCAAACAAAAATATCACTTTGCTCTTTTATATGTTATAATTTCTGAAATAGGAACAACTTCGGACGCCAGGAAACAGGAGCTGATTTGGCTATGGCCTCCGGGAATGAGGGATCCAACTCTGATTTTGAAGAACCGGAGGATACAGACACCAATGCCCCGTAAGTGTTTCAAGTATAATTTCTGAAATAGGGGGGAGTCAAAGGAATCGAAGGAGTGGTCTCAAATGGCAAGTCGAGGAGACTATTCCTAGTCTTTCGAAGACCCCATCCTATTTTACGGGTTTCCCACTTTTTGAATTTAACGGAGCTTTTGGCCGTTTTTTACCATTTTAAACAATGCTTTTTATCTAAACTATTTGGCTTATTTAAGGCACATATTTGCTGTTTGGGTGCTATCAATTAAATAGTCTTGTAATTTTTCATAAATAAGAGGGCCTCTATATAAATGTCAAATGTCATTCAAATGCCAAAAGTTTCCCGTTCGACTTTTTATTCGCCCATTCTCACTTTTATCCGGCTGTGCTACAAACCACATCTAAAAGTGTGCCCTCAAAACAATTTTTATATAATTTCTAGGGAGTTGATGAACCGCGGTAGCAACTTCGATCGCGAGGAATCTGTACATTCTTTGATTGAGGAGTCCGAGGGCGAAACTTCAGGCTCTGAAAACAAGGCTTCCGATGCAGACCTCAATCCGCAGTAAGTGTTTCCAAACAAAAATATCACTTAGCTCTTTTATTGGTTATAATTTCTGAAATAGGAGGGAGTGGTCTCAAATGGAGAAAGAGAATGCCTTTGGCCGTTTAAAGAACGAGCGTAAGCGGAAGCGGGACAAAACACCTGACAATTTGTCCCCAAAAATGTATCCAAAGAAGGAAAAAGCTTCCTTCATTTGCAAGAAGGACGAGGCTATGCGCTCTGTAGCTGAACTGGTAGTAAAAGTACCTAATTCGGCTATGGCATCCGGGGACGATAATGCCAACTCCGGAAATAGTGCATCCGATTCGCAG
Organism: Drosophila suzukii; assembly: GCF_043229965.1. Classification (NCBI taxonomy): domain Eukaryota; kingdom Metazoa; phylum Arthropoda; class Insecta; order Diptera; family Drosophilidae; genus Drosophila; species Drosophila suzukii. The sequence continues at coordinate 14,527,616 of NC_092084.1, read as the reverse complement.
TAAGTGTTTTTAGACAAAATTATCGCTTAGCTCTTTTGATTGTTGTAATTTCTTAAATAGAGGCCGACGTTCCTGTGGTACAACCATTGTGCCGAATGAGGTCGAGGAGGGCGGAACAGTTAAGAAACAAAATGGTTTTAAATGTACTGTTTGCCTTAAATTCCAACCCTATTAAGAATAAAAAACCATGGCCAACTTGATGCCAAATGGACATTTCCATATGTATTTGGTCTACTTCGAACGTTTCTTTGGGAAAACCAAGTATATTTTTTGGTTATTTAAGTAAGGGAGCTTTAAAAAAGGGCTAAATCTGTTACTAACATTTTAGGACAGTTCATTTATTCTTGATGGTTTGCAGAATACAGGGGGATGTCACAGAATACTTTTCCAACCATAGACGGTTTGGAAATACAGAGAATTGGTATGAGAATTCTCGAATCCCTCCTGGATAAGACTGACTTTTATCATCCCGACCACTGGTTGTAGTTGTAGACCTCGTTCGGTGAGCAGAGATTGGGATAGTTAAATTTAAGTTAAATTAAATAAATTAACATAAATTAAATTATAAATCGAATGGTTCAAGTCGATTTAAATATCGATGTGTTGATATCGAGGCTACCTATCGATAGATATGTTAAAATCTGACTTAGCGGATTCTCCCTCCTGGCAAAGCGAGTACAGCCGCCTAGACCTAGTCTAGCGAATACCCCTTCCGATTTAATGGGTTTCCCATTTTTTGAATTTTAAGGGAGTTTCTTGCAGTTTTTTTAGACTTTTCAAACAATATATTTGGCTTATTAAAGGCACATAATTGCTGTGCTTGGGTGCTATAAGCAAATAGTTTTGAAATTTTTCATAAATAAGAGGGCGTTGAAATAAATGTCAAACGTCATTCAGGTGCAAAACATTTCCTGCTCGAATTTGTATTCGTCCAGGCTCACTTGCAATCCGGCTGTGCTACAAACCACATCTAAAATTGTGCCTTAAAAAAAAACTCTAAATAAATAAAACCATTTTTTTTTTTAACAATATTTTTCTGTTAATTCACAAATCGTTTTGAAATTTTTCATAAATAAGGGGGCGTTGAAATAATTGTTAAACGTCATTCGCGTGCAAAACATTTCCTGCTCGAATTTTTATTCGCCCAGGCTCACTTGCAATCGGGCTGTGCTACAAACCACATCTAAAATTGTGCCTTCAAAAAAACCTCTAAATAATTAAAACCATTTTCGGTTAAGATCATAATAATGAACCGCGATAAAGTCTTCAAATCGCTTGCCGAACTAGAGGCTAGCTCCGAAAGCTCTGAAGAATACGCATCCGATACAGACCGCAACTCGCAGTAAGGTTTCGAAACAAAATTATCACGTAGCTCTTTTGTGTGCTATAGTTTCTTAAATAGGAAGAAAATGATGAATCGCGGTAACTACTTCTTACGCCAGAGATCGCTATCTGATTCGGCTATTGCATACGGGAGTGAGGGATTCAACTCTGATCATGAGGAATCTGATACAGACCGCAATCCGCCGTAAGTGTTTCCAAACAAAAATATCACTTTGCTCTTTTATTTGTTATAATTTCTGAAATAGGAACAACTTCAGACGCCAGGAAACAGGAGCTGATTTGGCTATGGCCTCCGGGAGTCGGGGATATAACTCTGATTTTGAAGAACAGTAAGTGTTTCAAGTGTAATTTCTGAAATAGGGGGAGTCAAAGGAATCGAAGGAGTGGTCGAGTCTATCGAACCCCCTTCCCATTTTACGGGTTTCCCACTTTTTAAATTTAACGGCTTTTTATCTAAACTATTTGGCTTATTTAAGGCACATATTTGCTGTTTGGGTGCTATCAATTAAATAGTCTTGTAATTTTTCATAAATAAGAGGGCCTCTATATAAATGTCAAATGTCATTCAAATGCCAAAAGTTTCCCGTTCGACTTTTTATTCGCCCATTCTCAATTTTATCCGGCTGTGCTACAAACCACATCTAAAAGTGTGCCCTCAAAACAATTTTTGTATAATTTCTAGGGAGATGATGAACTTCGATATCGAGGAATTTGTACGTGAAGACATGGCTTCCGATGCAAACCTCAATCCGCAGTAAGTGTTTCCAAACAAAAATATCACTTAGCTCTTTTATTGGTTATAATTTCTGAAATAGGAGGGAGTGGTCTCAAATGGAGAAAGAGAATGCCTTTGGCCGTTTAAAGGACGAGCGTAAGCGCAAGCGGGACAAAACACCTGACAATTTGTCCCCAAAAATGTATCCAAAGAAGGAAAAAGATTCCTAAATGTACTGTTTCCCTTAAATTCGAACCCTATTAAGAATAAAAAACCATGGCCAACTTGATGCCAAATGGACATTTCCATATGTATTTGGTCTACTTCGAACGTTTCTTTGGGAAAACCAAGTATATTTTTTGGTTATTTAAGTAAGAGAGCTTTAAAAAAGGGCTAAATTGGTTACTAACATTTTAGGACAGTTCATTTATTCTTGATGGTTTGCAGAATACAGGGGGATGTCACAGAATACTCTTCCAACCATAGACGGCTTGGAAATACAGAGAATTGGTATGAGAATTCTCGAACCCCTCCTGGATAAGACTGACTTTATCATCCCGACCACTGGTTGTAGTTGTAGACCTCGTTCGGTGAGCAGAGATTGGGATAGTTGGAGTTCCGACCTGTTGTACACTCAGAGGCGGCAGCACCCGCCCTATAGACTGGGTTGTTCAGGACATTCGTGACCGCATAGTTACAGGCCAGCAAGGTGGCCTGTACCCCATTGGAGTCCGTAAAACGCGCGATGGCACATCCCACTCTATTATTGCGCTCGTTCACCATGGTGGTGAAGTGTCCGATTGCCCTAAAATATATATATATATTATATGATATAGTCGAGGTAATTTTGACAGCCGTAAACGATGAATCAGCTGCACCTGCGCAGGATGCAGGATGCAGCGTTTACAGCACTCTTTGGTAATGCAAGGTACTCACGGACCACCCCGCATCTGGTAATTCTCCATATCCGCACTCGTGGCATCGCGATTCTCATCGAACCAGGCTGCAATTCTCTGGCGCAGAAAGACTGCTACATCCACGTTCCGGGTGAAGAGTATGCTGAGGTTCTGGCCCGCATAGCGATATGTGTTGGTGTTCCTGCACTCGTCGTGCGCCATGCGGCACTGCAGCGCATTGTAGGCGGCCAGTTGGGCCAGAGTCGCATCCCAGGCCATGGTGCCCATGTGCCCTGCGCTGGGAAAGCCGCTCACCCCCCCGCCAGCGATCAGGTTGCGGCGCTCGTTGTGCAGCTGCAGGATCAGCGGGATTTGGGGGTCCACTGCAACAAACTCCCCGCTGCAACCGCTCACGAAGCGCTATTTCAGGCGGTTGGAATTAAGCCAAAATCAATTCTGTTTTGTTTCAGCTTTAACTTTAAGGACTTTCTATCTTTAGATCATTGAGTGCTGAAGAATTCGCGAGACGAAGTTACACTACGGGGAAATATGACAATGATTTCGGAATTTTTTTTAAACTAGAAATACAAATTTCGTTAATAATTTTGTTTTAAAGGATCTTATATAAAAATTGTTTTTTTCATTAAACTTTTTTTTTTGCAAAAATGCCTCACTTATTTGTAATCTGGGCTGCAACAAATTGGCTTCTCGAAAATTTAAACGAGAACAAAGATCAGTGTGATATTTCAACCCAATCTTTTAGTTATCCGCGAATTCTTCAGGTGAGGTTAGACCAATACACTTAAATACAGACAAGATGGTCAAGATTCGAAAAAATATAATCAAAGTAAGTTCTTACAAATTTTCAACAAAATGTTTTTTAATAGAGAAACTTACTCCGCTGCTCTGACAGGCCACATGTCGGCCATTCGGACAGAGCGCCGGGTCACAATAATTCTGACCAGATGCAAGAGTAGCCGTTAGGACCAAAAATATATGGATAGTCCACGGCGAAGATACGGAACGTGTCATTTCGGACTCATATGCGGATAACTACTGAGTTGTTTACAAAAATTGCAAGCAGTCATAAGCCTGAATGAGTAGTGAATGGAACGACCTATATATTTAGGCAGCAGCCCTGCTATTTTTCACGACAAAGTAAACAAGTACTTTTTTTAAAAACATATGCAGCGAGTAAGCCCAGAAAAGTACATGTTGATTTAAAGAATGCAGTACAGTGTGCCCCACAAAGTCGCTTTGTTGTAAAAAAAAGTCAAAATAAGTTCGATTACGTCTGGTAAAATGTAATATTTATTATTCGGCACTGATTTGTTTTTTTTTAAATCTTTAAAGTTGTCTTGTTGAGGAAATAGTTTGAAAATAAAAATTTTATTTTTAAGTGCAAAATAGTTGTTAAGAATTTGAAAACGATTTTTTAAAATATATTTTGAGAAGAGAGTAGTATATCGAATATTTAGTTTTCCGAATACTCTAAACCATGCCTATCGAGCATATCCAGTATTTAGACCAACAAATTGGTATTTTTCAACGGTTAACGGTCTTGCTGCGGTCGCACTCCCGATTGGCAATTAACCTGCCTGCTGTTATCGCGCAACGACAGCCCGATAGGTTAATTCATAGTATATCGGTATAAATTGGAAATATTTGCAAACGCTTGGGATATTAGAGTATATTTTTAAGAAAACTTAATAAAGATGTCAATAAAAAGTGCAGTAAAAATATTTCTTTTGAAAACGATTTATTCAAAGTGACCGCTTCGAGTATTTTAAAAAACGCAGAACGATATTAAAATTATACCTTTTTACGGCGGCCGGTATAACTGCGCGACAATTGCGCGGTATAAATACTTACGGTAGGCAGAACTTCATGGTAAAAATCCACCGCAGCTTCCTTCACCTCACCCCCAGTTGACTATCCGAAATATGTAAGTACATTTTTATTAATCCGTGTTCTTTTCCTCCTTTAATCCTCCTATTCATCCGATCCGCCGATAGTTCTCTTCTCTTCCTCTTCGATTTCAGGAGTATCGATGTTGGCTGGCCAAACATCGATGCTAAGCTACCGATGTTTTGAAAACATCGATGACATCGATGTTAACAATCAATCAATCCAGAGGAATCCGCTCCAGCTCCAGCTCCTCCCGTTCGCCCAGCCGCCATGTCCCAGACGCAGTGCCGCCTGTAAGCAGCCGCCAAGAGAAGTACGCCCGCAGTCAGCGGGAGCAGAAGCGTCAGGGTCAGGTGACCGGAGCCCGATTCCCGGTACCCGCAACAGGTTGAGCCCCCCCCACCCCACAAGAAGTGTTTACCCCGCCGACGCCGAGTGAGCCAGCCGAAGGTAGAGTGGTGCATTCGCCGCCAGGATGCAGCAGCGCCGCCAGCCGGTGAATGGCAGCGGAGGAGGAGAAGCCCGCCAGGAGGAGCAGTCCCAGTCCCAGCCCCAGGATGCGGCGGAAAAAAAGGATGCAACAAGCAAGGCACCGCGACGCGGCTGCTACTTCTCGCTGGCCTTCTCCATCGGTTCGATGGGTCTGGCATGCGGCAGCCTGTGGCAGATACCCAACAGCAGTGACCGCATCTCGCTGCAGCGCGGACTGGTTCTCACCTCGCTGGGATTCATCTACTTCGTCTCGCTGACCGACTTCTGCAACAAGTACCTGCTGGAGACGAGCCATGGCCAGCGGTTCCGTAGCAAGTACCGTCTGATGATGTCCGACGTTCTGGAGATCACCAACAAGTGAGTAGAGGGACCACACGGATCCGAGTGCTGCACGCACATTCCTATTGATTTTCCCGCGATGCCACCCACACACGCACTCGCTGCACTTGCGTTATGCAGTGGGCGGAGTGGGTGGTGGTGCGATATGTGTGGGGGAGCCATTACGCAGGTCCCCTTTCCCAGAAAACCCTGGAGGGGCCATCACCCTTACCCGAAATTGAGTTCTCTCCACGTACATGTACGATTCATTCAATTAAATTATGCGATTTTAATACTTATATAATTCTATAGAAATAGAAACCGAAGTATGTGTGTTTGGGTTCACTATTTCCATAAGTTCAACTGGAATAGTTTAGTTTCGTGCAGTTTCTGGCTGATATTCTATAGGTAGATTTGCCATTGTAGGTCAACTATTTCCTGGAGTTCAGCGAGCCTATCTCAGGTTCAGGCATAAATTTCAGAAAATTGTAGAGATGAAGTACATTATGGTGTCATCGATTACGTCGTTAACAGGTATTCTCACTATCAATCAAATGGGTGATTCACTCTATAAAACTGCGCGCTTGTTTTATGAAACAGAAACTATTTTCCCAAAGTGCAAGCCTAATAAGATTAGGAACAATACTCCATCATAGACAAGGGTGAGGTACTTAAATTTTTCCAGTACCCTTAGCGTTATCTATGGAAATTTATTTAGTGGCGAATTTATAGTGCCTTGCCCAGTTTGAAGGGCCCTTCCTATCGGTGTCTGCAAACAGACGCAGACAGATGGCTTTGTATAATGCATATATCCATCTGGACGTCGGCTGGTGTCCCCGACATTCGGCAATGGCGTTCCTTAGTCGCCGCTGATTTATATCATCATCTCGCATCGCGACATGCGGGTCAAGGTCTCGTGGCGGGCGTGGGATGCGGAAAGTGGGCAGGGGGTCCATGTGGACGATGGAGGGACGGGTTAGAACGGGTTTAACTCAAGGCGAGCCAGCTTTCAAATTAAATCATAATTCACAACCCCCATTTAATCGAACTTTGTCAAACGCCAGCCAACAAAATGTGCCCCTTCAAATTCTTATGACCATAAACCTACTCATTTGGCACACTTCCTCAAGAGAAATTCTTTATTTATTTTCATAGCAACACGATCTTTAAACAACGCCTGAATGCGCATCAAAACATTGGCGCATGCCTTAAAGATAATAAACGAATTCAAATAATTCCGGGAATCAAATTTCTCAGCATTTCAATTCGACGGATTCGAAATTGTAAGCCACTATTCATTGGTAATTGCCCAACAACAGTATCCCCTTTGCAAAACTATTGCCCCCGCAGTCCAAAGTGTTAATTAAACTGTGTGTAGAATTGCTTAGCGCTCTTAAATTGAGTTCCACCCGCCTCCTTTCCCCTGTGAATTACACATGTATATGGTCATGATGAAACAGAGAGTGCCGGGCTGTACATTATACAGGTGTTATACAACCCGATCTCTGGACGGGAATTGGCTCAATCTACTTTATCACAGCGGCAAACTTGGATAAGCGCTCATCACATGCTTCCTCTCTCGATACCCTTGAAAAGGGGCATATGACTTTTAGGTTCTCTTTGTGTATTTATGTTTTTTTTTTATATTTTTGTATTGCATACCATTTTAGGGCTATAATACCATTACTAAAATGAGTTTTCAAGTTTATTATTAAATGTTATATCAAGAATGACCTGGGTTAGTCATTTAATCATATATTGTATACCATATTAGGCCTGAAATACCACCACTAAAATCTGTCCTTAAGCTCCTAATTAAATTGTATATCCAGAATGACCTAAGATACTCACTTAATCATTCAAGTCCCGCCCAGACGACCCAATTTCCTGATTCCCCCGATCGTTGTAAGTCCATCGGACGCACTTCACCTCCACGTCTGCCGATAAGACAATCAGTTGGGGCTTTGTCGATTGGCCCCGCCTATCTGCCGCCTTCTATCTATCCGGGTCTGTCTATGGTGTCTTCCTATCTAGCCGTCGAATCGATTTGGGTGAGTGAGTGCATCTGAAATTGATAAGCGGCCTGTTGTTAGATGCTTAGGGGCTCTCAAAAGCTCGAGGGAATCGTTAACTCGGTATAGCAGAACTTTGAGAAATTTTCCACCGCATTTCCCCTCTCTTCGGTGCCCTTGACTTTCATCATAAATCTTAATTGGACATAGTTGAGGCTATTTGTTTATTTGTATTACCGCTGGCTTGACTATACGGTCGCTTGTTTTGGACTGTAGACATTTGCGGCGTTGGACAACGACCCAGTAACCGATATCGAAATCACATTCAATTCGATTGCCCAGCCCAGAAATACACCTATGTATACCCTATGCTGCATAGTAAACACTTTGTTTGTGCTGGCTGCGCAGTCAGCACATTGACACCTTTGGGGCCATTCATTAGGTAGAACCGCCGGCGCTTCTAATTGGAACTAATTCCTACATTCGATGTGGGGACTTTGGCTCGGTTCTCTTGGGTTGAGTCCCATTGAGTGGACATGTTAGGGGTGGTGCAGGGCGAGGCCTTGCGTCAAGGTTAAGTGATCACTTTGCATTAGGCGGAATCACGGGTGACTAATTGATTGCTTTTAGAAATGTGTCAAGTATTAGTAAAGGACTTGCCATTGTTCTAGTGAAACTAAATCTTGAAAGTAACTTCCCAAATTAAAAGTAACCTTCAATTAACTTAAATAAATTCCAATTCCAATAAATATTTGTTAATAATAATCAATACAATAAAAAACCAACGCTGTGTGTTATATTAAAACATTAGGGAATTGTATGCGAGCCACTTCAGCTAATTCAAATCTATTTCTAGCGGTTCCATTATCGCAGTGGTGGGCTATCGCTTCCTTTTAGTCTCAGACTCAGGTTCTACGCTAATGACCAGCACCCTGACATTGAGCAATAGTCCCAGCAGGGCCTTGACCTGGATTCCCCCACCCTTGACCTTTTACAGGTGCGCCAGGTGAAGTCATCGCCTTCACCATTAAGTTGAATCCTTATAAAAATATGTTTGGTCTCTTAGAAATGTACTGGCTTAGCAGAAATTTGAGCTTTGAAGGTTGTTAACTGACATATCTCATAAATAATATAATATATTATAATAATAATATTAATAATATTATTTATAATATTATATAATACAGTATTTATGCGTTACTTAACTTTCCATCTGATTAATTTAGGAATTTCAAGATTGGATAAACATCCAAAAAAAGGAAATGACTCATATTCTGTTTGTAATATGTGAAATCATTGCCACCACCATTGAGTTGAGTTCTTATAAAAATATAGTTCGACTTTTTGAGATATAATATTATATAATATTATATATAGTATTTAGTAGAAATTTTGGTGCATTAATTGATGCATTAGTTATAATTTTGGAATATAATCTGTATCATAAATATTAAAAAATATTTATGTTATTATTAATAGACATTGAAATATATGCAAAATCGTACTTCAAGCACAGGATTTAAAGCGATCTTTTGGTAAAATGAAATTGTTCACCTAATAAATCAAATTATGATTTATTTTTTATATGATTGTATCATACCAAAGTTCCGATCTTTAGTTAGCTCACCTACCATCAAAATAATTGAGGAACACCAAGATTCGATGTCTTAAAAGGGGAATATGCTTCTATTCTTTTTTTATATTGTTTACAAAATGTTTTACAAAAGCATTGGGGCTTTTCCTTGCTACAAATTCACTTGAAATTTTTGATGAGCTCTAAAAAATGTCCGAGATGTATATTGTTGTCGCCAAGAATTTCTCTTCACTTGCGGATTTTGGCCTTTCCCTTGGACTTGCCCTTGCTCTTCCGTAAAGTCCGGCGTCCCTTGGTCTTGGTTCTGCCACAGCTGCTGCTGGAAGTGGAGCTGATGCTGATGGAGCTGCTGCTCACGCTCCTGGCAGGGATTTCACTCACCTTCACGTCGCCGGGATGAAAGCTCACGGATTTGATCATGACAGTGGCTCCCTCTTGGGGTTTCTCTAGAGGAAGAGCCTCCGTCTTCGTCTCCAGTGGCAGCTGCTGCTCCTCCACTTGGTTCCTCTCCTTCTGCTCGATGTCGTCGTAGGTTACTTCCTGAATCATGGGTTCCACCGGCAGCACAAAGTGGCCCGAGTCCACTTCACTAATTTGCACGGGCGTGTGATAGGAAATCGGGGCTCCAGTGACCGTGCTAAGACGATTGGCCTCCGGTCGATAGTTAACCAGCTTGGGCAGTCGGGAACCAGATTTCCAGATGGACGACAACTGCTCCAGGGAGCGCATTTCATTGCGTACTGCATCGCCGCCTCCAGTGCCAACGTGTTGCTCGGATGGAGGCGCCTGGTCAGCGCCACCGGCGGCGCGTGCTCGTCGGTTGGAGCGCCGAAGACCACGATTGGCTCGCTCTTCGGGATACGGCATCTGGGCCAGCTGCTCCATCATGGACTTGAAGCGGGCATCCAGCTTAAGTGGTGGAACCTCATATGGAGCATTCAGCACTTCTTCCGGATCGAGAAGAATTTTCGATTTACCCTCCGGTTCTGGTGATTTCTCCTGACCACTTGGTCGATCCTCCAGCGGCAGTGGCATTCCACCCAGAGCTTTCAGATCGGGATCCATCTGTTGGGAACCATCTTCTGCTGCGGGTGCCTCATCTCCGCCTGCCGCCGCTCTCTTTTTCGAGCGCCTAGAGTTGCGTCGAGTGGGCGAAGTGGGTGCGTTTAGTTGGCGCACCATCGGGCGGTAGAGATAGCGCACCACCTGCGGTTTCTTGCCCCGCTTGAGAGGAATGGATACAAAGTACTGGTAGCTCATGTCGATGCCATCCTCCATGGTACGCGGCACCTTGTGCTGCGTCTTTCGGACAATCTTGCTGCCTGTCGGGGCTTCCGGCTGCTGCTGCTGCTGCGGTTGTGGAGGAGATGGAGGAACTACATACGGGCCTCCAGTGGATGTGGATGGCCGGTTGATCCTGTTCAGCGAAACCGGCGGGCGCTTCGCCCTCGAAGGTGCTCGCTGGGTCTTGGCCTGAAGCTTAGATAGTCTGTTGGATTCCTCAATGTATGGATTCTTTGAGATCCTCGACTGAGGTATTAAAGAACTCGACTGGTTTTGCGATGGATTTCTTTCCCAGTTCTTTGGCGGAATCGTGTACTTTAGAGGATTCGTGCCATGACTTATCAAATGCTGCCTTGCCTGGCCCATTGATTCACTCATCTGCTGGTTACCCGCTCCTACCTTTGGTGGATTCGTATAACGACTTGAATGTAGTCTAGAATGGTCTTTAGATTCGTCCAAATAATGATTGGTATGCTGGTTTCGTGATTGATCCCTTGGCGAGTTTGAATACAAATTTATCAATGTATCCTTTGGTTGCTCCATTGGTTGAATAACCCACGCATCCTTGGAAGGTTCGTTTGATAAAGTCTCTGGCTGCTTTTCCGGCTGATTCATGAGGAGATAAATGGAGGGCTTTCTCGATGGAGCCTTTGATAGCCACGATTGGTAGACATCTTGATCCTTTAAAGCTTGTTCCTTGGGCTGCTTGTGCTCACCCTTCGACTGAATCATCGCGGCCTCCTTAAGTTGGGCCGTCAGTTGATTGACGACATAGTTAACCGACTGGCTGATTGGATTGGGCACCTGAACCTTTGGTGTGAACTTTGGTGGCGCAATCGATTGGACCATGGGAGCATTCATGGCCTGCCTCGTTTCCGCCTGTCCTTTTGGTTTAATAGCCGAGTTGATCTTGGCCTGTGGAGCGGGCACCACTTCCTTCCTGGGAACCTCGGGGAAGCTCTTGACCTCTGTCGATGTATCCGGCTTAATGATCTCAATCACCGTCGAGGTCAGTTTGATGGCTTTCGTGCCCCATCCACCTGTGGCCATCCGGACTGGACGATTCAATCGCTTGATGGTCGGTCTGTGCCCACCTCGGCATTCGCTTCCACTGGTGCTGAGACTGCTGCTGTTGCTGCTGCTGGGGATCGAGGATGGAGTTGAGCTGGAAGTATAACTTTTTACACAGGTCTCCATGGTACAGCAGCTGGAGTTCCAACAGGTACTACTCATGTTTGGACTCTGGAGGCGACTCTGGCTGGGATAGGGACTTGCGATTGGACTGGGCGAGCAGGAAATCAGGCCAGAGGGCGGTTCGGGTAGCAGGGTAACGGTTCTGGAAGCTTCGAGGGGCACATCCTTCAGCTGCTGCTGCTGCTCCTCATCTTCCGATGGCAGGCGACTGGGACTGGGTTGGTTTACTGAACGACTGGACGAGCTACCTGGATACCTAGAGGGCGATTGATGGGGCAATGGACTTGGTGACCTACTGGCTGACCAGTTGGGAGACCTACTTCGTGAACGACTGCTGGAATGGGTCTGGTTCTGGGTCCTCGTCCTCCGCGGATGCATCTGCTGCAGCTGGGCCTGCTTCAGCTCCTCGACGCGCATGATTCGCTGGCTGGGCACACGGAACATGCGAGAGGATCGCACCTTGGTTTTTGCCTGGCCAACGTATTCAGCCGGCAATCTTCGACTGCTCCTGGTCTTGTCCACTTTGTTAGCCAGATCATCATCCCCCTCGTGGGGTATATCGGACTTATCGGGGATGTTGTCCTCGGAGGATGATTCGCTGCACGGCACAAAGTATTGTGATGGCTTCATGATCCACTTGACCTCTTTGGGGCGGCGGGGAATGGTCAGCCTGGGAGGAGGCGGGGGCACTTGCCTTCGACGCAACGTGGAGGTGGCAGTGGTTTGGATGACCCTAGTCGCACCACCACCAGTTGCTCTCTTGGGAACTGCTCCACCTGGCTCGGCTGTTACCCCCGGTTGGGGTCTCACTCGATTTACGGGCCTCTTGGGTGCAACTCCCGCCGCTGCACTTGCTCCAACTGGTGGCCTTTGATTCCACCTCGGTGGGTGCGCTGCACCAGCACCAATTGGTGGCCTTTGAGTGGACCTGGCTGCAGCTCCTGATCTCTCAACGACCGTTGCGATGAGACCAGTTCCCACCTTGGTTCTGGTTGTCCTGGCCCGATCTTGTGGACTGCGGCGGACTCCACCTAAAAATTGAGTCATATCATGGGACATTGCGCTAGGCCGAAAATGTTGGATTAGGTCCTTTGGTCGAATGGGAATTTTAACTTATTTCAAATTTATGTTGTGTACTTTTTCTCAATAGTTAAAAACGATTTTGGTTATTTTTTGAATAATTTAACATAATGATTGGTATAAAGACTAAATAGGAATGACATAAGGTTGGAAAACCTACTATGATTTTACGTAGTAACCTGAATCTGGGTAGTTGATGGATGTAGAAATAACTTAAATTTACTAAACTTCCATTGAATAACATGAAATACGGCTAACCTCCAGTTATAATATAGTTATGTAGTTTATTGGATCTGAATTCTTCTGCCTGTGCCCGAATCCAATCTACCTCGAGCTGTAATAGATAAACTCAGCTGATGACCCGGAAAATAATATATTTACCTTATTAGGTCGGAAACGTTTTCTTCTAACTGTTACATTCAATATACCCTATAAGTTATGTAACCTGTAGTTGAAAAACACAAACTGTAGCTAACCTCTTGTTTAAATAGATTTACTTAGCTGATGACCCTGGTCAAGAGTATATATTCTTGATTGGTCGGTAACGTTTTCTTCTATCGGTTACGTTCAATAACCGCAAAACTAATTCAATATGTGGTTAAACCCGAATTTTTCTTCACCATTAACCGTCAGTTAGTCCTTTATTTCATTTATTAAAACGAAAACTATGTTTTCGACTTCTTAAATTCAATATATTTTCTAAGTCAACTAACAGCGGGTATATAAAAGGATACAAAAGGTGCTCAAAGCTGCGAATATAAAATTTATCCATCTGATTTTTTGTTCCAATATTTGTAGCCATGGAATTATTTTCAATCAGGAAATCAGGTCAATCCCCTTTTCGATAAAAAAAAGCCTAGGCTCGCTAAATTAGTAGTTTTTCGGTGCGGGACTCAAGGCGAGACTGTGGAAGATGTGCTGCGCTCCGATGTGCGGTGCACCGGCCTGCGGGCCCTCGATGTGCTGCCGGCCCGCCTGCCGGATGCCGCTGGAGCCACTGCGTCCGGCGACAGTCCACCGCAGCTGTCCCTCCTCGAAGTGCACGCTGTGCAGCCAGAACAACTCGGAGCAGGAGTGCCGCTGCACCTGCCAGCGCAACAAGCACATCCTGGAGGCGCTGAGCTGCCTGTTCCGCGTCACCAAATTCCAGATACTGACCACCCTCTTCCAGCTCGCCTACCACGAGAGCCGGCCGCTGCCGCGCTTCCCACGCGATCGCATCTGGTCGGTAATGGAGAACGTGAAGGCACCGTACACGGAGCTCCACGACCTGAAGATCTACGACAGCCTGTACGATCGCTGCGGCCAGCCTATCGATCCGTTGGACCGGACGAATGCCTACAAGCTGTTGCGCCTGATCTTCCTGGGTCCGGTGCTGGTGCCCGAGCAGAAGACCCAGCTCCTGGCCATGCTTCTCAAGCTGAACGCCCGTGCCGCCTGCCCCGTGGACCTCAATGGCCTGCTATTGGTCCTGCAGCAGGTGCAGCTGGATGAGCTGGTGTGCGGCATCTTGGAGCAGGACGGCAGGATCAAGCGGTTCCACAGCGCCCGACAGTGCCTGCAGCTGTGCAATCTCTACCACAAGGTGGCCGCCACGGACAAGAATGCGGTTATCCGCAAGCGACGCCGGCGCAAAACGAAGTCCAAGGCCAAGGATGCGGATACACAGAAGAAGCCGCAGCGCAGGACCATCACCCCGCAGATATACTGCACCCGCCGCGTACCGGAGATCGAGGAACCATCCAACCGGGCCGAGAGCGGCTCACCCGTCGTCCGCAGTACCGGCAGCTCCCACCGTCGCTCGTCCAATAAGAAGAGCTGGGTTGCGGGGGAGAAGGGATCCCGCCGGGAGTCGCGCAACTCCACGGGATCCCCAAAGAAGGGCAAGACCGAAACGGCCAGCGCGGGAGTACGGATGCAGGGTGGCGACCGCCGGAGGAGTAAATGAAGTCCGTAGTCTTCGTAGCCTTTCTCTTTCTATCCTGTCTGTAATCTCGGTCCATCCAAAATTCACTAAATTCCGCGTTGCAAATGGTATTTGTCTATTCTTCTTATTCTGTCTTTAATCTCGTATCGCGTATCGTATTGCTTTACAAATTCCGTCATTGTCTTTTGGGTATACATTTTGCTAGACAATATTGCAGATCTACTATACTTAAGGTTGATATTGTATATCACAGGAAGTTTAGAATGATCTTTAATCTGGCAAAAAATGTTTCTCTTCAGTAATGTTTAACCTACTCCACTTAACATTAATTCCACATTTACTTTAGTTATACATAAAATACTAGTCTATTGATACATAAATCCCTTCGGATCCGGCTGAGGTTGAACCTATGTCCTGCGCTTGCACCGCGGACTGGGCAAGTACTCGCCGAGCACTTGCTCCTCTAGGAGACCTGTGTAGGTGGATGGGATGACCATGGTCTCTTCCGAGGCTCTGCGCTGTCTGTTCCTCCAATCGAGGCTGTCATCCGCATCCGTTTCATCGTCACTGGACGTTGGAGTTTCGTGGCCTTCTGTTTGAAGAGGTTTCGGAATATTTTCCAGTGTAGCCACTTTTCTAGGCTCTTGGTTGGCCGCCTGCTGTGTGTTTCTAGTGAGGATCTCAGATGCAGCATGTTTCGCTCTCAAGCTGTCCAAAAATATCCCAAGAGGTGTGGTACTAGGACCATTTTCGTGTTCATCGATAAGGGGAGAAACTCCTCCAGTTTGTCGTCCTCTTTTGGGGAAAGAATTCGTTCTTCTACACGGAGACTCGACTTGGGAATCATGAACGAAATACCCAGATGATCCTCCCCTTTCCCTTTCCATGGCTGATGGATCCACTATGACCTTACCTCCTCCACCTTTCATTCTGAACCACGACTGTTCCCTCTCCTTTCGTATTACATTGCACCTGGTGGGTCTTTCATGCACTGAAAGGTAGTTCCCTTCACCATCGATATCCAAGTTGGTTGTTCTTGGGTACCCGTTGAAATCTGGACTAACCGAGTGGTTGTTTCTGGGTGAGAAGGCCGAGGTGGAAGCTCCCATGTAAATGGGGGACACCTCTCTATAATTTGGTTGCTCACTGGGTGGCCAAGTGGGTCTCAAGGGAGTGGCACCATTGCTGTGATTACCTTCTACCTGTGCTTCACAATAGCCAACTGGTTGATAGTATTCTGGCTGAGGATTTTGTCTCGGTCGATGACGAGTTCCTCCCAAAGCCTTAACCAATCCTCGAAGTCCCTGAGCAGCGGCTGTAATGGCTCCAGCTCGATCCCTTCCCCGCCCTGTGAGGCAGTTCCTTTGACCTGGGTAGGAGTTGTTCCTTGGGTCATCATTGTGCTGAGTCCCCTGCACGGGATAGTTGTGATCCCTGAAATATTGCGAGTCTTCAGCCTGATCCTCCCACCTTTGGTTAGCATCTTCTGGATAGCGACAAGGAGCTTGGTACTCTGGAACCCACTCCCTGGTCTGTTGCTCCGCCTGGTACTGCGGATAGCTCGCCAACTGTTGGTGCTTCGGAGGCGGAGGACGTTGAGTGCGCAGCTGAGTGCGGGCGTGGTGGTGCTGCTGTGGCTCCCACCTCAGAGTTTCACTAAAGAACTTGGGCTTGGGACGTCTGCTGCAGGAGCACGACTGGAAGTAGGCACACGGAGGAGGAGGAAGAGTAGGAGGGGGAGAGGAACTGGTCTGCAGATAGGGATCCTGGTATCTGCAGCAGAAACACTGCCCCGCCTCTTCCTCCACCTCCACCTGCGCCCCCTCATCGGGGGGCTTCACACTGGCCACCGATGGAGCCGGAGCACAGGGACACCGCACACTGTCCGTGTTGGAGCTCAGTGCCCGGATGGAGCTGGAGGAGCGCAGGGAGCGACAGCTGCAGCGGGAGCCGACCTCCTGGCCACCTGGCTGTGTGTCCGTGTAGTACCGTCGACCCGTCTCCAAATGCGAGGGTGCAGTGCCGGGGAAGGAGTTCATCGGCGGGGGATCAGCCTGCCATTGGACCGGCGCCTTCTTCATGGCCGACTTCAAGGGCGAACATCGGCACGGATCCTCCTGCTCCCACACCTTCGAATACTCACTGGAGTAGGCATCGGAGCAGGAGCGATACGAAGAGTTGGATAGGAATCTCTGGCGACGATCTGGCTTTTTCGGTGGCTTCTGCCTGACATAGTCATTCCGGCTCTTTTGTGTCCAGTACGAGGAGGCATCCGACATGTTGGGCGCCTCTGAAATGGAGCTCGCCTTGGACTTGGGGTAGTGACAGGCTGCACTGACTTCCCCTTTGGGAGAACGCTGTCGACGAGATCGACCATGCAAACTGCAGAAGGAGCAGCAGGATGACGTTCTCTTCTGACTTGACCTTCTGCTCGGACTCCTCTTTGGGGGCTTGGAGTCCGGAATCCGCTCCTCTCTATTCCTTTGTGCAGATGTGCTCCTTGGTGACTCTTTGGTTGGGGTATTCCAACTGGGATTTGGACTGCTGCTTGATTGGTTGGACACTTGAGGTTGGCTCCTTATCGAGGGAATATCACTTTGCGCCTGGCAGATGTCCAGGCTGAGGGAACTTGTGCCCCTGGCCGATGAGGCTTCCTTTAAGGACTCCTTGCTGGGCCCACGTTCCACCTTCATCTTTTTGACCTTCCGAAGAGACTTTAACTTGGGAGTTTCGTTGGCCACCTGGGTGATATTCAGTTCTTCTGGCAGGACCCTTGGTTTTGGTTTTGGTTTGGGTTTCGGTCTAACCCTGGGTTTCATAGGTATTTTGGGATGGATTTTGGTTGCAGGACATGCTACTGGAGCCTGAGGCACCTGGGTCACTTGAGTTTTGGGACAAACTGCTGGTGCCTCTTTCGTTTTATTGGGCCCTCTATTTGAAGTTGGTTTCGGAGTGAAGGATTGGGGTCTACCTGGAAGCTGAGTCTTAGGTCTTGTTCTCTTCCTGGCCACGCGCTGCATCAGCTGATGGAAATCATTGGCCAAATAGCAGGCCTTCACTCTATGACCGCACTTGGAGTACTCCGCCTCGCTGGAGGATTTGCCCGGATCCTCGGATCTTTTGGGCACATCTGAGCTGTGTACAACCTGCTGTGCTGGCCGATCAGGCGCACAAGTGCACCTGGAAGCGGGCGGCATCTGGAAAGCCTCCTGCGGAAGTCCACACTTGCAGTCCGGTTGACATTGCATCATCCCCAATTGCTGATTGCTCATCTCCTTATCTTGGTTGCTCGTTGGATTCCATCCTGCCAAGGTGCGATCGCTGGTGGGCGTGCGAAAGGGCAGGGACTGCTCGCTCTTCGCCTGGACATGATTAATTATGCAGTCCTGTGGACACCGCTGGACACCACAATCGGGTTGAGGCGTCAGGGTGGTGCTGCTGTCCTCCTCCTCAATCCAATCTCCCTTGGACTTTCGCCAACTGCAGGGCGCCGGCTGCGAGGCCATGTGGAATATGTCCCGTCCGGACCGCTCCTCCTTTGACCGTTTCTTAGTCTGCCGGACTTGACCGTACCGCTCCCGATTCTGCTGGTAGTTGGCATTCAGATTGTAGAGCAGGTGGCGACCCGGCTCCATGCAGCGTTTGCAGATGCCCGTGAATCCACCCAGAATGCCCTTGGGCTGGTGGCCGCACTGGATTGGTGTCCCATCGGTGGGCGTTGCTTGAGGAGGATGAGCCGATGGATGAGCACATGGATGAGCTGCTGGAAGAGAACATGGATGAGCTGATGGATGGGCACACGGGTGATTAGAAGGCGGGGCAAAGTTCGTGGGCACACAGGCTGTCCTATATGCCTGGGGTTGCCGGCGGAAGCAATTGGGAAACTTCCTTCGCCTCTCGGGTTGATTCGTCTGTCTACTCTCCTTCTGATCGCCCCTTCTCCACAGTCGCTTCTCCGACGGAGGTTTCTCGGACGGATTGGAAGATTGAAGTGACTGCCTGCTTTCCATTTGTCTAACCTCTTGACTCTCCTTCCTCTGCTGTTTGTCGTCCTGCTTCCGACGCTTTTGTGCCGATCGTTCATCCCCGGAGGAAATGCCCTCCTCTTTAGTTCCATGACAGAACTCATTAAGGCAGGTTTCGTTGGTGCACTGCTTCTTTGGCTTCTTCTCTGCTTGCTCCGTGGGTGATTTGAAAGCTATCTTCTTCGAGGACGGGCTGGACTCCCGACTCCCCATCTCTTGATTTCTCCTGGTGGTGTGGCTGTACTCCTCTTCATTCCGAGACTCCAATGGTGCATAAGTAGGGGGAACCACAGCGGTGGCCACCGTATCGTCGCCCAGGAAGCGCTGCCTCAATTGAGAGTGCCGCTCGCCGCACGGACAACATGCCTTCGTGTCGCCCCAGTGATGCATTGAGATGCCGTAGAGCGGGCAGCTCTCGCTCATAGCCTCCTCGTAGCTGGCCAGGATGCGGAAGAACTCCGGCGAGATACGGCGGAAGAGCGCCGGATCGAGCCGACGTTGGGGCGCCTGGCGCAAGTCGAACTTGCGGCGCAAGCGCGGCAACAGCGGCTCCGTCCGGCGCGCGGTCAAGCAATCGCTGCCCATGGGCTGTCCATCTGCCTGGAAGAGGAAGCTGCAGGATGAGCCCGCCCGGCGTTTCAGGCAGGAGCAGCTGCCCCGTCTGGCCCCATCCAAGTGGAGCTTCCTCCCACGCCTGGGACTCTTGCCACGCATCTCCTCCGTTTGGGAATGACGACCGATCAGGAAGGGATTGCTATTACCCGCTCGGGGTTCCGTGGTGGGAATACATGCGGCCACCTTGCCCACTGGAGCCTCCGCATCCTTCTTTTGGTTGGCCACTGGACCAGGACAACGGCAACGACGGTGTACTAGCTGCTCCTGATCCTGACCCGACTTTTCGCTATCCTTGTCCGCCAATCCATCGCTTAGAGCGGCCAGTTCCTCCGGCGTGAGCTTGTCCAGGAATACTTTTTGCTTGCGGAACCAATCGGTGGCCAGATCGGGTACGAGCAAACGCTCTGATTTCCGGCTTCCGCCGCAGAGGAGCTGCTCGAAGAGCGAGCAGCGAGATGCCTTGCCCTCGAGGGAGGAGGATGGGGGCGGGAAATTGGTCATGCCCTTCATGACGAAGTGGTCCAGGCAGCCAGTGGAACGGGTGGTGCCGGTCTCCAGCAGCTGCGATAGGTATTGCCGCATGACTCTTTCCGGTCCGGGATCACATGGCTCCATAATCGGTGGTTTGGGTTGAGATTTGGGTTCCTGTTTTCTGGGCGGGAGATGACTTCTTCCAGTTGGTTACCAAAAATTTTGAGTTTATTCCTGTGAATATATGAGTTATGTCAAAATTTGAAGGTTTAGTTGAATTTTGAGTCGATTGCTTGTAAGAACTAAGGCTAGAGGACTGGTGTATAAGACGTGGCATTGTACCAATCTTGTTCCCAGAAGTTATAGTCTTTAGATAAGGTGTTTTGTTTTGACAAATGGGAATGAATCAAGCAATATGTATTATATTTGTCTATTAGGTATTTTATAGCATTACATTTAAAGGGGGTTCCGTAATAGAAGAGAAAGTGAATTTTAGATTCTTATGACCTACATACTTAGAAAAGCTCATTCAATCAGTATTCTTGAAAAATGCCTTTATTATACCAACTGTTGATTCTTGGAAAAATGCTGAATTACACCAGCTCTATTTTTATTCTACTGCATCACATTTGTAATTAATGCATTCAATCAGCATTCTTGGAAAAATTCTGTATTGAAAATGTTTTTATTAAAATAGCTCTTTATTCTTGACCAAATTCTGTATTATAATAGATCCATTCCTTGTGCCCTAAGTTTTCCATTTATTTAAAATCTGGATTATTCCTTGCAGAATCGTATCGGCCATCCAGGCCTTCTTCTCCTTCCTCGTGGGACTCATCGTCTGCAAATCGACGTGCACCAAGTCCTTCGTTTATGCGTCGCACTTCTTGATGGAGGCCTACGGTTGGTTCGGCACCGCCTACTTTATGTACGACATCTGGTCGATGTACAAGGTGCACACCCAGAAGATCGCCGACAAACTGCACCTGCTGCGCATTACCAAAGGTCAGGGGGCGGCGGTGAGCAATGGTCATGCCAACGGCAAGATCAACGGCAACTCATCCGGCGGCAACAACAACGGCAGCACTCCAGGCACCCCGCACGAGATCTGCGACTACGACGGCGCCTGCGTCCAGATTCCCAAGGACGGCAGATGGGACTTCCTCAAGTACGTCCTCACGCACCCAGTCATGATGATACACCACGTCTTTATCGGAACGTTTGGACTGCTGGTGGTGACGGTAAGGGCACTATATGGATATTTTATATTTAAATAGCTTGTACTTATACTTGTATTTTATTTTATTTCAGTATATTCGCGGCGGCGGTCACTGCATCTACAGCTACATGTTCATGATGGAGTTCTCCACGCCGTTTGTCTCGATGCGCAGCATCCTGAGCACCATGCGCCTGAAGGATTCGCGCGTGTACATCGCCAACGGGCTGCTCATGCTGGCCACCTTCTTCGTGTGCCGCGTCTGCATGTGGCCATACGTGATGTGGCGCTACAGCCTGGCCATCGAGGCTGCCTCCATGTGGGCGGCCATGTGCGGGCTGCCACGAGGATGCCTCGTCAGCATCGCCATTCTGTTCTTGCCACAGCTTTATTGGTTCTATCTGATGGTTTTGGGGGCTCTCAAGGTGAGCTATATTTCTTATCCAGTAAAAAATGATGGTAATTGCAATCATAGGTGACCATGCATAGGCCATTTAAAAATTAAGATTCAAAATTGTTTACTAATTTAAAGAAGTATTGTATTTTGTATTGTTTTTATATTTTTCCAAATTATTATCAAATGTTTCTTATAAAACACTAGCTACCTAAAAAATAGGTTGAATTTGAAAGAAGAAACTATATAGTTCTGTCTCACTTACATTCGTGTGTTCTTATTTTTTCAGGTATTCCTACCGCAGAAGCGACGACCGCCCAATGCCGTTCTTCCAGATACAAATGCGGCCACGCCCACTCCCACCGCCCTCATAAATGGCAAAAACTAGTGCAAATTGTAAACTATTTGTTTTCTATCCATGTATTTATTTTGAGGCAGAGTTCCAGCCGCTTCCATTTTGCGGAGATCTTGCTATTGTTTATACATTTTTAACAATTAATTATACAACAACGACTCATCAGGACGGACGGAATATTGTTGACACGCAAAAAGGAATCGGAGAGGATTGCGACGGACTACGACGGAAAATTACGACCAGGGACAGATCTTTAGTTGTAAAAAGACATTTACTAAAAACCTGAAAAAAACTAAGAACAAAAAGAAAACTAAAACCAAATGCAGATGAAGCGAATAAACTAACTACATATATGTTGCTTATTTTTTGAAGCAAGCCCCCTAACCATAAATGAATCAATGTTGCATTCAATTCTTGCTATATCCACGAAATCGATGTTGTTATTCGCCCCAAAGATTGTCGAGGGGAAAGCTTGTGTTAATAACATAGCCTGTTAGAAATATATATAGCGAATGCAGAAGAGATAACTGAAAAGCATATTAAAGCCAAAGGAAATTGGCCAGATGCATTACTAGGAACGTTCGATGTGCATATATTGCGAGTTTATATTGTAAAACGAAGAGAAAATGTATAGTGATTAAAAAAGATAGATTCCCGGAGACCGTAAAAAATTATTTCGATTTTTTGGCATGCTTAAGTTTATTTTTGCAATCATTTAAATACGAGCCACCTACAAAACAGCTTGGTAAAAACAATATTCTAATTCATATGTGTCTGTCTTTATTTTTTCTTCATCAATTTCCTTATAAAATATTTAAGCTCAATTGTCTGCAAATATATATCACCCTCATTTTTTGATATGTTTAAGAGCAGTATTTTCATTTAAAAAATTCCTAAGCATCAGTTCATATTATCATAAAGTCGAATTCGAAAAAGAACATTTTTATTTCATTTCAAATAAATAATTGCAAGAAACTACTATACACTATTAATTTACCAGTTATACATTTTTTGTCTAAACTTTGCTCTCAAACCTAACTTGTTTAGTTAACTAAACCTAGAAATAAATATAACCAAACTCTTCCAAGATACGAAAAGCACAATCCAGACGTACAAAAACTTATGAGCATTACGGTCCCTGGAATAGAATGAAGTCCTATTGGTTGCTTTTTACGAACTACCTATGTATGCTGACATTGGTGAATGTTTATTCGTGAAATGTATGTGAAACTAGCACAAAATCAAATTTTAATTGAGCTTACAAGATTATAATTATATATGTAGTTAACTATTTATATGTAATAATGTGGCGCAAAATCGTATATGGATGCGCGGTTGTTTGGCTTATTGCCAAGTCCATGGAAAGCGCGGACCGGCAGATCCTAGGAGATTAGCTTAAGCCCGGATTGGATGCCCCAGATTGGATGCTTAGTTATGTGTAGATGTATGCGAACCCATGTGTTTTTGAACTGTACAAATTGGCTGTAGCCCAGTGCGTAGATCAAGTGTATTTTTGAGAGGTGAGGCTGTCCTATGGCCACCAAAAAGAATGGACGAAATAAAGTTGCTACAGTTCCAAGACATCAGAGCCTCTAGTGGTTTACTGTTCTGGGAAAGGTCACAAGGTGGCCCGTTTGCTGTTGGGCAGCACGTCGCTCTCGTCATCGCTGCGGTCCGCCCGACGCCGCTTCTTCTGATGCTCCTCCACCAGTTCCGAGGTCCGGATCTTGTTGCCCGTCATCTGCAGCCATTCGATGTACTGAAATGAAGAAATCATGATAATTTATATTGCTGTTAAGTTGTGTTTTAAAATAGGGTAATGTAGGGCACACCTAGCGGAAGAGGCTTCTCTGCCCATGCAGAAGAGCTATACTCTTTGGAAGGAGGATTGCATTCTACCTATTAACACTAGGATTAGAGATCCTCAGGGGAATATGAAATACACACGGACTGGCATTATATGGGCTGTAGTAGTAGTATAAGTAGTATAAGGGGCTATAAAGTCCGGGAAGCTTTAACCCAGGAACAAAGAAGTGTCTTTTGATTGGTGACCCATAAAGCAGGGTAGGAAGTTCACCAGACTAGAAGTATAAAGACGGAATATGGACCTGCGAAGTCTGGTAACACATCTACCAAGCGTGTGAATGTGCCCTAAGATAAGAAACCCTTCGGGGAATAGAATGCACTAGGAGAATAAAGGCTGAACATGGAGCTATTAAGACCAGGAGCCCATTTCTCAGGCATAAGGAAGAGCCCTAAAGTTTGCCAGCCTTAGGGGGGTAGAACGTACATAAAAGTGCAACGGATTAGGAGAATTAATGTAGTTTAGCTATCAAAGCTTAGGGAAAGACAATGTGCAAGGTATACGGATCATCGGACTAAGAGAATCTGAACATGGAACTACCAAGTCCAGGAAACCTTTACGCAGGCTTGATCACGTGGCCTTAGATTTCACAGGACTAGGAGAGCTAATTCCGAATATGCAGGCTAATCCGGGAACCCTAAAGACATGAGCCTGTGCCCACCTGGCTGTTGGTGCGCACTCCCGCCTCGTGCAGCTTGGCCTCGATGTTGTCCAGACGGTGCTCCGCTTTGGCCGCCTGGCCGTCGCTCTTGGAGATGTCGAGCAGGTGGCGCACGCGCTGGCGCAGCGTCTCGAAGATGATGCGCCCGATCACGTGGTTGCGGTCGTAGGGCGTGAGGTAGCGGCCGAACTCGTAGAAGTACGGATGCAGGCGCCCCAGCTCGATGTGCGTGGTCTCCGCCTCGCAGACGGCCTTGTGCACGTTGCGATAGATGTCCGGCACGGAGACTGTGAAATAGGCATTGTTCACCTTCAGCTCCTTGATGTACCACAGCGGCAGGTTGACCGTGCGTCCGGGTTCCAGGTCATCCGACTCGGCGCCGGAGTCCAAGAAGCCTGCAGAGTATTGCTTGCTAGTCAATGGATTCCTGGACACAATGGACACACAGGGTACTCACCCATCCGCTGCAGCTTGGTGTTCACCCGGCATTCCACCTTCTCCTGGGTCACGAATATGTCCTCGATGGAGTAGTAGTTGGGAAAATAGTTCATGCCGGCGGCTTTGGTCGCTGGTAAATTGAAAACCGGAGGTGGGGGTGCGTTTATTTACGTTTGCGCGGTTGCCAGGGCTGCACAGCCGCATGCGAAAGCGGAGGTGGGGTGGAAAAATACCGCAATCGCGCAACGCCAGTGCTCCAAAGTGGCCAAATACCTGGGATTCCCACGATTCACGCGCGGCCGGTGATTCGGAAATCAAGTTTATTTCAAACAACTGTCAATATTCCGTGTTTGTTTTGTTCTTTTTAATGCCAACCTAATGAAAACAAACTCAGGCAGAGGGCTAGCTGTTTTTTTCTTTTATCAATGCCAATAATATTTTGACTTAACCTCTTCTTGCAGAGTTAGGTTAGTAAAACTGGTCCGCAAGAAATTCCAGGTTAGGTTAGAACATTTTTCGCCATTTTCATTTTTATGACTCTTCCGTTCTCTGCAATTTATGGTTGTTAAAATGGCCAATATTATTCGAGCTAACCCCATCGAAATAAATTCCTGTAGAAAGTAACGTTGGGAAACTGGGCAGAAAGAGATTCCAAGTTAGGTTAGCAGCTTTTTCGCCATTTTCATTTTCATGACTCCTCCGTTTTCTTCAATTTGTGATTGTTAAAATGGCCAATATGCGACCTAACCCCATCCAATTAAATTCCTGTAGAAAGTAAGGTTAAAAAACTGGGCCGCAAGAAAATCAAAGTTAGGTTAGAATATTTGTTTCGCCACTTTCCATGACAATTCCATTTTATTCAAGTTATGATTGTAAAAAATATAAAACACGTTGAAATTTTAAAGGGAGTTATTTTTACAGGAGGCTTTATTTTTTCACACTTGTACATTTTTGTGGTCATCCTGCTGCCGTAACACCTTACATTTAACGGCGCACCCTGCCAACGCGGTTTAAGTTCATTACGCGGTGTCGTCTTTGATTAAGTACCCCGAATACCATAGCCGCAAATAGGACCGCAAATAGAATGAGTAAGCTCCAGTGGCTCCAGGACAAATTGCCCGGCCATTGTAGAGGGATTCTGTTGACTATGGCTTCCGCTATAACGTTATCAATATCCCAGACAGCCATTGCAATGGAGACAGAGAACATCATAAAGCAAGTCAGGATATGGCGTTTATTAGCCCACATAAATTGAATTATTGTAAGTTCGTTGATGTTCCATTGGGGCATGGTGGAAAGCTGTGGAAAAACACTTTGAGCAAAAGGAAAAGAGTTAAGCACGAGCGTTACCTTTATTTCAAAAAAAATAGATAATATAATATCTCTCAGACAACGAACTTATTCGGCCGAACTCCGGAAAAGAAAGAGGACGATTTTTGAATGGCACTCAGCGCATTGACTTTTAGTGCTGGGTTGCAGAGCACTGTTCAGTTCTATCGATATGTCGCATTGCCAAAACTTTTAAGTTCAGAGAACTAGTTTATTTACAATTTACAAATATTTTTTAATAAAATACATGAAAAATTCAAATAATGTTACTAAAAATTTAATTGTGATAATGCTATGTATTTGGCCAATGCATAAAACATCAAATTAAATGTACATATACTTCGTAAATTGTTTTTTACTATTTTAATTTTTAAATTTCATTTTATTTAATGACCCAAAAAAAATCAAGTAAAAATTTTCCATTTTGATTTTATATAGTTTTTTTTGCATGCTTTCAGAAATTTTTTTTTTAATGGCTTTCCATTTTGGTATTAAATTGCATTTCTTGATTTATAAGAAATACTACTTATTACCAGGGACTGAAAACAAGTTATTTAATTATTTTTTGCTTGCAAGACCGTCGTAGGTCTATATAAAGGTCTATATATATTTGTTATTAAGTGATCAAAAATATATAAGTTTTAAATATTAGTTGTTGAGTGAAAATATCTTTTAAAATATCTTTTTTTGGGTATATTTATACTATACCCAATATTTTAGTACTACATTTTGGTCATACCAATAATAATCAATTTTAAGGTCGCCGCCCTGCCAAAAATAAAACTAAGAAAGTATCACTTCACCTTAATGTCTGGATATTCCCTAAACTGTTGAATTTCTGATTTGCTGAAAATTCAACAAAAGATGGGTACCATCCCATATAGTTTCAGTTCCATTTTCAAACAGCTGAGACCAGTTTTCAAACTTTTCGAAAGTAGAAACCTATTATTTTTATTTATAACTTAAAAAAATAATTAATAAGGGATGAAGAACTCAAGTATACTTCACAAATAGATTTTTAAGTGAATAATACGGCATCGAGGTGTTGAATTTGTAAAATTTTTGAAAATTGAGTTTGTATGGAGCAGCTGATAAACAGCTGACCAAACTTTAACAATTGAACAGTTGTGGGAATACCCTAATTAAATTTCAATACCTATAAATTAAGACAATATTATCATCCAGATGTTCTTAACCGAGGTGACTGTTCAAAATTAATATAAATAATCTGGGCTGGACGTTCAATGAGGTCGTCGACTATCTATAGAAGCTTGCACATAAAAAGGTTCAGTACACTGTGGAGCCCGACGCCTGAAAGCCTATCAGTTTGTCAATATACAAATGTATATCTTTTCAAATTTGAGTTCAAAATAAACTGCAAGATAAGCCATTTGAAAAATATCGATGGCGGTGATTTACAGCTGTTAAACTATCGATGCGTAGTACCGACTGTAACTATCGATACGTCTAGTTTTTAAATATCGTTGGTTATCTTTCACATTATTATTCTGTTCTTTCTCTCTTAACTTCCCTTTTTGAAATTGAAGATGGCGCTCAAAAATGGCGCATGCGCAAAGGGGAGATAGCAAAGTGACCGTTTTGAATGTTTTGGTATATTTGAAAAAGCCAAAAATGGTATTTATTTCTTCGAGCCGGACGGTATTGTTCAAGTCCACGGTCACACTGGGTCTAGCTGGCGATTCTGAACTGACGAGTTTTGTTATTGGCGGAGAGAAAATTACGGTGGTTTATAAATTCTCAGTTAAGCCGATTTCTCAGCCCACGTATATAGATATATATATATATATATCTCTGTTCCCCGACCGATTTGCAATCGAATCGAAAGCACCGAAAGTCGAGCGGCCGCGTATATTTTTTTTCTGTTTTTGCCCCTCGTGCAACATCAGTGAACTAGCGGCCCCATCGAGAAAAAGTGAAATTGCCTTTTGCGGCAAATAAGAAGGAAAATAATAGCCAAAAGAATACAACAAATTAAGTACACGGCAACGGCAGCCGAAAAATTGTTGTTTACAATAATAGAAGTATTTAAGCCAACGGGCGTCGCTGTGTGCGTGTGTGCGTGCGTGTAGTTGTTGCGCCAAAAATTCCAATCGGAATTCTGGAACAGCTGGCCACAACAACAAAACGCGGCCAATAAAAAAGAACTGCTGAAAAATGGGCGATTTCGATCTGAATGTGGACAGTTTGATACAGCGGCTGCTGGAGAGTAAGTAAATGTGCCTTGGGCCCCCCTTTCTATTCCTCCCCCTCCCCCGCCCGTTCCCTTCCCCGCCCCTGTCCTTAGCCCCATTTTAATTTATAACCCAGTTTATCAGTGTGTGTTTGTGTTCGTGTGCGATTGCATTTTCTAATTATTGCACATTGTTCGCTTAAATGGTAGTAAAGAAGAAAAAAAAACCCCCTTTCTCCGCCGCCGCTGCTGCGACTGCGACCGTTTGAATTTGACTCTTGAATCAATTAGTTTTAATTGATTTTCATTGCTCCTCTCGGAAAACGGCAACAGCAACAACAACAACATCAACAACAACAACATCTACTGTTACGCTCATTAGCGTTTACATAACTCTAACAGTGATCGCGCTGTTAGTCGTGCCATCTCCCTCGCCAGCTGTTGTCTCTCAATGATTTTTGGTTTATTAGTCTTTCGACTATATCGAATGCCCATGACGTCATCGAGCTGATAAACTCGGGCGTGATTCAAACAAAATACAACATACACGTATGTGACTATGAAATTGCCGGCGAAGGAATGGAATTGGATCACATGAGTTCTCGATAAGGAGCTTAGCGGCAAATAACCCCACTGACCGTTAGGGAGGGACCGCAGTAAATATCGGCTGAGATTGTACTACTAAAAAGTCCAACTTCCCAATAAATTTGAAATACTTTGATATTTTAATATCATGAAAAGGAAGCACCCACTAAAAATTGGTAGAGAATAACTAAAATTCATTGCATCCCAATAAATTACACTACTTTTGATAGTAATTAAAATCAGGAATGCTCCCAAAAAACTAGGGAAGCACTCAGTAAATATCGGTTGAGATTGTACTACTAAAAAGTCCTAACATCCCAATAAATTTGAATTACTTTGATATTTTAATATCATGTAATGTAATAATTCACAAAGTAAAGGAGGCACACACTAAATATTTGTAGAGATTAACTAAAATACATTGCATGCCAATAAATTATAATATATATGATATTTGAAAGTCAGATTTGTTCACAAAAAATCAGCAAATATTGGTTGAGGCACAAAACTGCCTTACATCTTAATAACTTGCCTATTAAACACCCGTTTTGACATTTAAATATCATTTTTGACTCTTTTTTTTTTTTAGATAAAATCGGTTAATTTCAAGCAACGGTCGAATCCAAATTGAGTTCAAATGTTATTTCTTGAAATTATGTCTGCCAATGCAGACTTGCAAGCTTTTCGGGTCGCTCTAATAATATATACCCCGACTATTTAATAATAGTTCAATAACCTATTATTATTTTCCATATTTGCCAT
The DNA here is from genome assembly GCF_043229965.1 of Drosophila suzukii. Taxonomy (NCBI): domain Eukaryota; kingdom Metazoa; phylum Arthropoda; class Insecta; order Diptera; family Drosophilidae; genus Drosophila; species Drosophila suzukii. The sequence goes on along the minus strand of NC_092084.1, from coordinate 14,497,946 downwards.
TTAAAATTGAAGAACTTTATCATAAGTCTAAGTCTATCAAATCAAATACATAGATAAGGGCCGGGTTCATGTCGCACCTCTACACAATATATTTTTCCAATATGATAAATTTCACAATAACTTAAAATTACATTTTTTATAAATTAATTCAGAATGATGTGTACAGTTCATATGTGAGTCATTATTATGTTGTATTAATATTTGTTTTTGTGTGTAGGTTAAACTATAGAAAATTCTTTTATGCTTTAATTTTCAAATCGTATTTGAACAAATATAACTTATCAGTGCATGAATGCTGGTTGCCAAACCAAAAAAAAAAGAAAATTCAAGAAAATGCCGAACTTTCTAATCAAATTGTAGAATTTTCTTGGGTTAGCTCTAACCGATATCTACTGTGGGGGACTTAGAAGGTGCGGTAGGGGTTGTGTCATCGTCGTCATCATGCAACCTTCCTGCAAAGCGTGAAAGCGCTAAATAGTTTACATTTTTGCAACCTCTCTTCGGTCTGCCCTCTTCCTGCTGGCAGCCCAAACGCCCATCATCTGCGAGGGTTGCTTAAGCCGCTTAGTGCTTGTCTCGTTTTGCAAGTGTCAGCCAATGTCGAAGATGCGGTTGGGCGGAGCCCCGCCATTTGACTTTGGCTCTGCCAACGCTTCGGGGAAATTGCATTTGAACATTGCGATTTTCGGCTTTTGTCCATTTCCGCAATGAGTTTCTCTTTTTTGCCCCGACGGTTCTGTCTTTCGTTTTCACTTCTTTCCTACCCTGAGATGACACGACCCAACTACAGTGGACACTGGCAAGTAGAAACCCTTAGACAACAAACATCTGGGGTTCCTTCGTTCTTTTCGAAAGATTTCAAATAATTTCAAAGGTGTCCAAAAGTATGCTGCAGGAAATGTGACTACCGCAAGGTATATATCGTAGCATACTTTTGTGCTCCAACTTAAGGGGGATTTAACCTCCAGATTCTTGAGGAACCCTATAACAATCGCTCGTTAAACCACAATAATCAACTTGGTCTTTAAAACCACCCGATATTTCCAATTTATTTATTTGTTCTAACTTTGAATACCTTAATAATGCTGTGATACTTTGAGGAAATGAGGAAAACTTTCAAATAAAGTTCAGCGTTTTGTTTTTATACCCATTTCCAAATGGTTTCAGTATCATATCGTAGCATACTTTTGTGCTCCAATTTATGGGGTTTTAACCTCCAGATTCTTGAGGAACCCTATAACAATCGCTTGTTAAACCACAATAATCAACTTGGTCTTTAAAACCACCCGATATTTCCAAATTATTTATTTGTTCTAACTTTGAATACCTTAATAATGCTGTGATACTTTGAGGAAATGAGGAAAACTTTCAAATAAAGTTGAGCGTTATGTTTTTCTACCCATTTCCGAATGGTTTCAGTATCATAAAAAAGTCGTTTCTTCTATCGGATGACCCCTGTAAGCCGCTCGCAGATGACAAAGTATATGGGCGATAGGAAAATAGACAGATTGAGCGAGATGGTCGAGGAAGACCCACCATTTGTCAAGGTCACTGAGTGGGCTAGGTCATGGCACCCAGCCCCGTTTGCCGCCCTCCCCCAAAAAAGAAATGCCATTAATTTTGATCTGTGAAGCGTCATCAGCCTCTGTCACCGGCAAAAAAAAAAGCAAAAGCAAAAGCAAAAGCAGAAAGCAGCAGCAGCGGCGGCAGATAAATTTCATTTGTCAAATTGCAAATTGAAATTGAATTTTTAGGGCACTTTGTCGTGTTGGCCCTCCTCCTATTCCTTTCTCCCTTTTAAGTTTTATGTCGTGTATATATTTTGTTTATATATTTTTTTATTGAGTATACCCGCAGTCCACTCTAAACCCACCTCGCCCCAGTTTTATGTTCGTTATGAATCTATATATATATATACGTATATGTATGTGCATCCCATCGAAAGACTTCAAAAAGCAAAAAGAGGCCGAAGAGCACGCCCAGAAGCTGCTAATCGCTCAACAATTGGCCGCCGCCGGCGGAGCGGCCGCTGCCGTGGCCACCGCCTCAGCCGCCGCCGCCGCTGCCGCCGTTTCAGCCTCATCGCCCACATCGAGCAGCAGTTACCCGGCGGTGGCGGCCTCCTTTGGTTCGGGACTGGGATCGGGATCGGGATCGGGATCGGGATCGGGATCCGGTTCTGGTTCTGGTTCTGGTCCAGGTCCATCCTCTGGCTACGATCCGCTGGACGAGCTCACCGAACAGCAGCGCCGACTGCTCCAGCAATACTCGATATCGCCGCCCAGCGAGACGATGATATCGGCCGATGGCGACCAGATCACCGTCCATCATCCGCGCGAGGAGCCCAAGAAATCCCGATTGAAATTGCGCGACTTTTTCGTCGCCGAGTTTGGTATTACCACCTAAAATCTAAACTTATCCAACAACCCCCTTCCCAGATCACTGTTGATGTGTTTTATTGATGATCATCATCATCATCATTGTGCTCCATGGCTCCAGTGCAAAGTAAACCATTCGACAGCAGTGGTGCCCCCCCCAGCAAGCCACGCCCATGACTCATACACTCTAAAGTAGCGTGCTGTCGTCTATCCCAAAACCCCTTTTGTATTTCACGTCACTGAAAAAAGGACCTCTGGCGCTTGTGTTTTCCCAATCAAATTCAAAAACCAAACCCACCCACACTTAGCTCACTCGCTTGTCACACGGCTAAAAGCTTGGAAAGCACAAAGGGATGCAATTTCGAACCAATAAGCGATACATATCCACTCAATCAGCACTATTCCTGGGTGCACTCTGCAAAACAACAGAGAATTGCTATCTGCTACTCTCTATTCACAGCTTAGTATTCACAAAATAAGTCACTACTTCGTATTACTCATCCCTGTGAAGTCACACTGAATCTTTGGAAAAATTCCATGTACAAGCTTCAATCCTTATTTTCATTTCCTTATCGAAAAGTAATATTACAAATTATTAAGAATTTTGGTACATGCAAAGAAAGGATGATGTATGGTTTGGGATCCCATTAAGTATTTCATAATGTTTGAGTATGGCTTCAAGATATTGGAAACAAACAGCTCTATACAGAATATTATTGTTTAGGGCCCCATTTCGCAACGTTCACCCAAAATAGCAATAAATACAATCAATTAAATGGGGAACAATTTCATAATATTTATGATATGGTGTGCGGTTACTGTTTACTGTTTTTCCGGAACTGCAATCGCAATGTCAGTGCCCACGCTTGACCAACGCCTGCCCCGATTAGGTACATATAGCAATTTACAAAAATGTATATATAGTACATATATATCTGTGTGTGTGTTATGCAATAAATTCTATCCAGATACCCGCAGAGCCCCCCTAGTAAAAGCCACAACCCGAATTGCCTTCATCTAATTGTTTTCACACGACGCAAAATCCACTATCGTCAAATGTAATGCGAAACAAATTATATAAATAAAACACAGAAAAGTGCCAGAAAAGGGTTGGTATTTGGGGTGGGATGGGGATGTAATTGGGGATGGGAATGGGGATGGAAATGGGTGGTGTAGGAGAAGGGGCAATTGTTGTCCAAAAAAGAATCTCGTTGAATGTGACACGCGACATTACAAACAACTGCAGTGCTTCTGGGTGATAAACAATAATCATAAACTATATAAAAATTGATTGGCGCTGAGTGTGCAGATAGTTAATAGACAAAATCATGGAATCAAGCCAAAACGAATGAGGGGTAATATAAATATTCCTGGTCTCGGTTACCGGTGGAGCGAAAACAATTTTTTAAGCTTGCAATGTTTCATATTTTTATATCAGACCAGTATAGTTCTATAGAATTTTGGATTTCTAGCTGATAAATATTTGTATTATTAATCATATACAAAATAAGACTATCATGTTCGTATTATATAAGATTAGGGAATAGTTTCAGTATCTCACAAGTTCTTTAAACTTGAACCCAGTTAGTTTGCAAGGTTTCTTCGAATACCCATAAGCCCCAGAGCAACAAGTTACCAAATATCCCAATTATCATGCCCCGAGCCTTAACCCCAAGCCAACCGAAGGGGAAACCTTAACCCCAGTAAATGATTGTTAGCCAAACCCAAACCCCCTTGTAACATCCTGCACCGTGTTATTGATTGGCCTGTTGTCCCATTTTTTCCCCCATTTCGCACGTGCTGGCGCCTTGGAGAGTGTGCCAAGGCTCGGTTTTCCCCGGTTTTCCCCGCTTTCCCAACGGCAGAACGGAAAAGTCACTGCCGAGTCATCCTTGCCCCAGTGACAGACGTCGTCGTATGTTGGCCTCTCCAAGGGTTCCGTTCTGTTCCGTGCCTTGACAAATATCCTTCGTTATTTTGATGCATTCCTAATGTTTGTATAATATTTGTATAATTGAGTCGGTAGATTCTCCCACCCAGTTGTCGCTTGTATGTTCTATAACTATCTATAACTGTAGCTATCTCGTCTGTCGTCGATGTCTCCAAAAGGCTTTCCCACATGCCAGGGTTGTCATCGCTCTTGACGTTGTGTGATTACCACCTGCCCTGTAATCGTGTGGTATCTTAAGTTTGCAAAAGCCTAAGTACAAATGTCATAATTAAGTGTTCTCTGCAATAGAAACTCATTAAAGTTTTTACCATAAACTACACATTTAAATTTAAGAACTATTACTATTATTTTTATCAAGATTTAGAGGTATTAGTTTAGAAAATTGGCATTTCATTTTTGTTTTCTAAGCGTGCTGTTAAGCGCACAATAACAGCTGTTAACTGTAACTAACAGAAGTTACTAATAAAGATTTTTAAATGGGTATATAGTTGTTGATATAGTTTTTTACTTCATATTTGAGAGAAGGGATCTGTACAAGTTTGTTTGATTAGCGCGCACTGGTTATTGATAATGTACTTTGAATGTCATAACCTTCACTGGAGTCAATCAGCGAGGCATAATAATAATAATAATAGCAATGAGAATTCAAATCCGCCAAGAAGAAGACCTGAAAACTAGCGACTTAAAGGCAAAAACGACGGATAACTGGCATTGCGTGCCTGGTGATTCTGTTAGCAAAGGGCCGTTCGGTATTTTCTTGTTCTTGGATCGGTGGGGAGGTTTTCCTAATGCCTCCGTTTCCATTTAAGTGGTTTTTGATTAGCTTTCGCCATCGGCTTTCGGCACATTTAGGGAGGTACTGCTGAGATATGGACTCTGATTGGGGGGGATGGATAGTGGGTAATGAGAGCCGCTTCAATTGCAATTTGGCACAAGCTTTTTCTTTGACGCAAATTCAAGCGAGGGTAGATCGATAGATGTCCGTGCTTGAGAATTGCCTTGGTGTTTAAAAAATATAAATATACATGAATCCACGAAATCGTAAACTAAGATCTTAAGTATTAATGAAAGGTATTGTGTCTTTTTTGTAGTATGTAATTTATTATAGAAGTCAAAGATACTTTACTATACTCAATTAGACGTATATCTTTTAAAGCAAGTATTAATAAAAGACATTGTATCTTTTTTGTTGAATATTATATTATTTTGTTTTGGCATCTTTATTGGGAAGTAATTTATTATAGAAATCCAAGATACTTTACTATACTCAACAAGACGAATATCTTTTAAGATAGTATTAGTAAAAGATATTGTATCTTTTTTTATGCATATAGTATTATTTTGTACAGAAATCTTTAGTGGGAAGTAAATTATTATAAAACTCGAAGATACTTTACTATACTCAACCAGACGAATCTCTTTTAAGTAAGTATCTATTTTTGTTGCATATTTTATTTTTTGTTCAGAAATATTTATTGGAAAGTAATTTACTATAGAAGTCATAGATACTTTACTACACTCAACCAAACGAATATCTTTCGAGTTGCGTTTTGATTCTTGGTAATGCCATAATTTTTCTTTTCACCTCCGTCAGCCAGTTTAATTATGTTAACCGCTAGTCCAGTCGAGTGTCATAAACACGGGGGCAAAACCAACGAAACAGAAATTCACAAACAAACAAACAAACAAACACCCAGAGCAACAACCAAAAAAAGTTGGCCTGCATTCATAATCGCATATAAACTAGAGAGCGCAGCGAGATAGAAGTGTAAAAAGGGGGGGCCAGACATCAAAAGTTAGTTCATTAATTAAAAAAAAAAACGGAAAAAACGACAACAGAACAATCGCTTCATGCATGCTTAATCACAGCAAAACCAAAGCATAAGTTCACAATTCTCCCTTGGGTTTCTTATAATTTTCAAATCGTATAAATAAATAATTCTTCATCCAATTTTGTTCACCAAATGTTATTTATTATAAACTTTAAAAAATATATATATTACATTTAAATTTAAATTCGGGTAAGCATAGGTTTTCAAATTTTATCTTGTTTATTTTTCTTTTGATTAAAATATAATCGGAGATCAAGTTTTCAACACAAAGTTGTATTTCCATTTACCGAAGTTATAAAGTTTTATCAGATCTTTAGTCAGTAACCGATTAAATGTTATATAAGAAATAAAAATTTTTTTTAGGAAGGGGTTAGGAATATTTTAAAACTATTTTTATTAGGTATCCAACAATTATTAAAAAATAAAAAATAGATCAGAGGTCGAGGTTGTTCTTGTTAAATAAATAGTAGTTCCAAAAACAACTTTAGGAATTACTTTGTAATATTTTTTTGAGTGCTTTGTGTGCCTAGTATTTCCAAGTCTAAAATGGATTTGAAATGCACTCTTTTCTCCCAGTGTAGCCTGCAAGCGGTAAGCGGCAGTTACCTACTGGCTTGCAGTTAATACTACAACTGCAAGTGTTTTAATTATGGTGTTGCTGCTGCGCTTTCTCCCCATTTCTCCCCATTTCCCCCCTTACATGCGGTTCTATTTTTATTTTTCCGTACGAACACACGTACATGGCACGTTATATAATATGACACTATAATTCTCACCAGGGTCCAAAGCCACCCACCTGAGCCCGCCCACGTTTTGTCACATTGCGTGCACTTGGCAAATAAAAAACGAGCGGCAAAAAGCAAAAATGGCAGAGAATGGGTATAAAAAAAAAGGGAGAACGAATTGCCAGTGGCGTAAAACAGCTAAAACACAGAGAAACTACAAATAAAAATAAAGAAAACAAGAAAATGTTTGTATCTAATGACACGTGTGTGTGTGTGGCTCTTGGCTAAAAGGATACTTGAGGGCTTAACAGGATACTCGGCCAAAAATTTTGAAGGTCACCGCCGCAGAAAGCAGGTGGAAGGGATTGCCAGCAGAGCAACCTGACCATTTGACCCAAAAAAATTTCAATTTCGCGTTTACTTTCAGAGAAACACACCCAAGAAACACACACACACACACACACAGTCAAAGCTTAATAATACATTTGACCTTTTGGCTTAGTTTTTTCTGTTTTTTTTTTGTTTCTTAATTTCTGCTTTCCATTTTACGGCGCCATTCTCTTGTTTAGCATTGTAAGTTGTTTTTTATAGTTCGGTCATCTTGGCTCGTCGGAGTTGTAAATGGCTGTTGCATACTTCTAGGGGTTGAGGTCCTTGAGCTTGGAATAGGATTTCGAAAAGGTATGGGAATAGGAATGGGAATGGGAATGGGAATGGGCTGACAATGGCATAATTTGGGACTGCGGATTTGTAACTGCAAGGGTGAATGGAATGTGTCTGAAATACACCACAAATAGCGCTTAAATATCAAGGGGTTTTCAAAAAAATCTTTTTTTTTATTAGTTTAAGTTGTCTAATTTACAGTCCCAAAACTTTAATTCGGTCGGATCAATAATTTGGAAGATAGAGTCTTTGAAAGTTATTATCTTTAAATCGTTTAGCCTGACATATCGCATTTCCAACTCCTTTTTTCTGGCAACCACGACTTGAAAGCCGGTGGACATGATGGACTCAAAAAGTTATGAACCGATTGATTTCGAAATTAATCCATTTTTAATAATTTCAGATATTTACAAGAAAGGAAGATACCTATATATTGTTGCAATACCGATTTTTAAAAACTAAAAAATAATTACAGAAATAATGAGATAATGGTACATTTCAATTTATCATTTATATGTTATATTAAAAATAAAATATAACAGTTTATGTATTGTTCTAACATTATTTTACGCTCCCTCTTATGGCAGCGATATTATATATTAGTCCGATGTTTATTTAATTGAGTACGTAATTTTGCAATATTAAAAATAGGTGATATACCGGAATAAAAAAGAGAATATGATTAAAAATAGCAAACATATAGTTATTTTTCTATTATTTTCCCATTGTTCCGATCGATTCTATGACAGGTATATGATATAGTCCTCCGTTTTCTTTTTCAAAAATAATTTTAAATTCTTAAATATTAAAATAATGTTATTCCTAAGAGTAGAAGTTAATATGTTATTAAAAAAACACCGAAGCTTACATTTTTAAAATTGTTTTTGGAAAACATTTTTTTGGTTATACCTATGGGAGCTATGGATGATGACCCTGATGAAAAGGGTTTAGTGAAAAAGAAAAATTGTTTGCTTGTATTTTAAAATACATTTTGAACCACAAAACACAATTTTAGTTATGAATGAATGAAAATTACACCGAAACTTAGAATTAAATAATTCTCGCGATCCAATCTTGTTCATATCTCGGTTTTTAGCAAAGATCTCAGCTGGCAGTTGCCATAATTGCTGACACATTTTCGGGAACCCTTTTCACTCGGTCCTTTGCGCCATGTCCATTGCATACTTTTGTGTGCATGCAATTTTAATGCCTATTGGCATTACACGACGACAGCCAGAGAGCTATGAAAGTATAAATCAACAAAGTTTTCTCCAAAGAAGGGGTTGCCAGGGAGGGGGGTCACGGGGGTCAGTGGTGAGCAGTGGGCCAAATGTCGCAATCTGCTGCTTCTGCCGGTGCTGCGCAAAACATAACTTAAGGACCCCAAGGAAAAGCAAGGCGAATGACTCCTCGTGCTTCGGGGAAATCCTTTTTAAGCTGCTTAAGGCAGAGCACCTCAAAGGAACCAGTCCAAAGCAACCAATTTGCCTCTAATTGCCGTTTAAAGCAAAAGTCTCCAGCAGGAGAAATGTTTATAAAACGGCACAATAAATCAAAAATAGTTGCACTTTTCAGAAAGCGTTAAAGCTATAATATATAAAATATGGTTATTAAACGTTTCCTCTTTTAAAGAAATATTTATTCAACTTCAAAAAATATTTTTGTACCCCTAGAAATACGTTTCTACTTTTTAGATCTTTTAATAATATAATATAATTCGAAAGTATTTTCATTATCATTATTATTACGATTAGGTTTTTACTTTTAAATAGATTTTGATCTTGCCAATAGTATTATCAATATATTGGAGCATTTTCCTTGTTCCATCTTGTTATCTAGTTTGTTTCCAGCATTTTGCACAACTTTACCAAGTTTTTATTTATTTGAAAGTATTACATCAAGTTTCAGTCTCAATCAGCGTTTCCCTAACTTTTTTGGCCGGCTGTCAGTTGTCCTTGCACTAGTTTACTTAAGTTACTCAACTTTTCGACCATTCGACTTATGACCACCCCACCATCTTCAACTCGCAGTACACGTGTGAGCTAAAAAAAATTTAAGGTATTTCTCGATTCCACTTATTCTTCAGGCCAAAACTGAGGCGAAATAAATTTTCCATATGCCTTGACCTTTAGCCAGGCACACACACACACACACCCTAAATTCGCCTAAAATGGGAGGAGTCGAGTGGGCGTGGCCCGACAAATGGCAAACAAATGATGGTCAAAAAGCAAATGTCTCGGGTTTCTTTCCGGCCATTGCTAAATGCGGTCAACATTCGGATAGAACAGGGATTTATTCTATAAGAAAATAAGATGGATTTCATAAATCTATTTAAAGCATTCGCTTTTGATACAATTTCAATGTCCTTAAATGCACAGCGTTTAAGGGGTCAACAAAGCGAATATAAACTCAAACAAATTCAATTAATTTGTGAAAAAGGGGGCGAAACACCTGCGATGGACAGCTTCAATGCCGTCGACACCCAGAACACCCAAAACACCTTCAACACCCCCAAAACCTCACCCAACTGCCCACCTCAGCTGTCCCGAATGATGTTGAAAAATTAAACAACGTCGAAAAGTGAAAATTCAATGAAAAACAAAACTAAAGGACAACAAGTACAAGTTTTCTTCAAAGTTAGGGAGTGAAGGTTATCCTTAAAAAAGGTATAAATAAGTAATTAAAGGCTTGTAACTTTTAGTGCCAGGCGAAAATCACCAAGACTTATTGCAGGATATAACTAATTTTTAGCAAGAATATATTTTCAATATCTTTCTTAGTTTTTTAATTGCTTAGTAAATATATTCTTATGTTCGCATGTGAATATTATTAACCATTTATAAAGTTCTTATATAGATTTATTCTTAAACGCTTTTACTTTATATGTTTAAAATGAAAACCTTGCCACACTCGCAAAAAAACTTTTTCTCAGAACTTGACACTAAAAAACAGCTTTCAAGGTAAACTGTAAATTAAATGAAAATATATGTTTTTCTCTCCACCCACAAACAAAGGAATGGACAGCGTTTTTTTTACGGTGGATCTTGTTTTTCTTTGTGTTTTTCTTGGGCTGCTCTCGGTGTTTTCCTTATGATTGTTAATTAGCAAATAGACATGGCAAATGTTTAAACAATTGGAGCCACTACAATTGTACAAACACAGAGTTCGGGGTGGCAATTAAATAGCTTATCGATGGTTTTGATATAAATAAAGTTGTAGGAAAGGAGGTTGCGAATATAGTTATGTAATACTAGTGTTTATGGGAAAATCCGGAGAGTGATCTTAAACGAAGAAACTAAAAAAGACCTTACTAATTGCATTTCAATTATACGAACACAAAAAGAAAAGATCTAAGAAGAACTACTCCAAATGTATTACAGGAGATCTTCTTTATCTACATACTACATACATTATAATCATTTCATAAGTGCAAGTCACAGTTAAGTTGAATTTAAAAGTTTAAAGTATTGGCACATTCCATAAATTACAACATGGAAAAGATCTTCGCGGAAGTGTGGCAAGAAGCAGCCGTAAATTGGGTTAATCGACGACCCTCAGAATGGAATCGAATCGAATGGAATCGAGGGAACCGCAGAGTGGCACGCGAAACAAGAAATTCAACCACGGCCAGCAAATATGTAGAAGCGCTCATTACTCATACGCCATGTATGCTCGCCGCTGTCTTTGTTCTTCCTCGTTTACTTGTTGTCAAAACGGAATGGCTATTTTTAAGGTCGACCGAGATATACGCATGTGTTTCTTCTTCCAATTATTGGCGATAAGATAAGTTGGAAAAACGCTTACAGCGAGCGGAACGGAAAACAAGAAAGAGAAAGGTTGTTGCAGTTGAGGCACCGAATTTTGCATACCCTTGCAGTTATAAAATTATGAAAACAAGCTGTTAGGTAATACTATATAGTGATCGATGATCAACAGAGCTTATAATTTATAGGGTCAAAAGGTGTATCTTTTACATGTGACCAGAAGTATAGAACCGTTTCCCAAGGGCATTATAACAAAGACGGTGGAAAAATGCCAAAGCATAAGACAAATGAATCAGTCGCAAAGTAAGGGGTGCCCGGGGGGTTTTTTCAGTGGGTGGCTGTTTGGGGGTCTTGGTAGGTGGGTGGTGGAACTGGGGAAATAGCTTCCGCCTACCGACCGACCGTCCTTCGTTCGCTCAGCGTCCACGACACAATCATAACGAGGCGCTAATTAAGCAAAAGCTCCAAGTAAATAAAATGGAATTTGCACTCGTAGATATAGAAAACAATACGTCGGCGTAAATGCCATTCCCGTCGTCCAGTCCCCTCCATTCGCATCGAATCCATTGAGCTATTTCCCTGAACTATAGCAAGAAAATTAATTTGTTTTCTGACAATCTCGTGTTATTTTGACCGTTTCAAACTTAAAATGGGGGTATATTTAGAATATGTTTATTTCTAAAACAAAAAGAAAGGAAACAAGATTTATTGAGGCTAATTTAAATGGTAAATCTATCTTTAATAAATAGTATTTGTTTAGATTCTGTAGAAAACTTAGAAACTATCGTTATATACTGAAAATTATAAGAAGTTAGAAGAACACTTTCCAACACTGAAAAATATAGGAAAAAATATATATATTCAACACCGAAAATCATGGGACACTTTAAAACATTTCTATCCAACACTAAAAATATAGGAAATTTAAAACAGTGCTTTCGAACACTGAAAATTATAGGAAAAAATATATATATTCAACACTGTAAAACATAGGACATTTTAAAACACTGAATATATAGGAAATTTAAAATAGTGCTATCCAACACTTGAAAATATATGAAATTAAAAAAATATATTCATACTTATAATTATAAAATGTGAATATATTTTAAAGTATTCAAAGATTTTTTAAAATAAATTCTAATTAAAACAATATTGTACATTTGGAACAAAAGTGTCCTGTTAAGTATATGCACGCAGCATATAACACAATTTCAAGTAATCACAGATTTCCTGTGGGTTTTGAAATGGGTTAAATATAATGATAATAATATAATGATAATAATATAATGATAATAATATAATGATAATAATATAATGATAATAATATAATGATAATAATATAATTATAATAATATAATGATAATAATATAATGATAATAATGATAATATCCCTGAACTTAGAGGTGATTCCTGCCGTCGATCACTCAAAGGACTGCTCTCGTTCAGCCGGCATCCCAGGTCTTGTTATAGTTTTTGCAGTTATGTCGCTCGATAAATGGCCAAAGGCGATGACGACGACGACGACGACCAGTCAAAGCCAAGCCAAATGAGTGCAGTTGGTGGAACTTGGGTGGGTTGATGGGTTGGTGGGTTGGTTCGCCGGTGGTTCAGTGTGGGGTAAGCAGGGAGCTTCTTACAAAATCGATCCTACCGAGGAACCAACATGCGAAAGAGGAAGGGGAGTGCCTGCCCTGTGTGTATGTGGCATTTTCAATGGCTGGCCGAGCGCCATGCTGGCCTCCTTCCCCTTTCATATGTATGTACCTCCCCCCATCTTGTTTTACCGCCCTGCCTTTTGCTTTTTTGAGTTTTCCATTTTCCATTTTCCAATTTGCCAGGCCAGGCCAGCAGTCGAAAAAATTAAACTAAAGCAGCGGCAGCAGAAGCTGAAGCAAAAGCAGCAATATGCTAAAAATAAATGTTTATTTTATAAGATTCTTTCTGCCTTCCCTAGCTCGTCGTTGGGAAATTTTTGTTCCTCTTGCCTTTCAGATTGTCATTGTTTGCTTCTTGGGAAGGCTCACGAAAATTCGAGGGCATGAAAAAGGGAAAACGAGCCAGATAAGAAAGGAAATGGAGGGAAAACTGATGCTTCCATGGGGGAGATATTGTGTTTATGCTAATCATTCCAAATCGCTTTGTGTGTATTTTAATAATATTATGGATTATAAGGTCAACATGAGTGGTATAATAAAGGTAATACTCTTGTATTTCTGAAAAAATACACAAGATATTGAATGATATTAACTTATAATTTTTAACTAAGCTTAGAAATACCTGTTGATATTCATATAATTCATTGTCCTGACAAACATAATACAAATTGTAGTTCTAATGGATTATGAAAAACATCCGATTACTTGAGTTAAGAGTGCTTGTTTAGCTCGCTTATAGACTGAAAACATAAAATCATTAGGATTAAGTAGATATTTGCTATCCACATGGCCCAAATGCGACGACAGAATAAGAGGTTGCAGATGGGGAATTGATGGGGTATCCACTGGCCAAACAAAGGAAAGTTAGCCAAGGCAACTTGCAACCTCTCCTGATTTTGCTTTAAACAGTGTTGTTTATTTATTTATTTATTTATTTCGCAGCGTTGTTTGTTTTTTTCTGTTTGTTTGCAATTCGGGACAGTGTTTCTTGGGCGCTTCTTTGGCACTTTCGTTCGGCTGCCAAGGCAGAAATTGATTTTTATAAATAGCGCGCATACGCAACGTGGTACGCACTGAAGTAGAAAGCACACGCGACTGTACTTGCACACACACACCTATGTATGTATATGCCCCATACATTTTCCATGTGCATTTCTTATTCGCCAAGGCAACGCACAAAACATCGACAATAGATCGCTCCAATGGCCACAGTGAATGCGAAGTATTGCACAAATTTGATTTGATTCGATTTGTTCTACGAAATGAGTTGGCAAGCGAAAAGCTGGAAAACAGAGGTCAAAGGGTAGAATTCAAGAAAATGGCATATATGTAGCATATAGCATATAGCAACGTTCCCATTTCTCTTTCTTTTCCTTTCATTTTTTTTTCTCGATTGAGTAGCATGAATTTTGCCAGATTGCCAACAATTACGAAATATGCGAGCAATTTCCGGGAAATGGAATTCGGTTAATATTTTACGATTATGATTGCGTTTGATTGCGAATGAAAATTCCTAGTGGTAGCTGATCTATAAATATGCGGAATGAAATTGTAATCGATTTGTGGGAATTGCGTGATTTCAATTAGAAGGTTTTTTTGTATTGAACTGATAATAAATTAGTTTACATATTGTTAATTGAATTTTTAAGAAACGCGATATAAGATTGTATTGATTTGATACCAAAATAGTTTTTGTTCTTGCATGATCTTAATTGAAAGTTTATATTTTTATTTTTAAACACATACGATATTAGAGTGTTTTAACCTTTTAGAAAGGATTTATAAATGTGATGATACAATTTAAGTTATATTTCCCATTCTAAAAAAGAAAATATTTTCGATTAAATGATATATTTCCTAATGGCTGAAGTGTTTACAAAATTTAGATTCATTTTAGTGTTCGAATATCGCTTAAAAGTCGATTCTTTTGAGATTGTGTAAACACAGAGAGCCTTTTGGAAGTTTATGCATTATAGGGAATGAGCTATAAGTTCTAACACTTTGTTGCTTTTTTTTCCATTCGCTTGGGCTAATTTGTGCGGTACAAATTAAACAAATTTTGTGGTGTGTTTGGTTTAATTTCCCGAAACATTTGTGGCCGCAATTTGCACTTTGTTTGGTTTTCGATTTGAAAAGTTTTCTGCTCAATTTCATTTAGCAATTTCCAGGATTTTCGTTGATTTTTTAAATAATGCAAGAGTTTTCTTATACGCCTCGCTGGCCCGCTGAATATTTATCCAACGGATTACGCATACGCCATGTGCGCCCCCACCAAACTTTGCACCATTTGCCATCGGCTGACGACTGACTCTCGTCAGCAACCCTCAAAAATGTTGCTTCTGTGTGATGTAAACGTCGTTATAATCAGCGCTAATGTGCTTAAATGGGGACTTTGTTTGGGGGGTAGGGTTTAGTGGGAAGTGTTGAGGGAAGGGTTTTCGTTTTTTTTATTTTGAGCTGGGGTCAGGTGGTTACCCAATAAGTGGGGTTGGTGTGACTGCCTGGTTTTGGTCCACCTTTTTCTTTTTGAGGGGAATATATTTGCATATATTTCGCCTAGCCGTTTACCTTAGTCCGCCAATTAGTTTTGACTACTTCTCCCTGACATTCAACCCCATCTAAATCGCCACCAAGTGGGTCAATGTTGAACGGAAGTATTTACGAAAGTTTATTTCGCCAATTTGGCTTGCACTCTTCTCTTCCTCATTTTTTAATCACTTAAAATCACGAAGGAGATTTCCGTTTGGCAATGGTACTCATGATGGGGAATTGTTTTCCCCTTTCTTTGCTACACAGAGCAAAATATTGATAAGATATGATGATCATTTCGATGAAATTCAGTCATAATTCTGGCAAAAGGTGGCTTAGAATATTGCTGTCTCGCTCTTATCAAGAGTAGTTTTAGGCACTTTCTCGCTCTTTTCTCTCTTTTTCGATTTGAGAGCATTTTCAAGAAGAGGAAATTCGAGAAATACCATTTCTCAATATCCAATTTACATTATTCAATGTTAAAATGTTTTTCGATTTGAGAGCATTTTCAAGAAGAGGAAATCCGAGAAATATCATTTCTCAATATCCGAGAAATATCATTTCTCAATATGCAATTAACATTATTCAGAGTTAAATTGTTTTTCGATTTGAGAGCAATTTAAAAAAGAGGAAATCCGAGAAATATCATTTCTTAATATCCAATTTACATTATACAATGTTAAAAATTATACTTAATATTCTTAATTCTACGTGCTTTTTCTGTGTACGAATCCGTTAAATGAAGATTATTATCCGCGTTGCTCCTTCCGATTCAGGCAAATCCCCCTTTTTTAATGCTAAGCAAATCTCGTTTAACATTTCCATTTAGAGCACTCGATTGGGATTTGCTGACCCGCGGGTCGAGCCAAGCCAAAAAGACCCACAAAGTGGGTCAATGCAAAACGGAAACAATTACCGATTCGCAAATGAATTGTTTTCTATTTTTTTTTTTCTACTCTCGGAGGCAACCTCAAAATTTCAAACGAAATTTCCTTGCACTCTCGTCCTTAATCAACGTCGGTCGGCGGCCCAAAGGCGTTCATTACTCGATGTTTTGTTGCGGCTGTCGACGTTGTTATCATTGCTTCATTTGCTCGGATTTCAACTTAGGCACGCAAAGGACGCAGGACGACCTAGGACATGGTATTAGTGGTGGTAATGGAGGTGGTGGTGGTGGTGGTGGTAGTGGTCGTAGGCGGCAGTGGGCGTGGTGCCTAATGGGCAACAATCATTCGATGGGCATGGAAATACGTATTCTGCTTGGCAGGCATTAAAGCCAAAGGTCGTTGGGCGGTCCAATTACGAAGTAGAGAGCGTCGAAAGAACGAGATTTCGACATTGAACCTCGCCCACATTCTGAGCCACATGACAAGAGTACACTGGCGCAAAAGGGGGAAGTAAATATGTTTAGGTGTCTAAAAGTATGCAGTGAAAAAATAATATCTTTTTTGTGGATGAAATCATTGTAGTTTTGCGTTTAAAATGTATAATTGCAATAAAGCAAGCTGTTCAAAACAGTCGGTCTTTTAACTGTACACCTTAATTTGGCTAAGCTACAATGTAAAAACCGAAAAAAAATTTCGATTTTTTGACAAAAATCTGAATTTCGTATTTTTGACAAAAATTTGAACCCTTTTTTTCACCAAAAAAGTTCAGTTTTTTGGCTGCCATAACAAAAGTAGAGGTCAGAATGAGGAATGTCATACCTCGTTGAGCTCGTTGTTTAATTTCCAATCGATTGGCATTCTAACCTGAAAATTTTTTATTTTTTTTGCCATTTTTCGAAAAAAAGTGAGCAAATTGGTCAAAAAATAAATTTTCCTAAGAATGATGAGGATTGTTAGCATTTTAAGCAAGCTGTTCAAAACAGTCGGTCTTTTAGCTGTACGCCTTAATTTGGATGAGCTACGATGGAAAAAGCGAAAAAAAATTTCGCATTTTTGACCAAAATCTGAGTTTTGTATTCTTGACAAAAATTTGAACCCTTTTTTTCGACATAAAAATTCAGTTTTTTGGCTGCCACAACAAAAGTATTGGCTATCTAACCTAAAAATTTTTCATTTTTTGGAATTTTTTGAAAAAAAATTTTTTTTATTTTATATATCACTGACTATTAAATATTACAACTTTGCCTCAAAAAATAAGTATTTTCTTATTTTATTTGTACAAATAAATTACGAATACATTAAGGGAAAAGTTTTTCACAATTAAATAAAATTATCTTATAGAATAAGTCAAAAGTATTATTCGAAAATAAACATTTGGAATACCTGCCAGCAAAAATAAAAAAGAAGGGTCCCTAAGCTAAAGATAAACTGTTTAGTTGTAACATTTTGAACCAATTAATGATAAATGTGAAAACATTTTAATACGTTTACAATGGATGAAAATTAAATTATTCAACTGTTATGATATGTAAAGCTCTTCATTTAAAGTTTCCAGTTTCGGTTTTAGCTCCTGATATTTACCTCTTTAATTAGCATATACATATATTTAGGGGGAGAAGCCAACCACACTGTTAATTAAATTGTCAGCTAACCTTAGGTAGAAGTATATGTATATGCAATTGTGGAAGGATCCATCCGATTGCGGTTAAAACCTGGAGAAATGAGATGAAATCCTGAGATTTGATTGCTGTTCAATTTGTGGTGTGAAATCAATTTCAGCATGATGAGCAAGGTGAAACTCAATTTTACGGTCCAAAGCGACAAATATTAACGATGGATCGAATGTGGTTTAGAGCTGGTTTAAGAATTAATAGGGAAATTTCCCTTGGGAGATGGTAATCTTCACCCTTGTTTTTTGGTGTTGCAAAGGCGTCCAAATCCTTCTCCAAAAGGAGAAAAATGCCCTGCTCTTAATTTGCTTTTGCCAAACTTTTCCTGAGCCTTATCTCTCGCCTTGCCTTTTTCTTTTCGGTCGTGTTTATTCGCCTCCTATGTCCACAAACTTTCATCTCGGTAGTTTTGCTATCTAAATGGCTTAACATTTTCATTCAGCTCTTCCTGCCTCCAAAGTTTGGTGCGCAGGGCGGCGAGTGTTTAACTTCTGGCAGCTGCTGCTCCACTTTGCTCCAGTCACCACCACCACCTCCTCATCAGCATCCTCATCCTCATCCTCATCCCCATCCGCACTGCCATCCCTATATACCCATCCTCCTCCCGGGAGTTAATCGGGTCATAAAATGTCTGACGCAGACGCTCCTTTGACTCCATCAAATGTCTCCCGTGCCTTTCCACGCTGCGGGAAATTGTGAATCTCGTGATGGATTCCGTTTTGCAATGTACTTTCGCATCTGATGGGAATGTCCTCGGAAATGAGTGAATTAGGGACAGGTATGTCGAGGTGGGGGGGCGACAATATCGTAAAGTTCTTTAATGAAAAGGGAATAGATTGTTCATAGTGCTGGTGCCAAGGTTGTTCGATAGAAAAATAGCAGACTTTTCACAAAAAAATAATATTGCAGAATTGATGTTTCCTTAAAATAATAATCTATTAGAAAACTACTCGCTAAAAAATTAAAATTAACATTTTCAGACTTAAATACTATTTAAATATCTTAAAGAAAAGGTAAAAAGGATCTAGGAAAATCCACTAATCGGAAATAATATTAAAATGTTATGAATGTGAAATATCATTGTAAAAGGGTGTTCTTTTAGTTGGGATAACGTACCCTTAATTGAAACTGCTTATGACTTTCAGTCCTGGTTGATGGGTTGCGATTAAGTAAGTCATCAACTGTTGCAACACCACATTTCATTCCATTCGGCCCCACACCATACCATACCATCCCATCCCATATGTTTTCTTACATTTTTAATTTGTTCGCGGATGGGATGGGATGGGGATGCTGGCGATAATGAAAGGATGGATGGTAGGATACGATGTTTGTTTGCTTGTTCCAGGGGGTTGAGGAAGCGGCTAAGACTTGTTAATCATGATGAACCAGTTAGATGTGACAGCAGACTGACAGGAAGTTCCCATGTGGAGTGTTTTCGGAGTGGATTCGGCACGTAACATGGCCTGATGTCTGCGTTGTTGCGTTTGCTGTGATGCTGTGGTGCTGTGGTGCTGCCGGTGGTGCCTCCTCATGTAAAATGCATGATAAACAAACATGCGCGTCTTTTTTGCTTACGCATAATGCTACATCCCCTAGCCCACCCAACCGAACCAACCATACAAACCACCCATCGCCCCCAAAAGGCATCAGACCACCACCCAACCAACCAACCACGCCCCCTTTGTGATATCTTCTTTATGCTGACAAATGCCTGACAGCCGGCGAGGAAGTGGGCACCAAGGCAGCAGGGCAGCAGTTTTTCCGTGGAGTGGAGCACTGCGGAAATTTGAATAAAAATGAAAAATAAAGAGCTTCCCTATCCTCCTATATATATCTGCCCAGCTTCCCACCCAACTTTGTGTCACATGTGTGTCAAAGTGTTGAGCTTAAAGCCGCCCAGATATGAGGCAAACGGCAACTATGATGAATCCCATGCGGCTAAAAAGTTGTATTTAAATTGTCACAGAGACTTGTTACATTTGTTAGTGTATTACTTTCATATTTTTTGAAAAATGTCACAGAAGGTTAGAAAATGCTGTTACAGAGATGCTGTTTTAAGTGTTATAATAATATTTTCATATGTTATTTTAAAGAATATATCAGAATCAGAGTTTCCAATCTAACATAAACCTCATATCCTCCGTCAAACCGAATAATCAGAAAATCACAACAAAAGTCTAGCAGATGTTCTCCGAAATTTATGCACAGCCGGAAGTATTTCTTAGGTTCTTGCCCACAGACCGGAGGACCCATTACATAATACGACTCCTGAAAGTATGCAACAGCTAAAAAGGTTCCGGGAAGGAGTCTCGCATAACTTAAACGGATTCCACTTCTCCGAGTGCATGAACCCATGGCTTGCATAATTTTGTGTATTTAACTCCCCTGCCTTCAGGTCTCCTATATCATAATATGCTAATGCTAATGCTCACGATAAGCACGGGCTGCAGAAGTGTACGAGAAGTTGGCAAAATAACTTTGCCTCTATTTTCATTTGATTAACTGACAGTTTCCGGGGAGAAAACGTTTAACGGTGATATTTTTCGTTAAAATCTTTAATTCTTTATCTAAATGGGTATATAGATTTCATTTATGCATTCAGCAATAACAATAACATATGATAAATAACAAACAGCTTCTTCACAACTCCCACAATCTACTATACTATATTATCAAAAATGCAACAATTACACCATCACAGCCGGTATTAATAATTCTTTATCTAAAGCTGAAAGCACTTGTGTCTATTTACTTTTTCGTTAAAGTGTTGATCGCTGATATAAGCAATGGTATTACCAAGGTTAATGGATTAAAACCTTATCATGAAATCAAACCCTTAATAATGTAAATAGTAGAGACAAAAACATTTTAATAAAATGGTTTGATACCTTTTGTGATTTATAGATTTATTACCTTTTAAAATGGATTTTATCAGATACTATTTATATATGGAAATAATTTATACATCTGGGTGCTTTATTTGTATGTTTTTTACCCCAAAGTTTGGTTTTCGACGAGTATAATTGTATTAACTGATGGCCAAATGGAAAATTCTGTCATGCATTAAAGGCATTCCCAATCCCCACTGGCCGTTCACCATATCGATGTGCGATAACTTTAATTAACCATTACTGAAATCACAGCTGCGGCAAAGTGCAATGCTGACGTTCTGGGAATTGGCTTTGTGTTAGCCAGCTCGCCCATCCGCACCACAACCCACTTGAACAATCCCAATCCCACAGCCACATGCACTCCCTCCCTCCCGTTCCTTGGGGCACATGGTGCTCCCTTTTCCCATTTTCCCCATTTTGGGCCAGCCCAGTGCTCTCGACCCAAATCCAGAGTTTTGCCGTTGGCTCACAACTTTCCAGGCAAGGACGAATGGATTGGGCTTGTCTGTTTTTCGAGCCAAACGCTGGGCCAGCATTTTGGTCTATCCAAATTTAATTAAATTTTTTGTGCACGCGCACACACTCTGACACTGACTGAGGGCGACCTACTTGTATTCCCAGGATAAAGGATAGCACTATCATCGTTTTCCCTGCCTCAGGAGCGTTTTTTTTTTTATTTTCTCACAAAATTAATTGCACGAAAACGGGGGAGCAGTGGGGAAAATGGTGGGGTAGTGGCTTATGTGGTTACGCCCACTTGTTGGCCAAGGTTTCGAGACTTGGTCTCCGAGCAGCGACAACCTGCAATTATTCGCAAGACCAGGAAGTCCACCACCACACAGTTGTACCTTGCTGCGTCATTGTAAGACACCCACACAAAAAATCACCTACAGTAGCGGTCACAGGAATAGTATTTAGAGACTGAAATGTGTTTATTGTATCTGACATTCCTTTAAACCTGTGAAGTAAGTTACCTTTTCTGAGTGACAACATTTTGGCTAGATTTATAAAGACCTTTTTAAAATTTGTTTTAATGGATAATTGATATTACCAACTAAGTGTCTTGCTTTCGAACTTTGGCTATTGCATTTTAGTTAGTTACATTGTAAGCATATATTTTCAAAATCGTCTGTACTTTTGTTTTGGGCGCAACTGTACTTTCACCTCGGCATTGCCTGCACGCAGTTTCGCTTGCGCCACAAAGTATGCAACCATTTCTTGCGGCATTGTTTTCCCGCCAAAACCTACTACTCCTCCATTTGTGGATTCGTCTCCTCGTGTCTGCGTCGATAGTTCTCGTCCTCGTGCCCGTGCTCGTCTGTCCTCCGACCGCGTTTGGCTATTGCTAAATCGTCAATCGTAGGCTAAGCTCTAGTTACTATATCTATTTGCCATATCTATCTGTCTATCAATGTGCACGCATCCCTGAATCCTTTGAGTTCACTAACATTCCGATTACTTGCAGTGCGCAGCTGCCGAACGGGCAAACAGGTCCAGATGACCGAGGCGGAGGTGCGCGGCCTGTGCCTCAAATCGCGCGAGATCTTCTTGCAACAGCCCATCCTGCTGGAACTGGAGGCCCCGCTGATCATCTGCGGTGACATTCACGGCCAGTACACAGACCTGTTGCGGCTATTCGAGTACGGCGGATTCCCTCCGGCCGCCAACTACTTGTTCCTCGGCGACTACGTCGATCGGGGCAAGCAGTCCTTGGAGACCATCTGCCTGCTGCTGGCCTACAAGATAAAATATCCGGAGAACTTCTTTTTGTTGCGCGGCAACCATGAGTGTGCCAGTATTAATAGGATTTATGGTAAGTGGACTATACAAAGTGTCGGTAGTACTAAAATACGGGTTTCAGTTGTCTTAAAGTAAGTTAAATTTGATTCATTCAATATTATAATACTATTTTCAGGCTTCTACGATGAGTGCAAGCGCCGGTACAATGTCAAACTGTGGAAGACCTTCACAGATTGCTTCAACTGTCTGCCGGTAGCCGCGATCATTGACGAGAAGATCTTCTGCTGCCACGGTGGCCTCAGTCCCGATCTTCAGGGCATGGAGCAGATCCGTCGCTTGATGCGGCCCACAGATGTGCCGGACACCGGGTTGCTGTGCGACCTCCTGTGGAGCGATCCCGACAAGGATGTTCAGGGCTGGGGCGAGAACGATCGCGGGGTGAGCTTCACGTTCGGCGTGGATGTGGTCTCCAAGTTCTTGAACCGGCACGAGCTGGACTTGATCTGCCGTGCGCATCAGGTGAGTCTCGAATAATGTACACCATATACATAAATCATTACGACGAACTTTTTCCTGAAGGTTGTGGAGGATGGCTACGAGTTCTTTGCGCGTCGCCAACTGGTCACCTTGTTCTCGGCGCCTAACTACTGCGGAGAGTTCGACAACGCCGGCGGCATGATGACCGTGGACGACACGCTTATGTGCTCATTCCAGGTGAGATCCCTTAAAGTACTCCACCCAATGGTCCCCATCAAAACGGTAATCTTTCCTTGCAGATCCTGAAACCATCTGAGAAGAAGGCCAAGTATCTGTATAGCGGAATGAACTCATCGCGACCCACAACACCGCAGCGCAGCGCTCCAATGCTTGCGACCAACAAGAAGAAATAATATATCCATCCGCTTCCATTTCCTTAAAGGTTCAACAAACAACAGAAATAAACTTTTACATAGATACACACATATATATATACATATAAATATAAAAAAGGATAGCGAACGAGAGAACGATACAGTAGAGAACGGGCAAATGATAAATGATAAATGATAAATTAAATGTGTGAGCTAGTGACGCAAGCCGAACCCAAGTGCATAAAGATAAACATTAATGTGTATCCGTCATTATCTGTAAACAAACATATTGCCTGCTTTATTTTGGGTGTGGAATCTGTGTCTAACTTGATTACCTTATCCGTGTACCTGCTAGTTGATGCAAGAGCAACATCCGCAGCAACGGCGAAGCACTCACAGGCCCTAGTTAAGTTGAGTCCTGCATTTGATGATTATCTGTTGAATGGAAATTGTAACAACTCCCCCTAACAGCAGCTACCCAGCCCCGAAAAATCCCGAAACATGCAGATAAATAAATAATTAAAAAGTACAGCGATGTTAAGCAATGAATTTATATATAGGCTTATTAATGTAAACTATATACGATATACTTATATATTCATAACTACAAGAGAGAAACGAAAAGAAACCTATACAAAAAAGGAAAGCAAAGTATCTGGCCACTGTGCGGTTCCTTTGGGGCAAGCACAGTGGGACGAAAACAGCATGAACTAGCTATCACTTAAATTTTCCTTTTGGCCCTGCGCCGAGCTTACGAAATTCGCTGCAATTGTACGATTTTTGGTTCTCTTCCTATCAACTAAGTGCGCATTACAAATTTGTCTAACAAAAACTTAAGGAAAATCAAACAAATAAGAAAGCAAATGATAAAATTAAAGAAAAGAAACTAAACGAAAACCTATGTATTAAGCTTAAAACAGTTCAACTCTCTGTGTGTATTTTATTTATTATTTATCTATAAATATAAATATATGTTCTTTTTGTCATTGTTTAATTAATTTATTGCTTACATTGTATTTATAAAACGAAAAACAACTAATCCGTAACATCAATTTTTTTTTTCATTATACTCAGTTTAAGTGGCAAAATACTGTTAACGTGTTAATGGGCATTTAACAATTGGGGCTTGTTATTTAATGCCTAAAACTTTACCTAGAAAACTCCAACCTAACTTTAACTTGCCTCACACACAAAAAAACAAAATAATAAATAAAAATGTTTAAATTTAACGAATTTTGAAAGCATTACTTCGAGTACTTGAAACACCAATTTTTGTGCATATTTAATTTATAAATAAGAGACGTAATTCGTTAAAAAATGTAGAAAGGGCGAATAAGTGAATGAGAAAGCATATGAATATATACAAGTATATACAGGAGGAACGAAAGAGAAAACTAATTTTTTCATCGTCGTAACTTATTAGATTATAGTGCCTTTTTTGCCTCCCAAAAAAAAATCCACAAACGATAACGAACGTGTAAACTAACAAATGGTTTATATATACAGATCATATACGTATAAATATACAGCTAACGAAAGCTAATTAGAAAGACGAGTATTGCGTTTATTTTGTAAAAACTAAAGAAAACACAGCTGATGCAATAGAGTATTAATATTCGCATTCATTACAAGCATTAATTTTAAACAAATACACTTTTTTTTACCATCCATACAACAGAAAATAGCAAGTTAGAAAAGAATTTAAAATCGTTGTTATTTTCTTTCCAAAAAATGTAAGTTCATTTCAATAATAGGTTTCAACTTATTTGAACTGTCTGAAAATACACCTCCCTTATTTAAATGCAATTATAGTCTTTAAATCAAGCATAGCCGAATAAAGTGATTTGATAATTTTTCGTCAAGAATATGTTATGATTTGAAATTTATATGCATCGAAGGAGGACGAGGGCGGCAAACAAGTCAATTAATTACATTACAAATAAATGAAACAAATAATTAAATTAAAAAGAACAAGGAACTTTGGATCGATTTAGCATTTTAGCTTTGAGCTGTTGTCTTCTCACTCTCCTATTTGTTGTTATTTCGGATTATTAGCAAACACATCCCAATTTTCAGCATCAGTTTTGTGTGTGTGGGGATACATATGTGAGCATTTTCATATAGACACACACACACACATGCAAACATACGAGAATTTATATATATGTATGTATATATATAAATAAATAAATCAAAATAACAAAATATACGAAGTACTACAATGAGAAACCCATGCGAAAAATATAGAGAGAGAAAAAGCAATACGAAAACACAAAACGTATAACAGATAAATATATTTATTATTAAAAATCAAACAAAAATTAATTAAAACTTTATGTAAACAAAGTGTAGTGTGTTTTTTTCAAAATATTTATTGGATAAGAAGACTTTACTTCAGTGATCTTATTATCCCTGATCTTTGAGATAGTTGCATGACATCTGAAAAGGAATCTGAGGAATGTGGGGAATATTTGGAGGATCTAAGACCGCATTTTCACCTTTCTTACTTACGTTCTTATAACATTATTCTTATCTACTTCAAAGCTTTTGATTTTTATACCCGTTACTCGTAGAGTAAAAGGGTGTACTAGATTCGTCTGAAAGTATGTAACACGGTTTTCCTTGTTAAATTTAAAAATTTCCATAAATTTCAGTGTCATAATTCAAAAAATACAATTAACGAATAAGTTCTACTCTTACCAATCCTTTCTTTAAAAAGGATAGTAAATTGGATTTCTAGATCTTGGATTTTAAAGAGAAGACCTGCAGCTTTTTGGGGTCTAACCTTGGGTTAATCTTTAATAAAAATATGCTTTAAGGGAGCGAACAAAAATTAACTAAGGACTTGCAGCTTTTTTGGTCCTCGACTTGGTTTAGTTCCTTTAAAAAATATGGAGCTTATACAAGCATTTTCTACTCCAGAGCTTTAGGAAGCTGTCCAGTACAGGCTATGTATCCTTACCTAACTGTTACGAACTATTTACTCCGAAAAGCTTTCCGGTCCAAAAGCTGAGTTTAGCATAGCATGTTAGCATGGCATGTTAGTTAACAGGGTCGGGATCTTAGGGGGTGCTGGAATGGTGGATGGGGTGGAAAGACTTCTGGACAGCTCCATGCTGATTGCCAAAAGGCCAAGCCATGTTAGCCATCTAGTTCGCTTAATGGTTGGCTAAGGCTTCCATGAAGGGCAGCCAAATAATTCCGAACTCCTGCTGGGTACTTCATCTTTCAACCTCCATCCTTCTGCCCCCCCTCCTACCAAAAATCAACCAAAAACACCAGAGCCATGCTGTGAATGAAAACAAGCGAGATTTTTGTGATATTTTATGTTGAACATTTATTTCATTATATTTTCAGATGTTCTAGAGCGGTCTGTCTGCCCCCAGAGTCCAGTGCCCAGTGTCCAACGTCCAATGTCCAATGTCCAATAGTCATGGTACACCACCCACCGACCGCTGACCAAGATTCATCATCAATCAATTGGCTTTGGTATCTGGTGGTCTGGAAATCTGGGGACAGAAAGGACATTCGAAATAGAACGAAGAGTAGCGGGGAGGGAACGAAAATGTTTTTGCAATCCTTGGCTGCGATAGAGTCCAGCTCATAAAGTAAAAATAATGCGGTTGCGGATCGAGAGTCTTACGCCTAAATAGCCATCGATACTGTGTATACATATATGATTGTATATAGGGTTATGTATTCTTTTAGTGTATTCATAGAAATGCATCACATTTAAGTTTATTTTTTTTCATCGCATTTGCGTTAGTGTAGCGTTTTCGAAAATCAAGTAGTAGCTTGGCTTGTCAAAGCAACACTCACATAAATATATGTATGTATATAGGTTATATATTTAAATATCTATAACGATCGGCATATCGAACTGCACACAGATGGCCAAGTAGGCCAAGCACAGCGATTGCGATTTCCGATCGTTTTACATTCATAAATTCATCATTATTCAGTGTGTTCAATGTTGCACATTAACTCTAGACACATATACACAGAGATATTAGGTAATATTTGTTTTCAGTTTTGTTTTCCCTTTAGTATGTGTGTTTATTCATAGTCATATTCATATGGATACTCGTACAGCTAACATTAAAAATCTTCGATATCATCGGTTTTCATTACTTGGTGGTTTAAGTGTGTCGCGCATCTTGAGATGGCGTTCTCTCAAATAGGATAATTTCCTCGGTTTTTGCAAAACCCCTTTGGGTACGTTTCAATACGTTTTAAAAAACTATAGCTATAGTGTCGATCCTCTGTGGGTTTCTAATTACTGTTCGGAACTCTGTCAATAGATTTCGTTCTTCAAAAATTGGGCTGGCCATCAGCCATCTGGACGAAAGTGCCCGGCTGTCTGCTTAATTTACCTAATTTGACCACGGATTTGAATCAACACACATTGCGACAATTATATATTGACGTTGGCAACAGAGGCCCGAAAACCTACGGATATGTGTTGTGTTCGTCTTTTTGTGTGGGTATCTGGGCATCTGGGTTAATTGGTTTATCTGGTTATTTGTAAATACTTTTCGTCAGTTTGAAACCGCAAAAGATTTCGGATTTAGATTTCACACAAATAGTCTGCATTTTGCAGCTGTGTCCGCCCTTTTTGGCCTCTGTAATATTTCCTTGTCGTTTTTGTAAATACACATCAAACATTTAATATTCAGTAAATATATGTGATTATTTAGGTAGTACACTGTTGAATAACCCTAATGGGGGCATAGGTGCGATTTAAAAGGGTTTTTTTTCTATTGGCATCTTTGTGCTCTCGTTAATTAATGCTGAATGGAACCACACACTTACTTACGATCTAGGTAAATATAGGTATTCTTACTGTGTTTTTTTCAGCTTGGCTTGCTTTGAATTTAGTAGACAGTCGAGTGTCGCGATTTCAATACGGTTGCTACCGATTTCGGCTACTCTAACCTGTCAATCTAGACAAAATATCATCAATTTCAACGCATTGCATGGCTAATATCAAATGATAAATCTTAGCGCTACTAACTACGAATGTATATCTACTGCTCGTCTCCTTCGTTTTTCGCCTAGTCCATTTCGATTTTAATCAGAGTGCAAAAATTTCACCTCTATTCATTGTCTAATTCCTAGGGAATACCGTTTTCCAACTATGTGATTCCTACACGGACTTCCATACTGTCTTGCACTTTCAATTGTGGAAACCTTCATGTGTTCATCTGGTAAATATAAACCTTCTTATCGGATGGGTTCCTAACCTCTAACCTCTAACCTCTAACTCCTAACACCTGACCTTTGACTTCTGAAACCGAAACTGAATGGTTATGTTTAAATTTACACTGGGCTTATATAGCCCCTAGAGTTGTGGCTTAAACTTTTGGCCAAACAATGGTTACATGAAAAAATGTTAGATTGGTTGAGTATATTAGGTTAAATAATACTGTTTTCGTAACGTTTTTGATCTGCCATCGTTTGGCCAGAAATTTAAATAGCAAGCTAAAATTTCTTTATTTTACCTTTACTCCATTCTTAAAATGCTGCTGAAACGACTTAATTGACTGATTCAATTAGTTATGTAATCAATTTAGAAATCTTGAGTCTATTAATGTAAGCAAGATGTGTAACAAAATTGAACTGGAACTTGAAAGTTAATACTTTTAAATTCATTTTTTACGTGACTTTCACAAGAAGTTGTATTTAAAATAATGGAAATATTTAAAAGAAAATCTTGATTTATGGAAAGTGACTATGGATTGATGTGTGTGTGGCAGAAGGCCTTTTTTGAAAAATCAAAATGATCGATGGGTGTTGTGGCAAGAAATAAACTGCCATTGATTCCAGTTCATTCCATAAAATCCCAACCAACTTGCAAACTGCACTACTATGGCTTCCTCTTGCGTTTGGCGAACATCTGGGACCACAATCAGAATCACACATTCGATGACTTGGGCACTGCCCCGGTCTCGGCTCCGGGGGCATGGCCCTGCGGCTCCGGTGCCTGCTCCTGATGCTGCTGCTGCTGCACTTCGTCCCGGTCCGGCGACACCTGCTCCAGGTGGATCTGGACGATGTGGTCCTCCACCTCCGGACGATGGCCAGCCTGCTCCTCCTGCTCCTCCAGATCCCGGGCCAAGGTCTCGCTGCGCAGCAGTCGCCGCTTATGGCCGCCATTCTTCTTGGGCACTGGCACCCTGATATTGAACTCATCATCCAGTGTCTCGATCAGATCCAGATTGCCGGACTCCTGTTGGCCAGCTGACTTGGCGGCGGCGGCTGCAGCGGCTGCAGCACTGGTGGAGGGTCCATCACCAATCTCGGTGGATGTGGGACCCTGTCGTCGGCCGTTCCTCCTGCCCACCGGTGCATCCTGCAGGGCCAAACGCTCCATCTCCAGTCGCAGCTCACCCAGGGTGGCCGAGGCGAAGCCCGGACGCTGGGTCTCATCCACATGGACCAGGACGAAGGGCAACTTCAGGGACAACTCGCCGCCCATGCCGCTCAGGGTGAGCTTCACCTTGACGTAGTAGGACACATAGATGGCGAACACGTTGCGCTCCTCGCCATTTCCCGGTGCATTGGGATGTCCTGGATGACCCTGGCCCTGACCCTGGGGACCCGGCTGCCACAAGTGCGGATGTGGGGTGACCAGGGCCGGGCTGCCCAGTGGATGTCCGCATCCACCAAGCAGCTGGGCATTCTGCATGACAAAGTGCGGCGAACGGATGGCCGAGGCTGCGATGGCGCCGGTGATCTCATCCGGCTCGGTGCTGCGCTGCAGGGTGTCCTCCAGGGCGATCCAGTTCTTGGTGGGTCCGCGCTGCGGACGGAGCACCACGGTGGTGTTGAGCGAGGCCCCGGGAGCCACCGTGCGGTCCACCGGCGGTGACACGTTGTCCGAGTCGGCCACCACATTCTTAAATTTGCCATTGTTGAACATGCAGACGTCGACGTGCTGGATGGCGCAGACCTGTCGGTGGGGGGATCCCCGGAAGAAATTATACAAAAATCAGAGAAAAGTGGGATATGGTCGAGGGGAAAGTGCCTGGGTAGAGAAGAAGGTAGCAAGGGAAGCCTCAAAGGAGCTGTGCAACTGGAGAAGGTCATTTCTGCGTAGGCAATCAAGTGGGCAGATCCACATGGCCAATCCACACAAGAACCCAATGGCAAACTTAAATCCCCAGTTAAAATAACACTCTATTGATCCGGAATCTTGAGTAAATTGTTTCATAAATTTTAAAAATATTTAAGGGTTTAGTTCTTAGTTTAGTTCTTAATATGACTTTGTCCAAATATGTATACCAACCACTTTTTATATCTTATAGATCCTTTGGAAATAAATAGTAATTAATAAATATGAGTATATTGTCAATTCAAACAATAGGTAAATCATAGGTAAAATCAAATCCCCAGTCAAAACAAAACCCTACAGATTCGGAATGATTGTTGTTAAATTGTTCTATACATTTTATAAACGCTGTCCATCAATAAAAAACGATAAAATTTAAAATGTTCTCCGGATAAAACTCCTATGTGTGCCTTTCTTAGTTTTTTAATCAATACTTCCATCGTAAAAACATAAAAATAAATACATATTATATTTCGTAATGAAGTATTTCCTTAATATTTGAATATGAAACACTGGTTTCTGCTTTGACCAAAGACGTATAAATTAAGCAATTGATTTGTTATATCTTATACATAATTTAAAACATATTTAAACTAATAAGTAATTAAAGACTCAAACTTAGACCATTTTATACTCTAGAAACGACCTATTCAAATGGTTATGCTGCCAAATTAAATTTGGGAAAACTTTCAAGATTATAAGATTACTTGTTCCGATTCATCAGAAAACCTTTTCCCGAGTTTTCCCCCAAAGAGCATTGTCAAGTCTCCCAAAAGTCCCTCTGCTGGCTGGCCTCTTGGGCCCTGTTTGTACTTGGACGTTATTTTATGGTTGCTACCAAAATGTCCCTGGCCCAATCTGGCACCCAATCTCAGATAATGCACTCAATTACCGTCCATTCAAGTGGCCGCTCTGCGAATGGCCAGAAAGCAAAAAAAATGGGGGAAAACAGCACAAATAATATATTAAACTCAGGCCTAGACTCGCTTATTGGCAGCTCATCAGTGTCGATTTCTCGTTGCCAGCTTTCACGGCTTTTTATGTGCAATTTATTTTTTGGCTACTCTCCTATGAGAAATCCAAGTGCTTGATATATGAAAAATTATAAAAATATTACTCATCCGCCATGCTGGCCCTCTGTGGCATATTTTTAAAAGAATACTAAAGTTATTAGATCTTGGTGTTTTCCTTTTTTTTCCTTATATTAAGCCCCCTTTGTGTATTCGTAATTAATTTATAAATATTAATTGATTGTGCCATCTTGAACCCATTTCATTTAATGAATTCGCCTGTCTGCAACATTAATATGGGCCTTCTTTGATTTAACGCACTTAAGAGCTCGTGAAATTCATCTCTTCTTTGGCGGCAATCGAAATGAGCAATCAAAATCTTCCATCGCATCGAGCCATTCAATTCACGGTTTTCAATACCATATAGCATTTAAATGGCCGTCATCCAAGTCGCCGTTTGCCTTTGTGCCCGACTTTCAACTGGCTGGAGGCCAAAAAGGACATTCGCCCGCCAAAGGACTTGTTGCTGGACCCCATTCTACGCCATATACCATATACCATACCATCCCCAAACCCCAATCCCCAATCCACATCACCACATCCACTGCGTTGGAAATTGGGGAACAGATGTCCAAGTTACCCAAGGGCCCGAGGTAACTTTTGACATTTGCTGGGCGACTATGGCTGCTAAAAAAAAAGTACAGAAATACAAAAAATACAGAAGTACAAAGCAACCTCAGCATTCAGAATCGCACACACACAGAATTGTAGGTACATATTTAATAAGGCGCAAAGTGCACGATGAAAATAAAATAAATGAGCAAGAGGTTCCCCCAAGAAATCTCGGTTTGGTATAAACATTTAGACCGTCTTCCTGGGATCGGGGAAAGTGAAAAGGGGGGGGAGGAGTGAGGTGCCGGGGAAAGGCCATCAAATCGAATTATGCGATTCCATAAAAGATGGCTGAAACTTGTCACAAATGGACAAGGACTCTGGTTCTCTGAATGGCCAGAAAGGACACGAGCACTCCCTTCCAAAAGGAGGCGAACGAATCGAAGCAAAACAAAACACAACCAGTTGAGAATATTATTTACTGCTTTAAACCACTCCTGAGCCATTTGAGAATATAAATTGTAGAAAACAGGAAGTTCGGCAGACTCTGTGAATTATGCAGAACAGATGTAGCCCAGTGTTTTGGGTCAGGATATGGGATTTTCAGGGGAAAGTAGTGTTTTCGTTTTACGAACATCTGCATTTGGTTTAAAATATTTATAGCTAAATTTATAAAAAAAAGGCTTACGATTTAAAAAATTAAAAATAATGTACAAAAGACAAAGAAATTACTTAACTTTAAGGTTAATTTAAGTGTTATATACAAGCTTCAACTACAAAATATTTGAGTGACCCAGTTAAAAAATGTATACGAGTGACCCTAAAGATGTGAATTTATTTTTTTGTAGAACCCAATGGCTGCAGTCAATCAATCGAATGGTCGCCCTTTTATGTAACAACCGATTATCCCAAATGGTAATATGCTTCAGTTGACCCTTTCATTGGCTTCGTTATGAATGCCCTGACCTTCTTTTTGGCTTTTTTCCTAATGTTTTCGTTTATCCACACTGAGAAAAAATAATGAAAAGTAAATATCTTGGAAAGAAATACTTTTTTAAGTCGTCCATATTATATTCCTATATATACCTATTATTCAATTTTTGAATTAATTGAGCTTAATTTTGAGTGTCCTTAAAAATGGAAAAGAAATATTATTTAAGTTTTCAACATTTAAATTCATATTTTGAAGACCCAATAATATCGATTTACTTTTTTCTTATGATATTTAAACCAATTTGATCTTATTTTGAATTTTGAATTTGAGGACGAAGTAATCGCATTTTAAGAATGTATGGAATCTAACATATGCAAGTTTCTTAACCTAAGTATACCCCGTGTCCTTTAAAATGGCCCACGTCTTACGGTTTGTGGATCGTTATTTACGCTTATGGAAAAGTCAATTCCATGTGCACACGTCGACTCGTATGTCATAACTTGTATCTCTGTCGATGGCTGTGTTGGTTATCCTTCTGTTTCTTGGCCAAAGTCTACACGGTCTATACAGTCTATTCATCAATGAACAATGCGCCGTGAAGATAATGGAGGTACAATAAAAATAAACAATAACATTTGACAGGCGGCACCATAAAACATTTTCCAATGCGCACTGAAGTCCTGAAACGTTTGTCTCTCTTTTTATCCTTTCAGGATTGAATTGTGCTTGCCATATGCATTTTGCATTAGCCTCGAGTTCCATTTTCTTGAGTTTAGATGCACATGCACAGCCACTTGGGGCTGTTGAACGTAAGGATGGCCCCCATCTCGCATGCGTAATATCCGGTACGTAATTAAATGACGATTCAATGCTCCAAGTGCTCCACCTGATTCAACCAATGCCCCCCCCACCCCCAGTAAATTTATGGCATTTACAGTCTCCTTCTTGTTCTACCACTTAGCCAGAAAATCTCAAGGCAGTTTTGTCCTTTGTCCCCAAAGCTTTTGGCCATTGCACAACGAAATATTTGGTTAAAACTCTGCACCGAACAGAATTTAATTATTAAAGTGTGGAAATCCATGTAAATTAATAATAAAGGTAGCCTTGAAATATAATTTAGTAGTAATCACAAGGAACAAACACATTTGTGCACACAAATAAAAGGAATCATAAGGTTGTACAGACGTTACGCATCTTTTCTCGTATAAATTTCTCTTTTCCAATTTATGGTGCTAGTAGCTTAGTTCACTGAGTGAGTAGTGTGATCGAAGCAAACTGAGGGATAACGATGGCCCATAACCGTGCGAAAGTGGAGGGTTGGGCCGGGATTAGACATAACCCGGCACAATGTAAAACTGTAGCACACTTTTGCGCGCTCCATTTCCCGTTAAATACAGCATAGCTAACATGGGTGGGGAAAGAGGGGCTTGTTGTGACGACATGGAGGCTCTATGAATGCCAAAGAACCCAGAAGGTGTGTGTGTGTGTGGCTCACATAGAAAGGCCTTCGGGGCACAATAAAAACCCAAGCCGAGAAGCCCATGAGTGGGAAAAAAGGGGGTGAAAAGTAAAGCCCATAAAATGTATAAACACAATTTTCACTTTAACTGCGTCTTTTGCCAGCCTTTCACTCTGCCAAGGTCCTTTTACCCAGAATTTGGGGGGAAACCAAGGGAGGTTTAAGAGTTCTTTGCTTGACAATTTCATTCGGCTAAGCGCAATTTGCATATGTGCGTGAGTGGATGTGCTTAAGGAATCAACTGCCTGTTCCGAAGTCCCGATTCCGGAGTCCCCGGACCCAAGGGATCCTTTCGATTTGTCGCCCTGTCCCTGGCCCCACTTTCTTGTCCCGCCCAGCTGTCTGTCATCCCGTTCATTTGAGCCGTCACCTGGTGCGTATACGTAATATTTCCATTACCCCATCGCGTGAAAAAGCCAAGGTACGATTCTTGTGCGATAAGACAGTCTTTATGGGGACTAGAACAACTAGCTAGCTCATTTGGCTAGCCATTAAAAATATATAGAAATTCGATGGGCTTTTAAACGTCCGCCTTTAAGTCTCCGGCAGTCCAAAATTCCACTTAAGCCTCCTTTTGTTATTCACACCTATTGTTTGGCCACTAATTGAATCCGATTGGCCCCGACATGCAGGAATTCGAAAATTATCTTTGGTAATTGGTATTTATTTCATTAAATTGGTACTTGGAATGTGGAATGTGACAGTGGCACTGGCAACGGACCAAATCGAAGACAATGGCCCCCCCAGAAGCTCAGGAGCTCCTTCTCGTGTAACTCAAAACTGCAAATCCATCCTCATCGTTATCCATTTGGCATCGAAAGTCATTGTTCATAGAAGGGCGGTGCCGGGCAACCCACAATCAGCTTAACTCGAGTCCCTGCCCTCTGGTGGGCGTTTGATTAACTGTCATAACTAGGTTTTCATAGAGGCAGCCCTTCCAGCACAAAATCATTGGCAAAGAATGCTTTCGTCCTGTCTCTCTCGACTACAATACACCTGCGTTAATTTCGAAAATATCGGGGGTGCCACACAAATCACTGGTTTTTGAAATCACTTTAAAATGAAATAGTAGGTACCCTAAAGTATGCAACAGTATTTTTGAAACTCCAAAGTAGAATAAATTTATTTAAAAAGATAACCATTGTAGAGACCTTAGGTGGCATTTCAAAATATTTGAAGGCCTAAATTTACTTTTAAATTAAAAATAATGTATAAATAAATTAAGTTAATTTTAAGGAGGGTTTTAGAGGTATGAGGAAAAATCTTTACTTTCTTTCTGCATTTCATTTCGTTAATTCTTATCAATTGTATTATTTCTTGTACCGAACAAAGCATTTTAAAATCAGATTTCATTAGTGTTGGGTACAACCCTCGACTAATGAGTATGAAGGCCCAGTGTCTTTTCCTGATCCCGACCCGTCCTGTTTGCATAGACGGAGTGCCAATGCAGATTATGTACCCCCGGTGTGTGCAGGCCAGGACTAAAGTTGAGGATGAATATGGATGGATGCAGTGGTGCGACCGGTCAGTTCCTTATACGGGTCTAATCCTTTGAACAAAAGCCAATCACTGACTAAACAGATGAGCACATTTACAATGTGAATCTTATGCTAAGGACCCAACTGCCTACCTAAACCACCTAATTAAGATTATATCTTTAATTTGAGCTTTGTAAATAAAATGGTTTTGGGGAAAGTGGTATATTTTCTTGAACCGAAACTAAATTCGCAAAATGCCAATTATGTTGTTTGGCAGGCACTCAGGGTTTTTCCACAGCAACCGCACATACGACTGTTCCCTACAAAAGTATCCATGGTTTTTCCCTCGACAGCGCCACGTTGCGTATGCGTTATGCGGTTGTTAATGATGGCCTGCATAACATCTAGAGGTTGGGGTTCGGGAGTTTGTGCACTGTGATTGGATCGAAGGTCCAGGGCAATGCCACAAAAACTTACCCGCACTTTGCGGACCGTCTTGCGGCTGTCGTTGCGTATATTAACGGTCACATTGACGTCCTCGCCGTGGGTGTACCAGCCCTTGTCCAAGCTGGCCCTCAAGCCGACCCGTCCGTCGTGCAGTAGAAAGGGCTTGTCCACGGATCCTTGGGGACCGCCACAGGGTCCCACGCTGACGCCCCCGATTCCTCCGGTGACCCCAGCACCAGTGTGCGGTGGTAACATGCTGTCACAGTGCTGAAAATCGAGAAAAATCCATTGGTTTAGGTCGAATATAAATGCTGCCCATCAAAACAGACCAACACTTTGGAATAGCTTTACATCACTTATAAGGGTGTTGAAATGTATGCAAGAAATACATTTTATGGACCAAGGATTCGAACAATTTACTCTTACTTTCACTGCATACTTTTAAGAACCGTTTGAAAATCAACCTGCTGAATAAATACATTTATGACTTTTTAGAAAATGATTTACAAATGTTTTTCTGGTGAAACGATTCTAAAAACTTTATTGTAAGCTTTTAGAATATTTTTGTACAAAGGTCTAAAATCACTTATAAAGGAGACTTCCTATTTTCATTACATACTTTTAGACTTATCTAATTAATATGCAAATGAAAAGAATTAATGTATAATCTTGTATACCAACACTTTGTTATCCCCTATATTTACAACCTGCTCGAGCTGCCACATAGGTAGCAGTATACCCGTTAATTCTGAATAAATATACACTTTTTACAAAAAAATTGACTCCTTTTTCGTAGTAACCACTTTTTGTGTGCCTAAAAGTATGCAACAATATTTTTTATCCGAAACTTCATTCCGAAAGACGACGTTATTACATTTACTGCATACTTTTTGGCGCTTTTATAAGCAATTATAAAACCCTAGTTCATTTAAGTCTTAAAACAATGTTTTATTCAATTTAAATTTTCGTGTTTTTTTTTTAAACTACAATGGGTATCCCAAGTCTGGTGCCTTAGAACTCACCTCCTGGAAGGACTTGCTGTAGTTGTGGAACGGATCATTGGGACACTTCTCGATCTCGCTCTTGCTGCGCCCGAAGCGACCGCTGAATCGAAAGGATTTCGGCGAGAGACGAAGTTTGGGAAAGGAGTCGCCCCGCTCCGACTTGGACTTGTGCTTGGATCCGCTTGTCGGCTGCGATTGCGATTGATACTGTGATTGATGGGATGTGCTCGGCTGCGGCTGCTGCTCGCCGCCTCCTTCCCCGCCCGAGGGGGGCGTGGCACTGGCCGGCGGAGATGGGCCATGTTGTCGACCGGCATAGGCGGCAAACTGCTCGGGAGCCAAATGTTGATGAAACACATCCGTGCGATAGATCACCCTTACGCCCATCTTCACGGATGCCCGTCGATGGAACTTCTCATCCGTTTTGTCCGCTGTAAGATCATTTTTTTTGGGAACGGGGGAAAAACAGATGGAAAAGGACGGGGTAATATTAGTATTAATAAAAATTTAGTATTAATAAGGAAAAAAAATTCGCTTGCCGCTGCCGTTGCCGCCGCCGGCGCTTGCTAAGCTTTTCAATTGGTGCAAGGACTTTCTAGGCGAAATGTCCTTTAATTTTGGTGGTGTCTTAAATTTTTGTGCCAGTCCTGGTCCGTCGATCGTCCGAATGGCAAGTGATCATGAGTTTTATTTTTATTGGTTTTTACCTCAGGCAGGCAGGCGGCCACTTGAACGGATAGCAAACACATTGAACATGAAACATATGGAGGTGAAGAACACAGAAATGGCAGAAAAGAAACAGGTACATGTTTAGGGTAGAGGTAGTGATGGTAAATGTGATGATGAAAAGATGGAGAGATGCAAATCGGAGAGGGAAACAGATGAGCTATAGGAACACCAATAGAGATCGAGCACAACAACGGAAAGGAACAGGTGGAGGCGACAGAAGAGACAGGTGCCAGTGTTGGGAAAGGCACTTAAATCGAAGTTCCATAATATGAAGCTGGACGTTCGATAAATGGAGTTTCGATTGCCATTTTGTTAGCCTAGATAAAATACATTTAATTTTAAAATCTTCCAGTGTTGGACACATACTTCATTTATTGTACCTTTATTATATTTGCATTACTTGGTGTTTCCCAACACTGACAGGGACAAGTACAAAACAGAGAGACAGACATAGAGAGACACAGAGAGAGAGAGAGAGATAGAGCAAGCCACAACATCAAGAAACTGCAAAACGAAACGGATTGAAACGGAACGGAACGGTGGGAATACAGAAACGGAAATGGAAATGGTTAGGAGCACGATCACGAGCAGCAACAGGATAACGACACCGATAGCGTGGCCGATCCGATCGGATCCGACTCGAACTCGATATTGAATTCGAATCCGGACCTCGATGTCCACATTCCACATTCACACTCAGATATCAGATCAATCAGATAGTGCCAATCAGATATACCTTGGTCGGGGGCCGTGCACATACAGGCACAGCAGCCGCGGCAGCAGAGCCGAGAGACCCACCTGGCCAGCGGATTGGGGCGCTTGATCTTGGCTTCTGCTCAAGTTGGCTCGTCGTCGCTCAGATGCTCTATGGGATTGGAAGGGGGGCGATACGAACGATACGGGATGAGGGGCGTGCGATCATGAATGGGGTATAAGTTATACGAGTATGTGTTTTGTGTGTGAGTGCTTTTGGTCCACCTCAGTGCGTTTGATAACCCATCAAAGAACGCTTGTTGGCATTCCACATGTAACTTTCTTCCCACACCCCTGTGTGCCCTCTGTTCAATTACTTTTGTTTATTATTTGTTGAGTTTTCCCAAAAGTGTTATAAAAATATGTAATATTTCAATTAATATATATGTTATTATAAAATGCAAGTATCATCACATTTCACTTTCAAATGCATCATATTTTATAGCCTGTTTATATTTGAAATGTCTACCTGTTTTCAAAGATATTCTAAATAAACCTTGTTTCTGAATTACTGAATCGCACAACTTTAATTACTGCAACGCCTGCGTATTGTTCAATACAATCGCCGTTCTTGACCAAACAATTGAGCCAACTGTTCCGATGCGCTTTGCCTGGCCATCCTGTCCATATATTGGCGAGTTCCTCATTGTTAGTTGTGAAACGCACCGCTTCCGTTGTCTTTAACCTTTGAACTGCTGGCAATGCGGAGAATAGGGATACTGGATACGGGTCCAGGCCACTGGCTGATATCGTGTAATTATGGAGGAGCACAGCAGCACCGCAGCTCAGGGGTTCGGGGTTCGGGGTTCAGGGGCTCAGAGGCATCATGCGGCAGCAGGAGCTGTCCATCCCAGGCCCAGGATTCCCGGACCCCTGTGTCCCTGCATCCCTGCGTCCTGTTTCCTGCGTAGGTTGCCCAGAGCTACCGCAGTTGAGCTTTGCCTGCTAGCTCCAACAATTGCACGAGTGCCCCGAGACAGAGGCGTTGGGTTGGATTGGGTTTGGGGGGGTTTGGGTTGGAATAGCTGGATGGGTGCAAGGATGGGGGGAAGGCGATGGAAATCTGGAGCGACTCTAGCCTGGTCCCACGGCGATGGCCAAGTCACACGGTTTCATTAAGCTGGATATTTTGCATGGCGCATGGCGCATGGTATGGCAAAAAAAATATACAGAATCACGGACATATTTTCATAAGGCCGCCGGCGCCACGGAGCGACTAAAATAATATCAACAGAATCTCAATCTGGATATAAAACTCAATCTGAATCCGGAATCTGAATCTGGATCCCGAAAGCATTTAATATTGATTTTTTGATACCCTTGTTGGCCTGAAGTTTACAAGTTTTATTTTATATCATTTGTATTATCCTTAAAAAATATGTATTCGTTTGGGAAGCATCTCCACTGAGTTGATTTATTTTCATGTTTTAAATTTAATGTACAAGGGCGTGTAAAATTGGAAAACACTTTCTCTCTCGCCGTTTTTCATTTACTTGAATTGTCCACTTTAAGAACACCCCCTCGAAAATAAAAGAAGAGAAAACAAAAGTGAAAAACAAAAATAAAACCCGAACGAATCGTTACGAAAATCAATCACAAATCCCCCTGTGCTGACGTCAGCGATTGATTCGATGAACGAAGATTGAAGGGGGCGTGTCCGCTGGGGGATAGATGGATATTTATACACATATAATTGAACGGTGGAAATCGACTTGATTGTTACAATCCAAGTCGCACCCGGGCTTCAGTTGGCGACGGTGTCTGGATCTTTGATGGCGATTCAATGGGTTTGACTGGGGTGGTGTCAGGTGGTGGTCAGGTGTTGTTTTTTTATTCTGTGGGGGATGCCAGCAATGCGGGTGAGTGCTTCAGGTGAAGTCCCGATGTCTGTCTGTGACCCAGTCCCATGGCATTCCGCTCCAGACTGTCCCCAATGGTAAACTTAGTCTATTGAAGGTGACCCAGGTATGGGCTTATGACACTCACCCTTGGTATTATGACACTATGTTGATTTTCGACTAACTTATTGGATCTATGTCAAGTTCATAAGTTGTTGTTTAACTACAGATTGTTTTTTTTCTAGCTTGCTTTTACTTTTTCAAATAAATCCAATACGTTAGCAGAAAATCAGGCAAGTATCATAATACCATAATATCATAATATCTTTAAAACAAAACTTATTGGATTTATTTGAAAAGTTTATGGCACCAATACAACAGCCTAACCTTTTAAATATTTTAGCAAAACATACTTGGGAAAAGATACGCCGAAGGTTGGCATGACTTTCGAAACATAAGCAAAGATCATATGACCCTTAAAGCCTTATTTTACTTTATTGACATAAGGTCACACTAAAACTCATGCAAAACCCA
Organism: Drosophila suzukii; assembly: GCF_043229965.1. Classification (NCBI taxonomy): domain Eukaryota; kingdom Metazoa; phylum Arthropoda; class Insecta; order Diptera; family Drosophilidae; genus Drosophila; species Drosophila suzukii. The sequence continues at coordinate 14,456,435 of NC_092084.1, read as the reverse complement.
GTCCACACTATTGCTATAAAAGTAACGTCTTGGTAATATTATCCAGCTTACTATAATCCTGGTCTTAGGAAATTATGATATAATTCTAGCAAAATAAAGATAAATGACCCTTTTAGAGCGTAAACTAAAAGTTCCTTCTAGAAGGTACCATAATACTTGCTTAGAGCCCCTCTGCCTGACTATCTGAGTTTCCTATTCCCCCTGGTAAAAGCCCCATTATTTCTGGGCTCGCAGGACTCACCAATGAAGCAGCGGACATCGTAGCTGGTGCCAATCGGAGCTCCGTAGTATCGCTTGGCCGGAACCAACTGGACACTGGGTGGGGCGTAGGAGGATAGCGATAGGGTGAAGGGATGGGCGCCGTCTCCCAGGCGTTTCATCAGGGCCTCCTGAAATGGTGAAAATAAATGGTGGAGTTGCACGTGGAAACTGAATTATCAGGAATGGAATGTGTTTGTTCATTTAAATAAACTAATATACTATGCTGTTTCTTTGTTTTCAGCCCGCATTTCATTTGCATTTATTTAAGCACATCTATAAGTATGTCTGTATGTACATTAGAGTGGACCTTTGTTATTTTACTTATTGAACCTACTTCCTTTTGTTTTTTTACCTCTTCCCATTCAAGTTATTTGATGCTTTAAAAAGCCCATTTATTGTCGCACACTTTTTGGTTCACCCAAATTTATATATATTTATATGAAAACAAATTTATATCAAGGTCTAATCGCCTGCGCGTGTCTTCTTAGGTTGTCCGGACAACGGCAGCCAAGTCCTTTGGACTGTCGTTGTCCTGAATTCTACCACAAGAACCAAACCACAATAATATTTAAGGTGGCTTATCCTTTAAGATGCAAGTGAGCATTCAAGGAAGTAAGTAAATACAGGCACATGACTTTTTATTGCTGTATGCGAAGGCTCCATTTAACATGGATTTTATCAAAATGTATTAAATACTCGCATCAAATTAAAGTCAATCGTTTGCAAATCTATCAAAACTTGACCCTGGCTAGATACAGCAAACATTTATTTACTCTATACTCAGAAAAAAAAATGTATTAGGCAAGAATATATAATACTCATCGAGAAATTTTGGATTACATAGATTAAAAATGTATTAAGAAATAACATTTCTATTATAAATGGATTTGTATTGCCACGTTCTAATAATCGCATTAACATTGTTGTAAATTTCAAAGGACTCGAGCCATTTTGTGTTTCTTTGAGTGTACTATTCAATCTATACCAAGCTCCTTCTCCTCTTTTTTCTGGATCTGTTTGTTGAGGCCTATTTTTGGCCAGCTTTCCTTTATCTTTGCCGGCTCCTGTCGTTCGGCAAGTTATTAAAATCAAATTTATTTAATTATGCGTGTGCCTGTGAGTGAGTGAGTCTGGGGATGAGCACCCTAAACGAATCCGGGCGAAAAAACCCATTGGCTAACCGAAAATGGGATGGCAACAGAAAAATAGATTTTTCCATGTCAAATTTAATAAAAAATGCGAAAAGTTGAATTTCAAAAGTTTTCGCCCAGACGCAGACCCCTTTCCCCTGCCCCTCGTCCTTCGGCCAGGGTCCAGAAACAATGCAGAAAAGAATTTTGGAGATTTGGAGAGGCAACGCAAACATTTGTTTGGCTTTTAGTTAAATGAAATTGATTTTCAATTGGTTTAAGTGCACCGAACGGCCGGAAGGCAGGTGGATACCCATGTACCCATGTACCCATTCCAATTCCCATTCCCATTTCACATTTCCCATTCCGAATCCGAAGAACAACAGCTCCCATCATTTGGTATACGTTATACACGGATATGTGTATACATATGTACAATTTTCGGGGGTGCACACATCCAAGGGCGCACGTGAGATGTCAGCATCCGAGCATCCAAACATCTAAACATCTTAACATCTTAACATCTAAACATCCAAACATCTAAACATTCAAACATCCAAACACGAGTTCGACGTGCTGCTCATAAAAATCCAAGTGACCCGGATACAGGGGTTCAGGTTCAGGTTCAGGTTCATCTTGAGGCTGAAGTGGATCTCCAGGTTGAGGCAAAATCATTGAAACAGTTCGTCATGAAGACGGTCACGCAAGGCAAAATGGATAAGAATAAACCAGAGTTATGTGTTTCAAGCCCAGTCTACTTAAATAAACATAAGGAATCAAGCTTAATTTTAAAGTGTTTTCAAGCACCTTTGAAAATTAGCTTAAAAGATGTCGATGTAAAAATTATATACAAGCAGACCACGATTAACAAACCGTACTGAGTCATTTTGACTATTATAAAACTGTAAACCACTTCTTCATAATTTTATATAGTTCTCGTATTATTAATGAACTAAATTTTTGCTTTTCCTGAAACATTTTAGAGGAAATGTATTTTTAACGGATTCTTAGTTAGTTAACTTTTCGAAAACAGGGCCAAGAAAACTATTAATCTTTCGACAATAATGGACATAGTTTAAAAGGACATTTTAGGTTACTTTGTCAATATGCCTAAAAGTGGATTGCAATGTAAACTTTACTGGGGAGGGCAATTTGTAAATAGAAAATAAAAAAAAAAATTAAAAAAAAAAAAAATTAAGTGATGTTTTTTTTTTTAAAATCATTTGTTCATTCAGTTGATTTTGAGATACACCAATGGGAAAATATTTTCATACTTTCGAATGCGTCTGTCACCATTTTTGATTTCCACCGCATGGATGACTTTTTGTAGTGTCAAAGTTTTTTAATCAAGAACAAAATGATGGTTTTTGGCCCAACCACCGTTTTTAACTCCTTAACAAAGCTAAATTCGTTAGCTTTGAACATAATTCGAGTCCTTCGAACTTAATTTGAAGTAGTTATACTGATTCCAATTTCTTATCACAATGCCCGTATTGCCTTGGCTTCTAGCTGAACTAATCCCTACCCTTTATGTACCGAAATTGGTCCAGAAAAGCCAACCAAAAATTGCGTTGAAATTACATCGGCTCCCCAAAAGGGCGACGCGATGGCGATGGTGCTGCAAGTCCCAGCAAATTGTCCAATTATTTATGGTCTAGAGTAGTGAGCCGCGATTCCCTTGGCGGATTGATGGAGCTGATTCGCAGGATGGTGGGAATCAGAGAGCTTCCGCAACGTCATCAATTGTTAATGCCAAACTTGCATCCCCCTCACCCACGTCACCAGCTGTCGGTCAAGGGCTCGTCATATTTGAAAGGAAGGGTCCCCAAGTCCCCCCGCAAATGCATAATTTCAATTTTGATGATTACCTGCAATGGACTAAGGGATTCCGGAGTGGGTTCCTCGAGGCGTGGCCAAATCTGGTGGAGTGACATGATGGCCTCGTTGCAGAAACGCAGACCCATCACCTCCTCGTCCTCGCGGCCGTATCTATAAAGAATGGGGTTCGAATGGGGGGTTACGATGAGTTGGGATGAGTCAGCATGGTCAGCATCCCATCTCGAAGTCTCACCGGAAGGTCAGCGTCAGCTGGGCGTATACGCGATATCCCTGGATGGCCTTGGGATCCACGAAGACAATGCCCCGCAGGACGGACGGATTGTTCCCGGTGAGCGTTATCTCGCGAGTCGGTAGATATAGGGTCAGCACGCAGTTCGGCGAGGTCTTCTTATAAACGCGCTGCGTGCCAAACTCATCCCTATGAGTGGACCTGTTCGAAATGGAAATATACCATCGTTAGAACTGCGCTTTTGCTGGGACTTCAACTAATAAGCTGCTTGATTCACTGGGAATCATTCAATTTTGTATAAGTACCTACATTTAAACCTCTATTTGTAATACCTTAGCTATAGAAGTTTGAATGTAGGTATTCAATTTTAAAAAACAAACTTCAATAGTGCCAAAAAAAAGGTAAAGTAATTTTGCAAACTTCAAAAAACTAATTGTGGTAAATAAGAATTGAGGTGCTGTGACTTGCAGTTTCGATTCTCAATGAAGTGTTGGCGTGAGTATGATGAGCATGAAGTGTTTTGGATGTAAAATGCATACTTGCAGACCCTAACTACTTAGGAGCTACTTAAAGGGCTATTAGCATACCTTAATTAAATGCGTACTAACCAATCAAATTAACCTATTTTAACAAACTACTTACTACTCAATTGGTCAGTTACAAATACCAACCAATCTCGCTCAAACGTGCAATTTAAGCCACATTGATCACAATGGAAATGCAATGGGAACCCAATTTGGATGACCGCAACGTGCTGCATTTAACACGGCTGTCAGTAGCTAATGGGCTCAGAAATTTAATATCCTTTCCGCAGGCTTTGTGGCAGTAAATAGAATGCAGTCGATCTGGCAAATTAACGCTACCTGTGCCGAAGGGCCCCAGCTCTTCCCTCGATTTTACCAACCTTTCGCCTGGGATGACAATCAAGCTGCCACTTGACCGCAAGTCAGACCGAGCTGACTGAAACTGCGGTTTTGGCAACATTTGAGCCAGCCACCCACACGGTCGCCTTTTGGTTCCCGAAATGCACTGTGCGAAAAATGTGCATATATAAGGTTAGGGTAGGGGTAAAATAATAACTGTCTGAACCTAATAGGGTGCTTAAATCAAATAAAAATAGTCCAAGTTACTTATGTCTGCAATATTTAAATGAAACGTTAACCTCTTATAGGTTTATCAAAAAAATCGTTGCATTTCAAGGATTATGTATTTTATTTTATCAATTTTTCCACTTTTCATGAAAGGTAACATCAGTTGTTTTGCAGAAAATGGAACATTTTCAGGCTTATTGAAAATCAAATTAAGTTGTTTTTGTAAACAAATTCAAAACCGAAAAAGTATCAGGTTTGAGTGCTAATGGAAGAGAAATTAAATTAGGATCACAACAAGGTTTATTTTTTCATTTTGACTTATTTGCATAGTGGCAGCCAAATCCCTATCTTTTCAGGGCGAAAAATGGAGTTCCATTTTAGTCAAAAATCCACTTTGTTTTAACGAGTTTTCAATCGTAGCTTGGCCAAATCAAAATGGACAGCTTTGGACTAACTTTTGCATTATCCATAAAAGGTTTCATCATGTTTTTTGCAAAAAAAAGGAGATTTAAAAGAAGTAAAGTTTTCAGGTTTGAATGCCAATGAATGGGAAATAAAACTACGAGCTCAACTGGGTTTCCCATTCCTCATTCTGTCTTAAAGAAAAAGGTATTTTTGACCAATTCGTGCCAATCTTATCAGGTTTTTTTTGGCGAAAATGAAAAACCATTTGAAAACCATCGATATTTCCTAAATTGTAAAACTATCGATAGAATCGATTGTGCTATTTAGCGTTTTACCAACACTACTTTGTAACTTAATGTTAGTCGTCAGATATTTAAGTTGTTTTTCGACCTTTCTGTTTAAAAATGTATTTTTTGACCAATCCTTGCAATTCTTATCAGGTTTTTTTGTGTAAAATGAAAAATCATTTGAAAACCATCGATATTTCATTAATTGTAAAACTATCGATAGAAACGATTGTGCTATCAATCGTTATACCAAACCTACTTTGTAACTTAATGTTAGTCGTCAGCTATTTAAGTTGCTTTTCGACCTTTCTGTTGAGTAATGCCCTTGGAGTAGACTTTGTTGCGAGTGCATTTCGAGGTGGCTGCAAGTGACAGGTGGGCAATTAGCAGGTGCTGCATCTGCAATCAGAGCACCTTTATTCCCATTGCCGCCAACATTTCCATTTCCATTTCCATTCGCAGTGGCTGTTCCCATTTTGGCTCCTCAGTTCTAGCTTAGCAACCGAAATGCTGGGGCCAAGAAATGTGCAATTAAAAATTGCCGAGCGAAATAATGATACGAGGCCACGTTGCGAATGCGAATGCAAATGAGCTGGTTGGCCCATCAAGGACCCTAAAAGAGGTCCTGCAGTAGACAGTCATATGCCAAATGGCCCACAGCTCTTCGAGCTAAGTGTTTTAATTAGTTTCATTTTCATCATTTGCCCTCAAAGCGTTGCAAATTTATTTTCCCCTTGTTTCAAGTGAACATTTTTGCTCCAGCTTTGCCCAAAATTGCCAAAGGAACATTTTGTAAAACTTGTGCAACAAAATATTCTATTCAGAATTTCCGGAAAATCTTTTGGCAACTAAATTCAAACGATAAATTACGTCTTTGTGAGTCTTATTTTATAGTTTTTTTAGATTTTCACATTCATAGATATTTATATTTTGATACTTGCGTGTTTCCGATCGCTTGAAAGTTTATTTGGTTTTTCGGCAAACAAGTTCTGCCTTCAGGGAAGTAAACTCTCCATGTTTCATTACTTTAATATCTGTACTTTAATATTTTGCCACTGGAGCACTTAAAGGCATCCTTTGGAGTCCATCAGCCGTCTGAAATATACGTCATTGCCCCCGGGGGGCAGGGAAAACAAGATGGAAAACATTTTTGTTTGCTGCAACAATGGCTCAAGTGCTGAGCTGACTGGCTACATGAGCTGGCTTGAAAGACCGCGTTTTCCCCAGCTTAGCGCATAGTTAAAATTTAATGAGGAACCGTCTTTCCCAGAGGCTTTCCCGCCGGAAGAGGTGCAAAAATAAGGGGCGGCGAAAGTGGTGAAAGTTTCAGTTTACAGGACCCTGCGGCTTTTCGCAGCCTCTCCGCTGCAGATTCATTTAGCGTGGCTCGCAGGCCAAATAATTCAAAATTCCCAGCCAAATCCGTATGCGATTTTGGGCCACAAAATGGGGGGAGGATGTCCTGATTAAAACTGCAATCCGAGATGCCGATGCAGCCGGAATCTCTCTGTATTTGTATTTTTGCATAATGGGGCTTCCTACTTCGCCTGATGCAAAACCAAAAATAGGGCTCTGAATGCCAGCAAAAGTCTTAATTAAATTCAAATTTGAATACAGAGTTTACGAACTTTTTGCACCAGAGTGTCCGCCCTCGATATTAAGTTTCACTTTTATTATGCCCAGAATTATCTGCGGTGTGGTAGCTGGTTATTTAGAATTAATTAAAAACAGCAGTTGAAATTATGGTTTCAATCACACAACTGCTTTTTCTAGCTCGTTATGCTTGTGTTTTGCATCCAATTAAATGTGATATCATTATGGGGGATAAGTTACTATCCAAATGCCCTTTGTACGTTGCTGCCTTTTGAATTTAAGTGAAAATTTAATTTAAAGCCGGGGCGAACCTTCAAAATGGATTTGACAGTAAGCTGGCAATTTATAAGTCGTTTTATTTAATTGAAGGAAATTAAATCAAGCGGCAGGAATGCTGAAAAATGTCTACCTACAATTAGCCTAATTGAGTTTGGTTTGAAAATGATTGACTATAACAAGTTGTCTGAGTTGTCTGCAAAAATATTTCGTAGTTAATTTCCGTTTGCAACGAATACAAAAAAGATTAAGCCGGGTATTAGAGCAAACTTTTATTTCGCATTTCACATGAGAGTTAAATCCGCTTACGGATTACGGCAATTGAATGCAAAATGGTTGCCCTTTCATCGAAGGGTCCATTATGTCTGCACAAGTATTTCTATTTAAAACTAATACTCGATAACAGGTGGATTCCAGGTTGAAGACAGGGGGAAGTGACAGCAATAAATCTCGGTTTATTGGCACCTACTTGGAATGAGGGGTTCGGAAAATAAGGGCCTCTAGTTAATCCAAAAGCTAAGTATGACAGCGGTTGATCGATGATGGTGTTTGGAAAAAACCCGGCTCCACAAACTGGTTCCATTGTGATGCAATTAACGGCCCAAGGCCAAAGCCAATTCCAATGTCAATGTCGATGCGTCAAGGATAATGCAGGAAGCAGGATGCAGGATGCGGGATGCGGGATGCTGGATGCGGGAATCGCAGTGGGAAAAAAGGCAAATCGAATCAGCGAATGAGAATGTCAACCAGGGCCAAGGTCGAGTGCAGATGACCAGGGCCAAAGGCAGGGAATCATGTCATTTCATCCTTTAATTGCATTGCCATGTAGCCAACTGAACCGGGATCCCAGGATCCACTGACCATCTAAATGGAAATGGACGGCCGGGTCGCTAATTCGATTCATACACTTGTCAACTCAACTCAACTCAACTCAATTCAATTCAATTCAATTCAGTTCAGTTCGATATCCATTTCGAGGGAATCCTGCCACGAATACATTATTCAGACGCTTTTCATCAGCTGGTGCTGGGCGGTAATTAATTAATTTGCCGCATGTCCACGTGATTGATGGGGCGGTAAGCCGCCGAGGAAGTGTCAAATGCCAAACGGGTACATTCCAATCCGTTCATCCTGTCCAAACACTCAAACATGCACTCTTGTTCACACTTTTGCCAGCTCTGAATAGCGTTTACAGGGATTGAGCAAAGGGGTAAAGTAAGTAATTAAATCAGAGTCAAGCATTTTCGTCTTCTTAATAATAAATAAACAAAACAACGTATGCACGAGAGGAGTAGGTAGGTTTTAAGTAATTAAGTGATGTCAAATATAAGTGGGAACAGCCAGGAAAAAGTACTTGATCTTAATCCACCGACCTTACTTTAAAGAATTTAGGGAAAGGCCTCAAAACTGTGCCTCCCAAATTAAATTCAAAGCTCCTAACCAAGACGTAGTATCCACTGTATATATTAAATACACTTTTTGATGAAAAAAAAGGGATATAACCTTTACAAATGGTCCTCTTATTTATAAACCAAATGGCCTAAAAACAGGTTCAATATCATAGGCACTACTATATAGAGATAAACTATCTTATCAGTGTTCTGCGTACAAAAAATTAACTTTTTATTAATGTTTAAGGACTTTTAAAATTATACTTTAATGTAACTCAACTTTAAGTCACATTAAAATGTGTGTATAAAGCAATATAAATGCGGATCAGGAATACAATACACCCTGAAGCATGCCTATTTCTTGGAAAACGTAGCTGTCAAGTGCTTCGAACAGGAATACTTGTGCAATACCAATTAAGATGTCAGATTGTCGGCTCATGAAATGCCTACAAGCTCGATAATTGCTGGCCACCTGGCTCAAACATCATAATTACTTCATTTTCACCGGAATCGAAATTAAATTTGGCTTGGAATATTAATAATGGCTGCTTGGCTTGTGGCCACCGTCACTTAATCCACTTTTCCCCATTTCGAATTCTAATCCCAATCTCTCATCGCGACAAAGGTGGTTCGCGTGCTCAAGTATCGAGTACGGATATTTGGTATCCCAAAATCTCCATTTTTACTTTGATTTCTGGACTGCCGTGTTGTTTTTTGGATATCAAGTGTGCCTCGGGGGCGAGTTCTATTCACTCTCATTTCGAAGGAACTTCAATTAGGTCCTCGAGTTCTTGAGCAGACCAATCCTCGGGAATTTACCAATGGGGGCGGTAATATAGGGGCGGTATTTAAAAAATGTTATCATTAAACATGGCAGGCACAGCATTCTGGCTCAATTTTACTGCATGGGAAAAGGGCAGCCACTTAAAGTGTAATTAAGCTACAGCAAGAAAAACAATATCAAATTGATTGTCTCTTATAATAACAATGGATGTAATTGTAATATTTTAATTAATGCCAAATAAATATTTAAATGGAGATCGGTTTCAAATGGGTTCTGCGCAATTTGAATAAATCATTGTTAAATTATAGATGTAAATTTAATTTAATAATTGGAAATTTGTGTGCTCCACAAATACTTATCTACCATTTTTCTCTGTAAATTATGTAAGTTGAAGCTTGTTAATGTGCAACTTATTATACTAACTTATATCTGTATACCTTTAATAGTAAATACCTAATAAATAAATACTTAATAAAATTAATTGAACCATTTCATTTAATCTTATTTTAAATATTATTATACCCTTGCAGTAATATACCTATTTAAATTTCAATTATTATAGTATAGTTTTAAGTTTGTCTTGCCGAGATTTATAGTTGATATCCAATTAGGTTGTATTTTTTTAGAATTTTGAAGAGTTTTGCACGGACTTTTTTTGCCAGTGCAAGCGCCAATCTCGCCTTAACATCCTGTTGTCAGCTAAGTATTCTGCTCGCTGTTTTTATTGTTTTCGCCTTTATTGAGATCCTTGCTGTTTAGCAGGACATTAAGTATGCGCCCGAGTGGACCGGGCAGCATCTGTTTTGGGGGGTGTCTTTGTGTGTCTTTGTTGTGTTTCTGATTCTGTTTCTGTTTCGGTTGAGGGTTCTGTTTCTCGGGGGGTGGTGTACTGTTTTAACTGAAGGACCCCGAAAAGGAGCAGGACGAACTACCTGTACGGCTCATGGAACTCCTCGCCGGTCTCCAAGTCCAGGAGCAGCTCCTCGCTGTGGAAGCTCAGATTGGGGCTGCCCAGCGACGACGACGTGGATGGTACGGTCTGGATCCGATTCGAGCTGGAGCTCGGTGGCGTGGAGCTTGAGCTCTGGCCCCCCAGGGGAAGGAGGTCCTTGAACTGGGTGAAGCGTCCCTGTCGTCCCTGCTTTTGGTCGGTGTTTATATGGATGTGGATGATGTTGATGCTACTGCTGTTCGGACATTGGAGGGGTTGGAGGGGGGGTTGGGCAATAAAATATCATCAGTGTATCATCAGTATATCATCATCATTATCATCGTCATCGTCATCCGTGAGCAGCGTTTGTCAGACAGATGGACAGATGGAGGTGAAGAAAGTGACAGAAAGTTTTGGTTATACACATGTGTTCTATGTACGCCGCCAAAATGCCAAAATGCCAAAATGGGTATACATATTATGTGGTGTATGGGGGGGGGGGGTTATAAATATCTATATAGGTACATATGTCTGTGTGTGTGCGCACAATTTCACCTGTACATTTCGCTTAATTTCATTTGATTTCGATTTAAGCCCGCTTCGAGTTTTTTATGGCCGCGTTTTTAGTGTTTTTTAGATTTAAACGTATTTATCTGTTTGTTTTCTTTGTTTGCTCGCCTGTTTATTTGTTTGTTTACTCTGGCCCCTTTTGTATTTTGTTGTCTATTGATGCGGCCTGCCGTTTTTTCCCGCGTTTTATGCCATTTTACTTTTTACGAGTTTTTATTTGAATGCGTCATAAAATGAAAAGTGTTTGGTCTTTTTGCCATTCATGTCGCTCTTTTCGCTTGTTTGCCTCTGTACACAAATGTTAAATGCTGTTTTTATTTCGTTTGTTTTTGATTATTTGCAGAGGGGGTGGCTTTTCGTGATATCTTCTCGGTTTGCAGAAGTTTGGCATGCGTGGGTTAAGGATCATTGGGGATCTGGACCTTTGGGTAAATTAACCAAAACATTCAGGACACTGGGACCACAGGGCGTATACGCCATTAATATTAATATATTATATTAGTCGCAGTATTTCGAGTATTTATTTTATACATCAAATGTACAGTAGACCCCTGGCCTTATACATATTTATAATATTTGTGTGTTTACCTTAGCTATAAGCCACTTAATAACGAATCAAGCGGTTGTCAGTAAATATCACGTCATAATTTTATAATTTACTTAAATGTATTTGCGGTTTTTTACACAATGTTTAATTTTGTTTCCATTTTTAATTTGCTCTATTGTTAATTATTTTTTGTTTTATTTATATACATATTTTTTTACACATAGGCTCAATTAAGGAAAAAAATCGCATTAATGAGACACGTTAATTTGAGGTTTTCCGTTTATTTAATTCTGTGATATTCTGCAAACCAACCATAGTTGAGATACATTTACTCAGCAAAGAAAGCCACAAAATTTAATTGAATTGTTTGTTAAAATCAACATCAACTAAATATGAAAAAACGAACATTTCAAAGAAAATTAAAATTTAAAAGTTACAGGACCAAGTGAATTAATATTTGGAAAAATGCGACTAAATGCGAATAAATGCGAATTATTAAATCACTTTGTGGTTACGTGGCTCTCAAGCTCAAATGGATGTTTTCGAAGTTTTCCCGGAAATTTCTCTTTCTTAGCTGGGTGTTCTTGCGGCGAGATTTATGTGGGTCCGCTCCCTTTTTTTGCCTTGTGATATTATTTTATTGTAATTTAATGAGTTCTGGAGCCTAGGGCTGGGAATTGGGAAGTGGATTCGAGCAGGAAGTGAATGTGTGTGTGGCTTTGGGGGATTTTTGCACGAGTCTTTTGCGGTAACTGCCAACTGGCACGGGCCAAAGCCCATCATCATCAGCAGCTGAGTCAGCTGAGACAGCTTCCAATTGCGCCTTAATCAGTCAGCTGTCTTCTGCCTCCTGTCCCCCAGTCCTCCTGCCACGCCCACTTGGCCTCCTCGACCCCCCAACCGCCCACTTGTTTATCCCGTGGCCTATTGAAAAGAAATGTAGGTCTCCCCCTTGGTTTCCCCCGCCATTTCTGCGGTAGCAGTCGAGGCTTTCTGGATATGAATTGGCACAAACGTAAATATTACGAGGCAAATAAAGTACAACTCTTGTTAAAGTCCACCAATTATTTTCACTTATCTTTGTTGAGTCGCTTTCTGTGAGTTCCGAGGTTTCACGGTAAAAGCAATTACCTTAATTAGTCCTGCTTGGCAGGAAAAACTTTGGTGTTGAAGTAAATAAGCTAAGGCCACTTGTATAATGTTAAAACAATGTTTTGTCCCCGAATACCTCGCATAAAGTAGCAATTTTGAATTCTTTAACTTCTTTAAGGATTTTATGAATATGTTTGCATTTACCTTAATTAGTCTTCCTTGGCAGAAACAACTTTTAAGTTGAAATAAAGAGATTCTAGATACTTGTATAATATACAAAACACACAGCTTTATCCCCAAAAACCTCCAGTAAACCTTAAAGATTTTGAGCTAAGATTTCTGCAATATTTATATTTTAACATGTCCGCTTTTGTTATGATATATGCATTTCATTTAGTCATTTGATGTTATGATAAATACCTATCTAATTAATTAATATTTCTTCCCTCAATACTGGCTCTATCTTACCCTTGACACTTTTCATCGAGCCTGTTTTGATACTTTCTTCCATTTCAATATCACAAAGGAGTAGACTTGCTCAACGAACAAAACCCATATAAACAGATATGTATATTTAGACATCCTGGGCATGGCGTCGAACCTCTTTGGGAAATTGTTAAGGCGAGAAAGTAGAGCTCCTCGAGGGAGGGCGGGGAAATGGAAAGAAAGAAAGGTAGTTCTCGTGCATGTAAATCAATAAGCTATCAATTACTTGGCCCGAGCAAATATTGATGTGAACCTGAACGAGTGTGTTCCACATGTCGCTGTGTGCGACACTCTGTTTATTAATAACTCAAAATGCCAGCCGCCTCGGAAAATGGAGCAAACTTGTTAGCTAGTCTAGGAAAAGTCTTCGGGGCCGCAAAGCGAATTTCCCGGTAATGTATACGCACTCATTAAATGGCAATTTATGCTTTCGGGGGCACTCGCACATACTTGCATGAAAGTATTTAACGACAGTTGCCTGTTTATGGCCACAAAAACAAGTGAAAATGCACGAAACTGCCAAATCAGGGTGAAAGTTTTTGGAGCATCTTCTTCATCAAGTCCGAGTCAGCTTTAAGCCAAAGTCCTGGCCAATTTGTGTGCCAACAGGCTGCTGGATGGTGGAAAATTCGATGCAACTTAAGAGCACTTTACCTAATCACTTTCAAAGATAAGCTCATAATTACCTTAAAAACTTTTCGAATCTCCTCAAAGCATTCAAAAATTTCTTGGTTAGCCTTAATATTTAATGTTGTTATAACTTTTTATTAGGGTTTAAAAACAATAATGTACTTTATTTGAGAATTGAAAGTTATTATAGCATTAGGGATTGGTAAAGATGGTAATTTGTAGTTTATGAAGAACGAAAGATACGAAAGTGGATTTCTTCGGAGGTGTTTGAGCTGACTTAAGCCAAAATCCATTCTTAGCAAAAAAAAAACAACACTATAGAAAGAATATTTAATCAAAATGTGAAAGCTTCGCTGGTTCTTAAAATGTTTACCAGATTTTATATATATTTATGAGGAGTCCTGCGTTAATCAGTTTGGAATAAGGCGGAGCCAAGGGAGTAAGCCTTAATAATCTCGCTGGGGATATTCGGGACTTACTGGCTGTAAACTAGTTACAGACTACTAGCAATCGACTTAATTTGGGGCTCCTAATGGGGAATATTGATTGGGTTGCCGTGCCCGCATAAGTAGGCAATAGTCCCCAGTTAACTTTGGGATTTGGGCTGCCAGACGAATATTTCCGGTTTTAATTATGTCGGGGACCAGATTGCTCTACTTTCGCATATTTTTTCTGCTGCCCGAGCCTGAGAAAACAAAGGGGAATGAGGGTTAAACACAGAGCCTGGCGAGTCAAATTAGCAAACATTTTGGAAAATATTTACGCACAAAGTCTTCTCCTCCGTCAATTGGCCAAAACCCAGCGATCAAATGAGCCGCAGCTGTGTACACACAAGTCCTGTTTGTGTGCGTGGGGGTGGGTGTGTGTGTGTGTGTGTGTGTGTGTGTGTGTGTGTGGAGGATGTCGCATCCTGTCTGTATTTGTATGTGTGGGAAAGTGCCTTCAGGCATTTTGGTTGGAATTTGGAAGTTTGCCGTGGCAAACTTCATCGAAAAGGATGGGGATGTGTGCCAACAACTTAGAAACAGCTTTGAAAAACGACAAAGTTGACTGACTGTTCTGCGTTGTCTTGTGGTTTGCAATTAGACTTTCCCTCAGCTTGGTTACATTTCAATTTCAGGAAACAAAGTAGGAGGACAGAAGGTAAACGAGCCTTTTCGACTTAATAGCTATATCACGGGGAAAAGTAGCAGAAGTTAAGGCATTTGGGAATGACTAATGCAGAGCTGTCTTTTGGTTTTTTACTTAATTAGAAAAGAAGCAACGTGTAATTGACTAATTGAGAAATAATCAAATCCAGAAAATAATCAATATATCAAACCAGTTACCGATTCACCTTGTCAGCAACTGCGAAACCGCAAAACAATTTAATTGCCGCTTGTAAACCAGCCATCGTAAAAATAAAAAAGCAAAAAAAAACCTCTAAAGTGTGCAAAACAAATAACGAACGCAATCTGTCACACATCGGCCATAAAAAGGATGCCACAAAAATAGCGAAATGAGAGGCGGAATATATGGACATATGTACGCACCATATACGTTTTGATATGCACGATGACATGAAATGATTGGCAAAAATGGTTTGATGCCAACCCAATTTGCACTTCAGCCGCTTTGCTGTCCGTCCGATTGTCACGCATCGAATGCAGCGGCACGTGTCCTGGATCACGCCCCCCCGCGCCCCGCCCCCGAAATGACCACGCCCCCGGGAGCCCGCCCCCGGCAGCTTAGCAAACGCTTAGCCGAGAGCAAAGTGTAACAAAATCAGTGGCAGCACAGCCACATCAAGTAGCCGCCACCGTGGCATCGCTCTCCCATTTTAGCATTTTCCTCTTTTCGTTTCCGTTTCCGCCCGCCATGTTCCCGCATGTCCGTGTGTGTGTGTGTGTACTAGTGCGTGTCTGAGCACGTTAAGTGTGTGTGCTTTGAAGTTTTTATTTTTTACATCTGCACACAAATACAGATGCGTGCCTTCCTTTTTTGGGGTAGTGTGTTTGCTTTGCCTTTTGTTTTGTTTGCGTTAAGCCAGAAGCGAATGCAAGGAGTAGGCCGCTTGGCAGAATACCCTCGTTTTTTTCAAAGTTAACCAGCTTTTGAGGTGCGCCACAAAAAGTCCTGAAGAAAGATTACTTAGGTGGAGAAAAAAAAAACGGTCCTTTTTCAACACTTTGCCTTGCAGACACACTCAAAAGGATTTAATCTTGAGCCACTCAAAATGTTTGAGTTTAAGTTTTGGCCAGAACTTGTCATTTTAATAAATTAGTTTGAGTTGGCATACCAATTATAAAGCGGCGAAAAAGTAATTAGTACCCCTTGGATATACATAAATAGAAAACAGTTTTCCTTATACAATTATTTTTAAAAAATTCCTAACTTGTTTAAGCTAAGATTTAATTATTTATTAAGAAGAAAAAAATAAGTTTATCCAAGTTTGCTAAGAATATATATATTTCGAATTGGTACGTTTTTGCATATAATCCGCAGTCTGAAAATAAGCAATGGCACTTGAAATAAGTTAGAGCAATATTAATTACCCTGCAAATTTAATTGAAATTCCAAGATCAAATATAAAATATTTTGAGCACTGTATTTTTAAAACTGCAAACATTCTTTGGTGATCTAGACGAAACAAAAAACCTAAAAGCACTACAGGACACTGAGGCATTGTCTGCGATAGGTGAAGCACATGCTTCTTGTGAAATTGCCATTGGCAAAGAGTACACTGAAAGAAAGACTACACAGAGAGAATTCTGCCGTTCTCATTTGAGTTGAAAAAGTTCTTCAGAATGGAACGACATTTTTGAAGTTGAAAATATTTTCAATTGGCGGTATTTACATTGTTTATCTCAACAACTAAACTATTGGACCAGTCAGTAGTGTATACTTATCCAAAGGTCTTTAAGAACGAATGTTCTCAGTTTAAGAACAATGTACTTGAATATTTCTCTCTGTGCACATATTTTCCATTGGATAAGAAAGATTAGACGTCATAGAAAGGAAACAGAAATGTTGCCTAAAAGCATTTGTTCTTGGCTAATATTTTTTAATTGATTCTGACAGTGTATACATTTTCCATTTCCCCTTGCATTTCAGTTCTTTGCGTTGATTTCGCTTCATGTTTGCATTTTGCTTCGTTGGATACTTTCCCCATTTCCCCGCTTTCCTTTCGGCTTTTTCCTTTGCGAAAAGCGAAGGCGATAAGGGTCACTCGCAGGGTCCTGCCAAACAAATTAACTTACGCCTATGGCTTAAATGCGGGCAGAGTTTAACGCTCGAACGAGGACTTTGCGAGGATTTGCGCTATATATGTATGTACCTCGAGTACTCAAAAGGCCCCCAGAAGGTGACAGGACTAAGGGACCTTACGACAGGACGAGGAATTGCGAGAGACAAAATGGCATTTAGCTTCAATCGCGCGTCTAATTTGCTATGAATACAAATTGAAAATTGATTTGAAAAATGACTGAGGTAACGACATATAAATGGTTGCGATTTGCCAGGTATTTCGTGAGCCAGTCGTCCTTGTTTTTCCTTTGTCCCACAGCCCTTAAGCGGCGTGCTATTGATTTTGCTGCCCTGACCCAAATCCAGGACACACGAACGGAGCCCTGCTCCTCGTAGCATGCATAATTCACGCGCCTTAAATTGTGCCCCAACCATTTCCACCATTTTCAGTCATTTTCAGTCATTTCAACCATGATTGAAGGGCGAGTGCGAGGGGTTTTGGGAACTCGATTTGCAAGTGGCTGAAAATGTGCGAGGTGTGTGTGTGTGTGCGGCTCCAAATTAGTTTATCTTTTGATTTAAATTCCAATTAAGTCTGCCAACTGCCAACCGACTTTCATTCTTTCCTTTTTTTGGACATACACACATATTCACTTTGCCATGGGGCCACAGGGCGGATGTGGAACGCTTTGTGTGCCGAGTTTCATTAGTTTGCCCATGCGATCTGTGCACAATGCCAATGCTGGAAGTCATAGTGCTCAACATTTTAAAAATATTTATATATTTTATTATTTTAAATAAATATTTTTTATCTTTCATCATTTTCCAAGAAGACCACAGAGGTTAAATGAATAAGTACACACAAATAAATCTAGTTGGTAAAATTTACCTATGCAGTTAGTATAGTAACTATAAAAAATTGTACTTTACTAATAAAAATGGTTGTACCTATACGTATTTGTTTTTGCTTTGTTTACTATTTAATAGTTAAGCCACTATTAACATAGTCACGTTTACGTGATGTGTGTATTTTGTTATTGCAATAGTAAATAGTTTATTAACTGTCAAAAATAGTTATCCTAATGCAAAATCTTCCACACAAAAGTATGCAACAATAACTTTACAAATTTTCTCCAATATTTACTTTATAATTCTCAACTGCTTCTAGCGTCACGTACACCTAGATTCCCAAAGAACACTCTGAAAAGTTAAAACATTACTCAAAACATATATTTTCTAAAGTAGGCCTTATAGCAGGAGACAATATTCCTTTTTTGTTTAATTTATGATGATCCAATCATATTTCGAACTCGTTAAATCACAATAAATAGTCCTCAAGTGAATAAAAACTTCAAAAGCACTGTGATTGCATATACTTTATACTACTTTCCCCCAACTTTATGTATTTATAATTCCGATTACCTGGAATGGTGGCTAAAAAGTATTTGCTAATTTAACTACTTGAGTTATATAAGTTGCGAAACTATCTAAGCTAGCAATCAAACTATGCAAAAAATACAAATTAGAAAGCTTGTTTAAATAAATCCTTTTATGGAGTGGCAGCAAAAAACGGAAATGATATAACCGCAAACTGCGAGTGAAATAATTGCAGAAGGATGGCTTGCGATTATTGCATTCCCACGAGGGCATATCCTGGCAAACATGTTGACTATGATTAAGCACTAATTATGTTTGCATTCGTGTTAAAATGCTCCGCGTTATATTTGCAGTCAGTTGGGTAAATGGGTAAACAGGTGTGTGTGTGTGTGTGTGTGCAGCACACAGCACAGGTGAGATCCCGGGGGCGAGGATTCAAGGATACAAAGCCAGCGAATAGAGCTCAGGAGATAGCTGCCGCAACTACAAGGCACTCATCGCCTTGCCATAAGAAGTGGGCATCTAATTAGCAGACAGGATGGGATAGTTAATAAACATAAATCGAACAACGTTCAGGGGGCACTAGAACATCGTTAAAGTGCTTAATATAAAATTGAGTATACAAGATCTTTGGGAGGAAGATAAAACCGTAAGGGTCTCAACAAAATCTCTATTAGCGAGTTCCTACTATTATTTATTTATACCAAGCAATGTGTCTAAAAAGCTGTCAAATCGAATAAGAAATAAAACAAAATCGTAGTAGGGTCATAAAAAAAACCAATTAAATATTTATAATGAGTACTTTCGGCCCGTGCTTAATATATTTAATTCACTAAATTCCCCACACATGATATTGTAATAAAATTCCTAATGGCAAATGCCTTAGGAGCCATAATATTTAACCGAGCTTAACGCCAAAATTAGACTCCTTTGGCCAAGCGAAAATGGCTAATAACTTTTATTTGCACAGCTACTTAAGGGCATAGGCTTAGTGGATAAAAGTCTGGGCATAACTTATTTATGGCAAACAGAGCTAGATCTTTAAGGGCCTACAAAATTCAATTGGTATAGGCCTATGCCCAACATTTGGCCAAAATAAGGTCTTTAACTCTATCTAAAGCTACCTAGCAGCTGTGTTTTAGATGGAAATTTGTATGTGCAATGCTGTAACGTTTTCATAGCACACTTGGCAGCGTCTTTAATTGCCGGACTAAGGCCAATTCATTGCCGCCCTTTATGCAAGCCTCATGTTTCGTCCTTCGTCCTGCCATCCTGCCATCCTGCCATCCTGCAGATGTCAAAACAGGACCTTGCTTCCCAGCTGACAGCCTGAGCTTTTTTGGACAGCTTCCGCTTGGCAGGACTTTGGCTTTCCCCCTCGTTTCGTATTGTCCCCTTTGCTAAATTGTTGCTGAGCAGTAATCCCTTTGAGGGCTTTGCCCGAATCCAAAAACGATTATGCAAAAATGGGAATAGAAATGGGGCAATGGGATCGTCCTGATCCTGGCAGCAACTATTGCCTCGCATGAGCCTTTGTGGCGGCCACATAATTAAATACAAAATGCGTTTAATTATGAGTGGCGTGTTGGCTGAGGAGCCCCTGGGAAATATGGCAAATAAAAATGGCAACAACAATGCCCAGAACTCACACACACTCACTCTGTGTCACACAGACAATGGGGCGTTGATGCATTGCATTTTAATGATGCTGCATTGCTCCAGTTTTATTCTTTATGGGGGGTGCTGGTATCACCCATAAACACCCACTATCCAGTATCCAGTACTGCACTACCCATAGCCACACCCACTTTCACAATATCCTGCAGTCTCTGCACCCTCTCCTTAGCAATTTGATTTCAATTTCGACTTTGTTGTCGTTGATTATGCTCCGCTGCTCAGTGTTTCAGTGTTTTTCCCAGTCATTTGATTAGTGCGAGGAATTGCGAGGCTTGCGAGTAAGGATAATGAAAATAAATAGCAAAAAGTGTCGATGATGAGATTGCTTTTGTGGTCCATCTGTGTGGGCAGCAGGAAAACAATGTGCTGTCTGTGGCTATTTCTGTGACAAATAATAGGCTTAGGGGCGGAAAAACTAACTACCGTCTTCTCGTGGCAAAATAACAATCAGTGTGCTCCATTGCAGGCATAAAATTTACAATTTTCAAAGCTTTTCTTTAGTTTTCAGCCCAGCATATACTCACATTTATGTGTTCTTTTGTATTTAAGTCTTGAATAAGAGTCTCCTGCTTGGTTCATATAAAATGAAAATTAAACTTCATGTTTTATGTAATGAAATTTATTCGAAAAATGCCTACCGAAGCTAGAAAACTTAAAAAGAAAAACATAAACATGATACAAATATTGTTAACTTTACTTGAATTATTAAATATTTTTAAGGTCGCCTGAAGTTACACAGAGAGAATTCTGGCGTTCTCATCTGAGTTAAAAATGTTCTCAAAAATAAAACAAAATTTTTGAAGATGAAAATGTTTTTATTGTTCTTGAATCAAGTTGAATTGGCGGTATTTACATTGTATATCTCAATAACTAAACTATTAGTTCGGTCATTAGAGTATACTCATTAAAATATTGTTAAAGAAACTTAATTTAACTTTTCTCTTCTCACCATTTTGTTCTAGTATTTTAAGAACGAATGTTCTCAATTCAAGAACAATTTATAAGCAGTTATTAGATTTTATTTAGAACTTGAGCTAATTTATTTACTTTCCTCTTAAGTATCCCCTTTAAAATTTAGTCCCAGCGAATAATGGCAGCTCATTTAACCTTAATTAACTTTAAACAAGTTGTGTTTCGCGAAACAGAATTCATTAGGTTTCTAGAAGACATGTTTGCATTTTATTTCCTCCTCTTTCCGCTTTCTCCCTCAATTGTTTAGACTTTTTTCCACTACTAATTTGCACACATATACACAAATTTAATTTCTTGCCTGGATGCCGCTTTCTTCCTTCCACTGTGTGCACTCGGGGGTTTTTAATTATACGACACAACAAAACACCACAATAAAAAAATACACACAAGTTCACATGCGAATTCCGGCATTTGTATGCCTACCCAAAAAAAAAAAATGAAATAAATAAAGGGAAGAAGAAATTTTGGGCACGGGAGGATATGATGGCGCCACTTGGCCGCCATTGTTGTCGTGCTAAATTGCAGGACCCACCGCCCTTTTCTTCGTCCTTTCGACATTCTCACCCCCTTTTCTCATATATATTTCAACTTTTGCACATGTGAAAAAAGGAGGAAAATGGGCAGGAGATGGGAAATTTCATCCTGCCCGGCTTGGCTTTCACAACTTTCACGACTTTCACGACTCCGTGGCCTGTCACAATGGCAATATGCAGATGTCTGGCAAACCCTTATGGCCTAAACCCCCTTTCTCCCCCTTTCTCCTCCTTTCCCCCGCCTCCTCTGCCCTGGCCACGCCCCCACAACGTGACGTATGCGTACCTTTTTCATTTATATTCAAATGTCAGCAAAGCCTTGAAATCGTCACAGAAATGAAGCCAACTGAAAGGAAAATCATTTCTTTGGGCTCGAAAAATCCTTATTAATTAAGTCACATTTCCAAATCGTTGTAAAAATGTCTAATGATTCAATTTTGTTAATTAGAAACACCCTCAGCTCGAGTAACTAATTAAAATTATTAGGGGTTTTTTTCCTAAAAAGGTCACACAGATTTGAATCCTTTTTTCTAAAACCCATTTAGTTGACTGGCTAAATATCACAACTAAGCAATTGGCCCAGGATACACACAAATTTTGCAATACTAGAATATTATTTTATGTCTTTTCTCTACCAAAAACCTCTTGAAAATACTCATGGAAATATTTCTAGTTGAAAATTCAGACGACATGCATAATTTTCGAATGTCTTTCGGCTGGAACATATTTGATGTGGAATTATGGCAGGTCCTAGAAGCCCCAAAGTGCGCAAAGCATATCAATATCGAGCCCCAGGGAGCGGAAGTGGGGACAGGATAGCAGTTGATTCCGAGGCATTAGAGGCGAAACAATTTAGAAAAGGCCCACAACGAGGATACCCTCTCGTCTCCTGATGGGATGCAGTCGTCCTCCATGGAGGAGGAGTACCAGGAGGGGGTACCAGGAGGGGTACCAGGAGGAGCTACCAGGAGGAGTGCCAGGATTAGGCTGAGGCCGAGAGGACGTGCATGTTCATTCTGTTTACTGGGAGCCCTCTTGGACGGCCTGTTGCATATTTCATGGCGCCTCAAATGAAGCACTTAAGCTGACAACATCTCGAGCGACCCAGTCATGGGCGTCCTAGGAGGGGGGCACATCAAATAACTGCCTGCCCTGACAGGGCACAGTGGAAGAAGAGGCAGAACTTGACAGTACTTTGAAATATCTCCCAGATCTGTCAACATTTTCCGCACTTATCTAGTCATCTAATAAATTTAATTGAATTTGTATTTTGTAATGAAGGACTCTCTGGTGATTTGTTTTCTATTTTGTTTTTTATTAATTAAATATTAAAATCTACAAATTAAAAATGTCTGCATGTTGTTTGATAAACTAATTTTTGCAATGCTAGTCTTGGTGACAAACCACATTTAAATCTAAATGCCACTTTAATTTTAAAATAAAACTTAAAAAAGAGCTAGAAATGTATATATATAAAATATACAAATATTTTTGTACTATGCAGAGTGATTATTAAATAGATCAAGAAATTCATAATTTAATTGTAGATGTTGCTGAGGTGTAGGTATAATGTTAATAAGATAAAGACCTCAAATACAAAGAGAAGGGCCCGAAGTATTACTTATTACTAATAACAATAAGTTATTAGATAGGTTCCACTCATTTTCTGCTTTTAAGACCACTGTGATATATATGAAACTGGCTCAGGAACATCGGAATTGCGAACGCATAATCTACCTCGCTTTCGGGAAACACTTGGGATGTCGCGGCTTATTAAATAAATACCTCCTGCATCTGCAGGATGGAAAAGGATCTGCAAGTAACTCAGGAACTGTTAACCAGAACTAAAGTTACTCCCCAAATAAATATGAAAGTTAACAAGATTACATTTTAGGGTAGTACCAAATAAATCTTCGCCATGACTACACTCAGAAATTTAAATATTCGTGATGAATTCAGCAAAAGCAGAAGGCACTTTAAATAAAATCACAAAATATTTATACATAACTTGTTTCAATAAGGAGTACACATTTCTCACACAGGCTTTGCTTGTGGGTCTTGAGAATATCAGATCAAATGGATGTGCTGTTTAAAAAGTAAAGCCAGCATAATACAATCAACTGTTCAATCACAGGGAAACTCGATGAAGCATTTAAGATTGAAAGGCCTGCTTAAGTGGCCAGGACTCTACTCATCCCTGTCCTCATCCTCATCCTCAATCTCATCCTCATCCTTATTGGGTCACTCATCGATTTTCGGATAGGAAGAGTTGAGAAATGGCCGCAGGCGAGCGCCAAAGTTCACAGCGAAATCATTTCATCAAGAAATTGGCCTCGGCCTTAACAACAAATTGGCCCCAAACAACGGGGCCCAAAAACTTAAAAAACAACTCCAACAACCATCGAATCCAATAAAGGCCAACTGAATAACAACGGCAATAAATGAAACACGAAGGCGGCGAGGAAAACAAAAAACAGAAACAAAAACAAAAACAAAACGAGAGGGAAAACTTTTAAGTACGCTATTAATGTTTAATTCGAGTTATTTAAGTTGGGCACTTAATTTAGCCGGGTCCAGATGCGTCAGGAATGGAGTGGAATACTGCTGATATAGTTATATCCCCACCTATTCCCATTCCCATTCCCATCCCAATTCCAATACCCATTCCCCATTCCCATTCCGAAAAAAACCCACTCGACTCTACGGTGCGTGACCTTTTCTTATTAAATGTTAATCATAAAAGCCCAAACCAAATGGCCCGCTGCCCTCTAGAATGGTGAAAATTGAACTGAAACGGGCTTATCGCCTTGTCTGCCACGCCCCCAATCCCATTCCAAATCCAAAACGCCCCCCCTTTTGGCCAATGAAGTTGTCTTATAATCCGGTAATTAATTTCTGCGGTCTCCGGAATTGCGATGAGGATGGAGGAGGATGGCTCCCAGGGATGAGGGATGGGCCGGGTCTAATGAAAGGCAATGAAAGTGCCCAAGTGACAGGATAACAAATTAATAAACTTTCGGCTGCGGCAACAGCTCGTGAAATTCGACTAGAAAGCCCTGCCATTGATCATTCTAGCCAACTGGCTACCACATAGTAAGAACATGGTAAGAACACCCAAACAAATAGTATTGCACTTCAAAAAATTTTAAATCCTGATTTATATATAATTTTAGAGTTCTTTTAATGAAAATAATAATATAAATAAGTAAAATAAAAAAATATTTAACACAAAACCCTTCAAAGAATACTATTTTTAAGGAACATTTAAAAAAAAACACATGGTTAAAATACTTACAAAATAGTTTATAAGAACAAATAGTATGAGCCAACAATAAACATCATTTATGATGTTTGAATTTAGATTGGGGAGTACGTACCCAAAAAAAATTATGTTTTTGAAATACATCAAGAAAATTTAAAAATTATGGTAAAAATAGATACATTGACCAAAAGGGATCCCTATGGTGTATTTATTTTCTTTATGTGTATCCTATATGATTGATTTTTTGCAGTTATTACAACTAATTTAAAATAGAATTATAACACTTTTTACCATAAATCCTATTCTGTACACAACAACCTTCTAAGTCGTATGATCCTATATTCAATATCAATATATTCTCAAAAAGGTTACAATCCAATTGTATTTTTTCTTTCCTCTAATTATGTTTCCTCCTTTTGAAGCCATCACAAATATTTCAGCGATCTTAAGCAATAGCTTTACAGATTTTTCTATGTGTCCCTAAAACTTTGGACCTGCCAGTACTGTCTGCACCCAGCTCCGTTTCATTGGCTCCGAATTGTTTCTGACAGGCAAGCTGTTGCCAACGTTCCAGCCTCGTAAAAAGTGTCCTTGAAAATTTGTCAATTTTTTCCGGGCAAGGGAACTGCAACAGGAATCGCAAGCCAAGGTATTTTTCAGGCTGAAACGGCATCATGTGGCCCAATTAGGGCTAGAAATAAGCATCGTTGGCTTATTGCCTATTTTCCAGGACATCAATGTGTCAACAGGGAACCACCGCAAAGCATATGCACTCCATTCAAATAGTTCTCAAAGGCCCTCAATTGTAAAGGGTATTTTTTACACCCGCCATTGAATTGCTAATATTGTCAGAGGTAAAAAAAAATAGTAAAATAAATAAACTACGTTCCCAGAACTAGAAATGTTCAGATTTGCATCGTTATTCAGGGATTACGGGTGTAGTTGAAATGTTTGAACGGCAAATAAATGACTGCAATTAAAAACGGCTTCGAAATGATGTTGTAGACGTGCGACTTAACTTTGTTTCCACGAACAATCCTTTGTGTTGGCCTTAATCCGACAGATACTGGCTGCGTGACCATTGGCCAGAAGCATAGATATGCAAAACTGGCCATCGGGGGACTTAGTGATGGCTGGAATGCTTCTGGCAGCCACTTTTTGCGGGCCAAAAGGAAGAAAAAAAAAGTACCGGCGATTGGGTCAAAGCACATATCTGGTTAAATCGTTGTTTGGCTATCTGGTTAAGACAGCGGCCACCTGCAGTTTTTCACTTTTCTTTCATTTTCCTGGAAGGGGGGGGGGGGGGGGGGGGGGGGGGTGTCAGCCAACTGCACAAACAAATTAACAAACTGCGTGGAAAACAAGTGGGTGCCACTGAAAATGAAACTGACTCGGAATCGTTGGAGGAATCGGTGGAGGAATCGGAATCGGAATCGGAAGAGGAATCGGTCGAGTTATGGGAATTGAAAGCGGAAACGAAAACGGAAATCGCCGGAGCAACCGATGATAAAAGGCGAAAAGTGCAAAACAGCAGCTGCAAGTGACGCGGGCACCGACTCAAGGACTCGTTGAATCAAGGAAGCGAGGACTCAAGGACTCAAGGACTCGGACGGCAACAGGCAACAGGCAACAAGACGGGAATAATATTTGTTGCGCTTTGCTCTTCGCCCGGCCTTCCCGTGTCCAGTGTCCAATGTCCAATGTCCTTTTGTGAAATGTCAATCGCTGGTTTTCAAAGTCCTTGGACCTGGCTCTTCTTTTTTTCATTCCCCGCCAGTGCTGCCATTTTTTCAGAATACAATTTCTAAATATAAGGACATTTTTTCTTATTTTAAAGGCGATTTAAGTTCACCCTTAAGAATAACTTTCTTGATTTAGGAAAAAATTTAGGATTATATAATATCTGAGTATTTAAAGAGGCTTTAAGTAGTCATTGGAATGCAAAGATTTTCTCTATAGCAAAAGAAAGAGGAAATCTTTTTAAAACTATCTTCTCTTAGGGGCGATTTAAGTTCACCATTTTCTAAACTTAAGAATAACTTTCTTGATTTATGAAAAAATTCAGGATTATATAATATCTGAGTATTTAAAGAGGAGTGAAGTAGTCATTGGAATGCGAAGATTTTCTCTATAGCAAAAGAAAGACGAAATCTTTTTAAAACTAGCAAAATTTTAATTTGGTTTATTGTAATAATTTGTAATAATTGCTGTATTTTCAATTACTTCAAATGCATTTCTCCTTCAAATAACACTAGAATATTACGTATACGCATAAATAAAGAAGTAGTAGTGGGGCGGTTAAAAGATCACTAAATATTTGAAATAGCTATTGAAATCATTTAAATTGAGCAAAAAATTTAACGTATGAGTAAAAAGTGTCTCTTATGTTTCCATTCTGACCTTTTAAAATTCTTGTAGCCCTTTTTTTCCCTTTTTTTTGGATGTTCTGTGGTGTTTTTCCATGTGACCGCTGGCAGCACTGTTTCCCCACTTTTTTTCACGCAACCGGCTACATTGTCACACACACTCGCTCCACGCACTCAGCCTAATCGATAGCAATCAATACATTTTGTGGTCCACTCCGAAAACTGTTGCACACTCCCGAGTTCCACGGGGTTAGACAAACTCGGGGGTTGAATGTCCACCGGCATTTTCACCTGGGATATGCCCCAACTTCAAGGTGTTCTAGCCACAAGGGAAAAAAATCCCGGTGAAAGTCACGGCCCAAACGGATTTACTCACCGCGGGTTACGCATTAATTTTGGCCAACACCTTTTTTTTCTGGTTTTCTTGTTCCCGGTCACAATGCGAACACAGTTCTACCAATCACATTCATATCTATTTATTATGTCGCACTCCGTCGGGGGTTTCGACCACCTACCAGCTGTCTATTGACCAAAAATCCACAATCTATTGGTATTCGATGGTGTGAATTCCATTTTTTTTCAGCCACCATGCGATGCTCTTTCAGTGGTTTTTATCGGAAAATTTAAAAAAGAAATCCCTATTGCATTTTCTTATTTAAAATACCCTAACTTAACCATACAAGTTCATAAGTAAACAGATTTTACAATCATTTTTGACTTGAAAACTCTTAAGTTATGTTTGAAAAACGTGATTCTTAGCCTTAGGAATGTGAAAAGAAATTGTTTTTTATATTTTCCTTAATGTAAAAATAGTATTTTCAAAATAACTATTTTATTTTTTTAATTCAGAAAAACCAAAAAGGTATGCTTACAAGTTTATAAGTATACAAAGTCAACTTGGAAATATTTAAATTAAGTTTTTAGGAAGAAAGGTGAAGTTGAATTTTTAAAACTGAGCCAAAAATGTTCTATATTACTATTTAACTAACTAAAGCAACCCTTCAATTTATCCGATGGTATTGAGCTCACAGGTGGTTCCACCGGATAGTTTGTCCCTTTTTTGACAACAATCATCTGGGATTGGATTACAAGCTGATGGGCCAACCAATTCTACCCCTTGACCGAAGGGTGTGATAATAAAGGGAAAATCGAAAGAGAGCAAACCGAATGACAAAATTTCAATGGCGATTTATTACCGCCACCAACGTCAACCGTATCTTCGCATGTGGGTTACATGGAATGGGATAGTACTCGTATGTGGCGTGTGTGTTTCTGCTTTTGTCGTCGCACAAAAATCGATGGTGCTGGCCGCACCGAAAATAAAGGGCAGAAAACCCAAAAAAAAAAAATTAAAGGGACCAACAAGTAAGTATATAGTATACAATGAAGTTTATAAACTTATTTTGATCCTAGCCAAAGACTTGTATCTCAGCACACAGTTGGTAATTAGTCGGTAGTTTCACAGGCAGAACTCGGAGATGGTATTTCTGCCGTTGATGTTTCGCCATCGTCTGCTGTGACGTCAGTTGCTAACCGATGACCAAAGGCCCAGTTATAACTAGTCGGATGGGCCGGGCTAGAACAACTAGAAAACAGGGCGTACACAAAGGGCGTCTGTGCCTGACGGCCCACAAAAGGCCTTTGACATGGGCGTGTTGCAGCGTAAAAGCAGCCCATCGACCAAAGGGAAAACGCACTTTTAATGAGCCACCCAGACTAATCTTGAAGTCGAACTTTTTTTTTTACTTTCAGTAGCTCAAAGGAGAGGATGGACAGCAAACATTGTCTTGACGTAGAAGCGCCTCTACCTCTATATATCAGCAAAAAAATACAATCAATGCCTTTGAGATATGCACTACAAATTATCCCTTTATCCGGGCTAACATACCATAGCCATATGTACTCAGAGTATAAGAGTTAAATTTAATTTTTGTGAAGCTGACAACATAAATTTGCCAGAGCTTATGGATAATGGGTGTTACAGCTTAAGCGTCGAGACAACGCGTCGTATACTTAATGCGTATACGTTATGGCTGTGACCACAAATGGCAGTAGCTAAAATTGAAAAGCAACTGGGCAAATGAGTATTTCAAACTTTGATCCCTCATGCTGGACATTGTTACTTGTGGTCGATGGCATGGCTCCTTTTTGTCGCCTTTTCCGGTGGCCAGCTCCTCCTAAGTAAGGGTAAGATGCCCTTGTGGTATTCCGGCATGCGTTCAACACCGTTTGTGAATCCCGTCACGTTTCTGGGTTTTACTTCAAACACCATTTTGGCCAATTGCTTCTTCCGCCTCCGAGTCCTCTGTCCCCCCGAGTCCTGCAAGGCCTTTAGAACCATAGTTCTGCTCTGTCATGTTTCAGAAGTTACATTCTGGAAATGTATTTGCTTGGGAAAGAATCATTTGTGGGATTTTCCAACTGATTTCTCTATTCAAATACAAATAGTGTGGATTTGTGGATGATTATTTTATTTTATTTCAAGTTTACCAAAAGGATTTGGAATTTCATTACTACCACAAAATATTAAATTGCGAATAGGGAAGAAATCTTTTTAAAATTTTTCAAGTGATTTTTCTATACAAATATTGTTTATTTGATTTGTTCCTAACTTACCGGAAGAATTTAAAATGTTTTCTTTGTTGTTTACTTTTTGGATAGCTTGCCAATTGTTCAAGAATTACCACATAACTTTCACAACTAGGCCAAGTGCATTTGCAGGTCCCATTTTCGGGAAATTCTGCGTCAAAGCTCAGCACCTTCAACCTTTGGGTTCGCTTGGGTGGAACTGATTTCGCTGCCTTCCACTCCAATCGCTCCACATGCATGTCCACATTTACATCCACGTTCACATTTACATCCACATCCACATCCACTTCCACGTTCACATCCACATCCATGTCCGCATCCGCGTCCGCGTCCTTGTGCGTTTAATTGTGGCACTGTCTGTTCCACGGCGCACAGGAGTGTGCATAAGTAGTCAAGGGCACGTGGTGGGGTCAAGTTCCGGTTTCTGGTTCTCGGATTGGCCTTTCTGAATGCCAAATCCCGCTGGGAACTGAATAGTGAGAGCTGGGAACATCTAACGTGCCGCGTCCAACGGATTCTGCAACCGTAAATCACTGGTTACAGAACTGCTGCCATAATCGCAGTCACGGCCAGATTCCCGGGGAGCAGAGACCCTCTATTGATTAGAAATCACATTCGCATTCGGACTCGCATTCGCATTAGCTTCCTGTTTGGTCAATTGAATCCGATTCAATTGTGTGAACTGTTGATTGCCAGCAGATGTCGATTTTCATACGTACACTAGTTCCATTTTCCCCCATTGAGCCGGCTTAAGTATGCCATACCTGTCCCGATTCTGATTTTGATTTTGATTTTGAGGGGTGCTCAACACCCACCGAAAAAGTCTCGAGTTGAGGAAACTTTATAATTCGCAGACGGCCCAAAATATGCTGAGATACAAGGACTCAAGGACACGAGTATACAGATAGAGAGATACAGATACAAGCTGCCAGCTTGAGGCTCCCATAAAAAAGGATTGGCAACGGAAGTCGACTGCCATCCACGACTTCATACAAATTGTTATCAGTGATCCATTGGATCCAGCTTGGATATTTACTGCCTCCCCCGTCTTGGAATAAAAATGTGTGCTCATCCACTTGGCAATTCTGTGAAACAATTGGGCTGCCTCCGTTTGTAATCTTCATAAATAAAGCGGATTACGGAATATTTTCTGTCTAGATGTTGAGTGATTGAATGTGTTTCGCCTGTGCTACCAAGAATATTATTTTATTTTAACATAAGATCTTTAGAATGTAGAATTCTATGCCCAAAACTAGATTAGGCTAATATTTAATTATGATTTTAGGAAGAAATATGTATATTCCAACTAGGTCCTGTATCTTGTTTGCTATCTACAAGTTTCGGTGATAATGGCAGTAAGTCAGCCGAGATTCATCAAAATATGCTAAGCAGCTAATAACTAATAATTTCCATTAACAATTTGGCAGGGCTGAATGGCAATCGGGAGTGGAGAACATGGAGATTCATGGGTTTCCATGTCCTCATCTGGCAGCCAGCTCACGTGCCATGTCCGAAAGCCAGGGGCTCATTGTCAATTCCGAATACATGGCAAACTGAGGGGAGGACGAAGGGACCCCATACAGTACCCACTATACAACCTTGCTTAAAGATATGGTTAATGCTCGGGCAGCAATAAATCGTGGGATTTCGCCTGAAAAATCATCGGAAGTTCGAGGACGAAGATGGGGATGGATGTCGGGATATGGATGTCTGGTGAAGAGTTGTTAATTATGCTGTCAAAACTCTCTATCGAGGGGGGTAACCGGATGTGCCCTGACAATGTTGACTATCGCCGCGTCCCCTGAAGCAGCCAACCATCCCAACAATTGATGTGCATAAAGTCAACAAATGGTGTGACACCTGGGCCAACCCATTTTATGATAACTTGCCATCGCAGCGGAGCAGGATCAGGATCAGGACCACATGGTTCGATGTCCCTCCAATTAGGTATTTAATTTTTTAAAAACACATCAAACAGAATGCTCAGCTAAGTGTCAGTTGCAGTGCTGAATGATGCTGAGTGCCCGGAATGAGGCAAGGATTGAGTGCGAGGCGATGACGAGGTCCCCGGGGCAGACCGGAAATGAAAGTCAGAGGAGCAGGGGGAGCTCAGCCGGAAGAAGAAACAGAGCAGCTCTGAAGTTTCAAGGGGAAAACACGGTGGAAAACAGGTCGCAACTTTGTGGAGAGGGCCTTGCGCAACTTCAAATGGGATTTTCCTTTCCTAATTGACCCAAATGACACAGAAACACACTCAGACATTGAACTCGATTCGATTATTGAAGAGGCTAACTTTAGTAATGTATAATTCCGACTTAGTTGCAAGTAAAGTATGTGAAGTGCAGAAAATAATGATGGGATAATAATTAGTTTCCATCATTTCCAAATAGATTTAAGCAAATGAAAAGTTATTAAATATAGCAACTGAAGGGAAAAAAAAATGGTATAATAATAGTAAAGGGATTACGTCCCAAAAATTGTTTTAGAATTTATGCTTCTTGATTTATGCACTGTATAGTAAAGGCAGTATATGATTAAACTGTCACTAAAATATACAAAGTTTTGAGCACTGTTTAGTTATAATAAAAGTGGTGTCAGTAATGTGGAATTTATTGTATAAGTAGGGTGCTGCTGAATCAATTCAAGGAGACCATGAGCTATGCTTTAGAAATAAATTTATGTTGATCCGGTCATAAATTATACTGCGATAGGGGCAGATTAGACAAGGAGGGCCACTGCACAATCAGGTGGTAATAGGTTCCACAGAGATAAGATCTGTCATTTTATCCCTATAAACTACAAAGCACACATCAACACAACTTCGCTCCTAAAATTATTTTAGTTTTGACAATATTAATTGAAACTTTTTGATGGATTGCCACACTTTTCATTTTGTTCTTATTATTTAACCCATCCATTGTTAGTCTCAGGTTATAAATATGCCGACAGGCAAAATAACACCCAAGTAAGAGGGACAGAAAAGGGTTCCGTTTCAGGTTCAGGTTCAGAATACCCGGAACTGGGGATGTCAGGCCTACTCCATGGAGAATTCCAAAAAGATTTTGTTACCCGAGTGCTTTAAGGTGCCATTGGGGAGTGGCTGTTGTCTATTTATAAAGCTTCCCTAATTGAAGACCCCACAAAATGCAAAATGTGTTAACTCGTTTTGGCCCAGGTTAAAGAGAGGTTGGGTGGTTCGGGATGAGGCTTAGGATCTAAAGAGAGGGTGCACTTAAGGTAAATCACTCAGAAATCTTCAAGAGATTCCATAGTTCGCTTTTGGAAACATTGTTTTAACCTTGAGTTATTTAAACATTGGCAAACTCTACAATAATATCATACATTTTGTAATGCATTTTATACTATGAGATATGATGATAAGTTTTATAAGATTATATAGTTTTATATATTATACGGGTGTGTGTTTGATTTACAATATAGGATACCTAGAGCTGTACAACTTAGATTAGCTTTCCTTGTTTGATGGGGGATGAATCTTGTTAAAATGTTGATATTAAGCGTTAGCTGGATAAAATATGATTAAAATATGCAGGTAATGTGGGTAATATTAGTAGTATATACATATATACGCATGCTACTATATTGTAATTAGGTTGATATCATTCCGTGGCCAGTTGGCCCAGTTCCCTTCTTTTTTGGGCCAGACTTCCTTGGCATCGCATGCCCAATTAGCTAATGGATATTGACAAGGACGCACAGAGTGCGTGGATGGATGGATACGAAATGGGAAGAGGTGGGAATGGAGATGGAAATGGGATCGGAATCCGCTTGACTCACCTGTCGCCATGGGAGTCCCTGTCCCTGTCGCGTTCCAGTTCCAGATCCGTGTTTGGGTTGGCCGGAGCAGGTGCTTCCGAGCCGGCTCCTTCGGTTCCGGCTGCCGATCCCGATGCCGCCTCCTCCTCCTGCTCCTCCACTTCCGGTTCCGGTTCCGGCGGAGATCCGCAACTGCCATTCCGGCTGCTCGGAGGCTCCTGCTCCTGCTCCATTTCCTCCTGCTCCATCTGCTCCTGCTCCATCTCCTTTTGCCCCTCCTCCTCAACAACCTTGCGTCCTTGGTTCTTTTCCGACATACTTTCACCTCTTTCCTTGGGTCCTGCTGATAATGGACGGCTCCTTTCCAGGTCGCGTTGAAACGGTACAGAGCAGAGATGCCCAAGTGTTGTAATTGTTTTCTAATAAAGTCGCTGCTGCAGCAGGTATCCAGTCAGAAGAAACGAACCGAAACGAAACGAAACAAAACAATGCCATGCGAACAAAGGGAAATTAATGTAAATTAATTGCCTAGGCTGGGGGAAAGCCTCTTACATCCCCCAACCCCCCACCCCCCGCCAACTGCCAACCGCCATTTCTTTCCGCTTTCTTCTGCCTGTTGTTGTGGTCTTGATGGTCGGACCAAATTAGCCGCAATATTAAAAAAAAAAAGAAGGGAACTTCCCCCTTTCTTTTCCTTGAATTATGGCAAAGTAGGTGGAGGTGGACTATAATAACTTTTTAACGCTTCGGGTAAGCAAGTCGTTAGGAACTGGATCGAAAACCAGACAGGTTGGCCTGAGAACACAGCCCTTTGTGATTCTGTTTCTGAGATTGCCTTTGAGAAAATCAATCATCGTGGGGCACCACTTTAAATTAATAAATTCTAAAGGGAAAATCATAAGCATCATAAACATAATAATCCCTCAGTTAGGCTTCGCAGAACCTACATAACAAGCCAAATTCTTGTGTTTACAGATTGGTAACTATCTAACAAAATATACAAAGCTATCCTCTCGAAACTAAGGATACTACCAAAAATGCCTTATTATTCAAACTCAAATAGATTTGCAACGGTAAATTGGAGGTTCCCAATATTTTATAATACTATAAATAAGTGAACAAACTATACAACCTTACAGGTTCTTTTGTGGCATACTATGTGATATTATTCTAATGGAACTATAGTTCCTTATTTTACTCAATTAGATACATTTTTTTGCCAGATACAGATGAGTTTTCCTGATTTTGACCCAGTTTCCGGATAAAGCTCCTCACAACCATTGAGGTAAGGCCGTGAAAGGGCTAAAAGCCGGTGGCGGTGCTGATGGACAAGAGGCTTAATGCGTCAACAATCCGCCGATTACAATTGATCAACCATAGCAGATTATAGCCACCACATATATGAAGTGCAAAGAGTTCGAGCAGACCGTGAAAAGTAATTGGAGCACAAGTATGAACGTTATAATACTTGTTAATGATTTATTTGGGAAAAATATATACCTTGCATTCAATTCGATTTGGTATTTTTCATTTCCATTATTGGTTAAACTTTCTTCAAACTTTCTTCTTATAAAGCAATTAAGTAGAGCGTTTACTTAGTAGTAGTAGTTTCAAAAAAACAATTCCCCTTCGGTAGCCTATATGTTTTTATATACACAGTGAATAAATCTTGATAAGATATGATGATCATGTTGAGAAAATTCAGTATCACTTCTATCTAGATATAGGTTTGCTCTCTTTTTATATTTCAGAGACATTCAATTGCTATCTCGCTTTCACCCAGAGCAAGAGATAAAAATTATAGTAAACAAGGCAACCATGCAATTATCAAATGTATCCCTATGAGGGTTTTCTCTGTGTGTTATTTTGCACAAAATACTCATGGCTGAACTCTCAAATTAGGAATCAAACTGGCTGGCTGGCAAAGCCGATTAGATTAGGCCGAAAAGCGGTTAGTCATGGTCGCTAATGAACTGCTCGCCGACCGGCGTAATTGTAATTGGCCAGGGCAAACAAAGCAGACGGTAGCCGATAAGTAGGCAACACTTAATCGAGACCAAAATATGGCATTGGCCATGCCCATCAGAATACCGGAAAGACCACAGAATGACTTCTCCCATGGTTTTTCTTCACAACCCAGTGGTTTCTGCGGGATTCCTCGGAACATAAATGAGAATTTTCACAGCATTTGCATATGAATGATTCACACGGCCATGCATAACAAAAGGCCATGGGCAGGGCGGACAGATAAATAAAGTATAAAATGGGCGGGGGATACTCGGTGTCCCGTGGTGCCAAGGAAACGGAAAACTGGAAAACTGGAGCTTCTGTTTTAGGTGACACCCCACCTGGACCACCGTTCGCCATCACACGTCCTCATCAAATATGAAAAGGCAACGAAAATTAACCCAGAAACACAAAAAAAAAAAAAACAGAACCCGAACCCGGAACCCGGAACCCGGAACCCAAACAAGAGCTGAAGGAAATAACGAAGCAAGCCAAACCAAACCAAACCGAACCGAAATGAAATAAAATTTTCCGCATAGGTCTGCATAAACTTCATTCACCTCGAAAGAGCCGAGGCAGGCAGAAAAAGCAATGGCTTATAATAGAGCTGGCCGGACACAGGGGGACTAGGGATACCTGACCTCCGACTTTCCCGCTCGGCAGCTGCTTTGTTGTAACTTATTTCTGATTTTTTTTTTTTGTTCAAAAAGAAAACCCCTCAAACAAACTTTTCATAACACGCACGCACTTTCAAAAAATAAAAAAAAATACGACACCAAATGGGGGGGGAGAACCAGAATCCAAACCTTGAATTTGGTCGATTTCTTCAAGCACGCGACAATGTCTTTTGGGCACCAGAAAACTGTTGTTATTGTTTTGGGAATTTGGAAAATTTTGATTTTTGGTTTATTTTTTATTTTTCAAATTGGTTTAGATGTCCGATTGGCTGGCTAAAGTGCCTTAGATTTCAGTTTTTTTGGGCTAAAGATCTGATTCAGATTCTGATTCTGGTTGTGATTCAAAGTCTGACTCTGATACTGATACTGCTCCACACTTCCTCGACACTTCCGGTGCTCGGCTCACGGCAATCGTAACCGACTATGGCTGAACAGGAACTGAGTCGTCTTGTCAGAGGACGCGCTATTTTAAATCGGCCAGCGCACTGTTGCTTCCCTGTTAACTGGGTCAACAGCGGTTTTGGCCAGCTGTTGCTAACAGCCGGACCTGTTACTGCCACTCCGAAAGCTTTCTCCGAAAAGCTCTGGCTGGAAAATGGGTGGGAGGGGGTTCTCCTTTGGAGTTTTCTCCAACAATTTCGGATAAATCAAGCTTCACTTACCAATTAGGCCTTGCTTAAAAACTAATTAACTAGGGAAATCATTTGAGAAATTCTCACAATTAAATATATTTTAAAAATTAAATGTGTGGCATTTTCAAGAAAATGAAAGTTTTCAAGAAAAAAGTTAGTAAACTAAGTCAATTAAATTAAACCATGACTTATAAGCTTCAGCACAGAAAATTGAATCTAAATGTTTTTTTAAATATTCCATATATTTTTTTTAATTTTCAAAATTACACTTATAAATTTCTTCTTGAAAGGCATTTTCAAGAAAGATCCCTTCTTGAAAAAGTACACTTTTAATCACCCTTTTCTCATTAGAATCCCTGACTTGTATTCCGACTTGGTGACTGTTTATTATTAAGAAAAAGGGCAAGTGTATAAGTTAAGAAATTGTGAATTCATGGTTGGCTGCCGTTAAAGCAAAATAAAAAGTAATTTCACTTGAAAAAGAAAATTACGAAACAAATATGTCAATGGTATTTTCACAAAAGAACAAGCTTGACTCTTTAAAGTAAGACAGTTTCAATGCTTCAAGACCTATTTACATTTTGTTAAATAAGCTAAAAGAGGGAATTGTTCATATAAATTACAAATTAACCATTGCGAAAAACATAAAATATAAGTTTTTTATAAAAGTAAAATATATATAAACGTTTTTTACCAAATAGAAACAACCTTAATAAAAGAAGGCCAATATAAAAACTTTTCCCTGATTTTACAATACGTTTTTTTTAGTGCTTAATAATGGAATATAAACAGCAGCAGGAGTCTGGATTATTAGCTCGCCTGTGGAGGCGCTAAAATGCAGCTAAACTCGAAAGTCCAACGCTGCGTATGCTTGATAATTCAGCCCTTGGTACGCCTTCTTTTATTTTCCGACAGCAAAATAAATACTTTTTTGGCCACTTGCAGTCGGGCAATAAATCATCATCAATGACAATGGGCCGCTACATCAGCTGCCTCTCAGTTCCGCCCAAAAAACGTTAAAAGTGAAAACATAAAACATATAAACTTTGATGGTTCTAGCACTCTTTCTGTTTCTTTCTTTTTTTCAAACGTTTGTGGCTTTTGGCGGGCTTAGAGAACGGCAGCTTTAGGTTCCCACCAAATACGAAAGGGAGTTTACCATCCGAGGTCATGTCCGGTTTGATGTCCTGACATTATGGCCGCAATCGTTAAGCTCCTATGTTACTTTGTGACCATTTTACGAAGCCAAAGAGACAGGACTAGCAGAAAACCAGGAAACCAGGACTGCTCACATGAACTTTTTCAGGGTTAGCATCCGCGGAAATTATGATTGCACGTACCTCTCATCACCCTAAAATTACGATAAAAAAGGCTTCTGCTCTAGGTGCCTTTTACACAGTTTAAAAGTAAATTGCCCACAAAATAGGGCACATGTTTTTTTTAAATCAGGAAGTGTTTCCCTTGTATTTAAGTAAGTAGGGATTTGATAAGGATATTAATAAATTATTGAAATTTAAAGATGTTATAGATATTTTATCATA
Source organism: Drosophila suzukii (assembly GCF_043229965.1). Classification (NCBI taxonomy): domain Eukaryota; kingdom Metazoa; phylum Arthropoda; class Insecta; order Diptera; family Drosophilidae; genus Drosophila; species Drosophila suzukii. The sequence goes on along the minus strand of NC_092084.1, from coordinate 14,418,258 downwards.
TATTGAAAGTATTTGAATGATTGTTTTGATATATATCTATAGTTTGATGGATCAATAATAGCATGATATTAATTAATGTTGGTAACTGACGTTTTTACCATTCTACAAGGGTCTTTAAGGAAGCCAAGGGATTTCACTAGGTAAAATTTAATTCTTTCCACAATATGGCGCTCCATTCAATGCAAAAAAAAGCGCTGCAAACAGACAATAGGATGGTAAAAACTAAAACCAGAGGAAGACCTTTTGTTTTTGCCACCTTTTGATAAGAGGTGAGGGAAATATACTGGTTCACTGCTAATTAATTCTACGGAATTGCAAAACTGCTGCTGGAAAAATAGAAATAAAACCCCTTTGTTTGCACACACGAGCCCACAAGTTGTCAAAACAGTTTACTGTCCTTAGTCGTGCACTTTGTTTATGCCAGCTTACTACACACTTTATTTATGCTCAATCATGGGGTTCGCATAGCACATATTTCAAATAATATTTTATTTGCTTTTTGGGGGGCGTTGGAGTTCGGTAGATGGTTGGCTTTGGTGAGTACAAAAAGTTTAGAATATCCCGTCGCTATGCGATGCAATAAATCATGACCAGGTCCAGGGACATTTCAATTCCGTTTATTTTGTTTCTGTGCCGGTTCTCCCTTTTATTTTTGTTACAAAATCAGACTTTCGGCAGGGGGGCAAAGAAATTTGACGAGAGGGAGATAAATAAATTCAATTTTGGCAATGTAAATCAAGAACTGCTTTTGGGGTCAGGGGCGGGGTTATTGGAAATCGGAATGGGAAGAATGGGGATGATGACCTTAGGTAGGACGAATGAAATTAAAAGCACAAAGCCGCAGAGAAATTCAATCAGAAGCAAGAATGAAATCCATGTTCGGGTTACCGACTCCATAGTTTAGGTGATGTAATATTATGTTTCATTTGAATATTTTGAAGCATATTTAAAACCAAACTTAAATTAGACAGCTACAGTTCATATAGGCGATTTAACATACGTTTTTTTTTTTAAAATAGGGGTGTATGGGTACTTAGCATTTTTCAATTAGACGTCGAAGGTGAATTAAGAACTTTTATTTTAATTGGATAACATGTGTATACAATTTATACACAAAACAAATATTTTTCACATTAATTAAAATATTTTTTTTGCCTGACAATCTTAATGTTTTGTATCTAATATTATGTTTTTTTTTGTATTTTGTTTGTATCTAAAAATTTAATATTTATTTTAACTGTTGCATTTCTTATCATTGTAAACAAGTTAAAACCAATACTTGTATTTGAAAGCCTGAATTATAAACCCAAACAAGTTAAAGGCAACCAAATGCAGAGTGCCCTTGCATTAGCCCATAATTTTTTGTGGGCCCCATGGCGTATACGTAATTATGTGCTTATGGATTGGCATTCGCAATTTGAAAACTTTAAAACAGTTGCAGCCGGCGTAAATAGTGGTAGATGGTCGGTGGTGGAGGCTGCTGGGCAGTTCCCAAGTATCCAAGTATCCAGGCATCCAAGTATCCAATCACGCAGCTCACTGTTGCGTGTACTTAAGACTTTTGCATCCAGCAGGAGTTTACCTTGCTCCTCGGCAGTCGCCTGTCATCAATCACGGTTCAAACAGGAAATCGTTACAGCCCGGTGGAAAATGGATGGTATTGGTGGGTGGTGGGCGTTGGGCGTTGGTTGGTGGGTGGTATTTTGAAGGGCAAGCAAGAACGGCGGAAAACGCGAAAAGATTCGAATAGTTTGCAGCAATATCACTTGCAATCCGCTCTATTTTCCCTGAAACCCCCACCCCCATCCTCCTTTACCTGTTCTTTTATTAAGGACCAAGAAAAATGCTCTAGTAAAAAAAAATGCCCGTCATGAAGGCTGGGTGGCAGTGGGTGGGTAGTACAACCTCTCTGCATTTTTAGCTGCCTATTTTGCCTGGCTGGTTATATAAATAAAACAGATTAATCCAGCAAGAAGCTAAGGTACGAATTTTACAATTGGAAAGTGTGTCAGTATACTTGCTACTAAATTGAAAGTGAATTTGTCTATTGTTATACAACTAACCACATACTTTAATTATTATTATAAACAAATAATAAATATAAGCATTGAAACATCATCAAATAATACCCTACAAACAAAGAGTACAATAAATGTCTTTTGATTTTTCAGCATTATTAAAATCTGCAATTGAACTTTTTATATAAATTTGAATATCAATATTTATAGGTAACAAAATACACCTGATAATGTCAATTTTATATTTTTTATATCTTTATACTTAAAAAGTATTTGTGATGAGAAACTTGATATCCGCCAAACAAAAAAAAAACTCTAGTTTACTTGTCTGTTTCAATGTTGTTTTTTAATATAAACCACATTTTTACTCCGTTTATTCCAAACTGCTTTGTCACCAGGCACACCTGCATATAATATTCCCTCGATGGGCACATTTTGATGTCCTTTTTAAGCATTAAAGGAGCGCAGCATCATGATGTACGACACAGCGGAGCGGACAATCTGCAATGTGAAAAAACAGGTTTTACACAGACAAAATTTGTGTTTGATGAGGATGTAACATTAAAATCTAACTTAACAATTGCCATAAAATACCTTTTAATTTTGCACATCTTTTTTTGTAATATCATTATTCGGACTATTTGAGTATTACCTATTATTGGATTTCTTAATCAAAAATCACCAGGGCTTTGAAATCGCTAGAATCCTAAAAGTATGCAGCGAATAAAGGATAGTCGTCTATCCGAATGGATTCATTTTACCACTAAGCTTAAAAAATATTGTTGCATACTTTTTGATACCAGAGGTATTTTAACCCCTTAGTTTTGCAACTCTTTTTTTTTGTAATATCATTATTCGGACTATTTGAGTATTACCTATTATTGGATTTCTTAATCAAAAATCACCAGGGCTTTGAAATCACTAGAATCCTAAAAGTATGCAGCGAATAAAGGAAAGTCGTCTATCCAAATGAATTCACTTTACCACTAAGCTTAAAAAATATTGTTGCATACTTTTTGACACAATTTGTTTGTATTTTTCATTAAAATGTACACGGTAGATGAAAATTTCGATGAGTTCACTTTGGAGGCACGTGTTCGAGTAGGGATACTCACCGCCGAGAAGGTGGCCATGCTGGCCTCGAAGAAGTAGCCCTTCATCTGACAAGGTCGCTGGGCGCGCATGGCGGCAATGAGCAGGGCCCGTTTGGTGGGCGGCGAGAAGTCGGTCCAGTTGCTCTCGTACAGCCCGTTGCCGAAGTCCAGGCTGGCACTCTTGATGTTTTCCCCGCACTTCGAGTAGATGAACAGGGCGATGAGCAGCGAGCCCACGAAGGCTATGAAGTAGAGGCTCTGTGGATTCGGGAACAGGTCCGCCACCTGGAAACCAATGAAGCAGATCTGCAGGGCCGACAGGAAGAACTGCAGAAAGATGAGCGGACGGTACTTGTCGGCGATGTGGTCGGCGATCTGGAGACCCTTCTGGTGCAGCAGGAGCACCTGGACCAGGCCCTCCACCTCCTCCTTGCCGCCCACCGCCGGCAGGTGGATCATCCGGTGCTTGGCGATCTTGAAGATGGCGCACACGTTGTAGGTGAAGAAGAAGAGCAGCGAGTCCACGCAGAGCGCCATGGTCACCTAATTGAGCAAAAGGATATACATTTTTAGAACTTTTTGATCAATTTATATACTAAAATCCCATATATCACTTGCATTTAACACCTTTTTATTGTATATTCCTACATTTCTATATACACTGATACAAAAATGGAAAGGGCAAAATAAGTATCTGCATATTGAATTCCACATTTTGTATTGTTTACATTTAAATTAAATACAAAAATAAAATAACTTTTAAAATTCATATTAAATTGCATGATTTAAGTTTAAAATATTTGTATCTAATTAAAAAATGTTCTATAAGATTTTAGATTTATTTGCTTTAACCATTTGATACACTTCTTATGTCAGTTAGAAAATGAATTCTATATTGAAACCAGAATTTAAAATTATTAGGATGAATATAAGTGTTCAGTTTAATATTTTCATCAAATCTTTTAGTGACCTATATTAAATTTAATATTTCCACATTTTAAAGCAATAAAAACAGCTATTAATGAAAATCAAATTAAAAATATTTAAATATAATATGAAATTAAGGGACTTACTACATTTCCGCTTAGATAAACCACTTACAGCACTGTAGCTGGCCATTACGTTCCACAGATAGGTGGGCACATACCACACGACCACCTGGAGATCGTATGGGTACACCCCGTTGTGGGGCAGCTCCAGGTGAATCTCGTCGCCGCGAATCAGGGACACCACTAGGCCCACGAAGGGCTTGATGGCCGCAAAAATACCCGCCAGTCCAAAACAACGGGTGTACGTCAGGCTGAGCATCTGGTCACTCTCGTTCTCCACGTCCACGATTTCCCGAGCATCTGGCCAAACACGGATTTCTGTGGGTTTGAAAAAATATTATAAAAGTCGTATTCTATTCGAAATATAATAAACTAATTCATTTGTTTGCCAAACTTCATTATCACTTTTTCTGGAACCCACCATTTTAACACATTTTTTTTTTTGTATACTGAAAAAAAAAATATATAATGTGATATTATTAAATACCATTTTTACCATAGAATATTGTTAATATTATATTGAGAAATGGTATATCTTGGATTTCCTCTATATAAAAATGCTCTCAAATCGAATAAAGATAAAAAGAAAGCAAACATCGAAAAATAGGTTGAATCTATACTGAATTTCCTCTAGATGATCATCAATTAATTATCAATTTAATTCTCTGTGTAGAAGGTGAACCATCTAAAATGTAGATTCTATACACTCACCCTTGTCGAGAATGCCCCTGATGTGGTAGATCAGTCCGACGAACTGCTTGCGGTGGTAGCAGAAGAGCAGGAACTTGACCAGGGTGAGCATGCTGGCGAAGGTGGAGCCGAGGGTGTCGGAGAGCAGGCTCACCTGGGTGATGTACTCGTGGGCGGCGAGGAACATGGGCAGCATGAAGAGGAAGAGCGGCCCCATGGTCACAAAGGTGAGCCACGTGCGGTCGTTGACGGTTGTGGGACTCCAGAGGTCGATGCCCATGCAGCGGTAAACGAGGATTTGGACCCGCAAGGATTGGTCCTGGCGCTGGTCCTCCTGACCCTGATTCTGTTTCTTTTCCGGGACCTTGTCGCTCATTTTGAACAGCCGGGTTTTAAAGTCAGTTTCTGTCTCCTGATGGGCTTTTATAGTCCCCAGGCAGGGGGCGTGGCAGTGAATGTCATGTCAAAAATACAGTAGAACTTCTATATCTTATATCCAGGCCAAAAAGCCTTATAATTTTATTGGGACTATACACAGTGAAAACTAGTTTCTATTTCAATTTCAAATCTTCGTATATATATAGAATCAACATTAATAAATGACAATCTATTTTAAAATCCATATAATTTAATTGAGAGTATGTCCTATGAAATACCATCGCATCAAAAAATATTCCTAAAACAGAATACAAATCTCACAGTCCTGATAATTATTAACTAAAATAAAATTTTACCAATTTTTAGTTTACCTCTACCAAGTTTTATGAATGATTGTATTTTTTTCTCTAGTCGTGGGAGGTTGAGGATTCGGCACTGCTTTCATTTAAAATGCTTCCTTTGTGCGCGAATTTGTGGGTTAAATGGGTGTGGACTTGGGTGGACTTCAAGTGCATTTATGCCTCTAATTACAGGATATTTTTTTGCCTCTCGCTGCATTCTATTTAATGCCGGCCCTTTCTCTTGCTCGTCCTGACAATGAAATATCAGCCTTTAGTTCCCAGAAGGTGCAGTTTAATTTTAATGAGTCTGTGGGGCGTTTATATTTAGCTTAATTAGATGCGATTTGCCAAAGCTGCTATTGACATTTGATAAGGACCCTATAATTTGACATTTGACTCACTCGCGTTGACACAAATGCAAAGGTAAATGGTCGGTCAAGATTAAATTTCACTTGGCCCATTTTTAATAAGTAATTTATCGCAATTTATTTTTAGAGCAAAGAAATAAAAAACAACCTCAAGAAAGCAGGAATTATCTAAAGAAAGTTGTAGTGTATGCACCATTTTATTTTATTAAAATTAGTTTCAAATAATATCACTATTATGGATTGGTAAAACCTACTTATATCAAAATCCAATATCTTTCATTTTTAATGACACTAATAACAAATTTATGAAGTATTATATATATACCGAAAGAAACCGCTTCTTTATGTTTCTTTATAATTAATAACATATAATTTTTTATAATTAACTGTCATAAATTAATTTAATAAGTATTAACTTTGCCTTTTAAATTTTGCCGCCTAACTATTAGCAAGCAAATAAATCAGTGTTGCCTAACGCACCCAGCAAATCAAATTGTTCAGGGGAGTGTCTCCGCTAGGCTAGCGAAGACACCTTAGTGTGACCTTTTATGGTTTGGTATATTTGAATACATAAAACTGGTATGTTATATCGATAACATATCGGTCAGACTGATGACAGTTGTATAACCTCCGCCGAAAATATTTTTTCTGGCGACTGCAGCAGCTCGAATTCCGTGCAAATAAACCTTGAAGTGAGTAGAACAGGACCACAGAGCACTGCCCTCCAGATTGCACTTACAACACACTACATTTAATTCGCAGAAATGGCTGCCGAAGGCGAGAAACTGACCGGTCTGTCGAAGATCTTCAATGGCTCAACCATGAGCGGCCGTGCTAACGTGAGTAGTGTGGTTTTCCGGCTCTACCCATCGTAATCCTAATCCGGATGTTATGCCATCTCGTGGCTCATTTTTCTATCCTCCAGGTGGCCAAGGCCACGTACGCCGTCATGGGCCTGCTGATCGCCTACCAGGTGCTGAAGCCCAAGAAGAAGTAGGGCGCTCCACCTCTCATCCGCCGCATCCGAAGTTTTGGTTCCGTGGATCCCGGGTATCCACCGCTGGATTCCGGATCAGTTTATTTTATGTGTAGTGCAAGACCATGAAGGAATAAATAAGCTGAGAATGTAACACACTGAATTCCGAAGTGCATTATGTAACGATCCTGGGACTGCCATTTGATTTCATGGCATGTATATGGCGGATCTCTTTGAAATAAGCTCGCCAAATCGTGCCTCCTTATCCATACTGATCTTGAGGCCCCAAGGCCCATATAACAACATTTAGCTTCACCAGGTTGTGGAGAAAAGTCCATATAGACTAGGGGCACACCTGTTCTTACTTCCTTGTTGTGCATCTTCAAGAGAAGACCTATTATCCAGCTCCTTAAAGCCACTGAAAGATTGGATTTTGTATAATACAAAACTCTATATAACCTTCATATTCAGAACATTATGATGGTCCTATCTAGAACCTGTTTCGAGTTAGTAGGATATTTAAGAACACAAAAACTAGCAAACATTTTTAAAAATAGTTTCTGAAATTTAAGTGTCTCAGTTACCACAAGATGGTCAAAAATCAAAATGCTGACTAAAATATAAAATCTTTAAATTAGATTGCATCCAGAAAAATATTTTTGACTAGAACTTATACCGCTCTTGATGATATTTTCTGTTCTGTTATTTATAAAAGCTTTATTGTTTATTAACATTATTTCATTTGTTAATATGACTTCTTTAAATTTTGAAACGGGTTGAAAATGATTTGATTGTATTATCCATTATAAACAATGCATCTGCATTTTTCTAGTCCTATTGAGCTCAATCCAGGATCCAGAATATATTTAGCAAGACCTACGAAGTGAAAATTAAAAATATAGGCTGTACAAGTTTTATGTTAGGAAAATAGCAGCGCCAGCATAGAATCATCTCTTTTAATCCCATATGAAGTTGAATAGTATTTGCAGATTATTTTTCCAAACAAAATTGCGACCTGCAAGCTAGAAAATAATTATGTACTTTTCCCAAACAGCACCGGCAGTATAGAACCGTGCCTTTCTATCCCACATAAATACAATAAGTCGCCGAATGGAATAAGCAGTAGTTTTAAATAGTCTAGGAACACATCTACCAAACTTCATGTTTGATTTCCTTTTTGGTTTTGGTTTTCTGTTTTTAATATTTTATTTAAAGTTTTTATTTCATTTCAAACTTGCTTTAAATTTCCTCTTTTTCGTGGGTAGGGACTTTTTGAGGGGGGCGGGGCGGGGCGGAGCATTCGCTGCCCCAGTTTATCGAAATTTCAGTATTACTAAAAATTAATTTGAATGAATTGAATGTAAAAATGGTTTACATATACTTGTATGCATATATGCCATGTACGCTTCTCTTCTCCACCACTCTACTCTTCCTCTTCGTTCCGTTTCCTGCCTAACCGTCATCGTCATCGCTATCGTTATCATTCTTATGTTGTTACTATCCTCGTTTGGTGGAGACGGAAAACCAGATGATGCATTTAAAATATAGGTATAAATTAATGTTTATATCATTTATCAATATGCTATATAATATACCTTTTACATGTATTGTGTGATAGCAAGCTTGATTTGTTACTTTTACTCATCATTTCATTAATTTGTGTTTGCTTTCGATTTCTTTTTGTTTTGTTTTGTTTTCTTTTCTTTTTTTCTTTTATAACTAAACATTGCCTGGCATAGCAAACCGCCCAAATATTTTGGGCTTTTTCGTATGTGGGCGTGGCTTGGGCGTATGTGAGAGAGAGTGTGTGTGGGTGTGGACTAATTAATATCGCTATATGGTTTCGTTTTTTATATTTTCGGTTCAGAAGCCTAGCGAAAAGTGCCTTGCTTTTGCTCTTCTTTTTGTTTCTTGCATTTCTTATTTTGCATTGTTTAATTATTAATTCTACTACATTTAGTTGCATAGTCCTGCGGAGTAGGGCAGGGATTTCGTCGCTCCGGTTGGCTTTATGGGGTTAAGAGATCCCTGCCCTACTCCACCGGATTTCGATCCGAGTATATTCGTATTAATTACTGTTACTGGGATATATGTGTGGGTTTTGCGTTTTCCTTAAAAATGTTTGCTGGAGTGTTTTCGTTTTTCGCTTGGATTTTGCCTATATATATATATATATTTATGTGTGTGGTGTCGTGTGTTTTTGTCTTGTATATGCCATACATATCATATCCATGTTAAGTTACAGTTACATAATGAATTACACATTTATATAAATCGGTTAAATTTCATTTTGCCTCCACACCTCACCTGCCCACCGTTTGCATTCTACCATTGAGCATAAACGTCCTTTTACGTGTGTTTTTTCTTTTCAAATTGTAGCAGGACTGGCGGGTTAATGATAATCGATTAACTAATTATCGCCGGAAGCGGCCGAGGTGGCAGCACTGGCTGCGAGGGTTTCGGCGGCGTTGCCACCCGTGTGCGATTGCGCTGAACACTATTTTCAAATTTTAGCTTGGGTCCATTTTCGTTTTGCCCTCTGTTTTAGTTTTAGTTTTAGTTAGGATCAGGGTTTAGTTTACTATATTATATATAACAATATAGAGCCCACCGAGTACAATTTTGTGACGCAAGTGTCTATATGTCTTAGTTGTTCTTTAAAAGACGACAATATTTCTAAATGTATTTGTTTTACGTTTGAACTTAACTTTGCGCTTAAACAAACTGTTATTTTTTTTCTCCCTGGTTTGTTAGCTCTCTCTCTCTCTCTTTCTCTGTCCGTCTATGTCTGTCTGTCTCTCTCTCTCTCTCTGTCTGTCTCTCTCTTATTCGCTGTCTACACAGAAAGATTCATATCGATAGATATAGATAGATAGATAGATGGTATATATAATGTATATTGTAGCATAATCATAAATTAGAATTATTAGTTGATTTTTTGTTGGTTGCAAAAAAATTAAACAATATGTATATATATAAAGAAATTAAAGCAGACGCAGTGCCAAAGGTTCATTTTGTTTTTGTTGTTTTGTTTTTGCTTTGTTTAAAGGAGAAAGACTCTACTACAAAAAATCATAAGTATATAAAAGTAATATATTATTATGTAAATTTGTTTGACAAAAAATACACTCTGCTATTTTGTATGTATGTATGTATATGTAAATGTATGCATGTGTGTGGGTGTGTGGTGTTGTGTTTTTTTAAATATTTCTTCTTGCAATTAGGTATTCCTTACTCGTTTCCTGTTGAACCTTTCGTCTTCTCACTTTCGATTTGCGATTTGCGATTCACGATTACTTTCTTCGCTACGGTTGCTTTCGCCGATTTTTGCTGAGTTGCCATTTTTGCGGTTGTGACGGGGAATCCCCCCAATTAGCTCACTTGCCTACTCACATCACATCACATTGACCCCTTTCTCGAAGGTTGGATGTCTGTCTGTGTTTCGCCTGGTTTTGCTTGTTTTAATATTCCACTTTTCTAGTCATACTCCTCCTGACTTCCTCTGTTTACGTTTTCGGTTCTCGGTTTGGATAGCACACTTTCCTCCAGCTCTGGGCCAATCTGCGCTTGATCTTCCTCCTCATCATCCTCTTCCTTCTCCGCTATCCATCTCCGGTTCTGTGTTTCTGTTTCGGGGGTTTCCTGGTGGGTGCTGTTTGCTGGCCGGGGTCGACTGGGCGGTGGTGGCTGGTGGTGACCACCTGGCGCTCAGTTCGCATGCCATTCACCCCGATTGCCGGCACCGCCAGCTCCCGAGGCGTTATTCGCATAGTAGGGCTTCCCGGGTCCAGAGCCCGCCGCTCCGCCCGCTCCTCCTGCGCCGCCTGCTCCACCTGGTCCACCATTGCCACCGTTATTGCCGCCGGGTGGGCCCACAGGTGTGTTGCTGCCACCGCCGCCGGCACTTCCGGCCACGCCGCCGCCACCGGTCACTTGTCGCATATTTTGGGCCCGCTGAGCCGCCGCCGCCACTGCCGCTGCCTGTTCCCGTTGCTGCTGCTGCTGCTGTTGCTGCTGCTGCTGTTGTTGCTGCTGCTGCTGTTGCTGTTGTTGTTGCTGCTGCTGCTGTTGCTGCGGATGCTGCGGGTAATTGTTGGGCCGCTGAATGGGCGTGGGATAGCGTCCCTGACCGCCGCCGCCGCTCTGGCCCACGCTGCCGACGCCATTGCCACCGCCATTGCCGCCCACTTGGGAGCCACCGCCTCCTCCGCCGTTGCCGCTACCGCTGCCCACGGCTCCGCTGCCTCGGCCGCCCAGGGCGTTCATGTTCGGCCCGTTGCCACCGCCGCCGCCGCCCTGTCGCTGTTGCTGCTGTTGTTGCTGCTGAGATTGCTGCTGCTGCTGCTGCAGCACCTGGTTCTGCAGATCCCACTGGAAGGAGAGAAGAGGGAAAGGATGGATAAAGCCAGTTTGCCGGGGAGCTCAGAGTAGCACACTTACCGCGCCGTAGTTCTTGTGGTGCGGCGGACTGGGCTGCGACTGCACCTGCTTGGCCAGACCGAGGCTCATGTCGGCGCTCAGTGGACTCTTCAGCTGACGACCCATCTGCGGAAAGAAGCGGAAATACGATTAGTGAATGAAGCTACAAACAACCATTAATGTAAACGCCTATTATATCTTTTGAGGTCACAATCTATAAACTATACTTCACTTGTAAGTGTGCTACAATTTTTAAGCAGTAGTTTCAATCATCTTCGATCCTTAGTTAAATTTGGTCAAGAAATCAGTAATTGATAACTATATTATTAATCACAAGTTCATATTTTGACTATCTCAATTTCATATTAGAGTTTTTCTTACTGACACTTCTTGTTTCAATACAAGATGGACTCCAAACATTTGTTGGAAGGCATTTTAGGGATTCAAACAAATTACAAACCAGAAATCTAATACGGCTTTACGAAATCTTTGCAAAGACTTACAAACTATAATCTACCCAAAATACTGTCGTTATTACACTTTTATAATATTTCGAAATCTTTTTTCAGAAAACTGATATTTTGGACCTATAAAGTTTCGAACGACATTCTAAAACATCTTAATTTGGGTTACTGACGGTGTTAAAACTTTAGTCATCTAATAAGTTGGAGCCGAAAGCAAGTCCTGAGCAATTCACATTTAGCCAACCTTCTTTCCTCTAGTTACTTTTTATATAGCGAAGAATGGAAGCTTTGAATCAATATCGACCACCGACTGCACAAACCACATTAATTTAAGACCCTTGTGTTATTTAAAGTATGAAAACAACTTGATACTAATGTACCAATCGTTTATTGAGTATTTATTCTTCACATGGTTCAAGCACAATTATCTCGCTCAAAATCAATCAAAATTTACTACTTTTGAACCATATTGAAAAATTCGAACGTACATGGGGGTGAAAAGCCTATTACAAATGTATTTGTGGCAAAAAATATTACATATCTGTGGCAAAAAACATTGGGAATAACACAAAGATAAATACATCGTATATGACATTTCTTCTGCATTTCTCTGGCTCCAAATCTTGCTTAATTCTTGATTCCAACTTCCGTTAATCACGTTGGCATTGTTTCGCTTCAAAAAACAAATAGTTAAACGATAATATTGTAATGGCTTTCTTCACTGCGAACAAGTGTTTTCAAAAAATCGGGAATATATCAACGATAAATCCAACATATATAATATCTCTCTGGCTCCAAATCTTGCTCAAACTCGCTTCCACACACCTTCCATTAAACACTTAGGTGTATGGTCTTTATGGTCTTGAATTGTTTGTCTTGTTTATAAAGAACTAGGAAAACGACAATATGGTTAATGGTATGGGATAGTGGGTATTGGGTCGTCTCCTCTTCCTCCGCTTACCGAGTCTTGCATGTGTGCCTGGCCCTGGCTTCCCTTGAGATAAGCCGCTCCGGGCGTTGGTCCGCCGCGGTACTGATTGATGCTGGCCGCCGTCAGGAGCTGTGAGTTCATGAACTGCGTGTTAAAGGTGCCCATCGTGTGCTGCGACTGCGGCGGTCCATTGGAGCCGGGCGGTCCGCCCTGATGGCCGCCATACATGCCCGCGGCAGTGGCCAATCCATAGCTCTGCGCTCCGCCATTGCCCTGCGGCGGTGGTCCGCCGTAGAACTGCGGTCCGCTGGGTCCGCCTGGCGCCGAATTCGAGTAGTAGCTGTTTGACTGCAGCTGATGAGCGCCCGGCGGCGGACCACCCTGTCCTGGATGCTGCGGCGGCGGGCCCGCATAAAGATTCATGTACTGCTGGGTGGTGGCATACGGGCCGGGTCCTGGTCCCGGACCGCCACCGCTGCCCGCCGATTTGGAACCGATGGCTCCGATCGGCTGCTGGCTGGGCGGCGGCTTGGCCGCCCCTGATGACATCATGGAGTTGCTGCTGGACGAGATTATGGCCACGGCGCCGTGATTGCTCGGATTGCTCAGCTGCTGGGAGCTGGGCTGGCCAAAGGGACCCGGTCCCGGACCCGGACCACCGCCCAGACGGAACTGCGAGGAGAGGTTCGAGTACATGTCCGGAGTGGGCGCTGTGGGCGGTAGGCTGCCGCCGTGCGGTGTCTGCATCGCATAAGCGTTTACGTTGACATTGAAGGGACCGCCGCCCGCGGCTGCTGCCGCCGCCGCCGCTGCTGCTGCCGCATAATGGTTCGGGAAGCTGTGGGCGGCCGCCGCCGCCGAGTAGGCGGGCGAACGGCTCGAATGATCGAGCGAATGGAATGGAGCGTACAGATTGCCGCCCTGTGACGGTGGCGGCGGCGGCATCTGCGACGAGTTGAACACCACGGCCGGCGGGCTGGGGATCGTGGGAATGCCACCAACGCCAAACTGTGGTGACGCCTGGTAGAATGACGGCTGCTGCTGTTGCTGGTGGGCCTGCTGCTGCTGTTGCTGGTGTGCTTGCTGCTGCTGTTGCGAGTGTTGCTGCTGCTGCTGCTGGCTGGGCGGCGGAGACATGCCTAGGTGCTGCTGCTGCTGCAACTGCTTGGTCTTCTGGTGCGCCTGCTGTTGCTGCTGGGGACTGGGGTAGTCCTCCTGCTGGAACTCCAACGATCCCGCGTCGAACGGCGACCCATGGCCATAGCCATGGCCATGACTACCGGGCACCGGGCCCGGCGAGGAGAGTGCATGGTGTTGATGGTGCGCCTGTGCCTGCTGCTGCTGGTGGTGCTGCGCCTGCGCTGCCGCCACCGCTGCCGCCGCCTGCTGTTGCTGCTGCTGTTGGTGGTGGTGGCTCTGCATGTGCACCGCCGACACCGCATAGTGGGGCATTTGCTGGTGCTGCTGCTGGTGCTGTGAGGCGGCCACTGCGGCCACAAAGGAGGCGGCACTCATGTGGCCACTGCCATCGTCACCCGCTTGCTGCGGTCCTACCACCTGCTGCTGTTGCTGCTGCTGTGCAACCACCTGCACCTGCGACTGCTGTTGCTGTTGCGGCTGCTGTTGCTGCTGCTGCTGCACTTGCGCTGGCGATGGGCCGTCGGACATGGGTGTGGCCGATTCCCAAACCTTCTTCACGCTGGCTATCTTCATGTTGAGATCCGCCGTCGAGTTGTTTTGCTGCTGCTGCTGTTGCTGCTGCTGCTGCTGGGAGTGTTGTTGCTGTTGCTGCTGCTGGCTGGCCGTTTTATCGATCGTATCCACCACCTTTAGGGGTGTGGTGGGATCGTCGCCGAAGCTGAAGCCCAGTTTCATGTCCTGGGAATCCTCGCCGGCTCCCGATGCCGTCGCCTTGCCACCGAAACTCATCTGAGACAGTGCACTGGACAGGCTGTCCACGGTCATGGTGGCGCCGCCACTGGACACCGAAAGCGCTCCGGGCTTGGTCACCACCACGGCAGCGGCCGCTGCCTGCTGCTTGTACGTGGAGTTCTCAAAGATTATCGTGTTCACCGGGGCGCCGGCGTCCAGCAGGAGATTGGTCGATGGACCCGAGCCAACGGCCCCCAGCGAGGCCTTCTCGCCAATGGCAGGCAACTTGCTGCCCGCCACCTTCTCACCGCCGACAACGGCACAGGACTCACCCTTCTTCTTGTCCGCCGAGCCGGGAACTGCGACCGATGATGATGTGGCAGTTACGGATCCCACTACAGAGCCCGCTGGCGAGAGGCCCGGTGGCAGGCGGCCCGCTGCGTCCTTCTGCAACTCATCCTTCGCTAGCAGGGCAGTGTTGTGGGCGGGGGCCAGAGTGGCAGTCTTGTCCTTCTCCTCGCCGCTGAGCGCAGACGAATCCTTGTCATCCTTGCTTGGTTTGTGCAGGCCGGCGCTGAGTGCCAGCTGGTTCTGCTTGGTCTTGTCCAGGTCGGCGTCCGACTCGGAGGTGCGCTGTTGCTTGCCGTATTCTTCATAGCCGAGTCTGCCATAGCTACGACCCGCTCCACCCGATCCTCCAGCAGAGCCGGTGCCCACGGGCTGGCGACGATAACCAGAGGCGGAGCCGCCACCGCCTCCTCCGCTAGAGAGGCCACCGCGTCCTCGTCTCGAGGGTTCGCCACGGGGCGAGAAGCCCGCCTTGTTGGCCGCAGCCTGACCGGAATTGGATGCAGAACCGCCTGCTTCCTTGGGGCTGCGACGTGCTGCTCCTCCAGCTCCGCCTCCGCCGCTGCTGTAGCAGTCCTCGTCCACGTCCTCGGAGTGCTCAGATTGCTCACCGCCGCTGCCGTAGTAGCGTCTGCCACTGCTACGATTGCTGCCCCAGTCGCTTGCGCTTCGCTGACTGCGGTAGCTGCTGCTGATAGCTGATCCGACAGCTGATCCACCACTGCCGCTGGTATAGCTGCGACCACCACCACCTCGTCCACCACTTGCCGCTCCGCTCCTGGGACTCGGCCGCTTATTGCCGGACTTGTCATCGTCCACCTTGCCAGCGGCTGATGCTGCCTTTGACTTGTCCTCCGATTCCAAGGCAGACTTGTCGTCAGCTCTCTCCTCTCCTGTCTTCTCTATCTCCACACTGCGTCGCAGAATCTGTGTGGGCATGGGTTCGGTCACCAGCGTCTTCTGCTGTTGCGGCGAGGCGGGCAGCTGCTTCTGCTGGGTCGAAGACTCCTCACTGAGGCTCGGCTGACGGGCCGGTCGCTGGAGGATCTTTATTTGCACAGCCGAATCGTGGCTGTGGCTCGAGGAGAAGCTCTCCTCGCGGTGGCGATGATGCACCTTCTGCTCGGCATCCGTTTGCTCTGCCCACGACGAGCAAGAGCCGCTTCCACCACCCAGCACATCATCACCAGCCGATGATACGCTGGTCTTGCGATGCGAGTTCTCGGATATGCTGCGCGGCAGGGCTTGCACCTGCCGGTAGTCCTGACCGCGGGTGAACCGCTGCTGCTGCTGTTCCAACTCCTGTTCCTCGCGAGCACTGCTGCTGTCGTGACGGTTGCGTCCGTATCCGCCGCTTCCTCCGACACTGGCACCTCGCTGCGCATAGCCGCCAGAAATGCTTCGACCCTGGCCAGCATTTGTTGGTGCTCCTCCACTTGCGCCAACTCCACCGCTTACGCCACCCTTTTGCAGGTAGCGAGAATTGCTATCGAATGCGCTGCTGGCAGAAGCACTCTTCTCCAAGCGCGGCAGCTGCTGCTGTTGCTGCTGCTGCTGGCGCTGGAAACGGGGTGGTAAATTGGATTGGAAATGGGTGAGGAAGTTCTTTTGACCGTAGTCGCCGCCAGCCGAGGAGGAGGCAGATACTGCTCCTCCACCGCCGCCAGCTCCTCCCGTGGGAGTGACGCCGCTGCCCAGACTGGAGATGCTTCCCCTGGGTCGGCGGTGCAGTCCGGCGCCACCACCTTGGCCTCCACCCTCATCTTCGCTGACATTGCCCAGTGGTGCGGATGGGGGCGCCACATCATTGGTCAGCGATGCGGAGCCCGAGGATGAGAGGACTCCGGCCTCGGCTCCGGCCAGAGCTGCTGCCGCTGCCTTCTTGCTATTCATCTTCATCTCTAGTTCTTGCAACTTTTTGGCCGCCGCCTGCTTCCGTTCCATCTCGCGACGCTCCTCCTCCTCCTTGCGCAGCTTCACTCGCTCATAAACGCTGGCATCCAAGGCAATGCCACCGGCCACAGGAGCTCCCACGTTGCCAGAGCTGCCACGATGACCGTTCTGCTGGCGAATCTCTTGCTGCTGCTGCTGCTGTTGCTGCAACTGTTGCTGCTGCTGCTGATCCTGATTAACTTCCGACGGCTGTTCGCGTTCGGTGCTCTCCTTGCCGCGCTGCCAACTGGTTGTGGAGGCGGACAGCTTGCGTTGATCATTTCCAGCCAATACTGAGGAGGATCCCTGCGACTGCTGCTGGGCGGAGCCGTGCTGCTTGCCCTGCCCCTGATGCTCCTCCGGCGTGGACTCGTCGTCCGAGAATGTTAGTTTCTTCGTGTAGTCAATGTCGTCCTGCTTGGTCCAGCTATCGTCCTTGGCGATGGCATTGAGGCGCTCCAAGTCCTCCTCGCGAATGATGGGACGCTGCATTTGGGCCACCTCCGGCTCCACCACATAGTCCTTATCCTTGCGTCCGCCTCCGACGCCGCCGCCTCCGTTAGCCTGCTGCTGCTGGGATTGTGGTGGAGTGGGTGATCCTCCAATGCCCAGTCCGGATTGCGGGGGTGAGGAGGAGGTCGGTGGACGTTTGGGAATGACAGTGGCCGCCCGGAAGCCGCCACTGCCTACCACCGCTGGCGAGGCGGAACGAGCACCGAGGATGCCGTTCTGGTAGGGTGCGCTGGGCAGGGCACCAGAGTCCAAGGATCCGCCGGCCAAGATGCTGGCCGCCGTCGCTCCGGTAGCGGGCAATGGAGCACCGCTGCGCATGAACGAGGGCATCAGCGAGAGAATGGGCAGGGGCACAGCTCCGCCCGAACCTCCTCCTGCCCCACCATTACCGCCCATCTGGTGGTGGACCGGGCCCTGTAGGTTGAGACCCTGGTCCGCTGCCGCAGCAGCTGCCACCTTGGCCGCCTTCTCCTGCTGCTGCAGCCAGGCGGCCGTGTCGTTCTGCGGACGAAGGCTTAGCTCGCCAAGCTCCGAGGACCCGCCGCCGACGTCGTCGCTGCCATCTCTGTAGTCGCGATGCGAGTGGTGTCCATACTGGCGCCCGTGGCCATGGTGGTAGTCCCGATGGTGCTGTTGCTGCTGGTGGTGGTGCTGTTGATGCTGCTGGTGGTGCTGCTGATGCTGGTGGTGGTTTTGGTGGCCGGCATGGTGCGCCTGATTCTGATAGTGGCTCTTGCCCGCTCCAGCACCGGATCCAACACCCGTTCCCGAACCGCCGCCGGCGCCGCTGCCAACTGTGCCGTCCAGCGTGGGGAACTCGTACTGGAATTGCGGACTCTGGTAATGGGGAACAACTTGCTGCTGCTGGCGGCCAAAGTGCTGACCGCCCGAGCCGCGCTCGTGTCCTGTGGTGATTGCAGACCATGTCTTGGGCGAGTTGACTGAGTGTCCGCCCGATCCGGATCCTTGGCCTCCTCCTCCTCCTACTCCTGACGAGCCGCCGCCGCCCGATCCACCTGCACCTCCGCCGCCGGAGCTGCCAACGGAGTTGTTGATTAATTTAAAGTTCTTGTTGCCGCCGCCTGAGATGCCGGCGTTGTTGTTGCTGCTGCTGTTGTTGCTATTGACGAACTTTCCAGCGTTCAGGCCGAGACCGATGTTGTTGTTGTGGTGGTGCTGGCTGTGAGCTTGCTGCTGGGTATGATGGCCGCCAGCAGATGACGATGCAGCTCCTCCTCCGCCTGATCCCGCTCCGCCTCCTGCTCCTGAACTTCCGCTGTGGGCAGTGGTGTTGTTGTGGCTAGTGTTGGTTCCTGCCGCGCCTGATCCCGCTGACCCGCCTGCGCCCGATCCTCCAGATGTGGCTCCTGCAGATAGTTATTTATCAGTTAGTTATACATCTTATATCGATCTACTTGATAGAGGAACACCCACCTTCGACTGAGACTAGGAGATTGTTGTTGCTGCTGGTGTGGGTCTCGGCCTTCAGGGATGGCAGATTGGCTGGTGGTCGCCGAGCGGACGGCACTTTGCCCAAGATTTGCATTCCATGTTTACGTGGCACTTGATTCTTTTGTGCAGATGGTTCACTCGACTCGCCCTGTGTGAAAAAAATCAAGATAAATTAGCTTAGGATCGTTTTAGATGAATATCTAGAGGCTCTACTTACGCGGCTATTCTTGTACATGCGATTTATATCCAACGCTGTGAATTTGGGCTTGGCATTTCGCTCTCCCCTACTTCCCCCCAGTGTACTCATGCTGCCAATAGATCCTCATTAGCGTTAGCTTCCTTCACGCCGCCGCCGCGCTACTCGTCTTCCCGCTGCGCTGGAGGATGGGCTAGGATGTGGCTGTGGCTCTGGATAAGAACGAGGATAAGGTGCTGGGATCACCGCTTTTGGGCCGAAGCTCCTTGTTTCAGTCTTTCAAGTAGGCTGTAAAAAAGAACAGATAGCGATAAAATTGAGTACAAAGTGGGTTTTGTTTGGTGTTTTGGTAAGCTTGGCTTTGGGAACTCCTTTATTTAGCCACCCCCGGCCGATCTGCACCACTAATGGGACCAGTGGTGTATCTGAAATACAATGTAAAGGGGTCTTGAATTTTATTGGGAATTGAAATAACTTATTGCGACCACGATTATTTTGGAATATTCTCTCTTGTAACTTTTACTTAAGTTATTAATCCCATGAGTTTAAAAAAAATGTGTTCTAAAGTTTGCGTTTCCTCGGAAATACTTCAAAAAACTACAAGTTCTGGAAAACCAAATGATTTGAGGGGAGGTTTTCTAAACTAATCAGTCGAAAATTCTTCTGATATTCGTAGACTCGACTTAAGTTCCCATTTTCTCCAAATTACTGACCAAAATTACAAGTCCTGGAAAACCGAATGATTTCCAAGAATTTTTTTCCAACAGTTTAAAAATTCTTTGTAAATCTCTGGGACACCGCCTGATTTTGCTAAATAGTAAAATTAACCCTTTCAATTTGAGCAACTGTTGAAATAATCAATTGGGATTTTGTTGATATTGCGTTTATTACGATAGTAATAGGGGATAGTTATCCCCAGTGACCCCCCTCGATCCACCCATGGGTGCACCAATGTTTGGTGTGAGCAGGACAGCCAGTGGCACTCGGCACACGCAACTGAGAGGCTGCCTTAGGTGAGTAGCAGTGGGAGCGAGACGGCTAGAGGAGTCTGCCAGCACACACACAAACACCAATAGACCAGCGGCAGAAGCGGCAACGCATTGAAAGAATTTTTGCGGTGGCGTCTTGTAATAATTGTTGGGAGGGGGCGTGGAGGGGAGGACGAACAATGGCTGACAACTGCAGCAGCAGCCACAACAACAAACACAACAGAAATGGGGACAGTAAAATCCTCCCAACAACAATACCCGGTGCAGGGCATTTAAAATGTAAGCAATTTGCCTGATGCAAGTGTGAGGATACTAGACAATCTCTAAACGCTTGGCAACAATTCTTTTTTCTTCTCCTTTTTGTTGTAATAACAACCATTCACAAGAACAACGCACACTAGCACAGGCACTGGTGCACACACACACACATATGTATAGGCACAGAGAGCGAGAGGCTTTGATAGTTATTATTTAATCGACGAATGCAATTTTCTTTTTTGTCTTACAGCCAAGTCCTTTTATTTATGTTTGCATGTGTATGTATGTATGTGCAGTGGCTGGCAGAAGCAAACAAAGAGAAGAGAAAAGTGAAATATACCGTTTAAACACCACACACGCACACAGCGACACACTCGGGGAGTTTCGTTTTTGTTAGGCAGCGATGATAAACTGAATGGAAAACGCTCAAATTGGTTTACTTTGAATGTTTCGCGGTTTGCTGGCACACTCGGCCGCCTGTCTAATGGATATTCGACTGCGGTTGATCGTTTTATTTCGCATAAATTGCTAACTTTTGGTTCTGCTTTCCACCGTCCGACGTAAAGTTTGCCGCTGCTTCTTCTTCGTCGTCGTGTTCTTCCTCTTCCACTTCGCACTTTTCGCATGTATTGCGTGCGTGTGAGTGGTGTGGAGCACGGCGTTGCCACCGGTTCTTAGAAATCTAGCCAGACCGGTGCGGGAATTAATGCAGGGGTGGCAGGCCAGAAAACACCTGGCAATTATTAAACAATTAGAGGGCCCTTCGCTCGCCTGTTGTTTGCTGATTGAACACAATTTGACGCAAACACTCTGCCTATGAGGACGATTAAAAGGAAAACGGAAAACGAAAATCTGCCGCCGACAAATGCAACGCTGTTTGCCGGACAGAGCAGGACGACAGGACGAGCTGCGCTCTGTTCGCTCCCACTCACACACAGCTCGCTTTTTTAACAAAGTCAGCGAAAGTATTTTCCATTTAGAGTAGATTTCTAGGGAAACCCGTCGAGAAATGGGGCTCGGCCCTGTGGAAATAAGCACAATTTGCAATCCCCTGTTGGCCAAAATCTCGATTCCGGCCTGAGATTCGGCCAGCGGCCAGAGCGAGAACGAGCATGAGAGAACATATAACTTACCCTTTCGCACGCAGAGCACACACCGCAAACACAGTTCGTTGCTCCTGGCTTCTTTCTTTCCGTTGCTTATTTCCTTTTTTTGCACTCTTTCTGGCGCTTACTCAGCGCCGCTTGCGAAAACGCGGAACGAAAACAAAAAGAGAGCGCAATGGGATGTAGATGATGTGTTGTTGTTGTTAATGAGCAGTCGCCTTTGTTCGACAGAATCTTCGATTTGGTTGAATTTCGATTGCGATTTTCGATTTGGTTGCGATTTTCGCCTATGTTGCGCTGGCTTTGTCAGCGCTCTCGCTCGCACTCACTGGCACTCGCCTCGCACTCGCAACTCTCACCGCTCTCCCTCTCCGCTCACTCGCGCCGTCTCTCTCGCGCGCTGTCGCTTTTTGCAAGTGTAGATGGAAAATGGTATCGAATGAGATGGAGATGAGGAGGCCCCAAGTGCTCGGTTCCGATTCTGAAACCCGTTTGAATCACTTTTCCCACGGGTTTTTGCTGCAGTTACGCACACACGCACACGCGCCGACTGGGCTGATTGGCAATTGGGTTTTAATTACTTGCGTTGCGTTCTTTTCACGTAATACGTAATTGTCATTAGTTTTAAATCGTATGTATTATTTTTTTTGCCATTTTACGGCCACCGTTGCCAGATGTGAGTGGGTGAGCCGCGGTGCTGCCCAATCGCGCGCAGATGCCTATCGTTATCGATAGGTGTGGCTGTCAAGATAGCAGGTTTTCTCTATTTTATATTAAAATTTATTTAAATGAAGCGGCCGTTATTCTTTAATTAATAGCTTTATAAAAAACGTTACTTGTGGGAATTAATATTAAGAAAAGGGATACCAGGGAGTACCCTTAATGTATTTCGGGGTAACGTTGCCACCCAGCAGAAACACACCACACCTGACTGGGAGTTTTGCCATCCCTAATTTAAATGTTGTTGTTTACAACAGCTCTGTTGCAGCAACGAAAATTTATGTTTAAACATATTGCTTAGTTGTGATTTTGTATTTTTTGCCGTCTTCGATTCGCGCAAGATGATTTGTCGCCTGTGCCTGCGGTGCCTCAGTCCCGGGAGCGCCGTTTTCCTCTTTGAGACGGACGATACGCTGGCGGAGACGCGACTGGTGAAGATGATCGCCAAATTTCTGCAGCTGGAGGTGAGTGCATCCTTGGGGCTTCCCTGTCGACAAATAAAAGCAACTCCCATACCATACAGATCCTGCCCGACGACGGCATCTCGACCAGCGTCTGCACCGAATGCTGCGAGCACCTGGAGGACTTTAACGGCTTCTGGCAGCTGGTGGAGCAGAAGCAGTGCTCGTTGAAGAAGGAGTTCCTCACCGTGGACGTCGATTGCGCGGCCATGAAGTGGACGGGCGGCGTCGACGTGGACGTGAACATCGATGAGCTGCCGCTGGCGACTGGCGACATGGACGAGAAGCCACTGGACCTGCACAACCTGAGCCTGCTGGGCAGCGTGCTGGACGTGAATGTGGACAGTGTGGAGGTCAGGGAGCAGGTCAAGGAACAGATGCCCGGCGAGTCCGAGGAGGAGAACGAGAAGCCCTGCCTGATGGCCAGCGAGGTGCAGCTAGAAGAGGACTCCTCGGATGGTTGTTATTCTTAAGTTTCCCCATGGATTCTCCGTTACTAATTCCATGTTCCCTTGAAGATGAACCCCTTGTCCGGCTGCAAACCAAGATGAAGCCCAAGCCCAAGGCCAAGCGCAAGGCCTCAGCCCGTTCCTCCACTGGCCAGAGCACCATTTCCCTGCACCGGGAGCTGGCCGATCTGCTCGACGATGGCAGCAAGCGGCGACGCAGAAGGGCACCTGACCAGCGGGCACCCACCGATGTGCAGGAGACCGAGCTGCAGGCCGTACTCGAGCGCAAGCCCAAGGGCTGCTCCCGCGCCCAGCTGGCCAAGAGCTACGAGGAGGCCATCGCCAGCTACATGAGCGCCAGCTGCGACCTGTGCGACTTTAGTGCTCCCTACCTCTCCGAGCTGAAGGCCCACTTCCTGGAGGTGCACCAGCGCGAGTACTACATCAAGTGTTGTGGAAAGATCTTCACGCGCGCTTCCAAGCTTATGGATCACATCCGCAAACATGTCAATCCCAAGCTATTTACGTGAGTGCGCCCCAAGATATAGCCCATCTTTTCTGTTTAACAGAATGGTATCCCCATTAGCTGCACCATTTGCCAGAAGTCGCTCAACTCGCAGGACTACCTGGCCACCCACATCGAGACGGTGCACAACAAGGTCGCCCAGATCGACAAGGTGCTCAAGTTCCCCTGTCCCAAGTGCGATCGCACCTTCAGCAGCGAGCGCCGAATGGCCAACCATCTGTCCAAGCACGACACCGATCAGTTGGAGCACACATGCGCGATCTGCTGCAAGAGGTGAGCAGAGTGGAAGGGCTCTGATAAAAGTCTAAGCCCCAAATGAACAAGACCTGGGCAGCCAATATTAAAATCAGCACACATATCAGCTTTGTATTAATTATTGAGAAGTGATTGATTAGTAATCTGTTTAATGATAGTGAAATTAATCATGTTGATCAATATAGTATAGCAAAATTGAAACGACATAGCGATTAGGTACATAATACTTAGGACTTTATAGATCATGCTACTTCTAATGCTTTCAGTATTAAGGTGTTGAGAAGCTAAGAACCTAAATGTTTTTTATGACCACTAAAATTTGTCATAAGACACTTCTGTTTATAAAACGCATTTAAAACCTTGCACATGCACACATAAATGAGCGAGATAGATGTAAAATTTTCTCTATGAGAGGTTTTGAAATGAGTAAATACAAAGCAAACAAATAAATTAAGAAGGTATTAGTAGGTACATCTATAAGTAAGTACGAATGTTGTAAATCAGCTTCTCATCTGCCATTAGGCGATTAAGGCGAACGTTCACCTTTTAAAGGTTTAAAATAGGGTTCTTTTTGTTCAGCCTTGTAAATATTTTCATAGCTCAAAAGCTACGCACATAAATCTATGAGAATATGAAGGAATTTACTTTTTTCTATTTTGAATATAATTATTGATATCTTTAATTTTCAACAGCAAATTAATTTTCAACAGCAACAAATCGCTTATAATTGAAAACGCTATTGTCCAGTCATTTAATTAATGATATAACTTATCGTAGCGAGTATGTAAAGTTACAACTTTTATTAATTTACTCAAATTGCTTATCTGTTACAGCTTTGCGAATATACACAGGCTGCGACGCCACATCCAATCCATCCACGAGGACTTGCATCGCCACGTTTGCGACATCTGCGGCAAGAAGTTCAAGTTCAAACCCTCCTTCGACCGCCATTTGCTAGAGCACCAGGGTGTGGTGGCACCGGCGGTGGAGTGCCCTGTGTGCGGAGTCTGGCTGAAGAACGAGCACAGCCTGCGCCTCCACCGATTCACGCACGACAGCACGGACACCGTGTGTCCGCACTGCGGCAAGACCTGCACCTCGCGCACAGCGCTCCGGGGTCACGTGAAGTACGCCCACAAGCTGACCACCAATCTGCAATGCACATTCTGCGAGAAGACATTCAAGCAGCAGCGCAACCTGGACGAACACATGGCCATCCATACGGGCTTGCAGCTGTACAACTGCCCGCATTGCCCGAAGGAGTGCCGCTCCCGCTCCAACATGTACGTCCACATCAAACAGCGCCACGCGGACGAGTGGCTGCGCGCCAAGATGGCGCGTTCGCACAATCCCCAGTTCAAGCCGGGATCCACCGATGTTTAATCCTGATCCTGCACAAATATGTCTAACCATTATACTTTTAATTAACTATACCCAAACCGTTTTTTATGTGGACTTTCTAATGGCGAAACTCATATTCTGGATATGTTATTGTGGGGAAAAAACGAGCTGCCCCCTTACCAAAAATGAAAAAATTTGTCAAAAAATAAATCTTCCTTAAAGTGATGGGGATCGATAGCAATTGAAGCAAGCTGCTCAAAACTGTCGGACCTTTAGCTGTACGCCCTGATTTGACTAAACTACGACTGAAAAAGCACTAAAAAATAAGTATTTTTGACCAAAATCTGAATCCCAAGAAAATCCGAGCTACCCCCTTACAAAAAATGAAAAAATTTGCCAAAAAATAAATCTTTCTTAAAGTGATGGGGATCGATAGCAATTGAAGCAAGCTGCTCAAAACTGTCTGTCTTTTAGCTGTACGCCTTGATTTGACTAAACTACGACTGAAAAACCACTAAAAAATAAGTATTTTTGACCAAAATCTGAATCCCAAGAAAATCCGAGCTACCCCCTTACAAAAAAAGAAAAAATTTGCCAAAAAATAAATCTGCCTTAAAGTGATGGGGATCGATAGCAATTGAAGCAAGCTGCTCAAAACTGTCGGTCTTTTAGCTGTACGCCTTGATTAGACTAAACTACGACTGAAAAACCACTAAAAAATGAGTATTTTTGACCAAAATCTGAATCCCAAAAAAAACCGAGCTACCCCCTTACCAAAAATGAAAAAATTTGTCAAAAAATAAATCTGCCTTAAAGTGATGGGGATCGATAGCAATTGAAGCAAGCTGCTCAAAACTGTCGGTATTTTAGCTGTACGCCTTGATTTGGATAAACTACGACTGAAAAACCACTAAAAAATGAGTATTTTTGACCAAAATCTGAATCTCAAAAAAAACCGAGCTACCCCCTTACAAAAAATGAAAAAATTTGCCAAAAAATAAATCTTCCTTAAAGTGATGGGGATCGATAGCAATTGAAGCAAGCTGCTCAAAACTGTCTGTCTTTTAGCTGTACGCCTTGATTTGACTAAACTACGACTGAAAAACCACTAAAAAATAAGTATTTTTGACCAAAGTCTGAATCCCAAGAAAATCCGAGCTACCCCCTTACAAAAAATGAAAAAATTTGCCAAAAAATAAGTCTTCCTTAAAGTGATGGGGATCGATAGCAATTGAAGCAAGCTGCTCAAAACTGTCTGTCTTTTAGCTGTACGCCTTGATTTGACTAAACTACGACTGAAAAACCACTAAAAAATAAGTATTTTTGACCAAATCTGAATCCCAAGAAAATCCGAGCTACCCCCTTACAAAAAATGAAAAAATTTGCCAAAAAATAAATCTGCCTTAAAGTGATAGGGATCGATAGCAATTGAAGCAAGCTGCTCAAAACTGTCGGTCTTTTAGCTGTAAGCCTTGATTTGGATAAACTACGACTGAAAAACCACTAAAAAATGAGTATTTTTGACCAAAATCTGAATCTCAAAAAAAACCGAGCTACCCCCTTACAAAAAATGAAAAAATTTGCCAAAAAATAAATCTTCCTTAAAGTGATGGGGATCGATAGGAATTGAAGCAAGCTGCTCAAAACTGTCGGTCTTTTAGCTGTACGCCTTGATTTGGATAAACTACGACTGAAAAACCACTAAAAAATGAGTATTTTTGACCAAAATCTGAATCCCAAAAAAAACCGAGCTACCCCCTTACAAAAAATGAAAAAATTTGCCAAAAAATAAATCTTCCTTGAAGTGATGGGGATCGATAGGAATTGAAGCAAGCTGCTCAAAACTGTCGGTCTTTTAGCTGTACGCCTTGATTTGGCTAAACTACGACTGAAAAACCACTAAAAAATGAGTATTTTTGACCAAAATCTGAATCTCAAAAAAAACCGAGCTACCCCCTTACAAAAAATGAAAAAATTTGCCAAAAAATAAATCTTCCTTAAAGTGATGGGGATCGATAGGAATTGAAGCAAGCTGCTCAAAACTGTCGGTCTTTTAGCTGTACGCCTTGATTTGGATAAACTACGACTGAAAAACCACTAAAAAATGAGTATTTTTGACCAAAATCTGAATCCCAAAAAAAACCGAGCTACCCCCTTACAAAAAATGAAAAAATTTGCCAAAAAATAAATCTTCATTAAAGTGATGGGGATCGATAGGAATTGAAGCAAGCTGCTCAAAACTGTCGGTCTTTTAGCTGTACGCCTTGATTTGGATAAACTACGACTGAAAAACCACTAAAAAATAAGTATTTTTGACCAAAATCTGAATCCCAAGAAAATCCGAGCTACCCCCTTACAAAAAATGAAAAAATTTGCCAAAAAATAAATCTGCCTTAAAGTGATAGGGATCGATAGCAATTGAAGCAAGCTGCTCAAAACTGTCGGTCTTTTAGCTGTACGCCTTGATTTGGATAAACTACGACTGAAAAACCACTAAAAAATGAGTATTTTTGACCAAAATCGGAATCTCAAAAAAAACCGAGCTACCCCCTTACAAAAAATGAAAAAATTTGCCAAAAAATAAATCTTCCTTAAAATGATAGGGATCGATAGCAATTGAAGCAAGCTGCTCAAAACTGTCGGTCTTTTAGCTGTACGCCTTGATTTGGATAAAATACGACTGAAAAACCACTAAAAAATGAGTATTTTTGACCAAAATCTGAATCCCAAAAAAAACCGAGCTACCCCCTTACCAAAACTGAAAAAATTTGCCAAAAAATATATCTTCCTTAAAGTGATGGGGATCGATAGCAATTGAAGCAAGCTGCTCAAAACTGTCGGTCTTATAGCTGTACGCCTTGATTTGGATAAACTACGACTGAAAAACCACTAAAAAATGAGTATTTTTGACCAAAATCTGAATCCCAAAAAAAACCGAGCTACCCCCTTACCAAAAATGAAAAAATTTGCCAAAAAATATATCTTCCTTAAAGTGATGGGGATCGATAGCAATTGAAGCAAGCTGCTCAAAACTGTCGGTCTTTTAGCTGTACGCCTTGATTTGGATAAACTACGACTGAAAAACCACTAAAAAATGAGTATTTTTGACCAAAATCTGAATCCCAAAAAAAACCGAGCTACCCCCTTACAAAAAAAGGAAAAAATTTGCCAAAAAATAAATCTGCCTTAAAGTGATA
Organism: Drosophila suzukii; assembly: GCF_043229965.1. Taxonomy (NCBI): domain Eukaryota; kingdom Metazoa; phylum Arthropoda; class Insecta; order Diptera; family Drosophilidae; genus Drosophila; species Drosophila suzukii. The sequence continues at coordinate 14,389,915 of NC_092084.1, read as the reverse complement.
GGGATCGATAGCAATTGAAGCAAGCTGCTCAAAACTGTCGGTCTTTTAGCTGTACGCCTTGATTTGGATAAACTACGACTGAAAAACCACTAAAAAATGAGTATTTTTGACCAAAATCTGAATCTCAAAAAAAACCGAGCTACCCCCTTACAAAAAATGAAAAAATTTGCCAAAAAATAAATCTTCCTTAAAATGATAGGGATCGATAGCAATTGAAGCAAGCTGCTCAAAACTGTCGGTCTTTTAGCTGTACGCCTTGATTTGGATAAACTACGACTAAAAAACCACTAAAAAATGAGTATTTTTGACCAAAATCTGAATCTAAAAAAAAACCGAACTACCCCCTTACAAAAAATGAAAAAATTTGCCAAAAAATATATCTTCCTTAAAGTGATGGGGATCGATAGCAATTGAAGCAAGCTGCTCAAAACTGTCGGTCTTATAGCTGTACGCCTTGATTTGGATAAACTACGACTGAAAAACCACTAAAAAATGAGTATTTTTGACCAAAATCTGAATCCCAAAAAAAACCGAAAATTTGAAAAAATTTGCCAAAAAATAAATCTTCCTTAAAGTGATGGGGATCGATACCAATTGAAGCAAGCTGCTCAAAACTGTCGGTCTTTTAGCTGTACGCCTTGATTTGACTAAACTACGACTGAAAAACCACTAAAAAATGAGTATTTTTGACCAAAATCTGAATCCCAAAAAAAACCGAGCTACCCCCTTACAAAAAATAAAAAAAATTTGCCAAAAAATAAATCTTCCTTAAAGTGATGGGGATCGATAGCAATTGAAGCAAGCTGCTCAAAACTGTCGGTCTTATAGCTGTACGCCTTGATTTGGATAAACTACGACTGAAAAACCACTAAAAAATAAGTATTTTTGACCAAAATCTGAATCCCAAAAAAAACCGAGCTACCCCCTTACAAAAAATGAAAAAATTTGCCAAAAAATAAATCTTCCTTAAAGTGATGGGGATCGATAGGAATTGAAGCAAGCTGCTCAAAACTGTCTGTCTTTTAGCTGTACGCCTTGATTTGACTAAACTACGACTGAAAAACCACTAAAAAATAAGTATTTTTGACCAAAGTCTGAATCCCAAGAAAATCCGAGCTACCCCCTTACAAAAAATGAAAAAATTTGCCAAAAAATAAGTCTTCCTTAAAGTGATGGGGATCGATAGCAATTGAAGCAAGCTGCTCAAAACTGTCGGTCTTATAGCTGTACGCCTTGATTTGACTAAACTACGACTGAAAAACCACTAAAAAATGAGTATTTTTGACCAAAATCTGAATCCCAAAAAAAACCGAGCTACCCCCTTACCAAAAATGAAAAAATTTGTCAAAAAATAAATCTGCCTTAAAGTGATGGGGATCGATAGCAATTGAAGCAAGCTGCTCAAAACTGTCGGTATTTTAGCTGTACGCCTTGATTTGGATAAACTACGACTGAAAAACCACTAAAAAATGAGTATTTTTGACCAAAATCTGAATCTCAAAAAAAACCGAGCTACCCCCTTACAAAAAATGAAAAAATTTGCCAAAAAATAAATCTTCCTTAAAGTGATGGGGATCGATAGCAATTGAAGCAAGCTGCTCAAAACTGTCTGTCTTTTAGCTGTACGCCTTGATTTGACTAAACTACGACTGAAAAACCACTAAAAAATAAGTATTTTTGACCAAAGTCTGAATCCCAAGAAAATCCGAGCTACCCCCTTACAAAAAATGAAAAAATTTGCCAAAAAATAAGTCTTCCTTAAAGTGATGGGGATCGATAGCAATTGAAGCAAGCTGCTCAAAACTGTCTGTCTTTTAGCTGTACGCCTTGATTTGACTAAACTACGACTGAAAAACCACTAAAAAATAAGTATTTTTGACCAAATCTGAATCCCAAGAAAATCCGAGCTACCCCCTTACAAAAAATGAAAAAATTTGCCAAAAAATAAATCTGCCTTAAAGTGATAGGGATCGATAGCAATTGAAGCAAGCTGCTCAAAACTGTCGGTCTTTTAGCTGTAAGCCTTGATTTGGATAAACTACGACTGAAAAACCACTAAAAAATGAGTATTTTTGACCAAAATCTGAATCTCAAAAAAAACCGAGCTACCCCCTTACAAAAAATGAAAAAATTTGCCAAAAAATAAATCTTCCTTAAAGTGATGGGGATCGATAGGAATTGAAGCAAGCTGCTCAAAACTGTCGGTCTTTTAGCTGTACGCCTTGATTTGGATAAACTACGACTGAAAAACCACTAAAAAATGAGTATTTTTGACCAAAATCTGAATCCCAAAAAAAACCGAGCTACCCCCTTACAAAAAATGAAAAAATTTGCCAAAAAATAAATCTTCCTTGAAGTGATGGGGATCGATAGGAATTGAAGCAAGCTGCTCAAAACTGTCGGTCTTTTAGCTGTACGCCTTGATTTGGCTAAACTACGACTGAAAAACCACTAAAAAATGAGTATTTTTGACCAAAATCTGAATCTCAAAAAAAACCGAGCTACCCCCTTACAAAAAATGAAAAAATTTGCCAAAAAATAAATCTTCCTTAAAGTGATGGGGATCGATAGGAATTGAAGCAAGCTGCTCAAAACTGTCGGTCTTTTAGCTGTACGCCTTGATTTGGATAAACTACGACTGAAAAACCACTAAAAAATGAGTATTTTTGACCAAAATCTGAATCCCAAAAAAAACCGAGCTACCCCCTTACAAAAAATGAAAAAATTTGCCAAAAAATAAATCTTCATTAAAGTGATGGGGATCGATAGGAATTGAAGCAAGCTGCTCAGAACTGTCGGTCTTTTAGCTGTACGCCTTGATTTGGATAAACTACGACTGAAAAACCACTAAAAAATAAGTATTTTTGACCAAAATCTGAATCCCAAGAAAATCCGAGCTACCCCCTTACAAAAAATGAAAAAATTTGCCAAAAAATAAATCTGCCTTAAAGTGATAGGGATCGATAGCAATTGAAGCAAGCTGCTCAAAACTGTCGGTCTTTTAGCTGTACGCCTTGATTTGGATAAAATACGACTGAAAAACCACTAAAAAATGAGTATTTTTGACCAAAATCTGAATCCCAAAAAAAACCGAGCTACCCCCTTACCAAAACTGAAAAAATTTGCCAAAAAATATATCTTCCTTAAAGTGATGGGGATCGATAGCAATTGAAGCAAGCTGCTCAAAACTGTCGGTCTTATAGCTGTACGCCTTGATTTGGATAAACTACGACTGAAAAACCACTAAAAAATGAGTATTTTTGACCAAAATCTGAATCCCAAAAAAAACCGAGCTACCCCCTTACCAAAAATGAAAAAATTTGCCAAAAAATATATCTTCCTTAAAGTGATGGGGATCGATAGCAATTGAAGCAAGCTGCTCAAAACTGTCGGTCTTTTAGCTGTACGCCTTAATTTGGATAAACTACGACTGAAAAACCACTAAAAAATGAGTATTTTTGACCAAAATCTGAATCCCAAAAAAAACCGAGCTACCCCCTTACAAAAAAAGGAAAAAATTTGCCAAAAAATAAATCTGCCTTAAAGTGATAGGGATCGATAGCAATTGAAGCAAGCTGCTCAAAACTGTCGGTCTTTTAGCTGTACGCCTTGATTTGGATAAACTACGACTGAAAAACCACTAAAAAATGAGTATTTTTGACCAAAATCTGAATCTCAAAAAAAACCGAGCTACCCCCTTACAAAAAATGAAAAAATTTGCCAAAAAATAAATCTTCCTTAAAATGATAGGGATCGATAGCAATTGAAGCAAGCTGCTCAAAACTGTCGGTCTTTTAGCTGTACGCCTTGATTTGGATAAACTACGACTAAAAAACCACTAAAAAATGAGTATTTTTGACCAAAATCTGAATCTAAAAAAAAACCGAACTACCCCCTTACAAAAAATGAAAAAATTTGCCAAAAAATATATCTTCCTTAAAGTGATGGGGATCGATAGCAATTGAAGCAAGCTGCTCAAAACTGTCGGTCTTATAGCTGTACGCCTTGATTTGGATAAACTACGACTGAAAAACCACTAAAAAATGAGTATTTTTGACCAAAATCTGAATCCCAAAAAAAACCGAAAATTTGAAAAAATTTGCCAAAAAATAAATCTTCCTTAAAGTGATGGGGATCGATACCAATTGAAGCAAGCTGCTCAAAACTGTCGGTCTTTTAGCTGTACGCCTTGATTTGACTAAACTACGACTGAAAAACCACTAAAAAATGAGTATTTTTGACCAAAATCTGAATCCCAAAAAAAACCGAGCTACCCCCTTACAAAAAATAAAAAAAATTTGCCAAAAAATAAATCTTCCTTAAAGTGATGGGGATCGATAGCAATTGAAGCAAGCTGCTCAAAACTGTCGGTCTTATAGCTGTACGCCTTGATTTGGATAAACTACGACTGAAAAACCACTAAAAAATAAGTATTTTTGACCAAAACCTGAATCCCAAAAAAAACCGAGCTACCCCCTTACAAAAAATGAAAAAATTTGCCAAAAAATAAATCTTCCTTAAAATGATAGGGATCGATAGCAATTGAAGCAAGCTGCTCAAAACTGTCGGTCTTTTAGCTGTACGCCTTGATTTGGATAAACTACGACTGAAAAACCACTAAAAAATGAGTATTTTTGACCAAAATCTGAATCTCAAAAAAAACCGAGCTACCCCCTTACAAAAAATGAAAAAATTTGCCAAAAAATAAATCTTCCTTAAAATGATAGGGATCGATAGCAATTGAAGCAAGCTGCTCGAAACTGTCGGTCTTTTAGCTGTACGCCTTGATTTGGATAAACTACGACTAAAAAACCACTAAAAAATGAGTATTTTTGACCAAAATCTGAATCCCAAAAAAAACCGAGGTACCCCCTTACCAAAAATGAAAAAATTTGCCAAAAAATATATCTTCCTTAAAGTGATGGGGATCGATAGCAATTGAAGCAAGCTGCTCAAAACTGTCGGTCTTATAGCTGTACGCCTTGATTTGGATAAACTACGACTGAAAAACCACTAAAAAATGAGTATTTTTGACCAAAATCTGAATCTCAAAAAAAACCGAACTACCCCCTTACAAAAAATGAAAAAATTTGCCAAAAAATATATCTTCCTTAAAGTGATGGGGATCGATAGGAATTGAAGCAAGCTGCTCAAAACTGTCGGTCTTATAGCTGTACGCCTTGATTTGACTAAACTACGACTGAAAAACCACTAAAAAATAAGTATTTTTGACCAAAGTCTGAATCCCAAGAAAATCCGAGCTACCCCCTTACAAAAAATGAAAAAATTTGCCAAAAAATAAGTCTTCCTTAAAGTGATGGGGATCGATAGCAATTGAAGCAAGCTGCTCAAAACTGTCTGTCTTTTAGCTGTACGCCTTGATTTGACTAAACTACGACTGAAAAACCACTAAAAAATAAGTATTTTTGACCAAAATCTGAATCCCAAGAAAATCCGAGCTACCCCCTTACAAAAAATGAAAAAATTTGCCAAAAAATAAATCTGCCTTAAAGTGATAGGGATCGATAGCAATTGAAGCAAGCTGCTCAAAACTGTCGGTCTTTTAGCTGTACGCCTTGATTTGGATAAACTACGACTGAAAAACCACTAAAAAATGAGTATTTTTGACCAAAATCTGAATCCCAAAAAAAACCGAGCTACCCCCTTACAAAAAATGAAAAAATTTGCCAAAAAATAAATCTTCATTAAAGTGATGGGGATCGATAGGAATTGAAGCAAGCTGCTCAAAACTGTCTGTCTTTTAGCTGTACGCCTTGATTTGACTAAACTACGACTGAAAAACCACTAAAAAATAAGTATTTTTGACCAAAATCTGAATCCCAAGAAAATCCGAGCTACCCCCTTACAAAAAATGAAAAAATTTGCCAAAAAATAAATCTTCCTTAAAGTGATGGGGATCGATAGGAATTGAAGCAAGCTGCTCAAAACTGTCGGTCTTTTAGCTGTACGCCTTGATTTGGATAAACTACGACTGAAAAACCACTAAAAAATGAGTATTTTTGACCAAAATCTGAATCCCAAAAAAAACCGAGCTACCCCCTTACAAAAAATGAAAAAATTTGCCAAAAAATAAATCTTCCTTGAAGTGATGGGGATCGATAGGAATTGAAGCAAGCTGCTCAAAACTGTCGGTCTTTTAGCTGTACGCCTTGATTTGGCTAAACTACGACTGAAAAACCACTAAAAAATGAGTATTTTTGACCAAAATCTGAATCTCAAAAAAAACCGAGCTACCCCCTTACAAAAAATGAAAAAATTTGCCAAAAAATAAATCTTCCTTAAAGTGATGGGGATCGATAGGAATTGAAGCAAGCTGCTCAAAACTGTCGGTCTTTTAGCTGTACGCCTTGATTTGGATAAACTACGACTGAAAAACCACTAAAAAATGAGTATTTTTGACCAAAATCTGAATCCCAAAAAAAACCGAGCTACCCCCTTACAAAAAATGAAAAAATTTGCCAAAAAATAAATCTTCCTTAAAGTGATGTGGATCGATAGCAATTAAAGCAAGCTGCTCAAAACTGTCGGTCTTTTAGCTGTACGCCTTGATTTGACTAAACTACGACTGAAAAACCACTAAAAAATGAGTATTTTTGACCAAAATCTGAATCCCAAAAAAAACCGAGCTACCCCCTTACAAAAAATGAAAAAATTTGCCAAAAAATAAATCTTCCTTAAAGTGATGGGGATCGATAGCAATTGAAGCAAGCTGCTCAAAACTGTCGGTCTTTTAGCTGTACGCCTTGATTTGACTAAACTACGACTGAAAAACCACTAAAAAATTCGATTTTTTGACCAAAATCTGAATCCCAAAAAAAACCGAGCTACCCCCTTCCAAAAAATGAAAAAATTTGCCAAAAAATAAATCTTCCTTGAAGTGATGTGGATCGATAGCAATTAAAGCAAGCTGCTCAAAACTGTCGGTCTTTTAGCTGTACGCCTTGATTTGACTAAACTACGACTGAAAAACCACTAAAAAATGAGTATTTTTGACCAAAATCTGAATCTCAAAAAAAACCGAGCTACAAAATCTGAATCTCAAAAAATGAAAAAATTTGCCAAAAAATAAATCTTCCTTAAAGTGATGGGGATCGATAGCAATTGAAGCAAGCTGCTCAAAACTGTCGGCCTTTTAGCTGTACGCCTTGATTTGACTAAACTACGACTGAAAAACCACTAAAAAATGAGTATTTTTGACCAAAATCTGAATCTCAAAAAAAACCGAGCTACCCCCTTACAAAAAATGAAAAAATTTGCCACAAAATAAATCTTCCTTAAAGTGATGGGGATCGATAGCAATTGAAGCAAGCTGCTCAAAACGGTCGTTCTTTTAGCTGTACGCCTTGATTTGGATAAACTACGACTGAAAAACCACTAAAAAATTAGATTTTTTGACCAAAATCTGAATCCCAAAAAAACCGAGCTACCCCCTTACAAAAAATGAAAAAATTTGCCAAAAAATAAATCTTCCTTAAAGTGATGGGGATCGATAGCAATTGAAGCAAGTTGCCCAAAACTGTCGGCCTTTTAGCTGTACGCCTTGATTTGACTAAACTACGACTGAAAAAACACTAAAAAATTAGTATTTTTGACCAAAACCTGAATCACATATATATCATTATCTCTTAAGTCCATCCATATTTCAGGTGCGTATCCCTAACATTAAAGTTTCAAATAACTATTATTTTAAATTTTGTTTGTCAGACTTCTATTCAATAATATTACTTTTTATGTTTCGTTTTTGTTCTTGTTACTTTTTGGTATCAAGATCTGTTTTAAATCCGTATGTCCATACCCATAATAACACTGAAGACAACTAGTACAATTTCAATCGGCCCATAAATCCTTTACATTCATATAATATTCGGACGAGAGCTAAGCTGGAGTAACGCCAAATGGGGTTTACCTCGTTTCTACGAGTACTTTATTGAAATCTAAACTGTGGTAATCCTAAAAAGGTTGCAGTCTTGACCTGCTGTAAGTCTAAAATAAATCGAAATGAGGGTTTTTGACAAGTTGTAGTCGTAGGCACCGTAGACTCTTTTGTTCTATCAATTTGAGTCTTTTGATCTTATCGCACAACATATTTTCAAGGAATTAAAAAAATTTTATTTCTTAATTTTTAGACCAGAAATAAGAGAAGCAGCAGGAAAATGAGCCAGGACTTCCACAAGATGCTGGGCCTCCGTCGCGGAGCCACTGAATATGCGATCCGTAGGGCGTACCGCAAGTTGGCGCTGCGTTTCCATCGGGATAATAACCATCACTCCCATGCCGCGAAGCGCTTCGAGCAGGTGGCCGAGGCCTTCGATGCCCTGTCGGACAAGAGGAAGCGCGACCTTTTCGACACTCCGGGCGAGATGGGTCTCCAGCGGCGCAGATGTTTCTTCCTATGCTACCAGTACCAAAGTGATCCGTACGCCACCTTCGCCAAGGTCTTCGGCTCCAGAAATGCGCCATCCGAGACCTCTGAAAATCCGAATATGAAAAAAAATAAACAAAACATACTCCTAAGTTCCTATTAGTTATTTTGGTCAGCTCGCTACAATATACTATAGTACCGAATAAATTACTGGGTAATAGCGTTTGCAATTAAAAGCGATTTGTACCCCCTGTAGAATTCGTAGTTGAAAACAAAAGATATAAAAAAATTATAATCCAAATAGAAACAAGTAAATATCTATATATTTCTAAAGGTTTTTTTGGGCTCCTTTGAGCGATGAAAATATTTACAAGGTTGACCAAAAAGGACATTATTTTGAATCTTCAATAGGTAAACATTTCGACCTCGTAGGTTTTTAAATATGGGAGCTATCGCCTAAAAACAGAAAGGCACATTAGATGTACCTACTAAAAACTTCCAAATAAAAATAACTCTAATTTGTAAACAAACAAAACTGTAACACTATTATTTACGGTCCTTGCTGGGAAATGAAAGGTATCCCAGGACTATTAATGATTTTACATATATTTTCAGATCCTTAATATTACTTAGTAAAAAGTCCTTGTTCGAGAATACCGTTATTTGCTCTTCCATTCGATATTTACCGCCATCATCTCTATGGCGGCTCATCTCTATGACAATCGATAGACAGTCTTCAGTTGTATGGTCACCCCACCAATCGCAGAGGCAATCGACTGTCGCTCATCGCTGGCGGCATCGAACGGTCACACTATTTGCGAAAATAATCCACAAATCCAAATCAAACTAAAGGAACGATCCAATTGTCAACTCAACTGGATTCTAGTGTTAAAAGGCGTAGTTGTGATAGAAAGCAGTAGCGCAGCTAGTGTAGGTAAGTGATTTGATTTCGCCCCAGTGGGCAGTGGTGAAAACGGAAAAGTGCGAGTATACAGCTGGGGCCGGTTCCAGGGAAATTGGCAAGGCGTCGCATATATAATTTTTTTTTCTTTTTTTGGCCGTCTGGCGCAGACAGCTACAACAACTACAACCACAACGATGGCCTGGCAACAAGAGTTGCAGCCGCCAATACACAAACATACACACCCAGAGGCGCAGAGAGCAGCTTTTGCGAATTTAAGCAAATTTGCATGGGTGTGTGTGTGCAGCATAACTAGTTTTCTCCTGCGCTGCGAATCCTCCACCAAAAGAGCGGGAGGGAAAGAGAGAGACAGCTGGCAGATGCAAGATGCTTGATGTCCGTATTTCGCGCATACCTGCACACAATTGCAGCAGTTACTCTCTTTCGGTCTCTCGGTTTTTTGTGTGTCTACCTCGAGGAGGAAAATTTTCCTCACTTGCCGGCCGGTTTTCTGATCTCTCTTTTTGCTCCGCTTTTCCCCCACACGCCGCTTTCCCCCCCGCAAGCAGTTTTCCACCCCCCTGCTCAGCGATCGCCTAAATGGTCACCATGGAGAACAGCGACGAAATCCTGCAGATCCTGGAGCGCTTCACGCGGCTCAAGCAAAAGGAGATACCCAAGGAGCTGGAGGACTATCTGCAGTATGTGGCCAAAACCGGGGACACCATCTTCAAGTGGTCCAGCCTGAAGTATCTGTTCCTCGAGAAGCTGCTCAACGTGATCAAGCACTTCAACGAGGACTCGCCGCGGCTGGAGGGTGAGTTCCTGGTCCTGAAGCTGGCATTTCCACATGTCCTCTCGTGGCTAGACATTGTATTTCTTAGTTTGTTGTGTGAAACTTATAAATCTCGTGTTTTTCCAGGATCATTATAATGTTTTAAGCTACTTGGGTGAAGTAATTACCATCGTGTCTTATTCAGAGTTCGCATGTTATATGGAGTCTAGGAATAAAAAATATTAAGAATACTTGCAAGAACTTTAAGGATTCCCTAGTCTTTCCTTGTCATGCAGGATAAATGTATAAAAAAGTATCCTAATAAAAATCGAATATGAGTTATAAACCTCTTAAAAATTTTAATTCGCAAGTTAAACTAAAAGTAGACTTTAAGTAGAACATTCAATTTTTTTTTTACTAGGCCTACAACATTTTAACATTGATATTAATCCTTTGCAGAGATCCCTAACTACCCGAATGTGGATCCATTCAACTATGAGACCATGAAGTCCTCGCTGCTCGAGCGCCTGGACCTCTTCAATGCAGCTCCTTTCACCATACAGCGCTTGTGCGAGCTGCTGATCGATCCCCGCAAGCAGTACTCGCGCATCGACAAGTTTATGCGAGCTCTGGAGAAGAATATTCTGGGTAAGACCTATACTTGACCCCCTATAGTAACGAGCAAGGATCACCCATGATATAATCTATCACTTCATAGTGGTCAGCACCATTGATCCGGGACGCAAGCGCACCGAGAGCGAGAATGGCGATTCGCTGGACTCCGTGGTAAACGGAGACCTCTCTCTGGAGGTCAACATCGACATCGAGATGGAGAACGAGGCCATGTTCAACAATGGCAACGCCGAGGAGGGCTCAGCGCCTAGCTCCGGTTCGGCAAGCGGTGCTCAGAAGGTAAGCTGTCCGCGATCGGACGACAATGAACAGCCCAAGGCCAAGAAGGCCAAGCTGGAGATCGGCGGCGAGGAGCCCTCGGAGGCCACCGATGAAGTGCCCGCCGAACCGGAAGAAGAAGTGGCCTCCAAGGCTAAGAAGGACAAGGAAGAGAAGGGCGACAACGATGAGACTGATTCTCCACAAGAGGCCGCAGAGATCGAGGAGCCCGACGAGGAGGTGGAGGAACCCGAGCCAGAGGCCAAGACCACCAAGCAGGCTGTAAACGGCAGCAAGAAGGAGAGCGAGCAGGGGGAGAGCTCCCCAGCATCCGCCGATGAGGAGGCGGAGGACCCAATGCTGAGTAAATCACCAGATGCCGAAAAAAAACCAGCTTCTAAGGAGAAGGAAGAGTTGGACAAAAAGGAGACGGCCGGGACACCAGAAGAGAACGTAAAGAAGACAGAGGCCGAAAAGACCGACAAGTCGGACGATAAAGTAGAACAGCCAGACGATAAGCAGACTGGCGACAAGGCCACACCACCAGCTGAGGCTGAAAAGGAGGAGCCTGCCAAAGCAAAGGCAGAAAAGGAGAAGGAGGAGGAGGAAAAACCTGCTCCGGTTGCAGCCGATAAGAAGGAGGAGAAGAAAGTGGCTGAGACTGAGGCTGCACCAGCAGATAAGCCCGCTGAGGAGAAGGCAGCTCCCGCCGAATCGAAACCGAAGACCAAGTCTGAGGCCAAGCCAGAGGCCGAGACCAAGGAGAGCCAACCTGAAAAGACTGAAACCAAGCCGGCCAAGGAGCCGTTGTCGGAGGAAAAGGAGTCTGCCGAGCCGGCAGCAGAAGCCAAGGAGAAGAAAGAGGTCGAGACTACGGCTGAAGCAGTCAAGGAAACAGTTGAAGAGTCGCAGGATGGGGAAGCTTCCAGTCCCGCTGTCGAAGAACTGGCCGCCGCCACCACACCACAATCTCCACTCGGTGCTGCCGACTCGGCTGCCGAGACGCCGCCCGCCGACCCGGCTGCCGATGATTCGCAGGCTTCGCCCTTGGCCGCCGTTACTCCGCCTACTCTGGCCCTCAATGACCAGCCCATGGAGGACACCCCGGCCGAAGAGGAGGCACGAGTCTCGCCCTTGGCCGCCGTTGACGAGGTAATGGCCGAAAGTGGCCCCGCCGCCGAAATGGCCACCGAAGAGGCTGCTGCCAAGGATGAACCGGCCGCCATGGAGGTCGATGACACCAGCCAGGAGGTGATGGACCAGTAAAGCGGGCCCACCCAAGCGCCGATTACAACTACATTCAACTACTACTCCATATAATTAGAATTTTAAGACAAGCGCCCCATTCCGAAAGTAATGCAGATGTAATCCTGCCCGCGCTGTTGCCTAGAGAAGAATTACGGATTCGTGTGATCCCCGTGAAACAGGCGGGTTGGCAGCTCCCCTTTTGTAGCCGTAAGTCGCAGCCGAGACAAGCTCATGCTAGAATCTAGAATCTGTTGCTGTTTTCGTTCCCCCAGTTTGTGTCTCTATATGTTGGTTCCTCCTCTAGTGTTGTATTTATATATTTTAGACTAACCCCTGACCAATTTTAGTGGTTCTGCTCCCAACCCCGCCCCGTATGTCCTGTTTTTTTTATAAATCTAGTAGTAGATGCTGTCCCAGAAGCGAGCTTCGGTTAGATGTGAGCGATTAAACACACAATAAACACTATCCATATAAATACGTCGCTGGTGTTATCCTTCAGAGTGGTCATCCAGGCCTAGGTTGATATAATATCTCATAGTTTCTGCAAAGGACGAAATAAAAGGGGAGAAGCTTTTCACCACTTAGCATGTTGCCAAAGGTTAAATCCATTTTTTATTTTAGGAAAACCTCATTGCGAACGCGATTATATTTAATTTGCCAAACTTTAATAGGATATGATGGTGTAATTTAGAACAGGGCACACCTATAAGATTAAAAGGAAATTGTGGGAATATTTTAAGGGTTTTTTTGGTCAAATTATGGTTTAGTATTTGCAGCAATCCGTTCCTTATTTCTTTATGAGCATACTTTGTTTATATTTTAAAACCTATTTAGTGGAAACTATTAATGAAATCTAAAGCGGATGAGAATATTGTGTTTTTAAGAACGAATTGGTATTATTGTTTACAAAGATTACTCACTGTAACTAAGATAGCCGAGCGAAACTGATAGTTTATAATCATTGTTGGATTGGATTGAATGGTATTACTTTGTTATTATCATAGTAACCTCTGATAAGGATCGCTTTTCTACAGTTCTAAAAAACAAATTTGTGGAATATCAATTCCTTGTAGTTAAGTCTTCTGTTGCTAACTCAATTAATGGGGCTTGATAAGGTCGTTAGACTACCTACATGTAGTATGTACATAGCTGTTACACTTAACAACTGCAATCTTCGATATCGGCGAATATAATCGTTAAATGCTCCGCAAGCCACTCGAATCCTTCTTTCGCCCAGTGAAAGCCAGCCGAGTTTCTTTGGTATAGATTGTGTAAGTGTGGATAACAACAGGCAAACAAACAAACAAACAGAAAACAGAGAAAATGGCGCGCAAGGCGAGCAAACAAACAGGTCGTAATCACTTAGCAAACTAGTTCAAATTGGATTTGATGACGTGTGAAGAAGCCAATGGGAATCCCGGCGAGCGGCAAGGCGGCGACTGGCGATCGGCGATCGGTGGTGGCCAGGTGGCTGTCGGATTCCTCGGATCCTCCTCGAAACGCGTGGATCCGCCACCATTTCCGCTACCATTAATGTTTTAATTTCCGTTTCCGCTGCCGCTCCCGTTTCCGATTCCGCTTGTGCGATTCCTAATCCGATATCGATTTCGTGTCTCTGTGTCCGCTCCAAATCCGATACCGGATCGGTCGACGCTCCGATCGCGCTCCCGGCAAATATGGTTATGGATATGGCCCAGGAGGACGGAGTGGGCCGGGCCGGAATGCGGCTAGCCCAGCAGCACCTTGCGCATCATGAAGCCGCTGCTGGCGCTGGCAGCCGGCACGGATGATCCCCGCGCCGCCGGCTGCTCCGGCTCGATGCACTTGGAGGAGCAGAGGTACTGCAGCAACGGCACCCGATACTTTCCGCAAAAGTCCACGAACTTGATGTGCTCCACCCGATTGTCGAAGAAGACGCCCTTGCAGTTGGGATTCACACAGCAGTTGGCGCTGTTCAAGTACTCAGCCAGTGTCCTGGGGATGTCATAGGGTCCGGGTCGCTGGCCGCTGGCCTTCACTATCCGGCCGGCCAGCTCCAAAAGAGTGGGTGGCTTCAGGGCCATGTCCTGCACGAAGCGCACCACCAGCGGATTGTCGCGCAGACTCAGCTGTGAATGGGGAAGAGACGAAGGAGCACAGGATCAGTAAGGTACATAGTTTATCAATGGAAATGAAATGGTTAAACTAGGTATCTCCATGTAAGTTATCAGTTTACCGATTAGAGGTACGTATGTATGAATGTAAAATATTAAACATGAGACAATATTAATAATCACTTTAATATTGTTCTAGAGTAACGGTTGTCTTACCTCCGTCAAGTTCTTTAGTGCCACAATATCCTTGGGAAGGTGTCGCAGGCGGTTCTTGTGGAGCAACAGCGACTTGAGGTTCTTCAGTCGGGCGATGCTCGTCGGCAGGATCTCGATCAGGTTGTCGCAGAGGACGAGGGCCTGCAGTTGGTTTAGGGAGCCCACTGCCTCGGGCACTTCGCTGATCAGATTGCCACCCAGGGACAACACATGCAGGCTGCAAACGATTAAATGGATCCATAGATATATTGGTTATAAACTATTGGAACTAAAATTTCAGGTAAAACTATGATTCAAAAGATGTATTTGATATAAAAGACTGAGATTGTATTCAACAAATCATGAGATGTCTAGATAAACAATCCGTAATGTTATAATCTAAAAATCAATTAATATTTTTGTATATGCCCTAAAATGCATATTAAAGTATTTTCATTGAAGGGTATTATATGAACTATTATCTTTGTTTTTTTTATATAATTTGTTTAGCTATATGTAAAAAACTGAGCTGTAAAAAAGCCATGTGGGCAGCTCTAGAAGAAATTAAGTGTCTACGTAGAGAAAATATTTAAATTAACTTGATTTGAGATATGGTTTCACCAATACATACATTAGAACCCAAAGTTCAACTCATTTGCAAAGCACGAAATCGATTGACTTTGGCCGTGGGCATAGCCAAATAATGTATGCAATTTTATTAAATCTAAAAATTGATTTGTTTTTTTGATTATTTTTAAAACTAAAGTAGGACTTATAATAAAAGTTATAATCGAATACTTAGTTTAAAATAAAAAATTTGGGTGGAATGTTTTAACTTATAATATCCCTAATATAACTGTTCTAGTAAAACATTTACAAATAGGTGTTTTAATAAATATCAAATATATTACTGATAGCCTGATGTGCATCACTGTAAGGAATACAAGTTTAAATGTGTTTCTATTGCCGTAGACATGACTTTTTTTGAATAACATTTCTTGTAGCATTGTTTTTGTTACATTTCCCCTTACTAAAAGTGCATATATTTCCTCCTAGTGAATCACTAAGCTTATGTCATGGTATATGGCGCACACTGTACAGTGCATACCCCCTACGCCCTCTGACCCTAGGGTCCTCTCCAAATTCCAGGGGTCTTAGGTGCGAAACAATCAATTCCCCCCGTAGACGTTGCAAAGTCCAGGCCCTCTGATAACTAATGCCCATTTAAATTTATATACTCGGTATTTGTAGAACTCTTGAGCATATTGGACTATAACCACATGGTCAGAAGCTTATCAGTATTTCAGTAACTTTAAAATCAAAATCGATACAGATTTCGATAACAATTTACGTAAACATGCAAAATATTATGATCATAAAATGTAATCCAATAAAAAGGTTGCTACTTATGTATATAGGGTATCAAATTGTTGGGACCCGCCAACTAAAGAGTTATTTATTGTTTAATTTGTTTTTCAACTGATATTTGAAGTTTTGTTGTGCGATTTTTTTTATTTGTGCCATTTTTGCTCTTGTTTATTATTATATTAATACACGGCCGTATCTTTATGGGCCGACCAAATCGGTTGGGTCGATTCGAGTACTTGTTTTTGATAGATTTGGCTTTTACGACGCCATCACCACCACCCGACCGAGCTGCCGACCCACCGATCTACCGCACCACCGACCAAGCAACCCACCCATCCATCCCCTTCCACCGAACCGATCCATCGAACCGCTCAACCGCCGGACAAGTGGCAGACTGGCGTTATCAGCTGGCCCGGCTATATAGCTATATATTACGATCTCGTCTGTGCTTGGACTTTTATACATGGCAACAGCAACAGTGCTCGCCAGTCGTCGCCCCTTCTCCACGAGTGGCCAATGTCAATCCGAGGGAGGAGTGCGGGGAGTACACTCGCAAAAAGGGGAAATTCCGCATCCTTTGCGACAGCCGATTAAGGGATTAACCCCCAAAAATATTAGATAGAACCACCCTTTGGTATTGCTCATAAAGCAAAAGTACCAGGTAAAAGGAATTATAAATATTTTGAATGACTCAATATGATACAAATATTGTAATCATTGCAAAAAATGAGATTGTAAAAGATTATATACCCAAATCTTAGAGATCGAATGATCGAATGATCGGAGTTTGAAAATTGATTATAAATATATATTAGACATTCTGGTGAAAGACTTCCATATACGGTGAAACTTAACCCCTCATTAAGATGGCGCTGCCGATGGAAATCTAATTGAAAAGCTCTCATAAATCTAACAATTTGCTTATTTTGCGTTATCTATACTATTAATTTTGTTCAGACTTATCGCCCTTTAGTGTGTTTTGACCATTGTTTGTCAGTCTAAGTTTCATTTATGACCTTCACGAACCTTAAGTCAAATTTGGCGAAATATCGAGAATAATTTATGCCACTAGTTTTTACAGATTTTAGTGCTAGAAATAATCAAATACCTTATAGAGATTTTTACCATCACTACAAAACATGAAAATATCATTTTTTAGGGAGAACTTTTTAAACATTGACCCTGAAATTTAACATTTTATAGTTCTCTGTGTACCAATATAGATACATAAATATGTTCCCACGTTACTGGCCTTAGAAACCAGTACACCTTATAACAATGAAATGTTTTTTTTTTTTAACAAAACAGAAGAAAACACCTGATCAAACAGGCGGAAGAGACTTGAACGTACCTTTGCATCTTCCAGATATCCTTGGAGATGCTGGAGATCTTGTTGGCGCCCAGATAGAGGTACTTGAGGTGGCGCAGTTCGGTGACCTGTTCGGGGAAGTGGGTCAGCTGGTTGCCGCTCAGATTGAGTTCCTTGAGCGTGGAGGTGGCGCCACCATTGGCATTGGCCTGTTTGGAGAGCAGTGATTTGGGCAGCGAGGCGTTGGTCAGCAGGTTGTTCTTGGCAATCAGGGTGACCAGTGGCAGCTGGCACACGGCATCCGGCAGCGTGGTGATGGCATTGGAGCTAAGATCCAGGACCTTTAGGTTGGCGAACTGCATCAGGAGGCGGGGCAATCCCACCAGCCTGTTGTGGTTGAGCAGCATGGTCTCGATATCGCCACTGGACTTCAGCAGGGCCTTCTGCGGCGAGGCCAGGTGATCCTCGAGGGTGACCAGATCGAGGCTCATGCGCCCAAAGTCCAGGGTCTTCTGCTCCCGCGAATCCGTGTCCGAGCTATCCGACGTGTACACCTCCATGGCTATGGATCTATGTATCTTTCTGTCCTGCGGAACTACTGCCTCACTGGATCTGGATCTGGATGGATGGCGCGATCGCGATCGCTTTGTTTACCACTGATGATCGAGATGGGATGGTCGATCGATCGATCGATCCAACGCTCTCTCGCACACAAAAAAATAACGCAACGCGCGAACGAAAACAAAAAACAGATGTGGATGTGGATCAGCGGTGGATTGAATGGAAAAAACTGTCGCGACACTTGACGCTCGCACTGTTCAGCTCGCCCAGCGCGAATGCCAAGTGGTTTGCTTTTGCGACGCCTGCTTTTCGGATCGCCAAAGCCGACTCTACGACTCTACGACTCTGCGTCTATATGGCTCTATCAGCGCCATGCGATTGGATCTTCGGCTGGGCCCCGGATTGTGATTGCGCTAACTAGGCACTCTCTCTCTCGCTCTCGCCGCACAGTGGTACAAAATTAAATATTCTTACGAATAAAGTGACTTTACCTAGACAGATGGAACAACAAATCGTTGTAGATTAGACACTCACACATGAAATAGATATGAACTTTGTATCTTCCTACAAACAACTTAGTATTTAATTCAAATATTCAGTCAAATGGTATTTGGTTACTTAAATCATGTACATTTTAAAATATAATCAAATATGAGTCATATCTAATCGAAAATGATACGGAAAATAATAAAATAAGTAAAAAAAAAATATCCATATCGCCACCATCTTTTTTTTGCCTATTGAAATGCATTTACATCTATATACTCAACATGGCGTATAAGTAATATGTCCATCATTTATTATTTTTATTTATTTTGTTTTTTAAAATTGATATATTATTTATTTAACCATCCTAGTGCTACACGAGTGTCTTATAATTAAACAAATTTACAATTTTATATATTATATCATAATCCTTATTTAACAAAATTAACATAAATTAACGTTCGATTTGTATACTTAAATGTTATATATATTAAATATATATTATATCTGTGTTCTTTAAATTTTTATATGGATGATTTTGGTTTAAGAGTTTAAAGAGTTAATATTAGATGTCTTTTAATATATAAAATGGAAATATACATTTTGAGAATGTCGAAATATGGTTTTCACTCAACAATATTTTTGTGGCCCAATGTGCACCTGCTCACTCTCTGCGCACGAGGCGTATGCGTAATGCGATTATGGGCACGGGCTTGGTTCTGGTTGTGCGATTTTGGTGGTGGTGTTGGTACTAGGGGTAGTACTGCTTCTGGTACTGGGCCAAAGGTACGAGACTTCGCGTGGGTGGGCCAAACAGTTGGATTGCTTTTTGGGTGGGCCAAGCGCTTATCGGCGGCGGAAAAAGCTGGGCCATCCGAATTTTGTCTGACTTCTGGGAACATATATAAATACTTTCGTCCTTATCATTTATTTGACATTAATTATTTTATTGAAATTGTTTATGGTTTCCACTTCGGCTCACGATCAACAATTATAATATAACAATATATATATTAACGCAAGTGGGGTCCTTTGCCGAGGGGTTTTCCTATCTGGTTGTGAAAAAAATTACGGGGAACCCGGATCTGATTGCATAGAATTTTGGAGAAGTTTATGATCCATCTGCGAACGAAGAATACGATTTTATTATAATAATGCGGTGATTCCAAATGATTGAGGATGCTTAGAAACTTTTCTAAGAAATTCAGTTAAATAAAAATAATAACTACCTGTTGAACTTCAAATAAATCTTTTGAAAAAAAATAACAAAAATGTAATACAAAAATTAGAAAATATTGAAATCGGTCTTTTAAATAATAATATAATATCTAACAAATTACTAAATGTTTGTTAGCCCTTAATCAATAATACCTTACCTTAATTTAAAATAAATCACATTGTAGGCTTGAGAACAGTTGCCTAAATTATAAGATAATATGTTGGATATATCTAATTATCGATCGTTAATAACCTCCCAAAAAGTAGGGAGGTTCAAAAACTTCTCAACTGCCACAGGGTCTCCAACGTCTAAAGATCGAATCGATTGATCACACGGGCACTGAAACTTGAATTTGTTTTATGGCTCACCGTCGCCTGTCGCCCCTTAACCCAATTTCCCCACTTCTCCGCCGACTTGCACTCACCAATCACCAGTTGGCCATACATATGTAGCTATAGGCTTGTTAGCTCGGGACTTGTGCGAAAGTTATCGAACAGCCCACTTCATCCATGCAATAATCAATATATTTACTCTCATCAATCTTTTGTTTTTATTGCGCGCCTGGCTTTCTGTACTTAGAAGCGTCTAATCAAAACATCGGACCGCCCCTTCTTCACCCCCTGCGGTCTATATTGGCTGCACCGCAAAAAATGCGATCACAACTATTGTATAACAACAAAACAAAGTGGCAGAATGTGTATGTAATGTAAATAAATATATAATATAATCGATTTAATCAGGAAATTGCATCCTAAGGAAAAGTTTAGTATGAATCTAAAGAATTCACGAGCGGAAGATCAGTAGATCACATTAGATCCTGTTAGGAATTTGCGGTTAGTCGATAAAGTTATCTATACATATAGTGTTATGCTTATAATATTATGTTATCTAAAGTATTCGCGATGTCAAATCTTGCGAGTATGAACGATGAAAGATCACAACTATTGTATAACAACAAAACAAAGTATTAAAGTGTGTACGTAATAGAAATAAATAAGTGATATAATCGATTTAATCATAAAATTGCATGGTAAGAAAAAGGTTAACATGAATCTAAAGAATTCACGAGCTTAAGATCAGAAGATCCTTTTAGACCCTGTTAGCTTAGGAATTTTCGGTTAGCCGATAAAGTTACCTATGCAAAAAGAGATATGTTCATAATAATACGTTATCTAAAGGATTCGCGATGTCAAATCTTACGATTATGAAGGATGAAGGATCACAACTATTGCATAACGACAAAACAAAGTGTTAAAATGTGTACGTAATATAAATAAATAAGTAATATAAACGATTTAATCAAAAAAATTGCATTCTAAGAAAAAGTTCAATACGAATCTAAAGAATTCACGAGCTTAAGATCAGAACTTCACGTTAGATACTGTTAGCTTAGGAATTTTTGGTTACCTATACATTTTGGGTATCTCAACTATACTTTTTAAATGACAAAATCCCACCCAAATTTTTTTGTCGTGTACCAGTGTTTGGCTCCTAAATCTTCTTCTTCGCCACGGGGGATGGGGCTTTTGGGGCTGGGACCATTTGGCGTGGCAATAATTGTTTATTATCACGTCATTGGACCTATTTGTTGCTATTGCTGCTGCTGTCGCTGTGTCGCGCTGATAAGAGCACACTCAAAATTTACAAAAAAAAAGTCGATCGCGACTGGCCAGCGATGGCGATCGTTGGCCAGCTATCTATTTATAATTAAACCAAAAATTTATGGCTTGCTCAAACTCCAATCTGTATCAGTTTACAACTGTTGCACGATAACACAACAAAGAAAAAGTTCCCAGAGCAGCTCCTCGAAAATAAACATAAATATTGGTGTAACGTGATTTAATTGTTGCCAAGAATAATGAAATTTCCGTAGTTAATCATTTGAACGATAGCAAAACAGTACACTTTTATTGGGCCAGTTCATGGAACAAGACTCGCTACTGGATTTCTAAAAGAATAATAATAGTCTTAATATTTTAAATTTGTTCCCTTAATTATCATAAGCCAAAGCTTTTGGTAGAAATTTTAATATTTTTGGGAGGTGATTACAGTAGGCTATCAATTATAATTAATAACTATCGCGCTTTTGTTGGTTATCGCAAACAAATGCGCACAATAAATGAATTTATGGACGAAAATTTGTTAACAGCCCAACTAAAAATTAATTTATTAAGTTTGGTTGGTTCAGGTCTTGAACATCACTTTAATGAAAATTTATTTATTGTTCTCTTCACGTTCTTTTTTGCGAAAAATGGCGAAATAACTAATTTTGAAGTTTTTATGCCAATGGATTGGAAATTAAATCACGAGCTTATCTTTTTGACCATTTTCAACATGAGAGCCATAACACTGATTTTTTGACGGCGAAAAAAGTGGTTCAATCTTAGTCCAAAACAACAGAAAACGCTATAGTCGATTGCCTCGACTATAAGATAACTCTGCTTTTTCCATAAGCACACCTAGCCTATAGCGCCACCTATCTCCTTCTTCTATAGCGCCCCTAGCAGCTTGGTAGCGTAATCGTAAAAACAGCATGCGGTGTGCAATCTCAATTGAATTGCAAAATATTGATTATTATTTTGTTATAACATTTTAATAACTAGTTCGAATTCAATAATGTTTGGTATGTAGATGGGTATTGATAATAAGAACATAATCTCATTTACATTTTTACGAAATATTAAAAAATGCGGTAGCTAGACGGGTTTTAATGTAATAGTCGTTTATGGGCGCTAGAGTGGGCGTGGCACCTTGCCGAAACAAACTTGAACTGCGCAGGGAGCCCAAGAATTCTGATCAAGAATATATACATAGAATATATATACTTTATTGGGCCGGAAAAGCTTCCTTG
Source organism: Drosophila suzukii (assembly GCF_043229965.1). Classification (NCBI taxonomy): domain Eukaryota; kingdom Metazoa; phylum Arthropoda; class Insecta; order Diptera; family Drosophilidae; genus Drosophila; species Drosophila suzukii. The sequence continues at coordinate 14,367,635 of NC_092084.1, read as the reverse complement.
TACCTGTTACATACTTTCCGTCGAATCTAGCATACCCTTTTACTCTACGAGTAACGGGTATAATGATCTTATTTTTAGCTGTTTTTCAATCGAAGTTTAGCCAGATCAAATCGTACAGCTAAAAGACCGACTGTTCTGGGAAGCTTATAGCCTTTGCTAACGATCCTTATCACTTCCTGGAAATTTATTTTATTTAGTTTTTTCTTGCAAAAAAATGGCAAAAGTTAAAAATTTCCAGGTTTTCAATGTATTGAAAATTAACCTACTAGCTTAGCGAGGATTGACATTTTTTTACAATAGTTATATACTTGTGGGTTTTTTCCTGTGCAGACCTTAAGGCGTTGTGGAGCGTTTTGCACACGTTGCGAATTTTGAAAGTTCAGCCCGTGTCCGTTCGTTTGTCCGTCCGTCGATTTGTCCGTCCGTCGTCATCTGTTCAAATGTGTGTGGTCCTTATCGCACCGAATTTGAATTTCCATCAAAACAAAGCGAGCAGAGGAGCGTTAATAGTTCTACTATACACCAGATTAAATCGCGACATTTGATTCGGCTATTTTTGCATTGGAGAGCCCAAGAGAGTAACAATTCTTGGCGACAATAAATCCGCACATAATATAGTTATACATGTATGTATATAGGCAATTTGATTTTGAGGCCCAGGCGACAATCGCCTTTGGAAATCTATCACCACCGTCTATTATCGTTATCTGTCGCGCCGTCTGTTTTGATTCGATTTGAATAGTCGTGGGGCCAATTAAGTCCCCAGATGGCTCCCGTATTTTTTACTTTGGGGAGTCGATTTGGCGTGAACCCGGGCGATAGCCCCCACCTTTCTAATCCCTAAGAAAGCAAAAACATTTTAAGAATCGCTGAGATCAGGCTGCGAGAGAGGTTGTACTTGATTTCTGGTCATCTGTGTACTTGCAAATTTCAATTGAAATCGAATTTAAATCATCAGCCACAAAGTATGCGGCACTGCACTGCACTGTGTGCTATAAGAGTAACCAGGCCTATCTTAAGGAACCAACAGCAAAGCTTTGATTAACTTATTAATAACAGTTTCTAATCAAACCCAATGCTAATTCAATATACTTATTAAAAAGACCTTTGTTTTATTTTGGTTATTTATTTGCTTGCTATTTGGATTACGTGTCACATATTTTACAAAGTATACAAAAAAAATATGTATGTATTTGATGTATATCTCGAGGGTTGATATCAGTGTTTAGTTGAACATAAATATTAAAATGTAGTGGTTTATATTTTAATATATAATATGGTTTAGCTTCTTAAAAAAAAACACGAAACCCATTCACACCTAAATGCCTTTTGTGTAGTTTGATGGTATGCACTGATCGCATGAGCGTTTGATTGAATGAATGATTGATTGTTGCTGTGATTGTTGAACTGTGCTTTTGGTCTCCAGGGTGGCGCACACGATCCATACCAAATGGTATACCACCGTATGGTAGGCTCGTGTTTGCATATATATATGTTTAGAGGGTAGATTCGTTTAGATGACTCCTTACTTCCTTTGTGCAGATTTTGCAGATCTCTACTCGCTTAAAGTTATATGTATCGTATATGTGTGTATATGTATATTATTCGCATAGTACATTTTATTAGCCAAAAAAAAGGGGTTTGACCCGAGTAGGGGGTCAGGAAAAAAAAAACACACTTAACTCAATACTGATGTTTAGTACACATTAGATGTTTTCTAATTAGCATTAATTAGCTTTACTTACAGGCTACTAAGTATATTTTAATGTAATAATAATAAATTATTAATCAAATATGCTTGGTTAGTGAGCAAGAAGGGCAGGGCGGGCGGGGCGGTATGTCGTATGTGTGTAAATGGGGGGCAATCCCCTGGGCAGCTGAATCAGTGTCCGGCCAGCTGGGCAGTGGGCCAGGCGATCTTGGCATCGATCCGCTTGTAGGCCAGCATACAGTGCTTCCCCTTGGCCGCCAGTCGTGCATCCTGCGGACACTCGGCGTCCGTCAGCAGCGTCTCCTCGCCGTCCACCAGCTTGAAGAGGGCGTAGTCCTGCGGATTCGTGATGCGCGCCTTGTGGGCAATGATGCGGCACACCTCGCGGGTGGTCGTGTGGGGTCGCACCGGCAGGGTCCGGGTCTGCAGGGATCCGTTGCACTCGTCGGGGATGATCACGCGCAGCACACTGGAGCAGGCGGGCAGGCAGCTGGAGCGCCACTGTAGGAAAAGAAATATGTGGTTAGTCACTGAAGCACTTTTGAGATTTATAATGTTAATCTGGGTTCCCCCTTTAAACACTTTGTCTACATATATAACTTATTGATCTGAATTACCAACTGTTTTCATAAGTGGTTCGATATTTTGGTTATATTCTCATATTCCTTACATTTTTTTTTCATTTCAAATGCCTCCATTACTAGTTAAATAAAATTATGTTGTTTTATTGTTATTCATATTAGTTTTGCTGATTGAGCACAGTATTATTTTCATGATAATATATACATGGTTTTTCATAAAAAAATCTAAATAATAACTTCTGTTTAATGCATTACTAAAAACTAAAAAAAATTATTATTTTGAAGAGTAATTTAAAACAAAAAAGTTTTGGCTGATTGGTAAATATATTAATGAACATTTTATTTATAATGGATGCAACTCCTCTTTATTGTTTTTACTAAAATTAAAAATAAAAATATATTCCTTTTGATAAAAAAATTTGATAGTTCTTATTTATTTTAAGTAAACGAATAATGTTCATGAGTGAATTGCTAAATATTTACGGCTGAATGATAAAATATCAATCTAACAAAATTCGAATATTAATGTATGCAACTCTTAATTCTCTTAAAATGGATAAAAATTTTGATTTGAAGAATGCTAGTAATACTCACTATTAAATTTATATATATTTAACAATGCAAAAAATCTGAATATTTATGAATGCAACCTCTTTTATTGTTTTACTTAAAATGAAAGTATAGAGCTCTTCATTGTGATATATTATATGAGTATTTAGTAAGATAAAGTAATTTCTATTTTACTGTGTTAAGTCTCGTTTTAAGCGTCAAGTTGTTTAATATGTGGTCTATCCTAGTTTTTTAAAAAACATGTTGATTAACTAAGGTGTTTAAGTGTATAATAGAGTGTTTGAAGGGAACACAGGCAACCCAGCTCATTGGCGACCGCTACTTACGTCCAGGGATCCGCTGCCGCTCTCTCCCTCGGAGGCCATGAAGGTCTTCAGCACCTGGACGGCGCTGCAGAGGGCGGTTAGGTAGTAGCCCGGCTCCCCATTGAGCAGTGTCGGCTGCAGGAGGCCCCACATGAACTCCGCCTCGATCTCGGCGCCAACGAATCCGCACTTGGCCACCACATAGACGAGCACGGGCAGGAAATCGTCGGCGCCCAGCTGCTGGCCACGCGGACATCCGGTGGCATCGAACACCGTCGAGATGACGCACAGGAAGAGCTCCAGCTTGTCCAGCGGCAACTCGGCCTCCTGGAGGCGCCACAGCAGGTTGGCAATTAGCCGCAGGGCTGCCTGTGAGGGCGGGGTAACCGTTGGCCTTATCCCAAAGTCGGCGGCCTCCCGTTCGCAGGCATAGCGTACATTCTGCGCCAGCAATTGGATATCCTCGCTGCGCTGATAGTGATCCACAAAGATGCCGTACAGGTGCTCCCGCAGCGGCAGCACCACCAACTGGTGCATCACAGTCTCCAGCATGGCATCCAGATTGAGAAACTCATCGGACTTCAAGCGCGCCCTGGCCGTTTCCAGTTCGGCATGGAACTTGCCCTCGCCATGCTTCACCAGATAGTTCTTCATGCCGCTCATAAACTGGCGCATGTTGCGCATCACCACCTGTGGTGCCGCCTCCCGGGACTCCTTGGTGCAACAGATGAAGTTCTCGATGTTGCGGGCAAACGTGGAGCTGGGATCCTGGGCCAGTTGGAGGGTGTAGGCCCGCAGAGAGTCGCCGGGGCCGCTGCTTTGGATGCTCATCTTGTTGCGGGGGTGACCTGGAAGAAATCAGAAAGAAAATTTCGTTAGACTTTTCTTACAAATTATTATAATATTATATATATATATTATTATTAAATGCAGATAATTGGGGCTACTTTCGGAAAAATCTTGTTTCCTAGCACAAACTGATACAAATATAAGATTTTGTGGTAAAAACTTGAATGTTCTAGCTCTACTATTTAGAGTTCAGAGTTGATTTCTCATTTCATATGTATAGAAGATAGATATTATTTTTATAAATTATGTAGACCATCCCTAGCAATCCCTATCCTTTCTAGGACCCATACACTCTCTTCTTACCAGCTATTAATTCACACAGCAGTCGGAGCAAACGACGCAGGATGCGACAGCAGCCCCTATTCCGGCAGTAATCCTCGTCGGCACACTCACAGCCACGTCGATAGCGACGATAGAGACGGCGACTCTGGGATTGGAGGCACAGGCCCAGCGCCTGGCATTCGACAATGTGCGCCATGCTCAGCAGGATGTTGCCCTGTTCGTCCAGGTGAAAGAACTGTTTGATGTCGTAGTGATCACAGGTGTTCAGCTCACCAGGATGGCACTGGTCCGGCTCGTTGCTGGCCGAATCCTCTCCGGCCGGGCACTTGCCAATGGCACCCATTATGGAGCCGGCCAAGGCCTCAGTCTTCAGTTGCTTGCGATCGATGCGGCAGTCTTTGAGCACCTGTTGTGGACAGGTTGGTTGGTTGGTTGATGATGGGTTGACCATGCTGCTGGTCGAACTGGAGGACTTCCTGGACTTTTTGCGCAGCACCGCCGATGTCGGCGAGGAGCAAGTCCGCTGAGGATGCTCATCATTCTCATTTTGTGGCAGGGCAATGCCGGTCTGTATGTTGTCCACGAAGAGGAGTTCCAGGAACTTACGTTTCCGCTTGGGCTTTGTTTTGGCTTCAGTCTCTGGTTCCTTCTCCTTATCCCCAATTTTGGGGGAGCTCATATCCTCCAGCGAACTCCTGGGCAGCTGTGTCCTTTGTTGCAGCAACTCCTCTTCAAAGTCCGCGGAGAAGTAATTGGTCTGCGGCGGATGCTCGATAATCTCCCATTCGGACATAATGCTCAGGAACTGGGCCTCCTCCTTGTAGTGCCGCACATGGTCGGGATCGTGGAAGAACTCCTCCGGCTCCTGGCGTTCGATGCACCGCTCGTCCAGCCAGCTGAGGGATTTGGACATGTCCCGCTGACCAGGATGATCCCGGTGATCTCCTCCGGTCGAGGGTGACTGCGGGCGGCTCACGGACTGTGCACGCGACGATCTTCTGAACCAACTCATGGTATATCCGGTAGCGATTCTTGCCAGCTAAAACGAATTGGCGGAAACGCAGGTTTCTCATCGGCACACGCTGCGGCTGATTGATAAGCGATGGCGGTCGCGTCCAACTCTCACTCTCCACCGATCGATCGTGGTTTTCTCTATATTTTTTTTTTTTATAATTTTTCTTTTCTCGCAGGGGATGCTGCTATAAACGCGGCCAATGCAAAACTAATTCTGAACTTCATACGCATTAGTTTATAAGACGACGACGACGATCTCGCTGCCGACGTCGCAGTCCGCGAAAAACAAAGATAGCGTCGGCGGCGCCGCTAAATGTGTCAACTCGCCAAGTGGCGGCCTCATTCGAGTGACCTTTTCCAGCCCAAAAAGCAGGCCATCTTAGTGCACAGGTAGTCGCGGATCCTTGCGGATTGATATACCTATATATGGGTCCTCTGGAATTTCCGGCCATTCAGGTACAGTTGCGCAAGCCAATGACTCAATCGCAGGTTTGGATTGGTTTGGTTTGCAGTCAGTGGGTACTCCTCCAATCGCAGGGATTGAGTGGGCCCAACCCACTCTACCTGTAGAATCGCCAGTAAAGTTATCACCATTCTGAGCTGATTCATAGGAGGGTCTTTGTGAAAAAGTCGGAAACCCCATTGCAAAACAAAACCCAGATGTTCGTATGTACAATGTACATGTACCATGAAAATCATTTTTAGAACCCCCTCCATATTACTCAAGTTAATAATCAGGCTTGTAAACCCTGTGGTTTCGGTACATTACAGTAATGTAATAATCAGTGCTATGATATTTATGTGTAACTTTTTGTTATCATGCTGAGTAATAGTTGTGTCTTGGGAAAAGACATTTTGTAAAGTTTATATTTCTTTTCTAGGTTTAGTATTTATTGTTGATTCCTTCATAGTTTTGGTTCATTTAGTGTTCATCTTAGTATTAATTTGTTCATTCATTCACCGCTGCCTCATTCTTCGTCCTTGGGGGGATGTGTTTGGAGTGCTCTTCTTTTCTAATCCTCTATCTCTTAACGGTCTTATCAACAGACACGCTGGCTAGCTCGAAACTGGAACCGCGACTCCGTCCGGGTTCTCGTGCAATGGATCGCCCGGATTGCATCAGCATTAGCCTGCGACTTGGTTCTGATGCGCAATTCGGAAAAACCTCCGGGCGGTAAATGGAGGTTACCAGGTTAGGGTTGAGGCCTTTTCGCCGATCGATCTTCCTCGTTCAAAGTTCAGTTTTGAGGGTTAACCTTGGCATAGGGATCACTGAACCCCATGCACCTGGTTTCTTCTCGAGGGTTTTTGTGTTGGCCTAAAGATTTGGCTTATCAATCCCACTAGTCAACACCCCCATTAACTTTTACAATTCCCGCAGGCAAACAATTCAGTTGGCATGGCGGCAAAAAATGAGCACGTGTGAATTGGGCTGGACCAAATTCGAAAACGATCCGTATCTCCTCCTCCTGGAATGCATTTTAAAACGTATCGAGTGCGTTTTTAAAATAGCAACGCATTTGTTTGGCTTTCATCAGATGGCCTTTGTTGTCTGGCTAATCATTGGTGTTTGTCTTTGCTTACACTGACCCAAAAATAGACTGTCTAGGCCGAGAGATTCCTACTCTTTAACTGCATTCCCATCTGCAAACATCTACTATGGTGTTTGTGCTGTGTTTGCTCATGTATAAATTACGCATCCCATTCAGACTCTCTAACTCCGCGCGGTGAAATTTGCGCTTGCTGATAAAAACGCTGCCGGCGTCGCTACGTCGGTTTACATTCCAAAGTCTGTCTCCCTAACACTCACCAACACCCACCCACGCCTAAAGAATGTATGTATAATCAGTTCTATACCCTTGCCGATCAAGAAGGCATTCTCAATATAGGCATAAAGGTAGTTTTTAGAAGTCATACAGTACCTATTTTTTCTGCGCGGTCAGTGCTCTGGGAATACGGGTTGAAATAAAATTCTAAAATCAAAAACCGAAATTCGGAAACATTTCAAAGGATTAAACCAAGAAAAGATTTTACAAAACTAGCTTTAAAAATATTCAAAATGAGAGTTCAGCTTTTTTTTTTTATTTCTTTCTTTAATTCAAGAATTTGTTTATATTTCTTCTGTACTCTCACTCTCGGTTGCCTTGTAAGTATATCTAAATTGTATTTAGTTGTCAACTGCGACGCAGAAATCAGGGGGCAGCGGATAATGGAGTGGGCGGGTCTACGCAGGGCGGGATTAGCTGGGATTGGAATTGGGTTCGACTGGAAGGCGTTGTGCAGCAGATAAGTTTCGGCAAGGCTTTGTAGTCTTCAGTCGACGGCAGCAGCGGAGCAGCGGCAAAAAGCGGAGTCAAGTTTTTTTTTCTTGTTTCAGATAGGCCGATGTCGCTGCAATCCAGTTAAAACCGCCACAGACGACAGACATAAGTCATTCACAACACAATGCTGCACAGTAAAATGCGGCCAAACTCGAAATACAAGAAATGATAAAATAGAGATCGTATTCAAACACCTTTCTCAAATTTAGTGGCTTTAAATAACATTCTTTTCCTACAGAAATCATATTTCTAACACTAATAACTCTAGAATCTTTATAACCTTTCCTTTATAACTTCCTTTGTAAAAGATTTCTTAACATTTTTGACTAACTAGACTTTTTTTTCAGGTTAATAAAAAGCAAATAAAAAAGCTTTCAATTGGAATTAGCTCTTTATCGCCATAGTTATTTTTGCGGTTCGTGCGTTTATTGTTTATAATAAGACGTAGCTGCGTATGAGTAATACTTGTGACCCCCTTTTCCTTTAAGGTTTCAAAATAATCTGATTTTTAAATTACGATTTCCTTAGAAAAACAAATCGAAAGGAATTTTAGTTTTTACGTAATGACAAAGTCAGTTTGTTAATGGCATTAAGTGAGTTCCACACTGCTTGATTCATTTGCTTCGCTTTCTGCTGTCCAAGTTTCGTGGACTCAATCAATCCGTCAATCGATGACGATGTGCTGCTGATAACTGATAGCCAGTCATGGTGACCATGGGGCATACGAACGCAAATGATGCAACAATAACAGATTGCAATTGAGCGTGATCCCCATCATCATTACTCCACTTCCCAACCACACGAGACGACTTCTGAAGGCGAAGTGCTGTCAGGTGCTTGGGGACATATGACACGGTTTCAATGTTCTATAAAGCGAATTAATAGTGAAATATGTCCGATTTCTAAACGATAAGGGATTACAAACTTTAGTTTTTTATCAAACATAAGAGACAAATCAAGTCATTGATATGATATTTACTTACTAGAGATATTTCACCTGAATTGATACCTAAATAAGTTAGAATTCTCAAACATAAACTTTAGTTTTTTTTTAACGTACTATACAAATGGAATCCTTCGTATGATATTTAACAATTGGAAATAGTTCACTGCTATATTAATATCCAAGGAAGTCCGATTTTTACTTGTTAGAGATATTTCACCTGAATTGATACCTAAATAATCGAATCTTTTATATGATATTTACCAATTAGAAATAGTTCACTACTATATTAGTATCCAAAATAGTTCGATTTTTGAACGATATGGGATTACAAACCCTAGTTTTTATCAAACATGCTATACAAAGTCTATACTATACAAGCCCTTGATGTGATAGCTACCAATTATAAATATTTCACCTTATGTAATACCAACAAATTCATAACTCTGAACTTTGGGTATCAGTTTTTAGTTTTTATGAAACATACTATGCTAATCAAATCCATGTTATGATACCTATCAATTCTATATATTTCACCCCTTACTACCGAACTTTTCTTAAAAAATAAAAAAAACATACTACTTACATAAGACTTCACGATCCCGCATGCTGGGGTTCCGCAGAATTGTGGCCACTTTGGGTCGACCGTTGGTCTTGCCATTCCCAGTATTGTTGAGTTTCTGGTGTCCAGCACCATTCCTATTGGCCTTCAGTGTGTCCTGGTTGCAGCTGCCATTGCTGCCGTCTTTGGTGCTTTGTAGTTCCTCGATAATCGTGTCGTCCTCCGAAAGAGCGGGTCGGCACTTGGACAGATGGATGGTGTCCGAGTTGATGGTGGCATCTAAATGGGAAATACATTTGATTAGATAACAGAGCTTTTATCCTAAGGATTCTAAGCAGTCCCTACCATCGTGGGGCAGGAAGGAGTCCCACTGGGACGAGTCCCAGGGCTCCGAGAAGATGGTGCCATCGTCGGACTGGGCCGAATCGATGCCACCAAACGAGTTCTGGCAGAAGACATTGTCGTAGGAGGAGAGCCGGCATCCGAGTCCAACTTTATCCTGTCCCTGGACATGCGGCTGCAGTGCAGCCGTTTGCGGCGGCGTGGAGCACCGCACCAGCTCCGGCAGATTAAGGTCGGGCAATCGATTGGCAATGATCTGGTGGATGGTCAGCGTTCGCTTCTTGCCCAGCGAGTTCTCCTTCTCCTGCCAATCGATGGCCGCCGTATCGTAGTCCCCCCCAGCATGGCTTCCCTGATCCTGCTTGGCCATAAACTCCCAGCTGCTGTCCAGTTGCCAGTGATCGATGAGATTGCGAGCCCGCTTCGTGGGCTGTTGCTGTTGCGAATGCTGATGCTGTTGCTGCTGCTGCTGCTGCTGGGAAACCTTTGGCTTGGGCTTCAGCTCGTCCAGGCTGCCGGCCATCTTCTCCAGCTCGCTGGGCTGCAGCAGTGCCCCATTGCCGGATCCTCCGAAGCCCGCTTTTAGTGGTTCCGAGTGTCTTTGGCTGGCGTGCAGCACTTGGCTGCGATGCTGACGTCGCAGAATGGCGGTGGCTGCACTGGTCAGGCCTGCCTGACGCAGTGCATCCGCCGGTTCCGCGTAAAAGGGACTGCCCTGCTTGCTGCGACTGCCGGCGAGAGTTTGGCCCTCGGCCGTGGGTGTGGTGTCGCCACCGTCGTCCTCGCCACCCGCCGTCATGGACTGAGTCATGGCGGACGGTGGAGCCTGTCCCGAGAGATTCGGCAGGAGCAGTCCTGCTCGAGAGCGAGCTGGAACATCACCGGAGAACTGCAGCAGGGATTGGCTCGAGGTTTCGTTGGGCGTGGCAGTGGCAGTGGTTTCCTCCTCGCAGGGCGACAAGTGCGTCTGCTGTGTGGGTGTGGGAGTGCTCGCTGGGGAGGAAACAGGAAAAATGAGATAGTTAGAAGGATGTTAGCATAAAAGGGCTCTACGAAAATCTCTAGAGGTTTGAAATCACCTTAAAAACAGTCAAAAGTATGCTGCATTTAAGATAAAACTATACATATTTTGGGATCTAAGCATTATATAAACATTTCAAACATTCCCCATCACAAGGATTATATATATTTTTAGGGAATTTAATTATTATGGTATAGATTTTTTTACGTCCAGTAAATTTTAAGTAATTTTTAAGCACCCGATAAACATGTTAGATTATGGGGGTGCCAAACAAATCACTAGGTTTTCGGTGTCTAAAAGTAAGCAGTGAATAAAGGATAGTTATCTTTCTGTACCTTTGAGTATAAAATAAACTGTTGCATACTTTTATACACCTAAGATGTATTTTTAAAAGCCTGAGATTTTTGTTTTGGTGAATAAAATATAGAGAAACTTACGAGTCTCGGCCAGCAGATCCGGTCGTCGGTTCATCACCCCGCCCACCGAATCCAGTGCCGGGCGGAAACTGGTCAGCAGGCTGGCCCGATCGCTGGGATCGTGCGACCAGACGTCCTCGTAGTCGCTGATCTTGTCGCTCAGCGCACTGGCGCAGTACTGCAGCGGTGGGCTCTCGAGGATGTCCGACTCCTTGTAGTGCTGCGACTCCTTGCCAGCTCGGGACTTCCGGGATTTGCCGCCACTGCTGCTGCTGCCGCCGCCGCCACTGGGCGTTAGTGGTGTCAGGGGTGAGGTGGTGAGGAGCTTCCGGGCAGTCGGTGGCCAGCGGCCATCATTTGAGGAGGATCCCTGCGAGGACAGAGTATCCTTGCACTCGCCCTCCGGCGACAGGCGCTTGGCAAAGGTCTGGAAAGTGCTGGCCTGGCCATTGAGCAGGGCATTGAAGGGATTGCTGGACGCCGGCGTGGTGACCTCCACGAATTTTCCATTACCATTTCCCGCTGCCGCTCCACTCGCACCACCATTCTCCATCGAAAAGGTAACCGTGGTGGTCACCGTAAAATTTCCATTGGCACCTCCATTCTGATCCGGAGAATGGGGCTTCGACCAGCGCAATGGTGGTGCCGGTGGCTTGAGATTCAATGTATTCGGCGGCTTTGGTCGCTGCGGACGCACTTGATCCGCCACTTCCGGTGTCGTTTGGGCCACCTTAAAGGTGCTCAACTGTTGCTGGTCAACCAGTGAAGGGCACAGGGGCATGGGTGCCAAAGGAGCCCCCGCTGAGCCGGGCATATAATGCCCTGGATTGTCCACTGGTGACATGGTCAGGATCACCGAATCCACTGAATTTGGACTCAGAAGCTGCAGGTGCTGACCTCCGCTGGTGGTGAAGGAGCTGAGACTCGAGTTGGTGGTATCCGACGGAGTTCCCGCCTGGCTGAAGAAGCCGAGCAATTGGCCACTGCCGGTGGGACTGAAGAGACTGCTGCCCGGAATGGGTGGTGCTCCAGTCGGCGGTGGCTTGGCCAGAGCATCGCTGAAGAAGGTGGCCGTTCCAAGGCCACTGGTTTCGGTCAGCGAGAGCGGCGATTTGGCATCCAGCAGGTGCTGATCCCTCGATGGGGCCACCGTTGGTGTGGGCGGACCCAAGATGGCCGGACTGCTGGCATAGCTCCAGAACTCCTGACCCAGCAAGGCCAAGGAGCTCAGCTTCTTCCGGTTGTTGGCCTCCCGCAAAACTCGTGGCAACATCAGCTGCACCGGCAACTCATCGCAACACTGGGCATAGTGGGCAATCAGCGAGGGTATCGAACCGAACGTAAACCTCGAGCTCTCCAAACTCAAAACATTATCGTGCGACTGGATGAGATAATGCTCGATATAGGGTCCCGTATCCTGGGGCAGTCTCACCGAAACAGCCATCGTATTCGGCTGGCTGGAACCGCGAACTATGAAGGTCTGAAAATGAGAACAGATAATAAAGAACGAATAAGTTGATAGTAGAAGTTTTGAATTTTTTTATTTATAACCTGGTTTTGAGAGATTGAAGAAAAAAAAGGTGTAATAAAATAATATAGTTAACTGAGGATGCCACCAAAATCACTACAATCTTGAAATTACTTTTAAATTGTGTTTTAGGTGTCTAAAAGTATGCTAACAAATATATTAAACTTAACGGTACAATTCACTGCATACTTTTAGACACCTAGAATGATATTTTAAGATGATTTGAAAACCCTAGTGATTTACATGGCATTTTCTATTTGAATTTATGGATAACATTATGTTTAAATCCAAAATTTGGTTACCCATAATTTAAAAGCGACTACATCAAGCTCAAGATTTAACTACAATCCCATGATATATATATCATAAAAACATTCCGTTTTATCTTTCCACATCTTGGAGGTGGTTCAAAAAGTCCTTAAGTGAGTCTTTTTCCTCTGACTGCGCGTTAAATGTTGCGTTCACAATTCGCCCATGAATTCCCACTTATGGATGATAAATCGTCCCTACTCCCTGGTTCTTCCTTCCATTCTTGCAACAATGCCCTTCCTTTGGCACTTTTTTCTTTTGCTCCTGCCTTTTCACTTCTTGTTGTCGGCAAAAACTTTGCAGACGCTGCGACAAATCGCGTTCTTGGCTTATAGAATGGGCAATGGGTGGTAGGTAGTGCCTCTTCAGCCGCCAAACCTGGTCAAGTGTGGCCAAGACCAGAGCCAAAACTCCGGTTTGCTAATCGCCTGTGAAAACTTTCATAATGAGCGTCTCACTTTAAGTCATGCACAGGCTTTTGATAAGATCGAAATCATCATCAAGTTTATAATACTTTGATTAAATAAAAAACAGATATAAGAGGTATCCTAATTTCTTTGAAATACTGACCAATTTGTATTTTGTTTATTGGGAAAGTCAACTTTGATATAATTTTTAGGATTGCTTAAATATATATTATATATTTTTCCAAAAATAAAACATTTAAATGTAAGCAATAGCCAACAGCAATATGTCCAAGCTCCTATTAAACATTGCCACCGTTTTATAATTCCTTTAAACGCAATTTCATTATAATTCCCATTCATAATCTTTGTCCAATCAATTCTGTAAAGTTGGTAAACCCCACAACCCCACCTGGCCATCAGTCATCCAAGGGGAATTAAAAAGCGACAACGGTTTCGAGGGGTAAAGTTCTTAAGTGTTTTGCCTCAGTCTCCCAGATTCACTTTCTGTGATTCTCAGATTCTCCCCGTCTGTCTTCTCGCTGGCATTGTTGTATTTGCTTTTCAATTTTCAATTTCATCGCAGCAACCCTAAAAGCATGCAATTATATATGTATATGTATACATACACCCACGCTTACTAGACTATACGTACATATATAGATATATAATTTTTCTTCTTCAGATTTCAATAAATGCCAACTGGAAGGGAGATTTTGTGCACCCTGTGGCGTTGTTTATGATTTCTGTGCGAGTTGCGCACAATTTTTCAATAAGCAGTTGAAAGAAGATGATAAAAACCCATGAATCGGGTGGTTTTTTTTTATAAGCACTCTCCATTCGTTTTTAAAGCATACTTTTCAGCTACTACATCTGCTTTTGATTCCATTACCAAAATAAAAAGAAGAAAAGGTAGAGGGCCAAGGGTCAAACATTTTATACTGATTTAATAATGCGGTCGGTCACAAGGGGGCGTGGCCATCGTGCTTGACCATCAAGGAAATGCAATTTATAGGAAACACAGACGGGCTGCAAAAAGCCAGTTGGCCAGACAAAAACGAGCGTTAAAGTTCCTTAACAGGCTGAAAGCCAACCAAAATTGGACAAAAGGAAAACTTAATAAAAATCCGAGATGGAGAAAGCAAAGGACAGCCAATGCAAGGAAAGTCAGAAGATAATGCACAAAGGTTGCCAAGGAGGCTGGCTGTAAAAGATGGAGAAAGTACCCATACAATGTGAACACAGTGCGTTTCAGAAGTTTAAAAAAAATGGTAAAAAACGTATGTTTAATAATAGCAAACAAACCAACTTATATCATTTTTGAATCAACATAAAATCTTTTTAAAAGAAAATCAAGAATTTTTATCTTCTTAAAATAATTATTTAAGCTTGTCAAAGAGTTAGAAATTGTAATATTAGTAATACCATTATTAAATAATATTCTTGGCATTTTAAAATTGTAATATTTTTCGTTAAACTTTGTAAAATTGTAGTTCTACCTTTCCTTGGTAATCCCCTTGTTGGCAAATATCCATATTCAATGCCAGTTAAATATTTTACTGCAGACTTATAGTTTCCTACCGCACTGTACCAGCATGTGTGTGCCTCAGTGCCTGCATTTTATTGGCTCGAATTGACAAATTTCATTTGGTTGGCGAACAATAAAAAGGCGTAACGGCATTTGCAATTGACGACAGATCAGTTATATATGGGTATGTCCCATGTTAAATGGTATATTGTATAATATATATATAGTATTATTACCATATACTATATGGTGGATTTTAAAGAAATGCATTAGATTAAGAAACAGGCCAGACAGGTGGATGTGCTGCCAAGTATGTGGGTGTGTATATACTACATGCTCGCTCAACTGCGTTTGTTCACCTGTCACAACGGCTCTTCGTCAGCCATTTCCATTTCCTGCTGCACTTCCATACCCATTCACATTCTCAAAAAGCTGGCCATGGCTTTTTGCAGGCTTTTAGCCATCGTCTGGCGAAACAAGGAAGGCCTAGAAATGCACACTCCAGTTCATTGACTCAAAAAACGAGAGAAAAGTATGCCAGAGATGTGCAAGTGGATGGTTTTATAAATGTTTTCTTTTTTAAAAATAAGAAACAAATGTTTATTTATAAGAAAAAACATTTTTTCTTTGAAAATATAAGTTACCATTGCTATATGGTAAGATCAAAATTCTTTTATTGGCCACTTTTTTGTCCAAGTGTAATGCCATGAAGGGTAAGGAAAGGCAGTGCCTTTTGGTCTGGACACG
Organism: Drosophila suzukii; assembly: GCF_043229965.1. Taxonomy (NCBI): domain Eukaryota; kingdom Metazoa; phylum Arthropoda; class Insecta; order Diptera; family Drosophilidae; genus Drosophila; species Drosophila suzukii. The sequence goes on along the minus strand of NC_092084.1, from coordinate 14,352,202 downwards.
GTAGATAAATACACCATGAGGGACCAGGTCCATGTCCAGGTCCACCTTTTCCCCAATTGCATTTCACTTGCACTTTTCCACTCGCCAACAGACTGATGGATGCGGTTTGCTTTTCGATTTGTTCTGCTAGCCAACCGCAAAAGACAGTTAACGGTTTAATTTCCGTGTTTGTTGGCCATTGCATTTTCAATTACACAGGAATATATCTGTGGATTCGTGTGGTTGGGCCAGAAAATGTCGTAAATTTAAACGTTTTTATTGACCATTAAACTCTGGGACTATTAATTTCGTGTTTAAGGGAGAGAACTCTCTATATCATACATATAACTATCAGCTTGATTTAAGCTAATGGATTCAGTAATTCATTCCTTTATTTTACTATTTAAATAAACCTAGTACAAATTATATATATAATCCGACTGTTTAGATCACATTTAATTGACTTTAAAGTCATTCCGGGAAGGAGGTTTAGTCCGGATAATAATTTTTTACAAGGGAGAGAAGTCGCTATTGTTAGCAGTGTATTAGAGAGGTTCATAGAATAAGCTGTATGCCGATGACTGTTTAGTATTAATATCGTTCACATGCTAACTTCCGCATTTATGTACCAATTCCGATATTCCGATTCAATGTAAAACTAAGTTAAGCTAATATATTATGATAAGGATATTGAAAAGAGCGGAGAACGGTCACACTGCGATATAAGAGAGCTAGCGAGCACATGTGTAAATTTAAGCCAAAATAAAACAGACAAATAAAAAGTGAAACAGAACGGCAATAACAACTTCAGAAGTGGGATTGACACCTTTTTAAACACCCGCCTACATTTCTGGTTATCTGAGGACACACAGTTTTTTTTTCTGAAATGGACAAGAAACAAATTGTTGAGTGGCTACAAGCCAATGAAATCTTGTTCCCAGCAAGTGCAACTTTAAGGCAATTGCGCAAGCTTGCGTTGGATGCCGGTTGCCAAGAAGCGGCTGATATCCCGGAAAACACATTGGAGGAAGAAGACGCCAAAATTGATATACTAAGTCAAGGAACCGCTAGCGAAGACATACACATACACACATTGGAAGAAGAAGAAGCATTGCTTGACGCCGCCATAAGGGTGGCTGAAAAGAAAAAGATATTGGCCGGATTGATGCAAAACAACAACAAGACGACAGATGACATTAGAATGGTAAAGCAGCTCGTGGTCCCGTTTTCTGCCACTGAAAATGAGGAAGCTCTTAAGTGGATTTTGGATTTTGAGAGAATCTGCAGAGATGTTAATGAGTGTAAAAATTTTCAATTGCGCTGCGTACGAATGCTTATGAAACCGGGCACAGATGCGGACTTGTTTGTGCGTGTTGACCGATCGAGTACTTACGACGAATTTAAGAAAAACTTTATAGAAACATTTGGTCATGGCAGTTCAACTGCTGATATTGTATTGCTGTTAAAGGAAACCATTTTTAACCCTGCGAAGAACACCGTTATGGGATACATACTTCTTATGGAGGAAATTGCTATGCGTGCTAACATCGACGAAAAATTGACAGTCCAGTTCATCATTGATGGTTTTCGTGATCGTTCAGCCAATATCGCCCTATTGTACACAGCTACAACAATCGGACAATTGAAAGAGTTGGCTCGGAAGTATGCAAGTCTAAGTAAGAAGTCGCACAATTTTTCCCACCGTGCAGAAAGTTCTGGAAATGAGCGGAACACAATCCGCTGCTATAATTGTTCCGCTTATGGGCATTACGCTTCGTCGTGTACTGCGTCGAAACGCGAGAAGGGGTCCTGTTTCCGTTGTGGATCCCTCCAACATATGCTGAAGGATTGTCAACAGAAGCCTACAATTAATCCGCGGATGGTGGGCGCAGCCAACAACCAGCCGATTCGAGATGACGAAGAGGGGCACAATATGTTTATTCCGATTGTTAACCAGGTAGGAGTATATTTTTACACTGATTGTCAACAGAAGCCTAACGTAACCTTACTTTCTGCCATGTTTGATACGGGAAGCGCCATTAATTTAATTCAGCACGCTGCGATTCCTTATAGTAACTTTAGCGATGTATTGTTTCCGACGGACTACTGTGGAGTTAATGGATTTAAAATTAAAACTTTCGGGAAAATATTTGTTAGACTTATTTTTCAAAACAGAGAAGAAGAAATTTCATTTTTTGTTGTACCCAACAACTATGTTGCAACTAATGTTCTTTTAGGACGTAAGTTTTTGGAAAAATTTGGAATAAAATTGATTTTTAAGGATAAGGTAAAAGAAATTGTAGAATTGCATTTATTTAAGAATATTGAAGCATATCGAGACAGTGAACCATTGAAGAGTTTAGTGAATATTGAAGCATATCGAGACAGTGAATCATTGAATAGATTGAACATTGACAGTGAACCATTGAAGAGTTTAGTGAATATTGAAGCATATCGAGACAGTGAATCATTGAATAGATTGAACATTGACAGTGAACCATTGAAGAGTTTAGTGAATATTGAAGCATATCGAGACAGTGAATCATTGAATAGGTTGAACATTGACAGTGAACCATTGAAGAGTTTAGTGAATATTGAAACATATCGAGACAGTGACCCATTGAAAAGCAGTAGAAGATTTGAAGAATTATGTAATGAGAGTAAAATAGATAGTAATGATAGCATACCATACATATATAGTATTGATGTATTTAAGGATGATGAAAGTATTGACATTGACCCGAAGTTAAGCGATAAGGATAGGTGCGAACTAAATGAAATAATAAGATTAAATTACTTAAATTTATCCAACATCCCAGCTATCCAACATAGCTATGAAATGAGACTAAGACTTAAGTCGGAAGAGCCTGTACGATCTGTACCAAGAAGACTTTCATATCAGGAAAAGAAAGAAGTAGATTTAAAAATTGATGAGTTATTGAAAAAGGGATTTATAAGAGAAAGCAATTCGCCCTATAGTTCCGCTATTGTACTTGTTAAGAAAAAATCCGGAGAAAAGCGTATGTGTGTAGACTATAGACAACTTAATAAGATAACCATTCGTGATGGATACCCGCTTCCCCTCATAGATGACTGCTTAGAAAGATTAGAAGGAAACAAGTATTTCACACTTTTAGATTTGAAAAGTGGATACCACCAAGTGAAAGTTGCAGAAAGTTCAGTGCAGTATACAGCTTTTGTAACACCCTCCGGTCAATATGAATACACAAGAATGCCTTTCGGACTCATGAATGCACCCGCAGTATTCATGAGATTTATTAACTTTATTCTGCAACCTTTGATTCGCGAAGGAAATGTAGTAGTCTATATCGACGATATTGCTATAGGTTCGAAGACATTGAATGAACATTTTACGACGGTAGGAAGAGTTTTACGAATTTTAGCAGAGTACCGATTGGAAATTAAGATAAGTAAATGCCAGTTCGCTTACGAAAGCATTGAATTTTTAGGGTACACACTCAGTGGAAAAGGAATCAGTCCAAATTATGAGCACACATCAACTATTAAACATCTTCCGATACCAAAAGATCGCCATGGAATGCAAAAATGCTTAGGATTATTTTCGTACTTTAGGAGATTTATTCCGGCATACTCAAAAATAGCGAAACCATTGCAAGAGCTCACAAAAGTAGGCGCTAAGTATGAACTCAGTGAAGATTGCATCAATATTTTTGAATATCTTCGGGAGAAATTAATTTCATTTCCTATACTATCTTTGTACAACCCGAACCGAGAAACTGAATTGCATTGCGACGCAAGTAGCGAGGGATTTGGTGGAATCTTATTGCAAAAACAGGATGATAGCAAGTTCCACCCAATAGCCTACTTTTCACAAAGAGCAACAAAATTAGAGGCAAGATATGAAAGCTTCAAATTGGAAACTTTAGCTGTAGTCTACTCATTACGAAAATTTAGAATATACCTAGAAGGAATTCCATTTAATATAGTGACAGATTGTAATGCAGTAGTATTATGTCTAGGAAAAGGACGCCTTAATTCAAGTATTGCCAGATGGGCTTTAGAGTTGGCCAATTATAATTATACCCTTAAGCATCGTAGTGGAAAATATATGACACATGTTGATACATTGAGTAGATACCCTTCAGCCTTAAATGAGAATTTTGAATATGAACCTGTAGTGAATATTCAGGGAAGAGACAACAAAGATCAAATAGTTTCAGTAATTGACAGTGACGACATTAATCTTCAGCTTCAGATAACGCAAAATAGGGATAGTATTATAGTAAAATTGAAAGAACAATTAGAACTTGGAATTGTGAAGAACTTTATATTGAATGATGGAATTGTTTATAGATTAGGTGAGAATGATATTGAACTGTTATATGTACCAGCTGAAATGGAATCCCATATAATTAGAAGAGTTCATGAAAATTTATGCCATTTAGGTACAGAGAAATGTTTAAAGGAAATAATGAGACATTATTGGTTTCCGAACATGAAATCTAAAATAGAAGCATTTATTGGAAATTGTTTAAACTGTATCATGTTTACGGTACCCACACATGCGAATAATCGAACACTACATAATATACCCAAGCGACCAATTCCTTTTGATACATTACATATAGATCATTTTGGACCATTGCCCTCAGTCATATCGAAAAAGAAACATTTGTTAGTAATTATTGATGGATTTACCAAATTTGTTAAATTGTTTCCGGTAAATTCAACGAGTACGAAAGAAGTTAACATTTGTTTTTTGAAATATTTTCAATATTACAGTCGACCACGTAGAATCGTAAGTGATAGAGGTACATGTTTCACGTCATTAGAATTTGCAAAATTTTTATTGGAAAATAATATCGAACACGTTAAGGTAGCAACTGCGTCACCTCAGGCGAACGGCCAGGTGGAGAGAGTAAATAGGACTGTAAAAGCGATGCTAGCCAAGATAACTGAACCAATTAAGCACGAGGATTGGAGCAAACTCTTAGTTAAGGCCGAATATGCCATTAATAATTCAATGCATTCAACTACGAAAGAATTACCCTCAGTGTTGTTATTTGGAGTTCAGCAGAGAGGTTGTAATATTGACGCATTAACAGAATACTTAGATGATAGAAATGATATACCACAGTGTGATTTAGTAAATGTCCGCAAAAACTCTTCAGATAAAATTGAACAGTGTCAGAAAAGAAGCAAGGAATATTTTCAGAAGAATCACAAAAATCATGTAGAATTCGCAGAAGGCGATTTTGTTGTAATGCGAAACATTGACACCACAATTGGTACAAATAAAAAATTTGTGCCAAAGTACAAAGGACCATACATCGTTAAAAAAGTTTTGCCAAACGATAGGTATGTTTTAAGTGATATTGAAAATTGTCAAATTAGCCAAATTCCCTATGATGGAATTGTAGAAGCATGTCGGTTGCGGAAATGGGCAGATTGGCGTAATCAGTGTGAAAGTAACTCCTAAAATGTTAATCTAATACTTATGTCTAATTTATTTATAACTAACCAACTTTGTGCACATATATATCATAACTATTCTAATTAGCTTATACGTACAGATACAAAACTAGAAACTCACGATCGAGGACGATCTAATTGTCAGGATGGCCGAGCTGTTAGCAGTGTATTAGAGAGGTTCATAGAATAAGCTGTATGCCGATGACTGTTTAGTATTAATATCGTTCACATGCTAACTTCCGCATTTATGTACCAATTCCGATATTCCGATTCAATGTAAAACTAAGTTAAGCTAATATATTATGATAAGGATATTGAAAAGAGCGGAGAACGGTCACACTGCGATATAAGAGAGCTAGCGAGCACATGTGTAAATTTAAGCCAAAATAAAACAGACAAATAAAAAGTGAAACAGAACGGCAATAACACTATATTCTTTATATAACAATCTGAAGTCTCAAGTCAATCTAAGTGACACAGGAAATAATTATAATACTTAGCTTAAGTTTTGTAAAATAAGCAGTTAACTTAAAATAAATTCCTATAAATAAGAAATGTTTAAGTGATTTTCTTGATAGAAAATCCATAGATCCACCTTAAACGGTTTCACTTTCTGTTTGCCATGGCTATCCTCTGTAAAACACCTCCTGCCAACTCTTTCCCATTCCCCCCCGGTAATCATTTATCTCTTTGCATTTATTTTGCATTTAATTGCATGTAAATTATTGTGCATTGGGCAGCACATGGCACCGAATGTTCGCACCTCCTCCCGCACCTCCCCCCATATTTCACTCAACTTTGACCTCCACCCCGGAACAATCTTTTAACCCATTCCATACGAACGATTCGCTCGATTCCCTGCGGCGTTGCAAATCAGACACACAACACACACACACACTCGAAAATAACGATTCGTCGCATTTGCACCCATTTCCGGGATGCGATGCCCATTGGTGCCCCATCTCCACTGGAGAAGGTAACAACATTTCCGGTTTCCATTTCTCGCCGCGTGCCTTCGGGGCTGCATTTCTCGAAATGTCCGCAGTGTCCCGGCCTTCGCCTCCTCCTCCACTTTCGCCACCTCCTCCTCCTCCGATCTCGGCTCAATCACCATCTTCATCCTTGGCCAAGTCACCCCTTTTTTGGCCCCAAACACAATGCGCAACGTGTCGCAGCTGCTGACTGTCTGCCACCGAACCCCCATATGAAAATCCCCCCCCCTCCTGTCGCTTTCGCCCCGTCTGTTTGTGGTTTTGGCCATCGAATCGAAAGTGCAGCCGGTTGCCAAGTGCCAAAACACGGCAAAAATAACATTTACTATCAGTAAAACAATAAATAATCATTTCAGTTACTAGAAAATATAGTACTTTATACCTTAAATGTTAGTTAAAGATATCTAAAAAATTGTTTATTGGTTGTTTTGTGTTAAACTATGTATATAGATACAGGAAAAAACAATGCCAATGAAAGAACATTTAAAAAAAAACCAAAACATAATATTTCCTAACTCAAATGATAGTTAAATTTGCCATGGATTATTGGTTATTTAATATTAAAATATTAATCTAAACACAAAGTATGAAAGTCTCCGAAATTTGGTTTAGTATCCGTAAAAGGATATATTGTAATTTGTGTTATTTAAGAAAAGTGTCCTTGCTTTCAAAAATCAAACAAGAAAAGTTTTAAAACTTTAACTTTAACTTTAACTGTTCTTTAAACATCATAGAAAATTAAAAAAAAAATGAGTATCAGTAAAAGGATAACTTATAATTATTGTTATTGCAGAAAAATATCTTTGCTTTCAAAAATCAGACAAGAAAAGTTTCAAAAATAAGATGTTTCCTCATTGTTCTTTAAACATCTCAGAAAAAATCATATCATCCTTTTTTTTTGTTTTGGATGTTTATAAAAACAAATGTAAATGTTTATGAAATGTGCAACTTCTATTAAAATAAATTAATATTGCTTAACGTTAAAATTATTTTTATTATTATTTTTCTTAGAATTCTAACATTTTCAAGTATGGGTCGGATTATACAAATTCCAGTCATTTTTTTTAGATCAGATTTAAAATAGATTTTCTCAGTGCCGTCGCAGGATGTCTGGTTTCTGGTCGGCATAATCAAGTTTTGGCCCGCAAATAGACTCGTCGTCGCTCGTTGGACTCGTTGAAGCGCCAAGTCTAGTCTATAATCATCAAATCATGCCACAAATGTTATACCCAGCAGCAACGCCATTGCATTGCCCCCTGACCTCTCTCTCATCCAGGCTGTCTGTCTATCAATCATGACGCCATCAAAATGCTTGACAACAAATCTTGACTGCTTAATGGTCATGGACAACGAAATGTAATGGAATAGAAAGGCTGCCAAGCCAACTGCAGTCGAGTGGAATGGAGTGCAGCTCCCAGGGATCTGGATCTGGGAGTCTGAATCTGGACCCCGGAATCCTGTGCCAGATGGCCAACGAGCTTATATAAGGGGCTAGCACTTAAAGGACAGCGGACTGGGGAAAGTACCTTCGGTGGGTATATGTAAGTCCCCCGGAATTGCAATGTGCATTGGCCGGATTAGATGTGGTGCTTGAGTGGCAGATTAGGCTGCTTCAAAGGTCTCGGATGACCGGAGCAATTTATTCAATTAGAGTGGATAGCTTCGGGGCTGTAGCATAAAATCTCCTCTTAAGAGAGATTTTCTCTGTCTGAATAAAAAAATATTTGTTTTAATCCCTTACTTTATGTGTATGTAATAATTGGACAGTTTTTTTATAATTCCTATAAGGAACAGCTTTTCCATTTTGAACCTTACCAACACTTAAGAAAAATTGACTATTTCCTTTAAAAAATAAAAAAATAACTTTCAAGTGGCTTTAAGTCACCCCATAGATAAATATTTTAACTAATAGTTTCATATTTCTTATAGTATTATTATATAGTATTTATTGTTTGGTACCAACTCTTTGGCTTTTAAGTATTTCCTTTTAAAAAATTGAATATATTGTTTTATGGTTTTCTTAAGAAATCCCAATAATTAAGAACATTCTATTCTTGATATACTCTGAATATAGAAAACGGTTGCCTACTTTTTAGGGCCATATGCGCCATACTGGCGAAGCCAGTGAAATTGAATACGGAACGGCATAATGACACCCATCCCCTTTGACCTTTCCCTCCCAGCCCCCCCTCCCCCCTCCCACAGCAACATTCGACCCCCGTGGAAGCCCCAGGGGCGCCGTCTAATGAGTGTCGGCGGTTTCTGTGGTTCGAGCAAACAAAAAAAACGGGGAAAGTGGGGAAAAAACTTGCATAAAATAACCAAATTATGCCAAGGCAGGACAGCAAAACTGGACCCGCCATTATCCTGCCATTCGCTGCTCATTAGAAGGGGCCAGGAATAGGAGTTCCCAGCCGGATCACATAATAAAAATCTCATATTTTATTGAAATTGGTAATGCGAGAGCGCTTTGAGAGCTTTGGCATCGAAATGCAAAGTGAAACCATGAGCAACGCCGCGGAATGCGTGACAGAGATGGGGAGAATTAGTGAGAAAGAGAGGGGGGTATCTACATAAGTGGCAAAAGGGAGAGAGATAGCTAGTAGCTTCCTTTTGGCCCTTTCAAAAAATTTCCCATTTGCATCTCGTTTATATTAATTTTGACGCTACAATTGTCTTTTCTGGAATTGTGCTTGGAGATTTTTCAGGAATATGCATTTAAACTACCCTTAATAGAAGTGCTAGTAGTTATAATATATAGAAAACGAAAGTGATTTAATATCCTAACTAAAATGTCAAGAATACAAGTCAATCCCTAGCCTATTTTATATTTAGAATATATTTTATGTTTTTATCATTGACAGCTAATGTAAATTGCTTTTTAAAATATTTCATTTAATATTAATATAAATTAGTTCACATCCTTTTGTTTGATTGAATAAATAAGTTTGTTAATATATACTTAAAATTCACACAAATTCAAATTTTTATAAGATTATAACCAACAAGATTATTTATATAATTTTAAAAATTTATATTGCTTAATGGTAATAGTTTAAAAACCTTTCTTATAAAAAAAATCAACTACAGAACTGACTTGAAGCATACGCAGTTCTTCTTTACCAGGACTATTTGCATAGAAAATTGAATTTGGCTGTCAAAGTCCAGTGTTTTGGCCTTTCTGCTGTGGAACCACCCTAGACCCAGCCACCCTAATCTGCTGGCATTTTCTGCCGCCTTATTTATGCGTTTTCCCCCACCCATTTTTCCTCCTCCTTTCACCTGCCAATGGCCTCGGTAAGCGGATTTCGTTTTGCAGTTCAAGAGTCGTGGCTTTGGGGTTTTCCCTTCAAAATCCAACGCACTCATGCCCTCTTCTGTGAGCGCTTTCCACTGCCGCCTTAAGCTGATTTCCCTTTATTTCCGTTCGACTCATAAGCCCCAGTCTTTTCATCATTTCATCATTGGCCGTCCGTCGCTTTTCCTCCATTTTCCCCCTCCCATTTTCCCCACATTTTCCAGCCGCCAGCGGGACAAAGTGCATTAAACTCATTTGCCAAACGGCTTTCAATTATAATTTTTGTTAATAATTCATTAGCCAAATGTGTTGCTGAAATGCAGTCAGACACACTTGCAGCCAGGATGCTAATGTTGTACTCGATCCCTTTGTACTCCCCAAAGGGCAAAAAAGCGCCATGTGCGACACAAAAGTGACGCAAAGGTAGTGGAGAAAGGACGTTATAGCAGCTGCCATGAAAAGTTTTCACTTTTTATGAGGCTTATATATATATATCCCAAAAATATTTGGTCGTAAACAGGGTTGGCAGTCGCAGTAAGTGTGTAAATTTAACATAATAATAAAGGGTTGCAAAGTTAATAATATAAATTGGTATTTAACACTTGTTTAGCTGAAAGCCCAGGTACTATGGTACTAAATAAAGTAATAAATAACCCTTTGATTTTTTACAAAACAAAGAACATAATTAAATTATTGTTTTATAAATTTTACTTGTTCGTTAATAGTTAAGCAATAAAAAAATATATATTAATAAATATATATATTTTAAAGATTACAGACCCTTTTTGTTTATGCAAGTTCAATGTAAATGTTTAAATCTATTCAAAGAAATTCCTTGAAAAATAAGATATGATAAAAAATAGGAATGTTTTTTTTACTGATTGGAATACCTATTGGTAAGTATTTCACATAAACATATTTTGTAGAATATGTATGGGATATAGGATACATACTTAGATCATTTTGAAGGTCGGGTGGGTTATGCCAAATAATATTGGGGTTTTATATGGATAGATTCATGGCGCCCTCTAAAAAAAATGCAAATTATGTTATTAAACAAAAGAAAAACTATGTTTATTTAAAATGTATCTCGTATGTTGCCTTTTTTAAAAATCAAAGATATAATATTTTTAGCCCATTCTGTGATAAATGTTATAATCGATTGAAGTAGGACCAAATCCAGTGAAAGTGGCTTTAAGGCCGACAAGCTGCGTATAAACACGTCAATAAATGCGACATCCTGTGGCTCCTGCCTCCCGTTCTTCCATCATCTGTGGACGGGATGTGGATGTGGATGTGGATGTGGAGTTTCCCTCTTGGCTTGCCATGTGGTTGCTAATATAATTTTGGACACACTCGTAATAGAAGAGGGGGGAACCAAATCGAACTGGAGGCCGGACTCGTCCTGGCTCATCCTGGACATCCTGGACATCCTCCCATCCTGCGGCTGTCTGCTTTCCCTTATCGCCTCATCAGCTGGCTAACTGACTGACTCTCTGTGCCTGTTGTTGATGGCCATTTGCCACCCAATGGGACTCCTGTTCCAGGTCTTGGCATTGGAAACCACCTGCCCATCCCACCGATGGCCATGTGACTGGGTGATAAATAAAAACTGTCTGCGCCTATGTGGCTACTGTTTGAATGTAGTATGTATGTATGTTTTTACCATCATTCCTTTCTTTTTTCATTTTTTTTTTTAACATTGTCTGACTTTTTACCATGTAAGCTGAGACCAAAAAATAAAAACACCACCCCAAACCCCAGATGAAATGTCATTGAAACACATGCCAAACAAAGGCTGCAGCCGAAAAAATTCAATTTCACTGTGTTCCGCATTTGCACACCACTTCCCCTTTTCTCCCCTATTTCTCGATTTTTGTTTGGCCAAAAGCATTGGCCATTTAAGGATGTCAATGTGGATTGGCCAAAAGTGAGTGGGCGTGGCAGCTGCAGCTGCAGCTTAACATGTTCATTTTGGCCCGCTCGGCCCTGAATTCATAAATCAAACGCAAGGCGTCAATAAAGCAGCCAAAAAATAGTTCAAGAGCCATGGCAAAACAAATACACAGGATTCGTTGCGGGGATCAAAGGATGTTTGCTTTTTCCCCAAATCAAACTCATATCGGTGGAATGCAAAAAAAAAAAAAAAAAGAGTGCAAAATAAATGAATGAATCGATTACCATGAATGCAGAGGGAATTTCAAATGTGTTGCACACTTTTTTTGGGCGGCAAAAGATTACGCGAATTGAGATTCCAACTGTCAGCGGGGGAAAAAGCTTAGTTTTGCGCCACATGGATTGTCCATTTAAAACGCGCTTAACTTTGCCAGAGGAACAACAGTACAAGGGATTACAAAGTATTCGGGTGTTATAATAAAAGAATTAACACAAAAAAACAGCATGGAAAATACGTATATTTGAGCGGAAACACTGATCGTATTAAAAATTAATAATATTATGTTAAGAATATTTAGAATTTATTATATATAAGACGAATCTGTAGTTAGAAATATGTCATATGAGAAACTATACAAATTTACTTTATAAAACAAAGGATAAATTAATAAATTTCAAGGTAACAAATATAAAAAACAAATTGACAATTCAATTGAAAATGTAGTTTTATTTACTTAAACCACGAACCAATATTGAAATGATTAACATTTCTTAGCTCCAAATGACATATCCCAATATATATATATATATACATCATAGCGATATAGATATTATATAATATATGCACAGAGAGAAATACTTAAGTACATTGTTCTTGAATTGAGAACATTCGTTCTTGAAAACCGTGTAAATACATTTTGGTATCAATGTTCTCAATATTAGAACAAAATGGTAAGAAGAGAAAAGTTAAATTAAGTTTATTTAACAACTTTTTAATAAGTATACAGTAATGACTTATCTAATGGTTTAGTTTTTGAGATATACAATGTAAGTACGGCCAATTCAACTTGATTCAAGAACAATAAAAACATATTCAACTTCAAAAATTTCGCTCGTTTTAAAGAACATTTTTAACTCAGATGAGAAAGTCAGAATTCTCTCTGTGTGGTATATCATTTTAATTTGTTAGGAACATTATTTAATCCCTAGAATCTTGAGCAGTTGGAACTGATAAAATTACCCAATCTTCTAGGGTCATCAAATATCCATTGCTCACTGTACAGGTGACGAGCGCTAATGATGTCGGAAGTGAACCAATCCCCCAATCCCCAATCCCCCACCAATCACCCAATCAAACTCCCTCTTCAGCCGATTACCCAGACATTAAATGGTTGCCCCAGCTGTTGACCAACTCCCACTCATCGTTTGGTCCATAAAGCATCGACATTTGCTGCTAATTACATTCTGTGGTCGGCATAACAAATCCCGGGGCAAAATCGGGAGTAAAAAAAACCTATATGTATATATGAACTAAGGGGGCAATGGAAATTCGAGACATACGCACACATGTGACCCACCACGCATATTTATGATTGATGGCAATGGGGGCAGGCAGTCGGATGTGAAAGGTATCCGGAAAAAAAATCACAAGAGATGTGCAAACAAAGCAGGGAAAAAATCTGTTAAACTTTGGATGCGATACGGTACAACGAGTAATTAAAATACCAGGCAGGCAAAATGGATCGCACTTCTTTCACAGCCATATGACGCCACAATGCACTGTGTCCAGTTCGAACATATTGATTGATTTTTAATTACAAACTACGCATGCACATACATATAGCCAACGAATCCGATTGCAAACCAAATGGTTGGATGAATTGGGTGGGGGGGGGACTACTTCAATTTCAATTAAATGGCTTTTTATTAAACGCATAAACAATTGGCGAAGGAGGAGTGCGCAGTCGAGGTCCTGCATCCTAATGGGGATTTAAGGACTTTTCCGAAGCGTTCGCCGTATAATTGAGGCAGCACACCGTTACCAACGACGTACTTTTGCTCCCGTTGACGCATGCAATTAGCAATCGATGGAAAAAGGAGCATCCGATGGATGGAAAAAGGCAGGGGCAGCATGGGCTGGAAAAAAGGGGGGTGTGGCATGTGGCAGGTGGAACTGCAGACAATTTCCGAGGCACGACGCCACTGAAAGAGCAAGCAGCAAAATGCAAAAGTTGGCGAAAAACTTTGTATACCCCACAAGTACCCTCTACACAGCAAAAAGAAAGTGGAGAACCCTTAACAGTCTAATTTATCTAAGAGAATTTTTTATTATTGATAAATATTTTGAGCTTGGTAAACCGTTTGGAAACCATTTAGTCGTTAATACTACGTTTTTTCTTTTTAACGTAGAAATATCTTATTATTTAAGAACTTTCTTTATCTCTATTGAGTTAAATTGCTGAATGCAGTTTCTCAACACCATGTTAGCCTTTATCTGTCTTAAAACTCTTACCTAAAAGAAATGTTCTAGTTAAATTTAACGGACAATAAAACGAAACTGACCACAAGAATTTTGCTTATTTTTTTCAGGTTCTGTAAAGGTTTGCCGTTCTTCAAATTAACATCACATTGAGAAAATGAATTTTAGTTCACAAACATTTTTAGTCCGTATTAACTTTAGGTAACAGACTTTAGGTAGCAGCAAAGCGAGATTGTAAGGGGGTACCTCGGTTTTTTTGGGATTCAGATTTTGGTCAAAAATACTCATTTTTTAGTGGTTTTTCAGTCGTAGTTTATCCAAATAAAGGCGTACAGCTAAAAGACCGACAGTTTTGAGCAGCTTGCTTCAATTGCTATCGATCCCCATCACTTTAAGGAAGATTTATTTTTTTGGCAAATTTTTTCATTTTTTGTAAGGGGGTAGCTCGGTTTTTTTTTCAGATTCAGATTTTGGTCAAAAATACTCATTTTTTAGTGATTTTTCAGTCGTAGTTTAGTCAAATCAAGGCGTACAGTTAAAAGACCGACAGTTTTGGGCAACTTGCTTCAATTGCTATCGATCCCCATCACTTTAAGGAAGATTTATTTTTTTTGCAAATTTTTTCATTTTTTGTAAGGGGGTAGCTCGGTTTTTTTTGGGATTCAGATTTTGGTCAAAAATACTCATTTTTTAGTGATTTTTCAGTCGTAGTTTAGTCAAATCAAGGCGTACAGCTAAAGGACCGACAGTTTTGAGCAGCTTGCTTCAATTGCTATCGACCCCCATCACTTTAAGGAAGATTTATTTTTTGACAAATTTTTTCATTTTTTGTAAGGGGGTAGCTCGGTTTTTTTTGAGATTCAGATTTTGGTCAAAAATACTCATTTTGTAGTGCTTTTTCAGTCGTAGTTTATCCAAATCAAGGCGTACAGCTAAAAGACCGACAGTTTTGAGCAGCTTGCTTCAATTGCTATCGATCCCCATCACTTTAAGGAAGATTTATTTTTTGGCAAATTTTTTCATTTTTTGTAAGAAGGTAGCTCGGTTTTTTTTGAGATTTAGATTTTGGTCAAAAATACTCATTTTTTAGTGGTTTTTCAGTCGTAGTTTATCCAAATCAAGGCGTACAGCTAAAAGACCGACAGTTTTGAGCAGCTTGCTTCAATTGCTATCGATCCCCATCACTTTAAGGAAGATTTATTTTTTGGCAAATTTTTTCATTTTTTGTAAGGGGGTAGCTCGGTTTTTTTTGAGATTCAGATTTTGGTCAAAAATACTCATTTTTTAGTGGTTTTTAAGTCGTAGTTTAGTGAAATCAAGGCGTACAGAAAAAAGAACAAGGAAGAACGCTATAGTCGAGTATCTCGACTATCAGATACCCGTTACTCAGCTAAAGGGACCAAAGGGAAATGGAGATATTCAAGCAGCAAAGCGAGATTTAAATTACATTACAGAATTACATTGAGAAATCGGACCCCGTCGAAGTAATAGGCCTTTACCTTACATACTATATATATATATGTATGGAATATACTGGATGTTTTTTTTGCAGTGTCCCAGAGGGGAGGTTGAAAATTGGAGTGGTCCTTTGCAAGGGGAAAAACCGGCCGACGTTGCAATCAATGAGCCATTGTTACGGCGCGTTCGACGATTGAAAATTGCTAAGCTGGCAGGAAAAATGGAGGGAACCAGAGAAAATGCTCCACATTCATTCAAATAAAGAATGTGCGTGCTGTTTCCGATTTTCCAGTGCCTGTGGGGTATTCCCCTTACTATTGTAGGTTCCACAAAGTATTATACTTTAGGTATTGTTTTTGTAACTTTCTTCTTTGAATTTGTAAACAGTTTCTTAATAAAAGGTGTTATTAATTGATCAGTTACAAAGAAGTTCTTCAAGAGTACACAAAACTTTTTAAAGTAATGCATTAATTTTCTTTCTCTAAACTAAGTTCACTTAAAGTTGAGAATAAAAAAGGTTTGTTTTATAGACGAGTTAAAAGTACAGATTGAACAATGAAAAAAAATCTGGAAAAAGGGGGGTAAATATTTTGCGACCCTAATGAGTTTCCTGCCAATCGGCGAACACGTGATAATTGCTGGTTCAGTCTGCAAGTTAAAGTTGGAGCGGGACTTTACCTTATTGAATCTGTACAATTTGTTGGACATTCCATTATATTCTCTGTTATCCTTCGTCCTGGCTTTTAGCCATTACCTGTTCTATTCTATCTGCCAGTTCCACAGGGTACTCGTAATTTCAATTGTCTATGCAAAGGGCTTTGAATCACAAAATGGTCAGCCCACTCTTTCTACACTAAGAGAATTTGTATGATACGGAATGAATAAAAATAAAACGAAACTTTGCCTGCGAATAATTTTATCAATATTCTCAATGATTTTATCTAAAAGTTGGGGATAAAATAATAAAATTCGTATATCACCAAACATATTAGGGGACTAGGGTTTTAAAAAACTTTTGGTGCCTAAAAGTATGCAATAATATAGTTTAAGCGCAGAAGAACGTTGAAATCGTTTAGAAGGACGACTATTATTTATTCACTGCATACTTTTAGACACCTTGAACTACTTTTAAAAGTTATTTTAAGACCCTAGACCCCTAATATGTTTAGTGATATACGAATTTCATTATTTTATCCCCTATTTTTAGATAGTCCCTTTTTCCGCAGTGCAGACTCCAGGTCCTGGATCATCTACAGTCCAGCTTGTGCTCCTTTTTATCAATCCCTGCCTACTGACCATTGCCGGCTTGGCTTTTGTTTTTGTCGCCTTTTGTGAATGGGTGCTCGTTTCTCGTTTCTCATACTGGTTATGTACAGGGGTTCTTCATCCATTACCATCTTTTTTTTCGGCCCCATTGTCTGCCATTTGCTGCTCGAGTCAGATAAATTTCAATGAATTTGCAAACGCAGCAGAGTCCTGTATCTAGTCCTCGTTTTCGTATTCGTATTCGTTCTCGTCCTGGTCCTGGTGGTCCTGGCTACATTTCTTTGTTTATCTTTATACATTTACAATTAAAAGGGCTTGGCATTGTTGTCCTGTCGTAATATTAATGAATCTTCCCCTGCCACGTGTGGCAGATACGCAGGACATCACAGGACATCGCAGGACCCGCTGCTCGTTAATTGATTGCAATTTGTATATGTAAATTTTGCACCGCATGAATGAGTCCCCAATTGTTTTTGTTTTTTTTTTTTTTGCTGCTATGTGAATTCGTTTTCGTTTTTGTTTGTGTTTTCTGCCCTCATTGTTGTGCAAATTTGTGCGGTCACATGTGTTTGTTAATTTACCGCACCCTCGTGTGTTTCGCGATTCACCAAATTGCCTTATTAAGCTAAATCAATAAATTAATAATTATCGCCAGGACACTCACCCCCTCCTCCTTGCCCTGGAGCAGATGTACGGCCCCGGATCGTTGGATGCCGGGCAGGAACCACATCGGATGGGTGACCAGGAGGCGCTCCATGAGCCCCAGGTCGCAGGGCGGCGAATTGTCGCTGGAATCCCGGCTGCTCTCCTCGCCCTCATCCTCGTCCTCCGCCTCCACGGGCTCCTCCTCGTCGTCCTCGCTGGAGGTCTCGCCCTCGGCCAGGATGCCGCCCTCCGAACTGGACACCAGAGATGTGCGCGACTGCAAGGGGCAGAAAGATGAGGAAACATTAGTAAGGATCCAATTGAAATAGTTCACCAATAGCTGGGAGCCTTTAAAAAAAAAACTCATCTATGATCTGTTTGTGTTTACCTAAATTAGATCTCTATATATAAATATATCTGTATTATATTTGTATCACTAAGAAATTATACCGTAAGATCTACAAATACAAACTTATCTGCCAATATGAACTTGATTCGAAGAAATACTTTAAAATCTATAAAAATTCCATAGTCCTAAGAACTCAACTGTCATCTGTTTGTGTTTTTGTATACTTAAATTAGATCTATATATAGGTAAATATATCTGTATTATAATTGTTTCACTTAGAAATTGTACCTTAAGCTCTACAAATATAAATTTGTCTGCCAATATCAACTTGATTCACAGAAATAATAAAAAAAATCTCTAATCATATAATGGAAATTCCATAGTCCGTTTTAAGCAACCAGATCTAATTTAATGTTCATCTAAGAACTTTTTGAATTAAATTATAATATTTTAAAGCAGCAATTAAAGGTGATTCTTGGTCATTTAACCTTTCAATCCATAGATTCTAAAAAATTTTTGGATTTAGGATTTTTTTAAGATAGTTCTTAACGAACAAATGTCATAGTCTAAAACGATATTTCAAGCCACTTTGCCAGTATTGCTAAAAGTAGGCTCTAAAAAAATATTTAAAATGTAAAGTTTAATGGGGGCGCCACTATACAAACAGCAACTTAGTGGTACCTAAAAGTATGCAACAACATTTTATGAATTCGAAAGTACTAAGGATTCATACAAAAAGGCGACAGTCATTATTTCACTGCATACTTCAGGATACCCCTCATTTTCCAATCAGTTTTAATCCTTGCTAATGTACAACATTATAGTTATAAAGCCTTGAGTTTCAAAGATTGTAATATTTTTTTTAGAACCCCAGTTTATTAAACCTTTTACTAGATAAGAAGCTTCAATTTAGGCTAATGCACAGCATTAGGGCCACCAAAAGAGGGCCCAGTGAGAAGAAAACTTCCTGAGCAGCTGCTGGCACACACAGAGAAGCCCACACTTGACCAAGTTCAGAAGGACCAGTTCTACGCGGATGAAAAACTGGAAAACTGGCAGAACTCACAGACGACGAATCTCCGACACTTGACACATTGCTTAGGGCCATATTTCTGTAATCTCCATCAGTGCGAGTGCAATTCCATGTCGTGATATTTTTGCAGAATGGCTCCAAGCTCAACATTAAAGCTATGCTGCTGCTGTGCCTATGCCTATCGAGAATTTTCCAGAGTGCCACAGAGAGAGAACGAGATTTTCAGGGGAATTTTCCGCCGCAGGCAGGGTTTTCAGGGCAAACAAAGCGAAACAAAAACACACAAAAATTCTATGGCAGCAGAAGTATGCGAAAGCAGTCGCGTTGTAGGCGTTTTTAATTGAAAATTGCCATGGGCTGGCTTTGAAGTTCCTTCTCTTTATTTTTCATGAGTGGGGGGGGGGGGATTCTGTGTGTGTAGCATACTTTTCAGCATCAGGATGTGGAGGTTATTCGGGGGGTTTATATGCTAAGTAAGTATAGGAGTGTGTCACCCTCCGTCAGAATGATGATGACGATGTTTACCAACTGTTAGCTATGCCAAAATTGATCCCAAAGCGAATGCATAAGGAGCATTTTTAGGATGGGGAAATTGGAGTGGAAATACCTCGGAAAAACTAGTGAACGTAAATATTAATTTTCATATATTTTTGATAACAAAAATGTTAAAAAAAAATCTAAAAAATTATAAAGAATTTTTTTTAGAAATACCACTTGTTGTAAAGAGATTACAATATTTTTGTAGAGCTAAGATGAAAAATTTGATATTATTTTTATGTTTATATTGCCTTCTTTCCAATTAAAATGATATCCTTATATAATTTTCAGTAATGTTTGAAATTCCATTAAAGGCCCCTGCTGTTCGCACTGCTGGATTCGTTTAATTTAAAATGCTAAAATGCTTAATAACCCCTTCATTAGAAGATGGAACCGGCGAACAAGGCCATCGAAGCGTGTTTTGGCTTTGGAAAAAAGTCGAGTGGTTGTCACCCCTTTAAACTCGACTCGTTACCACTAACAACGTCATGGATCCATGTTGCCTTTTTCTGTTCTTCAACGTTGGTAGACCATTTTTTTGTGTTTGGTTTCTATAAAACCGAGGGAAACTTGCTCGGCAAGTGTCAAATTAGGTTGCCTGGCTTACCTTTTTCCCTGATATTCATCATCATCATCCAGATGCATATCTCTCTCTATTGCTTTAGTAAATTTGAATTTGAATAACGCTCCGGCGGCGAATTTTAATTTTTTGATGTCATTTATTAAACGGGTTGGCGCTGTGGGCGTGAGTTTGGGGGGCGAGATCAAGTTTCAGGGTCTCTGGGTTTCAGATTCTCAGTGCCCTGTTCATTCCGCTGTCCCTTCTTTGACGCATTAATCATACGCCGAGTTGACAATGGCAGCAGGAAATAAAACCGAAAAGCTGCCACAGACATTCAGACAGAGGTCTTAAGACAAACGCAATGAAATGGAAATGCAAAATGTTCGTCTGTTTATTTGCCAACCATTTAAATGCGAGTAATATTGAGAGGGGGAGCCTTATAAAAAACAAAAAAAAAAGGGAACATCAGACAGATGATGGCTGGGAGGAAAAAAAAATGGAAAATTGCGCAAATCCCTTGAAGAAATGTTTGAAATTTTTCAGTGCTCGCAGCGGGCAGCCCCAAAAGAACCCGGCGAAATTGTTGCAAAATTATGCTTAAATCAAAAATCACAGCAGCGGCAAAAGAAACGCGCACTGCAGGCGACCAACAAAAAAAAAGAGAAAGGAGCAAAAAAGGACGACTGTGCTTGGGCAACCCTTGTGTATCCTTCGGTATCCTGGGTGTCCTGGCTGTATCCTCGGGTATCCCAGAGATATTCGAGGAGGCGGAGCGAGGTGACTGCGAATGCTGCGCATATTTTATACCCTGCATTAGGTCTTAAGTATTGCTTATTACGTCAGCGGCTGGGTCCCTTTTTCAGTTTTTATTCGCTCGCCTGGGACCCCAAACTATTCGAAAGTGGTCGAGCTTTTAAGAGGGGGTTAATGTTGGGGCCAATGCAAGCTGAATTTAGAAACCTAATGATACTCATTTAACGGTCAGCCCTTAAAGTCACGGCCCAGACGAGGAGAAAAGTTAGCAACTCAACGGGGAATATAGAAACTTATTTTCATGTATTCGGAATTTCGATTTTAAATACAAACGAGTTTTGACATCAAAACTCTAAGATAATGGATTATTATAAGTTGGCAACAGATTTAGAAAATTCATAATATAATATTCATGATATTATTACTTATCATAGCATTTGCATACATACATATATTACATATATATTACATATTGAAAGCATCTTTAAGAAAACTTTACAAATACTAGATAAAAAGCCCTAAACACATTTCTTATCGAGCGAATAGGGCTACGTAAATTGGACGCGTCAAAGAAAAACACGACCATCTTCTATTTCAAACAACGTATTTTGATATCCCCACTCCCATTTCCTTCCCTCTAATGCGATACTTATTAAGTTAGCCCAGAGCTCCCCCAGTTCGAATATTATAGCTATCTGCCCAGATCCCACTCATTTGTTTACAGAATTACCAAAAACACATAAAAAAGAGCACATACACATACGAATACATGTCTGCAAGGATATCTAATAGCTTTATGTTGGATAAGGCTGGATTCCTTGCCGGGTGCAGGAGCAACCCCGAACAAAAAAAAAAAGAAAAGCATAACCGTGCCCAGAATCGACTTCTGAGTAGCCCGGCTGCATTTTTGAGTGGCGCACAGTGGATGGAGTGGAAATCTAAGCCGAGGGT
Organism: Drosophila suzukii; assembly: GCF_043229965.1. Classification (NCBI taxonomy): domain Eukaryota; kingdom Metazoa; phylum Arthropoda; class Insecta; order Diptera; family Drosophilidae; genus Drosophila; species Drosophila suzukii. Next base: position 14,330,550 of record NC_092084.1, on the reverse strand, counting down.
TGATGCTGCCAATCCCCCACTTCCCAGTTCTCCTTATTTTCTGCCTTGAAATACACTTAGATAATATAACTATGGAATTGGAAAACATATAAAAAGTGTAATAATAATCCATAGAACATAATGTAATAGAAGCTAAAAAATGCACAGAGAAAATTCTGACGTTCTCATCTAAGTTGAAAATGTTCTTAAAAATAGACCGACATTTTTAAGTTGAAAATGTTTTTATTTTGCTCCAATCAAGTTGAATTGACGGTATTTAAGTAGATTGTAGGTACAAAAAAACTATCAAACTTATCAAAAAGTTGTTAAATAACATCACCATTTTGTTCTAATATTGATACCAAAATGTACTTACACGGTTTTTAAGAACGAATGTTCTTAATACTAGAACAGTGCTCTCAATTCAAGAACAATGTTCTCAATTCAAGAACAATGTTCTTGGATACTTCTCTCTGTGTAGGTATAGGTTTTTAACTAGTTTTTAAAGAGTTAGCCTTGGCAATCCCTTATTTGAGTACTTATGAAAATAGTATTAGTCAACTTTGGCTTTCCTGTTTTTATGATAACTCTTTTTTAAATACCAAATGAATTTATCTTAATTTTGCGTTCGATTTTTTTAGGATCCGGAAAATACTCTTTTAATCAATTTATAATTTTGTATAATTTTATTTCAAAAAATTAAAATTCTTTCTCTTTGTGTAACTTTTGCAAAGCAAATAACCCTCTTTAGAAACCTTATATTTATTTTAATTTTAAATTTCTGGAACCTCCTCACAGCAATTAACCCTCTTTTATGAAATGTTATTTGTTTAAATTTTAAATATCTGGATATCCAAACAAAAGTAATATGTTATTTCTTCATGTGTACCTACAGATTTGTTCCTGTGGCTCTCGGTTTTATGTACTATATATGAGTTTGTTTGATTTTGGCTTCCCAAAAGGGATCTCGTTATGCTGGGCAAACAACAGTCGCGACTTTAAGTCCGCTGTGGCCTTTCTATATATATATATATGTATGTTCCATGTTCTATATGTGGCTTCCTCGGAGTGCGAGTGTATCTGAATCTGACAATGCAACAATGGGTAGCCAAGCGAGCAGATGGGTAGCCAAAAGCCGACTTTTGTGCCAGGGCCAACACTTTCACGGTCATGAGAAAGCACCGGAAGTTGCCGTCTTTGCCAAGGTGGTGGAACGGGCCAGACTGCGACGACAGACGAAGAAAGTATTCTGGGTTCCGTTCTGGCAGATGTCGAAAACGAAAATCATTCTCAGACCCAAACTCATTTCCACGCCCTGGAAAGTTCACCTCGCCCTTTCTTCTCAACTATTTGGCTAAAATATTGGCAAACAATTGTCTGGGTCTGAGTTTGGTCCTGTATCTCTATCTTGCCAATATTGGTTGAAATACTTTTGGCCAAAATTCGATGGCAATATAAAAATTCCCAGCCATTGACAAAATGCCCTGTAACTTCACTTTTATATTTTTTTTCTGCCACCTCTTCCAACCCAACTGCCATTTAATAAATTACACAACAAACAGCAGAGGGAAAAGGAAAAAAAATAAAAATCAAGAAAAATCAAGGGCAAGGGGGAAAACTATTTATTTTACGCCGCCCGAAAACGGGCAATGAAAATTGTTCAAATGCGACAAATGAAGGGGAACTTTTCCAAGGGAAAAACTGCAAGGAAAAGCGGAAGTTGCATTGGAGACTAGCGGAAATGAAATCAGGCAACTGAATCACAGGAAGTTAAAGGACAAGCTCTGGAAAAATTGAGAAGGAATTTAAGTTTGTAAAATTATTAAGTTGAGAATTAAATACAAGGTTATAAATATTAAATTGTACTCCAATATTTTGTATAATACTCTTTGATTTGCTAGTAAAAAAGAAGATTAAATTGGCGTTCTCAGATTTTATATTGGACTATTATCCCAACTTTTTCTATCTTTCACCAATATAATAACTCTTGGTTTTATGAAAAGAGTAATTTAGTAATAGTTAATAATTTTACTAAATTAATGATCAAACAGAAGATTAAATTGGCGTTTTCAGAATATATATACCAATATAATAACTTTTGGTTTTATAAAAAGAGTAATTTAGTAATAAAAAGTTTCACATTGGTGTGTTTCTTTTGCTAAAATTATGAAATTGGTTTGGGGTTAATTTGAAATGATTTTCCACTCCCCAGACATTCACTTTCCTTTTTTGCTACTGGCATTTCCCGTCCGATCAAGATAATATGAGTTCATATGAGTCGGGGGGTGTGGGAACAAAATCCCCGCATAAAGCATCTCTTATCGGGGTCGCAGGTCCCAGCGTGAAATTAATTTCATAAAAATCATATAGAACGGGTGAGTGATTTTTCGCCATTGTTCGCATAAAGCTGATTAAAAGTCCCACTGTGCACAGTGGTGGCCACGCGAATCCCAGTCCCTGGCCAACACAAAATTTCCGCTTTCAACTAATAGTTTGACAAAAGGTGAGAGCGATAAGCTGCCGTGCACGTGTCTCTATAGAGGGTACCGCCCCATCACACCCACTGTTTCTGTTTCAGTTTCAGTTGCTGTCTCGTGCCGGCAAATTGCACTCGAGACTGAATTATTGCCCGACGCAGCGCAGGAGCAAATGCACTGGGAGAAAATCTGGTTTATAATATAGGGAATACAAAATATTAAAACTATATAACATGGCCCTTTAAATGCGATTGAATATTCCCCCCAACGGGTCAAAATATATCTATATTCAAACAAAGTTATATCTATCTGTTTTGAACTTGGAAAACCTTTATTCAATAGTATTATATCATCTGTACCGATATTGCAATGGGATAATTAAAGAAATACTTTTCTTTAGGAAAACTACTTTAAAGTCGACTAAATATTAAGATGGTTGAAAACTAATTCTATTTAAACACTGGCATGTTATTGAAAATATTTTTCCAAGACTAACAAGTTCCATTAATCACTTATAGCACTGAAAACTATGGATAAATGATCACTGTCACTTATAACAATTGTATATCCCAAGTCCTATTCTTCCTTTCTTAGTTGCAAAATTTCCTTGAAGAATCTTAATATTACCCATTAAAAATCAACAACATTTTTATCCCAGTGTACCAACTGAAAACTAACAACAACAGCAACACAATACGTGCACAGGACACAAGGGAAGAAAGAGAGGGATGGAGAGAGCTCGGGTGACAGAGAGGGCAGGAGTGCAGCAGCCGTGGAAATAAAAGATAAATAGCAGCCACGTAAAATGTTGTTGAATGTTTTAAAAAACCATAAAAACCACAGAGAATTACATTTAATGGCAGCAACAGCAGCAGGATGCCCCAAACGGGGCCCCAAAAATGGTAGGGATAAAACCGCAATGGGAACAACAGCAGCTAGACATCACACAGACTGACTGATGTGTACACATATATAGTATAGATATGTGTTTGGATGCACACTAGACATCCTCACAGGTCACATACTTGGTGTCCTTTGAGCTCACAGTCCCCTCGAAAAATATACATCCATAAAGGGAATTAAATATATGTAGGTATATTATATTTCGTGCTTAGAAGCTGAAAAATATAGGAATCTTAATTAGATACCTTTAACTTCTTGTTCTTCGGTTAAGATGATTAATAAATTACTTAAACCCATAAGATACTTGCATAAATTTGGACCTGCCATCTGGATTTATTTAAAAAGAGCATAATATCTTAAGAAAAGATTTTCTACATTTTATGAATTTATATTTCGAAATGCTATGAGTTGCCATGACTTTTTTTTAGATAAATCCAGGCAGTTAGTCCAAAATAGAATAGAATAGAAAACACCTTTGTTCCTTACTATTTGGATTCCTAAAACTTAAAAAAATATTTCTAGAAATTTGAAACTTATTGAGATTATTGAACTGAAATGCCAATGAATGAATAACTAATGAATAAAAGACCATTCCTTCATTTTTAAGGATTATTTTGTTTATTTAAAAAATTTACTTGAAACAACTATAAATTTAATGCTACTTTAAATTCTAATGCCAAAATTGTATTTTACACTTTAAAATATGTGTTTCTTTTACAGCAACAGCTGCAGTTGTCAGCTGAAAGAGTTTAAATCTATTTGTCAGCGGATGCACTATGAATGCATAATTAACAAAGCGGAAATTCGGCAACATTGCAAAACAAATTGCATATAATACGAAAGAGCTTGCATAATTAACAAGCCGGATGGGGAAAAGTGAAAATTGCCGGCAGGGCTGAAGAGTAAGTGGAAATTCCACAGCTTCCGAATTCTAAATACCAAATGTCGAAATGGCAAAACGGCAAAATGGGAAATGCAATAAACATTCAGCTCAAGTAATAAGCCAACACATAAAATACGCCATTAAATGGCCGATGGCCAAAACGAAGACGAGACGTTCAAATGACCAGTCTGCCCAGAGGAGGAGGTCGGAGGTCGAAGGTTGGGGGAAAACTGGAAGGAAACCCTGGATGGAAACGCTGGGGGGATGCTGTCAAAAAGTCAAAGCCATTAGGCACACACCAAAGAAGATGCGTCCAGCAGCGACAAAATTGAAACGAGAGATGGCAGTGGTGAAAATGGGGGGGCGAAAGTCCAAGTGCTGACCACTTTTGACACCGAAAAACTAACGCAAATGAACAACGAAACTTAAGCATACGACACTTCATTAGATGGACTTTAAAAAGGACGAAAATTGGTAAGGGCAAAAGGGGGCCGACCGCAGGACATGCACAGCACAGACGCCTCATTGGCTTTGACAGGACACAACAACTCCATTCTTTGCATCCCTTCGAGCCTGATTGCTGCGGTCGTCTGTCGCGTGTCCTTCGTCCCTCGTTCCTCGTCCTTTCGTCCTGGCCACCTGACAATATCAGCAAACATCTCTCGCCTGACAAGCAACAAGAAGCGAACGCAAAACCGAACAAAAAAGTACTAGAAAACGGGAACCCATGTATGGTATACCCTATAATATCATGGGGTTCCATCATTTCATTATCACCTTCGCCTGAAAAAAAATGTATACTGAATGTGCCACACAAGTAAATGGCTTTAAAATCACTTTTAAATATAATTTGAGGTGTCTAAAAGTAGGCAACAATATATTTTCAACTCAGGAATTCAATCAATTTATTACGTTACTTTAAGACATCCAAATCTATATTTCAAAGCCTTTCAGATATTAATAATTAAATATTGATGTTTTCCATTATAAATTATTAGCTTGACTTCCTACTCTCTAAAAAAAAGAAAGCATCTCTTCACTTAAAATGATTTAAAACCTTGCTTCACCTACAATAATAGAACACCTTTTACATTTTTTTAAATACTAAATATTCAGTAGATTGCAAAAAAGTAAAATATAATTAAACCTAATATATGTATTTATGGTCTTAGATAGTAAGAAATCAATTTCTTTTCTAGCTTTCTAGTTATTTATCCCGAAAGTACCCCTTCGGAGGGCATCACAAAACAAGAAAAGCCCCCTGGTGGTACATATACATCCATTTCGAGGAAAAAGAGTCCGGGGGCGGATGCTTTAAGCCGCTGACAAAGCTCCTCTAATACCGCTGCAATTAGCAAACCTGTGCACCTGAGCAAACAGCTGCCCCCAAAAGCTCAGGATCAGGAAAAGTAGAACCGGGGGCGAGAACGAGGAGATGTCCACTCGACATGGCCCGCAGCCAGGAGATTAGAGCCAAAGTTGTTTATGGCCAAGGATGGTGGAAGTTGGAAGGTGTTCACCGCCGGCAGGGATAAAGCATAATGAAAGTAATAAAGTTCCACAGTTTCAGGACTCCAACTCAAACTCAGCCTGCTGCCCCTTACTTTTGATCGGCGCCTGGCGATAAAAACTTGTGTGTTTGCCAGACAGCGAAACAGCATTTTGAAGAGTGAGAGTCCTTCGACATCCTGCCATGTGTTGCATGTGTTTTTTGCATCACTCTGTGGTCATGCCAACATTCCTGCACCGGAAAATATTGGCCAGAGGATAGGGTATAAAGGACTTTCCACCGGGGCAGACACTTTTATCGCCATCGTCGATGTTCGCTTGCTGTTGTTTTTATTGAATATTCATAAATGGCCAAAAAAGACCAAAGGAAGCTGCAACTAAAATGGTCGCTTGTCGGCCTCAGCTGTTTTTTGGGCCCTTCTGTCTGGCAATGGAATCAATATTTTATGCCCAGCTGCTGGTCAGAAGGAAGATGCTACCAACCACACGAAAATGGAAGGCCGCACAGAGAAAGTGCACTGAAAAAAATACTACGTTTGAAGCTCTTTGGATATCAAATTGTACGAATACTTGCCAAAAAGAAAAAATTAATTTGAAAGTATTCGGAGGTACCAAACAAATCACTTTGAAGTGTGAATTATCTTCTACACAAAGTAATTGAATACAAAATTCTAGGTGTCTAAGAGTATGCAACAATATATTTTAAGCTCAAAATTACAGTTGGTTATTTCACTGCATACTTTTAGGCACTCACAGTATAAAAAGTATTCTAAGAAACTTGTAAAAAAGAATGATAATAAAATATTATCAATAATACTACTATATAAAGCAATCCACTCAAAACTAAAAATCAACGCATAGCGGAATCAAAAACAATTTTATTTAATTTTTTTTTAAGTGTAACGTAGATAGCCTGCAAGTGCAACAGGATGTCCTGGCCACAAATTAAAATGTGAGCACACACATGTCTGATTGAGCCACGCCCCAGACAATTTGGTTTGACCATCTCAATTGTGGTTGCCACGCCCCATTTCGCCTTTGAGTATATAGTTGGCAACCATTTTATTGCCTAGTTTTAAGAGCTCAGAGCTCTTTACAGAGCTAAGTAATATTGAATTTTGGCAACGATGCCAGCGATATACATATGTATATTTGCAAATTTTGTGGATAAATTATTTAGCAATTAGAAGGCATAGGCATGACTGACTTTCTGGCATCTCGAAATGGTTGCTGAATTGATGTGGCATAGCAACGCATATCAAATTAACTAACGAATTGAGTTGTCGAACTCTTTTCTGGCCCACGGCAACGCCACCCGAAAGGAAATTGCAAACCATTAGGCACACAGGACGAGACAGCGGGAAATGGCAAATGAAAATGGAAAATGGCAAGAACACACAAAGGATTCTCAGTTATTAATGAAGAAATCGCAGGGAAAAGCACGCACGACCAGCTCACAATAATGAGGAAAAAGGCAAGGGGGAAATGGAGGGAGAAAGCGACGTGTATTGTAATTTTTATTTTTATGCCAATGCGAATTCATTTGATTTCATTATTTTATGGACCCAACACAGAATTATCATTATCATTGTTATAGGAACTAAGACCCTTTTTTCCGTTTGCCCATCAACAAGGCAACACGTAGCAAATTATGAATGAATGAGTGGAGTAAAAGCCGGGCGGCACAGTGGAACTTGCCTCGTAATTGCCACTTTGCTGTGGCAAATGCCACATGTGGCAAGTCCTTCGAATGGAGGCGACAAATTTCACTGCTTCGTCCTCCAAGGAGTTGCAAACTGAGTAAATTGCGCAATGAACGGTGGCAAATTACATGTGCAGCCCGAGGTGGAAGCCCCAGGAGTCTGGACTGAAATAAGAGGCACTGAATGTGGTTGTGCGTCTTGGTTTTCCTTCTTGGGATTGGTCAGTAGTAGTGGTAGTGTCGCTCTTAATGTTTAGTTTAAGAAAAAGTACCCTAAATGGTCCATAACAGCACTAGGGCTTTGTAATTACCTTATAGGTGTCTAAAAGTATGCAGTGAAAAAGAATGTGGCTTTAAATATAATGTAGCATACTTTTAGACACTTTTAAAGTTATTTCAAAATGTTAGTTCTAAAAAAATACGTTGTTTTCTTTTCAAATTTAGTTATATAATAAAAAATGTATCTCCAATTAACAGAAACACGTTCATATGTACAGATATATTAGCTGATTCGTAATATCTTAACTGCCATATTTCGATTTGAACACAAAATATCCCCGACTTCTGACAATTTTCCATCCTAATTTGGTTAATATCCACTTATTTTTCGAAATATTTGAAAGGAAAGCTCACCTGACTGAGCTCATCCCGGGAGCGACGCGAACACTTGGGCAATAGGGCCTGCATGTCATCCTCGAAGGCGCCGCCATGGACCGCATCCACGACATCATCCACATCCCCATCCGGATCCAGGCTGCTACTCCGGCGGCTGTCTGTGTTTTGATTTTGATTTTGGTTCTGCTTTACATTTTGAATGTGATTCGAGGCTGATGTCATGGATCCTGGCTGAATGCTCGTATTATTGTTGTTCAGATTGGACTGGGCCAGGTTATTTAGTTTGCTGCTGATGGCGCTGAGACTCGCCTGTTGCTGAGATTTTTGTGACTGTTGGCCATTGTGATTGTTGTTGATGTTGTTACCGGCATCCACAGAGGCCGCCTCCAAGGACGAGGGCGTGGCTCCGGCAGATGGAAGTGGCTCACTTGTCCTGAAAATAAAATAAGGAATTGCTTAATTAGATCAAGTTAATATCTTGTATTTACCTATATATTTGTTCAATGTAGAATTAATATTAATATAACTATATTATAAAATCAATATGAAAGAAAAGGCTTTCTGAAGAGTAAAAATCGACTGATGTGGTCTTCGATCCTTTGACTTTGGGGTGTCTTAAAGTTCCGACTTATGAAGAGGAACCCCATCCAGTGCTCATTGCCATTTGTCAATGGGTCTACCCTCAGTCAACTGTCAAAAGGTTAATTTGCGACACATTTTTTTTTTTCGCCCCCAAAGTGGCTAAATTCAAGACAAGGATGAAGTAAGAAGGATGAAGGACGCACAGGACTCGCATCATCATGACGCCTCAAAGCGGGCAATTTTACGCCATTTTAACAATATTTCTACGATAGGGCACAAATGTTATTAATGAATGGCTAGAGAATAGAAAAGAAAGCGAAATGGTGGAAAAAAAAAACAGTATGAGAGCCTTCAACTTCAAGGACTCGCAACCGCAGGACAGCCTGGCTGTTGATGGATCAGCGGCCCCAGGAAAGGACCTCTTGTCATAAACAAGACGAAGGCGAAAGAAAAAAAAAACCGGGAACCCGACTTCGCCCCACATACATATGAAAAGTTGTCAAACACTCTGACATAATCATGTCAAATTAACACGGAACAAACAGGATGTCAACTTGGCGTGGGTTTGGTTGGGTTGGGTTGCGTTGGGTGGATAATAAAACACTCTCAAGGAATTAGGCGGCTTTGGAAAACTTGGGGCAGGCTCAAGGACACGGCAAGCCGCCAAAGAAAACACGCTTGAATTTATGGGGATTTATAGAATAAACAAGGGCGAGCGATAAACAAAACAAGCAAAATGACAGCTGGGTAGGTGGAGAACTTTTGGTAGTAGGAGCCCTATGAAGTCGATGGAACCACCGCATGGAAATGGAAATGCGCCCACTCATGGCAATTAAGATTAAGTGGCAGTGGATTTGTTTTTCGGTTATACAAACGGTCGAGGATGAGGTGTCCTATGAACCTTGAATGTTTTGGCCATCCAGCGAAGTGAAGGTCAATTTAAGCCATAAAATGTATGTAAATATCCCCGTTTTAGGGGGGTCAAGATTGGGAGACCTTGATAGATACTAAGTTCCAATGCCAAAAACTAAAAGAAATTTGTTAGAAATGAATAATAACAAACGAATAAAAGCCTGTTTTACAAAACTGGCATATAAAAACATCAACTACAAGTGACTTACAATAAAAAAAAAAGTTATTTTATAGTATCAAGTTAATATTTAGTATAAGTTTAATGCGTTTTATAGCAATTAATAAAACTGACATCATTCTATTATAACTTTTAGTAAATATTTAGTATTTATTTTTAAAAAATATAATCCCCACCAGTAAAACCCTTAATTTACCCCTGTTAGCCACCAAAGAGCTACTCAAAACTACGAGTATTTTAAGATCTTACTTTCATCTCAATCTTTTATTCACAATCAGCAGTGGCAAAGTGCTATAGCTAACTCAATTATGGGTCTGCAGAAATGTGAAAAGTTTAACCGGCAATCCCATCCGTGGTATTCCGTCAATCGGAAGTTTCGTTCGCAATGGAAATCCGTAGAATTGCCCTTTCTTCACCCAGCAGCACACAGCAATCACAGTTGGCCCCGAAAATTGTGAAAAGTTTTCGCTTCGCAAAGAGTCCCCCCATGAATATTTACTCTTTGTGCTCGGAGGACAGATGAAATCAAAGTGTGGGAAATAAAACAAAAAGTAAGCATATGTACTATATGGAGGTGCGGAAACTGGGGTTTCGGTTTGCGAAGGATGCGGGTGGGATTGGATTGGAGTTGGTTTGGTCCTGAATGTAGTCGATAGAGAAGGAGTTTGGTGGTGGGCCATGCAAATTAGTTGTGACAGCTTTCAAAAAGTTCAACATAGTTGTCGATGGTAACCCGGAGTTGTGAGTTACGTCCTCCTCACTTGACAGCTGAGACTGACACATCGATGTGAGGAGATGGCGAATGCACAAGAGTTCACAACGTTCAAAGTTCATACATTGGTGCACTTGAAACTGCACCTTTGGGATGTGTGTATTTAATATAAGAACCTTTTACATATATTTATTAATAATATGCCGCCTAATAAACTAGCACACTCATATAACATTGCAACTAATAAATTAATATAATCTGGAAATTAAATATAATATTAATAAAATATTACATTTATCTATTGCTCGTTTAGATAGGTTCAGAAACATTTTGGATTTTTAAAGATTTTAAATTGTTTTTAAAGAATAAAGAAAAATTTCCCTGAATATACAAAATACTTGCATAGAAAACATAAATATTTCTTTAGGTTCTATCACATAAGTTATTAAAATGCAGTTTTAAAATAGTCAAATTGATTTTAAACAACTTTATTTATAAAGCCTAATTTCCCAGAATTTTTTACTTTTGGAATCGATTTTCTAAGTGGCTTACGTCTTGAATTTTAGAACCCTTTGAGGTGGCAATTTAAAAGTGAAATCTAATATTATTTGACCACACTTTTCTCCAAGTGCAATTGCAGTGCATTTCTGATCTAGCCAAAACAGAAAAGAAGTACACACATGGTAGGCAAAAGGCAAGGAGTTTAACCCCCTGTCTATGCCCCACGGGCTCGGCAACCCAACCGTTTTTGATATGGTAATGTGGCAATGGCAGTGCGTGTGTGGAATGCTCCATTATTAGATTTTTCCCCCCAGTCTAAGCCCAAAGTCGAGCAGAGTGAAGTCTAGAGGAGAAGGAGTTGATGGGAAAAGGGGCAAACATCGTCGAGAGTGCCATAAAGTAGTAATACTAATTAAGTTGTGTATTATGCATGTGCAGCTAGGTGGGGAATGGATTGGGATTGGGAATGGGGATGGGCAATCCCAATCCCAGACAGCTCGGTGGGATGCCTGTGGTCGGGCCCTCGACTCGAGCAGCCGGTTGACATCGTTTAGTTGAGCACTCGGCGAACAATGGTGATCCAGTAGGGGATTGCTGGAGGAGTGACTGCCAAGTGGATGAGGTTAGATAACCTGGAGGATGTCATCGAAGTGAGTGCTGGTTGAGGCACGGGGACTAGGTCACTTTTTGTTGCCACACGGTGATATTGAATGGGATGGCGATAGGGCAAGGCACAGGAAATGGAATCAATTCTTTGAAGGAGGAGCAGGTAAAATGGTTTAAAGTTTACACTGTAAACCAGATTGGCTTTAACTTAAGTTCAGTTTATAAAGGAGTTCCTTCAAAAACAAGTTCCTTAAAGCAAAAACACAACTTTTACTGTTGGTGAGTAATCAAAAAAATGCAATGAAATCTATTATTACCACTACTGTTTTCAATAAATAAAAAAATGTTTAAAATTATAACAGACTAAATTCGAAGTCGACTCCAATTAAATATAACTAAAATATTATTTAGTTATTTATTAAATATTATTTAAGAATTGCTAGATTTTCTGTATCTTAAAAAGTTTTTAGAACACGTGATTATTTGTAAATTGATTGAGATTGAAAACCATAAATCTTTAAATGCGTTGTTAGCAATAACAAAATGTTATTTAAGCATTGATATATTAAACTCATATTAAAATATTTCAATTCCGAACCTAAAGTGTTTGAAAAGTGTTTGTAAATGCTTTCGACAAATTGATGAGGATAAGTAAAAGGCTTCAAGTGTTTTATAAACAAACCAACCAGGTTAAAAAATATATTTTTAATTGAAATAAATAAAATAATAATAGATCGTTACAGTCCCAGCAAAATATGATTAATTTATTTAGAAGAAAAATAAAATGACTATAATCTCAGTCCAAGCAGTCGCAAATGGAATCGGTTAGGTCAACTCACCTGGCCTTAGGGTGACCTTTGAACTGGGCCACCTCGGCGTAGCGTCGTCCCAGAGGAACCTCCTGGGGACTGAGTAGGGAATCGCAGAGGGCAGGGGTCACCGACGACTGCTGATCGCCCACTGGCAGACTCATGCCCTTGAGCAGGCGAACGGTGGGATCAGCCACCCCTGCTCCTGCTCCTCCTCCTCCTCCTGCTCCAGAGGATCTCAAGATCTTAGGATCCTCGACATTTCGATTGGCAAAGTTCTTGAGCTGCTCCCGCAGCGAATAATCCACCGAACTGGAGCACGAGGTGGACTCCGAGACGGAGGAAGAGGAGCTAGATGAATGGCACCTGGGCACCGGCGATGGTGAATGATGATCCAAGTGATCCTGGCCAGCATTGCCGTTCTGCAGATCCTGGTAGGCGGCGTGGGCATCTTCGGAGCCACTGCTACTGCCGCTGCTGGTCGTCGAGGAGGAGCCACTGTGGCTGCCACTCGACGACTGGTTACTCTGACTGGTGGTATTCGAGACACAGCTATCCATGCTGGCCGTGGAGTTGCGATTCGGATTACCATTCCCATTCTCCCTGGCCTTCGTCTGATCCACCTTGGTCTCCAAATCCACATCCACGTCCACGTCCACCTGTTGGGGCACTATGATCAAGGAAGTACGCTTCCGCAGCGTATCATCCTTGGCATTCATATTCTGTTTGAGCGTCTTATCCGACTTGGTGGTGTAAACGATGACCTCCACCTTCGACGACGAGTTATCCACACAGGACACCACCGAGGACACGGCTGCTCCTCCTCCTCCTCCGCCTCCTCCTCCTGGAACTGCTGTTTCGTGCGACATCCTGCTGCAAAGTCGCTTCAATTTAGAGATACTGGCAATTCGAAATGACTGGGGGGGGGAAATGGAAAATTGATGCTACCAACTCATGCAACACTCATAAATGAAGACTCCCCCACACACATGTGTCAATCTTTTTTATTGATTCCGACATTAAATACCCGAGGTGGATATCGCATATCGCATATAGCACATCCGATGAACCACTCAAAACATGAATTTTAATACAACCCCGCCAAGCTGTGGCTTTCAAAATGTTATTACTAATAAAAATGCCAAGACAAACACATTCGCAGTCTGTGGTGGTATTATGTAACTGCAATAAAAAAAAAAAAAGAGGAACACCTGCCAACCGAATGGAAGTCGGAGACAATTTTTGACTGCCCAACTTAGGGGTAGATAGGTTTGGACACTCAAAGGGGATCCTAACCTACAGAGCAGGTCAACCAAACTATAAACTAAACCAGCTAATATTCAAGTTGTTTTAAGGAAGCTTTCAATATAACTATAATAAAGTTAAGATATACCAGAAAATTCTTTCAAAACTTAAGAATTACTTTAGGATTATATTCACATCAAAGCTTTTTATCGTATATTATAATTTTTCAAATACTTCTAATATTAGACTTGCTGTTATTACTTACTAAAATGTTATAATTATATTAATACCATTTGAGATCAACGAACGATAGGTATATTTCTTTTGTTATCATCCCATTTTGCCTATCGTTATTGTTGAAACTCTAGAATTATGTGGTCGTAGCACCCTGTCCATTAGAGCATACAACATTCGACCGATTGGCAACCAGACTTTTATGGTTTTTATGAACTTTTAACAATAATTCCTCTGTCAGAACGCAAGTGTTTGAGTGCTTGTCTCGCTGGCTTTTTTTTATTTTGCCCTGTATCGCCCTGTTCCGGGTGCACGTATCCATTTCATTTTGTAGAAAAAAAAAATTATTAAGCATTTCTTGGCATAAGTGGGGCTTTCTTCGAGCGGGGGGGGAACCCAAAAACATTATATACATACGTATATTATAAGTACGCTGAACGGAAAGCAAAAGGTGACCGCTGGCTGCAGATGAATGGCCCATATTTGTGGGAATGGGATCCCATTAGAACGCTGGGTTTTGTAAACAACAGTTTGTGTTTGTGGCGATAAGCAATTACAAACATTTTCTGGCTTTGTTTTGACATCAAAAGAAATTGAAAGAAACCCCAGAAAAAAAAGTAATATTAATAAGCGAAAAAGAAACATTCAAGAGAAAATACATTTACGAGAACCAGAAACAAGGCGATCCAGATCAGAGAGACCAAAAACCGAAGTGGGTTTCGTTTTTCTCCGTTGTGGTCGAGTAAATTCTTAATTTATTTATTTTTTCTGTTCGGCCTCGGTTCACTTCATCCGAATGGAGTATGGTACAACCATATATAGTATATAGCTAAACAAATATTGTCATAGTCTTGGAGATTTGTCGCAGTTTCCGTTTATCGCTAAAAGACTCACTTAAAACAGCAAGCCGAAAAGATTATGGATTGTTCTAAATATTTCTCGAAAGATTCATCAAACGAATCATTTATGAAGAATATATGTATCGACGTAGGTGTAATATTTTCGGTTTATTTTCTTCGAAATAAATATTTAGTCATTTCCGGGATCTTAGATTTAACTTGAATTTCGGAATTTAATAAAATATATATGTATGCTGATTATGGAATATTCCTCTAACATTTAATTTAGATTTTAAATAATATACAACTAGAATTTTTCAATCACTAAAATTTCGGCACATTGTTTTCAAAAATTTGTTTACACATTTGAAAAAATAAAAAAAATAAAACGTAATACTTAATAGAAAATATATTAAATTGCATTATTTAATTTCCAAATACTTAAATCAAAGTCATTAAAAGAAGAGTTTCAAATTAAACTCAGAGTGTAACTTGTTTTATTTATTATCTCCATATTTAAAATAAATTTTAATAGACTATGAAGTTATCGAATTTGCTACGTTTTTTATTAGTTTTAAAAATACACTATTAGTTTAATGAAAAATATTTGTATATGATCATATTTCTTTGATTTTTCTGGGTAACCTAATATATCCCATATAAATTTAAAAAAGGCAATGGCAACCATTTGGTATTATATGGTATTTTTGAAATATCTATATTTGTGTTGCCGATTTCCACCCACTTTTCCCACGAATTTTGATACGCTGTTTGAATTTTAAGTGTTTCGGTATATTGCCGTCGATGTTTTGATTTTTTCTTGTCTGGTTTCCCTTGGCTGCACCTCTCCAAATTCCAATTCCAATTCCCCAACAACTCATCAGTTTTACCCTGTTTTGCCCAGCACTTTTCCGCATACACCACCATCGTCATTGTTGTAACTTTCACGATTTCGCCGATTCAGTCGTGCTCTGGTTGGATTTCGAATGCAGAATGCATTGGACAACAAATATCAGCTAGGGAGACATACATTATAAACATTGCCGCATTTCGCAATTACCTGAATCACTTGACGAGCCAACAATGACAACAATTACACTTTAATAGAGACAACCGCGTTGCGTTTCGTGTTCGACATATTCGAAGCGATTCGATTACATTTGAGTGCATTTGCGGCACAGCTTTTCATTTTAAATAAAGAGAAGCGCATACATTCCATATATTACTTTTGATTGCGATACGGATTTTGATTACGATTCTGATTCATTTCGCTGACAGAATTTCCTTGTTTATATATTACCATAAATTGGGAATGGCAATCCTCTTCTTCATTCGCAAACATTGCTTTTATGAACTATGCAAACTTTATGTCTCTTGGTTCTCGGTTCGCCATTTCTGATTATTATGCAAAGTGTGAAACGCAATTGTCAACAAATTGTCAACCAAACTTGGGCTAGTTGAGCGGTTTATTTTATATATATATATGATTTTTTGTATTCTAAAAAGGAGGAGGGCACGGTACCCAACTTGGAATCATTCGTTTCGATTTGGGCCGGCTGCCAGGCGAAGCTTGACGCGATTTGAATGTCGCGTGCAATAGAGCTTGCTGTTTGCCTTTGCGATTTTCTGCCTTTTTTTATGGATAACCAACGTTTTGAATGGTGGATAGTGATTGATTTCAAGGCCAAAGGCGGCATATTTGGACGTTAAATGGACGAAAGTTTAGCAATCAGTGAATTTTTAAATGGCATAATAAAAGGCGCTAAGAATGTTTTCTTTGGAATTATAAATCGAACTTTAACTAACGGTTATTTTACGAAATGTATAAGAACCAATTTCAAAATTGAAGTTAGCAAATTATGATTAAGGGGTAACTTTGTAATTTCATGTTGAAGTTCTAGTTTGTTTTCTGTCATGAAAAGTTATCATAAAGGTTTATTGTTCGGAAAAAAAATTCGTTTTCTCAATGTGATGTTAATTTTAGGAGCGGAAGATATTTTTGTAATAAGTTGCAGTTTGTCTACCGAAAAATGTAACTAGAACACTGCTCCCAGTTGAAGTTTTAGTCAGATAAACGCTAACGTGATATTGAGAAACAAAATTTTTCTTAAAAAGCAATTTAACCCAACGATAAAAGTTGACATGACATTGAGAAATCGGATATCAGAAAAAATTTATTATATCCATGCTTAGATTCCAGTTGGCATTTAGTGAATGCTGATTTTTATTTTTTAACGAATCCCATCTCCGGTATTGACAAATCCCAATTATTATTGTCTTTACTTATGAGTCAAGCATAAGTGTGTAATACCCATGTTGTGCTCTAAGTGCATCTATCAACCAGAATGCAATTAAAACCATCCCATAAATGTGATTCATATGCGAGTGGAGTGAGTGTGTGAGTGAATAATGAATGAGTGCTTATCGCTCTTGCTCAACGGCGAAAAAATATATAAATGCTCCCAAACTCTGGGGATTCCGTAAGTGGAATGCAATAAACTTGGGGCTTGCCCCGCCCCCTTTTTGGGTGCCTGTTAAAAAGTCAAAATTATTATTTTTTATATTTATTTCCCATTCATATGTACATTGTGTGTGTGTGTGTGGGTTTCTTGGGTGCTTTTTGGGTGGGCAGTTCCGAAAACACGTTCCGCGCTTTTGTGTTTAGTAATTTTTCAATTCTTTCTTCGTTTTTTTTTTCTGCCCTGGATGGGGGTGATGTGGTTTGGTTTTGGGTTGATTCTTTCGGCGACTGGAGACTGGAGGGTGAGATATATATCTGCCCCCGGTGGTTGCTTTTTGTCTGCCTTGTTACTACAAATTATCGGCGGTACGCTCGGCACGTGCGCGACGTGTTTCCACAAAGGGGGGTTGGGAAATGGGAAGTGGGAGATGGGCAAAGGGGGTATGGGATTTTCCTTTCCACAGTCCCTCCATCACAGACCTATTTCCCCATCCATGGGTTTTAGTGTAATTGATTTCGCATTGCAATGAATGCGTTTGCTGCGTGCCCGACTCAACGATTTGAGCTCTTTGATGGCTTTTGACTTTTGTTTTCGGTCCTGTGTTGCTGTCCCCAGTACTTCAAGATTTGCTCGAGAACGCATTATAAATGCTAGAAACCAAAAAAATTTATTTTACGCTTTCTCAATATGCTAATTCAAAGGCTTGATTAATGCCACAGACAGAATTTTCTATAAATCGGTTGTTTTTGGTTAGTTATGCCATATGAAATTTAAATTTAATAAGACTGGATTTTTCAAAAAATTGTATGACAAAACTTGTATTATATAGACTTCACAAAAAATATAAGCAAAATGATTTTTGAAAAATTCTTTTTGCAGTTAGTATGTTTTTTGTTTGGAGAAACTTTTTGCATCAAAAAATTTAAGTTTTCAAGACGAGGAAAAAATTCAAAAAAGAGATTTCACGCAAATTCGAAATTTTCAATAAGTATTGAATGGTTTAAGAAAAGTATTGCATCATTAAAACGACATTTAAAATACCTTTCCATTGATGCCATGATGTTTACAAGAAGTAAGTTCAAATTATGAGTATATTTAACTTTTGTTTCGTTAAAATACTTATGCCGACCATTCATGTTAACAGATATGCCATAGTTTACTTCAAATTTTTTGTATCAATCCCTTCGGTAAGTCGAATTTAAGCCCAGTGTCATATGGCCATTAAGACTTTAGATTAATATAAGGTTTTCCAATAATTTTTTTTTAATGCTATATACTTAAAAATCTCTTAATCGATTTAAAAACGCCGAAAAATGTGAAAATCAGAACAGGGTCGTCAGGAGCGTCAACCCATGGCGACAGCATTAGCCAAATCGATTTCGACAGCATTCGCTGGTCATTGAGGTTTCCCTCCCTCCATCTTCAAGTCCCATTCCACTCTTCTTCGATACATATTTTCCCAACTCAATGGGGCTCAAGGCCTTAGCAGTCCCACCTACAAGAAATCCACGCCCACGCCTTGTCCCCCAAAATGCGTTGTGGAATGCCAGACGTTGTGGCATTTGGAGCTCAAGAATCAAATAAAAAAAAATGAAACTAGCAACAAAAACAATAACAACTTGGCAATGTTATCTAAATAAATAGATATGTGTATATGTGCCCTGTGACACGAGTCTATAAATTATGTAAATGTAAGTTTCGTTGATTTCAATGTTTCCCTTCCTTTACCCTTATAATTTGTTTTGGTGTTTGGAAATTTTCGTAAATTTTATTTTCGTTTTTCATTCGAGATTTTTATGAATTTTTAATTTGTTCATCGGGATTTGGGTGAATGAAAATTTCACACTTTTGCCCAAGAGCAATTTGTGTGATTTGTGAACTAAAAACACCGGCGGCATCAATGAAACTTCATCGTTGAAGATATCTGATAAATGTGGGATGCATTCGATATGGTGGGCGGATCGAACTTTAAGTGTATCGCTGAAACATTGTAATGCAAATGCAAATGAGGAACGTATATCTCTGAGATACTTTCGTGGGTGTAGTAAACATACGCTTGCAGAGGGTATTTCGATTTTTCTCAAATGTTTGTTAAGGCTTATCTATGAGTATATCCTTGATCCAATAATAATAATAAAGCCACAGCTACGTTATAGATTATATATTATTACAGATAGGGTATTAACTTCAATCCCCCCATCTAGTTTTTCCACCTGATTTGCTCTAGAAGTGGCCACAAGCTATTTGTTTACAATTTACTTCGTGTTAAATTAAAAGTGAAGAAAAAAATGCCAATTCGTTTTTGTCGTTTTTATTGAAATCTTTAGAAGTTCATGCTTAAGAACCATAGAGTAGATAAACATTATAACCATGGGGTACAACTATTAGGAAATCAACACCAACTACCTATAGTTTGATTTTTGTTTTGAGCACAAATCGTAAACATATTTTCGATAGTGCTGTGATTTTCCTTAACCACGGAATCGCATCGCTCTCATAACACATTGAACTCTCATTTATCTGTGAGATAGTTTTTTGTGTGTTTCCATCTTATTTTATTTTTGTGGGCCAAAAGCTAAACCAGTGACTAATGGGTTGCCTCACGCAGTTGAAAAGGAAACGAAATTCGCCGCTTACACAATTTGTATCTATCAGATACCGCGCCAAACTTAATTTGCTTGGTAGCCAAAGATGCTGATGGTGAAAGGCGCCGCTAAAAAATATCGCCAGAAAAGCAAAACACGCGCAGCCAATAGAGGCGTTGAAATATTTATGATACGGGGCAGCTAAATAATGCACACGGCAAGAAATGCAGTTCGAAATTAAAGATTAAACTTAAAGATTGATTATTATTATCTGTTATAACGAATTTAAACTACTTGTTTTTAGACACCTTCATATTCTACATTTATTTAACTAATTTGTACCCCTAGTTTAAATATTCTTGCTCTACAAGCCTACCTATCTTCCTCAATAAAAGTATCTTGAAAACAAGAATTGTGTTAAACCATTATGGCAATTTGGTGTAATAATCGGAGCATGGCTGATATGATTCATTAATCTAATTTTCTACTGTGCAGCTAAGCTACTTTTGGGGCTGCCGTTTCCCGCTGCTGAAGTTTACCGATGTTGCTCCATTTGTATCTTACGGTTTGTAGTTGCAAAACTTGACCATACAATAGAAACACAGCAGAAAACAACACAAACTGCACACAAAAATATGAAAGTGCAACAACTGCAGCAGCAACAACTACAGAAGCATGAAAAAAGAAGCAGATTTTGAGCAACAACAAAAAAACCTGCTCAGCAACTTTTACGCTGCGCCCTCGTGGAACGCAAGTGTATGCCATTGGCAGTCTGAAAAGTGTAAAAATAAAAACAAAACCAACCGCAGCAAAAGATACAACAACGGTAACTCCACAGCGGTCCCAGCAAAAATGCAGATAATTCAAAAAAATCCGAGAATAAAAGATAACTTGGTAAAGTCGAAGATGATATACACTTGTATTTCATAATAAAATGATAAAAGTAATATCATTTCTATATGGTTTCTTCCTATATATATTATTTTTTTTAATTGTATCTATTCAGTAGTATTCAACAAGTTTTTAAAGTAGATATTCTTTTATAAAGGGAAAATTTATATTGATTAGTTATCAATTAAATAACCTATATATGGTATCATCCTTAATATCTAAGTTTTTTATAGTTGTATCTATTCAGTAGTATTCAAAATGTTTTTAAAGTAGGTATTCCTTTAATAAGGGGAAGATTAATGATGATAGCTAAGACATTAAATTCCAAACATTTCTTATAGACTTCTTAATAAAAATATATATAAGTCTTTTACAAACTTACGATCCAATTCGTAATAGTCTCTACAAAACTATAAAAATCAAACGCAAAACATAATGAAAGCTGCGGCATCGCTGTCCATCGGGAAAATTAACATGTAGCCAAGTAAAAGGGGTCGAATTATTATTTCCCCATCGGAGATCGGCGGGAACGACTTCCCACCAGCTGACGTCATGACATACATAGTTATATAGTTCTAATTGATGAGACGAGAGCTTAACTGCCCTACGATTTTGTCGAATGGGGAGACCAAGGGATCGAGAATGGAGAATCGTGAAAAGCACAACGAATTTCAAACTGGGCGTGTGGGGCTCTAATTAAAGAGAAATATGCGCACAACAGTCCATCGGTCATAATCCTATAGAGATCACTTAACGAAACGAATGTCGAATGGTTAACGATTCGTTGCCAGAGTTGTAAACATCTTGGAAATCAATTGGATGTGCTTTATAAATACGAAAGTCCATAATCCAGATGCGGCTTTCATTTCGGATTTTATAGATAGCACTGGGTTTAAAAAGGGGGTTTTCAATAGTAGTTTGAGATTGGCTACTTTTCTTTGATAGGCTTCCTATAGATCGCTCTTAAAATATGATGGGAACTTAAGAAATATTTACAAGATTATCATAAAGCTTTGTTAGAACTAATCATAATAATTATTTACTTATTGTTGATAATTAACTTAATTTAATGCCCCCTTACCAAAATGCTGATACTTCAAAAGAACCATATAATCAATCAAGTCGTTAGCCAATAATCATGCCAAATATGTATGTTAAGCACGCACATCTTTCAAATTAGTCCTCCAAAAGACGAGAAAATCATGCTCGAAACGGTCGATCGATCGATCGTCTTTCGGCCCACGGATCTGTAAACTGAAATGCGGAAATTACCGATGTCATTTTGAAGTCGTGTGTGCGTGATTCCCAAAGATCGATCGATGAATGGGCCAAGCATTTGGCAATTGGCGTTGTCACTGAATTCACACACGAAATGTTGATTTATGACGACACTAGATACAAAAGTTGACACTTTCGCCGTTTCGATTTGAATAGGAACGCGATCTATTTGCATACGAAGCACCAGAGACTGAGAGTCAAATGAAGTGAAATGAAATGGGATGTTGGAAATTAGCATAAACGATCATTCGATTGGAAATTCATTGATCTTTTATGTGGCGTTCTTGTCTCCATAATATCGTTTTGTTTTGTTGTCTCTGGGTCAAGTCAATGGTACCGTTACAATCTGCTCTATAAAGCTTTTAATTTATCTCTCTTTATATTTCTCTATTTTGTTTTTATTACCCCCTTTTTGTTTTGACTCCGCTCTATCGCAGAGATTATAAAAATATTTTTTATTACAATATATATATTATATTCGTAGGCATGATGTTTTCTAAGTGTTTTACATCGAATTAAGTTGATTTTCGTTGTTTTTACGAGATGTTATTTTTACGCCTTCGACTTGTTGAATCATTTGACAGGCGAGCATAAAACGCAATTTGAAAGAAATACGCTGAGCACTCAGACAGAGCCACTCGGAAAAAAAAACAAAACAAACGTGGGTCGGGAGAAACTTAGAGATACACTCCACATGCACAAAATACAATCCACATCGTACACATATGTAGATATGGCAATAGTTATAAAATGCAAACTTACTTAACACCAAACGACAGTAAGACCTACCGCACCCCTATTCGTAATCTCCAAAAGACTTTAACAAATGCACCACACATTATTATAACGATAATACCCACATTCCCTATAAGAAAGTAAACCTCATATGAATTCTAGATAATACAATCTTAGGTATTTGAATAATATTAAGTACTTATAGATACGAAAAATGTGGAACCCATCTTATAAAATATAATTTATCCTATCCTTTCAAGTTAAATTAAATGTTTATACATTTTCTAGGACTTTGTTCATATGGAAGCCGTCTTACTAAATACTAGATAATAAAATTGTAGGTATTTGAATAATATCACTCACTTATGGATACGAAAAGTATGGAACCCATATTATAAAAGATATTTTATCCTATCCGTTCAAGTTATAAGAAATGTTTATACATTTTCTCGGACTTGAATCATATTGCGGAAGCCATCTTAATAAATAAAATATTTTCTTTCTGTGCAATGAGCAGAATATGGGAATAGAGGGAAGTATTTTGCTAGGGAAAAAAGCGAAAGAGTGGCACGATCGTTGGTTATTGCCACGAGCTGTGGAATGAACAAGTGCGAAAAGGGTGTCGTTGGGTCAATCTTAATTGCTTTTGGAGGAAGGGGAGTTTGAAGAGTTAACAGATGATTTTGCTGTTGCAGCAACTGAAGTTCCGGGAGATAATTGAAATGGTTTACATAAATGGCATAGTCAGAAAGCTATGTATACCATTGGGCATTTACAAAATGTTTTTAAACTTAAGAAAAATACCTACATAGTCTTTCACAACATTTTGGAAACCAGGCATATAGATCAAAGTACGAATATAACTTTTTATAACATTTCTTAACCCAAGATTATTTTATGCCAATGATTTTCATCTCGTTTTTTATTGGTCAATAATCGCCCGTATGTTTGAGATACTTCTTATTTATGAACCCGTTCTCTATCGATCCTCAGTTAATACCTCACCCACACTCGATTGAAAAAATGAATAAAAAAAAGAGAAAAAAGCTGCAGTCGAAGACCTGAGCAACCTGCTCTGCTGGAATGTGCCCGTCCCCACTCACAGATAAAAAATAACACACAAAAAATCCAAGGAAAATCGAAGGCAAAGGGGATGGTGGCTGGGCTAGTATCTGATTACAGTTTGAATGGTTGCAATGAACCAGAAAATTTGCTTTTGTATGCTCTGGTTACTTTTCCTCGGTGTTTGTGAGTGTTCTTTGCCCAGATACTGGTACTTTTTAGCCGCAGGTGGTGGCGGAAAGTTAAGGGAACGGCCAGCAGAGGGAACCACCTAACAAAGAAGCAGGTGCAGGTGCTGCACAGCACAAAAATCATTGGGTTCTTTATTCATACTTCCTAAAACAATGCAAAACATGTAAATTAGAAAAATCCCAACATTTTGTTGTCATTTTAAGGGTGTAAGGAAAATTTAGGGATGCTTAATATTAAGAAAGTGTAAGATATAGAACCAATAGACAATACATAAGAATGTGTTGTGTTTTAATATTATAACCATCTATGTTTTTTAGCTGTGGAAAAAAATCTATTCTTAATATATTATATTTAAAACTGAAACTGATCTGTTAGTGGTATAAGGAACTTGACTGATTAAAAACATTAGATATTTTTGAAAAAGATAATTCTAAGAAATGGTACAAGATCACATGTACTATTTAATATAATATCGATAAAGTTTATATATCTATATTTAAAACTGAAACTAATATGTTAATAGTGGTATAAGGAACTTGACTGCTTCCAAACATTAGATATTTTTGAAAAAGATATCATTCCAAGAACTGGTACAAGATGGCATGTTACTGTTTAATATAATATCGATAAAGTTTAGTTTTCAAGAACCTGTTACTTTATATACAATATCAATATGGTTTATTTTCAAGAACCCATGACTTTCCCATATTTTTTTTTTGGTGACTGGAATACCCCACTTTACTCCTCTCTTTCCACTTTCCTTGGTCATTTTATCCGAGGTGAAACGGACACAAAACGTGACTGGCAACAAGTTGAAGCCGAAACTAAGGCGAAACTGAGGCGAAAACTTGAGGCTCGAATGGCCGAGTGAAGTGCGGCAACGTTTTCTTACCGATGGTACGACAATTACAGTTATTTTATGAGTTTGCAGAGCATAACCAACATCAGTCGAGAACATCGGCATCCGAATCCCAATCCCAATCCACATCCAAACACATCGTTTGGCCACTTCATTTTGCAAAGAGAGCGGAAATTTAATGAGCAACACGCCCTCGCAGTTGCAGAATCTGCTGCCACACTTTTCGCCCCACATCATGTGGTGCATTCATTCCGTATCCATCAGATACTTTATTTCACCCGGGGCAAAAAGGCAGCACAGCATCCACATCCACATCCACTGTAATGATGCGTTTAGCAGATTATGAGCTCAGCTCCCGGGCCAAATTGGAGCAGCCGGCGAAGAAACAGAGCTGGAAATTACTAAATTGCAAACGCAGTACCGCATTTTGTGGTCATTTAGAAACTGCGAAAAACTGCATCTATCGCTCGAGGGATACTTTTCGAGGTGATTTAAAACGTGCGGTAGGACATGGATGGTTGAAAATAACATAGTTATACTTTGACAATCAGTTAAATTGCCGGCAGACGTCTGGTAATTGGAATTTTTTGTCCCCAGTTTATAAAAAATGTAAGTAAAACGCTGTTTGAAATGGTTTTTTGTGTAAGTTAGTTGAGCTAAGTTATTTATGACAGACTTCGAACAATTAGGAACGTATTTTACTACTTGGTAGTTAGCTTATTATGCTGCTGTACTATGTATGCTTATTACTTTATACAACAACTAAAGTATAAAGGTTACTTTTAATTTAGTAATTTGAGTTAAATTTATTTTTGACAGACTTTAAACATTCAGAAATTCATTTTATTACTTGTTAGCCATGTTATTTTGATTTATTAGCAAGTAAACAATATTGGGTTCTGTAAAATAAGCTTGAATTGATATAACTACAAGTCTTATCAACATATTTACATAAAATGTAGAGAAAAACAAAGCCGTTAAAATAGATTCTACAATTACTTCATAACCTTCTTACTCAAAATGTATAAAAACCCAATTTGGATGCCGAAAAAAGATTAATATAGGTTAAGTTTGAGAGTTTCCTTGTTAAATAGAGGTGAAAACCCAGGCTTCGAGGCCTTGAAAATCCCCATTATTTATGCTCCGCTCAACCCCTCGGTACTGGTTAAGTGGGACAGCTACAAATCGCTTCATTTACGAGCCACAACACTCCACGACATGCCACTTTCACATAAAAATGCCAAAACAGAGCAACGAAATGTTGGCCAAAACCAACTGTTGTCAGGCCAACTTGCAGGCAAATCAATCGGTTCGGTTAAGTTAACCTGGTCTGGAGTGTGTGTTTTGCGGTATATAGTTTATGGCAGTATAATACACTCCCCCCCCCCCCCCAAAAAAAAACAGAAAATTCGGGGGGCGGGTGCCGAGAGAAATGCGGCAACGCCGCTCAAACTTCAACTTGGCCATGTGGCATGTCAATTTTTCCACCATTTGCGGCAATTTTTTTTCGTTTTCGGTCATTTTTCCTTTTCTTTTTTTCCCCCGACTTTTATTTTTTATTTGTGTTTATTGTGAGATGGCAAAAGCAAAAGGTTATGCCCGCCCCCGCTCCTTTAATTCCACCGATTTCGTTGCCGTTCGTTTAATTTTATTGCCTAATTTTCAACTTTGATTGCTGACACACCCCTCCAAACAGCAAAAAAAAAAAAAAAAAAAATACAAAACCCCACCCTCTTTCTCCCGTCACTTTCACGCTCGTTGACATTTCTTTTGGCAGAGATTTCCCACCATTTTCCCGCAGTTTAACTTTCAATTTTCGCCAGTCAAAGTGCCACCGATATAATCCATTTTTATATTTTATTTAGCATTTTTATGTGCATTATTACAGGGTCGGAGGATATTAAGCGCTTCATTTAGTACGGGGGGCGAAAAAATATCATAAAGAAATTAACATTTTCTCAGCTCCTTTGGGGAAAAATGGCTGAGAGGAGAGAAAAGCTCATTATCCCATTACCTGAGGGAAATCCACAAAAGGATCATTAACTACAATTTACTGCCGCTTTTGTGGCATAGAAAGTTGCTCTTGGCGCAACAACATCTGTCTTGGGGAAACTCTTAAATCTCAACCGGTATATAAATTGAGATATACTAGATAAATTTGGCCTATAATTTAAGCGTAATGCCTGGCTGTAAAGTGTAAGTAAATTGTCAAATTCACCTATCTGATCTTTCCATTAGAAGAAAAACAAAGAATGAATCTGTTTTAGAGACTTGTGAAGTGCAGCTCCACAATTTGATTGCAGTAACATTAAAAATATACAACCTTTTTATCGCGTTTAGTTTTAGTTACTCTTTATAAACCCACTTGCATTTCAGCTAGTGCGGTTTGATAATCCATAAAAAAAGCCACTAAAAGCTTAACGATTTTCGATTTTATCATTTGAGTGACATCCACTTTTCAATGCTTCAATAAGAACCCAAAAAACGTAAAGTTGCTGTCGTCAAAAAACGAAGACATCCGCTTCTCTTGTTTTTGCTATCAATATCACTATAACTAGTTTAAATCGAAAAGGAAAGAGGAAATTAACTTTAACAAGTTTTCTGCAGCTCAACAAAAATTGTCATAGAAGGATGATTATTAAAAAACCGCATAAATATAAAATAGAACTGATAGAACTAATATCCATAGAAAATATTTTTACACTTCTTGTAAGCTTTTTTTTGAAGAATACTTGATAATAGTTAGTTGGAATTTATGTAATATTTTTTTAACAGTGTCAGACAACCACGTAAAACTTTTTTCATAAATCTTTCCCCTTCTCCTTCATTTTGTATTTTGCTTTGTGGGTTTTGGCCACATTCTCATTTACCACGAATCCGGAAAATCGCTAAACATATGCGTCCAAAATATTAGCACATTTAAAAAAGTACCACAATAAAAATGGGATTTTATATTGGTAAAAAAGCTCAAACACCTTCCCATATTTATATTATATGTATTTAAATAAAAATAATAATATTTAAATAAATAATAATAATATTTAATATACTTTGTCAAAAATACCATTTAAAACTATTTATATATATTTAACTATACATTAGTTCATGGCAATGGTATGGCTTTTTGGCTATAAGCAATATGTTCCACAGACCAACAGTTAAACCCCCTTATAAAAGGTGTCTTTATAAAAAACCTCTTAAATTTGTGGATAATATTTCGACCACAATTGTGTTAAGTAACGCATATCGCCTCATGTGGTCACCTGTTTTGAACGTGGGGTGCCAATGTTGTGGCAAGAGATATTTATTTCGAGGGTTTGAATTCTGCTTGGGCTTTTTGACTTAAGTTCGGGTTTGGTGAGGCAAATCAGCCCACGCGCACAGATTGCGAATATCTGCGTATCTCTCAGATAGACGAGCTGCCAGCCAGCCAACCAACTATCAATGGCATCGGCAACAAGAAGTTGGCTTTGTCTTTCGCTGATTTCCCCCTGTAGGCGGCTGTGCTTCCAGTTGGCTTCTTGGCTTGATTAAATATTGCCAACGACAACGGCGGAGGCCGAATCTCGAGTGGGAAAGATGGGAAAGAGCGTCGTCGCGACTTCGTCATCGTCTGATGCCGCCTTTTTAGCTCGAATCTTAAATCTCCGGATCGCCCATTCTCCCTGGTTTTTAGTTTTTAGTCCCCCCCTTAAGCCCCTTCTGTATGAAAAACCCCTTTGTGGCCCCCTGACAACCCACAATTTGCAGTGCGTCGTCAACGTCTGAAGTATCTTGAACAAAAAGCAAAGAAGATGCCAGAGTACACGGAAGTGAGGCAACAAAAAAAAAAAAAAAAGAAACCAGAAAAATACCAAAAAAAAAATGAATTGAGTTGCTCGTCATAGCCCCGCCCCTGCCTTTTTGCAACAAGCTTCAATTGAGTGATGCTAAAGATCGCAATTATTTGTACATCGTCTGACTCTCGGGGACCCTGAAAAAAGTTTTACGCTGTTTACAAGAGGTTCAGGGATTTCGGTGGCCAGAGCAATTTTAATTTACCATGGGAATTCGTATCAAAATAATTGCCCAAATGAGCTTTGAAAATGATTTAATCACTAAACATTCATTTAAAAGGTAAAGCATACGACTGAGAATAGAAACAAATAAATTATATAGTATTTTTAATCAAACATCTTTCATAACAATTTATCCAAATAAATTTCAAAGTTCCATAACAACTGGGGTGTACACAACTCTTTGGAAATACGTCAATCAAAATTGTGAACCACTATTAACATCAATTTAAGCTGAACAAATCCCCTTCGTTCTCCTATCAAATTCTTAAACAATTAAATGACCGGCTACTGTTACAATTTCGATGCACAACGAAAATCCCATTATTTCTCTGGGAATTACGCAATGGCCAAGTTATTGAGATACCGACGAGGAGTTTTGTAATCGGTTATTGGGATGTAAGAGTGGCATTTGGAATGGGAACGGGCACTACAAAATGGGTTACGAATTGGGTATTGTGGGGGCCAAACAAAAATCGGAGACGTTGATAAGGCAGGTGCCCTTTCTTTTGCTCTTGGAAGTTCAAATTGGCCCGAAGCTGATAACAAATCGGGTAAGAAAAAGAGGAAATGGGGAGTTGATTCCGTCTTCTACTTATAGAATGCAATTTGTTGTTGTTGACTTTACAATTGCCTGCGGTTGAAATCTAGATTTGACTTCAGTTTGCTTTTCAAAATCTATTTGAATGTTTGTCCAGCGCATACACTGGGAAAATAAGAACCCATTTCGGTTAAGATATTTTTTATCTTTAGGGGAAAAATTTTTTTTTTTTTAATAGGTAGAAATATGATCAACTGTATATCTTTTATTGATGCATTTAATGAAAAGGTTCAAACATTTCAATTTAAAATTAAAATATTATTTTTACTTTCATTCAACTGAAAAGATAAGTTCAAATTATAAAGCCAGCGGTGGGTATCGAACTCGGTTTTTTGTTAAGAGAAGCAGATATTCCAAAATGTTGTGATCTAACGTTACTAAGAGATCAGAACTATTATAACAAATTCATTAGATAACTGCTTTTTACGAGAGTTCAACTTCATTTAATTTGTTGTTCGGTGTAGATAAAATAGTAATCGTGGAAAGGGAGGAAACCGCGACTTCGGGAAGCAGACAAACAAATTACAAAGAAATTGTCGTCGTCGCCTGTTGTTTTTGGGCACATCATCGATTGACCGTCGATATCTGAGGCGCCTTCCTCCCCTCACGACTACCCCCATCCCCATTTCCATCGAAGAACTTTCCTAACAAAATGTTTTCCCCTTATCGCTTTCAGGTGGCAACTTTGATTGGTTGGGATGATGTCGGCATGTTAGGGGGTCAGTTGTTGTAAGAGTCTTAAACGTTCCGTCGTGTTTTGTCACATCTATCTGACCAAAACTCAGAACCCCCTCCCCTGCGCTTTGTTTGTGTTTTGCGCAGTGCAAGACCATTGATAAGGAAAAGCCGGAATATTTGTTGCACATGTGGAGTTTTGGATGGGGGAATTACAATTAGAGGGGGATTTGACTTCAAATCGAAGGGTGAGAATCGTCATTAAGTCAACCGCTCTGGGCACTTTGAAATGTGTATGTAATCTCTATACCAGACATTAATTGCCTAGGGTAGGTTGTATTATATCTTTAAAATTGTGCAATCAAGTTATTATTAACTTTGCCCTAGGCGTAGTTTCAATATCTATAAGGGCATACAGAAAATTATATTTCTGCGATGTATAGATATAAACATTTTCCCATTTTAAAATAAGTCGATTTAGCTTTTGATAAATTAAATTTGTCTATACAATATCAAGCAGATAAGGTTTAATACATGATATCCAAGAAATTTAAAACATGGTTACTCATGATTATTTTATCAATATTCGCCGAGAACCACTATCAATTGATTAAAGCGTAGTTGGTGTTTTTTTATTTCGATCGATCAGAGGCAGAGAAAATCCTGACGTTCTCATCTGAGTTGAAAATGTTCTTAAAAAAGAACGACATTTTTGAAGTTGAAAATATTTTTATTTGGCTCGAATAAAGTTGAATTGGCGGTATTTACATTATATATCTAAAGAAAATAAACTATTAGTCCAGTCAGTAGTGTAACTTATCAAAAAGTTGTTAAATAAACTCAATCTAACTTTTCTCTTCTCACCAATAATACCAAACGTCCTTACAAGGTTTTTAAGAACGAATGGTTTCAATTCAAGAACAATATACTTAAATATTTCTCTCTGGGTACTAAACTATTTGTATCTTTAAGCAAAACAATCTTATACTTTGAATATTCGGTTTTTCTTTCCGTTAAACATTTATCACTAGCGTTATTTGCCTTGAAAATATTTTACAGAGCGTAAACCCCGAGTTCTTTTTAGCAATTCTACCCAAGTAATCTCCCCTAAAAATGCATAAAGAATTCTTTTATCTTCATTATTGAGTGCAGTTTTTGTGTTGGTAGCGAAACAATTTTTCATTTATAATCTTTTTTCAGTCGTTTTTGCAATTTTGCATTACTTACATGTTGCTGCTTTCTGTCTCGTGTTTCTCTATGCAAATTTCAGAGGGGAGAAGAGACTCTGTCTCTTTCTCTCCCTGGCTCTTCCGTCTCTTTCGCGCTTCTGGATGCGATGACAAGTTCGTTGACTGATGAAAGAGTTTCTACTCGTATTGTTTAAAATGCAACTTCTTGCACTATTTTTCGAAGCTTCGATGGCATTTTTACAGTTTGCACTTTTCGTTATTAGTTCATTGAATTGAAATGGATGAAATCAAGAATATTTAAGAATTAATTATTATGTTTTCTGCTGAAGAATCGTTTAGCCAGTCATTCTCTCAATTCATTCGAGTGGTTGTCATGACAATAAAACCGAAAAAAAAACCCCATTGCTGACCATCGCCTCTTGATATGTAAATAAAATGGAAAATTCACTCAAGCGTACAATGCACGTTAATGAAACTCCACACTCCAAAACGGGCAACAAAAAGTGTTGGAAAAACCTGAACAATTTTCATGGTGGAAAAACTAAGAGCAAAAATGGCAGTACTGACCAAACACGGGAAAATAACTTACATTTAAAGCTACATTAAATGTTGGAATTAAAAAAAAATATGGCAAAATGCTAAGACCATTTTTGTAAAGACGCTTCATGAAGATGTAAAAAAAAAAATTTAAAATGCCATAAACAAATATAGAAACAGCTTACAAAAAAATGATAAAAAGCAGTATTCAAAAAACTCTACGTGGATTTTCCCTGCGGCTTTTCCCGCCCAACTCCAATCTGCAATTTGTTTAGGTTTCGGTGAGTGCTTTTCCACATTTACAGTTAATAAACGTTAACCGCAAGTGGCCTAGTCTCAGTCCATTAACCATTAAACACATATTGGAATGCGGCTGAGGAGAATCGCATCTTAAGGGGCCTCAGCATGTGCTAGCAATTCTTCTGCCCATTCTTCGCCACAGCCCTTCGTTCTTCCCCTCTTTGGAAAACTGAAGTGTCGTCACATTTGTTGTTAAATTGATTTGCCGATCGTCTCGAATGACATTAATGATGGAAAAACCGAAAAGGATTGTGGAAAAGCGAGAGGAGAAACCAAACTAAAGTGCTGCCAGAGGAAATTATGATTTCAACAAGCTATTTTCGGACTACACCCCGAATATGAATATGAAGAGTTGATCTGGTATTTTTAGTTTACACCAAATATTCAAGAAAACTTTGGAGTTAACGAGAAAAACGGCTGGATGTTCTAAGCATCCAAAATAAATACAAAAACAGGTGATTGACTACTTAGGGAACAGATGTATTTAGTTACCTACAAATTTGTATAGCATATTTAAGAAAATTTTAACTATTTTTCAAATTATCTTTAAGGAACAAGACTTTCTTCAAATCTACAAACAATATTTCTAAAAGAAATTTTATCATATTCCATATTTCTAATGAATTTAATAGGTCTACGGATTTATTTCTAAAAGATATTTTATCACATTCCATATTTCTAATGAAATTAATAGGTTTTCGGATTCGAAAATGTTAGTTTATGGCTTTAAAAGTTTTTACTAAAAGCTGGTATAGTATATACAGTTTTTAAAGTGGTTACCCATGATTTTACAAATTGACAACAAACCAATACCCAAAAGTCATAAGTTTAGATTGTAATATCCCCACTTTTTTTTGTTAATTCAGAAGACCGTATTAGGCAATCTGCAACTCTTGCGGGTATTTTTTAGGTGTTTTTCTTTTTACATGTGATAATCGCGATAATTCCAAAGAATCTAGGACTGAGTCAGAAAGAGAGGGGGACACACTGGGGGCGAAAGAGAGGGCAACATGAGTCACCCACGAAGATCAATGTGCGACATAGATTTCAAAAAAACTGCAGGCCTTGCAAAATCAAAATCACAACCCAATGAAAACTCGTTCCAAACTCTACAAAAATTTTTAGCTCAATTTGCATTTATGGCAAAAACTTATGTGCAAAAAAAAAAAACGAAAACAAAAAAAAACACATACACACACACACACACACGGAAAGAGAAACAAAAACAAACAAAACGGCCTGTAAAAGTGGGAGTAAGAAGAAGAAACAGCGGCAGCAACATTTTTGTTTTCGGTTTCCCTCTTTGTTTTTCTTGTTCTTTGTTATTCTTTGATTATTTGTATTTGCATTGCGAAGAATTGAAATAAATAAATGAGACACAAAAACACAAATACAAGTACACACACCCACACAAACAAAAAGAACGGTAAAGCATAAAATAATTGCAAGTGTTTGTTTTCGGCTTTTTTTTTTCGCTTTTATACATGCGACACCCGAATGTTGGTTAATTATTACACGCACACACAACAAAAATGCCGCGCACTTACAAAACAAAAATTCGCAATTCGATATTATTCGCGTGTGAATTTGACAAACAACATTGTCGGCGTTTTTAAGCTTTTTTTTTAAGCAACCGCGATAGCGAACCGTTAGCGTCGAGCATTCCAATCAGAATGAACAACAACAGTAGTTTGCCGCTGGGAGAGCGAGCGAACGAAAAGCCGAAGCGGAACCGAAGAGCGCACGACCAGCAGAGAGCCGAGGAGAGCGCGCTTTTGCGGCATTGCACAAACAAAAAATATGCTTGCTCTTGTGTTTGGGTGCTTGTTTGTGTGGAACTAGTTTGCTCTCATTGCAGTTCCCATTCATCAACAATTCATTATCATCGCTGGATTCCCGTACAAAACATTGATGAAAAACTAATCGGCATATTAACAATAGTTCTTGGATACTTTTTTATGAGTTAATCATTATTATTATTTATGGAGACAAAATGAGAGTGATGTGCATTGATGAATACTTCATGAACTGCTGCCCACACATGCAAACACATTCGCTCACGCACACCAATACAAAGGCCGCTGGTAAATTGCGCAAATCGCATGTGTTTTCTCTTCTTCTTTACCCACCGTTTTGTTGTTGCCGCCGCGATCGAAATCACGAAAAACCGCCATAAAAGCGTTTGCATTGTTTTTGGTCAACTGCATTGCAGACCGCAACGCGGCATCCACACAGCCACAAAAATTAACAACATCCACTGTTGCACAGTTAAAAAAAAGAAGCAGGTCGTTTACACTTGCATCATAAATTTGTGCGATAAATAAGATTCAAGGTGTTATCAAAGTGCGTAATTTCTGTCTCTTGTATTTTTTTGAACATCGTAACCAAAACCAAACTGATGATAAATTACCAAATCATGGATCTTCAAATGTAAGTACACTTTTCCTTTCAAGTCATTTAAACTCCGCATTCTTTCAAATATAGAAATATGCACCATTTCATAAAAAAGGTCCGGGTTCGAATCCCACTGCTGGTATTTGTATAAGAATTTAAACAGTTATAGCATTCAAAAATCTCTTGGAACTAATTGAACAGTAGAATTTGTAACCCTCATTGATTCAAATGTTTTTTGTGACTCCGTATGGCTTGCATTTTTCTCTCTGTGCACCACATCAAATACTAAAATGAACGCAGGCGACTATTTAAAGACGCCATGGCAAACTCATCTAGCAAATCGAGAGGCGAGAAGGCCAAAAACCGAAGGCGGTTGCGTGCGGGGGCGTGGCAGTGGGCGGATGAGGGAATCTGGGCGAGGTCGCGAATGCTGCAACTTCAGCATTTTCCTTCCCTCGTTTTAAAATACAGTGTATGGGAAACTGATGCGATTTAAGTGTTTTTATTACTTTATCAACGTGAGTTGTAACAAAACACAAAAAAAGTGGCTTTTAAATGTTCGATATCTATAAAACTATTATTAGGGTACATTCTTGAAGTACCATTGAATGGCTGTACCTTAAAAAACTCACAAAAGCTAATATTCACTGTTCAGCTAGTAATGCCAACCGAAAGTAATTTGCATTAATAGTATAATAGTTACCTTGTCAAATAAAGTTTTCCAAGTGTATTTTGGGCCCAAAATTCATATAAAATGTTTCTAAGCTTTTTTGGCCCACTGTAAAATCAACGAAGTGGGAAAGAGAGCGATCATTTTGTTCGCTCGATTTCCAAGGAAGTGGAACGTATGTATGTATGTGATGTGAAAAACGCACACGCACACGCACACAACTTGAACGTGGGAGAGCCCTTCGTTCAAATCAAATCGTCAAAAACTGCGTCAAAGTTTTTTTTTTCTTATTGCTGTTTGCCTTTGTTGCCCTCTTATTTTTTCTGTTGTGTTATTCGCTTTGTTTTCATTGTTGTTTGGCCTGTTCTTTTACATTCTTTTACATTTTGAATGGCCTCGACCGATCGAGCAAGTTGAACGGGAATAAGAAGAAGAGGAATAAGGAGAAGCAGAGAGAGGAGTTGGGAGTGGGAGTAAGCGAGAGCAGAGGGAGAGAGAGATCGACCAGCTGTTGCGACCAAAGCTTTTGCTTTTGTTATCCCAATTGAAGCAGAAACTGGCTCCAAAAAGAGCAAAAGAGAAAGAGAGGGATATTCCAATTCCAGAAGGAATGCCGCTTTTACTTTACTTCCCATTTCCATTTCCATTTGACCAAGTTGACAAATTGGCTCTGACATTCCAGAATGCGACAGAGATGGAAAGAGAGAGAGAGATGGAGGGAGAGAGACGAGAGCAAGACAGATAAATCAAAATTAATGCCATACAATTATTAATTAATGTAATGAATGTGCTATTTGCTTAGACAGATGTTGCCAACGGCCAAAAAATGGGTATTGGGCATAAAGAGGGTCGCACAATGGGCCCTACTTAAATTATGATTTCTTGACCATTTCGCCTTAATTACACATGCGAAGCCAGGTCCCACTGGGTGTGCGAGCGAGATAGGCTGAGACGCTGCACTGGTGCAAGCGGGACAGCATGTGGCTCAAATTGCAGTTACCGTTACAGTTACAGGGCTTAGGAGCAAAGTACAGTGGGCACTCGGCATACGAAACCAACCGATTATAAATAAAATAATCCCAGAAACATTTCTTACATTTTATAAAAAATTTTTTAACATTCAAAATTATAAATATTTATTCGTTTGATTTTCACAACTACCTTTTTAAAACGTTTGTTCAAAAGTGGTCCTACAGAAATGTTCAATGTTTTTTAAACCTTTGTAGGTTTTTAAAAGTAGGCAGCTAAAAAAACGGGATTTTCGGGAATAAGAACTTCATTCTTTCGGAAAAAAAAACACATTTGTGTATATTTTTAGAGTTTTTTATACATAGTGCTTTAAAAACAACACAATATATATTTTTTAAAAATTTATTTTAATCCCAAAAACATTTAAATTGTTATCAATTTTTTGTGACCAATTACAAATACATTGAAGAACAGTCTCCCTTTTCGAGACACCCCTGTAGACGGTTGCTATTGCCCCAAAACGCCGAGCATTTACAACATAAATTGAAAAACTATTGTCAACCCCACCGGTTCCCGCGACCCAAGGCGGGCATTATCACATGCGATAAATATTTATATGGAAATGTAATGACTGTCCGCCCCCCTGCCAACACCCTCCCCCACCCCTCCCCTCCACAAAATGGCTCGGCCTTCGTCGCGCAATTAATGTCACCACATCCTTTGGGCCTTATTAATGTCCTTGGACGCCCGCTTCGAATGTGTGCGTGTGCTGCCCGAGGAAGGGGGGGGGGGGGGGGGGGGGGCGGATTTTAGGGGTTGGCCATTAATGCCATCCCCCTCATCCCCTCCCATGTGGCCGGTGAAAACAATTAATTTGCCTATAATGCAATTTATATCGGTTTGCTTTCCGTTCTCAGATTGTTCTACACTGGAAAAAAGTCTTTGAATTTTTTAAAGACTTGCAAGATTGTTGTATAAATTACTACGACCAAAATTGTATGATCAGCTTTTGGGAATGCCCCTTCGAATTTTGTAATACTTTAAAAATACTTCTCAAAACAAAACATGTTAGAAATTTAAAAAAATTCTTTTTAAAAAAATCTACAAATTATTAAAATAGGATTGTTTATCTTGAGGGACAAATTGAAATACCAAAATTGTATGATCAGCTTTTGGGAATGCCCCTTAGCATTTTCTAATACTTTAAAAATAATTCTCAAAACAAAAAATGTTAGGAACAAAAAAAAATCCTTTTTAAAAAAATCGAAAAATTATTAATTATTAGAATTATTTATCTTGTGGGACCAATTGAAATACCAATATACCTTTTTTGTCCTTAAAAAAATCATTGTAGGTTCACAATATTGTAATAACACCTTAAGACAGTATTTAAAGATATGTCAAGGTTTGCCTAAACATTAAGGAATACTAAGTATCATCTAAATTTTTTATTATAGAAATTATACCTAAACTATTATTTGGCTCTGTGTAGGCCACTATCCATCTCTTATTATCCCTTGGTGCCCATCCTGTTCTCCACAAACTTCATTCTTTAGACTCTGGCCACATAATGTGCATATTTTTGGGTTCTGCGTTTTTGGTTTTCAGGCCAAATGATTAATTATTTAAAACAACAACGACCACGATGTTGAGAACAATTCGCGATGCCCACAAAGAAATTCTAATGGCCCTGAAATGGTCACAATGGGTGAAAAAGATGGTTCGAAATGGGCGAGACTTTGTAGCTGGTTGTGGTTTCGAAATTTTGAGATTCCAAAGAGCAAGATTTTACATTTTCAAATTTGCCCAAATATATCAAAGTATTTTGTAACAGACACTTGATTTACTGGTTTTTAATGAGATTTTTAAGAAATCTCTTGAAATTGTGCCTAAAAGTATGCCACAATATATAATTACAATGAAAAAGTGGGGTGTAAATTTAATTTTCACAGCATACTTTTGCGCATCTTGTTAAGTGATTTAAAACCTCTATAGTTCCTGCAGTTTCCATCTAGAAACCATTTATTACACTCTGTAATTGACAAACCAGATAAGATTTCAATGATATGAAATCAAATTAAATGCGGATGCAGCTGTCTGGGCAAAGTTCACATCTGCACTTGCTTTTTCTGACATAATTGGGCAGTTCTCCGGTGATGACAAGAGCCACCAAGTCGGAAAAGCGGGGAAAAGCCCGCATGGAGCTGCCAGACACAGAGGAGACCACCTCGCCCTGAGAAACATATTGTAAACAAACTGTCACATCGGGAAATGTTTGGAAAGCGGCGGAGGGGGGGAAGCACAATGGCAAGATATATGTGTTCGCGGGGGCGGAGAAAATGTTGTGGAAAATCTCGAAGCAAATCCACAAATCCGACTGCAGTTGTCGTGCAAGATGATGTGTGCAACATGGTGTGTTTCGAAAATGCAAGACATTTGCCAAGCGGGTTATGGGGGAAAGGCCTTGGGGAATTTGGATCCCATAAAGGATAAGGCATGGAAAATAGTATCTCGCCCTTTTGCACACTACTTATATTTTGGAGCACCTTTGTATAAAGTTATAGGTATTGAATATTTACTTAAGTGATTAAGAGAATATCTTACTTGGGATCATAATATAGTATATTATGATATACATGATGATGATACATGATTTTCAGTATTACTCACATGATGATGCTCTCAAAGAAGCTCTTAACTTTACTTATAAGAATCCGAAGATCTTTCATAATACGAAATATGGATAACTCACCTGGAAAAAAACAGAAAAAAGAAGGACATTATATAAACATTCTTGGTTGGGATTATTAAAGCTTTAAAAAGCGTTGATCGAAAATACTATGGAAAAGCCAGAAAAATGTGTAAATTAATTAAAAACTTGCTGCTGTTTTTTGTAAGAACATTTTTCCCAAAATTGTTTTGAGGCTCCCAGAGGCCATTGACGGGGTCAAGCTATTGAAGGGACCCCAGTTTCCCCCGAACGACAAACATTCCATTTTTAAACCTCCAAAATGGCAGCAACCTCAGAATATTTTTACGACTTTCAAGGCGAAACAAGTGCGGAAAAGTGAAAAAATTTGTGCCGAAGGAATGGCCAGGACAGTTGTAGTCCAGTAATTAAATAATGCCCTTGCTGATGCCCCGCCCCTTTGGCCCCTTTTCCGCCCACTTTACGACAAGGAAAACACAAACAAAAAGTATCTTAACAGCATTTGAAGTTGAAGGAGCCGAGGTCCTGTGGTGGACAGGAGTTATATTCGTGTTTACTGTCTGCTGACCCCCAGGAGAGGATTGGGGGAGGGAGGAGTTGGACGGGGGTCAGGGGTCACGAATCCGGGGGATAGCCAAGCACACAAACACACGCATCGAACTATTGCTCCCCTAGGATAAATTAATAAATTTCCTAGTGAAAGTTGCCACAACAACAAGGGGAGCAAATGAAATATTGCATAAAAGTACTTCATTTATTTTTAGCGATTTATTCTTTAATTTTATCTATTTATTCCACATGTGGTAATATTCGTTTAAAATTCATAACAGCTATTATGTTTTCATTATAAAGTATGCTTTTATAGAAGATCATAGAAACAATTATTGATGTTTTTTCATAATTTTGTTTTTTAAACTGGTGTTCCCAAACTTTTATTTTATTAACTAATGAAATTGCTTGCTCAAAGCAAATAAAAATAATAGAAAATTTCAGCATTTGGTGGCCAATCAACGTTGACGTTGAAAATGCCAGTATAAATAATAATTATGAGGATGATGAAGTTGGAGTTGACTTTGCCAATGATGAAGACAAAATTGTATGGCATCTGGCCATTTGCAACATTGTGAAATTTATGTGAACGAGTATGTATGTACATTAGTGTACATGCATGTACGCCATTTATGGCAAATGCATTTTAGCAGATTGCAAAATGGCAAATAAAAGCGGACAGAAAAAACTGCAACTTTCTCTCTCCATTTGGCAGAATTTGCAGATGTCAGGAATGGATGGAGATCAAGAGGATGTATCTCACAGATGAACTAACGCGAATTCATTGTTCATCGAAAAAAAAAACCTCCTAACGAGGTAAGAAAGTAGTGAAAACCATTAGTAAATAACGTTTTATCTTACATTTTATTATAAGTAATGTCTTATCCTATGCGTTTTTGAACGCATTATATTACGCGTTGTCCTACGCCCACTTTAGCGTTATGTTATACGTAATTTTATGCGTTAGGATGTAAGGAATGGACAACGTACTCATTTTATAACGCTTTATCATACACGTTACATTACGTAATATCCTTCG
This sequence comes from Drosophila suzukii, assembly GCF_043229965.1. NCBI lineage: Eukaryota > Metazoa > Arthropoda > Insecta > Diptera > Drosophilidae > Drosophila > Drosophila suzukii. The sequence continues at coordinate 14,290,111 of NC_092084.1, read as the reverse complement.
CTTTTTATTGGGCGTTAGGATAGAAATAGGTGGGATATGGTAGACGTTATGTTACTCGTTATTTTAAGCGTGTATTACGCGCTAGGATAGAATGAGTATTTTGCTCGTAATATTACGAGAAATCTTACACGTCATGACATACTGGATATCGTAGGCGTTCTATAACGCGTTATCTTACATATCGTACGCATTTTATTACGTTTTTTCATCTCCGTTCCATTACGAAGTATCCTTCGCGGGATATGGTGTGCATTATATTACGTTATATATTACGCGTTAGGATAGGAAGGATTAGTGCGGGTAATATTACGCGTTATCTTACATGTCATGACATATGGTTATCGTAGGTGTTCCATAAAGCGTTATAAAGCGTTGGGATAGAAGGAACGGATATCGTATGCATTTTATTACGTTTTATCATACGCGTTACATTACGAAGTAATGCGTTATAATGAGCGTTATGTTATGCAGTAGAAAGGATGGGTTATGGTATGCGTTATATTACGCGATATCTTACGAGATATATTACGCGTTAGGATAGAATCGGTATCTATACCGCGTTATCTTACGCCTCAGGATATACTGGATAGGAAGGACAAAATATCGTACGCCTTACATTATGCTCTATCCCTAGCACTTTATTACCCCCATCCTTTCTTTCCCAATAAACATGCATGGCAAAAAACATAAGATGATGCCACTTCCTGACTCCTTCAAACTGACGACCATCCCCCACATTTTAGTATTTTGAAGAACTTAAGTTCGCACCCTTTCACATGCTCTCGTCCCGAAATCCCCACAAAATAAAACGAAAGCAATAAAATTAGGGCCAATTCCATTTTTGGCTCTTCACACCACGAAAAAAAAAAGAAATACAATTTGGGAAGCAAAAAACGCTTGGCGAAAACTTTCGGAGAGAGTGAGAAAATGGAAAAGTGAGCAAAAGTTTTCCCTTTTCTTTTTTTTTTTCGTACTCCAGATATGGCAAATTAGCAGGGCGCCCCCCCCCCGTTTTTACCATCAGTTTTCGGCTTCACTCTTCTGCGCCATTTAATCAACAAAAACACTTTTTATTGTGAAAAATTATGACATTGTTGTTGCCTTAATGTTGGCCATTTTCCGCTGGTTGTTGTTAATGTCAAAAGTGTTATTGTTATGCAGACAATTATGGCATGCGATAAAAATGCTTAGGAAAATGGTCTGCGATGAGTTCGCGTCCGAATGGAAAAAGGGGGCGAAATAATGAGTCTTTTGCAAATGAGAAAATATGTTTATTAGGGTTACCAGTCAGTCAGTCAGTCAGTCAGGATAATGCGGGCAAAGTGGGTGGTGGAAAATGGTGGAAAATGGTGGAAAACTCAAGAGGCAGCTGCGATCGTTCTGGTCATCAAAAGTGTTTATTCATCGTGGCCCCGAAAACAGCTGCAAACTTAAGTAAACATTGTTAACTCGAGGAGAGAAAGTGAGATCACTAGAGACAAATCAGGGATGTCCGATGTATGGCATCCATCAGATATCTGACTTTAATTACCCATGACAAATGTGAAAAGTTGTGGCTACTCTTTGATGATCGTTTGGGAAAACGATTTTTATTTCACCCAGCACTCTTTTTTGGTCGCAAGCTATGGCCACACTTCAAATTAAACTCAGTTTGTATGCAAAACGCGAACGTTAAGAAAGCAATTACGAAAATCATAAATTTAATCATCATTATGGAAGTTAATTGGTTTTAATGCATATAAGGCTTGTATTTTCCTTAAACAGACAACGTGGGATTCGAAATAAAAAAAAAAAAAAATGTTTTATAAATAAAAACATATTAAGGTAATCAATAATTATACATTCAATATTCATTCTACAAATTAATTGCACATGAGTGTTGTATTTTGCTTAAAACGATAACTTGAGATTCGATATTTACAGAGAGAAGTAGTAAAAACCAATAAAAAATACCACAACAAATTTGGGTAATCAAAAAATAATGAAATAATCATTATTTTACAAATTAAATGGTTTTAATGCATACAAGGCTTGTATTTTCCTTAAACAGACAACATGAGACTCGATATAAACAGAGATTGAGCGTTTTTAAAATGGTTTATAAATAAAAACATACTAAGGTAATCAAAAATTATACATTCAATAATCATTTGGTATCTTTCTGGTATTTTCCTTAAAAAAATAACATGAGATTTGATATTTACAGAGAGAGAGGTATTAAAAACAAATTAAAAATACAACAAATATTTAGGTAATCCAAAAATTATTTATCATTACACAAATGAATTGGTTTTAATAAGCCTCGAACATTTATTTACAAAACAACATGACATAAAAAAACGGTTTTAAAAATGTTTTAAAATATTTTTTGAATTTAAAAAAATGTAGGTACTGTTTAAAGTTGAACTCAAAACCCTGGTTCATAAACCCCTTTATAGATAGGTTTTTGAATGCAAAGATCTCAATATAGTTTTGCAAAATCTGTTTATAATCGGTACAGTTGCAAATATGGGGTGTATTTTTGGGTTGCGACCCCATCTATACATCTGTGTTTATGGGTGCTAGACAAAATAGCAATTCGCCAAAAGTTGGAGATTGAGTAGGAGATCGGGAGTGGAATATAGACGTGGAACGACTATGGGGGGCGCATCATTGTCAATCTTATGAGTATGGCGGTTCCCATCCCGACGCATCGTCGTCGTCGCCTGACCCATATTTATTTTTGGCACTTTGGCATTTTTCACTTGATAGTCTTTAGGCGGTCTTTAGGCTCCGCCGAAATAGAAGTACATACCGTACTCCTCTCGAACACTTACCGAAATGGAAAGAACTTTTCCAGTATTTGTCTGCCCAGGCTGGTCGTTGTCATGTTTTCCCGATTTTCTTGGCGGCCGCAATGGTGGTGGCTCCTCTATTTCTTTTTTTTTCAATTTTAATGCCGCAGGAAATGTGGTGCAACAAAGACAGCGGCATTAACAACAACTGCGCACTGGGCAATTGAAATACGCTTTAATTAAACTAATCAGAAGATATATACACCATATATAGACGCGCGATACTGAGCAGACGCCCACACACAGGGAGTCGCTTAAAAGATCTTGTGGCTGCCTCGGAAAAATATACAAACTGGCGAGCGGAACAACTGGCCGTTTATATATCGTATTTATATTATATTTTCATGGGATCGTTTCACTTGGGGCACAACACACAAAATAATGTAAAAACTGAACAGAAACAAAAAGATGGAACTACGATAAACACTTTTCAATACGATGCGATATGGAAAACGCGACGCGATTCGCCAGTCGGTCTTTGTCACGCTCTTTTTTGGATTGATTCATGGGGGATATATGTCGGGATGTCGGGGATATATCTCTTGGAAATTGAGCAATTTAATAAACTGTGAGTAACTTGGGTTTTATCAGGAACTGGAACTGGCTCGTCATTGCTTAAGAACTTTTAAGATCACAAAGAGTATAATATTATATGATATGAATATTCGGGAAATTCTTATGAACTTGGCTATAAAAACCCATTTAAAGGTGTGATTAGATCTTTTTTGATTATTAAAATAGATAAGAAACACGGGGATATTAATATATGCGATCTTTGTAAGTTCTTAAAATATTTATATTTATATTTTCATTATTTCTTGGGGTTGAACCAATCTATTATTCTATATAATTATATGATATTATATGATATGAATATTCGGGAAATTCTTATGACCATGGTTATAAATACCTTTTTAAAGGTGTGTTTAGATCCGATTTGATTATTAAAATGGATGAGAAAAACGGAGATATTGATATTTGCGATCTTTGTAAGTTCTTACAATATTTATTTTTATATTTTCATTATTTCGTAGGGTTGAACCTATCTATTATTCTATATAATTATATGATATTATATGATATGAATATTCGGGAAATTCTTATGAACTTGGTTATAAAAACCCTTTTAAAAGTGTGATTAGATGTGATTCGATTATTAAATGCATAAGAAACACGGGGATATTAAATTCTTAAAATATTTTTTCTTATATTTTCATTATTTCTTGGGGTGAACCTATCTAATATTCTATATAAACATAGTATCTAAGGACTGTTCGTAAAAGAAACCCTTTATGATGCTTAGTAATAGCGATTGCTAGTTGAATCATGGGTTTCTCATTGATCTGAACAAAGGAACCCTTTGGAAGGAACCGAAAGACCCCTTTTGATGGACTCTTCGCAGATTCTTTGTAGATTCTTCGCAGATATATCCATTAAGAGCAACCCAGAAGCCGGGATCTGTCATTTGTCAGTCGTTAGCGCTTAAAGTCTGCCGATCGTTTGGCGTGTGATTAATGAACAAACCGATTCCTTGGAATTCTGCAGTCTTAAGGCTTTTAAGACCCACAATTTAGTCGTCATATCTGCATGGCAATCGGATCTTCCCCTCCCTTGTTTTTTCCCCTTTTTTTTTTTGCCAGCTCAATTTGATCTCGTACTTGGGGGCTAAGATGCCAATGACCCAGCCACAATGGCCACAAAAATTACATAAATTGCAATTTAATTTGCCTCGTTTGTTACCATTGCTGTTTTTCTTTTTCTTTTCCTTTTTATATCGTTTGTTTTGTTTCTTTTACGCTTCGTTGTGTCGTTTGTCAAAAAAATAAAAGTGTTTTATTTTCTCTCTTTTTGTTATTATCATCATCATCATCATCATTTTTTTGTTAGTCAGCTAAGTTTACCGTTAACCGTTAGCCAAGTTACAGCACAAAAAAAAACACAATCATAAAAGCGTTAAACAATCACACACGAAGAAAAGGTGACCCCGAAATGGGTAACTTTAGGCCTATTTTGCATACAATAAGAATAAATGTGGTAACAAAGGGTATTTCCTTGTTGAATTTCTATTAGCACAAGTACTTTTAGTTAATTTATTCGGAAAAACATATGTCCATTTTATATTATTTTTGCACTCTCTTTCGCAACTATCACCCCTGGCAACAAAAAACATAATATGTCTATAAAAAGGGTTGCAAATATATTGATTAAAATTTACTCATGTCAAAAGGGGTGATCAAAACGAGTTTACAATAAATAAATAAAACCTAGTTTTCGGAAAATATATCATATAAATATTTCGCAATATTATATTCCAGTTTCTCATTGATATAAAACTTCAACAGAGTGATTAATTTAAAATGTTCTCTATTTATAAACACAAAATGTTATCAATAGTTCTGAAGTCTGCTTACTAAAATGCTTATAATGTTAGTCAACAGTATTTTTTTATGATCCTAAATTGTTTGCTGTGTGATATTGTTTTTGCGTTGCGAAAAAGAAGCATCCGATTTGGCGAATTTCAAGCGAATCGCGATGAATCACATTGGTTTTTTTTTTGTGGGTTGGGGTCAGGTAGGAGGATTCCCAGGGGCAATGGTCACACCTTTGTGGATCGCGATCGAGGGGCTCGAACTCGTGTACTCGCAATCGCAATCGTAGTCGTAATCGTAATCGTAATCGTATTCGTATACCTTGTGCCCCCCGAGAAGCACAAAAAACAGCGACGACGGAGACCGTGGAGAGATGCGGCGCGCGTTCGCATCGAAAGTTTTCTTGTGACTGACGGGTTTGAGGCTACTGTGGCATCGACTTGGGCATCGCGGCCCCAAGAGGCACTGTGGTGTCAGATCGCCCTGCAGCACACACAAGTTGCGGGCGTTATAAATAGAAGCCCCGGCGGAAGATCCACATTCGATGCGAACGAACTGTGTCTTCGTAGAGAAGGGAAAAACTCGAAAGATCAAAAACCATACTTAGAACCCACATGGAACATATCGTATGGGTGTGTTTATCTAATAAAAAAGTTTGGGGATCATATAATTATTATAAGTATCAAGGCCTAGCTAAATATCGGATAATATCAATATAATACCTATAAAAAAATGTTTTATTTTAATAATATTTATCATAGATCATATAATTATCATAAATATCGAAAATAAATAAAGCTAAATATCGGATAATATCAATAATAGCTATTAAAAATGTTATATTTTATTAATATTTATATTCTTAAACCTTTGTTTATTTTTTGGAACTACTGTGGATATGCAAAAAAAATTATTATGTTAAGATTTGCGACTAAAGACTAATGTTAAACATTTTTTAGTTCATCCTAGTATAAACAAATGGTAGTATCAACTTCAGTATGTATTATTAACTACCCGAATAACGTTAATATTTTAGACTAATTTATCTTTGCTTCTAATTTCGCTTCTAATGATCCACTGTGCATATGCAAATCATACACAATGTGGAGATTTTGACTGAAACAAAATGAGTCAGACTTATTCTCTTGAATATTAATCTCAGCTTTGATATAATTTTTTAGTTAGCAGAAAGCAAAATCACTTAAATTAGTTTATAAAATGTGTAGTACATATATATATTTACATATATAATTAAAACATTCTTTCATTTGATTTACGTTTCTTAAAGAATCTGAAATATTCATTCCCAAATCAAGTCATATTTGGTTAAAGTTTCCTTTCAGGAAGTATATTTTTTGATCGCTTTGGCCAACGATCGCAGCCACTGTGCGAATTTTCCAGAGCGCGAAAAGAGTTGGCCAGGAAATGAGAGTGGCCTAAGGACTCGCTCTCTCCGGTCTCAAATTACCGATAACTGTCTCTCCGCCGATCTGCACACTCTTTTTTTTTTTTTTATTGCTCTCCTGGAAGTTCAATCAACTTCAATTGGTGGACGGCAATTAAATCGATAAGCGACGCAACAAACATCGGCCAATGCAAATTAATTAGACAACTTTGCTGCCGCTTCCACTTTTTCTCAGTTGCCTTGGAAAAATCCAATCCAATTGAGCTAAACTATTTCAGAGCTTTCAGCCAGCTTGACCGGCTTTTCTTGACGTCGCTACAGATTTTCCCTGGATTCGCGTTTTTCTCCCTCGGTGCGTCTGGTTTTTCCACTGTCCATTGGCCTTTTCCAGTTTTTCTTGCGGCAAATGCGGAAGTGTGTGAAAGAGAAAGCGCATAATCCAATAAGCGAGCGGCAGCAGAGGGTTAAGGAAAATGGCGGGAGGTGGGCGGAAAAGTGGGTGGTGGGCGGAAAAGTGGGAGGTGGGCAACAAGTAACAAGTGCAACCGCAAATTCGCAATGCAAATTGTGGCAAGTGGCAAAAAGTTGCAGCGAGTAAAAGTTGGAAAGAAATGCATAAAAAGGGAGAGATACATATGTATATAAAAAAAACAGTATCATCTTATTTTTATTACACATTTTTATGCAAAATAAAATTTTTTAATTTTAAAAATCTAAAACTAAAAGACAAAAATATATATTTTTTAATCTTTTAAGTGATATTCATTTAAAAAAAACTGCTATGGACTAAAACCTTTTTAGATTTTTAAATATATGTCTGAAGTATCTCAGTATCCCTTTGATAAACCGTAAACAAAGAATTCCCCTTTTTACTTTCATGTTAAGGAAAATCAACATTTTTCTTACCACTGCTGGAAAACATACAATTTTTCCTCTGCGCAATTGACTTTTCCCTTTTCCGGAAACTTGCGCAATCCGTGGAATCGACAGCCGTTTATGGAAAACCTTCGAGACTTTTAGCTATTTCAATTTCAAGTGGTATAGGTATATTAGTAGCGTCAACTAGCCATATAAAAGTGATAGACATATTAACCCACTAGTCCACATTGCTGCTGAATTCAGAGAGTGCCAGACAAAGTAGCAATTTTCAGCTCAGTTGCGTGCTGCTTGTTGTTTGTGTGGGTGGAAGTGGGTGGCAGTGGGTGGCAGTGGGTGGAAGTGGGTGGCAGTGGGTGGCAGTGGGCGGGGTGGTGGGCGGTGGGCGGTTCGGTAGTGAGGCATGCATGCCAGACACGCGAATGCGATAAAACTTAACGGCGACGCCGCAAATTTAGTGGGTCCATTCGCATCTATCGATGTACTTTTCTCACAATTTACCATCGATGTTTCGCTACCAGGATGAAAGTATAACCTGGAGTTGTTGTCTAAACAATATGCAATTTTGTAATGTTTATAAAATTCTAGCATCGATAGTTCTTGTCCTTGTAAGTACGTTTTTAAGATCTTGTATATCGCTGTTTCGCTATCTGATTGAAATATATGTAATCTGGAGTTATTTTTTAAACAATATAAAATTTTTCTTAATTATTTAGGAAAGGTAGCATTGTTAACTCTGGACCTTGTAAAGACATTTTAAGGTTTTGTGTATCCTTGTTTCGCTATCTGATTGAAATATATGTAATCTGGAGTTATCTTTTCAACAATAAACCATTTTTCAATATTTATGAAGAGGTGGAATTGATAGTTCTGGTCCTTGTAAAGACATTTTAAGGTCTTGTATACCGATGTTTCGCTATCTGATCGGAACTTATGTAATCTGGAGTAATTTTTTAAACAATGCAACATTGTCCTTATATATTTAGGAAAGGTAGCATGGTTAGTCATTGTTAAGTCATTATAAAAGTATTTTCTATAATATCATAATAATTTGGATGGTTATCTTACATAATGAATGATTATTATGATAATACAATTTTTGATGATTACAAGAACTAGAGTTACAGAAACATCGATGTTTTTCGATGTTACATCGATGTTTGCCTGTTAAAATATCGGAAAAGCGATGTTTTCTGCACCTCTATTAGGAAGAATTTTTTTGTACTACAATGCAAGGCATTTTTATAAACAAGACATACGTTAGTTTTTTTAAATTGAGGGTAAATGCCAAAAAAGGCTAACAAACATGTTTATAAAAAAAATGTAACACCATTTAAATGGTTTAGTTTTTATAAATATAAATAGGAAGTGAAGCTGGTTCCTTGAAATTTTCCTTTTTCCGCTCTTGTTTATTTACGATTTTCCGACACACACTGAAACACGTTTACACACTCCAAAGTAACCGCAAACGGAGGAAAAAATGATAACAAATTGAATTGGCAGCAAAAAGGAGATGAAGGAAAAAAAAGTGCTTTATGACTTTGGCTAACTTTTGCTACGTGCATTGAAAAACCAAACTGAAAAGTGGCCAAAAGCGGGGAAGGCGGAAAACTGTTGCATGCTTTTAGGCCGGAAATTATATGCACGATGTGACCGTTAGTCAAGAAGTCGGAGGGATTGGGAAATGTATTCCTCTATATATATACCCATACAAAATGGTTCCCCATTGGCCTAGCATCTAGAAATTCATGTTGGATGGTATTAGAAATGGCTTAAAATTGTTTAAAACGGGTTTAAAATATATTTGCTTGAATGGTTAACATATTTATTTTGGTTACTTTCCATTAAGTAAAAGAAATGATCTTGCAAATCGTAGATCTTTTAATTTTAATACTTCTACTCTTAGAAATACAATATATTTATATAAATTAAATGTAAAGATAGAGATAGTAAATATGGATATAGATAATATCTTTAGATATAGATAGTAGATATTCAATATAATATTTTCTGCCTCTGAACTTCCTTTTAGGGATTAGCCAGTTCAATGGAGGAATTTCCCCCCATTTTCTAACCCACAATATATTTCGATTCCAGCACCTGTATTTTGGGGATAAAATCCCCCATTTTCCCCCAGTTTTCTAAGGGGTTTGAGTGTGCATGCGTGATAAATGGCTTTTATCTTTTTAAAGCACTTCACTGCACGGCTTTTCCAGCAACAACGAAAATGGCAAATGTCTGCTGGAAAAATGGGAAAAAAATAATGTGCGGCGAAAAAAATTATCCAATGTTAGTGCCACGCCCCTTTCGCACGCAACGCCTCCCCCTTTTTGTTTATATTGTTGTTGTTGTTGTTTTCCATCGGGCAGCATCTGGCGTCTGCTTCTTCTTGTCCTCGGAAAACCCCCTTTTCCACCCACTTCCACCCATTTCCGCCCACTTTTCGCCGCGACGAGCTGTCGTCCTTTGTTGCCGCGTTATGAGCAAGTTAATTATGGTGTCTGAAATTTTCCCGACACTCTTTTCTTCGGATTTTTCCTGCTCTTAAGCTCCCAGTTCCGCAATTTTGTCGCATCGAATGGCTCTACCAACGATTCTATAAAGTCTTTTAGTTCTTTTTGAAGCTTAAATTTATTTATTTAGTTATTTTTATTTTCATAAAGCTCACAAATGCACACACTAAGTTATTATTATAGTTATGAATATAAATAAATATATTATGTACACATTATTTATGACTTTTATAACACATTACTTATGTAAAAACCGAGGTACAGTAGACTCAAAAAGTATTCGCTCTGCATTTTAGAAATTTTAAGTCAATTATAATTTTTTCTATAAATTAGAAAACATGTTTAGAAACTATATTTTAAATACATTTTTTTTAGTAAATTAGTTTAAGTGAGTGAGGTTTTGACGGATATTGAAAAAAATCGACAATGACTCGACTTTTATAAAATGAAGTCCAAATACTTTTAGACTGATATACGTTTTGTAAAAACCCTGAACAGTAGACTCAAAAAGTATTCGCTCTGGACTTTAGAAATTTTGAGTCAATTGTGATTTTTCCATAAATTATAAAAATTATCTACTTATTCAGATACTATATTTTAAATACATTTTTTTTAGTAAATTAACTAAAAGAATGAAATTTTGACTGAAATTTAAAATAAAAAAATCGCAAATGACTCAACATTTATAAAATTAAGTTCAAATACTTTTTTCGTGTATATTTAAGACAAGTAAAATAATATTTAAGACAAGTAAAAAAATACGATAGCAAAAAGTCAGACGTCCAAGAGTCTTAAGATATATTTTTCTTAATTATTTATAATTTTATTTATTCCCTTTTATTCAGCTTCAGACATTTATTATGAAGAGATGGTGGAAGTCTGCACAACCATATCATTAATATATTCAAAATGGTTAACAAGCTCTTTGGCGACATACTTGGCAGGGCAAAATGTAAAAGAACACCTGGGTATATTCTTGGAATAATTTAAGATAAATTTAGTTTAAATTGCAAAGACGGAACCTGGTCAGACCCAACCATTAAAATCGATACCTACTTCGGTTTTCGATTCACAGCAGGTGTGGCTTATGTGGCTGGCGAACTAAAATCCCTCGACCTTTCCACACCCACCCCCCCCCACCAAGGACTCCAGGAATCATGAGTCACAAGTTCGGAAGCTGCGGAAAACTTTTCTCCATCTCGTCCGCTTATGAAAGGACCAAACAGCCGAACTACTGCTACACAGAGAAAATTCTGACGTTCTGATCTGAGTTGAAAATATACTTAAAAATATAACGACATTTTTAAGTTGAAAATGTTTTTATTTTGCTCGAATCAAGTTGAATTGGCGGCATTTAAGTACATTGTATGTACAAATAAACTATTAGTTCAGTCCTTAGTGTATACTTATCAAAATGTTGTTGTTTAAATAACTCAATTTAACCTTTCTCTTCTCACCATTTCGTTCTTATGTTGATATCAAAATGTACTTAAACGGTTTTTAAGAACGAATGTTCTCAATTCAAGAACAATGTTCTTAGATAGTTTTCTCTGTGTAGTTCTTTGATGGTGGTTTTCGCCTCCTTTCATCATTAATATTTAAGCATCGTCGATTCAATCGATCCACATAAAATGAGCAAAATAGCAAAAGTTGTTGGGCCAAGAAGAAAATAAAAGTGTGAGGCTGATGGACAGGGAGTCACGGCCAAGGAGACGGGCTTCAAGTCAAATTGAAGTTGAATTTCTCTACCGCTTGGGTTTAATTAGCGAAAAGTAATTACTTAATTAGTTTGTGCCTGTGTTTTTGCTGGCCAGACCATGTCGCATGGCCCATTTAAGCAGCTTAACTTTGATGGTCCGAGAATGTATTTAAGGTTGATTAGTTTTACGGCCAAAGATCCATGGCTCCAATCTTATCTCGAATATATGTATGTAGTAGCAAAATACTGTCCACCGCAGGCAAATCAAAAGCCCATCAAATGACCGGTCAGCAATTTAATTGACTAGTCGCCCCTGGGCAAACCACCGATTTCACTTCGATTTGCCCCCCAAACTCACGATTCACCATTCGATTGCCGCCTCCACAAATAAATATAAAACATTATGGGCGAGTAAAAATGTTGTGTTGCCTACTTTCAGGCATGTTTTTTATGCCCCCTTGTGGCGCGATTCAAACACAGATACAGAAACATGTACTAATGCAGATACAGATACAGATACGGATACTTGCACCGGAGACTACGGTTTGAAAAATAAACAAAGCATGAAGTATTCGAAGTCCCAAATACCCTTGTAAATTAAATTGTTTTGGAACCCTTATTGGGAATTCTTATCCTCGTATATGTTTTATAAGAGCGGGAAAAATATTAAAGTACTATTATTGGATAAATCTTTAAAAGATATAATAATATATGATTTTTAAATTAACACTTGTAAATCTGTATGCATAAGAAAATGTATATCTTTCTTAGAACTCTCAATTTCATTATACACATTATAAAGTACAGTAAATTTTTTATAAAATAATATGGTCAGGATTATAAGTTATAATAGTAGCTGTGTAAGAGACGCAATGCCTTCAATGTATATCTTAATTAAATAAATATTCAAATAATTTAACATAAATATATAATATATATTTTAAAAGCTTAAGTAATAGTAGTAAAGTTTTTAATAAAAATATGTTATACACTTTTAGAGTAAGGACCAGAAATTAATATAATACCCAATAATGGCTGAAATTTAAATTTCTTGGTTCAGTTTCCGATGAAACACAAAATACCCCGAGCCAGGGTATCGAAATATATGCAGGGGTATAAATATATTTTTGCATACTTTCGGTTGCCGGCATAAAATTCAACTTCGTGTCATAAACACCACTGAAATGAAGGGCCGTAACACCTGCGACTGCTAAAACGCCGTCGGGCCACAACAAATCAAAAACATGACTACCCAAAGTTCCAGTTTGGGGAGGGGGTCAAAAGAGTGTGCTGGAAAAATACAGGGGGATTTGGAGATGTTTGGAGTTATGTCTAGTAAATAAATAAAAGCAATAAGCAGACAGCAGGCGACTGAAGACAGCAGACAGACGACAGCAGACGGCATCGTAAGTAGGTAAGCAGCGCTACTAAATGACAGTCGTATACCCCCCTCGGAGTCTCAGATTCTGCCCCTGGTTTAGTGTTAAATTTTAAACCAAGTAAGGGGGAAGACAGCACCAAAGAATAGGCAAGTTTCGCCGAAAATAAACGTTATGCTGACATAAATATAATAAATAGAAGGTTAGGTGAATACACTTGGGCACTGTTTGGCAAATTAAGTTTAAGAATCACATGTTTTTGGAAAATTATATATTTTTTGAGTTTTATACTTGTTTTTAATTATATGTATATATTTTTATTAAATTTATAGTTTGAAGCTAAATCAAATCAAAATTAAAGTAAATTAAATACTTTACTAAGAACACAAAAATGTTACTTAAAGCAGTAATAAAGTCCTTATAAGGAATTTTGTAATATCCTAAATAATAATTTTCAAATGATAAAAATGAATGTGAATATAAAAAATTTTTAATTTTTCCAAGAAATTTCATATGGGATCGAGATTGGGTTATGGTAGAAATCAAGATGAAAGCATTCTAGAAAGAAGAAAGTAGTCTTCTTACGAAAATCAAGCGGATATCGCTGTTTTAAAAAAAAACAAAGTTTTGTCTCGATAATAGGCATATTTTACTAAAATCAAGAACGATTTAATCTTGAAAACGAGAGCGTCTATGCTTGATTCGAGAACTATTACCGAAATCGAAAATATTTATACTGAAAATGAGACAACTTACTTTCAAAAAAATGTTCTTAAACCAAGAGCTATTCTTCTTGATTTCAGTAAAAGGGCGCTCGTCCTAATATTGAGAACGAAAATATTGAAATCGAGTTTGATGGGAACGGTTTTTCTTCTTGGTGTACCGCGTTTGTTTCTTTTTAAAAATTTGGAATTTAAAAAAACTTTTAAAATATCTTTTCACATAACTTATATTACTTAAAAGTTTTATTTGTTTGTATTTTATTTAACACTAGCAAAAAGCTTTGACTGAATATCAACTAATATTATTTGAAAAATAATAAACAAGTCAAATAATATTCAACTGTTTCTTTAATCTTTATATCATATTTAGCTGTTAGTTTTCTTTGTTAAACAGCACATCGTTTCATAATTAAGTTATTTACAGTATTTTTTTTGTAGTAAGACTGAATTTTTATATTTTCCATGCTCCGACAAGTATTACACACTTAAAACAGAAATCAGAAAGCGGGGGAAAAGGTAAGGGGCTGAGTGGATTACAAGTTCGCAACAAGCTAAAGACGCTCCCCAGCAGGCGGAGATCTATGTACTTTTTATGTCCTCGGTCTCCGTGGGTGGAAATGCGATGTTTGAGCTGGGGATGGATGGGGAATTCGAAAATGGGGAGCCGGTCAGGTGGGAAATGCTGAAAAACAACAGTTGAAATTCCCATGGTGCAAACTTTATTCTATTACGACTGCCAAGTAACAAGAGCTTGGGAAATTTTTGGTTCGGGGGTAAAACGAGCTGGAAACCAAGAAACAAGAACAGCGAAAGCGAATAATTGAAAGTGAGGACTGGAGATTCCAAGTTGGAGCTTGCAGAAAGGAGGCTGCGGCTTTCTCTCAGAAACATCGTTCTCCGGCGACTTTTTCAGCCAGCTGAGACCATACGATTCTTGCTTTTCCCCTGGCCCATTTACCAAAATTTTCCGACTACGCTAATCCAGCGCCACATTTATGGCACTGGGATTTGGCCGGGCTTTGGAGTTGTGCGAGAATTAGCTGAGCTGCCTTCGCTTCTGGGCCATTAAAATGATTTAAATTAGCGGTGGAGTGAGGGGCTTGTATGTAAATGAAGTCTTAACTGTGGCTAAGACCCAATGCCACGGGAGTTGGTTAAACAACAGCTGCCAGTGGGGAGTCAAAATCCCAAGGGATCTGGGGAAGATGCTCGATTTACTTTTGGTTTTGGCAAGAGTAAAGCTATTTTCAATCAATTCTTTCCCCTTTGATGAATTTTCAAATTAAGTGTCAACAATTTTTAGGTTTAGTTTGGGTTAAGTTCAAAATATGATAACAGTCTTTGGTTAACATTTTGTATCTGAAGTATTCTCTTCGGAAATTAAATTAAAATCCTGTTAAGGCGTACAGCTAAAAGACCGATTGTTTTGAGCAGCTTGCTTAAAATGCTAACAGTCCTCATCATTTTTAGGAAAAATTATTTTTTGACCAATTTTCTCATTTTTTGCAGGGCTTGCATCACTTTTTTTTCGAATAATGGCAAAAAATGAAAAATTTTCAGGTTAGAATGCCAATTGATTGGAAATTAAGCAACGAGCTCATTAAGGTATGACATTTCTCATTCTGACTTATACTCTTGTTTTGGCAGCCAAAAAACTGAATTTTTATGTCGAAAAAAGGGTTCAAATTTATGTCAAAAATACGAAATTTAGATTTTTGTCAAAAATGCGAAATTATTTTTCGGTTTTTACATCGTAGCTCAGCCAAATTAAGGCGTACAGCCAAAAAAACCACCTCTTTTGAACAGCTTGCTTAAAATGCTAACGATCCTCATCACTTTTAGGAAAATTTATTTTTTGACCAATTTCCTTATTTTTTTCATCACTTTTTTTCAAAAATGGCAAAAAATGAAAAATTTTCAGGTTAGAATGCCAATCGATTGGGAATTAAACAACGAGCTCAACGAGGTATGACATTCCTCATTCTGATCTATACTTTTGTTATGGCAGCCAAAAAACTGAACTTTTTTGGTGAAAAAAAGGGTTCAAATTTTTGTCAAAAATACGAAACTCAGATTTTTGTCAAAAATGCGAAATTTTTTTTCGCTTTTTTCATTGTAGCTCAGCCAAATTAAGGCGTACAGCTAAAAGACCGACTGTTTTGAGCAGCTTGCTTAAAATGCCAACGGTCCTCATCATTTTTAGGAAAACTTATTTTTTGACCAATTTTCTCATTTTTTGCAGGGGTAGGATCACTTTTTTTCGAAAAATGGCAAAAAATTAAAAATTTTCAGGTTAGAATGCCAATCGATTGGGAATTAAACAACGAGCTCAACGAGGTATGCCATTCCTCATTCTGATCTATACTTTTGTTATGGCAGCCAAAAAACTGAACTTTTTTAGTGAAAAAAAGGGTTCAAATTTTTGTCAAAAATAGGAAATTCAGATTTTTGTCAAAAATGCGAAATTTTTTTTCGCTTTTTTCATCGTAGCTCAGCCAAATTAAGGCGTATAGCTAAAAGACCGATTGTTTTGAGCAGCTTGCTTAAAATGCTAACGACTTATAGGATCTACTCAAGTCGATTTACCTGCTTCACAAACATAGAAGGGAATATAAAACAAGCTATTTGAAACATTACAAGTTAACATTTTCCATAATATCAATTTAAACATATCAATATGGTATTTTCAAATATATCAAATTGATATTTTTAAACATATTTAATTAATATATTAAAACATATCAAATTGATACCTTTAAACATATCAGTATAGTATTTTCAAGCAAATCAAATTGTCGTTATTTAATCATATCAAATCTATATTTACAAACATATTTTATTGATATTGATATTGTTAAAGAAATCAAATTATTATTTATAAACCAACCAATATGGTATTTTCATCATATCAAATTATTATTTTTAAACATATCAATATGATATTTTCAAACATATTTAAATTATAATTCCGTATAAGTATATTTAAACTGCTTTGATGTAGTTTGTTAAAATCACCCTCTTACCTTGTAGCACTTAATGCATTTATTTTGCTAAGTAGGAGTTTCTCTTTTACAAATTCCATTAACGCGCCCAGAGTAGAACTCAACTTTAAGACCCACTTATTTAAACCGCCACTTCTATGCCCAACCCAAAGACTCTTCAACGAGCTCTCAGTTAATTTTGGCAATTAACTCGATTAGATCCCTTTGAGTCTGCACCTCTAACCCGACACCCATTTGGCAGACAGGTCACTTCGAAGTGGCAAGCCGGAAAATAATAATTGCCAGAACAATGAACGCCGGAAACTTTGGCTAATAGAAAATGCAAACAACATATTAAACAATTAAACGGAAATTAGCACAAAATATTCACGGATGAGACTGAAGTGTAGCAGATCCGGAAAAGGGATCCGGCATCAAGACGGTTCATTAATAAACGGAATTGAAAGTGAACGGAAATGAATGCAGTGGCCAAATGAACGTATGAAAATATGGCAAAGAGGGTTCCTTCATCTAGAGTGACTACTAATGAAGCTGGCTTCGGAACGAACACTCTGGTATATTCCAGGTAGTTGGGAGTAGAGCTGAACGGAAACATCGGGGCAACCGGACGTTGAGGGGCTGGGAGTTTTGGCTAGCCCCCAATCCCCTAAGCCCCAAGACAAAAGGGGGGTTCGGCCAACTTAAATATGCAAGACAGCGCTCGGCTGGGCGCCAAATGTGCCACCCCCCACAAACCCTCGAACCCACGGATCCAACCCCAACCAAAAAGCAGAAACCCCCAAACCCCTGAGAACTTCAGCGCCAGCTGTGCCGACAACAGCGCCAAGAACTGACTAACATTCACACTCCACACACACTGAGCGAAAATGTTTCATCACAATGAGATCAAATGAGAACGAAAATAAGCCAGGATTAAATATTCCTAATTTGGGAAATTGTCTTCTTTCTTATTCGAGACAAAACGTTCTTGAAATTGCTCTTGAGTTGGTTTTTCAGAAACAAACAATCATAAAATAGAGATAAAAGTATTCTCGATTTTTTGAGAAGGAGTTAGTCTCGCTAATTTGAGATCGAGAGAAAGGTATTAAATTTGGGAATCAAAATACAGTTTTCCAAACGAGTACTTGATTAAGTTTTACATAAAGATTGGAAAGAAAGAAGAAAATGTTCTTGAAATCAAGAACGATTCATACTGAAATCAAGTGGAAATCGCTCTTGAAAGCAATCATAGGTTTGTCTCGATAAGAGGCATATTTTACTAAAATCAAGAACGATTTACTCTAGCAAACGAGAGCGTCTATGCTTTAATTCGAGAGCGCTTTTTACCATATATGTGTCCTCTTTTTCTTAGTGTACCACTTCAGAGCCCACGCTTTAGAGCGGCATAAACTTACAACACTTTTACCTCATCATCAAGGACTTGAACTTAGGGAAATTGATTTTATGCAACGTTTAGAGGAACAGCGAGGAAATAGAATGTGGCAGGATAAAAGGGCTGGGACCAGAAAAACCAAGGAGCAGACGTTTTGTATGCTAAACCGCAAAGAAAAATGGTGCCAGCGGTAAGAACGGGAAAAGTGACATAAATAAAATCCGTGACTATAAATCTAAGGCATAAGCGGTTAAAGAGTCAGCCAAAAGACGCGGCACGTAGCCTTTATCCTTATCCTTGGCCTCCCTATCCTAACCTTTTCAGCATCCTCCATCAGGAGTCACAGATATGAATCCCGCAAAAAGCAGATAAATATGTAAATAGATACAACGTGGATTATGCTTTGGACAACAATGCAATGGATATACTTTAAATATTGGATGGTAGAGCTAGGATAACGAATAAATTTAGGTATTTGAATAAGACTTTAAGAAATGTGTAAACTCTATGGATAATTCAGTTGAAGAAAAACTCAATTAAATTTGTAGAATAACTTAATGCCAATAAAATTGTTAATGTAATTTTAGAAACCCTTTATAAAAGGTAAGCAAATAAGCTCAAACTTATTAAAATTTATGTTAATAGACCTGAAGCTAGTTTTTCAATCACCAACTCTCGCTTTCCCCTCTCCTGTTTGTCAATTGCCTGGAGCTGTTTATAAAGTTTATTTCCCTCCACTTGAAGAAGGGATTTACCACCCTTCCAGCACGACCATATCCTCCACCTGTAGCCCCGTTTTTATGACCCACCAACCTGTTTGCAATTCAACAATAAAAGCGAAAATCAATCGAAGCCAGTAAAGAAACGGTCCTGTTAGAAAATATGTTGCATACCTAAAAGGCCTTTGGTTTTACTGTAAATATATGGTAACTTTCTTGAAAAATATTATGGTTTATAGGGTATTTTAGATTTGGACATGATAGATGCTAAACAAAATCATAAAAGTGGGACCCGACTTATAAGTAATAGAAAATATTTGAAATAATAATACTACAACAAGTAGGTGTATCAAGAAAATACCTTATATGGTCGTACTCGCTCTTTTTTTTGTAGATATAACCCTTTTAATCTGCAAGTTACAGGTACCAAAACAAAAACAATGTCCCCGAGAGAAAGGGCTAAAGGGATGACCTCTACCGACGGCGATTTTCATAGGTAAAAAATGCCCATTTTTATGGGCCCGCAAGGGTCACATTAAAACGCATGTTAAGCAACACGCAGAACAACTGGATAAGGGAAATGGGAAAAGGGTTGGGTGTTTGTTTGGTTGGATTGATTTGGTTTGGTTCGCTTGGCTTCAGTTTTCCTTCTTGGGGAGTTCCTCAACTCGGGGAAGGGTTGGAAAATCCTTTTTCGCACGGCTTGACTTTGGTTGGCAATGCGGCTCGACTGGCATTTTAATAGACTGTTGACTGTTCTCAATGTTTACCGAGTGTCTGGGCGTAGGAGCAGCCAAAGATAAAAAAAAAAACAAAAGGATAGTAACTACGACTACTGTTGCTCTAACATAAACCAAAAACGGCTTTTTTTCATTATTCTTCTAACAGGTTCCTTTTGAAGGGCTTGAGAACGCGAATTCTTTAGAACACCTTTAAAAAAAAACAAAAGAAGAATAGTAAGAACGACTACTGTTGCTCTAACATAAACCAAAATTTACTTTCTTTCATTCATCTTCTAACAGGTTCTTTTTGAAGGGCTTGAGAACGTGAATTCTCTGGAACACTTTTTAATTAAACTGACTTTATGGCTTTAGAACGCGAATTCTTTAGCACACCTAAATGTTTAATTTAATTTAAGTGTTGCAATTTAACTATGCCTTGTATTTATAGAAAAGTTAGTTTTCAGAGTATCAACAGTGGTGAGTTACATTCAAGACCTGATTTATAGAGTTGTATTGTACCCAAAAATTGAACAATTAGATTTAGCAGATGGCAAGTCATGGTGAAGTTAATTCTTGTTTTGTGGTATAAAATCCCTCACTTTGTGCTTGGTTTGAGGGCAACTTCGCCATCCCCAGCAAAGCCATCTATATCACCCGGCCTCTCGATAAGGATTACTTCGTGGGACGGTCCATCTCCGGCAGCAGGATGTGCGGGTTTAGCTGGATCCTCCAGCTTGGCATTATCCATGGTAATATTCCACCATCCTACATCTTGTTGGCGCAACTCCTTGGCCTTTTCGACCAAGTCGAGACAGGCGATCTTGGCCCCATCGGCCAGGTCTTCCGAGTAGTTCGGTAGATTCCGGATTATATGGAAGGTCTCCTTGACACCCTGGTTGTAGTATTCCCGGGCCAGTTCGCCCACACTGAGATCAGTCGGCTCAATGCCTAGAACACGACGCATAAGTCCGAAAAGTGGATGAAGACCCGTGGTTATCTGATGCAACAGGCGGTCCGTCTCCTCCGTCTTGCCCCAAACTCCCACACGGTTCGTCATGTAGACCGTTATGGAGACTACAGCTGTTCGTGCCATCAGTGTGGTGATCATTTTCGGATTAGTTCGGGAATTTAACTTTTCAGAATAATTACGATTGCTCGAAGAAATCTAGAAAATGTATGCAAAAACAACGGAAATCACTAACTTAATAGTGAAACACTTAATTTTCTTACTCACACCAAACACGTTTCAGCTTTTTGTAATTTTTCTGAATGTAACAAAGTACCAGACCTACTGAGATGACGACAGGAACATATAGGCCTACTTTGACATATATATGTGGAGTCTCTTTATAAACCTGCCATAAAATGTAAAGGCTTAAGAACGCGAATTCTTTAGAAATTCAATATATCAAATATTTAATTATTTCAAATAAATGTTGATTTACTAAATAAAGTGTGTAACAAATCAAGGAGTATTTGAAGTAGGATGTTACAAAATTTATTTCATATTAAGTTGGACGTCAAGACACAACCAATCGATTGCCAGGAAAAGCTTCTGCTTATTAAAAGAAATATCAAAAGTTTTTTAATTTCATCAAATTGACCTAATAGATGATTCAGAATAAAAATCAAGTTTCCTAAACTAATTTTTTCAATAGCATAGAAGGGATGCTTTCCGTTTCCCCCTTTTGCAAACACATCAGCAAAAGTTCCTAGGTAAAACACAAGTTTTAAGTTCATTCAAGTTGGTTCCCTGCATCCCTTCATCAGCGGCGTGATATCCCTTTTTTTTTGGGGGGCTATAAAGAACGAACACACTATCATCCAATGGAGAAGCGCGGAAGCCCAAAACAAGTGAGTAAAAATCTAATCCATTACTCAAACCAGCAAACTGAAAAAGTAATGGTATTGCCCACAATGCAGGAGAAGGCGTTGAGGTTTGGATGGTGTAAATCTTTTGTAACGTTTTGGTGTCCCCCTTTTTTGATGTGTTTTTTCTACCCTTTTGTTTGCAAAGTAAAAAGGGTATGTTACTTTTGGGTCAATGAATGTAATCTAATCAAATATATATATTTTTTGATTTTTTAGCTGTGAAACTATACATAAACTGAAGATACAATTAGGATAATAGGTATAGTCGGTACACTCCAGTATGGATTGTCTATACTTTTCTTATTTTGTTATATATGAAATTAACTGTTTAATATCTTAACTATAAAACTATATAATATTAAAGGTTGTAGCTTATCCAAAAGTATAAACCCAAAGTTTAAGATGTACTGGGATAATAAGTATCGGTTAGTCGATACCCTCGACTAAAGCTATTCTTTACTTTTCTCTTTTTTTTTTGGGAAAGGACAACATTCCGTGTGTGGAGCTACGTGAATGGAAATAAAACTGCAATTCGGTCCAGCACTTGGACCAGTTGAATGTCACTCAGGCGAGTCAAAGGCGAGTCGAATCTTTAGGTCCTGTTTGAAGGAACTTTGACATCAGCCACAGGACGTTTTCTTTTTTTGGTTCATTTTTTTTTTAATTTGCACAACTTTTGACCCAAATTCATTTGTCACAGAATGGAGGCGGCCAAGCAGCAAAGGACCAAATTCTTGGCCCCAGGCGTGAGTCTGGCAACTTTCTATAAATAAATAATAGAGTGGCCGGAAAGGTGGCTGAGGGTCCTTGGCTCCTTGGCCAGGCAGGATGTGTCCATTCATTGGCAGGGCCATAAAGCCGGGAATAGATGGGTCCTGCGTGGCCGAGGTGCAAGGCGTGGAATTGCGGCATCATGGGTTAAGGCCTCTGAAAACATCACTTTCTTGGTGCTTTTATTGGGCTGAAAATAACATAGTGAAATCTGCTTTACACATGCTAGATAAAGAATATTTAGCAAGGTACCTTAGGGAAAGTTGGAGATATAGAGACTTTTCTTTTGTCCTTAAAAACTAAGAATGCGCATTAACACTTCCTTTCGTATATATTTTATTAAGGTTTTTCATTTATTTTTTAAGTACAATAACAAGGTACCTAACTAACTTTATTTCTTGGATGGTTAAGTTTGGAGGAATTTTAGCGATTAAAAATGAATGAAAAAGGAAAACTGGGAATGTTAATTAACACTTCACAACAAATATATTTGATTAAGGTTTACCTAGTTACCTAGAAACCTTGGCTGGTTAAATTTAAAGAATTGTTATTGATTTAAAAGGAAAGAAAAAATATTCTCCAACCTACAACATTTCCTTTTCATTTAAACTTTAAGATATCAATTTCAAACACACAAACAGACACTGAAAAAATCTTTAGAATTGGCATCGAGATTTGCATTTAATTTCCAAATGATATAAAGTTTTGTAGGAATGATAAAAAAAACCCTTCGTATAGAAACCAACCAAAAACGTGACTCCTTTGTGATCCTAATGAGCTTCTCCTTTTCTCAACTACTTTCCCTTTTTTCGGCCCACAACTATTTGCAAGCCCAGAATTTTTCATTCCAGCTTAATAGCCGGAAATTAAATCAAGATTTGCGGGCTCAACTTTTGGGTCTGCCGAAAAACGGAAACGGATATGGAGACACCAGGCTTCCATTTGCATATTTTCCACCGCCGTTTGTGCACACGCAGTCCTAACTCTCATTTAAAATTTGTACATTCATTCCCATGGTCTGGTTTTTAGCCCCAAAAAAACCCCATTCGACTGACACTTTGACCATGAAAATGAAAATATGTTAGAGTTTTTTGTGGCCGGGGCTAAGAAAAATGTGGTAGTCATGTGAGCAGAGTTTATGTGTGTGGATCTGTAAAAAGCGCAAGTGTAATTAGTGTGAGGCTTAACGGGGCTAAGCCGACAAACACACAGTGGGTTGGGTTTTGAAACAGACTGCACAAAAAAAAAAAAGCTAAAACTCTAGGCATACCATTTTGGGTCTGGAATGCCACCTCCCATTTCACAATCTATATCATTTCTCTAGGGACTTGGAAGTCCCGTGGTTCAGAAGCTTATTGCAAAGTATGTATAATTTCCAGGGTCAAAAATTCTTATTATTTGCAAGTTCTATCAAAAAAAAAACACCACTGTGATTTATCTAAAAAATAATACTCTTTTTCCTGTTTTTAGAAGAAATTTTCAAATAAACCAAATTAAAAAAGAATCCAAGCCTTTACATAAATCTACACTAGACCAAAAACAAATTATAAAATAAATTAAAAAATTAAAATCACATATATAGATTACCATTGTTTCCTGATACTTTCATTTGATATGTTAAGTTCCATTTGTGTTTTATACTTTATAGAGTAATATGGTATTTAAGAACTGCTTAAAGCCTGCAATTCTAAAAGCCCACGTAAAGTTTTCTAGTTTTTTGAAATGTTGGGTGTTTTATGGCTGTGGTTTCTTTTTTTTTTGACACTTGGGACCTGGCTTTACAACTATTACGAAATTGCATTTGAATTGTGGTGGCATTTGGGTATTCTGGTGCTTGGGTTTTGCCACCACGAATGCAACTGAAACTGAAACTGGAAATGGAACTGAAACTGTCTCTCTGGGCTGATAAATCGCCGGTGCATTATTTACGGTCTGCTCTGCTTTTTCAGCTATGCATGGTTACTTTTTATGGGGCGGCAACGGTAGCGGTACCTATGACGTATACGTGATATTCGGTATGCGGCATTCAGTATGCGACATGGGGACACCGAGACTTTGTTTGTTCTTTAATTTTAGTGGGCAAGCCAACAGAAACCGCACATAACAAACAGCAATCAGAGAAGCCAACTGTAAATGGCCTTGCCAAGTGCCAAGTGCCAAGTGCCAAGAGTGCCGGGAATTATGATCCGCATAAAAATGTTTAGTGCATGGCAGCTATCGAATCGATGGAGCAGGGGGCTGCTTTTTATAGCCTGCCAGTCGAAATGGAGTTGAAATTGTGAGAAAGAAGGTCAACTTGAACCCATGGTATAAGCAAAAGTTTTCCACGGTCTTTCTCCAAAAAAAAATAAAATATTTGTCGGGCCAAGCTTTGTATTTGTCTTTATTATTATCACATTAAATTACTCTTATCAACAGAAAGTCACTTCAATTGGATGAACAAATAATGCCAAAAATATCTAGAAGGTAACCAAGTAACATTGTGTGAAATCCATTTTTTTTCGATATATTTTTGGAAAACCTGGATCTAGAAAAGTTTTTTTTTTAAAAGAAAATAATTACCAATTGGTATAATGCATGTAAAATACTAAGTGAATCATAAAAATTATGAATTATAGTATTACAATAATTATTACAATATAACAATTAAAATATAATAATTAATCTAGTCACAAAAATTAAAAGTATGAATATTAGAAAGCACATTTTGTGAAATAAGAAATAAATTCCTAATATTATTTTTATTTAATTTATTTTAAAACGAAAGTTTAATTAAGATAAAGAATATGTCAGCTATTGGGTTAGTAAATATAGTCATTAGGTAAAAATAAAAAACCCTCTGAATTTCGTTGCGTTAATAAAAAATGTCAAGACTATATATATAAAATACCCAAAGAATACTTTGTGAAACAAGATATAAATTCTAAAAAAAAATTTTTACTAACTGAATAATAAACATCCCATTACTCTGCTGCCTGTTGTAATTGTTTTGCAACAAACGATTTATTTTAGATTGGCAGCATGTTTAAGCATTAATTGAATGAATTATTAGCGGCCAATATATAAAGTGAACTTTATAGATATTGTCGGTGGAAGTGCGCCAACAACAATGCATTGAAATATTGGCCCAATGCGCATCAATAAAGATTCGAGGAGCTTGACAGTCATAAAAAACACATCCATCAGACGTGTTTAAACGATTGCCATTAACGATGAGAATGGTGATGATGATGATGATGATGTTGTTGGCAAATCGAGCGGGTGGATCTTCAGGGGATCCGAGGAAGGAAGGAAGGGGGTGACTATATCTTATTTATGGTTCTGTCATGGTCGCTGCATTGCCTCTTTCTCTCTTCCTAGCGATTTTATGGCAAAACTTCCGGTAATCAAGGCGTTGAGAACAGCTGTTGTTTGTCTTTTGCATTTCCATTGAAACACCTTTGCACAAAAACAAGGGGGCGTGGCTGGGTGGTGCATTGGACCCCATCCAAAAGTGGCCTTGATGCCATCAACACACCAACGAATCCGAAAAACAATGAGCCTTCAAATTGCATCTTGAGATATAGGCATATATGCAGTATCGTTCGTTCCTTTGGTTCCATAACCAGAGTGCTGATGGAAATCAGAAATAGTAACAAGTGACCATGGATGAGGGGGGTTCTGAACCGCCAGACGGACCCAAAGACAGGGGCGTTTTGGGAAAAGTGGGGGGGACTGGTGGAGAAATACAGGAGCAAAGTCTTTTGATTTATGCGCAGCAATTAATTTTTTGCACATTTTTGCCGCTGCTGCCATGGATGTTGCCATGGGGAAGCCGATGCTGCTGCCCCTGATGCTGTGCGAATGATTCTGGTGTTGCTGCTGCTGGCGACACGGACACGGAACTATGTAACAGGCGACAAAGCATGAGGGGCACAGTGTCCTCAGGTCTCTCAAAAAAGGGCGAAAATATTCACCATTTGACACAAAAAAAAAAGTAATGGGTAAAATTGACCAATACGGATAGTTACTCAACTATACAAAATGGTAAACAACTATTCAAAATAGTGATGTGCATTTAGTTTTTGCTTTGAGGGGCACAGTGTCCTCAGGTCTCTCAAGAAAGGGGGGAATATATTAACCATTATGGATCCTATAAAACTTATTGGCACATAATTGTTAGTACTCAGAAGTTTTCCAAAGTATTACAAAATTTTTCATATTTATTTTATTTTACAACTAATGTAGAAAAATACTAAAAAAAAAAATACAAATTCTTAAGAAAAAAAAAACGAAATCCAATGTTATTTAGTTTTTATTTCTTTTTTATTCTGTCTTGTAATTTATAAACAATTTTCTCAAAAGTTGACTGAAATATTAAGCTAATTCCAACATAGTTTTTAAATACTGAAAAAGATATAACTATTGTACCAAAGCTGTTACCTATTATCTTAGCTGAACTTAGGGCCTTCTCCCGCTCCATCTGTTAGCTTGTAGTCTTAAGTATAAGATGACATTTCATTATAGTAATAATTTTGAAAAAAATATTAAAATATACTTGTTATTTCTTCAAAAACTACAATAAGAGATTTAGTATTTTTATTTATTTTTTTATTTATTTTCAATTTCCTGAGAACTGGAAACCACAGTGCGGCTGAGCACGCAGACACACACTGGCGCACAGTGCCTGCAAAAGGTGCGTTCACGCGTAGCAATGCATGGGATTCACACCCCGCCCCCGATCCCCTTGAAAAAGCAAAAAAAGAAACCCCCTGCGCCCCTGTTTTGTCATTCTCCGGACGGAGGGACGCCAAAGTCTCGGCCATGGTGCGGAATTCTCCGCAGTTCAGTTCCGTCCGCATTGCCTGAAGTTTTTGCGGCCGAAAATGGGCAACGTTTTCGGAATTTTAGTTTCGCTTTGTGAACAACCCCCCCTCCTACAACGACCTACGCCCCTGCCACTCGTCTCCGTTTTTGTGGTTGTTGTCAGGCTAAGTGTTTGTTATGATTTATATTGGTTTTATTAAATGTTTCAACAACCTTTCTGCCAAAAATTATTTACTGCAGTCCATGGAAACAGGCGACACTCGAGCACACGCACATATATCTCTAGTATGGAGGTATACGAGTATATACGCACCCAAATTGAGGGGGCTAAAATGACCAGACACTCGGTGCTGCTGCATGAAGTGACATTAAAGTCGTGGGCTGGCAACAATGTGGCAACTTAGCGTAGTTAATGAGCTTTAAAGGTGCACTTTACAGGGGCCAAAAAGAAGTAGCAGCTGTCCCAGAACGGATGCTAATGGAAAAAGGAGCCCCTAAGTGTTTACTGACGGAGTGTTCAAAATAAATGCAATGGAATGGCATCAAGAGTATTCTATGCCCTACCAATCTTATGCAGAAAATAGGGATTAATATTTTGACCAAAAATATCCATTTTCAGTGGATTTGTGACTGTAACTAAGCCAAATCAAGGAGTACAGCTAAAGAAACCCCTATCCCAAATAGCTTACATCCAAAGAGGCACATTGGTTTTTAGACCAACTCTCGCTTTTTTTAGGCACCTTGGTTTTCTATGAAAATGGTAAAAAAAAATGGGATTCAGATTTCAGTCAAAAATCGTCTTTTCTAGCGGTTTTTCAATCGCAGTTTGGCCAAATCAAGGCGTACAGCTAGAATTCCGACTGTTTTGAAAAGCTTACATCCAAGGCTAAGAAGTCTCACCTCTTTCTGGGAAGTAAGTCGTTAAAAGTGCAATAAAATTGTAAATAAATGTATTTTATAGGTAGCAATTAAACTGACTGCTCAAGACATTTTTGCCTTAAAGGTGAGAAATTACAATATATAAAAAAACCACAATCGTATTTTCCAAAAGTATAAAAAACAATAAATAAATATTTTGAAATTTTCATAATGTATTTTATTTTGGAATTAAGTTGAAGTTAAGATATACTTAAAAAAGTGATTTAAATGGGAAAAACCCATCGGTTTTTACTGAAATTCCACAAGTATGTAAGTAAGTATTTTGAACAATGATTATGCCAAGATAATTCGCATGCCGCACGCTTGAGAAAATCGGTTTAGAGTGCCCCGGATTGCCGTCAATTCCTTCTGCCACTTGGAGCATCTTGTCATTGCAGCTTAGATGACAATGTTGACTGCAGAAAAGGAGCAGGTGGACCAAAGGAGCCAAAAAGTGTCCTCGTAGACGATGCACGTTTTTGACGGCTTTATTGTTTAGCTTGAGCTCCAAAAACACACCACCACCACCCTCCAACCCGCGGGAAAACTCAGAATTTTCCAGGGGAAAATGAGCAGAAAGTGCTCGAAAGTCGCCAAGTCGTTGATTCGTCTGGGGAAAATGGTGGTTGAGGAGGTGGGCTGAACTTGAATGACTTTTCATAACTTTATAAAACTTTACACAACGGCCACGACGACAATGAAGAAGAAGCCGCCTGACAATGGCCAAATGAGTGGCTGAAAAATGGTAGGAAAATTGGGGGGAAAACTGGGCGGTTTGGGGTCACCTTTTCTTGCTTTGGCACGTTTCCGCTTCCGTTTAGTCTGCGTCGCTTACACTTGAGCATAATGAATATTTTCTCAAATTGAAATGTTGTTTGTCCTTGCCAAGGGGAGCTCTTTCTCCACTTCTACTTCCACTGACCCCACTGTACTTACAGTGGGCAGATGGGTGATGGGGATACCTACCCCCAACTTACTTCGAGTCACTTTCACTTTACGACTGCCTTGGTGAAGCTGCATAAATATGAAAAATGTAAAATTTAATATGCAATTTACGTCACTCGAAAGTTGTTTCCCTCATGGTCTCGGTTTTTTTTAGGTCCTTTCAATTTGCATATTTCCCGAGTTCTGCTTGCTTCCTTGTTGTTCTTCTTAATGTTTTACACTTTGTTTAGTGGACTTTCTTTTTGGGGCCTTTTGTTCGGTATTTTTTTTATGTTTTTGGTCATTGGTATTGTCTGGGGAAATTTAGAGCGAGTCTGCGTCCAAAATGTGATAAATATGAAATAAAATACGGGGGAGTTGCATAATTGCCAAATCGGGGATTTCAATTGACGTCCATCTAGTTGGCATTCAACCAGTCACTCATTCATTCACTCAATCGCTCAATGATGGATGGACAGTTGTATGCTAAATATGATTGATATACACACAAAGAGATAGATATCTCTCCAGATCAGGTCATGATTTCTATGGTATGAATATTCAAAGAGATCTGCAAAATAATGAACAATCATCTCAGTCCCACCATCGATTCGTTTGGCCTGCTGGCAAGATGACAAAAATCAAACTTTAATGGGGCCGCAGTCATGATCCAGCCACAAGATACTTTTCCCCCACAGATTCCTAATCACACATTTCACCGCTTCGTATTTGACTTTGACAAATTACAACAGCTTAATTAAGTTAATTGCATCTCTTTGACAAAAACCTCAAATTAGTTTGGTCAATTGCGGGGGAACATGAGGGATAAGTTCTCAATGAACCTGATATACTCTACACAAATATTGAAATTTAAATTATTACATGTTTTTATTTTATGGTAGAATGATGGTATAAATATACCCTTAGTTAAACTTTTCTTTAAATTCTGGCAAATGCTAGGAATCAAGAAAATACCCAACATATTTAATACATTTTAAATGATTGCATGGTTTTATTTTATATTATAAAATATACCATACAACTTTAAAGACCTATTTTTCTAATAATTCAAAAGCTAGCATTCCAAAAACTAGCACATAATAAAACAGACCATAGATATGTTATGAATTGTAAATGATTATATGCTTTATTTATTTATGAAAGAGTTATGGTATAAAATAAACCCTTCGACCAGGTGTGAGATACTTTTTTAAGACTTGATATTTTGAACTTATTTCCAAAAGTTAGCCGAAACAGTAAATGTTTAAGGAGAGTTTGAACTTTTTGAAAAATTTACATATTTTCTTTCTATAAATGTTCTTTTATCTTTAACACTATAATAAACCATGGATACCCCTGGGAAAGAGTACATCATCTTGAGCATTAGACGTTGACAGCAGTGAGCAAGAGGCAAATAAATTAATTATGTTAATCTGTTTACATGTCAGCCGCATTAGAGCCTTTCCCTAACGCCACTTTTTCGGTGATGTCTCGAGTTTCGTACATTTCTGTGTTGTTTTAGTTAATAAAGCAAACACCTGTCGCACTTGATGCCATTCTGTCTCCTGTGGACACGCATACGCATCGTTGACAGTGTCAAACTTAAAACGCTCAAATTGCACAAACTTTTGACAATCATCAAGGCCATGATAATGATGATGCTGATGGCCATGATGGTCATGATGGCGGGTCGAGGGATACTCGCAGAAAATATATAGACGGTCCTAGACATCATCAATTCTCGGAGTCAGAGGGCAGGGTTGAGGATAAAGACCACAAAACACTTGGGAAGCCGAACCGAAAGTTTCTGCGGTTCAGCGAAGAACAGTGGGTTGAATGTGAGCTATGGTGGATAAAAATGTATCTATCTTTTATATGTATCTAAAAGAAAGGATATTTAGGACTAGTATCTTAAAGGATCTCAGAAGAACAGTGGGTTGAAAGTGAGCTATGGTGGATAGAAATGTATCTATCTCTTATATGTATCTAAAAGAAAGGATATTTAGAACTAGTATCTTTAAGGATCTCTAAAAATGTAAGGTTAGGGTAAGGGATTTTCATATAAAGATGTTGGATGAAGCTATAGGTTTTTAATAATAATAATACTAATACTACCCAAATACGATTTCAGGATTCGTAAAAAATAAATTCAATTATAAAGAAATTATTTTTAGAATGATTTATTCCCTTGCTTTTCTTCGGAATTAGCTTAGTAAATTTATATTTTGCTAGCCTATCAAATTTGTTGGTCCTATTCATTGAAAACTTCTTATTACTTCATTAAGATTTCTTGAATTGCAACAAAAGTATATTTTTTTTATATTCTAATTAAAATATAAATAATTTTAAAAATCATTTCAACCGAATCTTTGCTTGGAATATTTTTATATGTTTTTCTTTTGTTAATTTGTTGATGATAATATTTTTAAAACCTTCTGCTGCCTTTTCTAAAACCCTTATTTATTGACGTTTGAAAGGAGTTGGTGCCACTGTCCATGGTAACTGATGTTGATGAGGCATCGTGCACTTTAAGCAAATTAGTTACGCAGCTCATGTTCGTGTGGCTCCTTATGGTCTCACCCTGGGAAAAACCGAACCGAAACCCACCCATCCGCCGATGTGTTGGCAAACAAATTTAATAAATAGCTAAACACACAAAAGTCACAACCCTTTGTACCAGCAGAATAAAAAGGGGATGTGGACGGATGTGTGGGGATGGGAATGAAATGGTTCTTCCGCCTGTCAACAGGCAACACAGCCATGGAAAACCCTCTCCCCAAACCAAAAAGAAGGTCCTTTGCCAACTCACCATCCAGTCAGCCAGCAGCAAACCACCCACCCAGTTAGACATATTCATATTTACTCAAGTTTATGGTGCCTTGTATTTGTCTTTGGTTTTTGTCATCGCCGACATTGCGGATTGGCACATAAAATATAACACTTCATTTACAGACCCTCGTTTTGTCTCCTTTTCCTTTTTTTCTCCTCAAGTGGAATTCTTTCAACGCCCATGTACCACTAAGATTGGGTGGGTTTTTGGATGGGTATGGGGGTACCAGTCGAAACTCTGGACAGGCCTCATAATTTATATGCTAAACATATTGGGCTTACATGGATTACAAAAATATCGATATACATGCCTACATTTTCATGTTACACACTTTGTGGGCCCAAGTTAGTTGGAAACTTTTGGCCGGAGGAGTGGCTTTTTGGGTGCGGGGCTAATGAAAAGGTTAAGACTAAGGCTTCGACTGCCAAGGCTTACAATGTGACTGGTGTCAACCGGAGTGGTGACCCCGACTTGCACCCTCGTCAAGCTGTCGCCACGTATTGAAAGGCGAAATTCCTAAGAAACTGCCTAAAATATAACAGCGACTTACCACTTGAAAATAGTGGTAACTTAATGGAATAGAACTGATACACTCAATGAATTTATAATCTTTGATCTAAACAGGAATTTGGAAATAATACGCACTAATGTATACAAGGAATCTATAAGCAATGATCTATTATGATCCCAAATTTGAATATCTATACAGTGGCTCAATGGAATAAAAGGAATCTATATTCTATGATCTAATATGAGATGATCAGAAAATTGTAAAGTCCTAAATTATTTTGTCTATCCTATACTACGTATGTAAATATTTATATATAATAAAATAAATAGAGTAAAACTGATACAACCAAGGAATCTATAAACTATGATAAGACGATCATAAAAAATTCGAAAACTTAAATTTGGCCATATTTTGCAGATTCATACTATTTTGTTTCTTCAAGGTTTCTTAAGGTTTCTTTACATTTCTAGAAATAAAGTGTTATTGACCTGCTCACTATACCATATGAACCTTAATGATTAATAACCAAAAGTTCAGCCCCTCGAAGAAGTCTTTCGCATTTAACCATTTGCATTTTGCCAAGCTCATCCGACGGTGACCCCAAAGTGATCCGCAGTTCAACTGGTGACCATGACGTTGATGATTCAGCTGTCACACCCACCCGCCGGTTAAACTGACCTGGCTTAACCCATTAGGTTGCTCTTCTCGGTGCCACCGAAGCATGCCGCCGATTCCCATGAAGCGCTCAGCGGAGCATGAACCGTTCACAGCCCATTGCCAACATGGCTAACCCTTCCCCAGGGGCCCAAGATCCAAGATCCAAGACCCCAGACCCAAGGCCTTCGTCTTCTTCAACTTCGTCTGGTCAGCTGGCCGGGTTCCGGGAAAACACAACTCCCTTCCTTATGGCCAAGAACAACAGCGGAAGGCACGGCTGCCACTTTAAATATTGTTTTGACCCAAAATCTGACGGTGCTCCGACCACTTTCGCTTTAATGGGCCAACAGATCTCACACTTTTCTTCCTTTTGCTTATTCCCCTTAATTTCAGAGTAATTTTTTTTCTATGGGTTGTTTTGGAATTTACAAGTGCAATAAAAACATTAATCCGAACCAAGTTCCTGTTTGCTTTAAATGGAAGCATTTAGTAAAAATCCTCGAATATACCTTTAGATATTTAACTGATAATGATACTAGTTTAAGACCTTTGAAATAAATGTGCGCTGTTAAAAATTATCGCAAATCTTAAGATTTATTTACTAAAAAATTCAGTATAAATTGAAAATATAAATGGAGCCAAATGAATAATGGAAATAAACAGGTTCTGTTCTTTTTAAATAATGTAGGTAGCCTAAATAAAAATATAAGATAATAAATATAAAGTAGTTCTGATAATAATTGGTTAAAACAATGACAAAATATATAAGGTACATAAAATAATAAAATCAGAAATGAAATAAAACAAAGTTATTGTAATAAAAAAAAGAAGGTAAATAATATACTAAAAGAAGAAAAGGTAAAAAAAAAGAGTAATCAAAATTTTAGTAAGACAATGATAAAACAAAGAAGGTACCCATAATATTAAGAATAGAAAAGGTATATAACATAGTTCTTATTATGCTTTTGCAAAAGATTCATCCATCTGCCTGGACCACATATAATGTTTAAGATTTAGTCCAGATCGAGCAAATCAACGTTTGATACTATGATATCATAATATCCTATGAAGGTTTTGTTTTTTTTTTTTAAAGGTAATTTTATACTGATAGTATTCTATCATCCAGAAAATTGTCAAATTTTTTTTTGATAACTTTATAAAGGGGACTTACCCATGCTGAGGTCGATGATGATGGACTTGATGGGTCAGAACTCGCTGCTGATGACTTTGGATTGGCAGGCGGCGTTGCACGGACGCGTTCGTTGGGTGGCAGTGGTTGTGGGTGTGGGTGGTGCTTCCGTTTCCGCCGTTCCGGCCGTGCCACAGTGGCAGCCGCTGAACCTTTTTCACTTCCGGCGAGAGGCCGTTGATTCGAGTGGCCGCTGCACTGGCGCTCAACGGTGATGTCATATTGGCCAGGTCGCTGGCATCCGTATCCCCATCCTCCTCATCCGCCGCCACCATAACCACCGGCCCCGCCTCCTTTTGCCCCGATGGGCGGCTACGTCGCGGTGGGCGTGGCAGCGGTTTGGGGGCCACACGACGTCGTTGTTGCAACTGATTGGAGGTTGCTGTTGTTGCAGTGCTGGTTAATGTGGTTGCTGCCGATCGGCTTGACTTCAGTTTGATGTCGATCAGGCAAGGTGGGTGTGGCAAATTATTGTTATTATTATTGTTATTAATATTATTATTGTTGTTATTGTTACTGATGTTGTTATTCTTATTGTTGTTAATGCTCTGCCAATGATGTGCCTGCAATTGCCTTGATTGCATTTGCTGCTGATTATGGAGATGATGTTGCTGTTGCAGTTGATGTTGCTGTTGCTGTTGGTTTGATGTTGCTGCTGCTGCTGCTGCTATTGATGTTGCTGCATGACTCGGCGCCGAACGAAGATCGTTTAGCATTGTGTCCAAATCGCTGGCCAGCGAGCTGAGCAGCTGCAATGATATAGCAAACGTTGGGGTTAACGGAGAGTTCGTTTGACAAGCCTCCAAATCACTTGATATATGTATGTACATTGGACAACCTAATGAATCGCACAATCGGCTAGCCCCAATACAATCGTCAAAATTGACCAACAGTTGAAGATCATTATGGGGCTATTCATTTAAAGACAGGGAAGCACTTGATAAACAGTAATATCTTAACCAGTCAGTTTTCATGTTTTAAATAAAACTATTTTAAAAGTTAGTCTGCTAAAAAGGTGGAATCTTGGTAGCCATGAGATTATTTATGCAACTGCAATTGCTAAAGAAAAACCTTCAGTTTCTAAAATACCCAACTTTACATATAAAAACACTTCCTCTTCAGTTTTTTTATGACCCTGCTTTTCTATTGCTATGTGGTCTAAAACCCATAAAAACCAACGTCTAGCTTTAAAATAATTACAGTCGTTGGGTATTGATTACATTATAACAGTTTTATAGCCAAGCTATATAAAAGATCTGTCAATATTCCATGTTGAGAAAGATATGGGATTTTTAAAATCAAAGATTGAAATAAACTTAGATATGGGCACACTTTTAAACTGATTCTGTGATTTTAAAAGGAATTTATCTATAGTTACTTGAGGAATTTATTTACATTTAACTTATTTATTACAATTTAATCAAGAATAAAAAAATTACTATGTGTAATCTATAATTGTAAGAAATTCATGTGCTTTACATTTTTCTTAGTGCATTAATCGGTGGCACTTGGACTTAGCCTTCGGAACTGGGTCCGTGAGGAATTTTCGTAACACAAACAGTGGGTTGGTCTGGGCTTGGGAACTGGAGATGGAGTTGGAGTTGGAGTTGCAGGGAGGTTTCCGGGGAGGGAAGTTTCCGAGGTTGGGTGCCTGGGTGCCTTTGGTACCTGTCCAACTGGTCTTAACTTCCGGCGGTCTGTGGCGAGGCCGTACTTGTGTGTCGATCTCCAATAATTACGCGCCACTGTCTCGGCTAATGCAATAATAACGGGTTTTTTCGCCGGTGTCCCGTCGATGTGCCCCCAACCCAAACCCCCCCTGCCAATGAGCCACCCCACCCATGTCTGCGGTGGCCCCATGTGCAACATGGTTAACGTTAACCATGTCCCGAGTGCCAAAAAGCAGCAAGGCAACGTCAACCAAAAAGCAAACCGGCTCCCACGCTCTGTGCTAATTTGATCTCCACTTCTGTTTCTTGCTGTCTTTTTTCAGTGTTTCGGTATTTATAAATATTTCTATGGTTTTTTCCAATTTTTTTTGTTATTTTTCTGAGGTTTTTTCTTATGACCTGGAGTTGGCGAGTTGTATGCAAATGCTGGCCAAAGAGTGAAATGGAAAAAATCGGGGAATGAATTGTTGATGTGAACCAACCCGATGATCGCTGCCAAAGAACTGCAAGCTCAGTTGTCTGCCATAAGGCCATATAAGGTGCCTTTCGAAATCATCATATGTGTATCTTTATCTAAAATTTATATAAGATCCTTGCATGCCTCTTCAGATCATTTAAAAAAGCTTAAATCTATAAAGTCTAACATTTAATTGAAGCTAATATACGTTTTATTAACGATTGTATTCAACAAGGTTGCTTATTTATAACAAAAGATTTGTTTGCTAATGGTTTCTGGTTAAAAAACTCATTAAAGCCAAAATTTGAAAAGTCCAACAAGCGTTTTGAAAGTTTTTGGGGCCCTATGACACTTGCTTGATTTTTGACTAACTGACTAGATTTATTTAAAAAAGACTAGACTTATACAAATTCAGAAAATGTTGTCAAGCTGTATATAGTTTTTTTATAGGTTGCTATTACTTTTTAAAATAAGTCCAGTCAGTTAGTCAAAAATTAGGCAAGTGTCATAAGGTCTTAATAACTTAATTCTAAAAATTGTCCCCAATCTACAAGTATTATAATTTATTTAAGCAAAGGGGTTTTAATAGAATTAGAACTAACTGACTAGATTTATTTAAAAAAGATTAGACTTATACAAATTCCAAAAATGTTGTTAAGCTGTACCTAATTGTATTATAGGTTGCCATTACTTTTTAAAATAAATACAGTCAGTTAGTCAAAAATTAGGCAAGTGTCATAAGGTCTTAATGATTTAATTCTGGAAATTGTTCCCAATCTTAAAGCATTATATTTTATTTTAGCAATTAAAAGGGGTTTTAATACAATTATCTAAATGCAGGTAACATTTTTAACCAACTCAAGGATTTGTTTATTTTGTTCCTAAAGTTTTTCCTAATCCGCATCGCGTATACGCCCCGTTTCACTCCTCAATTTTCCAGCAGGAAAAAGAGCGAAACGAGAAATCAACTTAAACATATGGATTAGCATGTAATATGCCACACTCGCACACTCGCACACACCCACACACACAGACAGGGATTGAGACAAAGACATAGACAAGCCAGCCAATTGAGCAATTGCCACAGCCAGCAAATTCAAATTGAAAATGTGGGCAAAACAAGCAGATACAAAAAAAGGAAATAAAATAAAACGAAACTCAACCGCAGAGTGTCTTGTTTGAAGTACAAACAAAACTTCAATTGGCTGGCGGGGAATTGGGGAATTAAAAAGGGGAAAAGGGGGCTTTTTCAGTCGGCAATTTCAATTTAGACATCATAAAAACGAAACGGAGAATCGCAAATTATTCTGTATAATATTGCAAATTAAATTAAACAAGCCCCCGGTGATCAATCTGTTTTAAACCCCCCCTCTCACTTACCGCTATGGCATCCATCATTGCATTGACCATTTTCCTTATTTTCGTTGAGATTTCTTTCGCTTATCCAGATATATCTCCTTCTCCTCACCGATTCTTCGGTCTTCTTCTGATGATTCTTATGATTCTTATGATTTATCTGACAGTCGGGCAAACATTTTGCACAATTTCGTTTGATTTAAATACTGGATTCTCGGTCTCCAGTTTCGAATCCAATTCATTTGGCTCCTCGCAGTCTTCGGCTGGATCTTCCTGCTCCCCTCCCCTCGGATTTGTTGACATTTAATTAACGACAGGTGGTGGACCGTGATCCGCGAACAGGGACTGGCAATTGTACGTGCTCCTTTACCTGTGGGCAGAGAATTTAGAAAGAGTTATGGGTTTTAGTGGGAACTCTGAGAGTGGGATCTGGAGAAGGCGTTCCAGCCGATAGCATGGATCGCATACATATCATACTTAATAACGAATGAAATTCAATTAAATAAGCTTGAAAATGATAAAGGGATTGGTGAGTGGGTGGGTATGATTTATAAGAAGTACATGATTGACATTATTCACAGATATGTATCCTCTTAAGATAAAGCGAAATCATTTTGAATAACTGCAATACAAATTTGGAAAAGGAAAATAAAACCAATTAATATGTCATTTGAAAAGTTCAAAAATAAAATCCAAGACATTAGGAACTAAAAGATCTCTTACAAATTAAAAACTCCTCAAAATACATTTAAAAGTATGCAACAGTATATTTGATACCAAAAGTAAAAAATGAATAAAAGTAATCACTTATTTGAATCTATTTAATGATAAATCGAAATCATTTTTGATAACTGCCATTAAAAGGAAAATAAACCCTATTTAATATATTATTTAAAAAGTTCAGAAATGAAATCCAAGACATTAGAAACTAAAAACTTTCTTCTAAAAATTTAAAACTCCTAAACATACATCTGAAAGTATGCAATAGTATATTTGGTGCCAAAAGCTAAAAATGAATATAAGTAATCACTTATTTGAATCTTTTTAATGATAAATCAAAATAATTTTTAAAAACTGCAATTGATATTTTAAACATGAAATTATAAATCGTTCAATATATCAAAAAAGTTCAAAAAATAAATCCAATTTAAAATCTCTTAAAAATTGAAAACTCCTAAAAATACCTCTAACAGTGTGCAACATTATACATCAGTCCAAAAAAAAACATTAAATAAATAAGAAATATTTTTTTTAATACAACAAAATCTTTAAAAGTTAATTTTTTCACTTTATTTTGTTCATAAAATAATTTTTATTAATAATCTAGTCTTCTAGTTTTCTATACACCTTTACTACTTATTATAAAAAAATTAATAATTTTTGGTAATTTATATTTGTATTAAGCAACTAAGCATTATGTTCCATAATTAAATTAGAGATAGGGAATCATTTATTTTTTAAGAGACCTTTCTGGCATTTAAATTAATTTATAGCACGACCGAGTGCAGTAAAATTTCATGAGAGAACAAAAGGCGAATACTTCCTAGATACTTTCAGGGACAGTCGTTAATGTCATTCCCATGACTCCAGATAGCTGCAAAAGTGTCCAGCAGACAGGCAGCAGACTACATCTACTGACAAATGAAGTATTAAAAATATTAAAAAAAAAGACTCCACGCGACTGTCCAAAAGTGAATGTACATATCTGCAAGATACATTCATACGTTTTTTAATTAAAACCCGTGCACGAGCGATTGCTCTGCCCCTGTCCAAACATTGGCCCGAAGTTTTGTTTGACAATGTCCGAACCCGAACCCGTACCCCTACTTAAGTTCGAATCCCCGAATACGAATACGAATCCGAATCCAAAAACCCCATTGCCCTAACCCCGCCACGCATTTCATGGATGGTGATAATGGCGATGTAGATGTTGAAAATGAAATAGCAACAGAAACCGAAGTTAAAACTGAAACTGAAAACCGAAATAAAATGAAAAACTCGTTTCACGTATTTTTCCACAATTTTCCGCATTTTATGCTCATTAATTACATTTTCATTTCAATTTCTGCATTTACATAACCATTTCATTCCATCTGTCCGCTTAACTTGTCCCTCTCGTTGACTCGTTTTTTTAATGTTTTTTTTTTTTTTTTTTTGCTGAACTGGCTCAAAAAGCCACGAAATTCCTCGGCCAGTTGACGGAAGTTGAATTGCAAATGACATTTTTCACCAGTTCAGAGATACCAGATACAAGATACGCGTGTGTATTTTATATATGCGAGTGTATCTGACGAATATCAACGGTGACAACCAGAAGTTTTGACTCCATCCAAAATGCATTCGTTGTCGAGCGCGCTGCGCAACATTTCCCAAAGTCCGAATCCGAATCTGAATCCGAAATCGCTGGCAATCAAATGAGGAGCGTGAAAAAAATACAAGTCAACGATCTCCGGCGATCTTCAAAATGAGGGGTACGCAGCTCATTACAATAGCTTTAAATGCATACAAAATGAGTGTTTTGTCTTCGAGCTGTTATTTATTTAGCTACCTCGCACCTCCGCACTCTGGCTGCATAAATTGCCGATCAGATATATCGAGGGGGTATAGTGGTAATGTCGGACTCAAAATGGTATTGTACACAAAATTAGCGGAGTTGCACGGCGAGCTATAGAATTGCTTCTGGCGAAAAAATGAAATTTAATTCTGAGGAACCAACCTGTGACACATTGTTTCTGTGGAAGCATTGCTTTTTTTATTAACATCTCGCATTCGCTTTTGTTTATAACTCTTCGATACAACTTATAAACATGGAACTGCGACTTGTGCATTGGAATAAACCAATAAATGTTAACACAATGGGTAATTATGTTGCTTATAATCAGATTGTGAAATCATTTGGATCATGTACACAAATACTCTGCCTTTCTCATTATCATAACTTCATATTATCGTTTTATCCAGAATAACATCAAACAGTTCTTAAATTATAATAAGCCATGAATTACAATTTTAAAAATGGTTAACTTTGATTTCCAAAAATATTTATATATTATGTGGAGTTGCTTAAGAATAACGCAACGTTATAATATTACTATTTATTTATATTTCTTTCGCTAAATCAAAACAAAGTCTCAGATAACCCTTTACTAATCCAGTATGATTATCATCCCAAATATCTTGCAGATCCAAACAGGTCTTCGGTTTGTTTTCAGACGTTTTGTTTACCACACTTTTTAGGAGCTCATTAACCAAATGTGAAACAAGAGTGGACAGACAGCTTTGCCCAAACATCATGACCAAGAAATATTTGAGGCATGAAATATCAATAACAATATCAAGACCATACGAGACATGGCGCTCGGCTAACGAGGCTGTCGATAGGATCGATCTCTTTAGGGTTTATCAATTTCGCTGGTATGTGAATATTTCGGTTTCGCTTCGGTTATTTATTGAATTTGTGTTAAGGTTAAATAGCAGCGTGAAATTGAAATGAATTGTGTGTTGTGTTGTGTTGTGTCATATTATAGCGTTGGCTTTCC
This sequence comes from Drosophila suzukii, assembly GCF_043229965.1. Taxonomy (NCBI): domain Eukaryota; kingdom Metazoa; phylum Arthropoda; class Insecta; order Diptera; family Drosophilidae; genus Drosophila; species Drosophila suzukii. The sequence continues at coordinate 14,248,999 of NC_092084.1, read as the reverse complement.
GAGATACGGATAAACGAGAATCTCAAACGAACGACCAGAGATTTCGGCGGGCCTACGTCTAATCTTCTCGAAAGAGTAGACAGACTTTATCGCTAGGTTCTTCTGGCCTTTGTGCCGGTTTCCCCGATAAACCAGCGCTGCTCAAGTGTAAATTGAATGATAAGCCCCATCAGTGGGTTTCGAGAATCGGAATCAGTGCCACAAACTCTGCACTCCGATGATGATTGCCTTAATGATGTTGACGATGATGGGCTGAATGGATGGATGGTTGGATGGATGGCCTCTCAATTTCAATTGGGCCGAAGGTGATTTCGTAGCCAAGGCGAAATCGATCGCACTTTGTTGCCTATCAATTGAGTTCTGGAGTAAGTATGGCTGCACAGGGAGAAAATGGTGGGGCAATTCATATTTGAAACTACACATTTCTTATTATTTAAGCCGATCTACTTAAAAACTTTGAAGTACTTTTCCTCACAGTTTCTTGATATACTTTATTTTTTTTTTTTAGGAATCTCTTGCATATTTTCTCACTGTGTATTTTCAGAGTGGCACTCGCCAATTGAAATGCATGTGGGTCATGCATCCAATGGTTCCAATCAGCGAACAACAAGTGTCCCTTTAATTAATCTGCACAATTGCATTGGCGTCACTGCAATCGACATGCGATATGCACTCGTCTATCTGGCGTAATATAGCGTATCTATGTACCTACATCTATATATCAATAGCTTTAGATACGGGCAATGCAGATCGCGTTGACCAAGGTCAGTTAGCGAGTGGTTAGACCAGCTCAAGATAAGTTCGGGTTTTTGAGTATCTGGCATAGCTGACGGATAGCTTTCATCGCTTACCAATGGCTTTCTGGCCAGAGCGAAAGACCCGACTTTTACTTTCCACCAGACACAGAAGAAGAAACTACTGCCAGGCAACAGCCAGCCGAGAAAAACAGCAAACAAACAAACAAGCCAAGTTCCAAGTGAAGGAGAGACAATACAATGACGACAGTTTGCACGGACAACAGTCTCAACCAGGACAGCCAACCATACCATACCATATCATATCAGCAGCCGTGGGCAAACAGAACGCACCAAAAAAAAAGAAAAAAAGAATGGAATGGTCGATCGTGCCGACTTTACGATACCCATTGCCAGGTATTTAAGAGTATTAAGAAAATAAAAAATCAAAATGTATGGTATCTATCTATCTATGCTTTAAAAGAAGCTTGTAAAGACTGTATGCACAATATAGTCTGAAATTTTACCAATCTCTAAGATATAGTTTCCTTCAGTAAAGAAATTTAGCATTGACTATTTAACTTAATTTTAACAGATGTTTCTTTCATTGGGTAATTTACTTTATTTGTTAAAAATAGTTTTTAAGGAACAGACAATATTCTACAGTTGATCTTTTAAAAATAGAACAATACCTATTTAAGACCATGACAAATTTCTAAAATTCAGGAAAATTTTTTATTTAGGTTAATAATTTTAAAACTATTGAATAACGATTCAGTAAATCCAGAATTATTTACAAAAGTCTACAAATGTTATACCTTGATTTATTTCTGGCATTACTTATTGAAATGATTTAGATTTTTTGGGTCTAAAATTATTTAAGAAATTTATTTTATCCGACAATTGTTTTATTTTATTCGCCAAGATCTTTATCCCATTGCATGTTGGCTCGAAAATGCAATATATCATTTACGCTCGGATCACTGGGTTTGGAGGAAACATTTTGTTTGCAGCGCATGGCAACCGAGAAGTGGCACCAACTTGCTGAAATCTCGAGGCGTCCGAAGAAGGAGGCGAACTAGATGAGGGACAGTAGGCGGACGAATACGAAAGCGAATACTTATAGGCATACGAATACGAATACGACTACGAATGCGAAGGCCTTGTTTATGAATACGCGGGCATTGTCTGAATGCGAGATGGAGATGCCGACATGGCACAACCAGGAAGAGGTGGATGTGGATATGGACGTGGATGTGGACGTGGATGTGGATGTGGATGTGGATGTGGCTGCGAAGGAGAATTGGCTGGCCAAAAAGATACACATCAAATATAGATACTTCTGCGCTCACAGATACAGATACAGATACAGATACCGAAAGAGATACCATGGGCTGTGTGTGTTTGGAAACTAAACAAGAAAATATTGACATATAGATTAAGACTTATTAAGGGAGCTCCAGCTCGGTAGTCGACATCAGATCGCTGGGAATGCTGAAGACGGGCGAAACTGTGATGGAGAAATGTGGCATGTTGCATGTAGTATGCAGTATGTAGTATGTAGTATGTGGCATGTCGCGTGGGGTGACATGTTGCCCGATCTGCCGTCTGCCGCAAAAACACGTGCATATACTATATATATAGAGGCCCAGATACAGATAGCATAGCCATACCCACTTGAATTGAGGCAGGTTCGAGCGTCGCACACTCATGGCCAATATTTGCCAGCAAATATGGTCGAAATCTATATTTAGACGCTGACGATCCGACAATCGACTGATCGACAGGCCGCCGATCGACGATCGACTATCCACGATCGACTATCCACGATCCACAGTTCCCATCCTCGAACGTCTTCACCCTATCTATCTATAAAACCCAAAACCGGAGCGGATCGCTGTTAACTGGCTTTCTATTGGAACAGTTGGGCACAGCGGTTAGCGCAGATAGCCGAAAGCAAAACAAAGCCGAAACAAAAACAAGAGTGAGACTTTGAGTCTTTGGGAGCAACTTGGCCAACTATTTTGGCTGCTGCGCCCACATGGATCTCAACTGGTGCTAAAAACCGATCGCCAAAAACTGATCGCACAGCCAATGCATCGCATTAGTCAAAGCTGACTTATTTTGGCAATTTTTTTTCTTTTTTTCTTGGCCAGCCAAACTGATGCGAATAATTGTGACGCGATTGCGGCATTTGGTGTGTGGGTGAGAAATATTATTGGGGAATTTAGCTGAGATCATAAGGGCTTCTGAATGAAGCAATAATCGTACGGTATTTTATTAAGTCCAAGTTTATGATGTTTTTTATTAGAATCTGGTCACCTATAAATCAACAAGTAATCCCAAGTAATTTATTAATACAAATATTGTTATTATATATGATTAAAGTCCAAAATTATGTGTAAATCATTTGCAAATTATCAATTTTAAAAAGAATATGAGACAGAGAATATTAAGGAATTTATAAAGACATATCAAATTTGTCTATATAAAGCGTATGCTAAGAAACCACTATCATTATATCATCAGTATATACAATACATATGTTAAGAAAACATTTTTGTAAGCCAAACATTTTCAATAAATATTTATATAGCGAAAGTTCGGAATCGATTTGTTCGAACTCTACCTTAATATAGCTCCATGTCTACAGAGAAAGCAATTTAAGATCAAACTATGATCTAATTATTACTATAACCTTAAGTTTATTAAGGTGTGAAATGATTGATGGAAGTCATAAGCGTACAACCAACAAATGAGACCCAAAAATCTTAATAACTACAACCTGAACATTTGTTATTAGAGTTGGGAAAAAGTTATAAAGCCAAGAATAACTGGACACGTAGGGGGTCTATACGGTGGTATACCAGTAATTCATGCATACATATATTTAAATGACCATCGAGATAAGCGAAAATGCAAAGATATATGAGTGGATTAGGAAGCGTACATACTATATGCGATGTTTCTACACAGAGTGAAGATCATTAGTGGAGTAAACCACTGACGATCGCTATCAACAGACTGGGAAGGCAAACAGATACAAAGTCGGGCAACTCTACCTGAAGAACTGACCAGCGAAAGCAACCCATTGATAAGAACAAGACTATCTAAAGCTAATAGCTGTGACAACCGCAAATTGCATGAGAATTCCATATCAACAGTGGGCCAGGGGAAGGTCGGTGGGGAAGTACAGGTAGTGAGACACAGGTAATGACAGTAAACATTCTACAGTTATCAGCAATCTGATGATGCACGCACAGAGAACAAAATAAAGAATACTTAACGTTCAAGAAATAGTTGATATCATGGAAATAATTCGATGGGAACTATGCTTTTAAGACTCACATTTAGACTGGGTCATACATATTGAACTGAAATCTTATGATCTTAAATATTCAATACTGAATAATAGTATAAGGCATGAAATCACGTTTAAAATATTTCATTTTTTATTGTATTAATACAAATATTTTGTTGGAAATACGATTAGAACATATATTACTAAGTTTTCTAATTTTTAAGATAACATTAAGATAAACATATTACTCAGGCGATTTAAATAAAGTGTAATTTATTGTTTCAAGATTGTAATATTAGAACTCCACAAGATGTTTTTTCTGTGCACTTGGGACAACAACAATGAGGTAATATATACCCGATTCTGCGGTTTTGGTTATGCTTTTGGTTTCGGGCTCGGATTTAGGTTTTATATTTTTGGTTTGTCGGTTTTGGCATGCGATAAGGTCTGGGACAAAGCCAATTTGTAGGGCTGATTTTACAGGGGGAAAGACGGGAAATTGAGTGGAAGTGCTAACATCAGCTGATTAGCCATTTGAGCAATTCGCAGCAATCCCACAAATTATCAAAATTTCAGCTGTTTATCATCAGGTGTGTGATAGCGAGAGGGCCCTGCCCGACGGGAGGAAATGACAACTTCGGCAGGAATGCGAATTCGAATGCGAAAGATGGTGCATGGGGTATGGTATATGGTATATGGTAGGTGCTATAAGGTGGACTGCTGCGAATACCTGGCCGATTAGCAATCCACTGTCAAAATGCATTGAAAGCGAAAGACGACACCAAAGGAAACGCGGCCCAAAAGGTGCAATGTACTGAGTGGGTAAAATAAAGAGAACGAGCCAAGAACCAACGCACTTTCGGCCAGAAAGAGAGAACCACTTCTCACTCGAAGAAAAATCAATGCAAATTTTTAGTTCTATAACTCGAAACATATTTATGATATAGTGCCAAAGTTCGTATAATAATTTCCCCTACACAGACTTTCGACTCCAAAAAATATATTAATGTATTATTTTTCTTTGCCAACTAAAATTTAGCTACACTTTAATAAATATTTAACGGCCTTACAAGTTCAAAAGCTTATAATATTTTATTTTTATAGACTTCATAATATTTTTGTTAACTTAAATTTGTATATTTTACATGGTTGTAATTTCATGAAAGCAATTTTGACCATAAAAACAGTCTTTAAATGGGCTTTCTTTATATTGTACTTTTACATTTGGTAACTGATATCCAATTTTTGAGCCAGTAAAATTACAGTAAAAAATAAAATATAGTAGCACTCTCAACTTTTCAACTTTTTAGGTAAAATAAAAAAGAGCACAGTTTTAAAAATATATTCCTCTAAAATAAAAAACAGATAGTATTGGCATTGTATTGAACTATTGAGGTTAAGATTGTTTTAAATATGCACTATATTTTCTTTGAGTGCAAAAAAGGGCAAGAGATAAAGAGAAAAGGCGAAGAGGAGTCCGCGTGGTCGCTGAACTTGAACTTGCGAAATGATGGGAATTGCGGGGTAATGTAAGTAGAATACGATCATCACTTTCAATAAAATTACCAAGGGAACGCCAACGCCACCCAGAACGAAACGCTGGTACTTAGGAACTCCAGAACTCCAGAACTCTAGATGGGATCTCTGGAACCTGCTCCAATTTTATTTTTTGTGCGCACTCGCGATCACTCGCACTTACTCGTCGGCAAACTCCACTTCACTTTTCGCACTTTACTTTGCTGTTGCTGCTGTTGTTATTAAACAATTAAATATAAATAACAGCGATGTGGTGCAAAGGAAAAAAAAAATGAAAATAAAAATAAAAATAAAGACTAGGGGAGAATACAAAAAAGTATGTGTATTTAATTGAGCGCGACACGCAGCGATCTTGTGCGACACATTATTTATTTTCCTTCTAGCTGCAGCAATTCTCGCGATTGTCTAGCGCCGAAACGCTGGTGACTACACGGAGCTACGGCTTTTCGGATTTGGAGCCCGGGGTATTACTACGGTACTACGGTCTTTCCTCTCTTTTCCTTTGGCGGTACGAACGCGACGACTCCACCGGGGACCCAACGAAACCACCGAAAACAACCGACTGTCTGTGGCCGAGTGCGAACTCGAACTGAACTGAAGCCGCCGACAAAACGAAGATCGCCGCCAAACGGCGACGCCGGCGGCGCAGCAACAACAGCAACTCTGAGCGATAATAACAGCGGCAACAGCAACAGCAACATCAGCAGCAACAAGAACAACAGCAACATCGGCACAACAGCAACATTACGAGATGCGAAATGATTGCGCACTGTGGTCACAGATCCACAAAATAGAATATACCAGGAGAATCCCATCTCGATCTAGAATTAAAAAATCTCTGTTAAATTGAGGGATATTTTAAAAATTTACCTGTTTCAACACCAGTGATTTATTGGGTATTATGCTATTTGTGGTCACAGATCCACAAAATAGAATAAACCAGGAGAATCCAATCTCGATCTAGAATTTAAAAAATCTCTGTTATATGGAGGGATATTTAAAAAGTTTACCTGTTTCACTATTACTGGTATATTAAATGTTTGTTTCTCAAATATTATTGGGTGATTAAAAAAAATATATACCTGGAGAATAGAATCTAAGTCTAGAATAAACCAGAAGAATCCAATCTCGATCTAGAATTTAAAAATCTCTGTTATATAGAGGGATATTTAAAAAATTTACCTGTTTCACTATTACTGTTATATTAAATGTTTGTTTCTCAAATATTATTAAGTGAATTAAAAAAAATATACCAGGAGAATAGAATCTAAGTCTAGAATAAGCCAGGAGAATCCATCTAGAATTAAAAAATCTCTGTTAAATGGAGGGATATTTAAAAAATGTACCTGTTTCATCACCAGTGTTTTATATAACGTTTGTTTCTCAAATAGTATTGGCTATTATGATCTTTATGATCACAGATCTACAAAACAGAATATACCAGGAGAATCCAATCCCGATCTAGAATTAAAAAATCTCTGTTAAATGGAGGGATATTTTAAAAATGTACCTGTTTCACCACCAGTGTTTTATATAACTTTTGTTTCTCAAATAGTATTGGCTATTATGCTCTTTGTGATCTCAGATCTATAAAATAACAAAATTAAAAAAAATATACCTGGAGAATAGAATCTAAGTCTAGACTTTTAAAAATCTCTGTTAAACTGTTATTTAAAGAACACACCTGTTCAATATCACTGTTTTATTCAATAAATAAATATATAATCACATCTCATTCTAGAATTTTAAAAATCTCAGTCTAACGGAGATGATATATTTTAAAAAACCGTCTCGTTTTATTAAACTTTTGCTCTTAAAAAAGTGTTGGATAATTCGTTTTTTTGTTGTTATAGATCTAAGCAGTAGAATTGATAATAATATATTACCAGTAGAATCTAATCTTAATCTAGAACTTTAAACATCTCATTTAAACTGAGGAAAGATATTCAGAAACCCAATCGGTTCACCATCACTGTTTTATTAAACGTTTGTTTCGCAATTATGCTCCTTGTGGTCACTGATCTATGGAATAACAAAATAAAAAAAATATAACTGGCGACTGGAATATAAGTCTAGACTTTTAAAAATCTCTGTTAAACTGAGGGATGGTATTTAAAAATCCCACCAGTTAAATATCACTGTTTTATTAAATATACCAGAACAATCAAATCTCATTCTAGAATTTTAATAATAAGATATTTAAAAAACCGACCTGATTTATAAATCCTTTGCTTTTTAAAAACTATTGGATAATTTCGTTTTCTGTGGTCACAGATCTATTGAATAGAATTAACAATACAATGTTACCAGTAGAATCGAATCCTAATCTAGGATTTTACTGTTTTATTATACTTCTACCAGCTTGTTTTCATTGAAAGTATTGCGTAATCTGTCGTTGAAACATATTGATAACTCCACTGTGGTCACAGGACTATATTACATTTATTTAGAATTTTAAATTTACATTTTACTTCGGAATATTCTGCCAAAAATATTTATTTATTAATTCTTATTTATTCATTTAGAATTTACAAAAGGTCAGCATTAAATTTGGGTATATTTATGTCAAATTCTTTTCCATAAAATTAAATGAACAAATTGAAAAATGTTTAAAAAAATAAAATTTGTATCAGTAATATTCAGTTTATGTTTCATAAAACGAAAAACTTCAAATATTTCTTACTAATGGCAGTCCCATGAATGCCAAAAATACTTTGGTTTATATTAATGGTATGTTATTTATATTTATAAGTTTTTCTTTGTTAATAAACTAAATAGGAAATGCACTGTGGCTGTAACGTCTTGTCTAATTAATTTTTTCCAAATGCTCCAAAAGCAGTATTCTTCCAATGGTTGCAGTTTAAAATTGAAAATTATTCTTCAAATAATTGCTGCGCCGACAGAAAAATAAAAACGCAAACCATAGTTGAATATTTTGCGAAGGGTGCTGATTTACACACTTTGCAAATCAGAAAAGGTGCTTGTAATTTTCATAAATGTAGGCTGCCCCAAATACACTAGGTACCTAAAAGTAAATGTATTTTTTTAGGGAATTATTTTTTTTGTGGTCTTTAGTTGGTCAAATCAAGCAACGGCATATGGAAGTTAACTTTTATTATTTCCCAATAACATTGGTATTTTTTCACATGGTAATGCTGACCAAATCAATATTTATCGTTGTAAAATGAGACTTTGCATTGTCTGAAAGTTATGACACCTACAAATTATAATTGGCAAGCTGTTCTTCTTGTCTTTCGTAATGTACTTTAGCTGGAAATTGGATTTACTGTCTCTTTTAGATTTATTTTATTGTTGCCGTATGCTTGGTCTATTGTTTTGACACCTGTTGGTTTTATGATCGCATAGTTAAATCATTTGTAAATGTATATATTTTGATACTTAGCAAAATAGAAATCATAATGTTGTATACCTGAATACAATTTTATTTTTAAGTGTAACTTTTTAAGCAGTGGCGGGTCCAGAATTTGGCTTGGAAGGGGAGGTATATAAAAAAAATTGTTAAGTAGAAATAAAATTAATTAGAATAATTGTATTAGGTTTACTTAAAAAATTTTAACAATTTTATTTTAGTTTAGTTGTAAGTTTTAGCATGATATATATTTTTGCCAGAAGATAGTACATGCATCATATCATATGTAGATAAATGCAATCTGAGGGACGTTACCTTGGTTAAAAGAATAGGATCCATTATATCTTATTCAAAGTGTGATTTGAGTGTTCCCAGGTGTTCCCATTTTTTGGTCCCTCATCCACTTTTTTTTCACTTCGTTTGTATCTCCCTTTACAGCACCCTCACACTTTTTAAACTCAAAACGCGCCGATTACCGATCGACAAATACAGATTACCGATCGACAATTACCGGTTACCGATCGACAATTACCGATTACCGATTAGCGATCACAAATTTTTTCACTTCGATTGTACCTCCCTTTACAGCACACTCACACTTTTTAAACTCTAAACGCGCCGATTACCGATCGACAAATACCGATTACCGATCGACAATTACCGGTTATCGATCGACAATTACCGATTAGCGATCACACTCTGCATTTTGGCTTGTTCAAATAAAAGAAGCTTCTGTTTCTCTTTCTGGCCCTTCCATTTCGACTTTCAGGTTTTCTTGCCACCCCAACCCATTTTGCAGTTTTGTTGGTGGAAGGCCTTGCATCGTGTCGTCGATCTCATTCGCAAATTATCTTTGTTTGCGAAATTGTAATTGTTTTTGCCATGCACAACTCAGCAAGAGAACCAAGAAAATAGGGCTAGTTTCGACGGCCGAAGGTGAAATACCCTTGGTCCTGTAAATATACATATACCTATCTTAAATATGATTCTTCAAAATATCACAAATGGATTTTTAAAATATTTTGTATCTGATATTAGATGGTATTTTTAAGAGCTGTTCTTACAAAGAAGTTTTATGTGCATGAAGATACAAAAAGCTATTCAAACCAAAAGCAACATTTTTCAGGTGACACAGATCAAAAATAAATTAACTTTTTATGCGTTGTGAACTTTTTCTGATATTACAGTACCCTTAATTAGAGTATTAAAAAAAAACACCTTAAAGCACTCGGAAAAACACAATCCCAGCGGTTCGATATTCATTTTAATATTTTATGTACCCCTATGAACATTCAAAAAATCCTCAAATTAAGATAATGCAGATAATGAGAAAAGTATGAAATCATGCCGCTTTGCATTGGGGTCTAAAATAAATTGAAACCAACATTGTAGTGCTATTTTTTCTCAGTGCAACCGGAGTGCTCAACAGCAGCAGCTCTACTATTGTTATTGTTGTACTCGATAATGGCTTTTCTGTTTACTTTTTGCTCGTCCCCAAAAGCGGGGCGTGTTCTTTGCTTTATACTTTTGTTTTGTTAATAGTTTTTGTGGAGCTGCTTAGCTATTTTTTGTTGTTGTATTATTTTTAATATACCTTGACGAACATAGGGTACTTACATTTTTAGCAGATTTTCGCAAGGCACGACCGAGGCTAGAGTTTTTCTAAAATACTACTAAAAATTTTATTTTTATGCTCCTTACAAGCTTTTTCGAGACGTCTGGGAAAATTGGAAAACGCTTTTAAAAATTGTGTAATATGGTACCATATACTCTTGGCCATATCTTTAAAAGCAATCCATCTTTTTTATACCCCCAGTGGTGATTTATGAGCTCTCTTAAAAAACAGAGGAAAAAACTTACGGATCTTCACAACCCACGGACCGCGGATCTACCCTATCCAAGTACTTATTTCTGGACTGTGTCCCAGTAGCAAAACATTAACCTATACTGAGTCTGAGCGTCAGATTCCGATTTCGATTCTGGGTTTTGTGTGGGTTGCGGATTGTGGATTGCCGCCGCTGGGGACTGTCATTAAATAGTTAGCTTTTCGCTTTTTATTATTACTACTTTTCTGCTATTGTTTTTATGTATTTGTTTTCTTAACAATAAAAGATGGGTGAACAACAAATGGATCACATGAAAGAGAAAACAACAACCAAAAAGCGTTCAATTAACAGTTTTTGTGGTCACTGAAAATAGTTAAAACTATAGGGTAGCAAATGATTATAAACCTATAGAAATGGGCTTTGATTGATTATATTGATTAGTAAGTTGGCCCATTTGTTCCCTTGCCTAAAAAGTGTTCTTTAAAAAGTTAATAATTATAAAGTAAATGTAGCAAATGAAAAAAAAAAAAAATTTGAAATTTTAAAGTTCTTTAACAAGTTCTGTTTAATTTTCTTTAACATTTTATAAGAACCTTTAAGACTTGAAACTGTTTTTTTCTTCAAATAAAAATAATATATATATAATATTGATATTGTCAGGGTAACAAAGACCTCTACCTTCTACTCCCCCGTAGAGCCTTTAAATGCGGATTTTACAATGGCTTGGAAATTGTGAGTTTTATTTTTCCCATTCACTCTCGACGGAGAATGAATGGCCGTACAATCGGCCGATTAAGTGGCTCATTAGACGCTGAGGAGGTCATGTGAACCATTTAGCGAAATTGCATAAGCCATCCACTCGAATGTTGTCTCCCCGGCTACGGACAATGGCGAATCGAGACGGGAATCCACGAAGGCCCAAGAAGTTGTGGAGGAACACACCTGTTATAAAAACATCAACCCTCACCTACTGGGCTAATGGAATTTTAACGTTACAAAAAGTGTAACAACCCACCTATCCACCCACAAAAACCCGCATCCAACGACCAGAATTAATGCGAGCGTGGGTCGCATGTTGCTAATGTATCTCTTATTAGCGGACGTACGCATCCCCATTCCCCCCCATCCATTCCTCATCCTTATCCTTAGTCCCCCCGTATTCCGCAGATCCTGCATCCTGTGTCCTCGGCTAATCCACTGGAAACATCATTTTGAGCACCTGTTTAATTGCGTTAATCACCAGGAGCAAACATTATTGCCAACGCCATCAGATGTCGGAATGATTATGATGGGGGGTCCTCATCTCTGGGCCCTGATTACCGCCCTTAGCACTTCGACCTTTGGATCCCCTCTTGGGGCCGGGGTAATGCTAATTTTTATGGACTTTCTCGTGGACGCAGCTGGATGGAAGTGTCTTTGTTTCCTTTCGAAAGTAGTAGAAAACTGAACTAGGTACAAAAAGGTCCACCAAAAAGTCCACTTTAATATTAATCTTTAAATGTTTCATAACTTATATTTTAAATATTACACTGAAAAGGACTAGCTATTTCAAGATTCAAAATTTTAGTAAGGCAACTTTTTTATTTAAATGTTGTTTTAATACGTTACGTTTTCTTTACAATTGTTTATTAAACCACTTATCATAACAAAGCCTGTATATTTTTGTAGAATTTTTAGACTAATTTGTAATTTTGTATTCCTAAAATAGGATTAATGTAAATTAACAAAGAAACGAAGGTAGCAGCAATGAACTATTTTCAAGACATAACTATAAAGGAAAACAGCAATTATATATGTAAAAATCCAATGAAAACCAAACACTTCACTTCTGTTATCCACAACATAAGTTATTATTAGATCCAGATTTATAAGTGAAATACCTCTATAATCCCCGTAATTTAAAAATGTTTCTTTATTTTTGTTTTATTATTTGACATTTCATATTCTGGAGTCAAGTTAGTGTTAAAGTCTCTCCGACCATTGTTAAAATCAGCTTCATAAACGCGGACTAGTATACTATAAATGATATAGTAGTCCCAAAAATTCGAGTAAATTTGCTATCAACAATTCCGTTGTTGTGTTACTATGATTTTATTATTACAATAGTACCTATGTTTAAGTTAATATTAGATATGTATAATTATATATTCCGAAAATCGCTTGACTCGAATGCTCCAAAGGCAGAGGACGAAACCAAAATGGTGCTTGATTGAATCAGAAACGTATTGATTGATTTGGTTATTTGTCCCCAAATGAAACCCTAGAATAGCCCAGGCAAAGTACGTCACTTTCATCCACCCCTTTCGAGATATCTGACGATGATGAGCGACTACAAGTACTTGTTCAAGATCCTCATTCTGGGGGACTGCGGCGTGGGCAAGTCCTGTCTGCTGATGCGCTTCTCGGATGGCCAGTTTACCGGGAAGTACCTGTGCACGGTGGGCGTGGACTTCAAGGTGCGCACCGTGGAGGTGGCCGGCCAGGTGGTGAAGCTCCAGATCTGGGACACCGCCGGCGAGGAGCGCTTCAAGTCGGTGCTGCCGGCCTACTATCGCGGTGCCCATGGCATCCTGCTCGTCTACGACACCACGTCGGCCAGCAGTTTCCAGAGCATCGATGGCTGGCTGGAGGAGATCCATCGCAATTGCCCGGACGGGGTCAACGTCCAGCTGGTGGGCAACAAGTGCGACGACCTGGAGCGCCGCCAGGTGAGCCAGCAGCAGGCGGCCCACTATGCGGATTACCGGGCCATCGCCTTTCGCGAGGCCTCTGCCAAGAGTGGCGCCAATGTGAATCACATATTCGCCGCCTTGGCAGTTCATATTTTCAATCGACTGGTGGCAAAACCCTCAGCTCCCAGTCGAATGCTGGGCGGGCAGGATACAAAGGACGACGACGAGGTGCCAGTGGACAAGGAGAAGCCACCAGCCCCACCAGCTCCCAAGATCCGGCTGGCAGGCTCTCATCGCCTGCGCCCCAAACATGTCGCCTCTTGCTGTTGAGGAACTTCCTTCTTATACATACATTTTCTTTAAGTTTTTCTTTCTTTAGGGTCTCCAAAACCAAGACCCAGAAAATATTTGATCATTATATATTTTTAAAATAAGCAAATGCATTTTAGACTTAATACCTACACCAGGGTGGGCTGATTTGTATGGTGGAACGTAATCTTTAAAGGATTGTAAGCAATATTGCCAAACAAACGTATGGTCTAAAATGGTGTTTGTCCTCCCGAACGAATAAAAAATACGATTTCTTGAGGAAAAATATCATGGTTAATAAAAAAATTAATTTTAAAATTGTATATAGAACAAGAGAAAAGGCTATAGTCGATGGTCTCCACTATTAAATACCCATTACTCAGATTAAGGGAGTGCTAGAGGGATAAAGATATGCTTAAAGCAACTCAGCTTTTTCACTAACACACCTAGCCTATAGCGCCACCTATATTTTTCTTCTATAGCGCCACCTAGCATATAGCGCCAACTAGCTTACATATAGCGCATCTAGCGGCTTGGTGGCGTACTAGCAAAAACAGCTGACTTGCTGCACGTGGTGAGCCATTTCGATTGAATTTGAATCACCCTGCTGAAACAAGCTTGCGCTGCGCAGGAAGCCCAAGAACCTGCGTGCCTAGTCCCAACATTCAAGCGCTTATAGTTTCCGAGATCTAGACGTTCGTATGGACAAAGATAGAGAATTGAGATCTTAGATTTAGATTCCGTAGCCTCTTTTAGTGGTTTTTCAGTCGTAGTTTAGCCAAATCAAGGTGTACAGCTAAAATACCGACAGTTTTGAGCAGCTTGCTTCAATTTCTATCGATCCCGATCACTTTAAGACAAATTTATTTTTTGAAAAATTTTTCATTTTTTGTAAGGGGGTAGCTCGGTTTTTTTTGGGATTCAGATTTTGGTCAAAAAGACTCATTTTTTAGTGGTTTTTCAGTCGTAGTTTAGCAAAATAAAGGCGTACAGCTAAAAGACCTACAGTTTTGAGCAGCTTGCTTCAATTGCTATCGATCCCCATCATATTAAGGAAGATTTATTTTTTGAGAAATTTTTTCATTTTTTGTAAGGGGGTAGCTCGGTTTTTTTTGAAATTCAGATTTTGGTCAAAAATTCTAATTTTGTAGTGGTTTTTCAGTCGTAGTTTAGCCAAATCAAGACGTATAGCTAAAAGACCGACAGTTTTGAGCAGCTTGCTTCAATTGCTATCGATCCCCATCACTTTAAGAAAAATTTATTTTTTGACAAATTTTTTCATTTTTGTAAGGGAATAGCTCGGTTTTTTTTGGGATTCAGATTTTGGTCAAAAATACTCATTTTTTAGTGGTTTTTCAGTCGTAGTTTAGCCAAATCAAGAAGTAAAGCTAAGATACCGACAGTTTTGAGCAGCTTGCTTGAATTGCTATCGATCCCCATCATTTTAAGGAAGATTTATTTTTTGACAAATTTTCTCATTTTTTGTAAGGGTAGCTCAGTTTTTCTTGGGATTCAGATTTTGGTCAAAAATACTCATTTTTTAGTGGTTTTTCAGTCGTAGTTTAGCCAAATAAAGGCGTACAGCTAAAAGACCTACAGTTTTGAGCAGCTTGCTTCAATTGCTATCGATCCCCATCATTTTAAGGAAGATTTATTTTTTGACAAATGTTCTCATTTTTTGTAAGGGGATAAGCTCGGTTTTTTTTGGGATTCAGATTTTGGTCAAAAAATGCTCATTTTTTAGTGGTTTTTCAGTCGTCGTTTAGTCAAATCAAGGCGTACAGCTAACATACCGACAACAAATTTTTTCATTTTTTTAAGGGGGTAGTTCGTTTTTTTTTTGGATTCAGATTTAGTCGTCACCTTACACTCAACGCTGTTACCATGCCTTAAACAAATAAGCTATAAGCTTTTCAAGAGTTTATACAATTACCAAATTTCTTATAGTAGGTTCTTGTATTATTTGGATTTAAGACATACAAGTTCTTGTGGAGTCTCGGATCAAGATAATCAGTAATAATAATAATTTAGGCTGACAACTTTATATAAGGGGACTTTGTGAAACAGTGGAAAAAGGGGGCCTTAAATTAGAGTTGGTTGTCATTTTTATTTTAAAAGGCCTACTTTTACAATCAAAATTTTATTTCATAAAAATTTTAATATTATATTTTATCTAAAGGGTTTATAAAACACAAGTTCTTTATGTGCACTAGTTTTCCCGTTAAAACAGGCTTTTGAAATGTATATTTAACATTCCATAAAATAGTTTTCTTGTTTGATTTTCTCCCCATTTACTTAATTCCCGGGCAATCATCCCCCAGTGTTATACGTGTGCTCTATTATCTCCCTCCTCCACAAGCACAGCAATCAAATCGTTTCGCAATTGTCCGGCCTCAATTTACCCGGGCTTACTTTCATGTCTTCGGAGAGGCCAAACAAGTGGGCGGGTCCCGTTGACCGATAAATGTATCCACCTAATCAAAAGGCCTCGCCCTCATCACCATCTTCTTACGACTTTGAGTCCGGGTTATGGCCGAATAATATTCATATTATAATGTTGCCTAAGATGTAATTGCATCTATCAGTTTTAAGGACTACAGTATCTACGATCATTATTAAAAACAAGTTTTAAATTTCAGGGACACTTAAGATATACATTTTTATTAAAATACAATAAAAAAATAAAGAAATTTAATTTTCTTGCAGTTTATTTGTATTTGTATTTTAATTACAATTTATTGTTTTATCATGAACATGAACATCATGAACTCAAATAATTGGGTGTTTACATATCGTAAAATAATATTGATTGAAAAAAAAATTTTCTTGCGATTACTTGCGAATAATAAATAATAAGTATCGAATGACAATTTAGAGCGCAATGGGTTTGTCGATGGAACGGTGAGAGTTCTTAAATAGAAAGCTTAGATTAAGTTAGGCGTGTCAAGAGTTTGGACAGCTAAGGCGGTGCCGGATAAACCCAAGTGACGTTGGCCTCCTCGGCGTACTTGGCGAACAGCTGCGTTAGCTTGCCGAGCAGAATATCCTGGCTGGCAGGGGACAGGTTGCCAACGGCATTGGCCCAGTTCTTCAGCACCAGGCCCGGACTGCAGGTGGTCAAGTTGATCTCCGGCACGAATCGCTGCGGTTCAACTTCCTGAGCTGGTTCCGCAAGCGATTGGTTGAGCTGCTGCGGCGTGCGGACTGTGAGAGGGCCGTTGGGCTTCACCTGCTTGTAGATCTCTGACATGTGCCGGAAGTACTTGTGGCCCATGGTGCACCGATGCATTGGATCCGTGATCTTCAAGAAGCGCATCTCGCGTAGAGCATACTGCAGACCCAAGCGGCATTCCGTCACTGTGAAGAAATTTCACAAAATATAGTATTAAATAAATCCAAAACAATGAAATAACTAGGTTTGGGGATACTTGGGGCAAATTTAGTTATTAGCACAAACCTACAAGACAGTAGCCTTTCTATTTATGGACCTGTGTTTCTTCAAGTTTTAGCAAGCATTTTATACATATAGCAAATGTTTATAATGAAGAAAACTGATTTAAAAATAAAATAAAACCTCTTTTAGTCAAACGTGCCTATTAAACTTTATGTTGTAACTCAAAGTCTTTCTACGTTTTTTAAGTATTCGGTTTTATAAGTGTGTATAACCTATAAACCTTCAAACTAAAATTCTTCTAAATGCTTTCTTTTGCTAAAAGATTATTATTATATCTAAAATCCCTGCCCGTTCTTGCATACCTGTGGCATTCAGCTCCTTGGAGACGCGGACCCAGGCAGTCCGCTTGTCGATGGTGCTGGCCCGCTCAAAGGTATGCGGATGGCGGCGCAGTACATGGGTCAGCTCAAAGGCCTCGATGGTGGGCAGGTTGCTGGCGGGGCGTTTCATTACAGGGAGCCGTTTCTGGGCGCTGCCGTTGCGTTGCTGCACTTTGACTCTGTCGCTTGGCGATTTTGTTACTGCGTTGGAATCTACAGCGGGAGTCTTTGTGGGCACGGCCGTGCCATCAGGTACGGGAATAGGAGGGGCAGCGGGTGTCGGGATCGGAGCTGCAGCGATGTTACTAATCGTATATACGCTTTTCGAAACACTCAACTTGCCGGTAAGCAAACGCTTAGCCTCCTCCGTCTCCCACGGCAATGGCTCCTTGGATAGGCGGGCCAAAAGGACCGCAGGCGTGGGCTTCTTCTTATCGGTAGGATCGGCGGACATGAGAGCCTCGTACATGCTGCAGCGCTTCACCTCCTCGGCGATCTTGTTGTGCACAATGTAGTAGTAGGGCTCAAGGGGATGATAGCGCACATCGGCCAGGAACCTGAGCTGCTCCAGGGCCTGCCACCAGTTCTGTGGCCAGGGATTCTCGATGCCACGCTCCAGATCCTCCATGTACGTGCGGAAGGCGAACTTAAACATCGACCAAACGTCCCGATGATTGACTGCAATACGACAGAGAGTTATAAAGAAATGGATAAGAAAAACTAAAGATATCACAATTGAAACCTACGATTGGGGAACTTAATGCGGGCCTCGCGCCACACCTCCTGTCGCTCTTGATCCGTGTACTGGCGCGGAGGTACCAACTCCTCGCCAGGTCGCGCCTTGCGCAGCTCCCAGTAGAGGTGCTCATGATGCCGGAAGTGGCGGATCACATCCGGCAGCACGTCCTTGTGTTCCATCCATAGGTACTTCCGAGCTATTTCGTCAAACTTGCTGAACAAGCGGTGCGACTTCTCCCACACCTTCACGCTGGCCTTAAACGGACGCATCAGCTCCGACATTGGCGCAATAAGCGGAAACACACTGATGTTCTTCGCCAGGAACTTCCAAACTGCGCGCAAAGCGTCCTCTGTAAGATGGAATAAGATTAGTTTGCGCTTCTTTAGATTATGATGAAGTACCGACCAGGCATGTGGAACTTCTTCCCGATAACCTTCCAGAACTCATCACACTTGGCGACCAATTGCGGGTCCTTTTTGTGCAGCTGGGGCACAGCCATCACCTCGCGTATCAGGGTCGCCGTCCTAACCATATTGAGATTGTAGCGAGTGGCATGGTTGTCGCACAAAATGTGCAGCATGTTTCCAGTGGTGGGACTCTCGTACAACACCACGGTAATTTCCTTAGCAGCATACTCTAAATGACTGTTGGCTGATAATGTTGTTGCTTCCTTATCTGGCTGGGATACCGCTGTTGCTGTTGCATTGACTGCCGTTTTTGCATTGGATACAGTTTTCTCATTAGCCATAGGTTGTGCATTAGCTACTGCGGGTGCCGTCGAAACTGTTGCTGATGTGGCTACCGTGGATGTTGTCTCTGATATATCGTCTGCATTCGTAATGTCCACTGTTGCAGCTCGGGCTTGTGTTGCTGTTGAACCTGGTGTGGTAGATGTCGATAATGTTGCAGCTTTAGCTTGTACTGTAGACGCTGAAGATGCTGCTGCTCGTACTGGGCTTATGGTTGCTCCTGTACTTATTGTTGCTCCTTTGCCAATTGTAGCTCCTTTACTAATTGTTGCTCCCGCGCTAAGTGTTGCCGATGTACTTATTGTAGCTCCTTTGCTTATTGTTGCTCCTGTACTTATTCTAGTTCCTGTACTTATAGTTGTTGCTGCAGGAACTGAAGGCGAAGGTGCTGGTTCTGCCGCAGGTTTATTACTTATCCTGATAAATGGTGCCGGTGCTTGTGCAACTTGTCCATATTTTTTGGCATAGTCTGGGTGTGGTGGAACTGGGCTCCATTTTGCTGTTGCTAATGAGGCATTGACGCTTGTTGTAGCAGTAGTAGTGGCTGCTGCTACTGCTGCAGGCACAGATGGTGCTCCTAGTGATCCCATGGGCTTGTTAGCATCCCAACCGCTGAGCACTCCTGGCTGATGTATACGCACCATCGGAGCCCCAGTGCCTGATAATTGGCCACTGTTGGTTACTATATTCGATGGTTTTATGGGCATCAGAGTGGGCAGATGCTGGGTCGGAGCTGACTGCAGTGTTGGCGGCGGAGCTGGCTGCAGAATTGGTGGCGGAATCTGTGGCGTAAGCGGCTGATCGCTAAGTAACGTTCCCAGAGCCGTCGCTGGAGGATACCGCTGAACTGTTATTCCGACAGTCCTTTGTGCCGGCACATTTTGCCGAATCAAACTCCGTGGAGCTGCCGATGGCATCAGCGGTGGATTGGGTATGGGCTGCTTGGTCTGAATCGACACCTGCAGACCAGGACGCTGCGGTAACGTTGGACGCACTGGCGTAATATTCGCGCCTGATAGCTGAATATTGGCCGGGATCGAGGGCATACCCATGCCCATGGCGGCCGCCGCCTTTGGCGCAATCCGTAGGGTGGGCGGCAGCTTAAGGGGCACTATATTGCCCGTGGCCACACTCATGGCGGAGGTGATTTTGGGGATCATAAACGTGGGAACAGATGGTTCAGAGGCTACACTTGAGCTAACGCTGGTTGGGGCAGCATTTAAAGTGGAGTTGGTGATGACGGGTCCCGAGCAGCTCCTTACATTCGTAATGGTGGGCAGCATGCCCGTGTTCGTTCCGCTGACGCTGTTGCTGCCGCTAATGGTACTGCTAGTTTTCGAGGCGGGCGGGTAGACAATGGCCAGTGGCAGGCGCGGCGGTGTCGGTAGCGTTGGCAGCGATATCTTGGGCGCCGGCTCTCCGGGCATCGTCACTGCCCCATTGTGTTTGCGCTTATAGCTTTGACGGGCCGTCGTGCGAGCAGCCACCTGCTTGAAGATGCTGCTCAGCGCGTTCTCGAAGTACCACTTGTCCTGCAGCTGGTAGCCTGCCGAGCGCATGGCCTGCAGTTCGTGGTGGAAGGAGCGCAGCACCAGCCAGGTAACCTCGCAGCGCTCGTAGCTGCCCATCACCTCGAGGCCGACCTTCTGCCAGAACTCGTCGTAGCGCGCCGGCTTAACCTTGTAGGCCAGCGAGTCGTCTATTAGCTGCACCAGATCGGGCATATTACGCATCGTATTAATAAGCGACATCACGCTGCGGAAGTGCTCGATGGGCTCGTACCAGCCGTTCTGCAGGTACTTGGAGGCCTTGCAGACGGTGTTGCGCAGGCGCAGTATATGCGGCCGCAGAAATTCCATCAACTTGCAGAGCTCCGAGTTGCTGCACTTGTCGGGGCGTTGGGTCAGCTCCCATTCGTAGCGGGTCTGGAGATTCAGCCAGCTCTTCATCAGCTTGGTGGCTTTGTCATGAAGTTCGTTAGCGATTGCACCCCAGATGAGACCGCGATGGCGGGTGTTCTCATAGCCGGGAACCTGACAATCGTAGAGCTGGGGATAGGCCTGTACAGCTTCTATGAGGCGACGCTGATCCTCGGTGCAGCGGAATTGGAAGCCGGCCTCATCTTCGAGATCCACATCGATTATGTCCACGGGCGATGGCTCCACAATTTCCACATCGGGCAGAGTTTCATGCTCTTCGATGGCCTCCGTGGGTTCGTCCACCTCGGCCGGCTGGACCTTCTCCACCGTGAGCGGGAACCGGGCCACATGGGGATACAGGAAGAGCAGCTCCTCCTCGTTCCGCATGCAGGGTCGTTGGCCTTTGGTGCCGCTGCGATTGCGCTGGAACGCCCTAAGGCGGCGCACATGGCGTTGGTAGCGGTACCGCAGCTCCGCCCAGGCCGCCAGGCAGTTGGTCAGATCCGTGTCCAGTCGGCTGGCGACGCCCTGCCAAAGTTTCTCCCGATGGACGTCGTCATGGAATTTTGGATGCCGGGCATCATACAAAGCCGGCTGGCGACGGACCAAGGCAATAAGACGCCTCTCCGCCTCGAACTTCTGAAGGATGTCGGCTTCCCCGGACGACGATCCTGGCCGCGTGACTCGGATGAAGGGTTTGGCGAACACGTCCACACTTCCATCCTTGGTTACGATTTTATCGGCTGTCGGGGAAGAGGGAACGGAAGTTAGTTCGATGAGCAGGTGCCCAACTGGCGGACTCACCATTGATGATCAGCG
The DNA here is from genome assembly GCF_043229965.1 of Drosophila suzukii. Classification (NCBI taxonomy): domain Eukaryota; kingdom Metazoa; phylum Arthropoda; class Insecta; order Diptera; family Drosophilidae; genus Drosophila; species Drosophila suzukii. The sequence continues at coordinate 14,227,251 of NC_092084.1, read as the reverse complement.
GATCTGGCGGACCACCGCCGATGGCCATGACCTCCTCTTCCATGTCTTAAGTCTATATGTATTACCGACCGCAAACGCAAGTAAGCCGCGCTTTTCCGGCACAAAAGACGCGAAGAATCCCCGATAAGGACAGCCCGGTGGTCAAACCCCCGGTTTAACTGCTTTATCTGCACACTCTATACACAATGCCGAACGAGGAATATATTGAAGCATACGGGATTTACTGCCTGGCCAATTTATAGTTGACAGGTTTCCCGTGAAGCGCGTTTTTTGCGACGCCAAAAAGTCGGCGTTTGCCAAACGCAAATTGCTCGCAGGGCAATTCAAGACAGCGCTGCCAGACCGCAAGGGCGTCAGTTGACTGTTTTGCAACGATCTGGCAGCTTTAATCGTAAAAAAACAATGGCTGCCCTCGTTGACAAGTGAATGCCAAACAGCTAAACAACGTGTTTAAATAAAACGGATTAAAGATAAGTAAACAGATTAACATTGATGGAAGACAATAAAGTGAAGCCAGCGCTTCCCCTTTAAGTGTCGTATGTCAAAAGACTTCTAGCAGAGTGGCAGCAATGCCCATTGCTCGACAACAATGGCGGTCTTCGATGACATGTGAATGTCAAACAGCTGTGACTTGCTGAAAATAATAGAGAAGGAACCAACCCGTCTATCGATTAAAGTCAAGATAACACCAATACAACTTTTCTGCACTTACCACAGTGGGAGAGTACTTAACCCCTTGTGTGCCGAAACCAATTTGGCAGTTTATTTTGTTGAAGTTGTGTTTTGACCAGCAACCTCATTAGTTACTGTGGTTCTTTCTTTAAACTTCCGAAGTACTTCCGCTCTCAGTTTACCAACTCGGGCCTCAATCATAAATTTGCACTCTCTGTGTTGATGGAATCGAGTACTAAGCAATTATATTATCCAACCGCGCCTTGATTTCCAGGTAAGCAAATTCAGTTTATGATGACTAAATGGTCTTTGATCCAGTACTTAGGTCAACGATTGTCTTGATTATAAACGCAAAGCCGTTCCTTGGCCCTGATAGAGCAGAACGATTAGAAAAACACTTTGATCCCACAATCTCTTGATATCAGGATTCACTGTACAAAAATAACATATTCACCGAAGGACCAGTACCAAATGTGTTAATAATGTCACTGTTAAGTCGTTGGCTGTTAGCATAACTCACGAAGAACAAAGATTTCTTGAAGCGAATTGCTCGCAAGCGAAGGACCAAACCATTAAGCCTAGTACTCAGATAGGCTTAGACGTTGTCTAGTCGAAAAATCGTATTCTTTGTAGTGTGACCGAAGTTTTCAAAGTTCACCAGCAATGCATGCAGCATGGTCTTACTGTCAATCAGCTGGGTTTGTTTTGTTAACGAATCTGCTGGTACACAATTAAATAAATGTACTTGGAATGTTCTACGGATGTTGTTATTTGTGTAAATTAATAGTTTAAGGCTTTATTCTCGTGTGGCGGACGCTTCGCTATCTTCTCCGCTCCATCAGCAGTCCATCTCCGATTCACAATATACCAACATGGGCCTTGAGTGAGTGGGGGCCGGATTGGGAAGGGGGGAGTTCCGCTGATGCTGGAGGAAGTCGCCCAGCATCCTGGCTATGGCTGGTAATGGCTCCTTCAGCTGTCTCTTTTCCTCTTCTTTCCAGTTCCGCTTTAGCTGAAAAGTGGCTGGGGTGGAGTGGTGGAGTCCAGTGATTTCCGAATGGGCAGCTCGTCGGAAATCGTATTACTGGATACTTCGATTAGTACAACGCAACCAAATTCTTTTGGCCAGATCTTACTTTCTTTGCGTGGTCCCGTCCGGCAGGAGGTCCAAGTAGGGAGCTAAGTCCCACTCGGCATGTTCCTTCCCAATGGGATTCTCTAGTGGATCTCCTCCAGCACTTCAACTATTCTGCCGATTTGCCCTGTTGTGGTATTGCTTCTTGCCGGTGAAATCCCACAATAATGGGCAATAATGGGTTAGGCGTCCTATTTCATCTGCACTGACCTCCTGCATTCGATTTTGGGGTTTTCCTTCCATTTTTAATTTTTAGTTTCCCTTTGCACGAACACCGCCAAAGATTAAATTTCTTATTCTTTAAGCCGCGGCTAACTGCGTTTATTGAAATTCACTCCCTAAATCTGGTATTTTTTCTGGTATTTCCTTAGCTCATCTGAGTACCCCGCTGAAAAACAGACCCGAAGAAAAGCGCTAGCCGCGTATTTGCCACCCGCTCACTCCTATGGTTAGCTCGCGTGATCCGTCGATGTGAGTACTAGGTTTTAACATGGAAAGACTATAAAAACGTATTGACGGAATGCAGAGGTCTAGGGCATGACTCCCCAATACACATGTCATAGTATCACTAGCTTACACACTACCAAGGTATTAGATTGAATTTGAGAGTTCAAGCGTTCCCATTTAGAAGATATTTGATTTAAAGTTGGTTCCAAAAACCGAGGCTATTTAACCATTGAACTATCGAAGTCAATTTAATTTCTGCTTTGGTATATGAAGTTGGAATGAACATTTTAGTGTCCGTATAATACAAAAGTGCTAAGTAAAGACTCTACCCCGACATCCGAGTGCAAGAAAATGGTCTTCCAGGGAGTCCGATATAAAAATCATAGCAAAGCTAAACGGAAAAACCTCGTTCTTACCCGTTGCAATTAGGACTAGTCAACAATCAATAAAAGATAAAGAGCTACCGCCTCTGCTAATGCGAATGGTCAGTGCAGCTCTCGAGGTCATCGTTCCACAGATACTAGTCCTTGCATAAGTGATTCCAAAATCATTCGTAGGTCGGTTGAATGGGAGTTCTCATTAAATTGAACGCATTGCCGAGTCAGACCACTGAAGGCAAGCATGAAGGACTTAAACTTGGAATATTTCACAATTGTTTCAGATCGTTCCTAAGGTAGCTGTATGATATAGTCGTCCGTTTAAAGAGTAATTTTATTCGAAAAAGAATATAATCAAAAACAACGAAGCTAGAATATTAAAATCCGTTATTCTAAGAGTAAAAGGATATTAGGAGAGTAAGTAACAGGAAGAAGGAAGCGTTTCCAACCCTATAAAGTATATACATCCTTGATCAGGATCACTAGCCGAGTCGAAGTATCCATGTCCGTCTGCCAGTCCGTCCGTATAAACGCTGAAATCTCGGAAACTATAAAAGCTGGAATTTTGGAATTAGCAATGTAGATTCCATGGGTTCGTGCGCAAGTTTATTTTAGCAGGGTGCCACGTCCACTAACGCTAATAACGCTAAAACCTGTCTAGCGCAAACATTTTAAATATTGTGTAAAAGTGCTTAGATGGGATTTTGTTTTGATTATCAATCTACACGCCAAAAGTTGTTTACATCGGACCATTCATTAAAAAGTTATATACTTTTATACAGGAATCGAAGTTGCGTGGCGCAGTGATGTGGTGTGCAACCTTGGGAACAGTCGCTTTGAAGCTTCATATTTCCATCTCCCTCGCACTCCTCTTAGCTGAGTTAGGGGTATCTGATAGCCGCGGCCGTCGACTATAGCTTGCGTAGACACGGAAAACGGACGTACAAATCTAGATCGGCTCGTCTAGTGATGCTGATCAAGAATTTATATACTTTATAAGGTCGAAAACGCTTTCTTCCTGTAGTGTAAACGCCTCGCATGAGACTTAAACATTAGACAATGATGCTAGCAGTCGAAGCCCACTATTACTCTACGATTAGCGGGTATAAACATTTATAATAACACGTTTCCAACTAGAAGATGGTGTGATGTGATTTGTTCATTCTATTAAACGATGTTTATTGTAGCACTAGGAAGCTAATAAAGTTCATACAAATGATAATAATATTTTATTTGTTATAATTTGTCTAGAAAATACACTTTCTAATCGTTTATCATTGATCAATGAACAGATCAACGTTGCCCAAGTTTATTTTATATCGATATCGATAGTAGGCGAGCACAGTGGGCAGAGTACTTTTGTTTTGATTTTTCTCTACATTTTTTCGTCGTTCGGGCAACTCTGTACGAAATCAGCTGATTAGCCGGCCTGCTTTTCGACAAATGTTTTCATAACGCGCCTTTGATTGAAATTCGATTGAATTGAGTGAATTAACAGTGAAGATCTGAACCCAGCCATGTGGACAAGGACGCACTGCCTCTGGCGCAGTGTGGGGCGCGTGGGCCGCCAGTTGTGCACCACAAACGTTGCGCAGGCGCGGATTTTCGCTGATCGCGAGAATCAGTTTGCCCACGGGATCCTCATGGATTCCCTGAAACCCTACGCCATATTGCGTCCCCGGGACTCCGCCTGGCAGGATTTGCCTGCCACGGAGGGCTTCATGCGGCCACCAATTGGAAATGCCAATCCTGCCGATCTGTACGCCGACTTCCTCGGCCTGGTGAGGCACTGCATCCGGCTGGAACTGCAAATTAGCGATGCCCGCTACGACGAATTCACTCGCTTCTTTTGCGAGCAGCTGCACCGCCTCACGGACGAACAGCTCGTGGGATCGCTTAGCGCCTTAGCCGAGCTGCCCACACCGGAATCTACGAAAACCCACAACTACATGGAACTGTGGAACACCCTGGACATCGAGTGCTGTCGGCGCATCGAGCGTTGGTCCAGCGAGCAGCTGCTGCTCGTGAGCGACGCTTGGTATCGCCTGGGTCTGGTCAGGATCGGGGAGTACGTATGGCTAGCCGTCAAGAAGCTTGGCCGCAAGTTGCGCAAACTGCCGCCCGAGCAGCTTGTCCACTCCATGTTTCTGTGCAATCTGCTGCGGCGACCCGTCTTCGAGATGTTTGACTTTGAGCTAAATCTGGCCCGCTGTGTGGACCAGATGACCCTGCCCGAGCTGGGCGTAATGGCCATGGGCTTCTTCAAGACGCAGACCCCCATCAGAAATCCGGAGTTGCTGGCACAAATCTACCAAAGGCTGGGCAGCGAGCTGGACACCGTGGAGGACATTCCCCTGGTGGCGTTGCTCAAAGTTCTGCGCTACAGCAGCAAATTGCCTCAAGTGGAGGCGCTCAAAGAGCTGCTCAGCGCCCTGGAGTCCCAAGTGGAGCGGGTTTCGCTACTCGCTTGCCTGCACATGGCGCTCCTGGGCTGCGAACTGCAGACCTGCAATGATTCGCTGGTGGAACGCATTCTGCTGAGATTCGAGCGCGAATTGGACACCGCCCGCTTGAAGGATGTTGAGCGCATCTGCTTGGTAATGGCCCTGTTCAATATTACCACCTCGTCTGGGGTGGATCGACGTTTGGCGGAAAGGCTGCCCGATTTACTGCGCCAGCGGATGGAGGAGATACTGCGTCATCCTCGCTGTTTTAGCAATTGCCTGCAGTTTCTTACAATGCGCGGGGTTTACGACGTGGAGTTGCTTGGCGTGGCGCTGGAGCCGCGTCTCGTGCAGCACGCCTACCGCAACGGACTACCTGGGCGGGAGTACTTCCACCTGGACGGGTTCGCTCGTCTCCTCGGCCCGCAGGAGTACCAGGGAGCACTGCTCACCGATCGGCAGCGGCAGCAGATGGGCCGCCTATACACGCAGTACATCCCCCAGCGGGACGGACGCTTTAAGCTAAACAGCACCGATCGCATTCTGATGGAAATACGGGAGGCGATCTCTCTGATCCACCGACCTGTGACCTTCAAGCACATCCTGCCGCAATACGATCGATGCGACTTGGTGCTCTGCTACGACCACCGCCATCAGAAGGTTTTGCCCTTGGACGCAGAGGCCTGCCAGGATTACAGCGGAGAGATTCTAACCCGCAAGCACTTGCTGGGCGAGACAAAGGCGGCGGATGATCAGGTGGCCACTGTTGTCATCGTTATCGCGGGCTGGAACAACGTGATCCGCGACAAGGAGCGCTTCACAGGGCAAATGGAAATGAAGTTAAAGCAGCTGCGGCAGTTGGGACATCAGCCCCTGGTGGTAAGTGCTTCTTTATGGGCAATGTTTTCCAAAACTAAGTTAGCATTCCAACCATTTGTCCCTCTTTATATTACACACAACCATTTTGATCTTAAAGATGTTTTTATACATTACACTTTATTATTTATTCATCATTATATAATCGTCTAACTATTTTCTGCCTCGTCTAGATCTATTGGCACGAGTGGCGAGAGCTGGAAACAGCTGCGGACCGCCAGGATTTCCTTAGACGCCGCCTCAGCCAAGTGGCCAAGATTTAGTGCACCATCGTCAGAATTAGCAGCTGCAAATGGAACCTTAGCCTTAAGAAGAGCAAGACGGAAGAACAAACTGCCAACAACCAACGGAATGAAAAACGGCTATAAATTGGATATTAGTCAGTCATTAGCATTATCTGAACATTGTACAGGCACAACACTACGATCTATTAATTATCTAGAAAAAAAAGGAATAATTATCGAATATTTAATAATGACCGCCCGCGGCCACGCGCCATAAGCCCACAACTACTAGCACAGCGTCTCGCTCCATGCGACCCTTTTTGGAAGATGAGGTGGTCAGAGGGTGGCGCTCATCGCCCGCTTGGTGTACTCGTAGACCAAGAACAGAGTGGCCGTTGCCGGAATGGTGCGCAGGACAGATGGCAGCAGACCACGGTACAGAGCCAGGACACCCTCGCGCCGCACTATGTCCGCTCCCACGGCGAACATGCTCTCGTTAAGGTTCTTGACCTGGATCCGGCTCTTGATCACGTCCGCCGGAAACGTCGACGTCCACAGACAGACGCCTCCAATGGCGCCGGCGATCATCGTACGCAATGGTCCAATTTCGTCCTTAGTTTGATCATCGCTGCCGGGGAAAACAAAGATAATTCAAGGTAGATGCATGCCGGATAAACTAATGATAAATATACATAGTCGATTTTCCATAACTCAGGAAACTTCAGGTTTTCAAATTTACTTTACCTTTACTTTAAAAGAGTTCGAGTTATGAAAGTTGGACTGTAGTTTGATCCTAGGCAATTGCCTTTAGTACAACCAGACTTTAAGTTGTTAAATTAGGTAAAAACGTAGAATTCATAATTGTTATTATGTGAATTTAATAATGACCTTTGCTTAGTGTTTCTTACGTGGTGTGTTTCTGGACTTGTCTAGTTTGTAAAATATTGTTTTAACTAGTTCTGTAAATTACTAAATATATTTTTACAATTGTTTACATTTTGGAAATTTGAATGGAACTTCTTTATCTCTTAATCAGTGATCAAGTCTATTCAATCAAGTGATTCTAACAATTTGTGGCGGCAGTTCCAAAAACTTAAAGGAATTATGGAAATATTGTTATTCCCAGTTCGTTCGAGTTATAGCTATACTAGATCTAGGGTTTTCATCCTTTAAGGACGTCTGTTGCACTCACCGTCGCAGTATTTCCCGCGTGCCCTCGTAGCTGCCGAAGAAGAAGAAGTAGCCGGGCATTTCCCGCAGGAACGTGGAGCTCAATCCCCGATAGAATCCTCGAATGCCTGCGGAGAAGATGGGTTAAAGAGTCAGGCCAGTGGAAAATCAGAAGATAGCAGGAATGGAGATTGGCACGTGAGGACGGGACTATCTATCTATACTTAAACGGACATCGGACATCAATCAATGGCGAAACGGAAACGTGCTCATGATCTGCCGACTTGAGGCTGTCAATCGCGGAGCGTTTCAGAAAAGTTTCCACTTGACTGATAGTGGCCCAACCATGTGCATTATCCACAACTGCACTTCCCCATCCCTGTTTTCCGAACATATATGTATATAACTAAGGCTATCTTGTACTACGTCACTATGATGCGTGGCATGTTCTCAGCCGCGAGGCTATGGCTATGAACAGTCTTATCAGTTTCCATAGAAATCCCTAATTCGCTTTTCGCAATCTGCGTAGTAAATACTCATTATTTATGTTTCAGAAATTAACGAGAGTAATGGCAGCCTTCTCGAATTCGATTAGATTTGATTAGCGTCTAGGTATTACAAAATTCATCGCTTGACAAGCGTTTTATAGCCTTAGCTGCTTTTCTATGGCTTATGCTTCCTGTTATTGCTATTTTTAAGCGTCAGCATAAAATTTTAACCGTGCCCATGGTACATGATTACTACAGACCTATTAAACGGATTTTCAAAAGTCCTAACCTTTTAAATATATATTATAGGACATATATATAACAGACATATGCGTTCTAGGCATCTTTAAAAACATTCCAAAATTACTTCATTTATGTGCAAAGATTAAGTTTCAGACAGTTTCGCTCATAAAAAGTTTATAGTTCCTTAATCTGTATTAACAGGAAAAATAATACAGAGAATTTCATCAGTTTTTATGGCCCTTACAAATTCAATTTAAATCCTAAGTTGTCTATTTCAAAAGATTAAAATTTTCTGTTATATTTTCGAAGATATTTAAACGTCTACTTCTCACAGTTTCTGTTTGAAGGTTGCAACTTGTTCAGTGTTTTTCCCCGATCGCATTACTTTACCCTGGCATTCAGCTCGTTATTTAAGTCATCTTATGTTGAAGTTATATGCTCATAATTAATGCTTTGTAATTCAATCAGCAAGAAATGGAAAACTACAGGAATTTTGAATGCTTTAAATATTAAATTTCAATTGTGATGGAAAGTTTCCACATCATTTTTAACAAAAAATCAATTTTTCATTAAATTAAAAATAATCATTTTTAAAATTTTGTGGTTTCAAACTTAATCTCACCAATATCTAATCGAACACGTAAATTTTGAATGGGTATTAAAACTATCTATCCAAACTATGATACCCTCTTGCTAATATAATATTTTGAATATTTTATAGAAAATATTTAAATCCAAAATTGAATTCTACCGCCTTATTGCCCATTTGGGGCAAGAGATCGGCAGCAGATCCCCAACTGATCCGGCAACCCCAAGTGATCCCATCCCCAACCATGTGGACTCGTGCCTTTGTATGGGTGCGATGCGTATCTGTGTTTATATCGCGCACTGCGATGCGATAATTGTGAATTATTAGAAGAAAAAGATCGCCGAAAGCCGCACGGAGATAATCTAATCGGAGCACTTGAGGGTCGAGAGTAACAAAAGCTTTCCCGAATCCCCAAGGCTACGCCCCCCAAAATATTCAGGGATAAATGCGATCATAATGGACACTAAAGTGTCAATGTGTTAATTTTACTTTGGCATTTACATCTTACTAACCACAGTGAGCATTCGAAACAATAAACATGGATGCCATTCATGAATTTTTTAATAATTCCTATACATATATAGATCCCAAAGTATTGCATTCTTCATAGTAGCTTGCAAAAAACTTTTATTTTAGGTTTAAAAAATACTTCCTAAATGTATTTCACGATTTTTTAATTCACTTTTCGCAAAAATTAACATAATCGTTTGTTACTTATGTGATATTGAACGATACTTTTATATAGTTTAGATATATGAATGGCAAATAACAGATACTTAAACCATTATCAGACCCACTAAAACCATCACTTGTTTGAGACAGAAATAGTAATATTTGGTTTTTACTGTAATGAAAGTTAATATAGTTTGGATACTTTGCCCATAAAATGTAATTTTTACTTATTTAAAAGCATGTCTCTGTATGAAATTTTTTTCAAGGTTCAGATACTAAGATATGGGTTCTATTATAATGAAATACTAATAGTTTGTTCAATCCTACAGAAATATTTTCCTACCCATATTCAACCGAATATTATAGTTTTGTGAGATAAAAAATAGGGAAGACATGGAATATGTTTCGGGATAATAGTACTCACCCTCGGTACGCCAGATGTAACGCGTGAGCGTCCAGGGCGTGCGCATGTCCTCCGGATGGGCCGGCTCGACGAAGTGCTTCATCTCGCGCAGCGCCTGCAGCTTGCACTTGATCAGCTCCGTGGGACAGAGGGTGAGGGTGGAGAAGCAGGCGGCCAGGGAGCCGGCGCAGGCGTTCTCTACGGTGGTCAGCTCGCCGGAGGTCTCCTTGCCGACGAAGAAGGCCACGAACTTCTGGCAGCCACCGTAGGCGGCAAACAGGACCGAGTTCTCGGCCACGTTGGCGAATACGGCCGGAACGGAACCGGCGTATAGGCCACGGAGGATGCCATCCTTGCGGTATGTGCTCACAAAGCAGTCCCACATGCCGCGATATACCTCCGGAAAGGTCTGCAGCTTGACCTTGACCGTGTCGAGGGGCTGCGAGACGTACACCTGGGCCGCACCGCCCAGGGATCCCGCCATAAAGTCGATCAGCCCCTCGACGAAGTTGATATTGTTGCCGGTACCGCCGCCGTGCATGTCTAGTCGTCGAAGGAAGCGCAGGAAACCGCCGACCACGAACAGCAGGCCGTCGCGTACCGCTCTCAGCGTCGATTTCACACTGATCGGCCTGCTCAGCCAGCGCTTCGACTTGCCCTTCTTCTCTCCGTCGGCCTCTCCGTCGTCTTGCCCCTCCTGCGGGGTAGGGGGGCGGTACAGTAGGGTTGTCAGAGTTCGATTACTTATCGACCACGACCGTGTTCCCATTTCCACTCCATATCTCTGGCGGAATTGGGATCTCAAACGGTCGAATCATAATATTTTAGTTTAAATTACTTTAATAAGTTTGCTTTTAACTATTAATAAATTTCTCTCAAAAGATATTTTTAAGATTTAACTTTGACTTAATTTGATTGTACTTTCTTACTATGAAATTGGAACCGCATATGGTCTTAAAATGTTATTTTTTACTCGATGATGAATGTTTCGATCAGTTGGCAAGTTTTAACATTGGTATTAGAAACGGCTAAAAAATAATATTTTTAATAGTGCTAATAAGTTAGTTCTTAATTATTTGTTAAATTTTACATTAGATAATTGTGGTATATCAAAAGGTTTTTTTAAATATTTAATTAGCAAAATCAAAGCACATATCGTCAAAAAATTATACTTTTTAGTTTTGACATTGAGATCACAAATAGTTCTTTAAAAAACAGTTAAATTATAGTGATTAGTGAAATTCAATTAATTTATTTATAAAGTTCTTTAAATATTTGTGCTATGAAGTGTGTTTTTAACTCCCAACTTTGGGTTTTCGAAGTCACTGCCAATTTTTTCTAAAATGATTACCCTACATTTTTCCGCTAATCTATTCCTTTTCTTATGATAATTTGATAGAACTGAAAATATATTTTTTTTTCTTATCGTTTTCTATCAAGATTATCAAATTAAACTTCATATACCTTTCTTAAATAAATAAATGATCTGTTGATTAATCAGTAACCTAGACAGTTCACTTATTGATTAGATCGTACTGAAATTATCGAATATATCGTTTTTGATCTATTTACGTTATCGAAAAAAATGCATCTTCTATCTACTTTAGAAGTAAACTTTTGTCTTACTTTTTTACTTATTTGGTCAATCTGAATTTGTTTATACTTTTTAATGAATTTGATCCATCAATATCATAAGATCATTAAAACTTTTACCTTTACAGTGGCTATCATTACGATCAAACTAAAAATATCAAATATATCGATTGTCATGATCGACAAACTTGATCCATCAACATCATCGAAATTAAGTTCATGTACATTTTTCTTTCGGTGTAGGGATAAACGGCTATTCGAAATTTATCGATTAAGTGATCAGTAACGAACTGAAAATATCGATACTTTTTCTTGTCCGGGTTCGACAACTCTACCTGCAGGGCGCGTTCGTAGGCCTCGATGATTTCGTCGGGCGTCATTATCAGCACGCTGCTGCCCGCTTGGCTGCTGCCGATCCGCGGGGGTGGGGGCGGCATGGGCGGGGTCTGTGGCTCGTCATCGGTGGGCGGTTCGCCGGGTGGCGCTTCGGCCGCCGGCGGCGGATTCTTCGGGCGGCGCTGCGTGATCGGGTCCAAAGATGGGCGGTAGCGGTACGATTTCTGCCGATCTGCTGGCTTCTCCATTATCTTCGTTGTAGTTGTTGTTGTTGCTAATGTCGTTGATGTTGATGTTTTTTTGGCGCTGCGGCGCTGGCGGTGTCTCGCTCGCTCTCGCGCATGGGAACGGGAACGAGAAAGGGATGGGGCGCTAAATTGGCGGCTCTTGCTGTCCCTCTCTGACCCTAGGCGAGCGATTTCCGGGGGAAAACGACAATTTTTGGTGTAATTTTTTTTTTTTTTGTGTGCTTGAGATGTTTAATGAAAAGCCGGGGAGTTTGGTTTCCTTTCAAATAATTGTTCGATTTACGGTTTATTAATAATCGATAATTTGATTACGCCATATGCATATATATAGGTGTATACATATCATGTGGATCAGCGATCTCTCTCCCCTTATCTCTCTGTGTGTGGGTGTGTGTGTGTGTGTGGGGTGTGTGTTTATATTTATTATCATGGGTTTTGTTTGTTTTTTTTTCTTATATATTTTTTTTTTGGTATGTGGTGTTTATCTCGTTTCATTATGCGGTATTTCCTCTCCTTTATCGCCTTTTGCACTCTTATATAAATTTAATAATTTACATTAAATCATAACTTAGTTATACAAATACCATTTAGTACAGTTATGGGTAGTTTATATCGATATATAGCCCCTATACCATACTGGATACGTGTTATTTATAATTAAATAGTACAAAAAAAAGACTTCGAAGTTTCGGACTCGTTCCGTTAAGTGTTAAGATGCTTGAGCTAAGTTCCTGATCGGTCGCGTATTATATCTATATCTGCTTTACATATATAGTGTGCATCTTGTTGTGCCTTTCTGGTTTTTCTGGATCGCTGAGTTTGCATACGCAGTTTTGGATGTGTGGGATGGGGTAAGCCGAAGAAGAAGAAGTAGAAGATGGGGATCTGGTTTTATAGGAAAGCCGAACTTGGGGATTTTGGAGCTTCCGTCCTCTTCTAACACTTTGTACTCGTTTATATGCATTTATTTTCACTTGGTGTAAAAATATTATTATCAACATCGTTTCCTATATCATTTACCTTTTTCTATCCAAACTCAGCGGCGAATTTGCGTTTAAAAAATTGTTCGCATCAGGCTTATGTTTTTATCGTTTTCTATGTTTTCTGTCGCATTCATTTCTGGGTTTCTCATTTTTATATATATATATATATATATATATTTATTATAATTATGCTTCCTATACAACTATACATATTTAATATTATTGTGTACAAATACAAAATCGACTTGCCAGCCGTCGAATGTCAGAGAAGCAAATCAAAATTTACACTTAGGCGTATTGGCACACATTTCGAAATTAAAATTCGAAATTTTAATTTAGTTTCAGAGGATTTAGTAAGTTGTGTGAAATGCAAAAACTTTTTCGACTACTTGGGAATTTTAAACAGAAGTTTGAGTACAGTTTTCCAAGGTATCGCAGTTTGTTCTACGTTCTTAAAAGTTCCTACATGTTTTAAAATATATTTAAAAATTTTTAAAAATCTTTTACAAATTTCAAAGTTTTGGTTTTAAATTGAGAAATATCAATAAGGACTGCTTTAAAATTTGCATTGAAAATCTTAGAATGTTTTTTTGTTACTTTTCCAAACGTTTTTACGTTCTAAAATATTTAAAAAATTTAGAAAACGTTGATACAATTTTAAGGTTATGGTAATAAATTGAGAAATATCTACTAGGAGTATTTTTAAATACGCATTGAAAACCCAAGAATGGTTCAATGTTACTTTTCCCAATGGTTTTAGGATTGAAAAATTTCGAAATTTTTTTTGAAATTATAAAAATTTATATATATCAGAAAAAGTTTTTTTAAAAAATTGCATTTGTTTTTAAGTTTTTATGTTTTATTTGTGAAAAATGTTATTTAACGAACCCTTTTATTATTCTTAAGCAACAATATCAAGTGGAAACTCTTTGGAATCTGCATCAACTGAATGGGGGATGTCAAGGAAACTAAACTTTAAGTTAAATTAGGCTACTCGATTCCGGATGTCCTCCAGTTGGAACCCACAAAGTGCACTTTATCCCGGCTGCCTCCGACTCCGACTCGGAATCCACTACCTCCGCCCAATGCCAATTAGTAGTAGGCGGGGAAGGGGTGGTAGTTCGACGGATTGGAGGCGTGGTGGTTGGCGGAGGGCAGGACGGGCGGTGGCCTCACGCCCGGATGGTAATTGCTGGAAGCCACCTGGTGATAGGCCCCAAAGCTCCGCGCCATGTGGCGATTCTGGGCAGCTGCCGCCGCCGATTCGCCAAGGAGGCGTGACTGATCCGCCGTGCCCAGCAGCCGATTGTTCTGTTCCATCAGCAGATGGGCGGTGGGATCAACCAGGAGGCGGTGCTGATCCGCGGCATTCGAGGCGGCCAGGATGCGATGCTGCTCCACCGTCGACAGGAGGCGATGGTGCTCCAGGCTCTCGCGACTCTGATGCTGCATCTGCGAGGAGAGGAAGGATCGATTGTTGCCCACCGCCATGTTGGCCGTATTGGGTGTGAGATCCAGCGAGGCCATCCGCAGCATGTCGTGGTGCGTGGGATGGTTGTAGGGCAGCTGGGGCGGCGATGAAACCACATAGTTGGCCGTCCGGCTGAGGTCAACCGAGGTGGTCTGGTCGTGCTCCTGCTCGCCCAGCTGCTCGCTGAGCATGTTGTGCATGGCGGCCGCCGACTGCTGGTGCTGCTGCATCGCATGGTGCTGCCCATGGCCGTGCTCCTGCTGGTGCACCACGGAGGCGGCTCCTCCAGGACCACCACCACCTCCCCCACCGCCTCCTCCGCCGCCACCACCCACCACAGAACCGCCCGCCTGTTGGGCCTGCTGGCTCTGCTGTTCGCGATCGGAGAGGATGTCGTAGATGTGATGGTGGTACCGACTGCTCGGCAACTGGAAGTTGTGGTGATAGTTACTGCTCGCCGCATTCGACCTGGAGCTCATGTCCAGTCCCTGCAGATCGGACAGGTCGTTGGCGGCACTGGCTGCCGCTGCCGCCGCCGCTGCCGCGCTGACCGCCGCATTGCCGCCGTTGCCGCCGCCCGCCTGGCGGTACTCCGCCGGCGAGTCCAGCTCCTGGCTGTTGTACTTCAGGTTGCTGGCCATGCTCTCGTACTTGGAGTACATCAGGTCGATCTGCGACTGCGGGAACTTCATGCGCATGTCCTGGCCGGCGCTGCTGCAATCGAATTGGATGGGAATCGTTAAGTGTTATCCGTGATCAAAAAACTTTTTATATATAAGGAATTCAAATAATAGAAACCCTAAAAGTTGATAAAAATTAAAAATCATCTCATTAAGATTTGATAATATAAATATTTTATCCGTAATCTCAAAGAAATAACTTAGGGCGACCATGACATGCGATCATCACCTGTTCTGGGGCATGATGCTGTTCTCCTCGTCGCTGGACATCTGGTTGTGGCGCGAGATGTTCTGCCGCTGGCGCTCCTGGTGCTCCTGCTCCTGGACGGCCCGCTTGTGGCGCATCATGTCGCCGTTGAAGTTGTAGCGCGGAATGCTCGGCGAGGAGGCGGGCGAGATGAGTTCGTGCTCCGGATAGGTGCTGCCCACGCTGGACGCGTTCCTCCTCTGCGGCTGGAGGGCGGGCAGGGGCGACGAGGCGGACATGCTGTTCGCACCACCCCCGCCGGGCCCGCCGCCTCCTCCGCCGCCGCCGCTGGAGCTGCCCGCCGGTGTGCTATTCGATCCGGGGCCACCGCCTCCTCCATTGCCCGCTCCAAACATGCCGCCGTAATCGCGACCCGGCGAAATGGGCGGCGGCGAGGGCGGAGTTCGGTGATGCGACGAGGAGAAGCCATCGGAATCCGGATGCTGTGGACGGGGCGTGCTGCCCGCATCCACATCCACGTCGTTCTGGTTCTGATTGCTCTGCGGATTCGTCGGCGTCGAGGCGCTGGGCGATATATTGCAGGCACCTTGGAACATGGGCAGGGGTGGAATCTGCATAGGGAAGCTGCCCAGATTCTTCATCATCTTCAGCTCGTTCTCCAGGTTGTCCATGGCCCCGCCAATGCCTGTTCCGTTCGCCCCGCCCGAGGATCCTCCGCTGGATCCACCTCCTCCTCCTCCACCGCCTCCCCCTCCCGCTCCCGCTCCGCCGGCACTGCCCGCTCCAAAGCGCTGCGACTCGGGATCCACGTGGGCGCTCATCGGACTGTCGCTGTTTATGTGGTTGTCGGTGGGAACCTGCGGGGTGGCACGAATATGTTTAATGAGGCTAACATTTCTTGTAATTAATTTAATTTTTTGAAAAATCACTATGAAACCCTTCAATAAAAATGCTTTTTTGACCAAAATCTGAATCCCAAAAAAAACCGAGCTACCCCCTTACAAAATATGAAAAAATTTGTCAAAAAATAAATCGTTCTTAAAGTGATCGGAATCGATAGCAATTGAAGCAAGCTGCTCAAAACTGTAGGTCTTTTAGCTGTACGCCTTGATTTGGCTAAACTACGAGTGAAAAACCACTAAAAAATGAGCATTTTTGACCAAAATCCGAATCCCAAAAAAAACCGAGCTACCAGGGGGTACAAAAAATGAAAAAATTTGTCGAAAAATAAATCTTCCTTAAAGTGATGGGGATCGATAGCAATTGAAGCAAGCTGCTCAAAACTGTCGGTCTTTTCGCTGTACGCCTTGATTTGAACAAACTACGACTGAAAAACCACTAAAAAATGACATTTTTGGACCAAAATCTGAATACCAAAAAAAACCGAGCTACCCCCTTACAAAACTGTAGGTCTTTTAGCTGTACGCCTTGATTTGGCTAAACTACGATTGAAAAACCACTTAAAAATTAATACTTTGACTAAAATCTGAATCCATTTCGTTGGGTTCGTTGTTTAATTTCCAAACTGTTGGAAGCCAAATCCAGTTACTCAATGAACATTTTACTACTTTCTTATATACAATTCTAGTAATGAATATTTTTTGGAATACCTTGATTCCTCGTTTTGAGTGTTATAAAAAAGGTGCATCCCATCACGCCCAGTGCAATAACGCCCACTTTTTAATTAATTCAATTTGTTTCTATAAGACATTGTTCCTTGTTTATTTTTTAATTTACTCCTATGGGCGTTATTTCACTCGACGTTATTGCACTCAGCCGGTATTAACTTTTTGTTTCCTTACCATCCTTAAAGCACTCACCTTGAGGTCGCTGCTCTCGCTATCGATCATATTGCCCACGGAATTGAGGGCCGCCTCCACGAGCATGCTGGCCGAGGAGGAGCCGCCGCCCACGCCCACACCGCCCACTCCGCCCACACGGGCGTTGGCGTTGTTGTAGAAGGAGCTCATGAAGGACTGCGAGTGGGCGAGGGAGTTCATCTGCATCTGGGGCTCATCGGCACCGGAGACTGTGCCGCCCGTCGCAGGACCCGTGGGCGTTTGACCACCACTTCCGCCGCCCCCGCTGCCACCGCTCCCACCACCGCCGCCGCCGCCGCCGCCGCCCGTACCGCCTCCATAATGCGACATGGCCGCTGCTGCTGCGGCGGCGGCAGCGGCGGCGGCGGCGGCATTGTTGTTCGACTCGACGACGTCCAGGAAGGAGCTGTTTTCGTCCTCCTCGCGACTGTGGGCGCTGTGCTGGTGCTGCTGGAGCGGCTGATGCGTTTGGTGGGCGTGCGCATGGGCATGGGCGTGGGCATGGGCATGGGCGTGGGCATGGGCGTGGCTAGCGCTGGCGCTGCTCATCAGGCGGGCCAGGAAGTCGCGATTCTGGCCGAGCAGCTTGCTGTGCTCATCCACGGCACTGGGCGGCACAGCGAATCCCAGATCGGAGCCTGGACCGGAACCACCGGGCACCAGCTGACTGCAGGCGCCGCTGTCACCGGGTCCACCACTACCACCTCCGCCCGCTCCCTCCCCGCCGACCTCGCTAGAGTCCTGCACCTCCTGGATCCACTTCTTGCTGCCCTTGCTGACCACCAGATTCTGGCCGAGAGCCGCGTTCATGGCGGCCGCATGGCGGTAGTCCTGCTGACCCGCCCCCTGGGCGGCGGGATGCTGGTGCGGGTGGGCGTGCGAGTGCGAGTGGGCGTGGTGCGGGTGGGCGTGCGCATGGACATGGGAGTGGTGGGCCGCCTGGTGGGCATGGACATGCGGATGCACCGAAGAGCCGCCGCCACCACCGCCGCCGCCGCCGCCATCCTCGTCGTCCTCGTCATCGTCCTCCTCCTCGTCCATGCCCACGCCCACGCCCACGCCCATGTGACCCATCATGTGGCCCAGCTTGGCGGGATCCTCGCCAGCTCCGGCCATGGCCGAGACCGCTGCCGCCGCCGCCACCACTTGTTGCACCTGCTGCTGGGCACTCAGCCGCTGGGCGGTGGTGGTCAGGAAGGACTCCACCAGGCTCAGCTGGGCGTTCTGCTTGCGACGCACCTGCTCCAGCCGGGCGTTCTCCACCTCCTCATCATCGGGATCGCCGTGCAGCTGCTGCTGCTGTTGCTGCTGCTGTTGTTGCTGTTGCTGCTGCTGTTGCTGCTGCTGCTGGTGGGGCAAGGAGTGGGCATGCAGCTGGTGGGGATGGTACTGCGGATGCTGCTGCTGGGGATCATGATGCAGCTGCTGGTGTTGCTGGTGGTGATGGTGTTGCTGCTGCTGATGTTGCTGCTGCTGTACATGCTGCTGCTGCAGCTGTTGGTGCTGCAGCTGCTGGGCATGCTGCTGCTGGTGCTGCTGCTGTTGTTGCTGCTGCTGCTGTTGCTGTTGCTGCTGTTGCTGATGTTGCTGCTGCTGCTGGTGGCTGTGATGATGATGATGTGGCTGCTGCTGGGCCGCCGCACTGAGCTCCTTCTTGCGCTTCCGCTTGCGACCGCCCGAGGAGGTGGCACCGGAAACGGAAGCGGACAACGAGGCCGCCGCCGATGGCACCTTGTCTCCGAAAATGCTGGAGATCTTGGAGCTGAGCAGCGAGAGATTCGGCTCATTGCGACACAGGTCCTTGATCGATTTGCCACTCTTCTTGATCGCCTCGAACAGGTTGTCATCGCTGAACTCCGCATCGCTCTGCAGCGATCCGCTGAGCATGGAGCTCTGGTCCTCGAGGCTCTTGCGCCGCCTCCTCGGTGCTTGCTCTGTGAACGAGGAGGGGGAGACGACGGCCGCATTAGGGCGTGGCTGCGTGGCCGTGGCCGTCGCCGTCGCCGTCTGCTTACCCAGAAAGTCCACCTTCATGCCGCCGGAATAGGCATCGAACGTATACGCCACACTCCTCTCGATCTTGGGCATCTGCTCCTGGGTGTAGTTGTGCACCTTCTTGTAATGGAACTGCAGGCACTGCTTGGTGGTGAACGCCGCATTGCACTCCGGTTCGGCGCATCTGTCAGATAAAAAGTGTTATATGAGATTATAATGATTCTATCACATAGATGATGGTTTCCACCCACTTGAACGGCCTGACGCCCGAGTGGGTCAGCATGTGAATCTTGAGATTGCTGCGATTCTGGAAGAGTTTCTGGCACCGCGGACAGCTCACCACCGTCGAGTTGCGGCTGTGCACCTCCTTCGAGTGGCGCTGCAATGCCGCTCGCGATCCTAGAAGTTTTGAACATAATTTACACTGAAAATCTCGTAAAACTTCAGCCATATCTAAAATGAAATTGTATGAAGAAAATGAAATTTCGGATTGTGGTGATTTTGAAAGAACAACTTAGTGATAATCCATAACCAGAAACCAACCCAACAACGAACGAACCAACGAACGAACAACGAACATAAAACAAAAAGCCGAATCACAAAAGGCACGGATCACAAGATTTTGGGGATGGCAATCATAAGGTCTGGACTATTGGGCTTTATTCTATAACCAATGACCGACAAAACCATAAACAAACCAAGGCAAATCATTCACTAAAAGCGGTTACACAATGCAGACTACTTTTCTGGGCTAGTACTCAAAATGCACTGCGACTGAAGGACTGCTGTTTATCATCTGAAGCTGATATTTGCGAAGGGAAAACTTATAAGTATGTTTTTAAATCTAATGACTAGACTTGGACTATATGTAAAATCATTTCCTAATCATCCAACAAAATATTATATCAAACTATAGTTAGATCAAAGTCTATTAACTAAAAGTGTAATCTGTATGTTAAAAAGTTATTTCGACGATTACTAATAACATATTGAATTACAAATTATTCTCATATTATTATTATACTCAATATTTCAAATCTGTTAATATTGATTTTTTGTTTGAAAAATTTTATTCTTCTCCATAATTGTTTTGAACGGTAAAGACCCTATGACAATCCTATTTTTATGAACTCTTAGCCAAACAAATATTCTATCTATTCACAATTATTTTATTCCGTAAGGACCCTAAAGCATAATATAATATATATATAATATATATAAAAAAGTACAAAACCTTTTCTAAAGAAATGTCTACTATCTTCAAGTCAAAAAGTACATAATCAATTTTTTAACAAGCACCTTATCTGATCAACAATTTTCAGTCACTTCAGTGCGGAACTAAATGTGTGATTGTCATACGATATTTCAATAATGAATAATAGCATATACAAACGAAATACAAACTCCAAGTAACTAACAAAGGATCGGTAAAGTATACATATCAACCAATTTAGGCGGTGTTCAACTAAAAAGTTTGGCAAATAAAGAGAGATGAGCGATCGCAGATGCTTTTAGTGTTACACATATCGCGAGTGTTGCTGTGATGGTGACTTTGGGTGTTGTGGCTTAAATATTAAAGCTAATTTTACAGCTAAGCGACTCTTTACGATTTACGATTGGATCATAGGACATTATTGTGTAGATCTATTGTTGTTGTTAGTGTGTTGATATTAGCGAATCAAGGTCACGGTTTCCACCTATACCAATAAAAATTACCTTTTTTAATAAATAAAATATATTAAATTTTCATTAAGATAATCTACGAATAAAATATACAAATCGTTAAAAGAAGTATTGTTGCAAATTCGTTTTTATACCAATCAAGTTCATCACTTATCTAAATAATTTGATAAAAATCAAGAACTGAGTAATTTAAATTCAGCAAAAAAAGAGTCTCAGCACTTAGAGATATTATAAGCATTTGAAAAAATAAAAAATTAAAAAACTTGGCTATTGTGTGGGAATCGTGACTCGATTCGAGGTTAGTACAATCATAGGCAAGTATATTGTTTTATGCAAAAGCTTACGGTACATACGACATACGGTGTCTATGCTATATGCTATATACTATATTCTATATGCTATACAATGTTTACAACACACTATACACGAGCTTACGACATACGGTATGGCAGTCAGTTGGCCTACGATGCGGCTACGTTATATTGGGTTACGCATACGCATGGGTGTACGATCACAGTTACGGTCTAGAGTTTTGGGGATCCGGCGAGCCGTGCGCTGCCAACTTACCGCTGTGCATGCGCTTGATGTGCGCCTTCAGCTTCTGCGGCTGGCAGAACTTCCGGCCACAAAAGTCGCAGACGGGTCGCGATCGATTCGGGTTCGAGGCGCATCCGTAGGTCCGGTGCATCTCCAGGTAGTTGAGCCGCAGGAAGAACTTGCTGCAGAATTGGCACTGGTACGCCCCCTTGCCGTCGTGCTTCTCCGCCGCATGCTTCATGATGTTGTCCTTGCCCAGCACGGGCTCACCGCACACCTTGCAGTGGTACTTGCGGATGGTCAGGCTCATCGAGGGATCGTGGAAGACGGAGCAGTGGGTGCGGTAGTACAGGGGGTGCTCGAACTTCAGGTTGCAGCCGCCGCAGTCTATGGTTATGGAAAGAAGCGGTGGTTAGTTAAGGAAGCTTGGTAAGGAATCTGTGACGGCACCATGGCCTAAAATATTTAAAATAATTATCATTACGAAACGCGAATTCTTCAGGATGGCATTGTAAAATAATAGGACGGTAAAAACTGCAATGTTGAACATTAGAATTTCTTAAGTTTGCAAATGTGTGATGGACCCATCACCCACAACATTGCATGAAGCTAAAATCAAAGAAACGCGAATTCTTCAGCATTCCAATTTGATATTATAAAACAATAATTCGAAACGTGGATTTACAAAAAATCAATTGCATGGTTTTAAGCTTGAATATACTAAAATTTATGGTATTTAATGTTGCAAGAAATTAAGATTTAAAAAATACGCGAATTCTTCAGCAAATATTTGGATGGTAATTTGGAACATTATATAAGTTCCAATTTATAACTAGTTCATTTAGTAATATTCAGCAGGATTATATTCATATTCATGATCTTAAATGTTATAAAGAAGTTATAATTTAAGTATCAAAAGTTATTTAGCATTGAAAAATAATATTTGAAAAGTATTTGAATAGTATATCCAGGGATTGAAAACTTCAGCTCAATTATTTACGTATTTATGGACTTGATTATGAATGAAGTTGAATTTAAAAAAACGCGAATTCTTCAGTATAAAGCAAATGTATCGTAGTTACAGTACTGTGCCCATCTACTCACTCGTCTTCTCCGTGTGCTTTTTGCGCCACATGGTGTTGCAATCGTCGCTCCAGTAGAGCAGCTCCATTCCATTCCGCAGGTCGCGACAGCTGACGAAGTACGCCTGCCGATCGATGGACACCAGGTTGACATTGCGGTCCTCGTAGCTCGGCGCGGGTCGCACGAATCTCAGCCAGTTGGAGGCGTTGGGATTGTCGCAGCACAGCAGATACGATTTGTCCGCCCCGGCCTCGCACATCTCGAAGATCCACTTCATGTCGCTGCCCTCGCGCACCTCACCAGTCTGCACCGGCTGTCCAATGAGTGGGCCCAGTTTGGTGAAGGCCCTCACCTCGGTGCGGGCAAAGACCCCGGTGACATTGGGCTCCACGTTGTGCAGTTCGAACTCAGCCGGCACGGAGGCCTCGGCGAAGGTGATCAGCGGCTTGGTCTCCAGTTCGGACAGCTGCGACGACTCATCCATATCCATGTCCATGTCCTCCATATCCTCCATGTCGTCATCCTCGTGCCGCTGACGTCCGCTGGCCCGCTTAGCCTGCCGCTGGGCATCGGCCTTCAGCTTGGCCAAGGCCTCCAGATTGCGTCGCTCGATCCATTCGCCCAGATCCACGGCATCCGTCACGTTCCCACAGGCATTCCGCAGCGGGCACAGCTTGTGATCGTGGGCAATGGAGCATTCGCGGCAGGATTGCTGCGACCGGAAGGCGATGTCGTGCTCATCCTCCTCCTCCACGAAGTTCTGCTCCATTTTCATTTCGCGGGCGAGTGCCTCCTCGTCCAGTTCCTCATCCTCCTCGTCGTCCTCCTCGGGTCCACCGATGCCGCCGCCACCGCCGCCAGGCTCATCCTCGTGCTCGTCATAGGAGTTGGGCGGCATCATGGCCGCCGCTGCCGCTGCTGCCGCCGCCGCCGCTGCTGCCGCCTTGGCCGCCTGGGATTTCTTGGATCCCTGGGACTTGGAACGCACATGGAAGTTGCCCGCCTGGCCATTGCTAGCGGTGATCCCATCGACGGCATCGGAGGGCGCCAGGACGGGCAGGAGGTGGGGATGGGGCGGCTGATCCTCATCCTCGTCCTCCTCCTCGCTGCCATTGGCCGCTGCTGCTGCCGCCGCCGCTGCCGCTGCCGCCGCCGCTGCCTTCTTGAGACACAGGGCATTGGGCAGGGACTCCTTGCTGTTCGCCTCCAGTTCGCTCTTGATCTTCTCCGCGATGCGGCAGTCCAGGACCTCCGGCAGGGCGGAGGAGGCGGCCGCCGCCGCTGCAGCTGCTGCAGCAGCTCCGGCCTTCAGAGCTGCCGTTGCCGCCTTGGCCTCCTGCTTCTTGGACTTGGCATAGCTGAAACCAGGTCCCGCTGCACTTGCTCCACCCGATCCCGCTCCCGATCCCTTGCCTTTGCCGGCGAAACCGTTAAGCGCCTCGGAGGTGAACTGCACTCTCTTCTTGTAACGCTTGCGTTGCGGCGCTGTGGGCGTGGCCATTGGAATGGAGGCGGCCGAGGTGGAATCGCCATTTCCGTTTCCGCTCGTATTGCCATTTCCGCTGGCGTTGCCATTGATCGAGGATTCGGGCGGTGCAGCAAAGTCCTTGGCGCTGAGATTCGGCTCCAGCTTGAAGTTGCCGTCGAAGCCTTTTGTGGGCGTGTTCGCCGGGGAGGGCGGGGGCAGGCTGAAAGGGAGAGATGGAAAAAAGAAAGAGAGAGTGAGTGGGTGGATTCAATAGTTGCTGAGACACTGGAAACAATTTCTTGTAGATTTCACAACAGCTTTGAAAGCAAAGGGATTTAAAAAAAGGGGGGTGAGTGGGTTGATTAGATACTTAGTTGCAGGGACACTGAAAACAATTCCGAGTGGCTTTTCCAACAATTAAAAAACTTTTTTGAGTATTTGGTAAGGAAAACATATTCTGCCTTCAACTAAAAACATACTTCCTATTATTATTAAATATAGAACCTCAAGTAGACCTTCTACAAATTTAAAATGTTTTAAAATCATAGACCAAGGAAAGTGAACTAAAACAAATTTCATTAAAAACTCCTTGTATATTACATTGATCGGAATGAAAACCTTGCCTTAATGTTCCAGCAAAATGAAAAATATGAGTGCTGTTAAAAATAACACTATATAGTAAATACTATTTTGAAAAGCAAACTATTTTTGGGTGTAGTATGATAAAAAGAGTGGATACTACAGTTGGCGG
The DNA here is from genome assembly GCF_043229965.1 of Drosophila suzukii. Lineage (NCBI taxonomy): Eukaryota > Metazoa > Arthropoda > Insecta > Diptera > Drosophilidae > Drosophila > Drosophila suzukii. Next base: position 14,202,655 of record NC_092084.1, on the reverse strand, counting down.
GGCTGTGAAAGTGGGTCGATGGAATATATTTAGTTCTGGTTTACGGCCCAATCCCTTATCCTTTTTGCCGGACCAGAACTTCTCCCCCTCCCCTCTTCCCATCGCGTTCTGTCCTTCCTTGTTGTTGTCGCCTTTGCGTTTAATTAATTTTGCTTACGCTTTGCTTGCTGTTTCGCGTGCCGCTCGAGGGGTCAAAGGGGAGGAAAAGGAAGGAATCGCTATAGGAAAAGTCTGGACCACCGCCTGAATAAAAGGCCAAATAGGTACGAATACCCAAATACCCTGGGAATGTACTCAAAGTTTGATTTATTTAGGAAAAAAAGGTGGTAAAGTCATTTTCTATTGTCTCTTTTTGCTTATATACCAAAAAGATTCGAAAATAAGGCTTAAATAAAATTCAGAAAACCACTAAAGAGTTATAATCCATATAAATGGTTTGCATTACCGTGCTTAAATACATGAGTTGATTAACTGAGAATCAGACAGCTAATAATTTGTATGTTCATTAGATTTTTAAAATTATGGCTGTTTCTTTTAATTATATAAAACATTTTTGGAATATTATAGTAAAACGATTTACTAGATCATGTTCTTCTGTTAGTTTAAACAAATCTTGTTTGCCCTTCTCTCAAATCCTTAGCCATTCTCCAAACCTTGATTTCATATTTCTCAGCAACTAGTTGTTGCTAAGAAATTTTAGAGGACTGACTGCTCGAAAAAAATAGTTTAAAACTTTTTTTTTTGACCCCATGGACACCCAGACATGGCGGCAATGCAGTTACACATCCGCTAGCCGGCAACCTTTGATTTTCCATCGTTTGAATTCGTGTGGAGGAAATTCATCAACGGTCGCATTGAGTGCGATACGATGTTGGGCGCTGAACACTAGATGCTGCACATGCCACTTGGTTTCCCTTCCATCAGCACAAGTCCCTTCCCCCCCTCGTAATTCCCGCCCCTGTGTTATCGTTCATTAAATCCTCCACCTTGGAAACATAACAACAATATCGAAAACAGCGGCAACAGCAAACGATACCATTCCATCTAGCTATCCAGCCATGTAGCCATCCTCCCGCCCTATCAGCCCCACCATCCCATCACCATACACCACCCTCTTGGTATCCACTTACCCTGCTCCACTTTGTCTCAACCTTCCACCCAAACCCCAAGCCCAAACCCAATCCACAAAGCCAACCAACCAACCAACCCATCATCGCGCTTCTTTGACCGCAGAGAGCGGGCATATTCCTGGTTCCAGTTCCAGTTCCAATTCCAATTCCATCCATCTGACGACGGGGGTTCCGTGCTCGGGACCCTGGGTTTTGGGTTCTGGGTTCTGGGTTCTGGGTGGTGGTGGTTCCTATTCTGGTGAATGCGAGTGTCTCTACCATTAATGTGCTGCTTGAGGGCCCAGCGGGGGGTGCTCTAGTGGGTGTTCTAGGGATGGTATAGGGGTGGTCTAGGGGTGGTCTACGGGGTGGTCTAGGGGGTGGTCTAGGGGGTGGTCTAGGGGGTGGTCTATTGGGTGGCTCAGCTCGGTGGGTTTTTCGATGTTCCGAGGCTGGGGAGTTTGGGATTCTGTGTTTCGTGTGCGGTGCTCGTTGGCGCATTAAGCACACAGTCGGCGGCACAAACGAGGCTCTCACACAGATATATAGCACACATAAACACACACACACCCATACATTCGCACTCTCACAAAGACAATCGCACAACAATTTTGTGCTTTTTGGCGAAAATTCGCAGAAATTGGCGACATGGCGTATACGAAATGTGAATTGGCAAAAGGCAACGAAGAAAAACAGTGGTGTTATATGGATGTTACGGGGTGATATGGGGTGGTATAGGGCCAGTGGGCACAAGGTTGGGGGTGGGATATTATCTATTGTGCCTGAGTGTGAGTGTGTGTGTGCCTGCTGAGGCTGTGGAAAATCGCAATGCCGCAAGGAGATGGAAAAATGAGGCTGCTGATTAGTGGGTGAACGCTACGAATGTGCGAATGCCGATGCAAGGTTCTTCGATCCTATATGATATCATCTATTTTATGCTAACGCATCCTAAATCTGAATTTCTTCTTAAATGCTTTAGTTCAAATATAATTTATATTTATCTGTTTACTCTGTTCCAATAAAACATGTTTTTTTGTGTGTTTTTTTGTGTCACATAGTCAGAAAAACAAATCCTATAGTCAAGTCGAAATTTTCAAAATACCATTTAACACCATTGCATTTCATTTTTGGCCTGGACTTAAATACATCAATTCAATTTTTTCTATGAATCTATTGCTTCAAATAAAGCAAACTACATTCCTTCTAAAGTTCTGCAATAATTATAATTCCCCAAAATAGGTAAAATGAAAGATGATTTCAAAGGCGGCTTAAGCTCGATTGCTGTTTTATCCAACATTTTATATAGTTTAAGAAATATTAAACCATTGTACATATTTCCCTATTAGTTTTTTAAGTTCCAAGGACTGCTCTCCGAAATGGGATATTGTTAGCAACTAGATACCGCCAGTTGGTCTCATATTCACATGTGGTGCAACGTGTGCTCTAATGATCGAATCGAGGCTCCTCTCCTGGCCCGAAAAGGACTCGGATATGTGTGTTATCCAGGCAACAACCTCCTTCTCCTCGTGCCTCCTTCCCCTCGAAACCCAGCCAATGCCAAAGGAAGTGGCCGATAGAGAGCAGGAGGCGGAGGGGGGAGAAACGGAACACAACTGAGATTCAGACATTTCTGCATTGGGATTTTGCATTTGGTTAAGGAGAGCCCCCTCCCCCGACCCAAACCCCCTCCCTTCATATTCAAAGCGCCAAATGGCGCGCTCGACTGCAATGCAACAGCAGCAACAAAAAGAGCGAGGCGTGGCAGGGGGCGGGGGTGTACCAAGAGAGGAGTGGCAGGGGGGGAGGGGGTTTTGGGGGGAAATTCGCGACGCATTCACGTTGCAAGGATCCGAAGGAACCTCCCAGTCACATGTATGTGTGCGTGTATTCCTTCTCCCTCGCTCTGTTTTCTACACTGCGGTTATTGAATTTCATTATAAAGTCCTTTACCACTCTGTTGTAATATCAGCTTGTAACATCTGGCAAAACTTTATCAAAACTAAAAATATGTCATTACTTAAAAATAAATTTCTTTTTTTATAGTTCTTAAAGTCCAAATAACTTAAAAATAGCCAGATGAAACATATCAACATTCTTGAAGACACGCCATAACATATAAGAAAATTTGGTTTTGTATAGTTCTGAAGTTCCGCATAGGTGGATATGTATCATACTAATTAAACTTCAATGTCCATCTAAAACAATTTTAGTTTTATCTTTCATTTGGGGCTGTTGAATTTAAGGTTTAAAAATAACTTGCACTACCACAACCATGTAGATGGTATAAAATATAATATCTCGTTTAAGTCCCCATCAGTACTTAAACATTTTTTAAAGATATATAAGTAAATGTACTGAGTTCCAAAGCCCATCTACAAGTATTTCGATTTTTTCCTTGTTCATATCAGGGCTTGAAAAATACATAATAATTGCATAATACTTAAACATTTTTTAAGAAAATGAAGTTAATTCAAAGCCCATCCATACCTATTTTGATTTATTCTTTTCACTTATTGTTGTTTATATAAATCCTTAAAAAAATAATTCAAAATTGAATTTCTGTATAGAAACCTCTAGATAATATAAATTTAGTGTCTGGTTAAATCTTTAAAACACGTCTTGATACATAAGAATATTTTTTTAATTTCTACTGTGGGCAAAAAGTATTGTGAATTTGTTTGTAAAATTAAAAATCTTTATTATTTAGAAGAATAATCTAAGTCAATTTCATTCCTTTTAAAGCAATCGCCGCCCGATAAAATACATCTATGCCAGCGATTTTTCCAATCCTCGAAACATGCCAAATAATCCCTTTCAAATAATATTCCTTAATAAAAGTTTGGCCGGGTGGAAGGAATCCATAGAGCACCACATCCTAAAATCGAAAAAAAAAAAATTTTACCTTACTTTTGTGCCACACACTAGTGCATCAAACTGATCAAAGTCCAATGTCCATCCAGCCCATTTCCCTGCACCTAATGTTGTTAATACTGAGGCTTAGAATCAATTAATAATTGCTTTTCTGTAAGCTGGTAGATAGTATAATTATATTGTCTGGTGCTGCCTCCCATCAAGCATATCTGATGGCCCAACATTTTGTGATTGCCGAACAATGCAGCTTTGTTTCCAAATGATTGCCTTTGTGCACCACCAATTTCGGTCGGTGCATGTAGGTGTATGTGCGTGTAAGTGGGCGATTGGCAACATGGCATGCAAATGCAGCAGGCAGCAGGCAGCAGTCATCAGCAGCAACAACCGCATGCCCAGTCCCCTGAACCCCTGAACCCCCTATCACACCCCCCTCCCATTTGGCTTGAGTTTGCGCCTGTGTGCGCGTGTGAGTGTGTTGCTTTTTCCGCTTCCGCTGACATGGCGGCAGCGACTGCGAGTCGAGCACAGCGGGCTACGGTTCCGAGACTACGGTTCCGATTCCGACTACGGAAAGTACGGAAAATACGGAATATGCTCGGAATATGCGGAATATACGGAATATATGTACGGCAGAGTACGGCAGAGGCGCCCGGAGTGGCGGCAGCAACATGAAAGCTCCGTTGCATGCAACCGCATGAGTACCGCATTTGTGCCTTTGTATCACGCGGCCAAAAGGGGTTGCTGGTGGGGGGAGGGGTTGGGGATGTTGTTGTAGGGTTGCTTATGGGGTGGTGGGGCGGCCAGGATGCATTCGGGCATGAATCGCTTTTACATGGATCGCTTTTGTACCGCTCGCTTCTTGTTCTTCTTCCCTTTTTGCCGCCTCCCGTGGCACTTGAGCCACCATCCCAAAAAAAAACAGGGGAATTCTCCGTGGCAGTGTGTGTTTGGGAGCCCAAAAAGCTCTCTATGTGTGCGAGTTCATATCTGCGAACCACTATCAACAATGATGGCCAACGAAGCGTTGCCAGATCTCCCACTTTCAGCCGATTCCACTCTTTTGTCTCCCCTTTTGGGACGAGCTTAATTAACAGAGCAAGATATAAACAAGAAATGAGGGCTATATTCGCACAACCGACTAAATGATACCCCCTTACTTTTTATAAACAATATTAAACCACTATCAACAATGATGGCCAACGAAGCGTTGCCAGATCTCCCACTTTCAGCCGATTCCACTCTTTTGTCTCCCCTTTTGGGACGAGCTTAATTAACAGAGCAAGATATAAACAAGAAATGAAGGCTATACCCCCTTACTTTTTATAAACAATATTAAAAACCTTTCTGCCTTCAATTTTCTTCGATTTTTTCTATTCCTCACAAATTTGGGGAAAATATATATGTATATGACGTGAGGCTTTCATAGCTCAAGAAAATATAATATTATTTGGAATTTCTAAACGTCTAAAAAATTTTGATTTTTGTAAAAGGAATTTATTCAATTGGTAAAAATTATTAATAGAGCAGTTTCTAAATTACTTCTCGTTTTAACCAATTTCTTATAGCAAGTAAATTATATGGCTATTTTAAGTTTCTAACTCAGATCACACATTAAAATGTTCCAATGGTGTTTGGTATTAGCCAAACAATCAAGTAAATACCTGTTGCATTTAGCTTTACTAGCCACAACATTTTAAGTGTCAAATGATATGCGTATGATTTAAGAAACTATTATTGAATTAAGGACTTAGGATTAGTAAAAGATTTTTAAATTGATGGGTGTATTTCGGAAATAGTTTATTTTTAAGAGGGGTTTCTTGAAAACCATGCCAGAAACATGATTAAATAATGGCGCTGCCCATACAATAGTATTTTAAATATACTTTTATCTAGGTCCCTTGGTATCCGAAAAACTAAAAATGTATTTAAAAAGGGTATTAATACGAAAATATGTATAAAAAACTAATATTAAGAAGGTAAAAATTATAATATAGGGACTGATTTTGGTACACGGAGGATGTTTTTTTTGTCCATATTGGATGTGTATGTAAAGTGATTACATAGAACTCAAGTTATAAATATTAAAAGTCCCAATAAACTCACTTGTTTAGCCGATCCGTGTCGTTATCCGCCAGGTTGAGAAGGTAGGCCACGAACTCCACATCGTTCTTGAACTGCAGCCGGGTGCGCATGTGCTCCCACTTCTCGGCGTTCTTGGTGCCGATGTAGATGTTCTTGCTGTAGTTCTGATGGCGGTACTTCCGCCGCTCGCTGGCCGCACTGCTGCTTCCCCCGCTGCCGCCGCTGCCCCCACTACCGCCGCCGTGCTGCTGCTGTTGCTGCTGCTGCTGCTGATGTTGCTGCTGCTGCTGCTGCAGTGATGAAGGGTTCATGCCCATGCCCAAGGACGAACCGCCTCGGGAGTTGCCCCCACCGGTGGCCAACAGATCGTTGCTGCAATTCGTGCCCTGACCGCCCGCCCCCATGCTCCCATGCGTCGAGCTGAGGGCGTGGTTGCTGTTGTTGTTGGTGGAGAAGCTGGTGTTGCTGTTGCCGCCCAGCAAACTACTGGGCGGTGGCGGGGCACAGGGCGTTGCCATGTCCAAGGCATTGGCATTCTGATGCTGCTGCTGCTCCAGCTGGGCACTCAGCTTGGCGGCCGAGGCAGCCGCTGCCGCCGCAGCTGCTGCTGCTGCCGCCGCTGCCGCTGCCATATGGAGACCGCTGCTCTCGGCGGCAGCGTTACTGTTCAGGTGGGCGGAGGAGAGGGTGGCACGACTGTCCAGGTGGCTGCTGGCCACCTCATCCTCATCCTCGTCATCCTCATCCTCCTCCTCGCCCTCATCATCGTAAGCAGCGGACTCGTGTTGCTGCTGCTGCTGCTGATGTTGCTGCTGTGCATGTTGCTGCTGTTGTTGCTGCTGCTGCTGATCGTGGTTGCTGCTGGGCAGCACATGTCGCAGGTCCGTGGGCGTGAGGTCATGCCCATTGCCCTGCTGATGCTGCTGGTGCTGCTGCTCCTCCTCGTCTTCCTCCTCATCATCGTCGTAGTCCTCGTCCTCGTCCTCATCGTCTTGCGGCTGCTGTGATTGCTGCTGTACCTGCAGATGATCGTCTCGATCTCGCGACTTGCTGTTGCCGTTATTGTTGTTGTTATTGTTATTGTAGTGCTGCTGCTTGTTGCCATTGTGCAGCGCACTGACCGCCGCTGCCACTACGGCCGCCGCTGCCGCCGCCCGCTGCTGCTGCTCTGCCGCCAGCTGCTGTTGTTGCTGCTGCTGTTGTTGCTGCTGTTGCTGCTGCTGCTGCTGCTGTTGCTGCTGTTGCTGGTGCTCCTCCTCCTCTTCCTCGTCCTCCTCGTCGTCATCCTCTTCGTCCTCGTCCTCCTCCTCGCCCACGGCTGGCGATGAGCGGAATGTCTGTGGTGGCACAAGGTGTTCCAGAGATGGTGATGGTGGAGTGGTTTCATTGGAAGAAACGAGAGATAGACAGGCACAAATTAAAAAGTTTATCCAAATAACGAGAAAAGCTAAGAGGTCTAAGCTATGAGTGCACAGAGAAAAAATACACACAAGAATCAATTCCATATTCGCATAGTTAACTTATGTTATTAGTTATAATTTTAACCATTGCGTAATTTTAACTTGATATTAAGGAATGGTATTTAATGGATCTATGTTTCTAAGTTTATATCAAAATGATCTTATTAATATCTTATTCATTTTTTTCTCTGTGTACTTTTAAACATCGTTAAGTACCGTAAATGTATTACCTCTTAAAAAAACATAATTTATAAAAACTTATTCTTATAAACTAAACTTATTTGTTCTTAAACACAAGAATTTTATTTATAAATTTAAAACTGTATTGTAAAAAAGTAAGAAATAGTTATTAATACGTGATCCGGTTTTCACTTTTACAAGGGTATTTCGTTTTGCTATATTATTTCTAGTCGATTCCTCTTATGGTGCCGACAATGTATTTACAATAATATTACTTTAATTATAATTAATAATTTGTTCGTAAGATAATTTGGACTAAAAAGGTGGAGCGTAAACTAAAAAACCTATTCAATTTATTTGGGTTTCAGCAGTGCTATAGTAAAGATTTGTGGAAAACTAAGTCAGATAAAGTATTAATAAGATCTTTAGCAACAGTTCTTAATATGTTGTATCATATTTTTAAGAGTACCTTGTAGGGTATCGCGACGAACATTTCGTATGGTATAAAGATTTAATTTTTTTTCGATATTTGTTGACATTGAATCGTTATATGTTTCTTTTTTACAGCCGATAGCTACAAAAATATTTTTTTTTTGGTGGTTTTTGTGAACTAGGAATTGAACACCTTAATTTTGTTCAATTTAAACCCAGATCGGAAGTATACTTGTTTTTAACTGTACAATTAAATTTGCATTCCATTTATTGAACATTTGTAAGCTTTTTTGAAGAAAAAATACATCTTTGTCACATTTGCATAGATATTTAGTGTGTATTTATCAGTTCGTCACCTTACCCTACAACTTTAAAAGTTGACACAAATATTGGTTTACGCCAAGAGCTGTAATATTTAACTCAGCTGGAATTTTGCCATCGAACTTTTTCAGGAGTGTGCCAGCAACTTTCTGCTTTCAAAGCTTTGAAAAAAATTAAGTTTTTGAAAAGTGAAATTCAAAAACGAATCGTTTGTCACTATACCTTACACTCCCCTAATAATTTAATGTATTAATAGGTATTTGGAAATACTATTTTATGCTAGTTATTTGTTTTGATGTTTTGGTCACCTACTTTACTTTAACCAGGATATCGAATAATTCCTCAAATTAAAGGCCATATGACATTGGCTTGATTTTTGAGTAACTGACTGGAAAAAAAATGGAAGCCGATCTTTTGATACTTAACAACATATAGGTTGATTAAATGTTGTAAAGCTATAGACCATCTTTTCTTTAGGTTTCCATACCTTTTTTAAATTTTTCCAATGAGGGGATCGAAAATCAAGCTAGTGTCATAGGGCCATAAAAGTTAAAGTGAGGTTATAATGAGTGTGATGGGATGCTAGGAGTGTGTGATCTAGTTTTAAGTGGCTTAGTGACTAACTTAGTTGTTTCTTTAGGTTTCCATGGCGTGCCTGAGTCGAAAATTGATCAAGTTTCATAAGATCATAATAGTTGAAATGAGGTTATAATGATTGTAATGGGATACTAGGAGTGTGTCATGTAGTTTTGAGGGGATTAGTGACTAACTTGGTTTTTCCTTTGTTTTCCATGACTTTTTTAGAGAAGTCCCATGAGTAGGTCGAAAATTAAGTTAGTGTCATAAGGTTATACTAGTTAAAACTAAGTTATAATGATTCTAATGAGATGATGGGTGTGTGTAATCTATTTTTGAGGGGCTTAGTGACTAACTTAGTTTTTTTAGTCGAAAGTCGAGCTAGCGTCAGTGGCCATAATAGTTAAAATGATGTAATAATGATGTAATGATGTAATAATGATTATGACGGGATGCTAGGAGTACGTGAGCTAGTTTGACGGGCTAAGGGACTATCCTAGTTCTTTCTAGAGGTTTCCATGACTTTTTCAAAGAAGTGATTTCACTAGGTGGAAAATCAGGCCTTATAACGCCAAACAAGTTAAAATGAGGTTATAATGATTGTGATGGGATGCTAGGAGTGTGTGATCTAGTTTTAAAAGCTTTAGTGACTAACTTAGCTTATACGGCTAACTTAGTTAAGGTGGCTAGACCTAATTGGAGGGGCTCTACTTACCCCGACGGAGGCATTGGGACTGGGGGTGACCGCCGAGCCCGCCGAATTGTTGCTGATGTTGAGGGCGGCTGCTGCGGCCGCTGCTGCAGCGGCGCGGCTCAGGAAGGGTGGGCGTGGCACCAGGGGCGTGTCGGAATTATCGGAACTATCGTTAAAGTCGAACGCACTAAAATCGGTGGCATTGGCGGCATTTGTTGCACTTGCTGCTGCTGCTGCTGCTGCTGCGGCGGCTGCTGCTGCTGCTACTGCTGCTGCTTGTGTTGCTGCTGCATTAGGAATCCCGCTGCTTGTTTTGGACATGCTGCTGGCGTCGCTGCCGACGCTAGCGTTGCTGCTGCTGCTGCTGCTGCTACTGCAGCTGCTGCTGCTGCTGCGACTGCGACTCCGACTGCAGCGCTTGTTGCTGTTGTTGTTGTGATGGCTGTGGTTGTGGTTGTTGTTGCTACCGCCGCTGCTGCTGCTGCTGCTGTTTACCGCTTGTCGCCGCTTGGATGTTGCTGTTGTTGCTGCTGCAGTTGCAATATGTGATGCTGCTGCTGCTGTTGTTATTTTTAGTGTTGCCTTTGTTGTTGCTGTTGCTGCGCTTTGCCGAACGCTGCTCAGTTTTTGCTATTTATTGTTGTTGCTGGCGCTGCTGCGACGCGAGTTGTTGTTGTTGCTGTTGCTGTTGCTGCCGGGGCGGCCTGCCTCCGATTCCGCTTCAGATGGCGCCTTGCTCTGCCTCTGCTGCTGCTGCTGCTGCTGCTGCTGTTGTTGTTTCTGCTTCTTCTTCATTATTCACACACACAAGTCGCGCGTGCGACCCACTACACTTTTTGTTGTTGCTGCTGCTGCTCTGGTTGCTGTTGTTGTTGTTGCATTGCTTTACCACAGCTTATCTTTAAGGATTCTGTTTTTTTTTTTTGTTTTTCGTAATTTTTGTATGTTGTATTTACGAGAAATGTTAAGGATCCATTGGGAGGAAAAGGAAAAACTGAATATCTATCAGCAATGCCGCCGCTGCTACTGTCGACGTCGACGCCGACCGTGACTGCGACGGCGACGGCGACGTAGGGGAAACGCGAAAAGGCAGTGAAAAAAAGTACCGTTCGCCGAAAGCCACTCGCTGAAGCTCCCTTCTTTGGCACCGGGTGGCAACGCTGCCAGGGGAATTTTTTCCCTTTTTTTGTGTCGTTTTATGTTTTTTCTTATTTTTTTAAGGGGCCCCCGTCACTTTTTATATATGTGTACTATTATTCAGCGGGGAATGTTTACTTTTGCGTACAGCGTTTAATTTTTTTCTCATTTGCCCCTATCAGCTGGAATTTTTATTTGCTATTATCAATTTATTGGTTAAATATGGGGGTCCTGTCACTGGGACTTGTCATCAAGAATGTGCCAAACGTGTGTTTTTGTGGCACATCCTTGCGGTTTTTTGGTTTTTATGGCCAGGAGAGCTTGTCTTGTTATGATAGCTCCTGCTGCTCCAAGGATCACACACACACACACATCCACGCAGAACATAAGGTTGCGATTTTTTCAAAGACCTTTTTCACCAATCACTTACGATCAAAAAAATAAACAAAAAATTTAACGCTTTTCAGCTGATTTTTCAGCTTTTCCTTTTGTTTTTCACCAGCGACTTTCAGGCTGTTCAGATATTTTGTTGTTATTGTTGTGTTCGCTGTTTCGATAATTTCGTTACTATTTCATTTTTTTGGAGGACAAGGGTGTGTGTGTGTGTGTGTGTGAGTTGGTGTATTGGTGGGGCACCCAACGGAAAAGAGAGAGTGAGAGAGAGAGAGAGAGCGCGAGGCGGTGGCGGTTTTCGCCCAGTGGGGGACGAGCGAAAGGGGTGGCAGGGGGGTGGGTGGCTGGGTGGTTTTTGTGGGTGGCTTGGGGGTGGTGGGCTCAGCTAGACGCCTCGCCTTCTTCTGCTCCTTGAGCAGCCTTCCTGCTGCCGTTGCTGGTGGCCTTTCTTACACAGTTTTCCACGTCTTTTCACTTTTCACTCGAAAATAACTTGTCAAAAAAATAAACGAAGCACACTTTTCAGCGGTCTGGCACTTTTTGCATTAATTTAACTGCCAATCTATTTGGCAATCTGGCTTGATTTCTTTTTTTTTCTGCTATTTTTTCCTCCTCTGCCTCGGTTCTTCTTGGGCTTTTGTCGTCCGCCGTTCGTGATTAGCGATTTCTCTGCGAGCGCTCATATGCCGTTACTCGCTGGTCGCGACGGAATGAAGGACTTTTTATTTATGTGTATGTCCTCGCCGCAGTCGCAACGGCTGGCAGCGACGCCGACAGCGACGGCGACGGCGGCAGCGCCACTGCCTCCTGCGCTCTTCGTTGCGAAAAAGTCCTGCGAAGCCGCCGCCGCCAAAGGACCCCCCTTCCCGCCGCCCCGCCCCCTCTCCCCCACCAAAAACGCACACACACACTCAAACGTATGGATTACGGAGAGCCTTTCGCCCCTTTCTCTCGCTCTCACCTACACACTCGCTCTCTCTCTCTCTCTTCCTCTCTCAAAAGCTCGCTGAAGTCGCGGCGTCGACGTCGTGTCCTGTCGCTGTTTTTGATGTCGCGATTCCTTGGCTGTGTGCGTGTGTATGCGGGTGTCCCTGCCAGTCCGCGTGTGCATGTGTGTGTGTGTGTGTGCTCGCGAATTGAGATGACGACGACAGCAGCAGCAGCAACAACAACAAGAAGGATAACCAGAACTCTGCTGGTGGATACAATTCGCGATTGCACTGCCACAAAAATTGAGTAAGTTACCATTAAGGCGAAACTGTCGTGAAAAGGACTCTCTGTAGTTGGACACGTGTCGGGTTTTTTTTGACAATAGAGCTTGAACCGATTTTCCGTATTATCGGTACTATAACTATCGGTTTTTTTGAGAATTAGAACTATTCATCGAATCAAGTATTTACCAGGGCAGCGTTCTCTTAAGTTCTTGAAAATTTTAAGAATATTCCAGACCCATTATATAAAAGATTCATTAGAAAATACATGTTTTGGAATATCTTCTGAATGAAATTAAGATTAACAATATTTTACCTAGGTTGTCTGATATTATAACAAAATCAAGTATTTACCAGGGCAGCGTTCTCCTAAGTTCTTAAAAATTTAAGGATATTCTAGACCCAGTAAATAAAAGAACCATCAAAAAGATATGTCTTGGAATCTCTTCCGAAAGATATTAAAATTACCAATACTTTACCTAAATAGTGTGATGTTAAGTTTTAAGTTCTTTAAAAATTTAAAAACATTCTAGAACCAGTGAATAAAAGAACCACTAAGAAAAATATGTTTTGGAGTATCTTCTGAAAGAAAATACCATTACTAATGTTTTACCTAAATATGTAGATATTATAATAAAATCAAGTATTTACCAGAGAACCGTTCTCTTAAGTTCTTAAAAATTTTAAGGATATTCTAGACCCAGTAAATAAAATAATCATTAAAAAATATATGTTTTGGAATATCTTCTGAAAGAAATGAAAATTATTAATATTTTACCCAAATATAAAGATATTATAATTTAAGGAATGTTAAAAACCTAAGAAATATAAAAACTAATTAGCAAAGAATCGCTCCAGGCTTGCACTTTTTGAGATAAGTTATCATTTTTTTTTTAAGTAATTTAAACTCAATCGACTATAACATTGATAATTGGATCAGTGTATGACTTTTGCCGCTGCCATTGCTACACATCGACATCTGCGCCAAGTTCCGTTCTCAGCCTCGCACCCGTTCTCTCTCGTCCTGCCCCGCCCCCTCACACACACACTCACACACTCAGATAGGCACGTATTCCGCCCCCGCCGCCTCCCCGCGAGTCCCAGTCGGTGTTATCGTTGTCGTTAGTGCGACGACGGCCGTCACAGCCAGCTCACTGAGAGAAATTTCACTGAGAACATTCGTTAATCCATACTCAGTGGTTTATAAAATATTCCTACTAAATTATAAAATAGACTAGGTTTGGTTCTGTCGAATATAAAAAAAAGTCATACTCTTGACTTATAGATTGCCGGATAGCATATTTTTTAAATAATTGTTGAATAGGTTCTATAAAAAAAAAAATATATTTTTTTAACTTAAATATTTTTAATTTTTTTATTTATTTATTTTTTTATTTATTTTTTAATTTTATTTATTTGATTTTAATTTTTTCCATATACATACATTACATTTTTTTTTAGTTCCTCTTGTAAGTGTTTAATTTTGATTTTATGTTATATCTTAAAGTTGATGGTATTGTATTCATAAGGTTTTTGTTTTTAAATACAATAACTTATGTATAAGGCTGGGCTTTAGGAAAGTTGTTGAACTTAATATTTGTATTCTCAAGAAATTTACATATAATATATATTTATAATATATATTTTGAATAGGTTTTGGGCAATGAATCACTTATTTATTTTGTAAAAATAATAATTTTAAACTAAATTAAATATATAATGCTAAAAATCATCGTGTTTTTTCGCTCAGTGTGACAGGACTCAGGAGCGACTGGCAGGAGCAGAGCGAATTGGCGCCACCCCCAAAAATCCATGCGAAGCCGCCCGTTCGTTCCACTGCCACTCCCACTCCCACAGTGGTCATAAATCGAATTTTTGTTTATGTGGTGGTAAGGCTGCTGCGAAGCAGTCGCAGCCCCTCGCCCCCGCCCCCGCAGCCACCCCCCCTCGCTGACACCCACAATCGCACCCCGCTGAGTCTGCAGCCAACATCCTGTCATTCCAACAGTCGCGGACGTCGACGTCGCTGCCAGCGCCAATGGTTTACGGTTTGTTGTGTTTCGGTGCCACCAGCAGCAGGGGCAGTGGCAGCAGCAGCGGCAGCGTTGGCAGGGGGTGGTGGGTGGTGGGCGGCCGTTTTGGATGCAGCTCCTTGTTTTACTTGGCCGTGCGGGTGGTGGTTCTGCCGGCCGCGACGTCGCTGCCTCTGCCGGCGTCGCTGCCTTGGTGGACAGGCGCCTGCGTCGCTCTCAGACATCTTCTCTCTGCTCTCTCTCTCTCTGGCGCTCTCTTTGCGCCTGCTCTGCTCTCTTCTCGCTGCTCCCCCTTTCCCCCTTGTACCACTACCACAGCCCCCCTTCCCCTTCCCACCCACAAAAGGGACACGCTCAGCCTGAACGTATGCAGCGATTTTTTCCGTGTTGCGTTGTTGTTATTCTTCTCGCTGGGGGTTGAAATTCCTTGTGGCCCCCTCCTCCTCCTTCTCCGCCCATGTATAAGTCAGCGCGTGTGTGTGTCCGTGTGTGAAGCGAATGGACAAACAAAGTGCGCGATTGTGACGTCACTTGTGTCAGGAGCAGGGCTGCAGTGCAAAAACAGCAGTACCAGGGATACTGTAAGGCGTATACAGTGAAGTCTCCAAAGTCTAGTACACGCAGAAATTAAAAAAGAAATAACAACGATTAAAAAGTAACTAGATAATAGATTTCACTTGGAATTATGTGATTTAAATATCGCTGTAAATACAAAAAAGATTTACCTTTGGCTCTATCACTGAATTAGATTACAATGATGAGAGGCAACACTTCTTACAAGTCATGTCTAAATTACTCTATAAATATGGTAAGATATATGAATTAATTTTAAATAAATGCAAGTTAAGTGGTCTTAATTTGTGAACTTGAACCAAAAAGCATTACATAAATATGTCAATACCTATCAGGGTAATATGGAAGATTATTATGAAAAGTTGTTGTCTAGTTGTTAGTAATTTGTTTAATATTTTAATATTATAACACTTCCATATCTTTCCTTATATATTTTTCAAAATTTCGCGGTTACAGGTTTGCTACTGTTAGTCCTTGAGCGACTCCCTGCTAAAGAGAATATAAAGCTTTAGACCTGCGTATTGTGACACCTGGCTCAATACAAATCATGGTCTTAAGACTCGTTGGTCTAATCTCGCCACTCGCTAATGATTTGAAATCCAAGAGATATTATTTTAAACTTTTTTTTAAGTAAATAAGTATTTAAGTCGATGCAGTGATGTAGCTCTATTCCATAAACTTTTAACAATAGAATTTCGTGAACTATGTATTTAAGTATTTTATATACATTTGATGCAGGTTGCCAAGTCATCATAAGGGTTTACCAGTGTGACCGTTTATTTTAAATGTGAAAACGGTTTTAAGCAAGGATATTATTCATTTCCTCTACAAGCCAACAGACAACAATTTTGCACTTGTTACTCGTAGAGTAAAAGGGTATTTGAGATTCATCGAAAAGTATGTAACATGTAGAAGGATGCGTTTCTGACCCCATAAAGTACATATAACCTTGATCAGGATTACTATCCGAGTCGATCTAGCAATGTCCGTATGAACGCGGTGATCTTAGAATCTATAATCTTGGAATCAAAAATGATGATCTTGGAATCAAAAATACGAGATTCAGATTTAAGTCGAAAACGCGACCTTTCTTTCCGGTTTTTCAATCGTAGTTTGACCAAATCGAGGCGTAGAGCTAAAAGACCGACTGTGTTGAACAGCTTGCTAGAAATGCTAACGATCACAATCATTTTAAGGAAAATTTATTTTTTGACCAATTTTCTCATTTTTTGTAGGGGTTGCATCACTTTTTTTCGAAAAATGGCAAAAAATGAAAAATTTTTAGGTTAGAATGCCAATTGATTGGAAATTAAGCAACGAGCTCAGCGAGGTACGACATTCCTTGTTCTGACAAATACTTTTGTTTTGGCAGCCAAAAAACTGAATTTTTATGTCGAAAAAAAGGGTTAAAATTTTTGTCAAAAATACAAAACTCAGATTTTTGTCAAAAATTCGAAATTTTTTTTCGCTTTCTCCATCGTAGCTCATCCAAATTAAGGCGTACAGCTAAAAGACCGACTGTTTTGAGCAGCTTGCTTAAAATGCTAACGATCCTCATCACTTTTAGGAAAATTTATTTTTTGACCAATTTTCTCATTTTTTGTAGGGGTTGCATCACTTTTTTTCGAAAAATCGCAAAAAATGAAAAATTTTTAGGTTAGAATGCCAATTGATTGGAAATTAAGCAACGAGCTCAGCGAGGTACGACATTCCTTGTTCTGACAAATACTTTTGTTTTGGCAGCCAAAAAACTGCATTTTTATGTCGAAAAAAAGGGTTAAAATTTTTGTCAAAAATACAAAACTCAGATTTTTGTCAAAAATTCGAAATTTTTTTTCGCTTTCTCCATCGTAGCTCATCCAAATTAAGGCGTACAGCTAAAAGACCGACTGTTTTGAGCAGCTTGCTTAAAATGCTAACGATCCTCATCACTTTTAGGAAAATTTATTTTTTGACCAATTTTCTCATTTTTTGTAGGGGTTGCATCACTTTTTTTCGAAAAATCGCAAAAAATGAAAAATTTTTAGGTTAGAATGCCAATTGATTGGAAATTAAGCAACGAGCTCAGCGACGTACGACATTCCTTGTTCTGACAAATACTTTTGTTTTGGCAGCCAAAAAACTGCATTTTTATGTCGAAAAAAAGGGTTAAAATTTTTGTCAAAAATACAAAACTCAGATTTTTGTCAAAAATTCGAAATTTTTTTTCGCTTTCTCCATCGTAGCTCATCCAAATTAAGGCGTACAGCTAAAAGACCGACTGTTTTGAGCAGCTTGCTTAAAATACTAACGATCCTCATCACTTTTAGGAAAATTTATTTTTTGACCAATTTTCTCATTTTTTGTAGGGGTTGCATCACTTTTTTTCGAAAAATGGCAAAAAATGAAAAATTTTTAGGTTAGAATGCCAATTGATTGGAAATTAAGCAACGAGCTCAGTAAGGTATGACATTCCTCACTCTGACTTATACTTTTGTTTTGGCAGCCAAAAAACTGAATTTTTATGGCGAAAAAAGGGTTCAAATTTTTGCAAAAATACAAAACTCAGATTTTTGTCAAAAATGCGAAATTTTTTTTCGCTTTTTCCATCGTAGCTCATCCAAATTAAGGCGCACAGCCAAAAGACCGACTGTTTTGAACAGCTTGCTTAAAATGCTAACGATCCTCATCATTCTTAGGAAAATTTATTTTTTGACCAATTTTCTCATTTTTTGAAGGGGTTGCATCACTTTTTTTCGAAAAATGGCAAAAATTGAAAAATTTTCAGGTTAGAATGCCAATCGATTGAAAATTAAGCCACGAGCTTAACGAGGTATGACATTCCTTATTCTGACAAATACTTTTCTTTTGGCAGCCAAAAAACTGCATTTTTATGTCGAGAAAAAGGGTTCACATTTTTGTCAAAAATACAAAACTCAGATTTTTGTCAAAAATGCGAAATTTTTTTTCGCTTTCTCCATCGTAGCTCATCCAAATTAAGGCGTACAGCTAAAAGACCGACTGTTTTGAGCAGCTTGCTTAAAATGCTAACGATCCTCATCACTTTTAGGAAAATTTATTTTTTGACCAATTTTCTCATTTTTTGTAGGGGTTGCATCACTTTTTTTCGAAAAATGGCAAAAAATGAAAAATTTTTAGGTTAGAATGCCAATTGATTGGAAATTAAGCAACGAGCTCAGTAAGGTATGACATTCCTCACTCTGACTTATACTTTTGTTTTGGCAGCCAAAAAACTGAATTTTTATGGCGAAAAAAGGGTTCAAATTTTTGCAAAAATACAAAACTCAGATTTTTGTCAAAAATGCGAAATTTTTTTTCGCTTTTTCCATCGTAGCTCATCCAAATTAAGGCGTACAGCCAAAAGACCGACTGTTTTGAACAGCTTGCTTAAAATGCTAACGATCCTCATCATTCTTAGGAAAATTTATTTTTTGACCAATTTTCTCATTTTTTGTAGGTCAAAAATACAAAACTCAGATTTTTGTCAAAAATGCGAAATTTTTTTTCGCTTTCTCCATCGTAGCTCATCCGAATTAAGGCGTACAGCTAAAAGGCCGACTGTTTTGAACAGCTTGCTTAAAATGCTAACGATCCTCATCATTCTTAGGAAAATTTATTTTTTGACCAATTTTCTCATTTTTTGAAGGGGTTGCATCACTTTTTTTCGAAAAATGGCAAAAATTGAAAAATTTTCAGGTTAGAATGCCAATCGATTGAAAATTAAGCCACGAGCTTAACGAGGTATGACATTCCTTATTCTGACAAATACTTTTCTTTTGGCAGCCAAAAAACTGCATTTTTATGTCGAGAAAAAGGTTCACATTTTTGTCAAAAATACAAAACTCAGATTTTTGTCAAAAATGCGAAATTTTTTTTCGGTTTTTACATCGTAGCTTAGCCAAATTAAGGCGTACAGCTAAAAGACCGACTGTTTTGAACAGCTTGCTTAAAATGCTAACGATCCTCATCATTCTTAGGAAAATTTATTTTTTGACCAATTTTCTCATTTTTTGAAGGGGTTGCATCACTTTTTTTTTTAAAAATGGCAAAAAATGAAAAATTTTTAGGTTAGAATGCCAATTGATTGGAAATTAAGCAACGAGCTCAGCGAGGTATGACATTCCTTATTCTGACAAATACTTTTGTTTTGGCAGCGAAAAAACTGCATTTTTATGTCGAAAAAAAGGGTTTACATTTTTGTCAAAAATACAAAACTCAGATTTTTGTCAAAAATGCGAAATTTTTTTTCGCTTTTTCCATCGTAGCTCATCCAAATTAAGGCGCACAGCCAAAAGACCGACTGTTTTGAACAGCTTGCTTAAAATGCTAACGATCCTCATCATTCTTAGGAAAATTAATTTTTTTACCAATTTTCTCATTTTTTGTAGGGGTTGCATCACTTTTTTTTCGAAAAGTGGCAAAAAATGAAAAATTTTCAGGTTAGAATGCCAATTGATTGGAAATTAAGCAACGAGCTCAGCGAGGTATGACATTCCTTATTCTGACAAATACTTTTGTTTTGGCAGCCAAAAAACTGCATTTTTATGTCGAAAAAAAGGGTTCAAATTTTTGCAAAAATACAAAACTCAGATTTTTGTCAAAAATGCGAAATTTTTTTTCGCTTTTTCCATCGTAGCTCATCCAAATTAAGGCGCACAGCCGCAGCGAAAAAACTGCATTTTTATGTCGAAAAAAAGAGTTCAAATTTTTGTCAAAAATACAAAACTCAGATTTTTGCCAAAAATGCGAATTTTTTTTCGGTTTTTACATCGTAGCTTAGCCAAATTAAGGCGTACAGCTAAAAGGCCGACTGTTTTGAACAGCTTGCTTAAAATGCCAACGATCCTCATCATTCTTAGGAAAATTTATTTTTTGACCAATTTTCTCATTTTTTGAAGGGGTTGCATCACTTTTTTTCGAAAAATGGTAAAAATTGAAAAATTTTCAGGTTAGAATGCCAATCGATTGAAAATTAAGCCACGAGCTTAACGAGGTATGACATTCCTTATTCTGACAAATACTTTTCTTTTGGCAGCCAAAAAACTGCATTTTTATGTCGAGAAAAAGGGTTCACATTTTTGTCAAAAATACAAAACTCAGATTTTTGTCAAAAATGCGAAATTTTTTTTCGGTTTTTACATCGTAGCTTAGCCAAATTAAGGCGTACAGCTAAAAGACCGACTGTTTTGAACAGCTTTCTTAAAATGCTAACAATCCTCATCATTCTTAGGAAAATTTATTTTTTGACCAATTTTCTCATTTTTTGAAGGGGTTGCATCACTTTTTTTTTTAAAAATGGCAAAAAATGAAAAATTTTTAGGTTAGAATGCCAATTGATTGGAAATTAAGCAACGAGCTCAGCGAGGTATGACATTCCTTATTCTGACAAATACTTTTGTTTTGGCAGCCAAAAAACTGCATTTTTATGTCGAAAAAAAGGGTTCAAATTTTTGCAAAAATACAAAACTCAGATTTTTGTCAAAAATGCGAAATTTTTTTTCGCTTTTTCCATCGTAGCTCATCCAAATTAAGGCGCACAGCCGCAGCGAAAAAACTGCATTTTTATGTCGAAAAAAAGAGTTCAAATTTTTGTCAAAAATACAAAACTCAGATTTTTGCCAAAAATGCGAATTTTTTTTTCGGTTTTTACATCGTAGCTTAGCCAAATTAAGGCGTACAGCTAAAAGGCCGACTGTTTTGAACAGCTTGCTTAAAATGCCAACGATCCTCATCATTCTTAGGAAAATTTATTTTTTGACCAATTTTCTCATTTTTTGAAGGGGTTGCATCACTTTTTTTTTTTAAAATGGCAAAAAATTAAAAATTTTCAGGTTAGAATGCCAATCGATTGCAAATTAAGCAACGAGCTCAGCGAGGTATGACATTCCTTATTCTGACAAATACTTTTCTTTTGGCAGCCAAAAAACTGCATTTTTATGTCGAGAAAAAGGGTTCACATTTTTGTCAAAAATACAAAACTCAGATTTTTGTCAAAAATGCGAAATTTTTTTTCGGTTTTTACATCGTAGCTTAGCCAATTTAAGGCGTACAGCTAAAAGACCGACTGTTTTGAACAGCTTGCTTAAAATGCTAACGATCCTCATCATTCTTAGGAAAATTTATTTTTGACCAATTTTCGCAGTTTGGAATTTCAAAATACCGAAATACATGAGAGAAATCCTCCGCATGGTATGCAAATCAGACTAACAACGAAATATCCATGTAATTTGTTGTTTTATGCAAGGGCCAAATTAATAGCAACATCACGATTAAAATGAATATGATCAAAATTAACGGAGCAATAATTATGATATTCCCCTGAGTTTATCTAATCCTAGTGTTCATAAGTAGAATCTAATCTTCCAAAAGCCTGATTTTTCTGAATGAGCAGAGAAGCCTCTTCCGCAGGGTCTCCCATACATTACCCTATTTAAAAACACAACTGTATAAACCTTTACACCAAAATAAAGTATTATTATTTCTCCATTTAAGTACATCGAATGGCAAAAAATATAAGACCACAAAATTCGGACCTCGGAGCTGGGTGAGGAGCATCTGAAGAAGCGGCGGCGGGCGGATCGCAGCGATGACGACCGTAACCCTTTCATTTAACGGCGTACCCTGCCAACTCGGTTCAAGTTTATAACGCGGTGGCGTCTTTGATTACACACGGCCAGGACCATCAACGATAGTAAGGTTAGGAACAGGATTATGATGCTCCAGTTACTCCACGAAAAGCTTCCCATCCATTGGAGCGGTAAGCCTTCGACAATCATCTCCGCTATCAAGCTGTCCAGGTCCCACATATAAATAGCTCCGGAAACAAGGAACATAAGGAGAGAGACACAAAAATGCCGTTTATTGGCCCAGACGAACCGAAAGATATTGTGGTTAATGGGCGACATCGTTAAATAGCTGTGGGTAAACACCTTGAGCAATAGGAGAAGAGTTAAACACGAGCGTTACCTTTCTTCGTTCTTCGAAAAGTATAGACAAAATTTCTTCCAGATACTGATTCGGTTGACTTCTAGAAACCAAGTGAATAATTTGTATATGGCACTAAAGCAAATTGACATTTAGTGCTGCGTTGATGAACAATGTTCTGTTCTATCGATAGATCGCATTTTCAAAAACTTTTTAGTCACGAGAACTAGTTTATCTAAAATTTGGAACTATTTTTTTAAAATACCAAAATAAATGAGAGTAATCCTCTGAAAAAGTACACAAATCCGACTAATAACGAAATATCCATGTAATTTGTTGTTTTAAGCATGGGCCGAATTAAAAGCAACATCACGACTAAATTCGTAGTAAAACTATTTTATTTTGTTCATGTACTTTGGTATTTAAAAGTAAAATTTCAAATTGTAGATAAACTAGTTCTCTAGGCTCACAAGTTTTGGAAAATTCGATCTATCGATAGAACATCACTAAATGTCAACGTGCTTTAGTGCCCTCTTAAAAAAAATGATAAGAATTTTTCACTTGATGTCTAGGAGTCAACCGAATCAGTTCGCATCTGGAAAAAATTTTGTCTCATTACTTTTTGAAGGTGTTTTTGCTTAAGGTGTTTTTCAGTAGCTATTTAACCAGCAGGAACATGGGCAAGGACTTCTACAAGATGAGATCCTCGTGAAGTACTGCAAGCTGGCACAGCGCTACCATCCGGACATGAACCAGTACCCCCATGCCGCGGAGCGCTTCAATCAGGTGGCCGAGGCCTTCGAGGTCCTGTCGGACAAGAAGAAGCGCGACCTGTTCGACGCTCTGGGCGAGGAGGGTCTCCAGCCGGACAGCTACCAGTTCCACGGTGATCCGTTCGCCACCTTCGCCAAGGTCATCGCCACCGAGGACTTTCCGCTGATCCCAAAGAATGCGCCGATAGAACACGTGCTTCTTGTCACTCTGGAGGAAATAGCCAAGGGGTTCATTAAGCGCCTTGAGATCTCGCAACGGAGGTTCTCGTCCAGCGGCCGGGCGATTCAACATACCAAAATGCTCAAAGTCGAGATTCGACCGGGCTGGAAGGCGGGTACCAGGATCACCTTCCCCGGCGAGGGCGACGAGGTGCCCAACCGGCGACCCGGCGATGTGGTGTTTGTCCTGCGAGAGAAGCCGCACCCCTTCTTTCGCCGGGAGGGGTGCGACCTGCACTTCACGGCCCGGATATCGCTGAGGCAGGCGCTGAGCGGAGTGAACCTGCAAGTGCCGACGCTCCAAGGGGAGCCGCTGGACCTCAGCACCGCAGGCGAGGTGATCAGATGGGACTCCACTCGCCGCATCCCGGGCCAGGGACTGCCCCATCAAGTGAACGGCTCGTGCCGCGGCGACCTCGTGGTAGATTTCATCATCGAGTTCCCCGAAACAGTTTCAGAAACTGTTATATCTTTGCTCAAATAATAAAAAACATACTCCTAAGTTCCGATAAGTTCTTTTGAGTAGTTCGCTACAATATGTTATAGTACTGAATAAATTACTGGGTAATAGCGTCTTAAATATAAAGCGATTGTACCCCTGTAGAATTCGCAGTCGAAAAGAAAGTTATAAAAAAAAGAAAGGAGCTATAGGATATATGTAGTTGTCTGATCCGGAGCGATCCGACTTACATATGTATATAGAAATAAGACTTTTAAAGCATATAATTTATTATTTGACAATTATTTATAATGATCAAGGCTTTGAGAGATATATTTATTTTATTGAAATAGCTCCTTAAAATAGATATTTCAAGATTTATTATTTATACGCTACGCCTTAAAAAACTATATATGGATTATGATTATCAGTCTAGTCTTGAACATTCTTAAAAATAGCTTTAATTGCTCTTGTAAAATACATATATTTACATTTATGAAAATATTTTTCATGATCTAAGCTTTATCAAAACTATATATGTACTAGAAAAATCAGTCGCATATCGACCTTTTATATATATTTATATCAGTTATAACTATTATAAAACTATATATTTATATATTCTAATGTTTCGTTTGAAAGTCACCTTAAACTCATGATATAAGAAGGAGTCTTATATTTAATTGAAGAAAAGAATGAAATCATAGCGCATCATCTTGCCGCCGAATCGGGAGCCCCGCAGTAGCTCTCCTCCGCTGCAACAGCAGCAACACCATCAGCAGCAGCAACAGCGGCACTTTGCCAGTCTGATGAGCAAATCATAGTAACAACTCGAACACCAACAAACAGCCGCTGAGCAGCGACAACAACGCGGAGGACACCAGTAACGATGTGTCCGAGATTGGCACCATATCCGACCTGACCACTCCGGAGGCCGTGGGTCTGGGACTGGCCATTGGAGCCGCTGCCGGCGAGGTTGCTAGCCGGGCGGCCACGCCACCGTAGGCACCACCGGCATTGGCATTGGCACCACCGACAGCAGTGGCGGGCAGCACTGCCAATGGAACCGGAAATGGAAACGGAACCGCAACCGGAAATGCAACAGCAACGGGTCCGCTGAGCCTGCACCCGAAATCGTCGACCTTCGATTACCTCTACGAGTTCTCGGAGACGCACAAGGTGCTGGAGGAGTTCTTCAAGTGTCCCTCCACCGACGAGCAGCCCATCATGGAAAACGGCAGCGATGTGGACAGCATTGTGAGTACCCAGATGATGATTGTTTTTGGCCAAAGTCATTATTATGAAATATAAAAGAATATGTCAATATCAAAATTTGACTTAAAAAAATCAAACTAGCATTTAATATTCTTAACTTAACCAATAAAGTAGCTTCAAGAATGCGACCATCAACAGATAATAACAATAAGTTTTTCATAAATTTATAAATTCATTGTTTGATATTGTTGATATTGCTAATACAATTTCATTTAAAATCACTTCAGTTGTTTTATTAAATACGTTTCTTGTCAACTCTTCTAAAGGTAACCTGAAATAACCCGATATATGTATGGAGCAAATTATAAGTTTATCAACTATGTAAACTATCAATAAGTTGTTCCGAGCAATCGTTAGGTATGCAATTGGTTTATTGAAATGTGTGTTGATTCATTTTAAAGACAATGAGCTAATACAATAAAATGAAATTTAGAATTGTCTGCATTGTAGTGTTTTTGTAAGTAGTGAGTAGTGAGTAGTTGTGTTGCGATGGAATGGCCTTTAGGTATAGTTTAAGTTTGAGAGCGAACAGCAGAAACCTCTTCGTTGGGGTCCTTGTGTTTCTTATCCATTAGCTTTGTCTTCTTAGCCTGTGGAGCGCCCGCATCCTGTACCAGAGAATGGCGCTTTGGCAAGGAATTTTCCTTAGACTGGTTTTCCTTCTCCTCGTCACTGACCTGCTGATCTGAGTCGTGTTTCTTGGGGAACTCCCCGTCCTCCGAGTCCTTCTCCAGGCCCATCACATGGGTGTTGGAAGGCGGTTCCGCCTTGATCTCCGGCTTCTCATCCTTGCCGGCGGTAGCCGCCGTCTCGGGATCTGCAGTCCCGAGCTCCCCGGACCCGGTGGCTGTGGTGATTTGAATCACCGCGTTCATTGATGCGTCGTTTTCCTCATTCGTGTTGAAGAACGCGTCGTTTTCGAGGTCGGGCATAGAGGCCATATCGTTCACTTGTTTAAAGTTTCTGCTGGCTGAATTTATTTAATACGTCGTCTCGGTGATCCTTGCCGCTGCTGAAAACCACTTAACACCTTGATCAAAGACTCCAAATAGGTTAATAAAGGTTTATTCAAGTTTTTATGCGCTTACTTTCAGTGAAAACCAATTTCCAGATGTGACAAAATTAATTTGGCATTCAATATCTTGACAGATTTTTGACAGACATTTAGTGTGGTCGCCAACCATTGGAGTTTGCCAGAATCAGGGTTGCCAGATTACTCCGAGTCGGTAAGCCCTTAACTTATTCGGGCACACTTATCATAACAGTGTTACGATTCTCCAAATTAATCCCTTAACTAGGTTCCACTTATCTTCTGCCTGGTTTGACAACTTCAGTGGTTTTCAGTGGCTCTCCAAGGACTATCGCTGTGGAAATGGCTGGTTAGCAAATCAGCCTGATTGAATTTGGTTTTAACCGTGGGAACTTTGTACATATGTACAGAGCTTTCCGATCTTAGGAAAACTATAAATTAATTACAGAAATATTAAGATATTGTTCCATTTTAATATATGTTTATCGAAAACGAAATAGAACGGTCCTTGTATTATTTCGACATTGATTATCCGATCATCCCTATGGCAGCTATATGATTAAGTCGTCCCATTTGTTTTTAAAATTTTATGAAATATTAAAAGAGTGATATGGGAGCTGTAAGATATAGTTGTCTGATCCGGCTCGTTCCGACTTATCGGTTTAATCCCAATTGCTTTAACACTGAGAGACTAGTTTTCGTAGAAACGGGCAGACGGACATGGGTAAAAAAAAAATTGGTCAACAGCTTAAGGTTGAGTAACAGGTAGTTGATTGTCTAGGCACTTGACTGTAGCGTTCTATCTTGTTTTAATGTAGCTTTTGATGTTTTATTTGTCTAACTCAATTTGGCATACACTGTGAAATCTTATAATCTTGCCATCAACCCAACGCGACCTAGTAGATGCACTGTGGCTCTATGGATCCGGTAATGTTGCAGACGGCAGAGACCACATGGAGGTAGTGCCTCGTGTGCCAGGCTATATGGTCGTGTCCCACTTCCAGGATGCGTCGAGAGCTGACCTCGATGCCCGGCAGATCCTTGAGGTCTGTTTTCATGAACGTTCGTAAAAGTTCTAGTTCTGCCTTCGTGTATACCTCGTCCACCAAAACTGTAATGAGTTGTGTGAGATCATGGGTGCTGTTTTCGTAACTGAAAGATGGGAAGAAGTGTTTTTAAGGAAGTTTAAGATCTCAAGACCCCTTACAATTTCCTGATTGCCTTTATGTTGTCCACCAGGTAATTCTTGGCCAGTACGTAGCCCAAAGGATTCTGTGCCACGGAGCTAAAGATCAGAAGGACATCGTCCTTGGGCATGTAGCGACTGCCAAAGGCCAGGCCAAGCAATTTCTCCAGTGCCCAGTTTTCGCGACTACAGGCAAGGGCACCAAGGATAATCCTCCTTTCCTCGGCCACATTTGACCTTTTGTACAGCCTCCTTAAAAACGTCCAATCAGCCTCCGTTCCAAACTGAATTGCAGTGCAATAGATGGTCCCGCGTTGATCCACCGGAATGCGATTGGCCTCCAGGCTCAGGCCAGCGAACTCCTTAAGGGCCAGATTCGCACACGATCCCAGATCCATCTGGCAGGCCATTTGCAGGATTATCGCCATTAAATCTGTGCTTTTGCCCTTTCCAGCTGCCTGGGTTTTCGGGTTAAATAGCTCGTCGAACTTGGGCTGCAGTACGGTTCTCATAAAGATCTACAAAGTAAGGGTTCAAGATACATTTATCAACAAAATATTTATTAATATAAAAAAAATTCAAATCCAACTTTTTCTGATTCTAGCCAACAAAGCTTAGCCTTAAAAAGTTCTTGAAAGCTAAGGTTACAAAAGTTTTGGCAATTCGTCGTTTAGCTCCACCTACATCAGATATTATGGATGACTACTCATTTTCTTAACTCGTTAAGAAAGCTTTGCCTGTAAAGGGCTTTTGAAACTAGCTACTTAAGCTTTTATATCTATAGTTTGGAAATCCTTGCTTAGATTATAAATAATAAAGCATACCCATTTCCTAGTTAATCTTAGTTAGTTAAAATAACTATTAAAGGCGTATGCCCAAAGCTCAAACTGTTTGAGCTAGAGCAGCCTAGTGTTTACACAATGTTCAAAACAGCTTTAAAAAAAGATTTAAGGAGCCAAATAAATAAATAAATAAATAAAAAAATATACCAAAGTTTAAATAAACTTTTTTTTCAAATTCGAAACTGGTTTATGAAAAGAAAAATTCCTTTTAAAATTCATTATCAAGCAAGGATTTAATAAAATCTAAAAATAATCCTTTTCAAATTCATATCTTATCATTTGGCAGCTAAATTTAGTTTAACTTTTTAAATTAAAAAACCTAAACCACTTCTTCTGTTAGGATGATTGTTTGGTCAATGGTTTAAGTTACATTTTTTAAAAGTTTCTTAAGACGAAGAAGGGCTTTCCCTTCTTCCACCCAGCCCACATTATCTTCAGCCGTTGTGACCCGGGCAACTCTTTCTCCGGAAGTCCCGGGAGACCCTTCTATTGGACTTTACAAAAGCTCTCATTGGATTGTAAGCAAGATCACTCTATTTGTTCTCCCTCTAACTCACCTTGAAAAGGGTGAAAATATTAGTGTTGCGCAGGCTGTCATAGAGCCACTCCAGACTCCTGGCCGCCGCTTGCCACACGATGAACTCGTTCTCGTGACGCAGGTTTCCCACAAAGTTCAGGGCCAGGTCATAGGTGACAATGCCGGCGCCGGCCAGGTTGAGGACGTCACCGATCAGCTGGGCCCGGGTGAAGCGGTCAATGCTGCTGGCATTCTTATCCGCCAGAGCCCGTCCAATCAGCCGCCAATTCCGCTCGTCGTAGGTGATGCGACATGGTGTATTTACCCGCAGGTTGAAGACCACCCACTCGTCCGGCTGCGCCACCTCATCGAGGATTAGCGGACTGGGCGTCTGGTGGGGGCGGCAGGTCAGCCACTCGCTGGGCAGCGTCGAAACAAAGCTGCCCCGACCAGCCGAGGTAAAGGTCAGCGGGACCCACCAACATTGGTAGCGGTTCATCGGGCGCCTTCCATTGCCGCCACTCGGATTGCGCAGGAACCGCTGCTGGGTTACGGTCACCCGGTTGGTATCATAGTCGCGCGCCACCTGGATCAGCGGATAGCCCGGCTGCAGCGTCCACGAGTCCATCAGCTGGCTCACCTGGACATCCTGGCGCAGGCTCATGTGGCGATCCGATTCCTCCTGGAAGGCCTTCCACAGGAGCGTCTGGTTTGAGGCTCCCTTCTGGGAGCGCCGCAAGTACAGTCGCAATGCATTGACGAACACCTGGATTGATCATATCATATCAGAATGTTTAAGGAGTCACCTATGTGTAAGATGTGGTACAGATCACTTTGTTATGTAAATCACTTTTTAAAAGTGCTGAAAAGTATGCAGTGAAAAAGGATTGCCTGCATCGGATTCGAAATATATTTTATTGCATACTTTCAGGCACCTTAACAAGTTCAATGTTCCTGGTACATATTATCGTATCATATCGGAAAATTTTAGGAATCACACGTAGGTACGACATTCCACAGAAATCACTGAGCTACATTTTTTTTTGTTATAATATTTTAAAAGTATGCACTGAAAAAAGAATGTATGTATCAGACTTCTGGATTAAAAATATTTTGATCTATACTTTAAGACACCTGTGATTTTCGCCCTAATGTTTTCTGCGGCATTCTGTATAGGACATTTTTTTTAAATTTAAAATTTTCAGTATAAAGTTTGCTGTAAAATATATGTTAAACTGTCATTACGACAATTATTCCTTCGGAATTTAAAATATATAGAAGCCCACTTTGAGATAGTTTCAAAGGTGATTTTAAGTCTTTAGAGATGTCTGTAGAACCGGAACAAGTATAGAACAAACCTGGGTGCCAATGAGGGAGTGCAGCATGCGGAATAGCAGGGCCGCCTTCTGATGGGACTGAATGTCCGTTGGATGGGAGATGTGGGCGAGGCTCACGGGCTGGGCACTGGCCCTGGAGTCCTCGGCGAGGACGGCGAGGGCCTGCCGCAACATGGATAGCTCGTGGAGCCGCCAGCTGGGCTCCACATTGTCCACGGCGAAGCCACCCAGATAGTTGGACAGACCATAGTGCAGCCAGTAGAGGGCGGGATTCTCAAGATCGGAGAACCAGTGGTGGGCAAACTCACGGGCCAGGTTACTGGCCACCTCCTGCTTGGCCCTCACCGTGGACTGCTTTTCGCTGTAGAGGAACAATCGCTCCGGATGGCTTACCAATCCCAAGTGCTCATGACTCTTGGATCAATGGAAATGCGCAAAGAAATGGATAAAAGTTACCTAAGTGTCAATGCCCTCAAAAGCCTCTGGCAATACTTAATTAGAGTCCCTACCTGATGAACCGTGTCCGGCAGAACCAGCTGGTCAATCTTATCCAAGACGTAAGGCTTTCCAAAGAGACCCACAAAGTACACGATTATCTGGGGCGAGATGCGAATGGCGTACTCCCCCTGATCGGCGATCCTCGGTCGCAACCAGGTGGTCAACACGGGGCATAGAGGTAATGGAGGGGACTTGCGACTCGTGAACCGATTGATGGAGAAGGCCAGTTTCTGGACAGACGTCGGCGGTGTCTGGTAGAAGCTGGTCCACATGTAATCATCTTTCTCATGGCTGCCGAGTAATTTGAGAAAATTAAAAAAAATCTTCTAACTAATTTCAAAATACAAATTAATTTTCTGTAGGTTCATTCCGATACAAAAATGGTCGAATCTAAGACTTATTAGTAAGTAAACGTTACTTTAAAATAAAAGTTGAAAATCCTTAGTTATTAATTTTAATGTTTCCTTATTTTAAACGAGGAAGAACGCAATAGCCGAGAGCGTCGACTAGCGTTACTCAGCTAAAGAGGGCGCGGGAGATGGTGATATATTTTCCAAGATTGCATGGCGCCCCCTAGCGGCGATTACAATATTTGATCATAACTTCTTAATAAAAGGTCCGAATTGAACAATTGTTTTATAGGTAGATAAGTATTGATAAACACAACCAAATCTCGTTTACACTTTTATTTTAAATCTTTAAAAAATATAAAATACCGACTGTGTTGGACAGCAAACCTAAGCTAACAATCATAACAAAAAAAATGTATTTTGTGACCAATTGTGATTTTGTAGTACAGGTAAAATACCGAATGTTTGTTCAAGCTATGCCAACGATCCTCATCATTTTAAAGAAAATTTATATTTTTTTGCGATTTTCGTATTTTGCCTAAGGTGTCACTATTAAATGAACAAATGTCTTAAAATTAATTGCTCCTAAAAATAAGGGCAAAATAATTTTTTAGCTAATAGTTCCAACACTTTACAACATAGGTAATTTAGTTCGTGGGTGTTTTCTGATTGTAGCATATAGATTTTAAGGAATGTTGTTGATATATATAGTTTTAAAATCAAGCTCTACTCACTCGGAGGTGTGGCGCACCCGCGTGATGCTCACGACCCTTGTTGTCCTTGGGTGGGCCAGATTGAGGACGACGGGGCTGAGGTGGCTGGTATTCTCGAAGCAGGGAAAGAGGGTGTTGGCCAGGTCGGGTGAGAGCTGGGTGACCGCCACCCACTGCGGATGGTGGCTGGCCACATCCGTGTAGCCGCCGAGGATGTAGCCACCGGTGCGGGACATCTGGCCACTGAACTCGAGGATCAAGGTGTACTCCTCGCCCAGCCAGAGCAGGCTATTGAAATCGATGCCCAGCCGATGGAGGCGGATCACCTGCCACAGTTTGCGCACCGTCACCCGGCCACCGGTGCTCTTGCGGATTAGCCACACTTTGGGGCCCACTCGCAGGCCATTCGAGCTGAGGACGATGGTGCGGGTTTCGCGCCACACGCGCACTCGGATGGTGACCTCGCCGCGGAAGGTCCCGGCCAGCTTAACCCCATCCACCTCGGTCAGCAGACTGAGATTGTAGTGCAGCGGACGGACCGCTGAACCGCCCACCGAATGGGTTCGCAATTCGATGCGCGGATAACGACTCTTCGCCCGGTAACCAAATGCTCCTAATAGAGCCGCTAGTGAGAATATAACAACCAAGTACCAGGGTAACCTCAGCATTATTGACGGTTTCGCGGGGCGTAAGTGAAATATTTCGTCTTTATATCTAAAATTCGACACACACTATCGCATTGACGGGCCTGACGAATGCCCTCTTGAAATACACTCATTAACAGAAAATTATTACCAGCCATATACCATAAAACGAATAATTTAAAAACCTTTCCATTGGGTATTATTTTATTATTATTCTTTTATTTAGTTTAAAAATTATAGAAAACTGGTCCATTATACTTTTACATTACAATTTTTCTTTGTTTTGTTTATTTCTCTTCCCAAGTTCAATAAAGAAAGACACTCTAAACCAAAGTTTCATCTAATATTACCACCCAATATCTTAAAAAAAATAGTAAAAAGTATAAAAACTAGACTAATAAAAACCGTATACCATTTGTATATTTTAACATTTTATTTTTTTATTTTTATTTTTAAATATTAAAAAATTGTGTTAAAGACTGGTAAAATCTGTATTTAGTTTACACATTTTCAAATTATATTTTATTTTATATACTCATTATTCACAAAAGTATATAACATTAACAAATATTTTCACGTTTATTTTATTTTAGTTGCTTATTCCTGTTCCCTAGCTAAACACAAATTTCCAAGTCCATGAGGACTTTGTCAAACAATAAAATTCACTCACACTCACATGGAAATTGATAAGTATTGAAGCCTTGTAACTAAGGTCACCATGGACGTAATATCCCTGAGACAGCTGATTGATGGGGCCATTGCCATATGCCTGACCCTTTTAACCTGCTTGAGCCTGCAGTTCGTAGCCCTGGTTAGGCAAAAGGTCCGAAAACGAGGTAAGTAACTCGATTCAAGTAGGCTGTGAAAGTAGTGTTCCAATCGACGCTGACTGTTCAAATTCAATTGTGAATTTTCCGCCTTCACTGCCACATACTCTTCGTAAAAAAAACTCTATTGGGTAATACACACACGAATTTAAACGATGGAAAATATTACCATAGCCGGAGTGGTGTGGGATGGTTCGACCACAGTGATTGAGTGCGAGGAGCAGAGTTGCTACAACGGTCGCTCCTTCGACGAGTACACCGACATCCTATGGACCTTCCTCTTGATCCTGGCCCTGTCCAAGTTGACACAGTTTTCCGAGTGGTACTTTAGCCAGCGCCTGCTGAAGCACAAGGACTACTACAATGTGAGCTCCATGAACCGCAAGTGGGAGCAGACCCTTCATCTCCACGAGGAGGACAAGCGTCAACTGGACGAAGAGGTCCAAGTGCTCACCGAGAAGAACTCAAATCTGGAGCTCATGATTAAGGATCTGCGCGACTGCAATATCCATCTGATCAGCGAGAATTTTATGCGCTCAATGCTATTGGAACAGGTCTGCAATAACACTTAAAATTTTATCATTTTTCATAATTTCCTAGACGTCAAACCATTTTTTTTGACATACAATTTTCTTTGATACTCAATTGGTTACATATATTTTCTTTTTGATTTTGTAATGTAATCATTTGTTATTTTTATTATATTACATTGTCGCATTATTTCAGAAGCAACAACCCGTCCAGCCGAACATCTATATCACCAACAGCTACTTTCACCTGACCCGTCAGGTTTTCATCAACGATGCACATGTCGACCTCAATGTTCGCAACGCCGGTGGCGAGGATCAGGATCTCAGTCCCATGGAAGCCTCCGAGGAGGGACTGAATGTCTGGATGCAGTACTTGAAGATGCGCAAGTGCTACATGGGCCCCATTGCCGATCCCAACTTGATAGCTCCCACTAGCCCCGATCAATTGATGCCCATTGTTATGACCACCGAGCAGTTGGCCAAGTTGCAGGGTGAGTTCTTTTGTGTCCTGTTCATGGCCTTGTCTTGATCTCTTTCTCGTTTCAGGCATAATATAGTTGATGTTACTCAAATGCCCCCAGCAACATATGGTCGAGTTCTGTTAATCAATGAAGAAAAGCTCCATAAAAATCAATAAAAAGTATAAAAATCAAACTTGTTTTTTCCGAAATTATGTGGCTTGGGAAAGATGTTTTATGCCATTTTTTCTACGCAATCTAGTCTTTTAGTTTTAAAGCTAACGGGATGAAACGTTCCCAATAGTTGTATTTCTATTGCACGTAGTATATAAGTCCGAACGTGGCGGATAGAAAAACTATATCCTATAGCTTTCATAGGAATGATCAAAAAAATATTTTTAAAATATAAAAACTTAATAACGTTTTGGGAATATCTTGGAAATCGCACGACTTTATCATATAGCTACTAAACGATCGCATAAATAATGTCACAATAATACAAGGACCGTTATAAATAAACATATATGTTAGTAAATTCAAATGGAACATTATCTTAATATTTCTGTAATTAGTTTATAGTTTTCCTAAGATCGGAAAGCTCTGTACATATGTACAAAGTTCCCACGGTTAAAACCAAATTCAATCAGGCTGATTTGCTAATCAGCCATTTCCACAGCGATAGTCCTTGGAGAGCCACTGAAAACCACTGAAGTTGTCAAACCAGGCAGAAGATGAGTGGAAGCCAGTTAAGGGATTACTTTTTTGAATCGTAACACTGATATGATAAGTGTGACCGAATAAGTTAAGAGCTTACCGACTCGGAGTAATCTGGCAACCCTGATTCTGGCAAACCCCAATGGTGTGCGACCACACTAAATGTCTGTCAAAAATCTGTCAAGATATTGAATGAAAAATTAATTTTCTCACAGCTGGAAATAGGTTTTCACTGAAAGTAAGCGCATAAAAACTTGAATAAACCTTAATTAACCTATTTGGAGTCTTGGATCAAGGTGTTAAGTGGTTTTCAGCAGCGGCAAAGATCACCGAGAGGACGTATTAAATAAATTCAGCCAGCAGAAACTTTAAACAAGTGAACGATATGGCCTCTATGCCCGACCTCGAAAACGACGCGTTCTTCAACACGAATGAGGAAAACGACGCATCAATGAACGCGGTGATTCAAATCACCACAGCCACCGGGTCCGAGGAGCTCGGGAATGCAGATCCCGAGACGGCGGCTACCGCCGGCAAGGATGAGAAGCCGGAGATCAAGGCGGAACCGCCTTCCAACACCCATATTATGGGCCTGGAGAAGGACTCGGAGGACGGGGAGTCGCCCAAGAAACCCGACTCAGATCAGCAGGTCAGTGACGAGGAGAAGGAAAACCAGTCTAAGGAAAATTCCTTGCCAAAGCGCCATTCTTTGGATATGGTACGGGATGCGGGCGCTCCACAGGCTAAGCGTCCAAAGCTAGTGGATGAAGACGGCAAGGACCCCGAAAACGAGGTTTCTGCTGACCTTGCCAATGATGTGGATCGCTCTCAAACTTAAACTATACCTGAAGGCTATCTTTTCGCAACACAACTAATCCATTTACTTAAAAAAAACAGTACAATGCGGACAATTCTAAATTTGGTTTTTTTGAATTAGTTCTTTGTCCTTAAACTGAATCAACACACATCACAATAAAGCAATTACATACCTTATGAAATGAAAATGTAACATTATCTTAAAATTTCTGTTTTTAGTTTTTATTTTCTGAAAATCGGAAAGCTCTGTACATACAATGCTCCCACAAGAACGACCTGCAAGGGTATATAAACTTCGGCTTGCCGAAGCTAGCTTCCTTGTTAAAGTTAGATTTAAAACTAAATGTTTTTTAGTTGCTCAACTTACTGGATCTGGAGATCGCCGCAGTTGGAGTCATAGTCGGTGGTCTCCGGTGAGTAGCGGTAGTTGTGTCCTCCGCCCGGACCTTCATCACGCTCAAAGTTGCTGTGGAACTCGTACTGGATATCCTGCAGAATGCGTTAACAAAAAACATATATTATGTTATTGCCGTTCTGTTTCACTTTTTATTTGTCTGTTTTATTTTGGCTTAAATTTACACATGTGCTCGCTAGCTCTCTTATATCGCAGTGTGACCGTTCTCCGCTCTTTTCAATATCCTTATCATAATATATTAGCTTAACTTAGTTTTACATTGAATCGGAATATCGGAATTGGTACATAAATGCGGAAGTTAGCATGTGAACGATATTAATACTAAACAGTCATCGGCATACAGCTTATTCTATGAACCTCTCTAATACACTGCTAACAGCTCGGCCATCCTGACAATTAGATCGTCCTCGATCGTGAGTTTCTAGTTTTGTATCTGTACGTATAAGCTAATTAGAATAGTTATGATATATATGTGCACAAAGTTGGTTAGTTATAAATAAATTAGACATAAGTATTAGATTAACATTTTAGGAGTTACTTTCACACTGATTACGCCAATCTGCCCATTTCCGCAACCGACATGCTTCTACAATTCCATCATAGGGAATTTGGCTAATTTGACAATTTTCAATATCACTTACAACATACCTATCGTTTGGCAAAACTTTTTTAACGATGTATGGTCCTTTGTACTTTGGCACAAATTTTTTATTTGTACCAATTGTGGTGTCAATGTTTCGCATTACAACAAAATCGCCTTCTGCGAATTCTACATGATTTTTGTGATTCTTCTGAAAATATTCCTTGCTTCTTTTCTGACACTGTTCAATTTTATCTGAAGAGTTTTTGCGGACATTTACTAAATCACACTGTGGTATATCATTTCTATCATCTAAGTATTCTGTTAATGCGTCAATATTACAACCTCTCTGCTGAACTCCAAATAACAACACTGAGGGTAATTCTTTCGTAGTTGAATGCATTGAATTATTAATGGCATATTCGGCCTTAACTAAGAGTTTGCTCCAATCCTCGTGCTTAATTGGTTCAGTTATCTTGGCTAGCATCGCTTTTACAGTCCTATTTACTCTCTCCACCTGGCCGTTCGCCTGAGGTGACGCAGTTGCTACCTTAACGTGTTCGATATTATTTTCCAATAAAAATTTTGCAAATTCTAATGACGTGAAACATGTCCCTCTATCACTTACGATTCTACGTGGTCGACTGTAATATTGAAAATATTTCGAAAAACAAATGTTAACTTCTTTCGTACTCGTTGAATTTACCGGAAACAATTTAACGAATTTGGTAAATCCATCAATAATTACTAACAAATGTTTCTTTTTCGATATGACTGAGGGCAATGGTCCAAAATGATCTATATGTAATGTATCAAAAGGAATTGGTCGCTTGGGTATATTATGTAGTGTTCGATTATTCGCATGTGTGGGTACCGTAAACATGATACAGTTTAAACAATTTCCAATAAATGCTTCTATTTTAGATTTCATGTTCGGAAACCAATAATGTCTCATTATTTCCTTTAAACATTTCTCTGTACCTAAATGGCATAAATTTTCATGAACTCTTCTAATTATATGGGATTCCATTTCAGCTGGTACATATAACAGTTCAATATCATTCTCACCTAATCTATAAACAATTCCATCATTCAATATAAAGTTCTTCACAATTCCAAGTTCTAATTGTTCTTTCAATTTTACTATAATACTATCCCTATTTTGCGTTATCTGAAGCTGAAGATTAATGTCGTCACTGTCAATTACTGAAACTATTTGATCTTTGTTGTCTCTTCCCTGAATATTCACTACAGGTTCATATTCAAAATTCTCATTTAAGGCTGAAGGGTATCTACTCAATGTATCAACATGTGTCATATATTTTCCACTACGATGCTTAAGGGTATAATTATAATTGGCCAACTCTAAAGCCCATCTGGCAATACTTGAATTAAGGCGTCCTTTTCCTAGACATAATACTACTGCATTACAATCTGTCACTATATTAAATGGAATTCCTTCTAGGTATATTCTAAATTTTCGTAATGAGTAGACTACAGCTAAAGTTTCCAATTTGAAGCTTTCATATCTTGCCTCTAATTTTGTTGCTCTTTGTGAAAAGTAGGCTATTGGGTGGAACTTGCTATCATCCTGTTTTTGCAATAAGATTCCACCAAATCCCTCGCTACTTGCGTCGCAATGCAATTCAGTTTCTCGGTTCGGGTTGTACAAAGATAGTATAGGAAATGAAATTAATTTCTCCCGAAGATATTCAAAAATATTGATGCAATCTTCACTGAGTTCATACTTAGCGCCTACTTTTGTGAGCTCTTGCAATGGTTTCGCTATTTTTGAATATGCCGGAATAAATCTCCTAAAGTACGAAAATAGTCCTAAGCATTTTTGCATTCCGTGGCGATCTTTTGGTATCGGAAGATGTTTAATAGTTGATGTGTGCTCATAATTTGGACTGATTCCTTTTCCACTGAGTGTGTACCCTAAAAATTCAATGCTTTCGTAAGCGAACTGGCATTTACTTACTTTAATTTCCAATCGGTACTCTGCTAAAATTCGTAAAACTCTTCCTACCGTCGTAAAATGTTCATTCAATGTCTTCGAACCTATAGCAATATCGTCGATATAGACTACTACATTTCCTTCGCGAATCAAAGGTTGCAGAATAAAGTTAATAAATCTCATGAATACTGCGGGTGCATTCATGAGTCCGAAAGGCATTCTTGTGTATTCATATTGACCGGAGGGTGTTACAAAAGCTGTATACTGCACTGAACTTTCTGCAACTTTCACTTGGTGGTATCCACTTTTCAAATCTAAAAGTGTGAAATATTTGTTTCCTTCTAATCTTTCTAAGCAGTCATCTATGAGGGGAAGCGGGTATCCATCACGAATGGTTATCTTATTAAGTTGTCTATAGTCTACACACATACGCTTTTCTCCGGATTTTTTCTTAACAAGTACAATAGCGGAACTATAGGGCGAATTGCTTTCTCTTATGAATCCCTTTTTCAATAACTCATCAATTTTTAAATCTACTTCTTTCTTTTCCTGATATGAAAGTCTTCTTGGTACAGATCGCACAGGCTCTTCCGACTTAAGTCTTAGTCTCATTTCATAGCTATGTTGGATAGCTGGGATGTTGGATAAATTTAAGTAATTTAATCTTATTATTTCATTTAGTTCGCACCTATCCTTATCGCTTAACTTCGGGTCAATGTCAATACTTTCATCATCCTTAAATACATCAATACTATATATGTATGGTATGCTATCATTACTATCTATTTTACTCTCATTACATAATTCTTCAAATCTTCTACTGCTTTTCAATGGGTCACTGTCTCGATATGTTTCAATATTCACTAAACTCTTCAATGGTTCACTGTCAATGTTCAATCTTTTCAATGATTCACTGTCTCGATATGCTTCAATATTCACTAAACTCTTCAATGGTTCACTGTCTCGATATGCTTCAATATTCACTAAACTCTTCAATGGTTCACTGTCTCGATATGCTTCAATATTCTTAAATAAATGCAATTCTACAATTTCTTTTACCTTATCCTTAAAAATCAATTTTATTCCAAATTTTTCCAAAAACTTACGTCCTAAAAGAACATTAGTTGCAACATAGTTGTTGGGTACAACAAAAAATGAAATTTCTTCTTCTCTGTTTTGAAAAATAAGTCTAACAAATATTTTCCCGAAAGTTTTAATTTTAAATCCATTAACTCCACAGTAGTCCGTCGGAAACAATACATCGCTAAAGTTACTATAAGGAATCGCAGCGTGCTGAATTAAATTAATGGCGCTTCCCGTATCAAACATGGCAGAAAGTAAGGTTACGTTAGGCTTCTGTTGACAATCAGTGTAAAAATATACTCCTACCTGGTTAACAATCGGAATAAACATATTGTGCCCCTCTTCGTCATCTCGAATCGGCTGGTTGTTGGCTGCGCCCACCATCCGCGGATTAATTGTAGGCTTCTGTTGACAATCCTTCAGCATATGTTGGAGGGATCCACAACGGAAACAGGACCCCTTCTCGCGTTTCGACGCAGTACACGACGAAGCGTAATGCCCATAAGCGGAACAATTATAGCAGCGGATTGTGTTCCGCTCATTTCCAGAACTTTCTGCACGGTGGGAAAAATTGTGCGACTTCTTACTTAGACTTGCATACTTCCGAGCCAACTCTTTCAATTGTCCGATTGTTGTAGCTGTGTACAATAGGGCGATATTGGCTGAACGATCACGAAAACCATCAATGATGAACTGGACTGTCAATTTTTCGTCGATGTTAGCACGCATAGCAATTTCCTCCATAAGAAGTATGTATCCCATAACGGTGTTCTTCGCAGGGTTAAAAATGGTTTCCTTTAACAGCAATACAATATCAGCAGTTGAACTGCCATGACCAAATGTTTCTATAAAGTTTTTCTTAAATTCGTCGTAAGTACTCGATCGGTCAACACGCACAAACAAGTCCGCATCTGTGCCCGGTTTCATAAGCATTCGTACGCAGCGCAATTGAAAATTTTTACACTCATTAACATCTCTGCAGATTCTCTCAAAATCCAAAATCCACTTAAGAGCTTCCTCATTTTCAGTGGCAGAAAACGGGACCACGAGCTGCTTTACCATTCTAATGTCATCTGTCGTCTTGTTGTTGTTTTGCATCAATCCGGCCAATATCTTTTTCTTTTCAGCCACCCTTATGGCGGCGTCAAGCAATGCTTCTTCTTCTTCCAATGTGTGTATGTGTATGTCTTCGCTAGCGGTTCCTTGACTTAGTATATCAATTTTGGCGTCTTCTTCCTCCAATGTGTTTTCCGGGATATCAGCCGCTTCTTGGCAACCGGCATCCAACGCAAGCTTGCGCAATTGCCTTAAAGTTGCACTTGCTGGGAACAAGATTTCATTGGCTTGTAGCCACTCAACAATTTGTTTCTTGTCCATTTCAGAAAAAAAAACTGTGTGTCCTCAGATAACCAGAAATGTAGGCGGGTGTTTAAAAAGGTGTCAATCCCACTTCTGAAGTTGTTATTGCCGTTCTGTTTCACTTTTTATTTGTCTGTTTTATTTTGGCTTAAATTTACACATGTGCTCGCTAGCTCTCTTATATCGCAGTGTGACCGTTCTCCGCTCTTTTCAATATCCTTATCATAATATATTAGCTTAACTTAGTTTTACATTGAATCGGAATATCGGAATTGGTACATAAATGCGGAAGTTAGCATGTGAACGATATTAATACTAAACAGTCATCGGCATACAGCTTATTCTATGAACCTCTCTAATACACTGCTAACAATTATAAAACAACTAAAGTGATTTTAAATGAAATCGTATTAACATTATCTCATTTTGAGAATGCAGTGTTCCGCAAACAATGAATTTATAAATCTATGAAGTACTTATTGTTATCATCTGTTAATGCTCGCATTCCCGAAGCTATTTTATTGGTTATGTTTAGAATATAAAATACTAGCTTGATGTTTTGAAATCCAATTTCGATTTTGACATATTTTTTCATATTTTTCATATTTCTTTGGCCGAAAACAATCATCATCTGGGTACTCACAATGCTGTCCACATCGCTGCCGTTTTCCATGATGGGCTGCTCGTCGGTGGAGGGACACTTGAAGAACTCCTCCAGCACCTTGTGCGTCTCCGAGAACTCGTAGAGGTAATCGAAGGTCGACGATTTCGGGTGCAGGCTCAGCGGACCCGTTGCTGTTGCGGTTCCGGTTCCATTGGCAGTGCTGCCCGCCACTGCTGTCGGTGGTGCCAATGCCAATGCCGGTGGTGCCTGCGGTGGCGTGGCCGCCCGGCTAGCAACCTCGCCGGCAGCGGCTCCAATGGCCAGTCCTAGACCCACGGCCTCCGGAGTGGTCAGGTCGGATATGGTGTTAATCTCGGACACATCGTTGCTGGTGCCCTCCGCGTTGTTGTCGCTGCTCAGCGGCTGTTTGTTGGTGTTCGAGTTGTTACTATGATTTCCTCATCAGACTGGCAAAGTGCTGCTGCTGATGTTTCTGTTGCTGCTGCTGATGGTGTTGCTGCTGTTGCAGCGGAGGAGTGCTACTGCGGGGCTCCCGATTCGGCGGCAAGATGATGCGCTATGATTTCATACTTTTCTTCAATTAAATATATGACTTTCTTATATCATGAGTTTAAGGTGACTTTCAAACGAAACATTAGAATATATAAATATATAGTTTTATAATAGTTATATAAATAACTGATATAAATATATATAAAAGGTCGATATGCGACTGATTTTTCTAGTACATATACAGTTTTGATAAAGCTTAGATCATGAAAAATATTTTTATAAATGTAAATATATGTATTTTACAAGAGCAATTAAAGCTATTTTTAAGAATGTTCAAGACTAGACTGATAATCGTAATCCATATATAGTTTTTTAAGGCGTAGCGTATAAATAATAAATCTTGAAATATCTATTTTAAGCAGCTATTTCAATAAAATAAATATATCTCTCAAAGCCTTGATCATTATAAATAATTGTCAAATAATAAATTATATGTTTTAAAAGTCTTATTTCTATATATGTAAGTCGGATCACTCCGGATCAGACAACTACATATATCCTATAGCTCCTTTCTTTTTTTTATAACTTTCTTTTCGACTGCGAATTCTACAGGGGTACAATCGCTTTATATTTAAGTCGCTATTACCCAGTAATTTATTCAGTACTATAACATATTGTAGCGAACTACTCAAAAGAACTTATCGGAACTTAGGAGTATGTGTTTTATTATTTGAGCAAAGATATAACAGTTTCTGAAACTGTTTCGGGGAACTCGATGATGAAATCTACCACGAGGTCGCCGCGGCACGAGCCGTTCACTTGATGGGGCAGTCCCTGGCCCGGGATGCGGCGAGTGGAGTCCCATCTGATCACCTCGCCTGCGGTGCTGAGGTCCAGCGGCTCCCCTTGGAGCGTCGGCACTTGCAGGTTCACTCCGCTCAGCGCCTGCCTCAGCGATATCCGGGCCGTGAAGTGCAGGTCGCACCCCTCCCGGCGAAAGAAGGGGTGCGGCTTCTCTCGCAGGACAAACACCACATCGCCGGGTCGCCGGTTGGGCACCTCGTCGCCCTCGCCGGGGAAGGTGATCCTGGTACCCGCCTTCCAGCCCGGTCGAATCTCGACTTTGAGCATTTTGGTATGTTGAATCGCCCGGCCGCTGGACGAGAACCTCCGTTGCGAGATCTCAAGGCGCTTAATGAACCCCTTGGCTATTTCCTCCAGAGTGACAAGAAGCACGTGTTCTATCGGCGCATTCTTTGGGATCAGCGGAAAGTCCTCGGTGGCGATGACCTTGGCGAAGGTGGCGAACGGATCACCGTGGAACTGGTAGCTGTCCGGCTGGAGACCCTCCTCGCCCAGAGCGTCGAACAGGTCGCGCTTCTTCTTGTCCGACAGGACCTCGAAGGCCTCGGCCACCTGATTGAAGCGCTCCGCGGCATGGGGGTACTGGTTCATGTCCGGATGGTAGCGCTGTGCCAGCTTGCAGTACTTCACACGGATCTCATAGTCAGTGGCTCCGCGACGGAGGCCCAGCATCTTGTAGAAGTCCTTGCCCATGTTCCTGCTGGTTAAATAGCTACTGAAAAACACCTTGAGCAAAAGGAAGAGTTAAACAAGAGCCTTACCTTTATCCTTTTTCAAAAAGTAATGAGACAAAATTTCCAGATGCGAACTGATTCGGTTGACTCCTAGACATCAAGTGAAAAATTCTTATCATTTTTTTTAATAGGGCACTAAAGCACGTTGACATTTAGTGCTGTTCTATCGATAGATCGCATTTTCCAAAACTTGTAAGTCTAGAGAACTAGTTTATATACAATTTGAAATTTTACTTTTAAATACCAAAGTACATGAACAAAATAAAATAGTTTTACTACGAATTTAGTCGTGATGTTGCTTTTAATTCGGCCCAT
The DNA here is from genome assembly GCF_043229965.1 of Drosophila suzukii. NCBI lineage: Eukaryota > Metazoa > Arthropoda > Insecta > Diptera > Drosophilidae > Drosophila > Drosophila suzukii. The sequence goes on along the minus strand of NC_092084.1, from coordinate 14,159,067 downwards.
GCTTAAAACAACAAATTACATGGATATTTCGTTATTAGTCGGATTTGTGTACTTTTGCAGAGGATTACTCTCATTTATTTTGGTATTTAAAAAAATTAGTTCCAAATTATAGATAAACTAGTTCTCTTGACTAAAAAGTTTTGGAAAATGCGATCTATCGATAGAACAGAACAGTGCTCAGCAATGCAGCACCAAATGTCAATTTGCTTTAGTGCCATATAAAAATTATTCACTTGGTTTCTAGAAGTCAACCGAATCAGTTCGTATCTGGAAGAAATTTTGTCTCATTACTTTTTGAAAAAGAATAAAGGTAACGCTCGTGTTTAACTCTTCTCCTATTGCTCAAGGTGTTTACCCACAGCTATTTAACGATGTCGCCCATTAACCACAATATCTTTCGGTTCGTCTGGGCCAACAAAAGGCATTTTTGTGTCTCTCTCCTTATGTTCCTTGTTTCGGGAGCTATTTATATGTGGGACCTGGACAGCTTGATAGCGGAGATGATTGTCGAAGGCTTACCGCTCCAATGGATGGGAAGCTTTTCGTGGAGTAACTGGAGCATCATAATCCTGTTCCTAACCTTACTATCGTTGATGATCCTGGCCGTGTGTAATCAAAGACGTCACCGCGTCATAAACTTGAACCGAGTTGGCAAGGTACGCCGTTAAATGAAAGGGTTACGGTCGTCATCGCTGCGATCCGCCCGCCGCCGCTTCTTCAGATGCTCCTCACCCAGCTCCGAGGTCCGAATTTTGTGGTCTTATATTTTTTGCCATTCGATGTACTTAAATGGAGAAATAATAATACTTTATTTTGGTGTAAAGGTTTATCCAGTTGTGTTTTTAAATAGGGTAATGTGTGGGAGACCCTGCGGAAGAGGCTTCTCTGCTCATTCAGAAAAATCAGGCTTTTGGAAGGTCTAGATTCTACTTATGAACACTAGGATTAGATAAACTCAGGGGAATATGATAATCATTGCTTCGTTAATTTTGATCATATTCATTTTTGATCTCTTACTCCGAATTACGAATTAAATTTGCTTAAAATCAGACTATTATATCACATAAAGTAAAAACACCCCTTAACTCGTGACGATCGCACATCAACTTATAAAAGTTCTGATATCAATTTTGTGACGAAAAATTAAACTAAATTGTTTTCATTCTTGTTAGGGTTAATAAATGTTTATTTTAACCCTCTAGTGCCCAAGACCGCCTCCAGACGGGTAAGGTTAAAAACACCGTTATTTTAGTCTTTTCATTCCTTTTGACTCGGTTTTGCGTTTTTTCTAATTCGGGGAAGTCCAAAAATTAAGTTCGTTGCGTTTGGAATACATACTAGAGCTTGCGCAAGCTGCTGTAGTCATTTGAAGCAGAAAATTTGTGCAACTCGGACGAAATAATTATTTGCAAATTAAGTGCAAAATATAAATATTTTTTTAAAATATTATAAAAAGTTTGTTGCTGGAAAAAAAAATTGTACCGTGTTGCTGATAGTCTCAAGGACTCAAAAAACGAAACCCACACTAAAAATAAGATTTCGTTAGCTTTCTATAGCTTTTATAAGGTATCCCGTCTAGAGGCGGTCTTGGGACAATTCGGGAAAAAAAAATTATAAGGTAAGTTTGAAAGTGGAACAACCTATGACATATTTAAGTACAAATAATTGCTTCAGTAGACATGGAGCGACGACAAGTGAATAAGCTATCAGCTCTTTCCGACGTGGAGATTGAAAAATTTTTAAATTCAATTGATATTGACATTGATACGGACGGAGAAGAAGAATTGGAGGAAGATTTGACTGATGATGCTTGCGAGGCAGCGCGTCCTGTAAATGAGGAAGATGAAGAAGCGATTGAGAAAGTTATACATATGTCGGATTCTACAATATGTTGGCTAGAGAGATTTGTGTAACTTCAAGCGGAAGTCCTACTCCTTTTGCAAAATTGTTGTCACCCTCAAGTTCGATTGCATCCAATTCCCCTCAAGCACAGAAACGCAAACGCAAAGCGCCTGCTGAGCAAAATATTGCTCATGTTAAAGCAAGCACAATAGCTGAATGTGTAGGATCTGTTTGGGCTATAGACCCAAAATCACCGCTTTTCAAAAAGATGTTGTGGCGCCAAACGAACCTAGTCATGGATAAATCTGCAATATCCTTTAATGAGCCTGACCTCGGAGCACTTAAAAATCTGGATACGCCATTCAAGTGTTTTCAATTCTTTTTGAGTGATACTATAATTGAGCATATTACGCAGCAAACAAATTTGTATGCTGCCCAAAAGGATGTCAATACTTCGTTTTCTACAACCAATTTATAAATTCGAAAATTTATTGGCATTTTATTTTTTATGTCAGTTTTTCGCTACCCAAATGTCCGTTCATATTGGGGGGAGTACGCATTTGGAACAATTCAGAACACAAAGTCAAGAAATCGCTTTGAAAAAATACGAGGTAATTTGCATTTTAATGATAATAGTAAGTTGCCCTCCAAGGATTCTACCGACCACGATCCTTTATACAAAATACGGCCACTCGTGAATCACTTCAATGAGAAGTTTCAGTCAGTTCCGATGCGCCAACGCTTATCTGTGGATGAACAAATGTGTGCAACGAAGATGAAGACCTTTCTTAGACAATATTTACCAGACAAACCACACAAATGGGGAGTGAAATTCTTCAATTTGTGTGACTCTTCTGGCTTTTGCTATAATTTCGAGATATATTGTGGAGCAGGTGACAACGTTGTTCAAACTGGCTCACCAGATCTTGGTGCGGCAGCAAATGTAGTTTTTCGATTGTCACGCAATGTTCCGGATTTCAAAAACCAGATTGTCTACTTTGACAATTATTATACTTCTTTGCCGCTTCTTGTATATCTCAAGTCCCGGGGAATATTTTCTTTGGGAACTATTCGCTCGAATCGCATTCCAAATTGTAAGCTGCCATCTGACAGCGACCTCAAGAAACAAGTGCGTGGATATTCTACAGAATTTTGTGGATCTGTATCAGGAGTCGAACTGTCTTTGACGATTTAGAAGGACAATAAGGCAGTACGACTTGCTTCGACTTACGCGGGCACAAAGCCTTTCCTGAATGAAACGAATTCAAAAGATCAGGTTTCACGTTTTGTTCGTTCCGAAAAAAAGTACGTTGACATAAATTGCCCAAATGTAAATGTTATTGGTCGATATAAAATTCCCGTAAAGAGCAACAAGTATAAAAATCGACTATTTACACATATGCTTGATTTAGCCATGGTAAACGCTTAAATTTTGTTCCACCGAACAAACCAGCCGGACGCTAATAACACAAAATACCAATTGCCAAACTTCCGGTCAGAGGTTGCAAATGTGCTTTGCATGCTACAAACTCCTTATCTGCCAAAAGGACCCGGGCGCCCGCGACAAGTTGATGGAAAGGAAAATAAATGCACAGAGAAGAAAACTTTCCTTCCGATTAATGATGTACGTTATGATAAAGTCGAGCATTTTCCAATGTTTTTATCACGCGCTGACAAAAAAACCTGTAAGCTTCCTGGTTGTACATCGGAAACTCAAATTGTCTGCCGCAAATGTAATATAAACCTGTGCTTTTCCCAGAAAAAAGACTGTTTCTATGATTTTCATCACAAATAAGTAATCAAACTTTTTGTACCCAAATATTTGAAGCTTTGTGAATTTAAGTAACTTTAGTTTTAATTGTTGTTTTATTTGTTTTTGGAGCCTTTCTTTAAGTAATTTATAATAAAACGTGTAAACAAAAGAATTGATTACCTAATTTTTTGTTGGCCTACCTTCCCAAAGCCGCCTCTAGGCGGTCCAAGGATATAGTCCCATAAAACTCGATCCATGCAAAAGTAAAAGTTTTTCTAAAACAAACATTCTTTTTTGATACATAATGAATCCAAAAATAATTTTTTTTTTGGAAAAGAAAATTTGGGCACTAGAGGGTTAATTAACCGTCCGTTTCTTTATAAATGGCCAGAAACGGCAACGCTGAGGAATATATTGTGGTGAGTTAAATCTTAAGCGGAAGCTTTGCATTTTTGGCTTAACCTGGGCGGCAAGCTTCGCGCCACATAAATGTTGTATGTAATAAAAGCCTAAACCTTTCAATCAATTACAAGGGTGGCTAAAAAAACGTACAACTTATGTTTAACTGCGGTTCAGCAGATTATTTTATACAAAGCTTTAGAGGAATAGTGCTGGGATCGTGTAAATGAATATACAAAGCTCTACTGGCGCCCTCTGTCTGCCACAGAGGGCGGTTTCCTGTGCACCCCTGCAACCAGCTGACCAATTCGTGGGGGTGGCTTCCGATACCGATAGCTGCGCCTGCGCAAGGGTGGCTCTCTCTTCTCTTGCTCGTTTCGGGGCGCTCCCTCTCTCGTGTACTGTTATTCTCCCGCCTGCGAGGCGAACACGTTGCAAATGTCAAAGGCATGACTTCAGAGTGACGGGGTCTTCAGTTTCAGTTTCAGTGTGTTCTCTGACTTTGGAGCACTTCGTTACCCCCATACGGTGCGCACACCAACACGTCAAAAACGGCATGAATACAGTTATACGATAATAAACAAGACCGATAGCACTGAAAGTCAAACTGAAATTGTGCAAAAATCGTGACACTTTCGCGAGTGTGGAAAATGACAAAGAGATTAACTTTCATATTTTTTTTGCGAATTTTTTCTTTGATAATTAAAGTCTGAAATTAAATTTCCTCAAAAAAAAAGTCTGCGGCCCATAAACGCGCGCGTGTTCGCCTGATTTGCCAGTGTGTTGGTGGGTGTGCCTGTGTGTGTTGTGGCTCTGTGTGTGTGTGTGTGTTTCCCCCTGTGTGTGTGGCTGAGAGAGTGCTTATTATGTAAAGTGCTCGTCTTATTGACATTTGACAGTGGGTTGCGCTGATTTCCAAACCGATTGCCTTTGACCAACTGCCAAAAAAATGGGAAGCTTCAATTTGCTAATTAATAGAGTGCGTCCGCACTTAAGTATGCTCCACAGTTTACTGCACGCACACACTTGCACAAGCGTGTCGTGTCGTGTGCGTCGATTGTAGCAACATGTCTTTGCCAATCGCACTTTTCCATGCAATCAGCCAGAGAGATAGAGCGAGATATAAAGAGAGAGAGAGTGCAAGAGAGCACTCACAATTTATAAAATTTTATTATTTTTACTCCCCCCGTCGCCCTCAGCACCCTCGTCACCGCCCAATCGCTCTTTTGCCCTTCGAAATGTCAAAATATTGCAGACTTTTGTCTGCTCTGCACAACATTGCCAGTCCAAAATACAATTTTCCCTCGTTAGTCACATGTTTTTCCTGACAGCTTGTCAAAGGGAGAAAAAATGCTAAGGTATCGGATGCGTTATTGATACAAATATCTACACTTTTCACCAAAGGCTACCCGAAAACCGTTGATATAGGCCCAAATTAATTGTAGATACTTTTTTAGTTCCTGCAGCCCAATTGACATTGCCAGGCTAGATTTGAAAGCCAATTCAAATTGACCGCCACTTGTCGCGTTCCCCACATGCGCCACTTCTCTCTCTCTTCCTCTCTCGTCCTTTTGCTGTGGACTCTCTTGGCAGTTAACATGTGTAACTTCTGTTAACTTTGACAGCTTAACACTTATCTCCTGTCATAATAATTGAAACATCGAATATGTCATTTTCATTAAAGCACTACATCTAAAAACGCTGAGGTATTTCCAACATAATTTTTTAGTTGAAATTTGAAATAAGCTTTGGAAAGCATTTACTTTAACTTTCAAAATTTCAATTTTATTCCTACTTATGGTGAGCTCAAAATAAAATTTGTTTTAAATCTTTATATGTTTGAAATTTGGAAATCAACAGCTTATTAGTTACAACACTCAAAAATTAAGATGTTAAATAGTATTAATATATGTTAAAAGGGGTTCTCAAACACTATGTTTTTCAGTCAAGGGTTAACCAAGGGTTAACATTGCGCCAACATAGTCACTGTTTAACAGCGCATAACGGGACTGCCTCTCTCTCTCTCTCTCCCTGTGTGTCTCTCCCTCTCTCCTTTGTCGTGCTCAGTTGGTCGGCGGAAGCGTGCTCGTCCTGTTTGGCTTGGTTTAGTTTTAGTCCTTCTTCGAACGCGCTGCCGACGAGTCACGAGTTCGCAAGACGTACGCAGGGATTCCGACTTCCCACTCTACCAGTCACATACTTTTTTTTCCAGTGTTTCTTGCTCCCAGTTGAGAGCGTGTGTGAGTTTGCGTGTGTGTGCCTGTTTGTGTGTGTGTGTTTGATGAGCGTGGAAACAGAAGGAAGAGGAAGAAATAACACAAACACACGCTCAATACTCAGTATAGTACTCTACAACTACAACTACTGGCCATTTGCATGTGATGTGAAGCGAACTGCTTACAGCTGTTCGATTGCAACTCTGCGCGATCTCCGTTTCCGGTTTTGAGTTGTCATTTTGAACCGCTAACCGTTAATTGCTATCCGTTAACCGTTAACCGATTTGCCGTCCTGTGAGCCTGTCATTCTGACAGTTTGTGTGTGTGTGGTTGTGTGCGTGTGTTTATTTTGTCTTTGCTTAATTTCTCGTGTAGTTTTTTTTTTTTTGTGTTTTTGGTTTTGCCTGGCAAGTGCTATTGCTCTCTCGCTCTGAGTCAGCAGCGCCTGTCAAGCGGAGGGTTGTTTTTTTCCTGCCCTGCCGCTCCGCTCCCCACCCCGCCATCCCATCCCTCCCGCCATCAAAACTTCACTTCAACCACTTGCCGTCGCCGTCGACGTCATCGCAGCCATACAACAAACCACCGAGACACCACCCCCCCCGAAACCCAAACCCAAACCCATTTCCATTTCCATTCCCATCCCCATTCCACCCTCCAGTGTCATTGGCACTCGCTTACAGTTTTATTCAGTTTGCCTTTAAGTTGTGCGTTGACTGCGTAAAATGAACATAAAGAAAGAAAAAAAAAACATTTAAGATGGTACAAAACCAAACCAATGGGGCTTGGCAAATCAGTTGGCGATAATTGTCCATGCTTTTGCCAATATAGAATACAAAAAACAACATAGAAAGCCAGCCCACACCAAGACAATAATACATAAGTGAACTGAGAACCGAGAACCGAGTATTGCGAACCGCTGAAAAACGTTGCACCCACCACCGCCTCACGCTCACCGCCTCACCGCTCGCCCGCTAGTTTAAAGCTAATGCCACCGCCCACCACCACTAGAACTACTACTTCCACCACAACCACTAGTACCACCACAACCAAGAATTAAGAACCAAGAACCATGAACCACAACCACCAACTACCAGCCTCGACCTGAACCACTTCGCAATAAATACCAAAAAAAAAAAAAAAAGAAAGTAATCTGAAAAGAAAGAAAGAAAGGCAGAGCCCAGATTCCGAGTCCACTTGTCCAAAATGTCGTCAGTTGAAAAATGTGAGCTCCACCAAAAAAAAAAAAAATGCATTACTAGATGTTCGTTCCCGTAATATGTGCATACATATAGCATCCCCCCTAGAACCTCTAGCTATAGCTCTACCTCCTCGAAGAACCTCCAAATTCGTAGCGTCCACTCTCTCTATCCCAAAACAACTAAGTTACTAACTAGCTACCCACCTTAACACTCCCCGATTTGTCTTGCCATGTTTGCCACTTTAGATCTAGACTCTTGACTACAACAACTATATAAACCCAAACCACATTCCCCTCTTTTCTGTTCTGTTCCATATTACCAAATACAATACTAAGTATTACTTATACTATATCGGTCTGCCTCTCTCGCTCTCTCTCACTATCTCTCCCTCACTCTGTCTTTCTTGTTCTGTCTAGTTAACATGCCTTGAACTTTTACCCACTCTTCTAACTTCTCCTGTTAAACAAATAAAAACTTTCCCACTCAAGTCTTTGGAAATTGGGAAGACCGACTGAGAAAAGCATCTGAAAAGTGAAGTTCTCAAGATGGTTCCTGTGCGTTGGCACTCGTAAAAACTTCCCCACTGATTGGCTGGAGTTCCGATACTGTAAATAAGACCCCGTACCCCAAAAAAAACAATTTCCCCAAACCCCAAACACTTTTAACCTTTCGATTGCCTGCTTCTTCTAATACAACCTGCATGCCCGAGAAATCATCAGCTTCTTCTACTGGTTATCGATTTATCATTTGAGAATGCAACACATCCACACACAGACGATGTCGATTGGTTCGATCGGATGGGATCAGAAGTATATATAAAAATTACAAGCCACACACACACACTATATTGTACGTTAGCCAAGTAAAGTTACATAATTTCCGTTCCGTTCCGTTTCGTTCCTCGTTCGTTTCTCGTAGTTCCCCAGTTCGTTTGATGCGTTCCGTTCCTTCGTTCGTTCGTTGTGTTTGCCAAGTTCAATTTTGTTGTACTCGAATTCCCAACTGGCCAAGAACCAGATAGTCGGAATTCGGAATTGGCAAGCCAGCAAAAGCCAAAACTGAACAGAAACCAAACAACAACAGCTACCAGACAAACAAACAAACAAACAAACAGCAAAATAAATCGAAACCTTAACCCAATCTAAATATATATGTATACATCCAAACCTAAAGTGTGTCTAATCACCAATTCTTAATGTAAAATTCTCTTTAAACTAAATAATCCAAACACGAATCACACAAACCAAAAACCAAAATCTAAACCAAATAATCGAATCGAAATTGAAATCGAAATCGCAGACCCAGGCAGAACTCGCATTGACCACCAAGCATATGAGCTTGTGGCTAAAGGTAAGCTATGAATAGTCAATATTTTAATGTTTATTTGTGAGCGGAAATCCGGAAAATATAGAGATTAGCACTTTCATTTCGGTGTGCGGCTTATATAGGTATCTGTTGCGTTCTACAATGTACAAATAAAGTGTTTAGCTTAAATTATAAGCCATAAATGAAAGGAATTGTTTGTTATTCAATTAAGCAACGATATCAAAATTAATTGGTTTTGTATCGTAAAACCTTAAGTCTCTTAGAACATTTTGATTGATAGCAAGTTGAAAAACCATAACCAGGAAACTTATATTCCAAAGAGTTACAAAATATCATATTAATAATTTAGATTACGTCGAAGAAACAGAGAGAAACAGGGCTTTATTAACCATATATTTAAGCCTTATTATCTTGTTCCTCTGTCAAACAAAATCCCGATATCTATAGTTTTTATTGTCACTGCATAATGAACCGTACTGTTGTGAATAAGCCATGAATATTTTCCCCTTGCTGGCATAAATAAACCCTTAAAGCCTGTCATTATATTGGTGCCGCAGTCGGTTTGGGAAATCCCGACTTGGATGGCCCAAGGGAAATTCCCTCTAAATTATTATCTTCGGCCCCTTCCTGGATCCGCATTGATTTGTCGCATGTCCGGATGTTGTCGGCCCTGCCCCCACATCTTGCCACATGCAACTATTCATTTTCAATTATCCTGTTAAATTAATGCCTTCTACTTGTACCCGTCTGCCCCCCCTTTCTCCAAACTCGACTTCCTTTCCAGCCTTTCCAGCGCATCCCCACATGTCCTTTGTCTGCGGCATGAATCAGCTATCTGTGAAAAGTTTGTTTTTTCGCCCCCTTTTGTTGCTGGCGACAAATTCAACGGCAGACGGCGGCTTGGCTCTAAAATATTGGTTATTAGCATAGCCAGGGGGTGTACATGGGGTTATTCTACGGGTATATGTGTAGGGTTTGGGGGCTCGGGGGCTTGCACTGGAAGCTGACAAAGCAGCCAACGCTTTTTGTTGCCTACTTTTTGGGGTCAGGGACTTGTTTTGTCAGCCTGAGCGAGGCGAGAGCGCCTAGCAAATTGGCAGACTCACACACACACACACACACACACACACACAGAGAATCGAGTGGGGATGGGCACTCTGTATAGATAGAACCCGCTTATACATCTATTTATCCGCTACCCACAAGTTTTTCATCCCCATTCTCCGGCGACCGCTGCATCTTTTGTATTGTGAATCATAGCCAAATGCATTCGACGCCACGGCATCATGGCCAATGGGGCTGACAATGCACAAAGAGCCAGAGGAAAGATAAGTGGGTGTCTACCCAGAACCACCCATCACCCATCACCCATTAGCCATCAGCCCGCCCGGTTGCTGTCGTCATCGCTCTCTCATCATCATTGGCGTCATCATCCTATCCTTACCATCCTGGCCATCCTATATCCCCCTTCTCCTCGTCTCCTTCCCCGACATCTCCGGCTTTTGTTCGATCCATTCAGTTCAGCGAGAGCTAATTTAGCGTTAATCGAAGTGTATTTACACTAGCCTTCCACTCCGCCCATCCCATCCTGAACTCCACTCTGATTGCATTAGCTTGAAGGCTGCATTGGCTTGTCACTAATTAGTTTTCAATCCCTCAACTTCATTCCCGATTTGCCGACACCCGGCCAAAAAAAAAATGAAGAAAAAGTGCAACCAACCCATTTCTTTTCTTTGACTTGACAGTAAATGACTTATTGGGGTTACAGCTAATAGGAAGTCATTGCCCTCAAAAAAAAAGTAAGGAAAATCGTGCTTCAGAAAACTATTTCATGGGCACATGTCTCTATTAGTAACCGAATGATTGACAGATTGACAAACGCAAACAACATATAAAAGCCGTTAATTTCATTCCCCCTACCCAGTTGGCTTAAAAGGATGTAAAAAAGATTACAAATTTCAGGCTATATTAGAACTATTTTACTCACAAATAATCCATATCTTAACATGATGTACGCCTCTGGGAATTTTGAAATCTGATGATTTAATATAACTTTGTTTTTTGATTTTCAAAAAAAACCTCTTCATCGTACTCGGTTAAATTATATTAAATTTTACAAAATTGTCATTCATTTTAGAATCCGATTGTGGTGTCAATGAACAAATACAAATCCTTTGTGACTTTGACCGAGTACTTTAACAATGAGCACTGCAGCTGTGGATAAATGCTAATTCTGTGGAATAAATTCCGATCTCTTTGAGTTGTCAGTCAGCCCATCAAGATTTCCCTTCAACGACTGCAATTCCCTACTTTACCAAAGGCTTTTGATAGTTTCGAGTGTCGGAATTGGCTTGTTCACTATCCGATAATCCCGGTTGTTTAGCAACAAAACGATTCCGAGTCGATGTCCCAAAGCAATTCAAAGTGACTGAGCAGCTTGGGCCAATCTGATGCGCTTCAAGCGTCTCTATTTCGACAGTCGCAGTCCTCATTAATTGACCACAACAGCTGCCGGGCTGAACTTGAGTTTCCTTGGTAATTGGAGCACTTCTTCTGCTGCTCCAGCTGCCGTTTCCATTTCCATTCTGCACTCGGTACTCGGCACTCGACTGTGGAAGCCTCCGTTGTTACAATCCAAGGAGCGGGGTATTAGAATTATGACTGGCAGGGAGAAACGCTCCATTTGCTTGGGCCCTCGGTTTTAACGTGGTGCACTGCGAGAAAAATGATATCAGTTTTCAAAGACAAGTTTTTTCACGCGTTTTTGACGACTTCTAATCGTATACTGTGCGTGTGTCCACAGAGTGCGGACGTGGATAATATTGAATGCTAACAGCACACTTTGTATAAGGCAATAACAACCATAAATGTTGCTGTCAGAAACCACAAAAAATCATTATGACATTATTTTAGGTGCTGAAAAGTATGCAGTAAATACATCATAGCCTTCCATGTGAATGAATTCAATGTACTTAATATTTTGTAGCATATTTTTAGATACCTCAAATTATGTTTAACAGTGATCACAAGCCCTATTATGATTACAAATGTTTAGATTTCCACAAAAAATTATTATGACATACAAATTTTATTTTAGCTGCTGAAAAGTATGCAGTAAATACATCATAGCCTTCCATGTGAATGAATTCAGTGTACTTCTGAACTAAAAATATTTTACAGCATACTTTTAGGTACCTCAAATGATGTTTAAAAGTGATTACAAGCCCCAGCATGATTACATTTATATAAAAATGTTTAGATTTCGACATGAGTGGGTAAATAAAATGTTGTTAATTACATAGTTACATCTAATTTTTGCCACCATTGAAAACCCGCTTTGTACTTAACTCTCAAGAGCTTTAACATTAACTTTTTTATTTAATGAAATCTCTTTGAAGTACCAAAATGTCAAGTTGAAATTTCATAGATAAGGGCTATTCTTGATGCAAAAAACCAAACGCTTTTTGCTGTGTTTGGGCTTGAACCACTTTGTTCGCTTCCGTCTAACGTTTTCTCGTTTTTTCCGTTTTTTCCCCAAGCCTGTGTGAGTGTGCGTGCGAAAGCCGGATGTTGGCATATGGCTCGACGCATCTGTGAGTGGAAAAACGTTGCGCATACGGCCCGTGTGCCGAGATGCAGTTATGTGTGTGTGTGTGTGTGAGTGTGTGTGCTTAACTAATATGCAATGAACGTCGCTTCGACACGTTGCAATTGTCGCCCCTCATCGTTGTTGTTCCTGCCTGTGTTTGTGTTTCTGTTGCTGCCCCTGTTGTGGGTCCTGTTCCTGCCATTGTTGTCCTTATTGTTCGCCACATTTGTATGGCGATTTCCACAACTTGCACTCCAGAATGGGCTGGCGCAATAAATGTTTGCTGTGGCCAAATATTGGGCTAGATGCTGGGCCGATGGCCTTGTGTTCGGCAAATGGCAAGTACAAAATAGTAAAAACAGCGCACGAAATGGGACATATCCTGTGCCCCGGAAGCACCGAAGTGGAACATACACTCAAGGAGTGCCATCAATTCGATGCGATAAAAGCTGGGAATTGCATTTGAGAGGGAGTTTCGATTTCCCAATATTTAAGAAAATATTTAAAGCTGTCTTAAAAGAGTATAGGTATTTTATTATATTAAAGTATAAGCCGTTTAAATACAGACAATCATGTAATTCTTAAAAAACTTTCACATTGCAACTCCTATTTGATAACGGATTTCGAATTCTTCGGTAATCTTTGTATGGGGATACCTCGAAAGACCGAATTTACGCATAGCCCCTGAAATGAGTCCGCAGCTATATTGCTGCATTTGTGATCGCAGAGCCATTCAACCCGCATTCGAGGATAAAAGTCCTGCTAAGCCAGGCAACGGCTACGAGTCCTGCGCCTTTTTGCGAGCTTGTGTCCTGTGCGTGTGCGACAGGTAAGTGAATTTATGTTGCACACGCTATGCGAAACATGCCACTGCATCTGGCCATAAAAACGTGACAGAAACAACAACAGCGACGGGAGCAGCCAGAGCAAATAAGGAGCCATGCCCCAGGGCTGCGAACATCCTCGCACATCCTGCCACATCCTGGCAGCAATGTCGCCTCCTTGCTGGTCACACAAAACTTTCATCGTTCGCAACCGAGGCGAGCCAGAAATATTATTTATTGAGGCGAATCCTCTGCCTACCTGGATGTGCTCGCCCGGCTGCATTATACCCATTTCCACTGCACTTCGGTCATTTGGTTTGCCATTTCGCTTGCTCGTTTATACACTCAGAGAAAAGTTACAGTGACTTCAAAAATACCAATACACATTTAAAAAATTGCTTGGGATTTTAAAGCATGCTAAATTAAAATTCATTCGTTTTAATAAATGCTCTGGCTCAAAACACCTATCCTGGTATTTTTTCTTCACTTATGTACTCTACATAAATGTAATATGGTATTCAGTTCCTAGGACAAACCTACACTAGAGTAGGAATACTTGGTAAGAATATGAAAGGCAAGCTTTTTTGGTTTACACATAGAAAATTCTGACGTTCTCATCTGAGTCTATAATGTTTTTAAAAATAGAAGTTGAAAATGTTTTCATTTTTCTCGAATCAAGTCTGTGTGCTTCTCAACAAATAAACTATTAGTCCAGTCATTAGTGTATACTTATCAAAAAGTTGTTAAATAAAATCAATTTAACCTTTTTCTTCTCACCATTTCGTTCTAACATTGAAAACATTTATACCAAAATGTACTTACACGGCTTTTAAGAACGAATGTTCTTAATTCAAGAACAATGTACTTAAAAATTTCCCTCTGTGAAGGTTTTGCATTAATTGTTCAAGTTTACACAGCCGTTTTATATATAAACAAGGTAAAAATTCTTAATGTAAAATTGACAATACTCAAATTACAATTAATAGTAAGCACTAGACACTTTTTTTTCAGTGCATTCGCCACTTGCAGTGTGTCTGTTCGGCTCGCAGCGCGCCACGCATATAAATCGTTCAAATTGAGCGGGGTGCACTGAGCACCGTGCCCCGTGCAGCATATTCATGGCCACAATGGCCACATGCAACCGAAGGGGGAATAAAAGTTTATGCGACTTTGCAAGTTGTGAAATTAGATAGAAATGGCGAGTTATCCCCGCCACCCCTTAAATCAGTTTGAGAACAATTCGGGCTCACAAAAAGTTAAGTAAACCCCTGGCCAGGGTCTTTAAATCGAGTTCTGCAGCCGGCCTTTCACTTATGATTTCCAATCAGTTCTGGCCGATAGCCCTCCGTCCCCCGTAGCTTGGACCCAAAATTATATTACATGGCCGAAAGTAAAGTTTACCACTCATGTGTGTCGGTGAGGGTACTACAATATATATATATGTATATATGTTTATGTACACATATCCTTCCCTGACCCACACAAGTCATTGATTTTTCGGGGCTCTCAATTGACTTGCTGCCGTCCTTCAAGTTACGTCCTCTCTGGTATTACGCTCAAATTACTTTTTATTCTACACTCCCCACGTTCGGCCGTTCGAAAAACATTGTTGTCTTGTAGGCTAGATAGAAGGTATTGGGTATTGTTTTTCCTGAGGCGCTCAAGGATATCAAATGTTTAGCCACGCGTCACACATGACAGCGCCAGGACACACGGGACAAAGGGCTGGCAAAGGATTGGGATGGGATTTCGGAATGGGCATGGAAATGACCGGTCCTTGCGGTGTGACTCACCCACACCCAAACACGCAAGACCTGAAACTGAAACCGAATCCAAAACCGGCATACTGCTATTGCACCACCAACCGAACCACCAAAAGCAACGACCACCTGCCAGGATGTGCCTCGATTTGCATTTGCAGGATATGCACTGAATGTCTGCCTGCAGAAATGTCACTTTAGTAATCACTTTGAAGCAAAAAAAAAGGCTTAAGTCTCTGCGGCTATGTACATTTGTGTTCAAAATAATAGGGAACTATTAAAGCTGACTCATTCGTTGCCTTTTATATTTATTCGTATTCATATAAAAATAATGAAAACAAATTTTAAACAAGGAAGCTAGCTTCGGCAAGCTGAAGTTTATATACCCTTGCAGGTCGTTCCTATGAAACAAATTTATACACGGAGCTTTCCGCTTTTTAGAAAATTAAAAAACAATCTCAAAAATATTCAGATAATGTTACATTTCAATTCTCTAGCGTACACGTTTTGCCGAAAACAAAATATGAAGAATTTTTTATTATTTCGACATTCACTTTGCGATCCTTTCTATGGCAACTATTTGATATAGTAATGCGACTTTAATCAAATTTAATTCGTAATTATGAAATATTAAAAAAATCTATATACCGGAGAAGAGAATATGATCAAAATTAAGGAAGCCTTAATTATCATACTCTCCGAGGTTATCTAATCCTAGTCTTCAAATGTAGAATGCAATCCTTCTTCCAAAGAGTCTGGTTTTTCTGCATGGTCAGATTAGCTTCTTTCGCTGGGTCTCCCCTACATTACCCCTTTAAAAACACAACTGGAATTACCTTTACAGCAAAATTAAGTATCATTATTTCTCTATGTAAGTACATCGAATTGATGCAGATGACGGGCAACAAGATCAGGACCTCGGAGCTGGTGGAGGATCATCGGAAGAAGCGGCGACGGGCGGATCGCAGCGATGACGACCGTAATCCTTTCATTTAACGGCGTACCCTGCCAACGCGGTTTAAGTTTATGACGCGGTGGCGTCTTTGATTAAAGACGGCTAGGACCATAAACCCTAGTATGGTTAGGAACAGGACTATGATGCTCCAGTGACTCCACGCAAAGCTTCCCATCCATTGGAGCGGTAAGCCTTCGACTATCATTTCCGCTACCAAGGAATCCAGGTCCCAGAAGTAGATAGCTCCCGAAACAAGGAACATAAGGAGAGAGACACAAATATTTCGTTTGTTGGCCCAAACAAACCGAAAGATATTGTTGTTAATGGGCGACATCGTTAAATAGCTGTGGGAAAACATCTTGAGCAAAAGGAAAATAGTTAAACACGAGCGTTACCTTTCTTTGTTCTTTAAGATGTGACAAAATTTCTTGCAGATGCGAACTGATTCTGTTGAATTCTAGAAACCAAGTGAAAATTTTTTATACGACACCAAAGCACATTGACATTTAGTGCTGCGTTGCTGAGCACTGTTCTCTTCTATCGATAGATCGCATTTTCCAAAACTTTTAAGTCAAGAGAACTAGTTCATCTACAATTTGGAATTGTATATTTTAAATACCAAAATACATGAACAAAATAAAATAGTTGCATTACGAATTTAATGGTGACGTTGCAATTAATTTAGCCCATGCATAAAAGAACAAATTACATGGATATTCGTAATTAGTCCTGTTTTTCTCAAATTGGATTCTTTATTCTGAAATATTATAAAAATGTAGTATGTTTAAAAACAACGAGGCTATAATTATCATATTCTCTTGAGGTTCTCTAAATCCTTGGTAGGAAAAAAATAGTTTTATTACAAATTTAATTGTGATGTTGCTATTAATTTGTCCAAATTACATGGATATTTCGTAATAAGTCAGATTTGTATACACAGTGTAAAGTGATTTTTTTCATGAATTTTGGTATTTTAAAAATACAATTTCAAAATGTAGATGAACTAGTTCTCTGGAATTAAAAGTTTTGGAAAATGCGATATATCGATAGAACAGAACAGTGCTCAGCAACGCAGCACTAAATGTCAATGTGCTTTGGTGTCGTATAAAAAATTTTCACTTGGTTTCTAGAACTCAACAGAATCAGTTTGCATAAATTTTATCACATCACTTTTTAAAGAACAAAGAAAGGTAACGCTCGTGTTTAACTATTTTCCTTTTGCTCAAGGTGTTATTCCACAGCTATTTAACCATGAACAACGACATCTTTCGGTTTGTTTTTGCCAACAAGCGGCATTTTTGTGTCTCTCTCCTTATGTTCCTTGTTTCGGGAGCTATTTATATGTGGGACCTGGATAGCTTGATAGCGGAAATGATAGTCGAAGGCTTACCGCTCCAATGGATGGGAAGCTTTTCCTGGAGTAACTGGAGCATCATAATCCTGTTCCTAATCATACTAGCGCTTATGGTTGTGGCCGTGTTCAATCAAAGACGCCACCGCGTCATAAACTTGAACCGCGTTGGCAGGGTACGCCGTTAAATGTCGTCATCGCAGCGATCCGCCCGGCGCCGCTTCTTCAGATGCTCCTCACCCAGCTCCGAGGTCCTGATCTTGTTGCCCGTCATCTGCTGCTATTCGATGTACTAACATGGAGACATAATTATACTTAATTTTGCTGTAAAGATTTATCCAGTTGTTGTGTTTTTAAATGGGGTAATGTAAAGGAGACCCAGCGGATGACGCTTCTCTTACCATTCAGTAAAATCAGACTCTGGAAGGATTGCTTTCTACCTATCAACACTAGGATTAGATAAACTCAGGGGAATATGATAATTATTGCTTCATTAATTCATATTCTCTTCTCCGCTATATAGCATTTTGTTAAAATTTCAGAATTACGAGGTCAATTTGATTAAAGTCAGACTACTATATCATATAGCTGCCAAAAATTGTTATACTATATTTTGTTGTTGGCAAAACTTATTCGCTTGTAAAATTAAATGTAACTTCTCAATATTTCTGTGAATAATTTTTAATTTTCTAAGAAATGCTATTCATTGCTTGCTGAAAGGTTATTTAAACTTCGGCCTGCCGAAATTAGCTTACTTGTTAAATTTGTTATTGATAGTACGTGTATTTCGTTCTTCTTAGTGAAGCAAGCTATCTCTAGTAAAGTATGTCTTTAATATGCGCGGACCCACGGGGGGTATATAGGTATACTTCCCCGCAACTCGGGTAAAAAAGTATATGCAATATGTATTTTCAAAATTTGTTATTTCTACTCAACCAATTTTTTTTATATCTCCCACAACCAACTTCTGGATTCGGTGCTTATATTCTAAATTTTCCCTTTTATGAATACTTCAACAGCGTTCCAACTATGTATTTGTTTTCAATTTCACGCAAATTACATTGGAAGCCCTCACCTGCGTTTTTGACATTGAGAACTGATCAAAACCAAGATGAAAACGAAGGTTGCGCAAATTGGCCCTTACTTAAATATTGGCCACATTTTCTCCCTTTTGGGGTTTTAAACCAAAGCGGCTTTTGGAGTGGCAAAAAACTGGTCGACCTACTCATAGGATCCGAATATCCAGGCGGAACTTGACTGTCTTCGCTTCACTTGTCGTTCGCCTAAGACTCCCCCCTTTTTCCTTTTTTCTTCATTTTTTTTTGCTGGGCTTCACTTCACTTTGTTTTGCATATGACAACACGTGGCTGGGTTTTTGTTTGCCCCCAAAGAGATGACCCCTTTTTGCCTTTATTTCTTTTTGTTTATTGTGCATCTCAGTGTGTTTGGCTGTGTGTGTGTGTGTGGGAAGAGAGTGTCGGCTTATTGTTTGCCTAATGTTTAGTTTTTACTTTCACGCAATGTTTTTATTAGAATGTCCCCAAAAAAAAAAAAAATCCCCAAAGAACAACAGGGTACAAAAAAGTCAACAAAAATGCCCTGGAAACATGGGGTGGATTTAAGGTATCGGGTTGACTTTGGGGTCCGCTGATGTTTTCATTTCGCCCTTGGAGCCACACAACGTTGTAGGCCAACTTTTTATGGGCTTGCACAGGCGGAACCCAGCCCCACAGCCTCAGAGGCCCAGGAATCCAGCAGAATCCTGCAGAATCCGCCCACTTTTCAGCAATCGCCCCGTGCCCCGAACCTTTGAGCATCTGTCTTTGGCGGCTCTTTTGTTTATTTTGCTTTAGCACATTTTAGAAACAATAAAGCAAAACTTTGAGCTCTTTGTGTCCTGTCGATCCCTTCTGCTCCGCCCAACCGTCCATCCGCCCCTCAATCCCATATTATCTCCATCGACTGCGCTGCAAGGTGGCCATAAAAAGCGAAAAAACGGCGTCAAAAACAAAAGGCAAAGTTGCCTCGCCCTTTGCCATTTTCCTCTGGAGTCCTCGAATTATTAAAGGAACGAGACGGGACTACTTGGACTTGGTGTATAAAAGAGTGGGGAGTGGGCGAAGTCCTCTTCCTTTTATGATATTTATGCGTCTCCTTTTTATTTTCAGCAATTTTCGTTTATTGATTTTTCCCCCACCAACATGTTGGCTGAACTTTAGTCACCGAAAAACCCCGGCCAACTGGTGCACAGGGGTCGGAAAATGTAGGGGTTGGGCTAGGCCAGATTCCGGGAAAATAAGTTTTCTTCGGTTATCAAATTTACTCGGTATTGAATTTCGCACCAATGATCATTTTGCTCGTTAGGAAGTTAAGGAATTAGTTGAACTTTGCTTTAAAAAGTAGTCATACCTTAAACAAGTATTGCATTTATTATACCCGTTACTCGTAGAGTAAAAGGGTATACTAGATTCGTCGGAAAGTATGTAACAGGCAGAAGGAAGCGTTTCCGACCCCATAAAGTATATATATTCTTGATCAGGATCACTAGCCGAGTCGATCTAGCCATGTCCGTCTGTCCGTCTGTCCGTCTGTCCGTCTGTCCGTCTGTCCGTATGAACGCTGAGATCTCGGAAACTATGAGAGTTACAATACTGGGATTAGGCACGCAGATTCCTGAGATTCCTGCGCAGCGCAAGTTTGTTTCAGTAGAGTGCCACGCCCACTCTAACGCCCACAAACCGCCCAAAACTGTGGCTCCTACAGTTTTGATGCTAGATAGAAAATTTTAACTGAAATGTAATGTTCTCATCAATACCTATCGATTGACCCAAAAAAAAATTTGCCACGCCCACTTTAACGCCCACAAACCGCAAAACCCTGTGACGCCCACAATTTTCATGCTAGATAAAAAATTTTAACTGAAATGTATTGGTCTCGTCAATACCTATCGATTGATCCAAAAAAAAATTTGCCACGCCCACTCTAACGCCCATAACGCTTAAATCTGTATACCGCCGGTAGGTGGCGCATTTTAATCTCGCTTTGCTGCTTGCATATCTCCATTTAGCTGAGTAACGGGTATCTGATAGTCGAGGTACTCGACTATAGCGTTCTCCCTTGTTTGATTTACTTACAACAGCATTTAATTTATTATGTTTGGGCTTGGGAACTGTATGTAATCTTATCAATAGATATCACATATAAATATCAAAATCCTCTTTTAAAACATTGGTTACAAATTTTTATACCCGTTACTCGTAGAGTAAAAGGGTATACTAGATTCGTCGGAAAGTATGTAACAGGCAGAAGGAAGCGTTTCCGACCCCAAAAAGTATATATATTCTTGATCAGGATCACTAGTCGAGTCGATCTTGCCATGTCCGTCTGTCCGTCTGTCCGTATGAACGCTGAGATCTCGTAAATTATACAAGCTACAATACTGGGATTAGGCATGCAGATTCCTGAGATTCCTGCGCAGCGCAAGTTTATTTCAGCAGAGTGCCACGCCCACTCTAACGCCCACAAACCGCCCAAAACTGTGGCTCCTACAGTTTTAATGCTAGATAAAAAGTTTTAACTGAAATGTATTGTTCTCGTCAATACCTACCCCCCTAGCTACCCCCTTACAAAAAATGAAAACATTTGTCAATAAATAAATCTTCCTTAAAGTGATAGGGATCGATAGCAATTGAAGCAAGCTGCTCAAAACTGTCGGTCTTTTAGCTGTACGCCTTGATTTGACTAAACTACGACTGAAAAACCACTAAAAAATTACATTTTTTGACCAAAATCTGAATCCCAAAAAAAACCGAGGTACCCCCTTACAAAAAATGAAAAAATTTGTCAAAAAATAAATCTTCCTTAAAATGATGGGGATCGATAGCAATTGAAGCAAGCTGCTCAAAACTGTAGGTCTTTTCGCTGTACGCCTTGATTTGACTAAACTACGACTGAAAAACCACTAAAAAATGAGTATTTTTGACCAAAATCTGAATCCCAAAAAAAACCGAGCTACCCCCTTACAAAAAATGAAAAAAATATGTCAAAAAATAAATCTTCCTTAAAATGATGGGGATCGATAGCAATTGAAGCAAGCTGCTCAAAACTGTAGGTCTTTTCGCTGTACGCCTTGATTTGACTAAACTACGACTGAAAAACCACTAAAAAATTAGCATTTTTGACCAAAATCGGAATCCCAAAAAAAACCGAGGTACCCCTTACAAAAAATGAAAAAATTTGTCAAAAAATAAATTTTCCTTAAAATGATAAGGATCGATAGCAATTGAAGCAAGCTGCTCAAAACTGTCGGTCTTTTCGCTGTACGCCTTGATTTGACTAAACTACGACTGAAAAACCACTAAAAAATTACATTTTTTGACCAAAATCTGAATCCCAAAAAAAACCGAGCTACCCCCTTACAAAAAATGAAAAAATTTGTCAAAAAATAAATTTTCCTTAAAATGATAAGGATCGATAGCAATTGAACCAAGCTGCTCAAAACTGTCGGTCTTTTCGCTGTACGCCTTGATTTGACTAAACTACGACTGAAAAACCACTAAAAAATGAGTATTTTTGACCAAAATCTGAATCCCAAAAAAAACCGAGCTACCCCCTTACAAAAAATGAAAAAAATATGTCAAAAAATAAATCTTCCTTAAAATGATTGGGTTTGATAGCAATTGAAGCAAGCTGCTCAAAACTGTCGGTCTTTTCGCTGTACGCCTTGATTTGACTAAACTACGACTGAAAAACCACTAAAAAATTAGCATTTTTGACCAAAATCTGAATCCCAAAAAAAACCGAGCTACCCCCTTACAAAAAATGAAAAAATTTGTCAAAAAATAAATTATTCTTAAAATGATAGGGATCGATAGCAATTGAAGCAAGCTGCTCAAAACTGTCGGTCTTTTCGCTGTACGCCTTGATTTGACTAAACTACGACTGAAAAACCACTAAAAAATTACATTTTTTGACCAAAATCTGAATCCCAAAAAAAACCGAGCTACCCCCTTACAAAAAATGAAAAAATTTGTCAAAAAATAAATTTTCCTTAAAATGATAAGGATCGATAGCAATTGAAGCAAGCTGCTCAAAACTGTAGGTCTTTTCGCTGTACGCCTTGATTTGACTAAACTACGACTGAAAAACCACTAAAAAATGAGTATTTTTGACCAAAATCTGAATCCCAAAAAAAACCGAGCTACCCCCTTACAAAAAATGAAAAAATTTGTCAAAAAATAAATCTTCCTTAAAATGATTGGGTTTGATAGCAATTGAAGCAAGCTGCTCAAAACTGTCGGTCTTTTCGCTGTACGCCTTGATTTGACTAAACTACGACTGAAAAACCACTAAAAAATTAGCATTTTTGACCAAAATCTGAATCCCAAAAAAAACCGAGCTACCCCCTTACAAAAAATGAAAAAATTTGTCAAAAAATAAATTATTCTTAAAATGATAGGGATCGATAGCAATTGAAGCAAGCTGCTCAAAACTGTCGGTCTTTTCGCTGTACGCCTTGATTTGACTAAACTACGACTGAAAAACCACTAAAAAATTACATTTTTTGACCAAAATCTGAATCCCAAAAAAAACCGAGCTACCCCCTTACAAAAAATGAAAAAATTTGTCAAAAAATAAATTTTCCTTAAAATGATAAGGATCGATAGCAATTGAAGCAAGCTGCTCAAAACTGTAGGTCTTTTCGCTGTACGCCTTGATTTGACTAAACTACGACTGAAAAACCACTAAAAAATGAGTATTTTTGACCAAAATCTGAATCCCAAAAAAAACCGAGCTACCCCCTTACAAAAAATGAAAAAATTTGTCAAAAAATAAATCTTCCTTAAAATGATGGGGATCGATAGCAATTGAAGCAAGCTGCTCAAAACTGTCGGTCTTTTCGCTGTACGCCTTGATTTGACTAAACTACGACTGAAAAACCACTAAAAAATTACATTTTTTGACCAAAATCTGAATCCCAAAAAAAACCGAGGTACCCCCTTACAAAAAATGAAAAAATTTGTCAAAAAATAAATTTTTCTTAAAATGATGGGGATCGATAGCAATTGAAGCAAGCTGTTCTAAACTGTCGGTCTTTTAGCTGTACGCCTTGAATTGGCTAAACTACGACTGAAAACCCACTAAAAAATGAGTATTTTTGACCAAATTCTGAATCCCAAAAAAAACCAAGCTAGTCAGAACCTTAGCTTCCAGATAAAGATACACGAAAACCCAAATTTCTACGTACAAAAAAATTCAAAACATTGAATAAAAAAGTCAAAGTGTGTTCTCATCAATCAGGATAAAATAAATTTGTATTAATTTTCTTTAGATAAATCAGTAATGTAGCCTAGCTACTTCATAGGATCGTCAGAACCTTAACGATATAAAATGTAAGCTTGTAGTGAAATGTTTCGCCTCCTTTTTATTGCCTCCATTTATTGTCCTGCTCCGCCCTCGTTTCTTGACGAAACCAAGGCATTTAGCTCCGTGGCATTCAGCTGCATTTGGTTACGCCTCCAGAGGCACTTCCTCATCTTCTCCAGCCAAGTTGCCACTCGGCCACAGCCTCGGCTTTTCCTCTGACATTGTGGCTTTTAAATTGCTTATTTGGCTTAGTCCTCGTCGTCGTCATCGCTGTTGGCTAACCGCAACGTGCCGAGCAGTTTAATAACCAAGGAAACGTCCACCGGTGACAATCCGTTGCCCTCCATCCTCATCCTCATCCGCATCCGTATCGTTGTTCTTTATATAGCCACAAGCTGGGGGTGCGGTTTTTCCAGGAAAACCACTGCCTGACGCCAAGCTGATCAACGTTGAGTAACTGAACTTATGTTAAAAGAACGCCAATAAAAAGAAGCCGCCTTGAGGACTAACTTTCTTCTGTGCATACCATCTACTTTCATGGCTTATAGTCGGTTTTAGCCCAAGCAGACAATGAAGAAAGTTTCTAGTTAATCCGGAGCATAGAAATAGAGAGCTAATTGTTGTCCTATTAGTTGCATTTCTGATTAGTTGACGTTTACTCTTCTGAACTGGATTTTAAACTCAGGATTTACATACATCTTCCTGACCTAAAACCTACTTTTAGTTAAATTGCTCATTCGTTTTCTCTATATTTAATATTACCAGAAAAGGTACCAATTATTAATAAATACAATTTATTTTCCATTAAAAAAGATATAATTTCTTAAACAAGTCAATATATTTGATTTTTTCTCGGTAGATAAGCCGATATGTGGGCACTTTATTATAACATTTTCCTTTTTAATTACCTCTGTGAGTTCTAAAAAGTCTACAACATTCCGTACGGCAAACATAAAATCCGGCTAGAATTGGTTAAATTGAATACCAGCAGTAAATGGCTTTTAACAGGCGAAGGGAAAGTGAAATGTTGAATCTTTTTGCCTGGTTATTGGGTATTTCAATTCGTAATATTCGTTGGTCGGCAATCAAACGGCAACAGGAATCAAAAAAATTGGGAAATCAAAAACTCAATTGCTTCCGAGCCAGTGAATGTGTGTGTTCGTGTCCGTGTAGAGCCATAAATCATTCAGTGGATTGTATTCCCAGCAGAAATGCCATTACATGATTGAGCCGCATCCGTATACATTGATGCAGATGCTGATGCAGATGCAGGAGTCAGATACAGATTCAGATGCAGAATCCGTATTCGTATCCGTATCCGTATCGGTATCTGTGTCATTTTGCAGGACGTGGTCGAGGCCGGTGCTCGGCAGAAATTTAATTGCATTGTCCGGGCAACATTTTTGGCATATTTTTGGAGATTTGTGACAGCTGCAAGTGGGCAAATACTGAAAGGTGGCAAGTTCGATTGAGTCACCAGCCTTTCCACTCGCACAGTGGGAGAAATTAGCCACTTTTCGGTAAGAAATCGATAAGCAGACATTTTCCATAGGCTACCACACAGTGCTTGATTGCTCCAGTGGCTGGATTTTTGGGGAAAATTAATCATACATATATGTATGCATTTCATTTCGAGAAGAGTAAAGATCCCAAATATTTTCCAGCTTGACTCGTCAAATGCGCAAAAATGCAAACAGCTGCCCTTCAGCCAAAAAATCAGGCTTTTGGGTCAGCGGAAAGGAAGAGTTGCCAAGGCGACTTGGTGGGTGTGGGTCAATATTCGGGGCATTTCATTTTCGTTATGGAAATTGCAAAGGAAATTCTCGCATTTTTCCAATGGTATGGGTATGGGTATTGGATTGGGGTTTTTGGGTAGAGGAATGGAAATGAAGGGGGTGGCTATATGGCATGTATATGAACATTTTAAGACACTTTAATCGATTTATTCTGCTAACGCTGGCAAAATGCGCGTTCGATGGCAGAGATGCGATTTGGCGTCCGCTTTCGCATCGATCACGAAATCGTATGTGTCCATTTGCGCTTAGAGGGATTTATGCCATCGGCCCCGAGTATCACATCCCTTTTTGGGATTATTGAGTAAAGCTCATATGACTGCAATTCTTTTTGGTAACTGCACAGAGAAAAAATCTGCTCTATGTGTTGCTTTACGTCATCTGTCATCATCGATTTAAATGATTATAGGTTTCCGATTCCAAACCGCTCTGTTTATAATGGGGAAATATAAATTGGTAAGGATTATTCCTTAAAATTACCCATTTGGGACCAATTTCTCAATGTCATGTTAAACTTCCTGCTTGTTATCTGTCAGTGAAAATTAGTATGAAGTTGAATTGTGCGAAAAGACAAATCAGCAATGTCAAAAGATAACATGTCATTCAGAAAGCAGCACATAATCATTTTTATAATGTTCCATACATTGCCAATTTTTCAATGTTATGTTAAGGTTATAGTAAATTATCTGTCGGAGAAAGTTGACATGAAGTTAAATTGATGGAGGGACAAATAAGCATTGACAAAAGTTAACATGACATTCGGAAATCACATAATTATTGTATTTAATAACCCATTCACAGATGATTTCTCAATGTCAGGTTAAGGTTCTAGTTAACTATCTGTCAGAGAAAGTTGGCATGGAGTTAAATTGATCGGAGGGACAAATAAGCATTGACAAAAGTTAACATGACATTCGGAAATCACATAATTATTGTATTTAATAACCTTTTTACAGATGATTTCTCAATGTCAGGTTAAGGTTCTAGTTAATTATCTGTCAGAGAAAGTTGTCATTAACTGAAATTGTTTGGACAGACAAAGCAATAATTAAACTTAATAAAAACTAACCTGCCGATGAGAAATCGGTCTAAATAAGGATTTTTTTGTGTGTATTTTTGGAAGAGCATCCATTGAAGTCGCGATGGATTGTGTTTGAGATGTGCCCAAAAAAGAGGAAGAGTGAGACCAGAGAACATATTCTTTGTCTCTTTCTCCTTCTCTCTCTGTGTTTATTCTCCCATCCACTTTGCTCATTTTGTGTGTGTTAGTGTTTTGTGTTTAATTTTGTGAAATGTTTGCCTGGTTTTCGAACTCTCAACGTTTGCCTAATTTCGCCGCCCATCGAACCACCAGCCCACATACCATTTCAACTGACAAAACCCCGAATTTCAGGACCCGCTCTCCGATTTCAGCCCGCTGGCCCAGTGTAGTCGAAGTGTACTCGTATTCCCTCTTTTCCTGCTTTCGCTTAGAAGTTGATGAGATGTTTATTATGTATATACATACATAGTGGTTGGGCTCGGGAAAATGGGGGCTGGAAAATGCCCGGGACGGGGCGGGACCTTTGCAGCCCGTTTTATATGTAAATGTGCGATATCAAACAGGTGAGAGATGCCCGAGGCACGGCGGGGTCACCATAAATTAGAATAAGTTATTCTCGGCTTACGGATATCAATTGCAAGTGGGCTGGAATCGGCAGGGAAAGCAGCGAAAGGCATTAGAGAACTAATTTAAAAGTCCTTTTGAGGATTGGAAGGGATAGTTATGAAAAGCCCGTTGTGGTAAAAAGTTGGCTGAAAGAGATAATGTGTGTTTTCGACTTTTAATACCAAATCCATTAGTTATTGTGTAGTTTTAAATTTAAAATGTTTTTCCTCTGGTGATTGCCCTGGCCAGAACTTCCCTTATCCAATTTGTCGTTTTCAATTATTTCAAGTCATTTTATTGTTTGATATGTCAAATTTATATATGTCAAATGCATTCACAGTGAACGCAATTACATTTCGATTAACGTTGACTTGCTGACAACTTGTTTGCCTTGTTGGCTGGAAATCTTTTGTATTGTACGAAATAAGTGGAGTTGAAACACCCTGGATCCTAGCTAATCATGGCAAGTACCTGATTCGCTGCCTGGGCCGTGTCCAGTTTATTTCGGCGGTCCTTGGGAGGTCCTTTCGTTCCGCCAGCTTAAATAGCTTCGTTTGCATCAAAGGGCAAGGTGGAAATGGGGAAAGGTGGAGCTGGGGGAAAGGGGGCCCTGAGCAGTGTAAATTTAATTCTATTCCACATAAATTTCTGTGCGGGATTGGGCACACAAAGAAAGTGCCTCGCGAGGACCGCGAACCTGAACCAGAGTGAAACCCGAGCTGGGACCTTCCGAGGACTCCTCCAGCGGACGGATGATGATGATGATGGGTTTGGGTGGATATGGTAGGGTGTGGGAATGGAGATGGAGATGAGAATGTGACTGGATGGGTTTGGGGGTTGGAAATGGGTATGGGGATGGGGATGCTAGCCAGCGCGAAAGGACGACGCAAATTTATTTAACCTGCGGGCGCAGAGCGCATATTTGAATTTATTTGCATGGGGAATGGCGGGGGCGGCGGCGGGGGCGTGTCCTGAGTGTGTCCTGGCCGCTGTGGCACTGAAGTAATGCCAAAAAGTGCGCAAGCAACCAAAAAAAAAAAAAAAAAGAAGAAGAAAACCCAAATTGTGACGTTGGCGAGCGAGGAGAAGGGAAAAACTTTTGCACAAAGTTGTTGCAAGTTGTTTGTACGCGCTCCGCCCCTCGAACCTCGAACCTCTGACCCCTGACCCCCGCAACCGACCCCCCTGGACACGCCCACACAATTTTCCCGAAATGAGCCGCGCGCCGTTTGACACATGCAGCGCCACCTGGCGGCCGTCGCCATGAATTTGAATGTACCAAAACAGCCGAAAGAGACACAGTTGCAGGGCATAAAAGCAGGGGCGTAGAAGGAATAAGGCGAAGAGAGGGGCTGGCGAAAGCTGGTAACTGTAAACTTTGCCCTCGGCCAACGGGGCGGATGGGTGATGGGTATTCGCACTGGCACTGGGCTGCGGAATACGGGGCGAATACGTAATGTCATTTCGGTGTAGCATACTTTCGTGCGACATTTAAATTCATTATACCCTGCAGGAACTCTGAGCTCAGCCAATGTCTGAAAGTCTTACGCGGTCCTCTAGGGAACTTGGAATCGGAATCGATTTCTTTCGTTATTCAATATCAATTTCTATATAATCATAACTGATTTAAGGTTATTGAAACACTGTTAATAATAAAACAAATTGTATAGAACTTAAATTTTGATAAGCTAAAGCCCATCTTAGAAGATCCTTGGAAAGCTCTGACAGCTTATGATACTATCTACCTTCCGATTATATGTAAAATCACTTTTTGAACTTAAGTATCTCCCAAGCCTTGATTGCTTAACGTTTTGTTGTATAAACCCATTAAATTAAGGTAAGCTGACTTGTGATCTTATTGATCTTTTTTGTAACCAATCAAAACCGATATGATACGGAATTTAAGCAATTGTGTTTTAAAAATAATCTGACGTTCTTTAAATAAATTGAAATGAATACGTTTTTTTTTAAAGATATATATTTAAAATATATTCTCATGGAAGGGTATAATAATATCATTATACTATATTATTATACCCTTCCATGAGAATATATTTTACCATTTTTATTTTTATATTATACCTCGATGACAGGTAAATATATTTTTTTTCAATTTCAAATGACAATTTAGGAACTCCAACGGGCATTCCATTGCAATTGTCACTGTCCATTTGAAGAGGCAACTGGCCATCCAATCCACCTTGGAGTGGCTACCACTCCGCAGCTTAACCTGAAGTTCACTTCAAACTTTTCGCTCAGCATAATTTTTGCCAGGCATTTAAATTCATTTTAGCCAGCGAGTCAGACTGATGGACAAAAAATATGCCAAATTAGCTGTGATGGGGAGTGAGGAGGGGGGGATTTGGCATGGTCCAGGCCTAATTAGCCCGACTGATTCGCCTTCTGTGTGTCTGTTTCTGTGTGTGCTTGTGTCTTCATTAGAATGCAACTGTTTGCCAGGCTCTTCAACGGCCTCTCATCCTTGGAAACATCCTGTGTCTGTGACCCATTTCTCTGCTCCTCCAGCTGTCGGCTTATTAATGAGTTTTTGTTGGCCAACTTTGCCGGCTTTGCCTTTGATTTCTTCCCAGTCTCTCTCCCTGCATTGCTGTCTTCACAATTAGCTAAGCTCTGTCTTAGCAAAGTCGACAACATGACAACAACTGCCTTCCACCGACTACCGACTACCGTCTACCGTCAACCGTCTCTTGTAATTTGGCCCGTGCTGTCTATGTGGGTTCTCCATCGACTTGTCGACGTGTTCGCGCATAAATCAGAGCTGCAAAAGTCGGCAGTGGCACTATTCACTATTCACTGAGCCACTGAGCCACTGCAGCTGCAGTTACCCACTGTGGGGCTGCATAATGAATGGCTTACGGGCCAGAAGGGACCCCCCCTGGTATCCCCCTTGTATCCCCCTCGCAAAAATTGCAGCCCGCCCGTGCTGGATTATGTCGGGATTGAGGGGCATTTTGATTGATTGAAGTGAAGTGCAGGTCCCGACATATACACATACATACAGCCGAAGGGACGCACAGATTGCTTATTAAGAGCTCACGAGGTGGGCTCAATAATTGATGGATCCTCGGAGGTGCAGACACATCACGAAGTTAATGTGCGCTCTTTACCTGTAACTCCCATTATTAAGAGCTCCTATAATTAAAATACTTGAGATATTAAAAGTGCTTTAAAGGGATTGATGGCCTGGAAAGCAGAGAATATATATATTATATTTATGCCCTGTTTCCAACTTTATTAATCTAAGCTTGGAGTTGCGAGAAAAACATGTGCCCAAAGGGCTGGGGCTTTTGTTCAAAGTTCAACAAAACTGTATTTCGACCGCAAATTGTCAGCAACTCATACGCTGGTTTTGCCTTCCGAGTAGTACCCAGAGAAGTTATGAAAATTTCTAAACACCGCAAAAATATCCTGTGAAACATATGCAGACTTTGGTCAGTTCTATTTTTATTTTTTGCTGTCTGTGCTCTCCATGGCCATGATCTTTTTGAACTCGTCATGTGCGGTGAGTGTGTGTGTGCAGTGTTTAGATTTCACATGATTTTTGCAAAAAGTTTGCCATTCTGGCACTGTCTCGGTGTCTCAACCTTCCATGGCACTCTTTCGCCTGCGGCTGGGGCCCCGGGCACAAATCCCTTGCCTACATTTCAGCGCACACAGAGTTGTCAACAAGCATTGACATTAATTAAAGCCCAGCGTTGCATGCGACAGCAAGTTGCAACTCTGCTCATTTGTGAGTGTGGCGCGTGTGTGAGGGCCTGCGGCGGCTTCAGTTAACCATTAGACTTTAATTACTAAGCTAAAATTCACGCTCGTCTGCCGCACCACAAAGCACCAACAAACTAGAAAAAAAACAAGAGGTAAAAAGTAGTAGCAGTAGCAGTAGTTGCACAAGTGTATGCGCGAGTATTCTCTTCTGCTCGTTGCCCCCAAAGTATGCTTTAAAATTGCATTTCGCATTTCGTTAGCCAACCATGGCCCCCACTCGGCGTCCTGCGATTGCCAGGCATTCTTGTGGAGGCCAAATCATTCCGCCAACCCCTGAAATGTCCCTGTGCCATTTCTGCATCATGACATTTACATTCTATTATATCTTAATCGTGCGTCTCTCTTCACTGCTTATAATGCCATTATTTGCATCTTTTAGTGTGTGCTTGCTGACTTTAATGCTAATTTAAATTAATAGAAATGCTGATGTTAATTTTTTTGTAAGTGATATTGTTACACGGAAAAAAGGGACTAGTAAAAATAAATATAGACATATTGAATATAATGAATTCTATGGATATACTACGTTTTTCCATCACTGTTGCTTTGTTTAATATGAAATCTACGGATATACTACGTTTTTCCATCACTGTTGCTTTGTTTAATATGAAATCTACGGAGATACTACGTTTTTCTATCAGTGTTGCTTTGTTTAATATGAAATCTATCTAGATACTACGTTTTTCAATCAGTGTTGCTTTGTTTAATATGAAATCTATGGAGATACAACGTTTTGCAATCAGTGTTGCTTTGTTTAATATGAAATCTATGGAAATACTACGTTTTTCAATCAGTATTGCTTTGTTTAGTATGAAATCTATGGAGATACTACGTTTTTCAATCAGTGTTGCTTTGTTTAATAGGAAATCTATGGAAATACTACGTTTTTCAATCTGTGTTTGAAATGAAATCTATGGAGATACTACGTTTTTCTATCAGTGTTGCTTAGTTTAATATGAAATCTATGAAGATACTACTTTTTTCAATCCGTGTTTCACTGCCTAATATGAAATCTATGGAGATACTACGTTTTTCTATCAGTGTTGTTTTGTTAATATGAAATCTATGGAGATACTACGTTTTTCTATCAGTGTTGCCTTGTGTCGTTTTTTAGATGTCAAAGGGATCGGACTAGGTGTTATGCAAGTAATATTTAACCTTTGATCTAGCTAAACAGCAACAGATTAAATATTTTCTTTTGTTTTGGATTGCAAAGAAAATCAAACTTGCATATAATATGTATTGTATTCGCCGAAAATACCCGAAGGGATCTATTCTTGAAGCCATAATATATATACCACGGTAAGGGGTTAAAACTAAATATTGTATCAAGCAAATGGCAGATACAAATGAGATAATGGAATATGTGTATAATTTCAAATTGAATTCTTGTGGGATAAATCGATTTGGGATGGTCTTTCGCCGCATGGCTGCGAATTATCCCAGTCATTTTCATTTTCCCAGACTCCCAGTCGATTCTCCTTCGCCTAATTCCCCCTCTTGATTATCATAATTAAACAATTTAGTTTCAAGTGCTGGCCTCCCATTTGTTGCACTTTGCTCCGTTTCCCAAGTGGCAACTGCAACAACTGCAACAACTGCAACAACGATTCAAATGCATTGTTCGTGTTAGTTGGCCGTTGTTGTTGCATCCTGTTCTTTTTGCAGCAGTTCTTAAATGTAAATTACGCGCTTTGTTGACTTTGCCCCTGCAGCAGCAGCAGCAAACACTGAAAGGGGTTTGCTGTGGGTTGGATTTAGATGGTAGCTACACACACATATAGTGTAGTATATATAGGGTGGTGAATGAGGTAAGCAGTGCACACATTAAAGTTCCCATTACCACCCCTTAACCCCCTTTTCTGGGTGCTGTAATTGTGGCCAGCTTTGAGCTGAGAATTTTATAGGGCTTGTGTGCGTGTTTGCGAGATTGCTGTCAAAATGTTGTAGGCCCCAAAACGTAGCCCCTCCCCCCCTAAAACGCCACCCCTTTCCTGACGGCGCCTTTGATTGTCAGTTTTGGACAACGTCTCTGTTTGTCTGGCAAGTGAAATTTTGTTTGACGTTGCTCGATTATGCATGGGAAGTGAAAATGGGTGGTGAAAATGGGTGCACAGAAAACAAAGGATATATTTTATTTTAGCATAATACATTTATATGGTAACTGTTTAACCATTTAATCATGTAATATTGAAATTGAAAAAAGGATATATTTTATAAAGTATCTATTTTACCATTGAATCATGTAATATTGAAATTGAAAAATGACATTTCCTCTCTTTAAAAATGCTCTAATGTCAAAAAAGAGCGAGATAGCGGTTTGAATTACTCTGGGTTAGAGCGAGACAGCCATATTCCAAACTCTCTGAAATAGAAAAAGAGAGCAAAAGGCAAGATGGCGAACATATCAAAGTGGTACTGAATTTCAGCCACATGATCATTATCTTATCCCATTTTTTTCCGTGTAGTGAAAGTAGGAAGTGGCCTGCGTGTTTTAGGTGTCTGGGTGTGACCCTGCCCCTTGGTTAGTTTATGCGATTGATTTTTGGTTGTACTCGTCCTTGTTGTTTTTGCCGTAGTATTAGTGCCACGTGCAAGACAACGCCATGTATTAGTGTGTGTGTGCGACCACGCAGCGTATACGTAATATCCGTTGGGGAATTGTTATGTAAATCCCGTGTAGAGATTTCCTTTCCTTCTGGGCATCAATTAAGTAGTTTTTAACTAATTGGAAGAAAGTATTGCCCCAAGTTGCTGCTCCTCTTGCTTGGTTAATTTTTGCTTTTCTTCATTTCTAATTAAATGCTGAAATGAAATGCATTTTAAAATCAATTAGCAAAGTCTTACTTAAAGACATTTTCCTTCCGTTACAGCTTTCTCTTTTTTCTCTGTTCTTCCATTTTTTTTATTTGTTGCCCTTTAGTTAGATATTTTTCCCTCAGTCCTTGTTTATCTTTCTTCATTATTTTTTTTAGTTGTTCTTGAACATGAATTATTTTCTCATTTTCTCTTTTAAATTCATTAAGAATTTAAATTACATATACTCTACATTCCCAAGTAATTGAACTTTTCTCGCCCGCTGTGCATTTTTTATATATTTTTTAGAGCTAGTCTGTTCTTATTACACATCTGCAAGTGCAGTTCCAACTAATTGAGAAAGTGTTGCTTCAAGGTATTTTATACGCTCTCATTATTTTTTACACTTTCTCATTTTCTTTTGGCCTTTTCCCCATTTGCGCGCCATCTTTTCCCATTTTCCGCGCTCCTTTCCCAATTTTATTCGAATTTTCGGGGTGGAGAGAACGGGGGTGGTATGGCATTTCTCACCTTAAAGTTTGCCCATTTCGGCTCCAGTTTCTTGTAGTTAATGGCGAGGTACTACCATCACTCCGGATAACCTCCTGACACATTGGCCTTCAAGGTTGGCTTTTCTTTCGCCCCCAAACCACCCCCCCTGACCACAGCATCAGCTATTTCTTCGCCATTATCATTTGACACGCTACCATTTTCCCCCCCTGGTGACCCCGCCATCCCTTCACGTGGTGACCCCGCAGTATTGCCTAGTTTCCGGCACGTTTGCCCCGACAATTTTCCCATTTTTGCCTTCTGCTCTCTTGCTTTTTAATTTGTTTTAATGAACTTTCAAGCAACGTATTTCCAGGAGGGGGGGGTTTGGGTTTTGGCTTGGCGAGATTCAGTTGCAATATGCTAGCTCACTTGTATAATTACAGGCGCCATTGCATGTGCATCTCCAGCAGACCCCCCCCCTGGAAAAAGCCCCTCTCGAGTCGACCCCCTTTTTACGCCGCCTCTTGTTTCTGGGCCTGGGCCTGAAGTGCGTGGCTTTCATTAATTTTAATGAGTTTTAAAAGTTGTTGCCATTTTTTTGCCACACTGCACGCGCAGTGTGCCCCCTTTTGTTCCCCCCTCGCCCCTCTTTGCCACGTCTCTGGTTTTTGCCCTTTTTTGCCGCAGACTTTTTGTTGATTTTATTTTATTTCATTTATTTGATTCTTCCCCACTGTTCTCCCTGTAAGTTTTCCTCTTTTTTTTTTTGTCACCCAACGTGTAGTTTCTGTGCACTTGTTGTCATTTGTTTGCCGGCAAGAACAGCAAGAACAACACTGACAATACCAGACTTTTATCCATTGAATGCACACACGCACTCAGGAACAGAAACAGAAACTAAAAACAGGGAAATATAGATACAGATGGTACAGATGCGTAGCTATATATGTATGGGAGTGTATGCACGGACAATGACATTTATTTCTATTTGTAGATGCATTTGCTGAAAGGCATTGGAAATGAGAAATAGAAAATGGGAAAGTAGTGAAAGGCATTGGGGTGGTGTCATCGCCACCTGCTGTGTGTATAGTTTACGCTTAAATAACTCGGAGCTGTGCATAATTTAGACTGTAGCTTAGCAGCTCAGCCCCCCTTTTGCCGGACATGGACATGGAAATCGGCATTCGAAAGGGGGGGATGGGTATTCGAGTTTCCCCAGCTGAAAAGCTATCACTTTTGGGCCAGAAGGCAAAGGAAATTTCTAGAGTGGAAGCTCTGGATTTATCCGGGTTAAGTGGTAGACAGCCAAGATTTGTGGAAATTATATGAACCCCTTGAGCTCCATGGAGATCGTTGAGATCCTTGAGATCATCGCTTTCAACGGCAGGGCAAAAGTTGACAGCTTTATTAAAATTACCAGTGGGTACTGCAAGAAAACAGACAGTTTTTCCTTACCCTGTCTTCTCAGTAAACAAGATTATGGTGAAAGTTTCCCTGTCTTGTTGTGTATACAGTTTTTGGTGACTTGGAGGTTAAAGAATGGGAAAAGGGGGCGGCGTCTTTGGTGGGAAAAAGATGAGTGACCAACATCAAGAGCCATAATGGAAATCAAACCAGAAAGCCAAACATTTGCCAAGCTGTCGTCTTACTAAGTGCGTTAGAACAGCTCAAAGAGAAGTGAAAATGGAGCTGCCAGAGTGAAGGGATCCTTTATGATTTTGCATTCCTCGTCGCGAACATTAGAGCAAGTATTTTCCAGAGCTTTCCACTCTCCACTCTTCACTCTCCACTCCATTCCTTTTTGTAGGCTCCTTGTCGAGAGTGTCCTTTGTCCTTTTGTCCAACTGCTTGTGGCGTTTTCGCAATTTGATTTATGTGTTGCCCCCAAAACATTCATTAAGATATAATCATAACGCACAGAAAGCGCACACAAACAGGATGAGTATAGCTATATGGATGTATAAATACAAATATAAATATATGTACGCAGTCGTTTCTGTGTGCCCACATGTATCTCTATCTCATATATCATAGAATGTCCCTGTTTTTTTTTGCCCACACTTCTTTTCAGTCGTTTTACTGTTTTTGTGGCATCATCAGTGGCGCAAACATCTTTGCAAATTTCTAGACACATTTTTCGGTCATAAGATTTCATTAGATTCACATGACCAGAAGCTATAATGAGGTTGGAACCATCTGGTGGCTGCAATAGGAGCCAAATCAGGCTAATGGCCCAGATCGTTCAGATATGTGTCCTTATTGTAGTCCCTATTGAGACGTATAAACAGTCACTTTATGTTAAACAAGGGAAAATTCTCTCCAGAGAACCTTTCATATTTTGAATGCCTTTGTTTTGCCAACAAAAATAAATAAATATCGTTAAATATTCCTCTATAAAAATAGAGTTCTCAGCACTAATAAACAACATATTGTTTGGTGAGGCCGTAAAAAAACTGTAAAATATTTATTCCACATCCTTCTTGTGGGTGCTACAAAATTGGGTCACTGAAACCCCGTTTTAAATGCTGGGGAAAACTTTATAAACACAAACTTTTTCCTCTATTAAACCGTACCCGCTCTTGATTATTTTTGCTGCTCATTCTAATTTTAATTTCCTGTCTGCAGCTCTCCACCCACAACCCCCAGCTGAAAAATGCAAAATAATTAGAAATGTCCCCACCTACAAAAGTCAGAAGTTCAGATTGTTGTGCGTGCCTCAGTTGGAGTCTCATTTGCATGGCTTCAAACCAAATAAACTAATCATACACAAACACAACATTATTCTGTGGTGTTTATGCTATGCATTTCACGAGTGCCTGAATACGTGAAATTAAAAACGAAACTTTTTTTTATTAAAATTAGTTATGGTATACTATATAAATATATTTCATGTATAAATTTATGTTCATGCTAAAAATGGTAATTACATGAAATGTATTTCGCATAAACATAGTACATGTAGTGACAGCAATTTATGGTTATTTAGAATTTTGCTGCCTTGAATTTCAAAGTTGTCTTGACCATTTTGTCCTTGGTATTTCATTCTGTTTCAATTAAATTACTCTATAATTCACTGACTTACTTCTCTTCCTTCGGCATGACATTTACCCTTATCTATCCCTATGTTTTCTAAGAAAATAAGAATATTTCTACTTGAACTAATCGAAATCCATTTACCTTTTGTTTCTTTTCAGGTGAGTGCAGCATTTTTGTGCAATTTATACGAGGGCGATATATCGTAAATACAGTGTATGCTAAGATATGGTAAGAATTCTGTTATCTATAACTTCTTTTTGCGGGAATTTCTCTGTTGTTTCGAGTAAAAAAAGGGGTTCTGCTGTCCGCTGGAGAATTTATGAACTCCACCTTCTTGGGGAAAACCCCTGCTGGCTGCTTTTCCCCACCATGTAACTGCAGAAGCTAAACCAATATTATTTCTGCCTTCCATCTATCTTACTCCTGTGCCCTCCTACAATTTTCCGGCTGCACTTTGTCTTTGGCTTCTCTTTACTCGATTTTTCGGTCAGTGGCAATTGGCCGTCGACGTCCGGACGGAAATGCCACGCCCCCTCCAGCTCCCATCCGTCGCCTCCCTTTTTTGGTATAATTTTCCGGCTGTTTTCACGTTGCAGGAAACCCGTGAATTTCGCGTTGAATTGGCCGCACGAGGGAGTGATGGAAAATGGGAAAATGAGTGTCGTATTTGTTCACCACCCCCCCCAACCAACCATCCCATCCCCCCATTTTCATGGTACGCTTTTCTGTGCTAATTTCTGCTCCAGTTACGCGACTGGAAAATTGGTAAGCATTTTCGAGGGGTGCAGAGAATGGCGGCCCCAACACTTTAACTTATTAAGTATAATTCATATGGCACGGCCAGAAAGTCGTCAAAGAACAATGGCTGAAAAGGGGAACCGCAAACGAGTTAATTAAGTGGCTTAAACAATCGGCACTAAGTGCGGAGAAAGGGGAAAGGTTGATGGGAAAGTAAGGTACGAAGATCGGTGCAACTGTTGAGTGGTCCCGTTGCCAAAGTTTAAGCCCTCTTTCGCAATCCGCAATGGAGCAAAAACCACGCAGAAGAAGCTGTACCAACCAAAACAGCATTTGCACAATTGCGAATCGAGGAAATCGCATGCGTGCTTGTCGTTTCCACACTGCAAAAAAAGAAGAAAACAAAGGGGGGTTTTGTCTGAAGTGTTAAAAAAAAGAATTCAATTTTTGTATCCCCTATAACATCTTGAATATTAGAAAAAAATTTAACAGAATTCTTAAATTTCTTAAATACAATATCTTTGAACTGCTATTAAAATTTCTTACAATGAATTTGAGAAATAATAGCAAATTCGAAACTATTCATTTCTTAAAACTCGAAACATTGTTTATTTTGAATATGATATACATATGTATGGTATAAATATCTTACTATATGTTATGAAATATTCGGAAAAACATTCAAAAATCCATATAAATGTTTTTGCCTTTAATATTAAGGTTATACAATGAGTTCATTATGACTCATTCAATATAAATTCCTGTCATAATTCATCATTAAAACAATCAATTAAATGAAAAGCAAGTGGACATGGTGTCCTCCTTTCATTTTTTATCGCATTGCAACAAATGAATTATGTGGAATGGAAATGCCCCTGATTGTGAATGTATAAATATTTGCACTTGAATTAAGATTGGAAAAAGAAGATTATGTTAAATTTTTCATACAAATTGGCAAATGAATTCCACATTCCTGACTTTAAATTCCAGCTGCCCTCTGCACTTTTGATATGATTTATTCTCCCATTGGTTTTTTGTTGGATTGGTCGAGCCCTTTTTCCTCACAGTGAGCTGTTTTTTTTTTTTTTGCTTTTAATGCATGTTGAAAAGGGCTCGCGGACGGATTGTCGGGCGGTTTGGGATGGGGAAAAGGGGGCGTGGCAGTGCAGGGCACATGGCAAGCGCAGTCATTGCGGCTAAAGCGGTTTCTGCGGTTTCCGGCAGCCGCAAGGCAGCTTCCTCTGGCCCTCTCGCTCTGGCATCGCCTATCTCCTTCCCACCCAGCCGCAAACTGCTTTTGGTCGTCGCCTTTGGCGTCGCCTGACGCTGCATTGATAAAACTCCACCCCCGGGGGCTTAAGGGGGTTAAGGGGGGCGCTCGGGAATGGGTTAAGGGGTCCCAGCCGCAGTAAAACAGTTGCACTTGCCACCGAAACTGAAACAGAAACAGAAACTGAAAGGGGAGCCCAGCTACCGATGCAAAATTTAACAAGATTTCCACAGTTTTGTTAAGGGACAACAAATTTGATTAAATTTATCTTCGGGCGATGAGAGGAAAAACCATGTTTCCATTTCAATTCGATTTTTCTTCGGGCTCTCGTTGAGTTTTTTACTTAGCAATACGTATGTTTTTGGAAATTGGTTCCCAAGAAAAAACTTCACTGAATGAAGAAGCTTTTTTAAATTCCATAAGGGAGTATATATCATTTTAATAATTTCAGTTCTATTGGAAAATATACACTGGTCGGCATAAGTATTTTGACGAAGCAAAAGTTAAATGTACTCATAATCAAAGAAAAATATAAGCAAACTGATTTTTGAAAAATTATTTTTGTAGTTACTATTATTTTTGTTTGGAGAAACTTTTTGCATCAAAAAATTTAGGTTTTCAAGACGAGGAAACAAGTCTAAAAAGTAGATTTTTACAAAAATTCGACCTTTTCTATAAGTACTGAATGGGTTAAGTAAAGTATTCTATCATTCAAACGGCATTTAAATTACATTTCCATTGATGTCAAAGTTTACAAGAAGTAAGTTTAAATTATGAGTATATTTAACTTTTGTTTCGTCAAAATACTTATGCCGACCAGTGTATATCATTATTATAGTATAATCCCAGAATGGGGTAACTACAATTTAATCGGATCAGGAGGAATTGAGGAATTTGTACTGATTTTTCAAATGCAAGCTAAAATTGTAAAGCTTAATATTAGCTTAAAATCCAGAGAGTATTCAGAGGACGAGACTATTTAATTAATTTATCCTACTTATTCCGAAGTTCTGCAAATACTCAAAGTGTAAATTAATCACAAAATGTACCTGGTATTATTTTCCCCTTCAATTGCATTGTGGCATTCCTTTTTCCATTGGTTTTTATCCGATTTTCCTATTGTATTTTTGTCTGACTCTTTACTTCATTCAGCGAATTTTCCACTTTTTCTGTTCCTCTTTACCCCGCATTGCATATCCTCTGCTTCTCTTTAGCTTTTCCCCCTCTTGACGAAAAGGAGTTTTCCTTGGGCTTTCCTGCCACTCAGCCCCGCCCACTTTCCCAACACTCGCCCACTTTCGTGTGGCATTTTGATGTGTCTTTGTTGTTGGCCATTCCGTTGTTGTTTCATTAGATCATTTGAAATTGTATGCCAAGCAGTTGTTGCCCGTTGTTGCATATTTGCATACAAGCACAGGGCCAGCATATCTAAGCAGTTGGAATGGAGAATCTGCATATATGTGTGGCTATTTTCCATGAAGGAAGCCCGAGTCCTGCATGTGGAAATTGAAACAAATCTTGAACAATGCAGCTGACTTTTCTGTTGTTGCCCCCTTACCACTGAGCCGTAAGTTATTAGGGCCCCAAAGTGACTGCCCCGAAAAGTAGGCGATTCAAAATGCAGAAGCCCCGAGTGTGGCTAATGTGGCACACATGAACCGCCCAGCTTAGAAATTCCCAGCCATCCCCACAAGTCCTCACCCCTGACCCCTGACCCCCAAAGCCCCCGGTATTCCCTGCATTTTGGGAATGCAATTCGAACTTAAAGCCTTTAAAGTCCCCAACTGAAATGGCCGACTGGTGGGTGGGTTCAGTTTTCCTCCTTGTTTATGATGCAGCCCAAACGGCACGTTTAAGCAATTGCAAAACTTTTTATGGAGTTTTTCTTCCTATTTCATAGCCTCGATATGGCCACATAGTCGTAGTCCATAGCCCCAGCAGTTCGTGTTGGTTTAGATTTCCAGCTTTTGGCAGTGGATCAAACAGAAAACATGCAGCAACTTTTTCCACACATTGTCGTTAAAGTATAGAATTTAACAGAGGTATCAAAATACAGAAACTGCAAATATAATCTTCTAGAATTGGCTTAGGTATACAGTGTTTTTGTGAAAATCATGAAAATGTAATAAAAAGAGCTTATTGTTTCCATTGTTATCGGATCTTCAACTGTTGGCCAGACAATGTGGTCACATTTTGAATAAATTCCCTTTATCTATACGCCATACTCAACCTTCCCACACTTCTCCACAATTTAAGTAGCTCTTTTGCCACCCATTGTTAATCCCATTAGTAATTAATTGACCGTTTAGATTGGCATTGCAATCGAAATTCACCGTTTAATTGTTATAATTTTTGTACAATTCGATAAATTATAAATCATTAACCCCTCACCCACACCGCGTTCGTTTTGGGACCGCAATATCAACCCCCTGCAATTCGCTGGCAATTATTTCAGTTTCAGTCTGCCATTAATTATTTCATTTTTGTGGCTTTCATCTAATGAAATTGCAATAATAACGATTGCCACGGTTTGCGAGCCACTGCAATGACCTCACAACTGTTATCGTCCCGGATGGCGTTGGGTCTTTGGTATTAATCTTTATGGTTACCGGAGGTCTGGGGTTTGGGGTCGGGGGTCAGGAGCGTTACGAGTCGTAAAAGCCAACTAACGATGGTCCAAGCAGAGCCGTAAACTTCGCCCCGCAGGTTACTTCCTTACTCCAGCCGTTGTTGTTATTTGTGGCACCCTATAACGCTGGGAATATTGCCATTTTTGTTTTGGAAAATATTTCATTTGCCTTTCACGGCAATGTTTATTTTCAATACCAGCTACCTAGCCAACAAAATAGGTAATAAAAAGAAGAGGAATTTATTCAACAGTTAAATTAATGGTATTTAGCAACTGCATTCTAATAACGCAACTGAAATTAATATAATGTTTTCGAATTATTTATGAGAATGGGCTCTATAAATCTTTAATTGAATCAATGATACCAACGTGGCAAATTGAATTGAATATTATAAATCAAGTTATCACTATACTTGCTTTCTAAAATAAGACCCTATATTTCTTCATTCGAGTTAGATACATTTTAAGGTGTATTTTACAAAATGTCTACTATTTCTCCTAGTCATTCTGTTTAGGAACTCTAGGTAAGTGTTTATAAACATATACATATGTAGGGTATCTGTTCCTTTCGATGATTTTGTAAGCTTTTCGGCCATTTGCCTTCCAGCCAAGCAAAACAACAGAAAGACAAATAAAAAATGTGGAGCTTTGCTGCTCGCTTTGCGTTTGGCATCTGTCAAAATGGCAGCCAACTTGGCGGGTGGCTCTAAGGGTGGTAAAATGATGGCTGTTTCTTGGGGTGGTGGTGCGAGATTGGGCGGCTGACTTGGTGGGCGGTGCTGTCACGCAAACGTTTGAGCAGAAAATGACAATGTCGTTTCCCCCCTTCACTCGCCTCCTTTTGTGCCGGCTGTGTGTGTGTTTATAAACGAGTTTTGCATTAAAATTTACAACAGCAGCAGCATATCGCCCACTAAATGGAGACATCAACGTGGATGGGTGTGTGTAGCTGTGTGTGTTTGGGACAGGTGAATGTACCCGTTGCCATCTTGGCAATGACAGTTCCCCGTTTCCGTTCCCATTCCCATTTGAGTTCCCCTTTCCGCATTTCAACTTTTCCTTCCACTTCTGTGCGCTGATTTGTCAGGGTATAAAAAGGGAAGTATAAATGTTATGACTTAATAGCGGCTGGAGGCTGGAGGCTGGCAGGCGAGGGGAATCATCATTTTCTCGGCTCCCAGTTTTCAGTTTCCTCCTTTGAGTCGGTAAAGTCGGTAAAGTGTGCCACGCCAAGTGGCCAAATCAACAGATTGCCATCCCTTACATATACTTCGTACACATGCCATCACGTGATATGTGAGTAGATGGGCATGCCAACTGGCAGATGACGAGCACACCGGTATAACACCTGGGCAACAATCGCACATCAGCTTCATCAATCGAAAGGCATTTAGACAAGGAATGCAGGAGTGACGTTCTGACGGCTAGTCAAACTCCATAGTCAAATTGATCAAAATCTTTGAGGATTAACGTAAGGAATATACGCTAAGGAGTAGTTAACTTATGAGCGCCCTTATCCATAACCATAAACTCCTGATCAAGTTGAATAGACTGGAAAATGAAGGCACTACCATCATCGCTCATCGAAAGTAGAGTGGAGCCCATTGAATGGCTAGGATGGCTTCTGAAAAGTGCAAGGAAATCGAAGTGAATTCTTGGCTGGCATTGTGGCCATGTGGCAATTGCCCTGGCTTAATTCACTGACTGCAGTTTGAACAATTGGCCGAACGAAATCGACTTACTGAACCCTGGGCCATGTATCAAACCCCACCAGCACCCACTTTCAGCATCTCAGTCAGCACCTCTGACCCCTCCGCTGGGCATTTGGCTCCCAGTTTTTCTGGCTTTCATGCTTTGCTTTTTCCTCTCT
This sequence comes from Drosophila suzukii, assembly GCF_043229965.1. Taxonomy (NCBI): domain Eukaryota; kingdom Metazoa; phylum Arthropoda; class Insecta; order Diptera; family Drosophilidae; genus Drosophila; species Drosophila suzukii. The sequence continues at coordinate 14,115,429 of NC_092084.1, read as the reverse complement.
CTTTTCCCTTTTTTTTTTTGGGCCGGACTATGGCATTTGGTTTATGGCAGCAACGGACTGCGGCAGTTTTGGCATTTGCCAGCAGTCCGCACACACACGACAGCTGTGTGTGTCATGTCCAGAGCCATAAATCATTTATTTGAAAATTGCTATTGTATTGCGGTTTAATAGCATGTGATCATCATCATCAGCAGCAGCCGCACGAGCTCTACCTTGTGGGCAGTGGGACCGTTTTGGACTGTTTGGTTCGTCACAAACTACATGTCGTATTCATAGCCAACTGTCTCGCCTCGCCCCGCCTCGCCTTGCCGCTCGCATCGTTACATTTAATATCCCAAATCGCAGGGAGCGAGGCGTACGAAAGGTCGGTAGTAGGGAAATGCGGGTTCGCATGCCCCAACATGCCCATTAATTATAATGCCGCACTGCGAGCAAAGCGAACGTTGAGGGGCCTCAGCCGACTTTCGCTAGGGCCAGGGACACGCCTCCTCTGCCTCCTGCGCCTTCTCCGCCTCCTCCGCCCACCCATACAGCAACATATGCCGCACGTTCGGTGCCTTTGTCGCCTTTTTGTGTCGTGTTGTGGCAGTGATTTTCCTGCCTTTCCCCTCGATTTCTCCACGTTTTCCCACCGGGGTAACGAGGTCATTTGGCAATATACCAACACAAACAAAAATTATGTTATTGGTCAATGTATTTATGAGTACGCCATCCTGGCCCCTAAAACCCAACTCTACGAACCACGGCCCCAACCCCGGTCACCTCCATAGGTATGTGTGCCGCCTGGTCTGCGAAAATTGCACGAAAATTGGAAATTTATTGCCAAGCCCACACAACCACACACACACACACCTCACACACTCACTCACAAACACACGCACTCACACAAAGATAACGAGTGAAAGAGAAGACCAACATGCGCTAATGACATTGTGCTGTGGTTTGTCGCCCCTTTTCTTCCCGCCAACCCACCGCTCTATGTGTGCGAATTCGATTGGATTCCCATTCCTTTTGCTGGGAAACAAATGCAAACCACAAATTCTGTTTCAGATTTCATCGAAGAGCCTTACACAATTCGAATTATTACATCTTTTGTATCAATATTTCCTGAATGGAAAGTGAACGAATATGCATATCTGTTATTGGACATTACAATGCTTGTTAACCTTTATTCGAAGTAATTCCCTTCAAAACAATAACGAATTACCTAAGCTTTTAACATTCTAAGCAATTTCTATGAATAGTTTAAATTACTAGAAATCATTTTTGTGATCGGTGTGTAATATTTTTATAAGCCATTACAGAGGTAGTAATCAAGAAATATGGGGTATCAAAACGGTATGCGTTTAAGGGGCCTGACGAATCGAATGGCCGATTGGACACACCTCTGTCCCGAATCGAAACAAACTAAGGCAGCTTGAGTTCTACGCAGTCATGCACTTGGTCTACCTGACAGTACTCACGACCTTGTTTGGGTCGCTGGAAGGTCTATCCGATGGCAGCCGCCTGCCGAGGTGGGTAGTGCCACTGCGATATCGTTTGGACATCGTGACGCGGATCAACCAGCCCTATCAGCCCTTCGGCGGAACGGTTCTCATTGACCTGCGATCGGAGCGACCCACCAAGAAACTGGTGCTCAACTCCCGCGATCTGGAGATTCGTAAGCAGAAGGGCGTGAGCTTAGTGGCGAAGGGTGGCAGATCCGTGGGGGTCAGCCATATAAATTTAAGCACCCAACTCAGCCGGCTGACTGTCTATTTGAAGAGCACCCTCACGGTCAACACCACATACACACTAAAAATTTCATTCACAAGTGTTTTGAGAAACGACAACAATGGGTTCTACAGCAGCAACTACGTGGACCAGAACACCACACTCGCCCAGTGGCTGGCGGCCACCCAATTCGAGCCGAATCACGCTCGCGAGGCATTTCCCTGCTTCGACGATCCCATTTTCAGGACCCCGTTTGAGATCAACCTGGCCCATCCACATGAGTACCGCGCCCTGTCCAACATGCCCGTCAAGCGGACCATCCGCCAGTGAGTAGTGTTTTTTCATTTGCAATTTTTTCAATCAATATTTTTAAGGCTTATCCAAACTCTAAAGAATTCGCGGTCTTTTTGTTTTAACAGTTAGTGCTCTGGTGGTTTTAGTGATTGGGATTGGCCTCACAGATTTGTACAGTGCGATATTTAAATGTTGTATGTTGTTCCAAGTTGTAAAGAATTCACAGTCTCCTTGCTATGAACTTAAATCCTTAATTTAGCAATGACCAAATTCTAAAATTACTAAAGTGGAACATAGCAAATTTGTTGTTCCAAGCTCTAAAGAATTCGAGGTATTTTTTTTAAGCTCTTTTGGACTTAAAATCATTTAAAAACGAGCATATCTCTTTTAAAATGCTTATTGTGTAACGAAAATAACTGATGTTGCGATAGTAGGATTTTCAAATTAAATGCCTTACATCCCACCCAAAGCGCCAGCCTAACCGACTTCGTGTGGACGCAGTTCGTTGAGAGCCATCCGATCCAGTCGTACCTGGTGGCCTTCTCGATCACCAAGTTCGAGAGGCCGGGCTTCACGTCCAAGGAGCGCCCAGGCTGTCCGATCAGCACGTGGGCCCGTCCAGATGCCCTGTCGCAGACGGAGTTTGCTAACATGCTGGTGGCGCCGCTACTCTCCTTCTACGAGCAGCTCTTCAACAGCACTCTGAAGCTGAGGAAGATCGACCTGCAGGCCCTGCCGAACTTCGCCTACCGAGCCAATGAGAACTGGGGCCTCCCCACCTTCGCGGAGGAGGCCATCCTGTACGACAGCGAGCTGAGTTCGATGGCCGATCAGCAGGGCGTGGCACGTGCGGTGGCGGTGATGGTGGTACACCAGTGGTTCGGCAACCTGGTGTCCGTGGTCTGGTGGCACGAGGTCTGGCTGAAGAACGCCTTCGCTTTGTATCTCTCACGTTTTGGAGTGCACGCCCTGCGTCCGGAGTGGGACTACAAGGAGCGGCATGCCCTGCGACTCTACCTGGAGGTGCTCGATCACGATGCCCATGTGAACACCGATCTGGTGGCCCACATGGTGGCCGATGAGACGGACATTTGGTCGGCCTACAATGAGATTGGTGAGCGCAAGGCCGCCGTGCTCTTCGACATGCTGCACCGCATCATGGGCGAGGAGGCGTGGCTGGCGGCTGTGCGTCGCTATCTGGTGATTTATGCCAATCGAAGTGCCACCTCCTCGGATTTCTGGGACATCCTGCAGATGCAGGTGGATCGCAATGGGCGTTTGGGCAAGGGTCTGAACATCACCCGTACCATGGAGTCCTGGTTGCGGCAGCCGGGATATCCCCTGCTCAAGGTCACCAGGAACTACAAAAACCATTCGGCTCTGGTGCGGCAGGATCGTTTCTTCATCAGTCCGCAGTTCAAGCACCGGGCGGCCAAGAATCCCTGCTGGTGGGTACCGCTAACCTACACCTGTCCCAGTTGCCTGCAGTTGGACAGCTCCACCGCCAGCCGCTGGCTCACCTGCCCGATCTACCCCAGCCGGGGGATTGGGGTCCCAACCGTTCTGCTGGAGAAGGTGGTATCGTCCCCAGGGGAGTGGCTACTGCTCAATGTCCAGCACTCGGCTCCTTTTCGCGTGAACTATGACCTGCGCAACTGGCAGCTGCTCAACAAAACGCTCTCCGATCCAAAGAAATTCCGCCTCATCCACCGTGTGCACCGAGCCCAATTGGTCGATGACTTGTTCAACCTGGCCTGGAGTGGCATCATGGACTACCCGATGGCCCTGGGTATTCTCGGTTATCTCGAGCACGAGGATGAGTACGTGGTCTGGGCTGCCACGCTGGTCAACTTCGAGCGGATTAATAATGTGGCCAAGAGGGATCACAACTACCGCGTTTATAAGGTGTGTTCGCTGCTCTTGAAAAAGGGTTTGAAGATGGTTTTTCACTCAATCGCCCTGTCCCCAGAGTTATATGCGCCTCCTGCTGGAGCGTCAGTTCAAGCGGGTACTCTCCCTGTACCTGTCCAACTCCTCCGGGAACATGACCCACCGCCCGGTGATCCTCCAGCTGGCCTGTCAGTACGAGGTGCCCTCCTGCGTGAGCCTGGCCCGCCGGGAGTTCGAGAAGGGGACGCCGGCGAAGGCCGGCTGGATGACCATTCAGGAGCGTGAGACGGTCTTCTGCACGGCGGTCAAGTTTGGAACGGAAGCGGAACGGGAAGCCGTGGAGTCGATGTACTATAACTCGAACTTCGCCGCCGAGCAGGAGTCCCTCCTGACCGCTCTGGCCTGTTCCCGCAACGCTTTCGCCCTGAAAAGGGTCCTCAAATGGACCTTTGAGAGTGTGGGCATTCGCAGGCACAACGCCAGGCGAACCTTCAATGCGGTGGTTTCCAATAGCGTGGGTTATGGGCTGGCCATGAAGTATGTGGCCACCAACATGCAGTACATACGCAACTAGTAAGTGAAAGAGAAGGAGAAAACTAGAAATGATAATGATAACTCCTTTACTTTGTGTCCCCATCGAATCCAAAGCTGCAGCAACTCCACCAACAAGATTGTGAATCTCTTGAGGCCGCTGGTCGAACGGCTGTCTACTGCCCAGGAACTGGACTTTTTTAGCAATTACTTCAAGGAGATCCTACAGGATATGCACGGCATGGATCAGATGATCAGGATCCTTCTGGAGCGCGGCAGCGATAACATCCACTGGGAGCGCACCAAGTTCCGCTCCATGCTTAGGGCCATCCGGGACATTATCCTCTGGCGAGATCGGGGGAACTCAGTGGGAACGCAAATGGATGTGCCTTGACCAGCACTAAAATGGAGTTCATTAAGAATGATTGATTTTAATGACCAAATCTGATCAATAAATTTGCAATCTGAAATGTACTCCTGATATAACAGTCTTCTTTACAACAGATTACATAGATTCAGGTAACTTCCCTGGAAAAATTTTAAAATGTCATACGAGTATATAGGCTTAAAGTCCCAAACATCGGTATAAATATCTTATGAAATGTTCATTGCTTAAGATACATAGTTGCTGGGCCTTTCATCTGGAATATCATAGTATTTACAAGATGACTTAGTTACTTTTGATAGACAATTTAAAGAAGTTAAAGTGGGTTGGCTGTTAAAAGGCTAATGATTTGTTAAAGATTTTTCAATGTAGGGTTTCTTAACTTTTAAATAAATGAATCCCTATATTTTAATATTTTCTAGCTATTGTACATAGCTATTTTTTAAGACGAGATGAAGTGATGCTTCCTAACATAACAGGTCTCAATGATAATGCTGCCTCATATATTGATGGAACCATCTTCCATGAACGCTAGAGTGCGTTTTCAGCATTTCGCTTAAAGGCTTTCGTTCGTCATAGCCCAAGGACCATAGGTTTTAAGCTCCTCCTAGCCCAACACAACCTAACTAACGCGATCTCATGGGTGGCGACTCCGTCTGGCCTCCGTTCGGTGGCAATTAGTGGGATTCGCCTGCCTCTGCCCCTGCGTCTTTCTCTCTTTGGATCCAAATCCGAATCTGCCTATCTGGCCCTGCCAGTTTCCCAGTTTTCCAGTTTCCCCAGCTTGCAACATAGTTGGCATTTACAGTTGCTGCATCATTCAGATGCGCGTCGCAACGCAACGCATCGCATTAGCAGGCCACATGAGGCAGCCAAGTGACAACTGACAACTGACAATTGACAACTGGCAGCTGAGGAAAACTGGCAGTTGGAAAATCGTAGAGGGTAGCGGCGAAAGGGGGAAAGCTGCCTTAAGGCGCTTAGTTCCAGTCGCCTGCTCTCTGCGGTTTTCCACCGCCCCCCTCCCCCGGCAGAAATGGTTATGCAACTCCGCTTGACAGCATTTGGCTATCTTTTCGGGACATTTCTGATGCCCCCGTTCCCATTAGCCAATACTCCAGCATTCATTACCATATTGTGTAGGTGGTGAACTGCCCAGAGGCCATGTGAAGAGGCATCAATCAGCGCCTAATTAGCTTCTTATTTGCATCGCTTTCGGTGTTCGGCGGAGTGGTGTCGCATATTACGCATACGCCTCGTGGCCGGAGCAAACAAAGTGCTAATGAGGTGAGTCTCAAATTTCCCCCAGCACACACACACACAATATATGTATACATATATAGATGGTTTATCCGATGACAAAGTGTGTAGGAGTAGAGTTGAGCTATCATTTATTCATGAATCCCCAGGCGGCCTAAAAAAAGAGGAGAAGAATATTTACCCAATGAATGAATGCAACTGTAATTTACAATTCTCTTCTTGAAATAGATAGAACGAGGGGTCAGGGGTCAAGGATTGGGGATCGGGTAGTTTGGACAGTGGCTAGCCAAGCGTCAAACGTTGGCCTGACTGTATTTACATGTTCTTGATTTGAGCCAAGTTGCTTCCTTCCTTCCTTCCTACCATTCAACCTTCGTTCGCTTCCTTCCTTTCCATTTTGCTGGCCATTTGGCTGCAGTTTGCCATTGTCCGACCGGCCTTTTGTTTAAGCCTTTTTCATTATTTAAATGCAATTTTAGATGCCATCCCCATACCTCGCTCGATGTTTTTGCCTCCTTTGTTTGTGGGCCCACTGCCACTTTATTTTCCCTGGCCTTGCATTTGTCACATGAGCAACTAATTGTCTGTTCCTCGGACATTCGATATACATATATGCCTGCCTCTGTTTTGGTATTATCCCCCGCTCGGATGTCCCCTCCATATATCCGTATGTACGTATAATCCTTTTCCATGGAACTGAAGCCATCCAATCTCTGGCCCTGTATCAATTACAACGAGTGTGTGCGGCACATAGTTAGCATATTATGCTGTCTAGTCCTCCAGGTCGCCAGCTCCCCACCTCACCTTCCGCCAGGCCCACAGACTAATTGAAAATATTGCGTACTGAAAATTGCATAAAATTAATTGTCATGCATAATCAATGAGCTTGCAGAAATAAATTGAAATTTAATTGAAATGTTGCATGTAAATAAATAAATAAATAGTGAAGTGAAGTGGTAAGCGAGAAGCTCATAAATAATACAGGTCAAGGAAATAAAAGCGCAGCAGCAGCTAATTTGATTGGATTTTTTTTGGGAATAATTAGGAGTTTCCACAGCTCTTATTACGCAATTATGAATTTATTGGCAGAAATTAGTTGTAATGTATCTAGTGCTTATCTTTTTTGGTACTTTCTAATGTATAATATTGACTAGAGTTGGGAAAACATAGACGGGGGCATCCTCAATTGTTTTGGGCTATCGATAGTAGCCACTATCTATATACAAACATGAAGGAAAACAAATAACAAATAAGAAAAACAAAATATTTTTAGAGTGGGAACCTTATGAATCATATTACACATATATAGAAAAATATCTTCTGTTAAAGTAATTGTCCCATATTGATGATGTTTACTAAATTGCAAAATCATCGATAGTATCGATAATGCTATCGATTGCTTAGACAACTCTGCTCTGGACAGTATTTACAGAGTCTATTTAAATACTATGAATTATGGAGTACATATCTCTAGCCTAACAGTTATTCTACCCTTTATTCTCCACATCTCCATATTGACCTGTTGACATTCCAGGGGCCTCACCCTTGGCCAAAAAGCTAGTTAGCACAATTGGCTTTAGAAATGCATCTAAATAATGTGGCTGTGCTTGGCCTGGCCAATTAATGCATCACAATTAGCACTGACCGTGTGGTTGAGGGTGGGCCAAAAGCCACACATATGTATGGTGGTTCAGTGGTTCGGTGGTTCAGTGGGTACAGTGGTTCGGTGGTGCTGCCACAGTGCTCCCTGTGCATTGATTGACTGGCAAACAGAAGCGGATGAGCTCGGAAATCAGGAGCATCAGCAACCAATGGGAAAACCAACAGCATTTCACCTCCTGATGTTGACGTTGATGTGGATGTGGATGTGGAAGCGGACGAGGATGTGGATGTGGATGTGGATGTGAACGTGGATGCGGACGAGGATGTGGATGTGGATGTGGATGCGGATGCAAATGCTGATCCTGATCCTGATGGCCCTCATGGAGCCGTCGTCGTGGTCGTCCCCACATCTTGTTTGCTTTTCTGATTATCATTGCATATTTCTGGGCGGTTCCCCGTGGTGCCTTTGGCTTTGCTTTTGCTGTCCATCTGTGGTTGCACTTGCTTTTTCTGCACTTTCCTTTTTTTTTTTGTTTATCATCCGCCGCCGCTAGAGAGTTTTCACTTCCGTCTGCTGGCTGCTGCTGGATAAACCATTTGGCAACATGAAATGTAAAAATATTATTTCAATACGTGCAGCGTGTGTGTGTGTGGGTGTGTTGGCGAGTGTTTTCTGCATTTGAATTGTTGTTTATATATTGTTTCGGCATGGCATTCCGGCTGGGTATTTTCGGCACCGCTGTGGACGGGGAGTACCCAACTAAATGGTGAATCCCACAAGGATATCACCGGTGCGATACCATCCTGTTTTTCGCCATTTTTGCTGCCCTGTTAACGCCATTTTGTTGTGTAATGGCTCAGAAGTTTGTTTGCTCTATCTACCACCCATTTCTCCCTGTCCTCTGTGGCTGAGTGTTTTGTGCTTTATATCGCTTTGTTCATTTTCAAGTGCCAGTTGAGTAAGTCAGCGCAGGGGAGAAAAATGGAGCAGGAGGACGGAGATGGGGTGGAGTTCCAGGACATGGCTGGACATTTTAATATTTATTAATTTACGTCGTGTTTGGCCAGCTCTCCACTGAAGCGCACCAATTTCGGTCAATGATTTACTGCCCATTGGAACAAAGGCAACGAGGATACTATGTAATATACATGATATACTCGTATATATACACCCGGTATATAGACCCATGTACAACCCAGATTCTTCGCATATTCAGCCTCAAAATTGCATTGTAAATGAGTAATTTTGTCATCGGAAATCGGTTTGTTTGCTTTTTCGGGCTTGTAAACACGTTTGCCCAACATTCATTATGCACGATTCCAATTAATTGATTTTTTTCCAATTACCAGAGATTTTCCGGGTAAATGGCCGCACTAAGCGCTAAGCTGATGAGGCTTGAATTTTTACGCTCGTTGCACATTTAAGTTGCATACAAAGGATGATATTTTGGCAAACACAATATGTTTTTGCAAAATTTTACCAGGCTCATTAAGCTGCTTTTCCTTGGAAATGGGGAATGGAAAATTTGCAATTTAATTGCATTTTATTCAAAGTCTTCTACTTTTCCCAACTGATTTACAAATTTTCTAACTTTGTCTTGCGGTTTCCCTCAATTCATTGACTGGTCATCAAAAGTCATCATCATAATTGCACAAATATACTCTCAAATTATGCTCGGTCATTTGTCATTGGCCAATTAGTCAATCATCATTACATTCGAGTCATTTCCTGTTAGCTGCAACATAAAACCAAGTTGCATACACATATTTGTAAGCCAAAAACATTGTCATTTTCCATTGACGAGTGAATTAATCATCCCTATATTTTGTCCAATTAAAATCTAATTTCTTCAGCCATGTTCGACAATTAAATACTGATTCACTAAAATAGTATCGTCGAAAACCAAAATTAGGAAATGCATTAAAAGCCAAAAATGTTCGGGAAACAAAATAATGTACACCAGCTTGATATGTTTTTAATGACTGTCGGTTTCTCATTGATTTTAATGATAGACAAGCTGTAAAAGAGGGAGAAGCCCACATTGCGTATTAGTAATAAAGTGGAGCAAGCAGTGGGCAACACTGCGTATGAGTAATAAACTTCAACAGCAGCTGCATAAGGGCATTACACCACACTATGTTATAAAGTCTTTGCAACTATGGCCGATTCCTCCCTGTACCTTAAGTTTTAAGCTTTTGGCTAAAGTGCACAATAATTAAAAAAATATTTATAAGATGAAGAAGTTTTTTTTTTTTTTAAATGCCTTTTTGGGTTTTTAAACTTGCAGTAAAAAGTGAAAACTAATAAAATGTATATAAAGTCTTAGGTTATTTTACATAATTTTATATTTTATTTATTTATTTATATTTATATTTATATTTATATTTATTTTAATAGAAACATATGGTCTACACAGAGAAAACTATCTAAGAACATTGTTCTTGAATTGAGAACATTCGTTCTTAAAAACCGTGTAAGTACATTTTGGTATCAATATAAGAACGAAATGGTGAAAAGAGAAAAGTTAAATTGAGTTTATTTAACGAGTATGACTCATTTTTTAGTGGTTTTTCAGTCGTAGTTTAGCCAAATCAAGGCGTACAGCTAAAACACCGACAGTTTTGAGCAACTTGCTTCAATTGCTATTGATCCCTATCACTTTAAGGAAGATTTATTTTTTGACAAATTTTTTCATTTTTTGTAAGGGGGTAGCTCGGTTTTTTTTGGGATTCAAATTTTGGTCAAAAATGCTCATTTTTTAGTGGTTTTTCAGTCGTAGTTTAGCCAAATAAAGGCGTACAGCTAAAAGACCTACAGTTTTGAGCAGCTTGCTTCAATTGCTATCGATCCCCATCATTTTAAGGAAGATTTATTTTTTGATACATTTTTTCATTTTTTGTAAGGGGGTAGCTCGGTTTTTTTTGTGATTCAAATTTTGGTCGAAAAATCTCATTTTTTAGTGGTTTTTCGGTCGTAGTTTAGCCAAATCAAGGCGTACAGCTAAAAGACCTACAGTTTTGAGCAGCTTGCTTCAATTGCTATCGATCCCTATCATTTTAAGGAAGATTTATTTTTTGACAAATTTTTTCATTTTTTGTAAGGGGGTAGCTCGGTTTTCTTTGGGATTCAAGTTTTGGTCGAAAAATCTCATTTTTTAGTGGTTTTTCGGTCGTAGTTTAGCCAAATCAAGGCGTACAGCTAAAAGACCTACAGTTTTGAGCAGCTTGCTTCAATTGCTATCGATCCCTATCATTTTAAGGAAGATTTATTTTTTGACAAATTTTTTCATTTTTTGTAAGGAGGTAGCTCGGTTTTTTTTTGGGATTCAAATTTTGGTCAAAAATGCTCATTTTTTATTGGTTTTTCAGTCGTAGTTTATCCAAATAAAGGCGTACAGCTAAAAGACCTACAGTTTTGAGCAGCTTGCTTCAATTGCTATCGATCCCTATCATTTTAAGGAAGATTTATTTTTAGACAAATTTTTTCATTTTTTGTAAGGGGTAGCTCGGTTTTTTTTGGGATTCAGATTTTGGTCAAAAAATCGCATTTTTTAGTGGTTTTTCAATAGTAGTTTAGTCCAATCAAGGCGTACAGCTAAAAAACCGACAGTTTTGAGCAGCTTGCTTCAATTGCTATCGATCCCTATCATTTTAAGGAAGATGTATTTTTTGACAAATTTTTTCATTTTTTGTAAGGGGGTTAACGGTTTTTTTTGGGATTCAAATTTTGGTCGAAAATGCTAATTTTTTAGTGGTTTTTCGGTCGTAGTTTAGCCAAATCAAGGCGTACAGCTAAAAGACCTACAGTTTTGGGCAGCTTGCTTCAATTGCTATCGATCCCCATCACTTTTAGAAAGATTTATTTTTTGACAAATTTTTTCATTTTTTGTAAGGGGGTAGGTCGTTTATTTTTGAGATTCAGATTTTGGTCAAAAATACTAATTTTTTAGTGGTTTTTCAGGCGCAGTTTAGCCAAATCAAGGCGTACAGCTAAAAGACCGACAGTTTTGAGCAGCTTGCTTCAATTGCTATCGATCCTTATCATTTTAAGAAAGATTTATTTTTTGACAAATTTTTTCATTTTTTGTAAGGGGGTAGCTCGGTTTTTTTTGGGATTCAAATTTTGGTCGAAAAATCTCATTTTTTAGTGGTTTTTCGGTCGTAGTTTAGCCAAATCAAGGCGTACAGCTAAAAGACCTACAGTTTTGAGCAGCTTGCTTCAATTGCTATCGATCCCTATCATTTTAAGGAAGATTTATTTTTTGACAAATTTTTTCATTTTTTGTAAGGGGGTAGCTCGGTTTTTTTTTGGGATTCAAATTTTGGTCAAAAATGCTCATTTTTTATTGGTTTTTCAGTCGTAGTTTATCCAAATAAAGGCGTACAGCTAAAAGACCTACAGTTTTGAGCAGCTTGCTTCAATTGCTATCGATCCCCATCACTTTTAGAAAGATTTATTTTTTGACAAATTTTTTCATTTTTTGTAAGGGGGTAGGTCGTTTATTTTTGAGATTCAGATTTTGGTCAAAAATACTAATTTTTTAGTGGTTTTTCAGGCGCAGTTTAGCCAAATCAAGGCGTACAGCTAAAAGACCGACAGTTTTGAGCAGCTTGCTTCAATTGCTATCGATCCCCATCACTTTTAGAAAGATTTATTTTTTGACAAATTTTTTCATTTTTTGTAAGGGAGTAGGTCGTTTATTTTTGAGATTCAGATTTTGGTCAAAAATACTAATTTTTTAGTGGTTTTTCAGGCGCAGTTTAGCCAAATCAAGGCGTACAGCTAAAAGACCGACAGTTTTGAGCAGCTTGCTTCAATTGCTATCGATCCCTATCATTTTAAGAAAGATTTATTTTTTGACAAATTTTTTCATTTTTTGTAAGGGGGTAGCTCGGTTTTTTTTGGGATTCAAATTTTGGTCAAAAATACTCATTTTTTTGTGGTTTTTCAGTCGTAGTTTAGCCAAATCAAGGCGTACAGCGAAAAGACCGACAGTTTTGAGCAGCTTGCTTCAATTGCTATCGATCCCCATCACTTTTAGAAAGATTTATTTTTTGACAAATTTTTTCATTTTTTGTAAGGGGGTAGCCGGTTTTTTTTGGGATTCAAATTTTGGTCGAAAAATCTCATTTTTTAGTGGTTTTTCGGTCGTAGTTTAGCCAAATCATCACTTTTAGAAAGATTTATTTTTTGACAAATTTTTTCATTTTTTGTAAGGGGGTAGGTCGTTTATTTTTGAGATTCAGATTTTGGTCAAAAATACTAATTTTTTAGTGGTTTTTCAGGCGCAGTTTAGCCAAATCAAGGCGTACAGCTAAAAGACCGACAGTTTTGAGCAGCTTGCTTCAATTGCTATCGATCCCCATCACTTTTAGAAAGATTTATTTTTTGACAAATTTTTTCATTTTTTGTAAGGGAGTAGGTCGTTTATTTTTGAGATTCAGATTTTGGTCAAAAATACTAATTTTTTAGTGGTTTTTCAGGCGCAGTTTAGCCAAATCAAGGCGTACAGCTAAAAGACCGACAGTTTTGAGCAGCTTGCTTCAATTGCTATCGATCCCTATCATTTTAAGAAAGATTTATTTTTTGACAAATTTTTTCATTTTTTGTAAGGGGGTAGCTCGGTTTTTTTTGGGATTCAAATTTTGGTCAAAAATACTCATTTTTTTGTGGTTTTTCAGTCGTAGTTTAGCCAAATCAAGGCGTACAGCGAAAAGACCGACAGTTTTGAGCAGCTTGCTTCAATTGCTATCGATCCCCATCACTTTTAGAAAGATTTATTTTTTGACAAATATTTCCATTTTTTTAGGGGGTAGCCGGTTTTTTTTGGGATTCAAATTTTGGTCGAAAAATCTCATTTTTTAGTGGTTTTTCGGTCGTAGTTTAGCCAAATCAAGGCGTACAGCTAAAAGACCTACAGTTTTGAGCAGCTTGCTTCAATTGCTATCGATCCCTATCATTTTAAGGAAGATTTATTTTTTGACAAATTTTTTCATTTTTTGTAAGGGGGTAGCTCGGTTTTTTTTTGGGATTCAAATTTTGGTCAAAAATGCTCATTTTTTATTGGTTTTTCAGTCGTAGTTTATCCAAATAAAGGCGTACAGCTAAAAGACCTACAGTTTTGAGCAGCTTGCTTCAATTGCTATCGATCCCTATCATTTTAAGGAAGATTTATTTTTAGACAAATTTTTTCATTTTTTGTAAAGGGTAGCTCGGTTTTTTTTGGGATTCAGATTTTGGTCAAAAAATCGCATTTTTTAGTGGTTTTTCAATAGTAGTTTAGTCCAATCAAGGCGTACAGCTAAAAAACCGACAGTTTTGAGCAGCTTGCTTCAATTGCTATCGATCCCTATCATTTTAAGGAAGATGTATTTTTTGACAAATTTTTTCATTTTTGTAAGGGGATTAACGGTTTTTTTTGGGATTCAAATTTTGGTCGAAAATGCTAATTTTTTAGTGGTTTTTCGGTCGTAGTTTAGCCAAATCAAGGCGTACAGCTAAAAGACCTACAGTTTTGGGCAGCTTGCTTCAATTGCTATCGATCCCCATCACTTTTAGAAAGATTTATTTTTTGACAAATTTTTTCATTTTTTGTAAGGGTTTATTTTTGAGATTCAGATTTTGGTCAAAAATACTAATTTTTTAGTGGTTTTTCAGGCGCAGTTTAGCCAAATCAAGGCGTACAGCTAAAAGACCGACAGTTTTGAGCAGCTTGCTTCAATTGCTATCGATCCCTATCATTTTAAGAAAGATTTATTTTTTGACAAATTTTTTCATTTTTTGTAAGGGGGTAGGTCGTTTATTTTTGAGATTCAGATTTTGGTCAAAAATACAAATTTTTTAGTGGTTTTTCAGGCGCAGTTTAGCCAAATCAAGGCGTACAGCTATAAGACCGACAGTTTTGAGCAGCTTGCTTCAATTGCTATCGATCCCTATCATTTTAAGAAAGATTTATTTTTTGACAAATTTTTTCATTTTTTGTAAGGGGGTAGGTCGTCTATTTTTGAGATTCAGATTTTGGTCAAAAAATGTAATTTTTTAGTGGTTTTTCAGTCGTAGTTTAGCCAAATCAAGGCGTACAGCTAAAAGACCTACAGTTTTGAGCAGCTTGCTTCAATTGCTATCGATCCCTATCATTTTAAGAAAGATTTATTTTTTGACAAATTTTTTCATTTTTTGTAAGGGGGTAGGTCGTCTATTTTTGAGATTCAGATTTTGGTCAAAAAATGTAATTTTTTAGTGGTTTTTCAGTCGTAGTTTAGCCAAATCAAGGCGTACAGCTAAAAGACCTACAGTTTTGAGCAGCTTGCTTCAATTGCTATCGATCCCTATCATTTTAAGGAAGATTTATTTTTAGACAAATTTTTTCATTTTTTGTAAGGGGGTTAACGGTTTTTTTTGGGATTCAAATTTTGGTCGAAAATGCTAATTTTTTAGTGGTTTTTCGGTCGTAGTTTAGCCAAATCAAGGCGTACAGCTAAAAGACCTACAGTTTTGGGCAGCTTGCTTCAATTGCTATCGATCCCCATCACTTTTAGAAAGATTTATTTTTTGACAAATTTTTTCATTTTTTGTAAGGGGGTAGGTCGTTTATTTTTGAGATTCAGATTTTGGTCAAAAATACTAATTTTTTAGTGGTTTTTCAGGCGCAGTTTAGCCAAATCAAGGCGTACAGCTAAAAGACCGACAGTTTTGAGCAGCTTGCTTCAATTGCTATCGATCCCCATCACTTTTAGAAAGATTTATTTTTTGACAAATTTTTTCATTTTTTGTAAGGGAGTAGGTCGTTTATTTTTGAGATTCAGATTTTGGTCAAAAATACTAATTTTTTAGTGGTTTTTCAGGCGCAGTTTAGCCAAATCAAGGCGTACAGCTAAAAGACCGACAGTTTTGAGCAGCTTGCTTCAATTGCTATCGATCCCTATCATTTTAAGAAAGATTTATTTTTGACAAATTTTTTCATTTTTTGTAAGGGGGTAGCTCGGTTTTTTTTGGGATTCAAATTTTGGTCAAAAATACTCATTTTTTTGTGGTTTTTCAGTCGTAGTTTAGCCAAATCAAGGCGTACAGCGAAAAGACCGACAGTTTTGAGCAGCTTGCTTCAATTGCTATCGATCCCCATCACTTTTAGAAAGATTTATTTTTTGACAAATTTTTTCATTTTTTGTAAGGGGGTAGCCGGTTTTTTTTGGGATTCAAATTTTGGTCGAAAAATCTCATTTTTTAGTGGTTTTTCGGTCGTAGTTTAGCCAAATCAAGGCGTACAGCTAAAAGACCTACAGTTTTGAGCAGCTTGCTTCAATTGCTATCGATCCCTATCATTTTAAGGAAGATTTATTTTTTGACAAATTTTTTCATTTTTTGTAAGGGGGTAGCTCGGTTTTTTTTTGGGATTCAAATTTTGGTCAAAAATGCTCATTTTTTATTGGTTTTTCAGTCGTAGTTTATCCAAATAAAGGCGTACAGCTAAAAGACCTACAGTTTTGAGCAGCTTGCTTCAATTGCTATCGATCCCTATCATTTTAAGGAAGATTTATTTTTAGACAAATTTTTTCATTTTTTGTAAGGGGTAGCTCGGTTTTTTTTGGGATTCAGATTTTGGTCAAAAAATCGCATTTTTTAGTGGTTTTTCAATAGTAGTTTAGTCCAATCAAGGCGTACAGCTAAAAAACCGACAGTTTTGAGCAGCTTGCTTCAATTGCTATCGATCCCTATCATTTTAAGGAAGATGTATTTTTTGACAAATTTTTTCATTTTTTGTAAGGGGATTAACGGTTTTTTTTGGGATTCAAATTTTGGTTGAAAATGCTAATTTTTTAGTGGTTTTTCGGTCGTAGTTTAGCCAAATCAAGGCGTACAGCTAAAAGACCTACAGTTTTGGGCAGCTTGCTTCAATTGCTATCGATCCCCATCACTTTTAGAAAGATTTATTTTTTGACAAATTTTTTCATTTTTTGTAAGGGTTTATTTTTGAGATTCAGATTTTGGTCAAAAATACTAATTTTTTAGTGGTTTTTCAGGCGCAGTTTAGCCAAATCAAGGCGTACAGCTAAAAGACCGACAGTTTTGAGCAGCTTGCTTCAATTGCTATCGATCCCTATCATTTCAAGAAAGATTTATTTTTTGACAAATTTTTTCATTTTTTGTAAGGGTTTATTTTTGAGATTCAGATTTTGGTCAAAAATACTAATTTTTTAGTGGTTTTTCAGGCGCAGTTTAGCCAAATCAAGGCGTACAGCTAAAAGACCGACAGTTTTGAGCAGCTTGCTTCAATTGCTATCGATCCCTATCATTTTAAGAAAGATTTATTTTTTGACAAATTTTTTCATTTTTTGTAAGGGGGTAGCTCGGTTTTTTTTGGGATTCAAATTTTGGTCAAAAATACTCATTTTTTTGTGGTTTTTCAGTCGTAGTTTAGCCAAATCAAGGCGTACAGCGAAAAGACCGACAGTTTTGAGCAGCTTGCTTCAATTGCTATCGATCCCCATCACTTTTAGAAAGATTTATTTTTTGACAAATTTTTTCATTTTTTGTAAGGGGGTAGCTCGGTTTTTTTTGGGATTCAAATTTTGGTCAAAAATACTCCTTTTTTTGTGGTTTTTCAGTCGTAGTTCAGCCAAATCAAGGCGTACAGCTGAAGGACCGACAGTTTTGAGCAGCTTGCTTCAATTGCTATCGATCCCTATCAGTTTAAGAAAGATTTATTTTTGACAAATTTTTTCATTTTTTGTAAGGGGGTAGGTCGTTTATTTTTGAGATTCAGATTTTGGTCAAAAATACTCATTTTTTAGTGGTATTTCAGTCGTAGTTTAGCCAAATCAAGGCGTACAGCTAAAAGACCGACAGTTTTGAGCAGCTTGCTTCAATTGCTATCGATCCCTATCATTTTAAGAAAGATTTATTTTTTGACAAATTTTTTCATTTTTTGTAAGGGGGTAGCTCGGTTTTTTTTGGGATTCAAATTTTGGTCAAAAATACTCATTTTTTTGTGGTTTTTCAGTCGTAGTTTAGCCAAATCAAGGCGTACAGCGAAAAGACCGACAGTTTTGAGCAGCTTGCTTCAATTGCTATCGATCCCCATCACTTTTAGAAAGATTTATTTTTTGACAAATTTTTTCATTTTTTGTAAGGGGGTAGCTCGGTTTTTTTTGAGATTCAGATTTTGGTCAAAAATACTCATTTTTTAGTGGTTTTTCAGTCGTAGTTTAGCCAAATCAAGGCGTACAGCTAAAAGACCGACAGTTTTGAGCTGCTTGCTTCAATTGCTATCGATCCCTATCACTTTAAGAAAGATTTATTTTTTGACAAATTTTTTCATTTTTTGTAAGGGGGTAGGTCGTTTATTTTCGAGATTCAGATTTTGGTCAAAAATACTCATTTTTTAGTGGTTTTTCAGTCGTAGTTTAGCCAAATCAAGGCGTACAGCTAAAAGACCGACAGTTTTGAGCAGCTTGCTTCAATTGCTATCGATCCCCATCACTTTAAGAAAGATTTATTTTTTGACAAATTTTTTCATTTTTTGTAAGGGGGTAGGTCGTTTATTTTTGAGATTCAGATTTTGGTCAAAAATACTAATTTTTTAGTGGTTTTTCAGTCGTAGTTTAGCCAAATCAAGGCGTACAGCTAAAAGACCGACAGTTTTGAGCAGCTTGCTTCAATTCCTATCGATCCCTATCACTTTAAGAAAGATTTATTTTTTGACAAATTTTTTCATTTTTTGTAAGGGGGTAGGTCGTTTATTTTCGAGATTCAGATTTTGGTCAAAAATACTCATTTTTTAGTGGTTTTTCAGCCGCAGTTTAGCCAAATCAAGGCGTACAGCTAAAAGACCGACAGTTTTGAGCAGCTTGCTTCAATTCCTATCGATCCCTATCACTTTAAGAAAGATTTATTTTTTGACAAATTTTTTCATTTTTTGTAAGGGGGTAGGTCGTTTATTTTTGAGATTCAGATTTTGGTCAAAAATACTAATTTTTTAGTGGTTTTTCAGTCGTAGTTTAGCCAAATCAAGGCGTACAGCTAAAAGACCGACAGTTTTGAGCAGCTTGCTTCAATTCCTATCGATCCCTATCACTTTAAGAAAGATTTATTTTTTGACAAATTTTTTCATTTTTTGTAAGGGGGTAGGTCGTTTATTTTTGAGATTCAGATTTTGGTCAAAAATACTCATTTTTTAGTGGTATTTCAGTCGTAGTTTAGCCAAATCAAGGCGTACAGCTAAAAGACCGACAGTTTTGAGCAGCTTGCTTCAATTCCTATCGATCCCTATCACTTTAAGAAAGATTTATTTTTTGACAAATTTTTTCATTTTTTGTAAGGGGGTAGGTCGTTTATTTTCGAGATTCAGATTTTGGTCAAAAATACTAATTTTTTAGTGGTTTTTCAGTCGTAGTTTAGCCAAATCAAGGCGTACAGCTAAAAGACCGACAGTTTTGAGCAGCTTGCTTCAATTCCTATCGATCCCTATCACTTTAAGAAAGATTTATTTTTTGACAAATTTTTTCATTTTTTGTAAGGGGGTAGGTCGTTTATTTTTGAGATTCAGATTTTGGTCAAAAATACTCATTTTTTAGTGGTTTTTCAGTCGTAGTTTAGCCAAATCAAGGCGTACAGCTAAAAGACCGACAGTTTTGAGCAGCTTGCTTCAATTGCTATCGATCCCCATCATTTTAAGGAAAATTTATTTTTTGACAAATTTTTTCATTTTTTGTAAGGGGTTAGCTCGGTTTTTTTTGGGATTCAGATTTTGGTCAAAAATACTCCTTTTTTAGTGGTTTTTCAGTCGTAGTTTAGCCAAATCAAGGCGTACAGCTAAAAGACCGACAGTTTTGAGCAGCTTGCTTCAATTCCTATCGATCCCTATCACTTTAAGAAAGATTTATTTTTTGACAAATTTTTTCATTTTTTGTAAGGGGGTAGGTCGTTTATTTTTGGGATTCAGATTTTGGTCAAAAATACTCATTAGTTTATTTGTACATAAAATGTACGTTTTCAACTCAGATGAGAAAATCAGAATTTTTTCTGTGTATGTAGTTTGTTTCTTGGAATATTTATCTTCTGAGCTGAAATCTTTTCCGAGTTACATTTTGATGACGCTGAATGACTTGCATCATCTCGCTTGCCTGACGTTTTTCCACCTGCACACCATTTTCCGGACAATCCCTACCGTTTTCGCAACCCCCACGATTTTCTAAAGGGGTGGCACTCTGCATTTTATTGCCGGTGTCAGTTAACGGCGTATTAATAAATGTTAATGTATGTGCTTCAGCGTTTATCTCTCTTTCTCTCTCTCTGTGTGGCTGCTGTGGGCGGGAAAACGGGGGCGTGGCTGTGGAGGGGGCGTAGGGGGGTGGGCTATGACCGGCCAGCAAGTGCAGTGTAATGAGCATCGAAATCGCCTGGTTAAGCACTTGTAATTATTTCTCATTCGATATTAATGCGCCCGAGAGCATGCTGCACTTTTCCACCACCCCCGCGGACTTTCCCCATTTCTTTTTTCCCCCTCCATATTTCCCACAATTTCCGCATTTTCCCGCTCCGTTTCGCCTTTGTTCGGGGCGAGCATTTAATTGAGGTTTATGCGCGCGCTAAGTGCGGCCTCCAAAACTTTTCAAGAGTGGAAAGCCAGAGGGGGGGGGGGGGGGGGGCGGGGTGGAAAAAGCGTCCTGGCAAGTGGAAAGTGGCTTAAAGTAATTTAATTATGACAAATTGGATTAGCAAGAGGTGGGAAAGGGGGGGGTGCTGCGGGGGAGCGAGGTCGCAGCTCTTTGTGCTTATTTTTTCAAAAATAATTTTTTTAACGCACGTGTGCGTGTGTGTTTTTAGTGACCTTTAACCGGTGTCGCTTACATGTGTGTGTGTGTGTGTTTGTGCCTCTATGCAGCTGACATTAAAAACAATTTTAATGCATTTTAATAGCCGCCCACACGAAAAGTGGAAACTGCAATGGCCCGACCTCAGCATCGTCAGTTGTTGTCTCTTAATTTATGGCATTTTAAATGCAATTTACTGCCTCCGCAGGCAGCGCACTCGGTACCCAGTACTCAGTACTCAGGACTCAGAACTCAAAACTCGAGTGCTCAAGGCTGACTCTGAGATCCGAAAGTGTGGCGTGTCCTTCCGGAATCCCAGGAACTATTATGCGCTTCCCGCCACACCAAAAACACCAACACCGAACTCCAAACTTCAGCAATCAGGGCCCAACAGTTGTACTGCCCGTCGGCCAGTGAAGATATATAGAATACACTCAGAAAAAAACCAAGTATTTCGTGCTTAAATCAAGAATTTTCAGAGTCAAAACTTCGCAAAGTATCAAAAATCCCGATCTTAAGAACATTTTTTAGACAGAAAATTATCGAATTCAGTACGTTTTTGAGAACCTTTCGGTGTCCAATCAAGAATGATTTGTTCTTAAATCTAGTAATGTTCTACTTAAAATAATTACGATTTATAAATACAGTAAGAAAATTGCAAGCATTATTCAAAGACGAATAATTCTAGAACCCATATGCATATATTGTAAATTAAAATTGGGTTTTAATTGTGTGCTAGTAAGAGGAATAAGAATTGGAAACTGAAAATGAATAAAATTACATATAAATGACATTCATCTTACGGGCATTAACACCGTGTATTTTATGCGCTTTATATACTGAGCACTTTCAGAATAAATTGTTGGGTATTTTTAGAGTTAATCGTTGTGTAAATCAAAATTGTGCTCAATTAAAGAGCTTTCCAGTACGAACGTCTTGAAATGTTAAGCATAAAATCCTTCTTAAATCAAGACAGTTTGTACTTGATTTTAGCACGGTGTTTTTTTTTCAGAGTGTACAGATAAGCAAAAATAACATCAGTAACAATTTAATATTATAATGAAATTTTATCAATTTGATTTTATAAGAGAATTTTTTAATATCAAGTATCTAGTATCACTTTGATATATTATAAAATTGTTATGTTTTTTTTCTCTGTGGTAGATGTACACCATCTCCCACAAACAAGTCCCGAAACATGTATATTGTATCTTGGCTCATTGTTTGTTTGGTCCGTCACTCACTCCGGTTTATCCACTGGGTTCCAGTCCCATTTCCCATCTCCCATCTCACAGTTCCCAGTTCCCAGTTTGTTTGTCAGCACCTCCGCTTTTGGGCCTTGGCTCCGGGTTTTCTGGTCCCTGGTATCTGGTATCTGGTCTGGCTCACTTTAATTGTTAATTTGGCTTATGGCTTCTTCATTTTCGTCGCCCGTCTTGACCACAAATCATATTTTGCCCCAGGGGACCGGCTCCGCATCCGTCGACAGGGGAGGACTCACTTAAGGTGTCTTTGGATACCATTTGGCGCAGTCGTTTTGCGGCTCAGGGGGTTGGGTAAATGTAATCAAAGCCAAATTGCTGAAATTATTATTTAATTAATATGGTGCCAGCTGTGATTTGCCTTTCCGAATGATAGACTGCGGCGCCATATGGCAGGTCTTTGTTTTTGGCTTGGATTCTGATTTTGCTTTTGCTCTTTGTAGTACAGGCTATTGGAGCATAATGCCTTATTGAAATGGCCATGTGCAACAGATTCGAACATTAATTGCATAGTTTCAAGACTGGGATTCAAACAAATGTTTTTAAAGCTTCAATTAATGTCTTACATTAAGCCGCATGCTCTTGCGAAATAATTTTAAAGTTTCCTTGCATTAAATGAAATAAATAATAATATCAGGCAACATATTTATAATTTATGGATTGCAAAGCTTAAATTAAATTATATAGTTTCGCTTTTAAAGAAAGCAAAAAAGATCATATAAACTATAATATTAATAAATAATCATGGAGATTATTTCTTTGAGGACTTCGAGAAAATAACACAAATATTTTTTATTACATCTTGGGTATACAAATCAAATATTTCTGGAAGATGTTTCTCATATTACTTACTTCTTTCACAAACAACCCTAAAGAAACTTAGAATCTGCCAATGTCAGCTTTATTTCGGGGTATTTTAAGAACATTGTGGGTTAGAATAACTTGACCCAAAATTATTAAAACATTTTGGTCATGCCTCTTCCTGCTTGACATTATTTGTTTAGGATATCGCAGGATGTTTCAGGGTCTTCTCAGCTGCCTCGGTTGTCCTTGGAGGGGGGGGGGGGGGGGAGGGAGGTGGGCGTGGGAGGAAACGGAAGTGGAGGTGGGAAAGCAACTCGGCAATAACTCAATGGCTAAATCAATTGACGCCCTCTCGACCACTCTGGCAGCCCGTCGAGAGTGCAGCAGCTTATACACCGTCATGGCCGACATGCCACACCCCCCCAGCCCCACCTGACTTTTCCTGCCCGCCCCCGAAAACTTTCTCGGCCAGCTGGCGTTGTTCTTGGCAATCCTTGAGCACTGCAGCATCCCTTCCCGCATCCTGCATCCTGCATCCCCTATGAACCCCACATCCCACACCCCATCCCCTGGGCCACTCGACAGCTTCAAAACAAAAAGTCAAATTGAATTACTTTTGCAACATGGCAGCGACGCCGCTGCCGAGGCAGCCACTCATTGTTGCACGGATCCCGTTGTTGTTGCCGCTGCCATTATCCTTGTAGTGTTTCCGCACAACAGTGGCAACAGCACCTGGCCAGGGAGCAGGAGCAGAACTTTCCCACCTGGCCACCTGGCCACCCGACCGCCTCCTCCGCCAGTCCATCCAAGTGAGAGGCCATTGAAAGAAGAGTCCTTGGAGGAAGGGTGGCCCGTCGTCGAGGACGGCGGATTGGCCAGCTATCTCCAGGAGGCTAGGCTGCCTGGCTGCCAGGCTGCCAAGCTGCACTGCATCCTGCATCCGAGCATCAATGTGGCCACACGGAGAAAAAAAAGTTCACAAGTGTATGAAAATGTAATTAATAAACAGAAACCAATTTTCAGAATACAGTGAACATAAGTTCTTAGCTTGATAAATTGCATATTCAAAAAAAAAAAGTGGCTCACTTAATATAAGAGATTTAACAAGAGAGAACGCTATAGTCAACGACCTCGACTATTAGATACCCATTACTTAGCTAACGATAGTGCAAGGGAGATGGAGATATGCATGCAGCAAATCGGCTGTTTCCGAGATGGCATACTTTAGTTGCTTATAACTTTTAAACGAATGGTCCGAGTTAAACAATTTATGGAACGTAGATGGGTATTTATAATCAGAACAATATAATATTAAAATGTGGGCTAGGCAGGTTTTAGCGTTATGCTCGCTGGAAAAACTAGCGGTGCGCAAGATCCTCAAGACTCTGCATTACGAAACCCAATTTGTTAGCTTTTATAGAAATAGGGTTAAACTACAATATCAAAATATGTTCAAGTAATTTTTGTAAGCTAAAAAGAAAGGTATATTTAAAAGTCATTGTCTAAATGTAAACCATGACATTTTAATGAAATATTTAGTGAATGATGTGAGATACTTCCATTAAAAATTGTTCGCAGTGCAGGTTACGAAGAAGTGAATTGTGTGTGTGCTTTGAAAGCAGAAGTGTGCGAACTTCCGAGATGCAGTGGAATATATGTTGGCCAGGCAGGCGGAAGGCAGGGTCGTCGAAAAGTTGGGATGTTCTGGAGGGGGCTTGCTTTAAACGCCGTCACACAATGGCAAACATTTCGCTGCATAAGTTGCCGACCCCCTGAATTACCCTGCCAACCCCTACCTCTCCTTCACTATATATATATTCCACATATATATTCCACTGTCTCTTGCCTCCAACTTTTGCCATCGTCCAGGGTTTTGTCTGCCCCTATACAATGCAAGTTAATTCAGCACCAACTCTCGGGCAACAGCTGCTCCTGCCACGCCCCCTCTTCCGCCCTTGCGGCCGCCCCCTTTTTGTGTGGCAGTGGCAGTCAACAACTTGTTGGCGTTGTTTCCTGTCAATCAGCAGCGGCCCCCCCACCGCCGACGCCTCTGTTCCTGCCCCAGCATTTAAGCTGCATTGTTTGTGGCAAGAACAGAACAAAAAAAAAGAAAGAATAAGAGTGAAAAAAAACGAAAACATAATCTAAATTTTGTAATTGTCCCAGGAAGGACCTCGTTGGCCCCGGGCAGCGAATGACAAAGAGCGGGAAGGATGGATGAATTCAGTTGGATTTCATTCTGCTCATTTCTGACTTCGGCTGTCCTGGAGCACTGCTAAGTCCTCCTGCTGCCTTTGTAATCACCCAGAAGCCCCAGTCCTCATCCCAATTCCACACCAGGACATGTCCCGTCCTCGTGTTATCCCGCCTAATACAATATCTTCCACTCAATTTGATGCTGTCCATCCAATCCAATTTTCTCTCTCCCCCTAATTCCCGCTGAATGACTCCTTGGAACTTGAAAGTCCTCAATTGCCACCAGATTTTACTACCTCTTCAATGGGTTTTAAACTCTTTTCGTTCCTTACTCCTATCGCAGCACTCCCCTTAATCATTTCATTTAGTCCTTTTTAACAGCGAATTGTGTTTAACGGAATGGTTGTTTCCAAATAAGTGAGTTTAGCTTAGGTCCTTGGAGTTCTTTTTTAATTGGAAACCAGCTAAAATATCACTCGGGTATAAAATGAATCGGGGAATTTCCTAGGATCATATTCTGTGTTTTGCTTAAGATTGATTGATTTCCTGGAGGATTCCTGAATTATTTGTTTCCTTACAGGACTATAATTTCTTAATGGTAAGGTCATTGTTATATTTATAACGAGTTTTTTATAGCTTATACCTAAAGATATGATTTTTATGTTTTTATTGCTGTGCTATTGAGATTCCTAGAGAGTTTAATAACTGTCAATCCTGTTTTAAATGGAATATTAGTGATTTCTAAGATTCGACCTGGATAGCATTGAAAGTTCCTTATTATTCCAGCCTCCTTCCTTGGGTCAATGGAAATCATTATCCGACTTGAGCGGACCTTCTGTTTGATCAAAAAGGAAAACTTTGGTTTTTTTTTTGTGGCTGGACTGCATCTGGAGGCGGAAAATTGGGTCAGGGCATGGACCAGGCGGTACGGCAACGGGGTCAGTGAAATAAATAATGAATATCGCTGCCAACAGCAGGGTAAACAGCAAACAACGGTGGCAGCAACAACGCAACAGCAACAACTCGACTCTTGAGTTGCAACACGCGCGCTAAGCGGCTGCATTAAAAGGCCACTCAAACACACAGCGAGGCGCCAAAAAGGGGTGGCGAAAATATAAAAAACAATGCATAAGGGCTGGCGCCCCTGCCCCACGTAATTTTGTTCAGTGTATGTAGGCTCACGAAATCGAAATGCTGAATAAAAAATGGAGAGAGAGATGGAGAAAATTGTGTTGTTGGCAGGCAAAAGCTGGCAACAAATGATGAAATGCTAAAAAGCATGGAACGGCAACAGAAAAGGGGGTTTTCCAGGGGTGTGGGCTGGGGGGGATGGGGGGGATGGGGGGATGGGGGAAAGACTCCTGAAGTGGGCGCTTGATTACACTGAAATGCACTCAAAAGTGGCGAACGAAGCGATGCCGCCAGCGAATGCAATCGAATGGGCAACAAGAGCCCCCCAAAAACCCCCCTCGAAAATGCCAAGCCCACGCCCACTCACACACACACACTCACACTCATACACACACGGAGCCCTAAGGCTGCGCCAAAAAGTTCCACAAATTACATTTAAGTGACGCAAAAGTTAAGTGAAACTCATTGCGAAAATCGCGGATAGATGCAATGTGGCATGACTGAATGTGGAGTGGGTGATGGGTGGTTGGAAAGGGGTGAAAGTGGGGTGAAAGTGGGGTGGGCAGTGGGCGGAGTGGGTAGAGAGTGGGCGGTGCAACACGACTAAGTGCTTTGGCTTGCCGAAAGTAGGCACTTGAACTATTTCTGTGTTCTCGCCCACTTACATACGCGTCGGTGGTTGTTTATGGCCCGGGGATGCCTCCGAAGGCCCCGATTGCGGATTTATAGAGGGGGTAAGCGAAACGATACAGATATGAGGGTCTTGGGACTGACGCAGATACCAGATACAAGTGATCAACTTGCCAGGGAAAACTGATTTATCGGTTTCACAATAGCGGTAAATATAATAATAGCGCAACTCAGTTAAAATGCTTTGAAAATGAAATACCTAGAATCCATATATGATATGTACTTGGTACAAATAACAGGCCTGCATGAATCAGACATTTAATGTTTCGAACACTTTCACACTAAGATTCGAATTTTTCAAATCATCTAAATAATTTGAATTTGTTGTTTTTTTTGCCTAATGTATAGGTCCCTAAAACAAGTTTAGCTTTTAATATAGCATATATTTTCTTGAATTGTACGGATGGCCTAGCTATGCAAAATTACCATGGTGATTCTTTTATTAAACCGGAACCACTTGGCATATCAATCCATTTTGAAAAGCACTTTAGTCTTGGCATGTTTCGAACCCTACCGATTTGTTTCGAAACATATATACAGTTGACATAAGGCATTCGTATGTTTCGTATTATTAAAACTGACTTGATTCAAACATGGTTCTATTACAAATAGTTTCTTGGTCTAACATATTTGAACTTTAGTATCGATTAACTTCGATTGTTCAATATAAACCCAGAAAAGTATTATAATTAGAGAGAAAATATATATTTATGAACATTTAATAATTTAAGGGCTGAATAATATTTTAAGCTTTTAATACTAGGAATTTAATGTATGACTGGTATCGATACCCAGTATTTGTTCAATAAGAACCAATAAAAGTAATCTAGTTTGAAAGAAATCATATTAAATAATTTCTTTATTAAACATATTCAAGCATTATCTACTTATTACTTTAACAGTTGACCTTGAAGTATTGTAAATTTGTCGACACTTTAAGCTTTTGACAAGGACTTAAGATGGGATACGGCGGGGTTTCCTTTTCCATTCCTCCTGGCCACCGGTTTTCCCTCCGCCGGGGGCTTGACCTTCTCCTGAGCTCCCGCCGAGGGGCGAATGGGTGCCTCGGGCTCGGGCTCCCAGATGACCTTGGCCGGATAGACAATGGCCCGGTGCTTGGCCCTATGCGAAATGACCTCGAAGTGATGGTACCTGGCCAGCACCACGTGCGGCTGCTTCTCCTCGAGGAACTCCCGGATGGGAGCCAGCGAGATGCCATGGCAATTGATGTAGACGACGACCAGGTCCAGATGCAGGGCCGCCTCATAGACGGTGGCCATCTTGGGACCCCAGATGGCGGCACTCGCGAAGGGCAACCGTTCGGTGGCCAGTAGGCGGGGCAGCTCGGAGGCGTGGCGAAAGGTGTGCAGCGTGACCACCGAGGTGGGACGCGATCCTCCAAAAAAACTCTGATCGAACTCGCACACAATCATCGGCGAGGCGGTGGACATTTTGAACCGGAAACGGATGTCGTCCGGCGTCAGCAGGCAGACC
The DNA here is from genome assembly GCF_043229965.1 of Drosophila suzukii. Taxonomy (NCBI): domain Eukaryota; kingdom Metazoa; phylum Arthropoda; class Insecta; order Diptera; family Drosophilidae; genus Drosophila; species Drosophila suzukii. The sequence continues at coordinate 14,087,364 of NC_092084.1, read as the reverse complement.
ATTTCCGCCTTCAGGCAGTCGACCATCTCGACGGCCCTCAGATAGTGGGCGTGGCTGGCCGCCTGGCGGTGCATGGGTTCCATGGAGGAGCGCACCTGGTCGCAGAAGGCAGTCCGCATCGTCTCGTGGACAAAAACGCTGGCCACCTGGGCGGGGGCAAAGGGCTGCTTCAGGGAGCCCAGGAGCGGCTGGATGGCCGCCTGGATGTCGGCCTTCTGGCAGATGACCAGCAGGGTGGGATCCTGCCAGGACAGGTCGCTGCCGTCGCCGGGAAAGTCCGGCTGGCGCCAAGTGTAGGGAGCGTGTTTCGGCATCGCGGATTATGGGATATCCACAAAGAATAACAACTATAAATTTTAACAAAAATTTAAATATTTTCAGATTTTGAGAGACTGAAATTTCACTTCATTTGCTTTTACTTGGAGTCTAAAGTCATTTAATACGCCTGTGAAATCGCACAGGTGTCAAATTGTGTCTAAACATTCTAAAAATACATTCTGCCAAGCCGTCACCAAAGTCACTCGTGTTCTATGTTTACTCAACCCCTGGGTAATGTCAACAAACTTTTTGGTCATGGCCTTAAGTCCATTTAATTAAGAAATTTATGATGTTATTTTCTTAATGCGAATCAATTGAAAAGTCACTTTCAACAAAGTTAAGTTCGTTTTTGTTTTGCTTGGAAAAGTTAAACAAATTTGCCAGTTTACGAGAGTAATTCACTTAAAAATTGTAAACTGTTAAAATGAGTTTTAACTTCAAGAAGAGTATCTGTGTTCTGCACTGTAGTATGTAATTAAATGCTTTTTTTGAAACTGTTTAACCAACAAATCTTTATGCTGCTTAAATGAAAATGCACGAATGGCAAAGCATTGTGGCCAAAGCTTGGGAAATAATTACTCTTTAAGCGAGAAAAAATTGGATAGAAATAATGCCATTGAGGTCCTGCCTGAAATATCCGAATGATAACTCAATCCCCCTTTTCGAGCGAACTCAGTCAAGCGTGCAGATTCCAGCATGTATACACTGATAAAGAAAACGTAGGAAATTCAAGGAATTCGTATTCCACTAAAATATTTCTATGCTGTTTTTCAGTATTTTTTTGAAACATGATGTCAATTTTAATGATTTTATACTTTAATTTTATTGTGAAACTCTTTTTGTTAATGACTTAAAATGTTCCAAATAAATATAATCCACATCGTATCTTATATTTTAGGCCTTAATTCATTTGAATTCTATGTTTTTGATTAAATATTACGTTTTTATATTTATTTCGGAATATTTTTGATTTATTTTTGCTGTTCTATTTAATTTGCAGTGCATTTCCCTCGCTATTCCGCATTCTACTGCTGCTTGAATATTAGTTTCCCGGCAAGGAAATGAACGTTGACTGCTGTCCTGTCGTGTGCTGTCCTGTCCTGTTCCATCCATTGCCGGCATATATCCATCACTGCCACTTGGCAACGGAGACAGATATGGAGAATCGGAGACGAGGACGTCTTCTCTGGTTTTGCCTGGCTTCACTTGTGTTTTAGCCTCATTTGCCACATGGCTTCGTTTCTCTCCCCCGAGAGTGGTATACCCGTATACCCGTATACCATATACCGTATACCTTATACCTTATACCCATTTCCCAGTGGGTTATTGCAGCCTGCTCTTTCCGCCAGCAACACGTGGCTTTCCTGCACTAATGATGCATTCTCACATGCAACATTGCAACATTGCAACATCCACACAGGCCACCACAACAACAGCCTGCTCGGTTTTCAGACTAAATCTCTATCTGCGCCCCAGTTTACTTGAGTAAAATGCAATCTACCAGCTTCTGGCTCTTGGCTCTTAGCTCTTAGCTCATAGCTCTTAGCCCTGAGCTCCCAACTCCCAGCATTCGGCACTCATGGGAGCAGCCAACCACCATCCACGCATTCAACCATATGCCATGTGTGCCATATGCCAACTGCATCTATATATACTAGTTACCCAGACGCGACTTTGTCCTCATCATCCTGTTTAAGTTGTTTAAAATAAAAAGATTCAACCAAATTGAGCTCCAAAATGATAATGGATTTTACACATTTTTTACAATTTTAAATTAAAACAAATACGATTTTATTAAGACTTTATGGGGCATATTAAAAAATATTCATTTTTCTTCTCAGATCTTTTTTTGGCGCTTTTTGGGACCACTAGAATATTCTGTAAAAATTTTTGCCGCTCTAGCTTTAATAGTTTGAGCTGTGGGCATACTCCCCCAAAATTTTTCCCTTTCCTTTTATAGATTTACGAGATATAGCTCTCTCTTACCCTTCTCACTTTTTATTTATTTTCTAGAAAATCCAAAGCATTTTGTTATAACGAAATATGATTGAATTTTGTACTAGAAACTCAGTTAAGATGGGATGTACTATTTTATTGACATCTTACTCTGTCTCATAAAAGGAAAACTTTAGGGAAAATGAACTTTTAAGTAAAAATGGAAAATCTGGCCAGATGTCTAAAATGACAGTTACACAAAACAGCCGTTTGAGTTAATTTGACCGAAATGAAAGCTAAAGGTAAATGTTTGTAAATGTAAGCCAGCAACGTTAGCTTTTTGCTGAAATTGGCTGAGAGAGATGAAATCACTGGGCAGCTTGCATCTAAATGAAAGCCCTTTGGTCATGCCAATGGAGCCTTTCTTCCATGGAGGGACATTGTCCTGCATTGTCCTGGATTTTTGCTCTTGCAACTTTTCTTTCCCGCCATCTTTTTTTTTGCCACTTCCTTGGACCAACTTTGTGCACTTTGTGTGGCAATGTTGTGAGAGGCGCTCGATAAACACGTTGCGCAAAGAAATCGTTGCATAAATTAAGGCTTAATATCCTGACCCCATCGATGCCTGTGCCAACGGCGATATCGGCGACTGTACAAAGTTATATGTATGAACCTCTATATTTCCAGCAGCCCCGCCCACAAGCGATTACTCGGCCCTGTCAGCAGATTGCAGTTTTTCGCTCATACCATCCAAAAATCAAAAAAAAATACAAACCGGGCTCCAAATCGAGAGTCGTTCAATTTTTCAACTCCGACAAATGAATGCTTAAGGACACACAAGTGGGAGAAAGCCAGTGGTCAGTGCCAAGTGAAAAGTGCCAAGATTTACGAGCAGTTCTCCCTGCCTTTTCCTTTTTTTTGCCAAACTCAGACAACCTTGGCAAATTGACTTTTGCCTTTGGCCTGGATTTTAATGCGTAAACGTCTTTAAGAAAAACACCCCTTCAGCCAATTACTCTTACACAGCTAAAGTATAATATCTAAAGAAAAATTTGTTTTTGAAATATTCTTGCTTAGTTTTGATGCCCAAAATATACCATATACCTTAAATCTACAAACGAGTTTTAGGCTTGTAAAAACTAATAATATATATATGCTCTGGAACATCATGAAATTTTGTGTTTTTTTTTTTGCTTTGGAAAATTATTGTATTTTTGCTGATGTAATCCTTAAGAAAAATGCGAAAATTTGTCAAAAATAGTTTTTTTTATAGTAATGGATATTGTTAGTTGCTCAAAACAGTCCGTCTTTTAGTTGTGCACCTTACTAAAATCCGAATCCTATTATACGCACTAAAAAATCTGTGTTTTGGCTGCCATACTGCAAATAAATGTCAGAGTGAGGAATGTCACACTCCGCTGAGCTCATTGTTTAATTTCCAAACTATTGTCATTCAAACCTGGACATTTTTCATTGCGAAAATTGGTCAACATATAAATTGTTTTTAAAGTAATGGGGATCGTTATCACAGAAAGCCAGCTGCTCAAAACGGTCCCTTGATTTGGCTAAACTACAATAGAAAAACCAAAAAGAAGGATTTTATTTTCAATAAAATCCAAATCCCATTTTCCGCACCAAATAGCACTAGTTTACAGGATGATGGTAGTTACTGGTGAAGTGGGACCCCTAGACAACAAAAAATAAGTTAAAAATTTTTTTTAGGATAAGTTTTTTTAAAGACATCTAAAATACTTTTTTTTTATACCTCCGAGTTTTTAATTACATCTCAAGTTGCGCTTAACCAATTCAAGTGACTTATGTTTTGTTTAACAGCTACGTTTGTGAGGTACAACTCGGCAAACTTTGAAAATGTGAACTTTTTAAACAATTTAGTGAAAGCTCGAAAAAATTTTAAAAATATTATTTTGCAACCTAGTGTTAGCAGTGTTTTGGCTACCATACTGCAAACAAAGGTCAGAATGAGGAATGCCATACCCCGTTGAGCTCGTGATTTAATTTCCAATCGGTTGGCATTCAAACCTGGATGTTTTTCACATTTGCCGTTTTTCGCAAAAAAATGATGGGTGCTTTACATATGCGCCCAACATTTGATGACCATTTAAAAGCATATTTCCACTAACTTGGCTTATTGTTTGTAATGTTCTCTGCTGGGTTCTTCACATCAGTGTTAAACAAACAAAATGGTCTTTTAAGTAACTCGAACTCGATGAAATCAAACTTCTGGTGGCTTTATATTTACTGCCAACTGGAAGGTGGAAGCCCAAATCAATAACCAATACAACACATTGCTGGCAAGGCCAAGTTACCACCGTCGTTGTCCTGCGAACAGTTGCCAGGCTCAAATTGGACAGGATGAAGGCAGGATGGGGGATTCCCCGAAGCTGGGCCTGGCAATAAATTAACAAGCTGCCGGTCGAGGAAAATGGGAAAGGGAAAGGGAAAAGCGGTGGGAAATGTCCGCAGAATTGAGATCTGCTGCCGGCCGCAGAAAAGAAATGCCAAACAAAGAGAAATGAAAACCAAACTGAATTAAAATTTTTTCCATGAGCCCGGAGGAGAGCGGTGCTGTTATCAACAGTTATCATGGAAATGCTGGCAGGGCTCCGAGTTCAGGGTCCAAAAAAACATGGCAAAAACATGGCAAAATAATAAAAACTAAAAGATAAAAAAAAAAGTTGAAACACAAGATGACACAAAAAATTTATCAAATATCTGCTTCCGGCGAAATGTCGATGACAACAAGGCAGTGAACAAGTGTCGCAGCCAATTTGCAGCGCCAAAGGAGCCGCCGGGCAAAAATGGAGGACACGGAGGGCAGGACACTGGAAAAGATGACAGGAAAGGGCCAAGCAAATTGTTTATTGTTTCATAATTGAAGCCAAGAGAAGCCAGGACCTCACCTAATACGATGCCCACGCCCACTATCCGCATTCTTACCGCCATTTTCCACCCACTTTTCCGTTTTCCAGCCACCCAAGGTCGCAAAGGAGCCCAGAAAAGCGTTGCATAGATGGTGTCCGATTGCCCGGTGGATTATAGTTCACCAGTTTTTCCAACTACACTTCTTGGCCCATAATAATAATGATTATGCAACGGAATGGAAAACCTGTATTTATCATTCTGGTTTGGGTTTCAATTGAGAGATAAATTGAGCTGGCTGTGGAAACTTGGACTAAAATGTTATATTTAAGAACATCTCAATGTGCCTCAAACTGACGATTTAAAAAATTGTTGTAGAACTTTAAACGTTTAAAAGGACATTATAACTTTTATAAAATATACTAGATTATTAGTATTAATAAACCGCAGTGAAGTAACGCCCACGTGTTTCGTGTTTTTTTTTAACAAGAATTTATTTTTTGTGGGTAAAACATAAGTCTTCTTGGTCCTGAAGTTTCGCAGGTACTAAAGTCCTCTGATTATCTGCTGGAATTCTTAATATTGTTCCTCCGCCCTCGCAGCCACTCCTCAATGTCTTTTTAAACAGCGTTGTTAATTGCCTTAATGCAAATAAATTCCGACCAAAAAGAGCCAAGGTAAAGTGGAGGTAGAGGTATTTTATCAGGGCCATTTAAAATGATTTTCGAGAGCCCTCTGGCAGACTCAGCTGGCTCATCAGATCCCGACTACCCATCAATTTCTGTCTAAGCAGCTGCTTCTAAAACAAAAACAAAAAATACTTCATTAAACAATGTTCAACAATAGCATTCATTCTCATTCACTGGCACACGAACTCAGAGATTTATAAGCATTTTACACCTGTGGCGCCTTTTTAGGCCTTGAAATACACCAACCACCCACCTCCCAACCACCCAACCACCCACCATGCATCAAATGGCTGAATGAAAATGCTGCCCCCACCCATTTTGGCATGTGTGTGCGTGCAAACAAGCTGAAAATTCATTAAACTGAAGCAATAAATTCTTTTAATTGTTTTCTTTGCCACCCCTGCACCACACTTTATTTCATTAATTCATTCCTGGCTCTCTCTTCCTTTGCTTTCCTTTTTTTGCATTTTCTTCAACAACATTTCCATTTGGCAACAGCAAAAAATTGTTTACCCATCTCCTCGTTTTTTAATGTTTTACGGGATATGTTTGGCATGTCTTTGACGTGGTGGCCACTCTCTTTACATTCTCCCCCCAATTCTTTTTAATCTTTCGTAAAGATGGCAATCTGAAGAATCTGGCAACGCCGGCAGTTGCCTCATTAGCAGGTACAGTCTCGGCCCGAAAACTTTGACAGTTGCATCATTAATACAGTACATTTTTTTGGGTAATAGGAGGTGGTTTCGAGTATCGAGGGTAGTCGAGTGTAATGAACTGCCAGCCTTGTCAGAAACTTAACTAATGGATTTCTTCTACCCACCGCCTCTTTTACTTACAGGTGTCTCCGGCATCGACTTGTTTCATGTTGTAACTCGAGGACTTTCGGTAAGTTATTTGGGCCCCCAAAGATAAACAACGAACGACAACAATGATAATCGAACCAGTGTACTAAATAAAAGGGACGGGTCTGTGAACGGAAAAGTATTTGGTTTGGTTTTCTATTTGAATTGTTGCACATACCACGACTCTGTAAACTTTCGGAAGAGGCAAAATAAAACAACAACAGCGGAAGGATAATGCCGAGATTGTCGTCCTGCAACTGCAAGTTTCGATTTAGTTTTGAGGTCAGATGGCCATTGGGTGGGGGGGTTGAAGAATATATAGGGACGAGGGGTCACAGTTCCAGTTGAGCCACACAAATCTCCTTCTTCCTACCTTTTTGCAATAGATAAGCGGACAATGTTGCAGATAAAGCGAACAAACTTGTGCAGCTCCCACTGAACGGGGAATTAAAGCTCGCATTCGCAAAAGTCAGGTGGGAACTTAAGTCCACTTGAAATAGAATACAACGAGGGGCTGCAATGGAAACCATCTGCGGAACAGGTTTCCTATGGCTAATGGTGGGATCACAGGACTTTAAATGCAATTCGAAAGTTTTGCTGTGGAAATAGTTGAATTTGATGGAATCTCTTGCAAGCGATTCTTGATTCTTGCAGTTTATTAAACCTCTAATCCACATACTTTGTAATATGGTTAGGTAAACTAGACATCACATCGATTAAAGCCACTTAAGAATACTTACTTAATATCAATAATCACTTAACTTTAAATGCAATTTGAAAGTTTGGCTGTGGGAATAGTTGAATTTGATGGAATCTTTAATAAGCGATTCTTGATCCTTGCGGGTTAGTAAACCCCTATATACATACATTGAAATCTTGTTAGGTAAACTAGGCATCACATGTTAAAGCCACTTAAGAATACTTAATATTATATCAAATCCTTAATATCAATAATCACTTAACTTTAAATGCAATTTGAAAGTTTGGCTGTGGAAATAGTGGAATTTGATGGAATCTTTAATAAGCGACTTATGCGACTTGCGGATTATTAAACACGTATACATATATTAATCGTAATCTGGCTAGGAAAACTAGATATCATATGTATTAAAGGGACAAAAGATAACTTAATATTGTATCAAAACCTTGTTGTCAACTCATGAATTTATAAACTGTCACATTTGATTAAGGAAAATGAGTTCCTAACTATCTCTTTAACTTAAAATTACACAACAACCGACTTTAAGCCCGTATTTCCCTGACCTTTTGACATCTCTTATTTGTCTGCCAGAGGCACAAGGAGCAGGAGCAAATTAAAGTGCATTCAGTGTTGTTTTACAGGTGCAAGGGAATTAGCCAGAATGCCTTAATCAGTCCGAATCAGTTGCCAAGGCAGAGACACAAGGCCTGACAGTCAGTGTGCCCCTCCGAGGGTCCTCAATCCTGAATCCTGGCCACACATATGTTGCCCGTCTTATGTTGCTGGAAAAGAAGTGAAAAGGCAGTGCTTCCACTGCAGTCGAGCACCTGGACCACCTGGCCGGGCTTAAGTCCATGCCAATATATTAAACTTATTGTGCCTGGCAGGTGACCTCCAGCCATTTTCCTACCCCTCGGGTATTGCCTGCCCATTGGCCGTACTGCACTTCCGGCTGTCGTCCTTGCGGCAACATTTGACATTGCACAAAGCCAGAGAAGTCCTTCGGTGCCAGGCAACCAGCCAGGCACATCCTGCATCCTCCATCCTCCATCCAACATCCCTGACCCTTTTCGTGACTCCATCTCCGGCTTGCTCGCCGTTCATTTCAGGAAATGCATTTCGTCAGCGTTAAATGAAAACGAAATTGCCAATTTCAATGAGAATAAGGAGAGCGGGAGAATGAAGACTGGCGGATCCTTTGGGGAGTTCAGAAAAAAAAGGGGACTCGAACACATCTGCGTTCTGGTTCTGGTTCAGGCTCAATCAGTCATTCACTGGTCTGTGATTTTTTGCGAGGACTCACGCCGCCTAATGTGATTTGCACGAATGCGAAACTAAGACTGCGTCACACTGACGTAAGAGGGGACAAATTGGGAAAAATAGAGAGCAGGATAACGAGATGGGATTCTGAGATGATCGAAAAAAGAGCAGAAATCGATGGATATAGGATAAACATACTGGTGACCCATTTTCTTTGCTATTACATTCTGAAAGTTATCCAATATATATTCCGTTCCCAACTATTCGTAACTACTTTACTTCCCTTTCCCCAAAAAAAAACTAATTAAAGCTCGCCTTGAAACTATCCAAAGCTCAAAGAAAACTTGGTTGCCAATTCGAAAAGAACCCTTAAAAATAATAATGCAGTTGAAAGTCAATTGCAGGGAAGCCTTAGCCCAGTTATGAGAGCAACTGCGTAAATCAACTTGAACTCAAGCGAATGAAAGCCAAACAAAAAGAGAGTCGTTTGCTTTTACTTAGCCATCCAAGATTCTCCACCCTCTGGCATCAGCCATAAAAAAAAACCCCTTCTTTTTAACGGCCCCTTCCATTGGCAATACAAACAAAAGCGGTGCAGAATTATGTCAATGGCATCGTTGTCATGGCCACTGCTGCATAAGTTCCTCCGCCGTAAGGAGCTCTTCCATTCCATCTTTCCCTACTTTCCGTTTTCATCTTCCTTGGGGACCTTCTCTCCTGATGCCATTGTCGCCAGGAATTGCTACACCCCAGTCGAACAAAATCAGAGCAATCCCCCCACCCCTTTGACGACACTAAAAGCCACGTTGCACCGTCTGAAAACCCCCTGACCATCCTACGCAAACCTCGTGAAAATCCCCTTCCAACCTCCTGAAAACCACCTTCCAACCACCTTCCATACCCCTTCCAAACCCCTTCCAACCACCGTCCATACCCCTTCCAAACCCCTTCCAAACCCCTTCCAAACACCTTCCGACTTTCTTCCAACCCCCTTTCAACCCCCTCAGAAACCCCACATTTTCCGCGATGCGTTGCTCGTTACCTATCAAAACCAAAATTGAATACAAAAATCTCATCAAAAATCGATTAGAGCTGGCAGCGATGGGGGAAAACCAAGGAGTACTACCTCGAGGATTCAAGTGGCAACCAAGTATATATTTTATATGGAAACACGGTGGCGAACACCGAGAATCGTGTTAATAAACGAGCTTCATCGCCAGGATGTGACAATCCAGGAGGCACCTGTTCCTTGTTCCGTGAAGAGAAAGCAGCAGGCAGCCAGTGGATTGAATAAATAACATTGGCAAATGCAATTTGCGAAATTAAAACCGAAAGTAGTGAAAACTTTTCCCCCAGCCCTTTCCCTCGACCAAACTGCTTTCGACCATTGTCAGTCGCCTTATCGGTGACAGCAATCATTTCTGCGGCTTGGGAAAATTTTCTCCTAACGATGCCAAACGATGAAAATAATGATGATGATGATGATGATGAGGATGAGGATGAGGGTGGTGGTTATGGTTATGGTGTGGGGTAACTTCTCATCAGCAGAGTATGGACGAGCTGTGGGCGGTGGATCCTAGGCTTATTGCGGTCGAATTGGAAAGCAAAGCGTTCGTTTGTAAAATTAATAAAAATAGTTTCTCATCCGCTTTCGCAGCCAGGCTCAACTCGAAAAACTGTTGCTTGTCAGGGGCAACTTTGTCCTATCTTGAGGGCAAATGAATATGGATGAAAGTGCCCACAAGTTCCGAAACCAATGGGTCCCGAATGGGTTTTCATCGATCAAAGGACATTCCCAACTTTACCTTAACTTTCCTATACTTTTGTATAATCTGGCGGCTGTGTTTCATCTAGGCTTAAATACAGTTGCATTATTTTGTTGCCTTTTCCTGATTGTATCTATGTATACATATCTGTCAAATGACCTAGAATCCCTTTGGTTTTTTTGTTCGCTTTATTGCACACGCTTGTTTGCGCAAATCCCATAAACAATTGATTTAAAATTGAATCAAATTATTAACAATAAGAGCAAATAATTGCATTGAAAAAATAAAGTAAATGGATTTTAATACCTGGTACTCTCAGAACACAGGTGTATATTGCATTCCTGTCAAAGTTGATATATATATGTTGTAATCACACAAAAAGTACCAGATATTTGGTGGTCTAGTCACTAAACTAAAAAGCCAATTTATTTGTTGCGTTGTTTGATTTAGCGAACTAACTACAATTTCATGACGATAGTTTATTTAATTGACTTTACTTTCCCTCTCGTTGTTAAACTAACAAATAAATCTACCGCAGGGAAATGGAAGCATTTTCATATAAATAAGGTATTTCAATTCAACGGCCTTTGTTGCTCAACCGATTTCTTAAGGGTAAAAGCATGCTTTTGCCACAGAATGCAGGCTACCATCTTTTAACCCTTGTGGGCGGCAGGGCTTTCATATTTCATATTTCATATTAATACAGAGCAACCCTATCGACCGTCTGACAACACCCCTTCGGATTTCTCGAGATTAGATGTCATCTTGGCCATGATATTTGCCGGCCTGTCCTGTCGGCCCCGCCTTTAATCCTTTTTATCGAAGCCCCCCAACGATGGATGTATGTTGCATGTGGTACGTTGTATGTTGCATGCCGTATGCAATGTCCCATCTAGAATTTAGCTATGTACACAAAAGACGAAAGCAAATTGTGTTTTGTCAGTGACATGGAAATCAACTGAAGCGATGTGCGCGATTTACGGGCCGAGGACATTTTGCAGGGCTAAATCAACAGAGTGAATGGCTTCGGATGGCTGGATTTTGGATAGGGTAGTTGGATATGGAGGGATATGTGGATGGGGATGGTTGGCGTTTTGGGGCTGTTTGCCTCGATAAACTGTTTGGGGCACACATGTGGCCACGCCCACCGCTGGGAGGCGCCCCGAACAGGAAGAAAACTAAAAGGAAAGGGATGGTGGAGAGAGGGAAAGGAAAAGAAAAGCCCGGAGGACGGGGACAACTCAATTAAGCATGCACAATGCACACGAATTTAAACCGGCTATCTCCCTCTCTTGGGGAATTTCCAATGCTCGCTGCATTCGCGTAGGACAACCAAATAAATGTACAAAAATTGTGCAAAAATATCTCGCAATGTATACTGCGGCAGACGGCAGACTGGTGGACCTGGGGAAAATAAAATTGTTTGATATTTGAGTCACATAAATTTCCATTGATTTTCCTCGCTTTTCCCATTCCTGCACTCGTACGTGTCTTTGGGCGATTCTTTAAATCGCTGGCTCACTGAAAACGCCAACGGCGTTTTGACAGCAGAAAGGGGAAGAGAAATTTGAAGCGATAGACCCGATGAACTGATGGCTAACTAAGAATATGACAGCTCCATCATTGGGAATATGTCCTCGAAAGAGGGAATATGTCCCCCGTACTATGATCTATAATGGTATTAGCAGTATTTCCTCTATTGGTGCTGGTCAAAAGAAAGATTTTCGAATAAAATAATGTTTTTTCAGTACTAAGACAACTCTGGAGAATATATTCCAAAAAGTATTATCTCATCTATTGGAACTGGTTAATATTTAAAAAAAGATGATCATTTTTTAGTATTAAGATAATGTAATGACAATTCTGGGGCATTATAGGTGTGATAGGTACTAAACATAATTATAAATCAAACTATAATGTTAGAAAGCATACTCACCCACCTATATTTAACCCTAAACACTGATTTATTTTGTATCACTGGGTTTTGGTTTGAAAACCATTGCCATACGAGCATCTTGAGATAACTCGGAGATATTGTAGCCGTTAACCTTTGTGACAACTTTCCATCCATCCCTCGTTTGATTGGGGGTGTGGAAACATTGCCCGACATTGTATTGGAATTGGAAATAAATAAGGGGCCCGACCTTTGACGCCTGTCGCTATCTGAGCCCGCCCACCTAACACCCACCATCCACCAGTCCCCAGGCGACCTTCTGCCCCTTTCCCCTTTTTCACCCCGCCGTCTGCCCGTCTGTTTGCTTAATAAATGAATGTGGAAAGTGCTCTGAATATTTGTACAATGTTTTTCCTTAGCTCTCCCTCTTATTTTCTATGCTTTCCATTCCTCCGGTCTTCCCTAGTTTTTCTGAAAGTGCTGCGTATCTTTTATCACAATCCCAATTGTGGACAACGCGTGGCATTTTATTTGTCAGTTTGTATTTAATATTGATTTATCGGTATTGCGCATTGTTAACCGCAGTATTTGACCTTAACCCGAGGTTTTGTGGGACCTCATCTTCTTACTTTCAATCGAAAAATGCTCTTTATCGTACAACCTTAGTGCAGATAAGCTGGTAAGCTCATATTTCTGAATGCAATTCTCATTCGAAAGTTCGAACCACGAAAGTTGTTGTAGTAACTACTAACTTTTCAATACCACCGTAAGTGGAGCTTAGAAATAGAAAGTCCTTAAATAATAATCAAATAATGGCAATACCAGTTGTAAACGAAAAGCACACAATTCCTGGTGATTTCAACTCACTCAAATAAACCCCGAAAAGTATGAAATGACAAAATCAAACGGAAAATCCTTTATGAAATAACTACTTTCCTTTTTCTCCCTGCCTGGAGTTTTCCTTCAGTCGCTGCCTTGGTAGCTTTATCAATCAATGGAAATCGATTTGTGGAGCTCAATCAACGTGGGGGCGGAACGAACACCCCCCAAGGAAAATGGGAAAGTTGTGGGGGGCAGACAGAGATAGAAGGCCAGGGGAGAGAGAGAGAGCGAGAGATTGGCAGAGAGAAAGCCAAGAGAAAGACACTCACTCGGCCCAACCCTCTGCTCTTAACACTTAAATAGGCAGCCATCTCCTCGTTGTCGTGTCATTGAACTCGTCCTCAGCCCCTTGGGGTGTCTTTGTCAGATAATTTTTGGGGTGGCCATGTCACTTTGTTGTGGGTGGCAGTGGGCTGCAGTGGGTGGCATAGGAAAGAGAAAATGAAAACGAGGGTGGTCTAAAAATAAAAGTTCCTCCCCGCCTTAGCTTAGCCCGAAACTAATTTGGCAAACAAGCCAAAACTAAAACTAAAACTGTAAGCGAAACCGAGTCCAAAACAAGAGCGCAACCTTCAACCCTCCAAAAGGCTATGTGACTCATCGATGACGTTCCACGAAAGACCCATGCCACCCCGTTTCCCCCAATACCCAGATTTTGGTCCCTCCTAGTGCCAAGGATTAAGCCAGGGACACACCACTTGACTCTCGGCTCGGGGCCCCGAAAACATAATTGAGCTCGTCGTTGTTGTTGCCGGCTTAACGCTAAACGTTTTGTGGTCCGAACACCCCCAACCTACCCAGGCAACCCACCCAAAAATGCAGCTCCCACCCAAAACTCAGGCGAAACTCACACAAAATGAGCGCCAACTGTTGCTAGTGAATGGATCGCCATATGTGAGGTGGTCGGTGGCCACCTTAATGACCATAATCCCAGCTCATAAAGTATGCAATGGGTGGACTCACACAGCGGGAGTTGGGGGAGGGGTTATTCCAAAACACGGACGGGGTCTTAAGTTATTAAGGGCATTTAGTGGTAGATTGGAAAATACTTGGCCAGATTGCGTCCAATTGACTTGTCTTGACTGCTAACCCTATATAGGGAAATCTGGATAATTTCAGTGAGTGTGTGGGGGGGGGGGGGATGTCTAATGGAGCGCCAAATCCTCTCAAGTCTCCATCACTCCTGGCGCAATTCGTCTTCGCCCAACGCCTTCAGCTGCATAAATCTCAGCAATTCCAACTTATCAGGGAATCTTAAGTTCTGACCAAAAATTTAGTCCGCTTTTGCACTGAAGGGAAAGTAGTTCACAAGTCTCAACTCAATTGCTTGGAACATTTCATTAGATTACACACATTATTAGGGTTTCGAAATCACTTTGAAAAGCATTTTAGGTGTCTAAAAGTATGCAGTGACTAAATAATAGTCGTCTTTCTCCATTAATTCATTGTACTTCTAAGTTTCAAATATATTGTAGCATACTTTTAGGTACCTAAATTTGTTTTTTTTATTCAATTAAAAGATGTTTTTAAGTTTTAAGGCACTATCCCTTGCCTTAAAATCTTTTTCCGCAGCCTTCCACTTTCTAATCCCAATGGCAAACGACGAAGATCCGCAAAGTGAATCATTCCTCGCCAGACATATTTTTCCAAGTGTGTCAACTGTGGGGAATTTGCAAGAAGAACTTTGGCTGCTGCCTCATGCAACGCTCATATATCTTGCCACCGCCTCCGTCAACGTCTTCATTCCGGCTGTAATATAAAAATGCGTGCCCCGGGATTGACTAGCAACTACATGTATATGTATAAAGTGTAGTGCAGTGTGGGGGAGCTCTACGACTTTTAAGGGAGATGGATATTGTGCATACACTATGTCCTGGCCCCGTTTTACCCGCTTCCTTCGCCTTCTCGGTGGCGGTGACGTTGACATTTTGAGTGTCATTTTGTTGGCTTGGGCTTGGCGTGGCTGCCACAGCCACTTGCAACACCCAAACTCTCGCTTTACATCGTCTTTCTCGTGCTTTATATACCCTGGAATCGTGCGGATTACCCGTATATCCATACCATACGGTACTATTGGTACAGATATACTGGCTCATCCCAAAGATTTTTATGATCAAGGGGTGTGTTTGCATTTATAAAGCTCCTCTTTTATAGACTCAAGGTCAATACGTTCAGCCCTTAAAACGCTACTTTTATGTTAGGGATTATGAATTGACAGAGTTCCGATTAGAATCCCTCTTATGAAATTGAAAACGCAGCAGTAAACTTTTTTCTTTACAGTATAATAGTCTTAAAGAACTATATGAGCGGTCGACCCGCAGATCAATGACGTCATTGTTATTATCGGTGTGTATGTGCCAACCTCTGTTGTACACTGTTTATGTGGCGGCAGAGATCGAGCAGAGCTAATCCCTATGCCCGCTTAATGGGATGCTGCTGACCGCTGAACTTTAGCTAAGTTTATTTGAAATCCAAAATAATGTCTGTAAATAATAGAAAGGTATCCTTTAGTTGTTTAACTGGGTTTCCACAGTTTCTAGAGCCCGATTCCCCTTCCAGGACTCTGGATCCGGGATCCAGGATCCTGGATTGGGTTTGTGTCGGAGCTGCACGCACTTGGTGCCACAGTTTGTGGCCAGAGGAAACACATTACATACTCGGCAGCTTGACTAGAACAACAAGGAACGACATGGAGTGGGTGGATTACTAGAGCCAGCGCCTGGCGACAACAGCCGGAAACGGAAATAGAATAAAGTGGCTTTCTGGCTGATGAGTCGCTGGCTCTCATGCCACACGCCACATGCCGCATGGCGCATGCCACACCACCCCATCTCCACAGCCCCACTCATAACTCGCTTGTGGTTTTCCTCGATTCTCGAGGCTTTCCACGGCCAACCGGCAATTTATTCCAATTGTCGTCGACGTCGCTAGCATTTCATTAGCTCGGACTGGCCGTCCATTGCTGGTCTGTCAGCACTTTCTCCGCTTTCTTTGCCCTTCACTTGGGTTAATTGTCCTGGCAACTGTGTGTGTGTGTTTGGGGGGGGAGTGCCAGCATTAGCTCTGTATCTCTATCCATCAACGACTTGGCGTTCCAGGAAGCGGGTGGGAAGCTGCTAATGAAGATGGGAAGAGTTAATGGCTAGCTGATTCATTGGGCTTCCAAACAAGTCGACTCCTTACAGCGAAAAGCCTTAAAAAGCATTGAAAGTACTTTGACAACTGTCGTTTGACTTGAAAGTATATTAACACTACTCTACGTGAAAGGCATGTCTTAAAGAAAAAGATTTAAAGGTAATAGCAGAGTGACTTGACATTTCCTTTAAAATATACAAACTTTAATTTTTTAAATTTAATATTAAAGTGTTATTTACTTGTGTTCAATACTCTTGTTTAAATGTTTATGATTTTAGAAAATATTTTATAGACTGGATAATAGAAAATCAAGTAAACACACTCATCAAATTGAACTTTGGTCACACTAATATTTTTGGAAGTGAAAAATGTAATGTAACTGCAATTGCCAACTGCTTTTTCGCATTTTTTTTTTACCCCCATTTGATTTGCGATGAAAGCAAATGTAGATATACGTCTATTGTCAGACTTGCTTCAACAAAGTGACAGCGAATCCCCTTGGAACGACTCATTTGAAGCATCATTGGAATTCACCGACAGAACTCACGCTTTAATAAACTTTATCTGGCTAATAAAGCATTCTCAAGGCTCCCATTAAAGTCACACCCCCTCTTCCCACGATCCCTTTGGTGTCCCAATTGTCTAGCAACAAACGTTAATTCGAAACGTTTTATTGCCCTCGAAAAACAACCAAAAATGTTTTTCGCAAAACTGGAACTACGTTTGTCGGGTGGGTGGAAATTTCCCACAAATTGCAATGGGGCCATGAAAAAAAGTGAAAGAAAAAGGGGTGTGTTCGTTGGAGGCGTGCAATTGTTGTAAATTTCGCTTGCTATTTTTGTAACTTTTGTTTTATATTTGGCTTGGTCGGCGAGAAAAATCGTTACGAAGAGTTATAGAGGGAATGGGGCCATATAGCACCATACAGCCATATAGCAACAATCGGAGAGCAGGGGGGGGGGGAGGAGGAGGACGAGGAGGCGGGGCAGACACGAACGAAGGGACGTGACTGGAATAGTATTCCAATAATTGAAGGCAGCGACGACAGCCGAAGACGTCGAATTAAAGCCCAACATGAAGTATACCAGCTATATAGTATAACCTACAATATGTGTGCCAGTGGGGGGGGGGATGTTGAGTTTGGAACCTTCGATGATGGGCACCTTAAAAACACATTAGTCCAAGCTCCCGTCCAAATAACTTTATGGATTGCATGTGCTTCAGCCAAAGCCGAGTTCTCGCTTCTCAGCAGCTGCAGCACCACTGATAATGGACTAACATATACCATCCATCCACCACCCACCAAATGCAACCATCCGGCAAAAAAAAAAAAAACATTCCCACAGAGAGAAAAAAAATCACAGCAATACAAGCAATATTTACATTTTTTCGACGCGTTTTTTTTGCTCTGAAGTATGTCAATACACAATGTGGTTAAAAATAAGTGTAATCAAATTTGTATGACAAATTAAAATTGTTCAAACACAAATACGTATGCCCACAAAAGCATAAATCGATAAAAAATTAAGAGCTGGTTTTAACAAGTGTCTAAAAGTATGCAATAATATATATTTTAATCTGTAAACCAGCTGTTTGTGTTTGCACATCAAAATTGAAGCCTTTTTCTTCAAGTGCATCGCCCACACTCGCACGTTGTGCTAAAACTTTCATCGCTATCAGTTTAAATACTGCAAGCTCAAAGCGGCATTATGCTGGCTGCAAAATAGGGGGGATTTTTGGTGCGGAAGAGACGATGCGTACATGTGGAATGTATCCAATTTTAAATATGCATTAAGCCAATGAAAACTTGTGCCATAAAACCCGCTCAGCACGCACCGAGATATGTCAAAGAGCCGGACCGGAATTGGCAGGAAAAACAGAGGACCAGAGGTCCAGAGCGGACGAGAGGAACCAGAGGACTAAGGGATCCGAAAGGGGCTTCTTGAATGGGAAGCCAGGTGACTGTGCAGTTCAGGTGATAGCCAAAACACTTTATCGTCAGCCAAACAGAGGCACATGCACACACGAAAAATTGGCCAAATAATATTAGCATTAAGTCGAGAGCCAAATTTTACGATCCATTTCAGAGGACGTGGAGAAGAAATCGGATGATGGGTCTTCGTAAGCCGCTTAAAGGTGTTTGCATTGTAGCGTAAGAGAAGGGGGTTTTTCAATCGATTAGGACACCCCCCCTCCAAGGAGCTCTCCTCGGGAGTTCAGGATACGGCTGCCAGTTGAAATTTATGCCCAACTCATTTTATTAATGGATCCTTAGGCCCGTAAGCAACACATTTGCCAGCGGCGACAATGACACCCATTCAACACGCTCCCCCGTCCCCATTAAAAAAAAGAAACCATCCCCATGTGTAACCCAGAAATGTATGTCTGTACGTTTTATACACCTACACTCACCTTTTCAGTCAGTCAGTTAGTCAGTTAGTCGAAAACATATCAGACAGTCACTCAACCCTCGAGTGTTACGAGGCTTACAACAAATTTGATTTGTGTGGGTTTACTTGGGGTGGGTGGACTGAGTAGTTCTGGTTTATTTCAGGAAGGGATCGATTATTGCACAGTTTTTGTTCAGTTTCTACTTGAAAATAAAATTTGATTAAAAGTTTAAGGAAACTGGGGATAATCACACACTTAGGCTTTGAAAATTCCTGCCAATTATTTAATGGGTTTTCCTTTGCTTGAAAATAGAATAAATAAGCGATGTTGGTTTAAAATCAATTGTTTTCCTTGTGAAAAGGATTACAGCTTACAGATTACAAAAGATAAGCTTCTTTAAAACTAATCCTGCACAGAAAAAAATCTATCTTTAAATGAAATTCAGTAACAATTCTATCTGATATTCTGATATTCTAATTCTTAACATTTCCATCTCGCTCTAACCCAGAGTAAGTTTCGGCGCTTACTCGCTTTTCTTTTCCTTTTTTGATTTGAGAGAATTTTCAAAGTGAAGAGGTAATATGCCTTAGTATTAAATTAACATTATTCAGTGGTAAAAATAACATATAATAAATTTACCGTGCGAATATCAAACTGATCCTTATATTTTTTTTCTGTGTTGTTATTTTTATAAACTCTCTTAATTGGGCTCGTGTTTGGGTCTTTAATTTTTGTGAAATTCGTTGTAACTAGTTTGCTAGGATTTGGGATACGCTTTTCCATTTCCCTTTCCCTGGAAAATACTTTGGTGGCAACCTCCTCCTCGGCGCTCTTCATTGTTTGCCACCGCCTGTTGTTCTGTTCGTCATGTTTGTTTTCGCCTCGTTCGCCATCGCCATCTTCATCGTCATCCTCTTCGTCGGTCTCTCTTTTTCGCCCCTTTTCCACCCGGCTTTTCCGCATTTTCCGCCTCTTAGCCCAAATTCAGTTCTCGCCATTTTGCGTGCTGCCATTTTCATTTGGCAAACGTAACAATTCCGCCATTATTGTTGTTGCTTTTGTCAACATTACTACTCGCCCACGTCATCAACAGCTCGGAAAAACATCTTAGTCACTTTCACTTTTCATTACATTTTTCGCTTTCGTTTTTCGGTTTTTCCCCTCTGCTCTCTCTTCTTAGCATTTCCTTTATCGCAGGGTGCTTTTGTCATGCGGCATTTTCACCTCCCCGTTCTTATTTTTTTTTTTTTTTTCGTTGTCTGTGCGGGTTTTTTCTTGGCCAAAATGGTTTTTAACCCAAATTGCAAGAGTTTTGCATGCACTGCATGAAAATCCGCTTAGCGACAATTTTCCCCCATAATTGAATTAATCCTTGAGCACTCCGTTTAATGTGTGTGTGTGTGTGTGTGCCTGTGTTTTTGTGTGTTTGTGAAAGCCGAAGGCAGGCTTAATTGCACATAGGTGAAAATCTGCAAAATATTAACTAAACTAGACTAAACGCAGAGGCCCCGAGAAGTGAGCTACGAAAAACGCGAATTGGGGGGCTTGGTATTCGTGAGCTGAGCATTCAATCGCCAGACAAAGCTGTACTTATCGCACCGCTGGGATATGGGATATGGGATGGCAAGTAATTGCATAACGGGCAGAAAACAAAAACCAGGCAACGATTTGGGTTAAAATAAATTGCATGTTTCATTTACGGCAGTGGTGCCGTGCATGCAATCGCCAGGAAGTCGACTCGCAACTCGCAACCCCACAAACGCACACACGCGCGGATTTGCCACCACCACACACTGACACCCCCCCCCCCCCCCCACACACACACACACAGAGAAAACTATTTTAGAACATTGTTCTTGAATTGAGAACATTGCTCTTGAATTGAGAACAATGTTTTTGAATTGAAAACATTGTTCTTGAACTGAGAATATTGTTCTTGAATTGATAACATTGTTCTTGAATTGATAACATTGTTCTGGAATTGAGAACAATGTTCTTGAATTGAGAACAATGTTCTTGAATTGAGAACATTCGTTCTTGAATTGAGAACATACGTTCTTAAAAACCGTGTAAGTACATTTTGGTATCAAGATAAATTGACTTCTTGATAAGTATACACTAAGGACTGAACAAATAGTTTTTTTTTGTACATACAATGCACTTAAATACCCCCAATTCAACTTGATTCGAGCAAAATAAAAACATTTTCAACTTAAAAATGTCGTTCTTTTTTCAAGAA
Source organism: Drosophila suzukii (assembly GCF_043229965.1). Classification (NCBI taxonomy): domain Eukaryota; kingdom Metazoa; phylum Arthropoda; class Insecta; order Diptera; family Drosophilidae; genus Drosophila; species Drosophila suzukii. Next base: position 14,066,433 of record NC_092084.1, on the reverse strand, counting down.
CATTTTTAACTCAGATGAGAACGTCTGATTTTTCTCTGTGCAGAGAAAAGCACCCACAGCCTGCTGCAGCGTTAGTTGTTTTGCATAATTAATGCCATCATAGGCAGAGGTAATTGCATCTAACCCGTTGCCCACGTCGTTAGCCGGCCGCCTGGCTGCCTGGATGCCTGGCTGCCTGCCTGTGTGCTGCCGGAGCTCTGCCGCAATGTGGCCGTAATGACGGTATCAGGACCCGGACCCCAGGACCGCATTAGGCCACCCCTGCACCACCTTGCACCACCTTTGACCCACCACTGCACATTCGCGGCAAACTGTGGGCCCGGGCAATTGATTTCGATTTTGATTCATTGGACAGCAACGAGCGACTGAATTAATTTTAAATATTTAAAGACCAGCAGGCGGTGCATCGTTTAAGCAGACATTAAGTTAATAAAACTCCAAGGACGCCAGTCGACGCGGTCCTCCTCTTCGTCCTGGTAACTTAATTATGCACCTGACAGGTCTAGGACAAGGATGGAGTCTCGCCGTGAATGAGGATGAGGATGGGGGTGTCGGGATGTCGGGTTGTCAGGATGCTCGGGATGTGCATGTGTGCTACACGGCTGAAGAATTTATGAAAATTTTATGCCTCGCACTTTACCTCACCTAAAGACAGGGACCTGAAATATTGCAACAATCTTTATATGATAATTAAGCTTTATTTCATTACCCAAACTCTTGGTATTTTTTAAATCTCTTCATTTTTTTAATCAGCATAATGACCAAAATCAAATTATCTTAAAGCTTACTTAAAAATAGTAAATTACCTTTCACCAAAAAATATATTATTTTTTTTAAATGAAATGGTATGTGCTTGTGTAGTCAATCTCCTGGCAACTTCATTCATCCCCAAGGACTAAAGAGAAAATCAGTAGCACAGTGTCAAGATATGTCAATCGCAATCATTGCACAGGCGTAAGAACATCCAAGCCATCAAACTTCGGTACTGAAACCTAACACAGAGCAAAAATGACATGAGGCTAAAAATATAGACCATCTGATGTAGAAAAATCTATTGAATGGAAAAACTGCGCGATATTAGAGCAAAAAAACTAGAAAAAGAAAAATCTAACGATACAAGTAATGAACCAAATAACTTACAATATCTTAAATATAAAGTAATATGTATTATGTCGTTTACCGAGGTGGATTCTTAATAACTAGTTAATGATAAAGCGAAGATCAACAAAGATTGATAATGGCTAAGACAGATGGCTATTCCTTTTTTTACTTACAATTTTTACCCGCTATTCATAGAACCTCCCTTTAAAAGGAGTCGATATTCCTAATTCCAAAGTATTTAGGATACTGAGTAAAATGGAAATTTAAATTTATTAATTTTAAGCAAAACTGTGCTGCACTAGAGTTTTAAATTCGAATTTCATATCTAAAAAACCAACACATGTGGAGACTATGTTTTATTGTCACCAATTCCTCTGACAAGAGACTATCTTGAACCAACATCCCAGTGGGAAGCAATGAAAATGTTTGCCCATCTAGCCGTGTTCGTGTCGTGTGGAGCCGTAAAGAAAATGTTTCCCTCGATCTGGGGATGGTTCGAGTTCTGTTTATGGTTCTCGTTCTGGTTCTGGTTCTGGCCATGTCCCTCCTCATCCGGGAAGCGAGTCTCTTGCTGTCGCTGCTGCTGTTATACCTTGTTAGCTGTTGTGTGAATTTCGGTTATGAAAGACCTCCTCCGTCTTGGTGGCATCCAAAGGCCCCCTGCCACCAGCTCCTTGCCCTTTTCGCAGCCCGGTTGTGTGTGTGGTATTCCAGAAAACGAAAACATATTTTCCATGCGAGTGCACAAAGCGATGCGAGACGCACAGCAACAGGAGCAACAAGAGAAACAACTCCAACAGGATCCGGCTCACATATCTCGCCTCGGTTATCCCCACTTGTATGTGTGATTGCCACTGAGAGAAATAAGTACTGGCATTTTCTTGGATTATTATAAATAGGTTTGTTTCAATTAAATATTTTTGAGTTTAAGACATCACTGATTTCTATGGTAGATTCCGAAGCCATAGAAAGAAAACTGGCATTTTCAATATATCATATTATCATATGATATGATATCGCATTAACATTGAATTATATCTGGGATAATAAATAAGATCTTATTAAAAAAGAAGAAGAAGAATCAGATTTAAATGAATATATCAAATATTTAATCGCATTACATGGGATCGAATTTAACAAACATTTATCAAGAAGTATATAGTATAAACCTATTTTACGTCGTTTAACCCATTTTCTCCGGGTGTTTTTGTACGCTTCTCTGACTTTTTTCTCGTCTCGCTTCTGGCTCCTGTTGTTGTTAATCCTTTTCGAAATTTTTAGTTTGATTGTTGGAAAATATTTTAGACCCCGGGCACAAACACAAAACATGCACATACATATACACACGCCCTGAACACCGCACGCATTAGCATAACTTGTGGGTGGAGTTTTGGGATGGATTGCGGCCTGGAATGCGAGTGTGGAGTGTTTGGGGTCCCAAAAGGGGATACGTGCTGCAGCTTTAAGCGGTTTAAGAGGGACCTTTTTGGGGCAAGCTAACCGTTAGTTGGTTTAAAGACAGCAAAGATTCCACAAGAGGTCCTTAAATACATTGGACATACATACCTGCTTTTTACTCCCAATTTCCAAGGTAGACTTTAAATGCGGGTCTTAAATCTTAAAAAAACAAAATCAAACGAAAGGAATTAAAATTCTATTCAATTGATTTTTCCAAACTTCAAATGGCTTTCGGTTATTTGCATATCACCTAGGCCAAAAAAAACTAAAGTTAAACAAAACTGTGAATCTCTTTGCAATATTACTTGTTTTTTTCCCCCGACTTTTCCAAAGCTCCACATGCTCTCTAGAGCCGAAAATACCAGCAGTGCGCCTCATTTGCATGCCACATGACAAAAAGCTCATGGTGCGAATGCAAATTGAATCCAATTTAAACGCAGGCGGTCATTTCAATATTTTAAAATTTAAGTTCAACAAAGCGACGGCAATCGCTCAATGACATTGATTGGCTGCTGCTGCACGAGTGTTACGCATTTTGCATTTTTCACTTTCACGGCGGGGGCGGACAATTAAATATTTGCCTGTCTTATGGCAGCCATTTGTTTTGGCCAGGACCAGGGCGAAATGTGCCATTACCATTCCACGAATCCACCCCATGAAACGTGACCCAGACGAGCCGAGAATGGCGACAGAACTCGTTACTGTCACGCCCCGTTGCCGTTTGGACATGACAAAGGTTGACACAGCGCCTGCATTTATTAAAACAACTGCCAGTGGGACGTGAAGCGTGGTATATTGGGTATACAAAGGATCCTGGGGGGGGGGCTGTTCAAGTGGCTTATTAAACGTTGAATCACTCTAATGTTGCCTAACCTACCATTTTCACTTGCAGTTTATTGGCAACAATAATGGTCAGCACAACATTGACAACACTGGCTGCTGGACAAACAACTAGTAGCAGTAATCACCATCACCACCACCATCACCACCAGCAGCATCAGCAGCAGCAGAATCCGCAACAGTTGCAGCAGCAGCAGCAGCAGGATCAGTCGCATCAGCAGCTGCATCAAACGTTGCATCAGCCGTTGCCCTATCAGCGATTGCAGCCACACGCCGCAGCAGCAGCCGCAGCGGTTAGCCAGCAGCGCGGCTTCTACGCACTCAACGGCAGCTTGGAGCTAGACAGCAGCAACAGCAACTCCAACAGCAACAGCAGCAGCAACACCAGCTACCAGCAACAGCAGCAGCAACAGCAACCGCCTTTGATCCTGTCGCAGGCTCTGCTGTCGCCTTCGCCGCCGCTCAACGATCAGATCAGTTTGCTCTTCCCCAAGTGCCGACCCAAGCAGCAGCCGCAGCAGCAGCAGCAACAGCAGCAATCGCAGCAGCAACATCAGCCAGCACAGCAGCAACATGCACATGCACTCCTCGCGGACGTCGTGAATCCCAACAGCAACAGCATCAGGAGCAGCAGCCCAACGGCAGCAATCGTTGCTGGGGAACGGGATCGGGAGCCGCTGGCCAGTGTTAGTCCGCCGCCGCCCAAGGCCACGCCCACCAGCACGCCCAGCTATTACAAGAGCGTGAACATAATTACGCAATCGCCGCCGCCGCACTCAGCCTCGTCGCACTCCTCCGAATCGCTTTCCTCGGTGACGCCGCGCATCTCCACCAATCCCTTCCTGTGCGCACCGCTCACGCCGCCCACACCGCCGCACTACCAGCAGCAACAGCAACAGCAGCAGCCGCAACACCAGCAACAACAGGACACCACGGGCGAGTCAGCTGTGGAGCGGAGCAGGAGCGGAGCGGCTGGCGAGGAGCCCGACTATCCCGCCTCCTTTTACTACCACACGGTGGGCGAAAGTAGGCGTGGCCCCGGTGGCTACGCTGAAATGCCAAGAAAACGCAGCGGCGCCCTGCCCGCCAGCAACAGGCAGCAGCAACAGTTGCACAACGGCAATGGTAGTCAGAATCCTTTCATCAAGGAGAACTACTGGGAGGCACCGCCCACAAGAGCCAGCTTGCTGCTCCATTCGCCCACGGAGTACTCCGAGGAGCAGCAACAGCAACAGCAGCAGCAGCAGCAACAACAGCAGCAGCAACATATGCATGCCTCAGCCAGACGAGCTTACCACCAGCAGCGGGAACAAGTGTATGGAATCAGTCAGCGACAGCAGCAGCAACAGCAACAGCAGCAGCAGCAACAGCAGCAGCAGCAGCAACAGCAACAGCAGCAGCAGCAACAGCAACAACAGCAGCAGCAACAGCAACAGCAACAGCAGCAGCAGCAACAGCAGCAGCAGCAGCAACAGCAACAGCAGCAGCAGCAACAGCAACAACAGCAGCAGCAACAGCAACAGCAACAGCAGCAGCAACAGTCGCACATTTTGCGGGTGGGAAGGAGTCCAGTAAATCGCAGCTTTGCCCAGCAGCAACAGCAGCAGATTGCTGTGGCCAGGAGCAATCCCTGCGCCGATGGGCTGACTCCGCTGGCCAGTCACTATCTTTATGGCAGCAAGTCATCCCTGGATCAGCAGCAAGGCGATTGGGAGCCGCGGGAGCAGCGCAAACTGCGGCTGCGCGAGGAGCGGGAAAGGGAGAGGGAGAGGGAGCGAGAAAGGGAGCGGGATCGAGATCGGGATCGGGAGCACCTGTTGCTGGAGCAGCAGCAGCAGCAGTTGCAGATGCAGGAGGTGCAGGCGGCCAGGGACAACCATCTAAGCCATTTGGCGGGTCAGCAGCAACAGCAACAGCAACAGCAGCGCAAACGGCATGTTTACGGCGAGGAGCGGGAAAGGGAGCGGGACATGGAGCGGGATCACCGCCTGGTCAATGGAAACGCAGATCCCAACGAGAGCTGGCAGCGTAAGTTGAAAATATATATTTAATAATCTAGAATCGAAGAGAAGTACCCCCTTAAAAGCTAGGTTTTAAAACGTTTTCAATCAGACTTTAGTAAGGAAACTTGGACTAACTTCGAACATCTAACGAATTAATGTATACTCAATTAAAAAAAGGATTCGATCCAAAATGTAGACAATAAAAATAATAATGTTCAATTTACTTTATTTAAAAAATATTTTTGGGAGTAGATAATTTTGCTAGTTTAATGGAAAATTGCAACTTACTGAAAATTTTTAAAATTTAGAAAGAATACTTTCTTTAAAAGCTCCATTTTACAATATATTTAATCAGACTTTTTTAATAAAGTTACACTTGCTTTAATTTCAACCAACTGGCTGTGTTTATTTTAAAAAATAGACATCTTATGAATTTATAAAGACAGGAAGTAAGTGAGTCGAAATTCAAGCAAGTGTCATGTGGGATCTTTTAAAATTTGAAGATATTAATATAGGGAAAAGCATAAAATCGTTATGTAAAACCAATAGCATTTATACAATCAATTCAGTCACTTAGCCAAAGCATAACCAGTGTTATATGGCTATAATGGACAAATGAGCCTGGATATACAACTATTTTAGGCATATTATAATGACTCTTAATTTTTTTAAGTGTTAAGTAAAAGCAATAGCATTTACACATTTTAAAGAGGAACTTAGCAGCATCCCTGGTCGGATTGCATTTCTAGAGTACACAAACCCTTTTCCGGTTAACCCCAGTCCCAGCTAAAGTGTTGCCTCTGTCCGAGCAGCAACCTCTGCGGTTGCACGTGCCTGCAGCAATTTGCGGCTAGAAGGACCGACTGCCTCATCGAAAGACTGGACTGAGCATTTCGGGGCTGCCTGCGAAACCAATTTCCGACTGGCTGAATGCCGGACTGATAGACATGGGCCGGGTAATTGAATTGCAAATCATGCGTAATGAAGTGTACTGCAAATATGTATGAAACGGGGCAACAAAACATTGGAGTTTGGGGGAAATCCAGGGGAACAAAGCGTAGGAAGCGCGCCAAAGTGGAATTTAATTGATTGCAATTAATTGGCATGCCAAGTATTGTAAAGGGTCCCCCCAATCCTTGCTGTGCGCAACCCTTGTCATTGCCACCGCCCCTCATCCGAGCTTTGTTTCTATCCCCATCTCACCCCATCCAGATCTGCGCGTTACGACCGAAACTTTGGCGGAGGAGGGCGGCAAGCTGGCGGATAAGGCCCAGCACCAGATGCAGAGCCTCAGTCTGAACCAAGGTCAGAACCCGGAGGTCAATGTCTACAGGGAGCACAAGCTGGACGCCTGGAAGCTCGAGCGCAACTACACGCTGGCCGTGGAGTCGCGCCACGGCATCATTGGTACAGATATTTCCCAACAAAAATAATATTATTACTCTCGAATACCCCCTCCCTAACTCAGAACCAATTGGTATTCATTTTACCAATAGTCTGCCAATAATCCAAGCTGAGTTTTAGAATCACTAAATGAATATATTAATTTTAAATGTTGTTTTCTGCTTAAATCACTATTTCAATTACTCTGAATTTTTATCACTTCCGTCTAATAGTTGAGAAAAATGAAATTTTATCCGCAGATAAAGTGAACTTAAAATTTTTTATGACCTTCACTGCCAATATTACCAAAAGTATAGGATTTCTTTTCAATTTCCCTATTATAATTACCCTTATTTTAAGTCACTAATAGGGAAAAATAAATTGAAACAATCGTTGAAAAGTTATTCTCTTTTAATTTATTCGTTTAATTATTTGGAATATATATTACTTCCGTCAGTCAGTTAAAAAAAATATAGATAATAAATTTAAAGCGCAACGGAAAAAGTGAATTTTAAATTTTTGCTGACCTCCTTTCATCCAAAAGAAATTTTACCAACGAAAATTGCATAAAAAATCTACAAAAAGTTTTGCCAATCAAACACGTTTTATAAAAAAAGCGTAACTTTATTTGGTTCGGCCTTTTTGGCGGCCCTTTTAGGTAGGCAACATGTTTTGTAATATGTGGCGTGGTCCTTTATGCTTTTATTCAGAATCATTCGATCCACTTTAACTCGGATTTTAATCGCTTTTATCCACAGAATACGAGGGCTCGCCGCGGCGCATTGGGTTGTCCAGCAACAATTTGGGGCAAGTGACGACTGCAGCGGCAGCGGTAGCAGCAGCAGCAGCAGCAGCAGGGGCAGCAGCGGACGAAAGCGAACCACCAGCAGCGGTAGAAGTAGCAACACCACCACCACAACAACAACAACAGCAGCAGCAGCAGCAGCAGGTGCCCATGGCCACCGTTCCACCGCTGAGCTCCACGGCCACCTCGCTGCAAAAGACGGCGGCCCGGGCAGCACTGGCCGCCCTTGCCCAGAGCCACCCCCACAACACCCACAACATCCTCAGCTCCCTGCTCCCGAGCTCGGGCAACCCCAACCCACTGAATCCCAGCCAGATCCAGATGCACTCGCCGCAGCAGCCCATGCAGAACTATCCCGTTCGTCCGGGCTTTCCACAGGTGGGTATTAGAAATACGTATTATGATGTTCGATTGAAACAACTATGACCCACCCCTAACTACATATACTTAAATATGTATTGACTGATTACATTGATTGATGTATTGGTTTTAATTATTAAAATATTGTTTGGAGAATTATGAGAAATGGAATGATGTTTATTGGAATAATCCATTTAAAACCTATAACTTATTATTTGGCAATTATTTATTATGATCCCAGCTTAAGGAATTATATTTATTTTATTGACTTGAATTCCTTTTCTTTATTCATAGCGCATCATCTCGCCGCCGAATCGTGAGCCCCGCAGTAGCTCTCCTCCGCTGCAGCAGCAGCAACAGCAACATCAGCAGCAGCAACATCAGCAGCAGCAGCAACAGCAACATCAGCAACAGCAACATCAGCAGCAGCAGCAGCACTTTGCCAGTCTGATGAGCAATCATAGTAACAACTCGAACACCAACAAACAGCCGCTGAGCAGCGACAACAACGCGGAGGACACCAGCAACGATGTGTCCGAGATTGGCACCATATCCGACCTGACCACTCCGGAGGCCGTGGGTCTGGGACTGGCCATTGGAGCCGCTGCCGGCGAGGTTGCTAGCCGGGCGGCCACGCCACCGCAGGCACCACCGGCATTGGCATTGGCACCACCGACAGCAGTGGCGGGCAGCACTGCCAATGGAACCGGAAATGGAAATGGCGCCGCAACTGGAAATGCAACAGCAACGGGTCCGCTGAGCCTGCACACGAAATCGTCGACCTTCGATTACCTCTACGAGTTCTCGGAGACGCGCAAGGTGCTGGAGGAGTTCTTCAAGTGTCCCTCCACCGACGAGCAGCCCATCATGGAAAACGGCAGCGATGTGGACAGCATTGTGAGTACCCAGATGATGATTGTTTTTGGTCAAAGTCATTATTATGAAATATGGAAAAATATGTCAAAATTGAAATTGGATTTCAAAACATCAACAGATGATAGCAAGATTAACAGATGATAACAATAAGCACTTCATAGATTTATAAATTCATTGTTTGCGGAACACTGCATTCTCAAAATGAGATATTTTTAATACAATTTCATTTAAAATCACTTTAGTTGTTTTATAATATATGTTTTTTGTTAACTCATTCTGCAGGATATCCAGTACGAGTTCCACAGCAACTTTGAGCGTGATGAAGAAGATCTGGCTGAGGAGGAGGAGGCCGAGGACGACGAGGAGGTCGACGACGATGCCGACGAGGAGAACGACGAGGCCGAGGATGAGGACGAGCCGTTGGGTCAGGATCGCGACCAGAACTACCGCCAGCAGGCGCCTCCCACCGCCGGCCACGCCTCCGAACGACTCGTTTACGGGGGCGTGGGCTATGGCCAGCAGTCGCAGCCCCAACTGACCGCCCAACCGATGGGCGTGGGCGTTGGCATGGGCGTGGCACGGCGGCACTATAGCGGCAGTCCGCTGATGCGGGACTTCGACTTCTTCCTGGACTCCACCAGTCGGAGCAGCGGCGAGCGGGACGGCGATCAGGATGGGCTCAATCACAACCAGCTGCTGAGCACGGGCAGCGGACATGGCGGAGGCGGGGGCGTGGGAGTGGGCGTGGGTCCGGGCGGAGGACACAACTACCGCTACTCACCGGAGACCACCGACTATGACTCCAACTGCGGCGATCTGGACAGTAAGTTGAGCAACTAAAAGACATTTAGTTTTAAATCTAGCTTTAACAAGAAAGGAAGCTAGCTTCGGCAAGCCGAAGTTTATATACCCTTGTAGGTCGTTCTTGTGGGAGCATTGTATGTACAGAGCTTTCGGATTTTCAGAAAATAAAAACTAAAAACAGAAACTTTAAGATAATGTTACATTTTCATTTCATAAGGTATGTAATTGCTTTATTGTGATGTGTGTTACATTTTCATTTCATTAGGTATGTAATTGCTTTATTGTGATGTGTGTTGATTCAGTTTAAGGACAAAGAACTAATTCAAAAAAACCAAATTTAGAATTGTCCGCATTGTACTGTTTTTTTTTAAGTAAATGGATTAGTTGTGTTGCAAAAAGATAGCCTTTAGGTACAGTTTAAGTTTGAGAGCGATTCACATCATTGGCATGGTCAGCAGAAACCTCGTTTTCGGGGTCCTTGCCGTCTTCATCCACTAGCTTTGCTCGCTTAGCCTGTGGAGCGACCGTATCCTGCATCATATCCAGAGCATGGCGCTTTGGCAAGGAATTTTCCTTAGACTGGTTTTCTTTCTCCTCGTCACTGACCTGCTGATCTGAGTCGGGTTTCTTGGGGGACTCCCCGTCCTCCGAGTCCTTCCCCAGGCCCATCACATGGGTGTTGGAAGGCGGTTCCGCCTTGATCTCCGGCTTGTCATCCTTGCCGGCGGTAGCCGCTGTCTCGGGATCTGCAGTCCCGAGCTCCTCGGATCCGGTGGCCACGGTGATTTGAATCACCGCGTTCATTGATGCGTCGTTTTCCTCATTCGTGTTGAAGAGCGCGTCGTTCTCAAGGTCGGGCATAGAGGCCATATCGTTCACTTGTTTAAAGTTTCTGCTGGCTGAATTTATTTAATACGTCGTCTCGGTGATCTTTGCCGCTGCTGAAAACCACTTAACACCTTGATCAAAGACTCCAAATAGGTTAATTAAGGTTTATTCAAGTTTTTATGCGCTTACTTTCAGTGAAAACCAATTTCCAGATGTGACAAAATTAATTTGGCATTCAATATCTTGACAGGTTTTTGACAGACATTTAGTGTGGTCGCACACCATTGGGGTTTGCCAGAATCAGGGTTGCCAGATTACTCCGAGTCGGTAAGCCCTTAACTTATTCGGTCACACTTATCATATCAGTGTTACGATTCAAAAAAGTAATCCCTTAACTGGCTTCCACTCATCTTCTGCCTGGTTTGACAACTTGATGGATGGTTTTCAGTGGCTCTCCAAGGATTGTTGCTGACCGATAATAGAAATCCGAAAGGAATTCGATTCCAATGTGATCGTCGCAAAGGTGTTTTTGGGGTTGCTGATTAGCAGATCAGCAATTAATTTGGTTTTAATCTAGTTATCCCAACCGTGGGATCGTTGTATGCAGAGAGCTTTTCAATTTTTAGAAAACTAAAAACTAATTACAGATACATACATATATGTTTACTGAAAACAAAATATAACGGTCCTCGTATCAATTTGACATTAATTATCCGACCTAAGTCAGCTATATGATAAGGTCGAGCGATTCCCAAAATATTCCCAGACGTTAATATGTTTTTATATTTTAAAAATATGTTTTTGATCATTCCTATGAAAGTTATAGGATATAGTTGTCCGAGCTACCCCCTTACAAAAAATGAAAGAATTTGTCAAAAAATAAATCTTTCTTTAAGTGATAGGGATCGATAGCAATTGAAGCAAGCTGCTCAAAACTGTCGGTCTTTTAGCTGTACGCCTTGATTTGGCCAAACTACGACTGAAAAACCACTAAAAATTAGTATTTTTGACCAAAATCTGAATCTCAAAAATAAACGACCTACCCCCTTACAAAAAATGAAAAAATGGTTCAAAAAATTAATCTTCCTTAAAGTGATAGGGATCGATAGCAATTGAAGCAAGCTGCTCAAAGCTGTCGGTCTTTTAGGTGTACTCCTTGATTTGGCCAAACTACGACTGAAAAACCACTAAAAAATTAGTATTTTTGACCAAAATCTGAATCCCAAAAAAAAAGAGCTACCCCCTTACAAAAAATGAAAAAATTTGTCAAAAAATAAATCTTTCTTAAAGTGATAGGGATCGATAGCAATTGAAGCACGCTGCTCAAAACTGTCGGTCTTTTAGCTGTACGCCTTGATTTGGCCAAACTACGACTGAAAAACCACTAAAAAATCAGTATTTTTGATCAAAATCTGAATCTCAAAAATAAACGACCTGCCCCCTTACAAAAAATGAAAAAATTTGTCAAAAAATAAATCTTTCTTAAAGTGATAGGGATCGATAGCAATTGAAGCAAGCTGCTCAAAACTGTCGGTCTTTTAGCTGTACGCCTTGATTTGGCCAAACTACGACTGAAAAACCACTAAAAAATTAGTATTTTTGACCAAAATCTGAATCTCAAAAATAAACGACCTACCCCCTTACAAAAAATGAAAAAATGGTTAAAAAAATTAATCTTCCTTAAAGTGATAGGGATCGATAGCAATTGAAGCAAGCTGCTCAAAACTGTCGGTCTTTTAGGTGTACTCCTTGATTTGGCCAAACTACGACTGAAAAACCACTAAAAAATTAGTATTTTTGACCAAAATCTGAATCTCAAAAATAAACGACCTACCCCCTTACAAAAAATGAAAAAATTTGTCAAAAAATAAATCTTTCTTAAAGTGATAGGGATCGATAGCAATTGAAGCAAGCTGCTCAAAACTGTCGGTCTTTTAGCTGTACGCCTTGATTTGGCCAAACTACGACTGAAAAACCACTAAAAATTAGTATTTTTGACCAAAATCTGAATCTCAAAAATAAACGACCTACCCCCTTAAAAAAAATGAAAAAATGGTTCAAAAAATTAATCTTCCTTAAAAAGATAGGGATCGATAGCAATTGAAGCAAGCTGCTCAAAACTGTCGGTCTTTTAGCTGTACGCCTTGATTTGGCCAAACTACGACTGAAAAACCACTAAAAATTAGTATTTTTGACCAAAATCTGAATCTCAAAAATAAACGACCTACCCCCTTACAAAAAATGAAAAAATGGTTCAAAAAATTAATCTTCCTTAAAGTGATAGGGATCGATAGCAATTGAAGCAAGCTGCTCAAAACTGTCGGTCTTTTAGGTGTACTCCTTGATTTGGCCAAACTACGACTGAAAAACCACTAAAAATTAGTATTTTTGACCAAAATCTGAATCTCAAAAATAAACGACCTGCCCCCTTACAAAAAATGAAAAAATTTGTCAAAAAATAAATCTTCCTTAAAGTGATAGGGATCGATAGCAATTGAAGCAAGCTGCTCAAAACTGTCGGTATTTTAGCTGTACGCCTTGATTTGGCCAAACTACGACTGAAAAACCACTAAAAAATTAGTATTGTTGACCAAAATCTGAATCTCAAAAATAAACGACCTACCCCCTTAAAAAAAATGAAAAAATTTGTCAAAAAATAAATCTTTCTTAAAGTGATAGGGATCGATAGCAATTGAAGCAAGCTGCTCAAAACTGTCGGTCTTTTAGCTGTACGCCTTGATTTGGCCAAACTACGACTGAAAAACCACTAAAAAATCAGTATTTTTGATCAAAATCTGAATCTCAAAAATAAACGACCTGCCCCCTTAAAAAAAATGAAAAAATGGTTCAAAAAATTAATCTTCCTTAAAAAGATAGGGATCGATAGCAATTGAAGCACGCTGCTCAAAACTGTCGGTCTTTTAGCTGTACGCCTTGATTTGGCCAAACTACGACTGAAAAACCACTAAAAAATCAGTATTTTTGATCAAAATCTGAATCTCAAAAATAAACGACCTGCCCCCTTACAAAAAATGAAAAAATTTGTCAAAAAATAAATCTTCCTTAAAGTGATAGGGATCGATAGCAATTGAAGCAAGCTGCTCAAAACTGTCGGTCTTTTAGCTGTACGCCTTGATTTGGCCAAACTACGACTGAAAAACCACTAAAAAATCAGTATTTTTGATCAAAATCTGAATCTCAAAAATAAACGACCTGCCCCCTTAAAAAAAATGAAAAAATGGTTCAAAAAATTAATCTTCCTTAAAGTGATAGGGATCGATAGCAATTGAAGCAAGCTGCTCAAAACTGTCGGTCTTTTAGCTGTACGCCTTGATTTGGCCAAACTACGACTGAAAAACCACTAAAAAATCAGTATTTTTGATCAAAATCTGAATCTCAAAAATAAACGACCTGCCCCCTTACAAAAAATGAAAAAATTTGTCAAAAAATAAATCTTTCTTAAAGTGATAGGGATCGATAGCAATTGAAGCAAGCTGCTCAAAACTGTCGGTCTTTTAGCTGTACGCCTTGATTTGGCCAAACTACGACTGAAAAACCACTAAAAAATCAGTATTTTTGATCAAAATCTGAATCTCAAAAATAAACGACCTGCCCCCTTACAAAAAATGAAAAAATTTGTCAAAAAATAAATCTTTCTTAAAGTGATAGGGATCGATAGCAATTGAAGCAAGCTGCTCAAAACTGTCGGTCTTTTAGCTGTACGCCTTGATTTGGCCAAACTACGACTGAAAAACCACTAAAAAATCAGTATTTTTGATCAAAATCTGAATCTCAAAAATAAACGACCTGCCCCCTTACAAAAAATGAAAAAATTTGTCAAAAAATAAATCTTTCTTAAAGTGATAGGGATCGATAGCAATTGAAGCAAGCTGCTCAAAACTGTCGGTCTTTTAGCTGTACGCCTTGATTTGGGCAAACTACGACTGAAAAACCACTAAAAAATTAGTATTTTTGACCAAAATCTGAATCTCAAAAATAAACGACCTACCCCCTTACAAAAAATGAAAAAATTTGTCAAAAAATAAATCTTTCTTAAAGTGATAGGGATCGATAGCAATTGAAGCACGCTGCTCAAAACTGTCGGTCTTTTAGCTGTACGCCTTGATTTGGCCAAACTACGACTGAAAAAACACTAAAAAATCAGTATTTTTGATCAAAATCTGAATCTCAAAAATAAACGACCTGCCCCCTTACAAAAAATGAAAAAATTTGTCAAAAAATAAATCTTTCTTAAAGTGATAGGGATCGATAGCAATTGAAGCAAGCTGCTCAAAACTGTCGGTCTTTTAGCTGTACGCCTTGATTTGGCCAAACTACGACTGAAAAACCACTAAAAAATTAGTATTTTTGACCAAAATCTGAATCTCAAAAATAAACGACCTACCCCCTTACAAAAAATGAAAAAATGGCTAAAAAAATTAATCTTCCTTAAAGTGATAGGGATCGATAGCAATTGAAGCAAGCTGCTCAAAACTGTCGGTCTTTTAGGTGTACTCCTTGATTTGGCCAAACTACGACTGAAAAACCACTAAAAAATTAGTATTTTTGACCAAAATCTGAATCTCAAAAATAAACGACCTACCCCCTTACAAAAAATGAAAAAATTTGTCAAAAAATAAATCTTTCTTAAAGTGATAGTATTTTTGACCAAAATCTGAATCCCAAAAAAAAAGAGCTACCCCCTTACAAAAAATGAAAAAATTTGTCAAAAAATAAATCTTTCTTAAAGTGATAGGGATCGATAGCAATTGAAGCAAGCTGCTCAAAACTGTCGGTCTTTTAGCTGTACGCCTTGATTTGGCCAAACTACGACTGAAAAACCACTAAAAAATTAGTATTTTTGACCAAAATCTGAATCTCAAAAATAAACGACCTACCCCCTTACAAAAAATGAAAAAATTTGTCAAAAAATAAATCTTTCTTAAAGTGATAGGGATCGATAGCAATTGAAGCAAGCTGCTCAAAACTGTCGGTCTTTTAGCTGTACGCCTTGATTTGGCCAAACTACGACTGAAAAACCACTAAAAAATCAGTATTTTTGATCAAAATCTGAATCTCAAAAATAAACGACCTGCCCCCTTAAAAAAAATGAAAAAATGGTTAAAAAAATGAATCTTCCTTAAAAAGATAGGGATCGATAGCAATTGAAGCAAGCTGCTCAAAACTGTCGGTCTTTTAGCTGTACGCCTTGATTTGGCCAAACTACGACTGAAAAACCACTAAAAATTAGTATTTTTGACCAAAATCTGAATCTCAAAAATAAACGACCTACCCCCTTACAAAAAATGAAAAAATGGTTCAAAAAATTAATCTTCCTTAAAGTGATAGGGATCGATAGCAATTGAAGCAAGCTGCTCAAAACTGTCGGTCTTTTAGGTGTACTCCTTGATTTGGCCAAACTACGACTGAAAAACCACTAAAAATTAGTATTTTTGACCAAAATCTGAATCTCAAAAATAAACGACCTGCCCCCTTACAAAAAATGAAAAAATTTGTCAAAAAATAAATCTTCCTTAAAGTGATAGGGATCGATAGCAATTGAAGCAAGCTGCTCAAAACTGTCGGTATTTTAGCTGTACGCCTTGATTTGGCCAAACTACGACTGAAAAACCACTAAAAAATTAGTATTGTTGACCAAAATCTGAATCTCAAAAATAAACGACCTACCCCCTTAAAAAAAATGAAAAAATTTGTCAAAAAATAAATCTTTCTTAAAGTGATAGGGATCGATAGCAATTGAAGCAAGCTGCTCAAAACTGTCGGTCTTTTAGCTGTACGCCTTGATTTGGCCAAACTACGACTGAAAAACCACTAAAAAATCAGTATTTTTGATCAAAATCTGAATCTCAAAAATAAACGACCTGCCCCCTTAAAAAAAATGAAAAAATGGTTCAAAAAATTAATCTTCCTTAAAAAGATAGGGATCGATAGCAATTGAAGCACGCTGCTCAAAACTGTCGGTCTTTTAGCTGTACGCCTTGATTTGGCCAAACTACGACTGAAAAACCACTAAAAAATCAGTATTTTTGATCAAAATCTGAATCTCAAAAATAAACGACCTGCCCCCTTACAAAAAATGAAAAAATTTGTCAAAAAATAAATCTTCCTTAAAGTGATAGGGATCGATAGCAATTGAAGCAAGCTGCTCAAAACTGTCGGTCTTTTAGCTGTACGCCTTGATTTGGCCAAACTACGACTGAAAAACCACTAAAAAATCAGTATTTTTGATCAAAATCTGAATCTCAAAAATAAACGACCTGCCCCCTTAAAAAAAATTAAAAAATGGTTCAAAAAATTAATCTTCCTTAAAGTGATAGGGATCGATAGCAATTGAAGCAAGCTGCTCAAAACTGTCGGTCTTTTAGCTGTACGCCTTGATTTGGCCAAACTACGACTGAAAAACCACTAAAAAATCAGTATTTTTGATCAAAATCTGAATCTCAAAAATAAACGACCTGCCCCCTTACAAAAAATGAAAAAATTTGTCAAAAAATAAATCTTTCTTAAAGTGATAGGGATCGATAGCAATTGAAGCAAGCTGCTCAAAACTGTCGGTCTTTTAGCTGTACGCCTTGATTTGGCCAAACTACGACTGAAAAACCACTAAAAAATCAGTATTTTTGATCAAAATCTGAATCTCAAAAATAAACGACCTGCCCCCTTACAAAAAATGAAAAAATTTGTCAAAAAATAAATCTTTCTTAAAGTGATAGGGATCGATAGCAATTGAAGCAAGCTGCTCAAAACTGTCGGTCTTTTAGCTGTACGCCTTGATTTGGCCAAACTACGACTGAAAAACCACTAAAAAATCAGTATTTTTGATCAAAATCTGAATCTCAAAAATAAACGACCTGCCCCCTTACAAAAAATGAAAAAATTTGTCAAAAAATAAATCTTTCTTAAAGTGATAGGGATCGATAGCAATTGAAGCAAGCTGCTCAAAACTGTCGGTCTTTTAGCTGTACGCCTTGATTTGGCCAAACTACGACTGAAAAACCACTAAAAATTAGTATTTTTGACCAAAATCTGAATCTCAAAAATAAACGACCTACCCCCTTAAAAAAAATGAAAAAATGGTTCAAAAAATTAATCTTCCATAAAAAGATAGGGATCGATAGCAATTGAAGCACGCTGCTCAAAACTGTCGGTCTTTTAGCTGTACGCCTTGATTTGGCCAAACTACGACTGAAAAACCACTAAAAAATCAGTATTTTTGATCAAAATCTGAATCTCAAAAATAAACGACCTGCCCCCTTACAAAAAATGAAAAAATTTGTCAAAAAATAAATCTTCCTTAAAGTGATAGGGATCGATAGCAATTGAAGCAAGCTGCTCAAAACTGTCGGTCTTTTAGCTGTACGCCTTGATTTGGCCAAACTACGACTGAAAAACCACTAAAAAATCAGTATTTTTGATCAAAATCTGAATCTCAAAAATAAACGACCTGCCCCCTTACAAAAAATGAAAAGATTTGTCAAAAAATAAATCTTTCTTAAAGTGATAGGGATCGATAGCAATTGAAGCAAGCTGATCAAAACTGTCGGTCTTTTAGCTGTACGCCTTGATTTGGGCAAACTACGACTGAAAAACCACTAAAAAATGAGTATTTTTGACCAAAATCTGAATCTCAAAAATAAACGACGAAAAAATGAAAAAATTTGTCAAAAAATAAATCTTTCTTAAAGTGATAGGGATCGATAGCAATTGAAGCAAGCTGCTCAAAACTGTCGGTCTTTTAGCTGTACGCCTTGATTTGGGCAAACTACGACTGAAAAACCACTAAAAAATTAGTATTTTTGACCAAAATCTGAATCTCAAAAATAAACGACCTACCCCCTTACAAAAAATGAAAAAATTTGTCAAAAAATAAATCTTTCTTAAAGTGATAGGGATCGATAGCAATTGAAGCACGCTGCTCAAAACTGTCGGTCTTTTAGCTGTACGCCTTGATTTGGCCAAACTACGACTGAAAAACCACTAAAAAATCAGTATTTTTGATCAAAATCTGAATCTCAAAAATAAACGACCTGCCCCCTTACAAAAAATGAAAAAATTTGTCAAAAAATAAATCTTTCTTAAAGTGATAGGGATCGATAGCAATTGAAGCAAGCTGCTCAAAACTGTCGGTCTTTTAGCTGTACGCCTTGATTTGGCCAAACTACGACTGAAAAACCACTAAAAAATTAGTATTTTTGACCAAAATCTGAATCTCAAAAATAAACGACCTACCCCCTTACAAAAAATGAAAAAATGGCTAAAAAAATTAATCTTCCTTAAAGTGATAGGGATCGATAGCAATTGAAGCAAGCTGCTCAAAACTGTCGGTCTTTTAGGTGTACTCCTTGATTTGGCCAAACTACGACTGAAAAACCACTAAAAAATTAGTATTTTTGACCAAAATCTGAATCTCAAAAATAAACGACCTACCCCCTTACAAAAAATGAAAAAATTTGTCAAAAAATAAATCTTTCTTAAAGTGATAGTATTTTTGACCAAAATCTGAATCCCAAAAAAAAAAGAGCTACCCCCTTACAAAAAATGAAAAAATTTGTCAAAAAATAAATCTTTCTTAAAGTGATAGGGATCGATAGCAATTGAAGCAAGCTGCTCAAAACTGTCGGTCTTTTAGCTGTACGCCTTGATTTGGCCAAACTACGACTGAAAAACCACTAAAAAATTAGTATTTTTGACCAAAATCTGAATCTCAAAAATAAACGACCTACCCCCTTACAAAAAATGAAAAAATTTGTCAAAAAATAAATCTTTCTTAAAGTGATAGGGATCGATAGCAATTGAAGCAAGCTGCTCAAAACTGTCGGTCTTTTAGCTGTACGCCTTGATTTGGCCAAACTACGACTGAAAAACCACTAAAAAATTAGTATTTTTGACCAAAATCTGAATCTCAAAAATAAACGACCTACCCCCTTACAAAAAATGAAAAAATGGCTAAAAAAATTAATCTTCCTTAAAGTGATAGGGATCGATAGCAATTGAAGCAAGCTGCTCAAAACTGTCGGTCTTTTAGGTGTACTCCTTGATTTGGCCAAACTACGACTGAAAAACCACTAAAAAATTAGTATTTTTGACCAAAATCTGAATCTCAAAAATAAACGACCTACCCCCTTACAAAAAATGAAAAAATTTGTCAAAAAATAAATCTTTCTTAAAGTGATAGTATTTTTGACCAAAATCTGAATCCCAAAAAAAAAAGAGCTACCCCCTTACAAAAAATGAAAAAATTTGTCAAAAAATAAATCTTTCTTAAAGTGATAGGGATCGATAGCAATTGAAGCAAGCTGCTCAAAACTGTCGGTCTTTTAGCTGTACGCCTTGATTTGGCCAAACTACGACTGAAAAACCACTAAAAATTAGTATTTTTGACCAAAATCTGAATCTCAAAAATAAACGACCTACCCCCTTACAAAAAATGAAAAAATGGTTCAAAAAATTAATCTTCCTTAAAGTGATAGGGATCGATAGCAATTGAAGCAAGCTGCTCAAAACTGTCGGTCTTTTAGGTGTACTCCTTGATTTGGCCAAACTACGACTGAAAAACCACTAAAAATTAGTATTTTTGACCAAAATCTGAATCTCAAAAATAAACGACCTGCCCCCTTACAAAAAATGAAAAAATTTGTCAAAAAATAAATCTTCCTTAAAGTGATAGGGATCGATAGCAATTGAAGCAAGCTGCTCAAAACTGTCGGTATTTTAGCTGTACGCCTTGATTTGGCCAAACTACGACTGAAAAACCACTAAAAAATTAGTATTGTTGACCAAAATCTGAATCTCAAAAATAAACGACCTACCCCCTTAAAAAAAATGAAAAAATTTGTCAAAAAATAAATCTTTCTTAAAGTGATAGGGATCGATAGCAATTGAAGCAAGCTGCTCAAAACTGTCGGTCTTTTAGCTGTACGCCTTGATTTGGCCAAACTACGACTGAAAAACCACTAAAAAATCAGTATTTTTGATCAAAATCTGAATCTCAAAAATAAACGACCTGCCCCCTTACAAAAAATGAAAAAATTTGTCAAAAAATAAATCTTCCTTAAAGTGATAGGGATCGATAGCAATTGAAGCAAGCTGCTCAAAACTGTCGGTCTTTTAGCTGTACGCCTTGATTTGGCCAAACTACGACTGAAAAACCACTAAAAAATCAGTATTTTTGATCAAAATCTGAATCTAAAAATGAAAAAATGGTTCAAAAAATTAAACTTCCTTAAAGTGATAGGGATCGATAGCAATTGAAGCAAGCTGCTCAAAACTGTCGGTCTTTTAGCTGTACGCCTTGATTTGGCCAAACTACGACTGAAAAACCACTAAAAAATTAGTATTTTTGACCAAAATCTGAATCCCAAAAAAAAAAGAGCTACCCCCTTACAAAAAATGAAAAAATTTGTCAAAAAATAAATCTTTCTTAAAGTGATAGGGATCGATAGCAATTGAAGCACGCTGCTCAAAACTGTCGGTCTTTTAGCTGTACGCCTTGATTTGGCCAAACTACGACTGAAAAACCACTAAAAAATCAGTATTTTTGATCAAAATCTGAATCTCAAAAATAAACGACCTGCCCCCTTACAAAAAATGAAAAAATTTGTCAAAAAATAAATCTTTCTTAAAGTGATAGGGATCGATAGCAATTGAAGCAAGCTGCTCAAAACTGTCGGTCTTTTAGCTGTACGCCTTGATTTGGCCAAACTACGACTGAAAAACCACTAAAAAATTAGTATTTTTGACCAAAATCTGAATCTCAAAAATAAACGACCTACCCCCTTACAAAAAATGAAAAAATGGTTAAAAAAATTAATCTTCCTTAAAGTGATAGGGATCGATAGCAATTGAAGCAAGCTGCTCAAAACTGTCGGTCTTTTAGGTGTACTCCTTGATTTGGCCAAACTACGACTGAAAAACCACTAAAAAATTAGTATTTTTGACCAAAATCTGAATCTCAAAAATAAACGACCTACCCCCTTACAAAAAATGAAAAAATTTGTCAAAAAATAAATCTTTCTTAAAGTGATAGGGATCGATAGCAATTGAAGCAAGCTGCTCAAAACTGTCGGTCTTTTAGCTGTACGCCTTGATTTGGCCAAACTACGACTGAAAAACCACTAAAAAATCAGTATTTTTGATCAAAATCTGAATCTCAAAAATAAACGACCTGCCCCCTTAAAAAAAATGAAAAAATGGTTAAAAAAATGAATCTTCCTTAAAAAGATAGGGATCGATAGCAATTGAAGCAAGCTGCTCAAAACTGTCGGTCTTTTAGGTGTACTCCTTGATTTGGCCAAACTACGACTGAAAAACCACTAAAAATTAGTATTTTTGACCAAAATCTGAATCTCAAAAATAAACGACCTGCCCCCTTACAAAAAATGAAAAAATTTGTCAAAAAATAAATCTTCCTTAAAGTTATAGGGATCGATAGCAATTGAAGCAAGCTGCTCAAAACTGTCGGTATTTTAGCTGTACGCCTTGATTTGGCCAAACTACGACTGAAAAACCACTAAAAAATCAGTATTTTTGATCAAAATCTGAATCTAAAAATGAAAAAATGGTTCAAAAAATTAAACTTCCTTAAAGTGATAGGGATCGATAGCAATTGAAGCAAGCTGCTCAAAACTGTCGGTCTTTTAGCTGTACGCCTTGATTTGGCCAAACTACGACTGAAAAACCACTAAAAAATTAGTATTTTTGACCAAAATCTGAATCCCAAAAAAAAAAGAGCTACCCCCTTACAAAAAATGAAAAAATTTGTCAAAAAATAAATCTTTCTTAAAGTGATAGGGATCGATAGCAATTGAAGCACGCTGCTCAAAACTGTCGGTCTTTTAGCTGTACGCCTTGATTTGGCCAAACTACGACTGAAAAACCACTAAAAAATCAGTATTTTTGATCAAAATCTGAATCTCAAAAATAAACGACCTGCCCCCTTACAAAAAATGAAAAAATGGCTAAAAAAATTAATCTTCCTTAAAGTGATAGGGATCGATAGCAATTGAAGCAAGCTGCTCAAAACTGTCGGTCTTTTAGGTGTACTCCTTGATTTGGCCAAACTACGACTGAAAAACCACTAAAAAATTAGTATTTTTGACCAAAATCTGAATCTCAAAAATAAACGACCTACCCCCTTACAAAAAATGAAAAAATTTGTCAAAAAATAAATCTTTCTTAAAGTGATAGTATTTTTGACCAAAATCTGAATCCCAAAAAAAAAAGAGCTACCCCCTTACAAAAAATGAAAAAATTTGTCAAAAAATAAATCTTTCTTAAAGTGATAGGGATCGATAGCAATTGAAGCAAGCTGCTCAAAACTGTCGGTCTTTTAGCTGTACGCCTTGATTTGGCCAAACTACGACTGAAAAACCACTAAAAATTAGTATTTTTGACCAAAATCTGAATCTCAAAAATAAACGACCTACCCCCTTACAAAAAATGAAAAAATGGTTCAAAAAATTAATCTTCCTTAAAGTGATAGGGATCGATAGCAATTGAAGCAAGCTGCTCAAAACTGTCGGTCTTTTAGGTGTACTCCTTGATTTGGCCAAACTACGACTGAAAAACCACTAAAAATTAGTATTTTTGACCAAAATCTGAATCTCAAAAATAAACGACCTGCCCCCTTACAAAAAATGAAAAAATTTGTCAAAAAATAAATCTTCCTTAAAGTGATAGGGATCGATAGCAATTGAAGCAAGCTGCTCAAAACTGTCGGTATTTTAGCTGTACGCCTTGATTTGGCCAAACTACGACTGAAAAACCACTAAAAAATTAGTATTGTTGACCAAAATCTGAATCTCAAAAATAAACGACCTACCCCCTTAAAAAAAATGAAAAAATTTGTCAAAAAATAAATCTTTCTTAAAGTGATAGGGATCGATAGCAATTGAAGCAAGCTGCTCAAAACTGTCGGTCTTTTAGCTGTACGCCTTGATTTGGCCAAACTACGACTGAAAAACCACTAAAAAATCAGTATTTTTGATCAAAATCTGAATCTCAAAAATAAACGACCTGCCCCCTTACAAAAAATGAAAAAATTTGTCAAAAAATAAATCTTCCTTAAAGTGATAGGGATCGATAGCAATTGAAGCAAGCTGCTCAAAACTGTCGGTCTTTTAGCTGTACGCCTTGATTTGGCCAAACTACGACTGAAAAACCACTAAAAAATCAGTATTTTTGATCAAAATCTGAATCTAAAAATGAAAAAATGGTTCAAAAAATTAAACTTCCTTAAAGTGATAGGGATCGATAGCAATTGAAGCAAGCTGCTCAAAACTGTCGGTCTTTTAGCTGTACGCCTTGATTTGGCCAAACTACGACTGAAAAACCACTAAAAAATTAGTATTTTTGACCAAAATCTGAATCCCAAAAAAAAAGAGCTACCCCCTTACAAAAAATGAAAAAATTTGTCAAAAAATAAATCTTTCTTAAAGTGATAGGGATCGATAGCAATTGAAGCACGCTGCTCAAAACTGTCGGTCTTTTAGCTGTACGCCTTGATTTGGCCAAACTACGACTGAAAAACCACTAAAAAATCAGTATTTTTGATCAAAATCTGAATCTCAAAAATAAACGACCTGCCCCCTTACAAAAAATGAAAAAATTTGTCAAAAAATAAATCTTTCTTAAAGTGATAGGGATCGATAGCAATTGAAGCAAGCTGCTCAAAACTGTCGGTCTTTTAGCTGTACGCCTTGATTTGGCCAAACTACGACTGAAAAACCACTAAAAAATTAGTATTTTTGACCAAAATCTGAATCTCAAAAATAAACGACCTACCCCCTTACAAAAAATGAAAAAATGGTTAAAAAAATTAATCTTCCTTAAAGTGATAGGGATCGATAGCAATTGAAGCAAGCTGCTCAAAACTGTCGGTCTTTTAGGTGTACTCCTTGATTTGGCCAAACTACGACTGAAAAACCACTAAAAAATTAGTATTTTTGACCAAAATCTGAATCTCAAAAATAAACGACCTACCCCCTTACAAAAAATGAAAAAATTTGTCAAAAAATAAATCTTTCTTAAAGTGATAGGGATCGATAGCAATTGAAGCAAGCTGCTCAAAACTGTCGGTCTTTTAGCTGTACGCCTTGATTTGGCCAAACTACGACTGAAAAACCACTAAAAAAATCAGTATTTTTGATCAAAATCTGAATCTCAAAAATAAACGACCTGCCCCCTTAAAAAAAATGAAAAAATGGTTAAAAAAATGAATCTTCCTTAAAAAGATAGGGATCGATAGCAATTGAAGCAAGCTGCTCAAAACTGTCGGTCTTTTAGGTGTACTCCTTGATTTGGCCAAACTACGACTGAAAAACCACTAAAAATTAGTATTTTTGACCAAAATCTGAATCTCAAAAATAAACGACCTGCCCCCTTACAAAAAATGAAAAAATTTGTCAAAAAATAAATCTTCCTTAAAGTTATAGGGATCGATAGCAATTGAAGCAAGCTGCTCAAAACTGTCGGTATTTTAGCTGTACGCCTTGATTTGGCCAAACTACGACTGAAAAACCACTAAAAAATCAGTATTTTTGATCAAAATCTGAATCTAAAAATGAAAAAATGGTTCAAAAAATTAAACTTCCTTAAAGTGATAGGGATCGATAGCAATTGAAGCAAGCTGCTCAAAACTGTCGGTCTTTTAGCTGTACGCCTTGATTTGGCCAAACTACGACTGAAAAACCACTAAAAAATTAGTATTTTTGACCAAAATCTGAATCCCAAAAAAAAAAGAGCTACCCCCTTACAAAAAATGAAAAAATTTGTCAAAAAATAAATCTTTCTTAAAGTGATAGGGATCGATAGCAATTGAAGCACGCTGCTCAAAACTGTCGGTCTTTTAGCTGTACGCCTTGATTTGGCCAAACTACGACTGAAAAACCACTAAAAAATCAGTATTTTTGATCAAAATCTGAATCTCAAAAATAAACGACCTGCCCCCTTACAAAAAATGAAAAAATTTGTCAAAAAATAAATCTTTCTTAAAGTGATAGGGATCGATAGCAATTGAAGCAAGCTGCTCAAAACTGTCGGTCTTTTAGCTGTACGCCTTGATTTGGCCAAACTACGACTGAAAAACCACTAAAAAATTAGTATTTTTGACCAAAATCTGAATCTCAAAAATAAACGACCTACCCCCTTACAAAAAATGAAAAAATGGTTAAAAAAATTAATCTTCCTTAAAGTGATAGGGATCGATAGCAATTGAAGCAAGCTGCTCAAAACTGTCGGTCTTTTAGGTGTACTCCTTGATTTGGCCAAACTACGACTGAAAAACCACTAAAAAATTAGTATTTTTGACCAAAATCTGAATCTCAAAAATAAACGACCTACCCCCTTACAAAAAATGAAAAAATTTGTCAAAAAATAAATCTTTCTTAAAGTGATAGGGATCGATAGCAATTGAAGCAAGCTGCTCAAAACTGTCGGTCTTTTAGCTGTACGCCTTGATTTGGCCAAACTACGACTGAAAAACCACTAAAAAATCAGTATTTTTGATCAAAATCTGAATCTCAAAAATAAACGACCTGCCCCCTTAAAAAAAATGAAAAAATGGTTAAAAAAATGAATCTTCCTTAAAAAGATAGGGATCGATAGCAATTGAAGCAAGCTGCTCAAAACTGTCGGTCTTTTAGGTGTACTCCTTGATTTGGCCAAACTACGACTGAAAAACCACTAAAAATTAGTATTTTTGACCAAAATCTGAATCTCAAAAATAAACGACCTGCCCCCTTACAAAAAATGAAAAAATTTGTCAAAAAATAAATCTTCCTTAAAGTTATAGGGATCGATAGCAATTGAAGCAAGCTGCTCAAAACTGTCGGTATTTTAGCTGTACGCCTTGATTTGGCCAAACTACGACTGAAAAACCACTAAAAAATTAGTATTGTTGACCAAAATCTGAATCTCAAAAATAAACGACCTACCCCCTTAAAAAAAATGAAAAAATTTGTCAAAAAATAAATCTTTCTTAAAGTGATAGGGATCGATAGCAATTGAAGCAAGCTGCTCAAAACTGTCGGTCTTTTAGCTGTACGCCTTGATTTGGCCAAACTACGACTGAAAAACCACTAAAAAATCAGTATTTTTGATCAAAATCTGAATCTCAAAAATAAACGACCTGCCCCCTTAAAAAAAATGAAAAAATGGTTCAAAAAATTAATCTTCCTTAAAAAGATAGGGATCGATAGCAATTGAAGCACGCTGCTGTACGCCTTGATTTGGCCAAACTACGACTGAAAAACCACTAAAAAATCAGTATTTTTGATCAAAATCTGAATCTCAAAAATAAACGACCTGCCCCCTTACAAAAAATGAAAAAATTTGTCAAAAAATAAATCTTCCTTAAAGTGATAGGGATCGATAGCAATTGAAGCAAGCTGCTCAAAACTGTCGGTCTTTTAGCTGTACGCCTTGATTTGGCCAAACTACGACTGAAAAACCACTAAAAAATCAGTATTTTTGATCAAAATCTGAATCTCAAAAATAAACGACCTGCCCCCTTAAAAAAAATGAAAAAATGGTTCAAAAAATTAATCTTCCTTAAAGTGATAGGGATCGATAGCAATTGAAGCAAGCTGCTCAAAACTGTCGGTCTTTTAGCGCCTTGATTTGGCCAAACTACGACTGAAAAACCACTAAAAAATCAGTATTTTTGATCAAAATCTGAATCTCAAAAATAAACGACCTGCCCCCTTACAAAAAATGAAAAAATTTGTCAAAAAATAAATCTTTCTTAAAGTGATAGGGATCGATAGCAATTGAAGCAAGCTGCTCAAAACTGTCGGTCTTTTAGCTGTACGCCTTGATTTGGCCAAACTACGACTGAAAAACCACTAAAAAATCAGTATTTTTGATCAAAATCTGAATCTCAAAAATAAACGACCTGCCCCCTTACAAAAAATGAAAAAATTTGTCAAAAAATAAATCTTTCTTAAAGTGATAGGGATCGATAGCAATTGAAGCAAGCTGCTCAAAACTGTCGGTCTTTTAGCTGTACGCCTTGATTTGGCCAAACTACGACTGAAAAACCACTAAAAATTAGTATTTTTGACCAAAATCTGAATCTCAAAAATAAACGACCTACCCCCTTACAAAAAATGAAAAAATGGTTCAAAAAATTAATCTTCCTTAAAGTGATAGGGATCGATAGCAATTGAAGCAAGCTGCTCAAAACTGTCGGTCTTTTAGGTGTACTCCTTGATTTGGCCAAACTACGACTGAAAAACCACTAAAAATTAGTATTTTTGACCAAAATCTGAATCTCAAATTAACGACCTGCCCCCTTACAAAAAATGAAAAAATTTGTCAAAAAATAAATCTTCCTTAAAGTGATAGGGATCGATAGCAATTGAAGCAAGCTGCTCAAAACTGTCGGTATTTTAGCTGTACGCCTTGATTTGGCCAAACTACGACTGAAAAACCACTAAAAAATTAGTATTGTTGACCAAAATCTGAATCTCAAAAATAAACGACCTACCCCCTTAAAAAAAATGAAAAAATTTGTCAAAAAATAAATCTTTCTTAAAGTGATAGGGATCGATAGCAATTGAAGCAAGCTGCTCAAAACTGTCGGTCTTTTAGCTGTACGCCTTGATTTGGCCAAACTACGACTGAAAAACCACTAAAAAATCAGTATTTTTGATCAAAATCTGAATCTCAAAAATAAACGACCTGCCCCCTTAAAAAAAATGAAAAAATGGTTCAAAAAATTAATCTTCCTTAAAAAGATAGGGATCGATAGCAATTGAAGCACGCTGCTGTACGCCTTGATTTGGCCAAACTACGACTGAAAAACCACTAAAAAATCAGTATTTTTGATCAAAATCTGAATCTCAAAAATAAACGACCTGCCCCCTTACAAAAAATGAAAAAATTTGTCAAAAAATAAATCTTCCTTAAAGTGATAGGGATCGATAGCAATTGAAGCAAGCTGCTCAAAACTGTCGGTCTTTTAGCTGTACGCCTTGATTTGGCCAAACTACGACTGAAAAACCACTAAAAAATCAGTATTTTTGATCAAAATCTGAATCTCAAAAATAAACGACCTGCCCCCTTAAAAAAAATGAAAAAATGGTTCAAAAAATTAATCTTCCTTAAAGTGATAGGGATCGATAGCAATTGAAGCAAGCTGCTCAAAACTGTCGGTCTTTTAGCGCCTTGATTTGGCCAAACTACGACTGAAAAACCACTAAAAAATCAGTATTTTTGATCAAAATCTGAATCTCAAAAATAAACGACCTGCCCCCTTACAAAAAATGAAAAAATTTGTCAAAAAATAAATCTTTCTTAAAGTGATAGGGATCGATAGCAATTGAAGCAAGCTGCTCAAAACTGTCGGTCTTTTAGCTGTACGCCTTGATTTGGCCAAACTACGACTGAAAAACCACTAAAAAATCAGTATTTTTGATCAAAATCTGAATCTCAAAAATAAACGACCTGCCCCCTTACAAAAAATGAAAAAATTTGTCAAAAAATAAATCTTTCTTAAAGTGATAGGGATCGATAGCAATTGAAGCAAGCTGCTCAAAACTGTCGGTCTTTTAGCTGTACGCCTTGATTTGGCCAAACTACGACTGAAAAACCACTAAAAATTAGTATTTTTGACCAAAATCTGAATCTCAAAAATAAACGACCTACCCCCTTACAAAAAATGAAAAAATGGTTCAAAAAATTAATCTTCCTTAAAGTGATAGGGATCGATAGCAATTGAAGCAAGCTGCTCAAAACTGTCGGTCTTTTAGGTGTACTCCTTGATTTGGCCAAACTACGACTGAAAAACCACTAAAAATTAGTATTTTTGACCAAAATCTGAATCTCAAATTAACGACCTGCCCCCTTACAAAAAATGAAAAAATTTGTCAAAAAATAAATCTTCCTTAAAGTGATAGGGATCGATAGCAATTGAAGCAAGCTGCTCAAAACTGTCGGTATTTTAGCTGTACGCCTTGATTTGGCCAAACTACGACTGAAAAACCACTAAAAAATTAGTATTGTTGACCAAAATCTGAATCTCAAAAATAAACGACCTACCCCCTTAAAAAAAATGAAAAAATTTGTCAAAAAATAAATCTTTCTTAAAGTGATAGGGATCGATAGCAATTGAAGCAAGCTGCTCAAAACTGTCGGTCTTTTAGCTGTACGCCTTGATTTGGCCAAACTACGACTGAAAAACCACTAAAAAATCAGTATTTTTGATCAAAATCTGAATCTCAAAAATAAACGACCTGCCCCCTTACAAAAAATGAAAAAATTTGTCAAAAAATAAATCTTCCTTAAAGTGATAGGGATCGATAGCAATTGAAGCAAGCTGCTCAAAACTGTCGGTCTTTTAGCTGTACGCCTTGATTTGGCCAAACTACGACTGAAAAACCACTAAAAAATCAGTATTTTTGATCAAAATCTGAATCTCAAAAATAAACGACCTGCCCCCTTAAAAAAAATGAAAAAATGGTTCAAAAAATTAATCTTCCTTAAAGTGATAGGGATCGATAGCAATTGAAGCAAGCTGCTCAAAACTGTCGGTCTTTTAGCGCCTTGATTTGGCCAAACTACGACTGAAAAACCACTAAAAAATCAGTATTTTTGATCAAAATCTGAATCTCAAAAATAAACGACCTGCCCCCTTACAAAAAATGAAAAAATTTGTCAAAAAATAAATCTTTCTTAAAGTGATAGGGATCGATAGCAATTGAAGCAAGCTGCTCAAAACTGTCGGTCTTTTAGCTGTACGCCTTGATTTGGCCAAACTACGACTGAAAAACCACTAAAAAATCAGTATTTTTGATCAAAATCTGAATCTCAAAAATAAACGACCTGCCCCCTTACAAAAAATGAAAAAATTTGTCAAAAAATAAATCTTTCTTAAAGTGATAGGGATCGATAGCAATTGAAGCAAGCTGCTCAAAACTGTCGGTCTTTTAGCTGTACGCCTTGATTTGGCCAAACTACGACTGAAAAACCACTAAAAATTAGTATTTTTGACCAAAATCTGAATCTCAAAAATAAACGACCTACCCCCTTAAAAAAAATGAAAAAATGGTTCAAAAAATTAATCTTCTCTAAAAAGATAGGGATCGATAGCAATTGAAGCAAGCTGCTCAAAACTGTCGGTCTTTTAGCTGTACGCCTTGATTTGGCCAAACTACGACTGAAAAACCACTAAAAATTAGTATTTTTGACCAAAATCTGAATCTCAAAAATAAACGACCTACCCCCTTACAAAAAATGAAAAAATGGTTCAAAAAATTAATCTTCCTTAAAGTGATAGGGATCGATAGCAATTGAAGCAAGCTGCTCAAAACTGTCGGTCTTTTAGCTGTACGCCTTGATTTGGCCAAACTACGACTGAAAAACCACTAAAAAATCAGTATTTTTGATCAAAATCTGAATCTCAAAAATAAACGACCTGCCCCCTTACAAAAAATGAAAAAATTTGTCAAAAAATAAATCTTTCTTAAAGTGATAGGGATCGATAGCAATTGAAGCAAGCTGCTCAAAACTGTCGGTCTTTTAGCTGTACGCCTTGATTTGGCCAAACTACGACTGAAAAACCACTAAAAAATCAGTATTTTTGATCAAAATCTGAATCTCAAAAATAAACGACCTGCCCCCTTACAAAAAATGAAAAAATTTGTCAAAAAATAAATCTTTCTTAAAGTGATAGGGATCGATAGCAATTGAAGCAAGCTGCTCAAAACTGTCGGTCTTTTAGCTGTACGCCTTGATTTGGCCAAACTACGACTGAAAAACCACTAAAAAATCAGTATTTTTGATCAAAATCTGAATCTCAAAAATAAACGACCTTAAAAAAAATGAAAAAATGGTTCAAAAAATTAATCTTCCTTAAAGTGATAGGGATCGATAGCAATTGAAGCAAGCTGCTCAAAACTGTAGGTCTTTTAGCTGTACGCCTTGATTTGGCCAAACTACGACTGAAAAACCACTAAAAAATCAGTATTTTTGATCAAAATCTGAATCTCAAAAATAAACGACCTGCCCCCTTACAAAAAATGAAAAAATTTGTCAAAAAATAAATCTTTCTTAAAGTGATAGGGATCGATAGCAATTGAAGCAAGCTGCTCAAAACTGTCGGTCTTTTAGCTGTACGCCTTGATTTGGCCAAACTACGACTGAAAAACCACTAAAAAATCAGTATTTTTGATCAAAATCTGAATCTCAAAAATAAACGACCTGCCCCCTTAAAAAAAATGAAAAAATGGTTCAAAAAATTAATCTTCCTTAAAGTGATAGGGATCGATAGCAATTGAAGCAAGCTGCTCAAAACTGTCGGTCTTTTAGCTGTACGCCTTGATTTGGCCAAACTACGACTGAAAAACCACTAAAAAATCAGTATTTTTGATCAAAATCTGAATCTCAAAAATAAACGACCTGCCCCCTTACAAAAAATGAAAAAATTTGTCAAAAAATAAATCTTTCTTAAAGTGATAGGGATCGATAGCAATTGAAGCAAGCTGCTCAAAACTGTCGGTCTTTTAGCTGTACGCCTTGATTTGGCCAAACTACGACTGAAAAACCACTAAAAAATCAGTATTTTTGATCAAAATCTGAATCTCAAAAATAAACGACCTGCCCCCTTAAAAAAAATGAAAAAATGGTTCAAAAAATTAATCTTCCTTAAAGTGATAGGGATCGATAGCAATTGAAGCAAGCTGCTCAAAACTGTCGGTCTTTTAGCTGTACGCCTTGATTTGGCCAAACTACGACTGAAAAACCACTAAAAAATCAGTATTTTTGATCAAAATCTGAATCTCAAAAATAAACGACCTGCCCCCTTACAAAAAATGAAAAAATTTGTCAAAAAATAAATCTTCCTTAAAGTGATAGGGATCGATAGCAATTGAAGCAAGCTGCTCAAAACTGTCGGTCTTTTAGCTGTACGCCTTGATTTGGCCAAACTACGACTGAAAAACCACTAAAAAATCAGTATTTTTGATCAAAATCTGAATCTCAAAAATAAACGACCTGCCCCCTTACAAAAAATGAAAAAATTTGTCAAAAAATAAATCTTTCTTAAAGTGATAGGGATCGATAGCAATTGAAGCAAGCTGCTCAAAACTGTCGGTCTTTTAGCTGTACGCCTTGATTTGGCCAAACTACGACTGAAAAACCACTAAAAAATCAGTATTTTTGATCAAAATCTGAATCTCAAAAATAAACGACCTGCCCCCTTACAAAAAATGAAAAAATTTGTCAAAAAATAAATCTTCCTTAAAGTGATAGGGATCGATAGCAATTGAAGCAAGCTGCTCAAAACTGTCGGTATTTTAGCTGTACGCCTTGATTTGGCCAAACTACGACTGAAAAACCACTAAAAAATTAGTATTGTTGACCAAAATCTGAATCTCAAAAATAAACGACCTGCCCCCTTACAAAAAATGAAAAAATTTGTCAAAAAATAAATCTTCCTTAAAATGATGGGGATCGATAGCAATTGAAGCAAGCTGCTCAAAACTGTAGGTCTTTTAGCTGTACGCCTTTATTTGGATAAACTACGACTGAAAAACAACTAAAAAATGAGTATTTTTGACCAAAGTCTTAATGTCAAAAAAAAACGAGCTACCCCCTTACAAAAAATGAAAAAATTTGTCAAAAAATAAATCTTCCTTAAAATGATGGGGATCGATAGCAATTGAAGCAAGCTGCTCAAAACGTATATACTACGTGCAATAGAAATATAAAAATATATATACGTTATGGTGTTAATGTGAAACTTGCGAGTTTTGAATTTTGATGGACAGTAAGTGGTGAAACTAAAAGACATTTAGATTAAAACCTAGATATAAAGTTGACTTTTAAGTTGAATCGAATTTCTCTCTAAGTTTTTATGCGATTTTAATCCAACTTGTATCCTTAGGTCTCTCGGGTGAGATGAACGGCGGTGTGTCCACCTCCTGCTCGAACTACGCCAAGTACTATGCCTCGGCCATGCCGGTGCTGGAGGATGGGCTCTCCTCGGGTCACACCAGTGACACCGAGAACAACAACAACAACCAGAAGAACCTGCAGCAGGCGGTGGTCAGCCAGGGTCAACAGTGTCCCACCAGCCTGAGCGGAAGCACCAGCATCGGCGGCAGCGGCGGCATCTCCATGCTGATGGACATGAAGCGCGTCTCGACGAACAACAGCCTGAACAGCATGCACAACCTGACCACCACCGCCTCCACCACGGACAGCAACGGCGGCATGGCGGGTCACCACCTGGTCGCCACGCCCAGTCCCAGCAATGGGCAGTCGAAGGGTCCGCAGGCCAATCAGGCGCAATCACAGCCGAAGACTCTGTCTCTGGACCAGAGTCCCAGCAACCACAGCAAAGTGTTCAAGAACATTGATCCGGAATTGGATTCGCTCTACTCGATTGGTAAGTTCTTCCAAAGGTAATGGTTTTCGAATGGTTTTATTTTTATTTAAAACAAATTGAGATGGAAAGTTTTAAAATGGAGTCTTGACAAGCAAACTATTTAGAACCCATTTAACACTATATAAATTTGCATTAAACATTTTGGAAAATCTTTATTTTCTGAAACTGTTAAGTACATGGCTAGTCTTAAAAAATGTATGGTTTACCATAGCTTCTGCTTTGATAACCTTCGTTTGCACTAAATGTGTAAGAAGAATGATAAATCTAAAAACTCATTTTAAGTTTTCAAGTTTAATATAGATTTTCAATATTTTAACTCTTTTAGTAAATGAGCGAAATGTTCTCAATTCAGGAAGACGTCCTTTTACTTGTTCAAGAACAAATGCTCTTAAAATCAAGGAGAATAACATTTTTAGATAAACGCATTTAAAGTTTTCAAGTTAAACATAGATTTCCAATATTTTTAATCTTTTAGTAAATGAGCGAAATATTCTCAATTCAGGAATACGTCCTCCTACTTATTCAAGAACAAATGCTCTTAAAATCAAGGCAAATGTACTCTTGAAAATGTTTTTCAAGATGAACATTTCCTAAAACAGAGATAAAAGTAGTCCCAATTTCGTTTTTCAAGACGAAAGTGTTCTCAAAAACCGAAAAGTCTAGAGAAAGATTTAAATTGAGATTAAGATAGAATTGATCTTGACTTACTTTTGATTTGATGGAGAGAAACCAATTTCCGTATGCCACATGGATTTTGATCGATGTTGTTTTGATTTCCAGGAGTTTTCCACCGCCCGGACACGGTGCAGATGACTCCGCCGCCGCCCGCTCCGGCGCCACATCGCAAGCCCAACAACAGTGGCAGTGCCAACGCCGTTGTCAACACCAATGGCAACATGGGCGGTGGCAACAACGATGTGGATCTGCTGCAGCCGAGCAGCAAGCACACTCCATTGGCGGCGGCCATCAGTTCCACGCTGCAGCGCAGCTCACCCACCTCGACGGTCACCGGAAATGGAATCGGAATGGTAACCGGAAGCGGAAGCAAGCCCCGCAGCGCCGGCAGCAACTGCAGCAGCAGCGGTGGCAATGGGGGCGTGCCACCGCCCATTCCGGAGAGGACGAACCTCGTCTCCGCCTCGCAGAGATCCCCATCGCCGGGCCTCAACTCACCCGTCTGGCTATCCCGTCATCTAGATGGCGGCGCTGGCAAGGAACTGCTGGAGTCCGGTTCGGATAATCACTCGAAGAACCACAGTGCCGACGAGGAGGACGTGGACACCGACCTGGAGACGGATCGCCTGCTGGGCCACCAGCGGCTGGACGATCAGGGCTACTACGATGAGAACAAGAGCTGGGACCGCAAGCCGCGCTCGCTGCTCTCGAAGATCTCGCCCAAGCAGCAGATACCGAGCACCAAGACGCGCAATGGCTACAATGCCCTGCTCAGCTCCACGCCGGAGTTGCCGCCACCGATTCCGCCCAAGGGCCAGTCCGGCCTGGGATTGGGTCTCACCCTGGGCTCTGGCAATGGTGGCAAGCTGTTGGATCTGGTGGGTGGCATGGTGCAGCGCAGCCTGTCCCGCTCGTCCTCGGAGCATAGCGATAAGTCGCCCAGCAAGTTGGCCATGCCCATTTCTGGCGGAGATCTGTGTGCAGCCGGCAGCGTGGATGTGGTGGCCTCAGCGGTGGCGGCCGCATCGGCAGCGGTGGTCAGTACACCGGCGCTGGGTAGCCCGGGAAATGGAGGTGGATCGGAGAGATCGGCCGGCGGTGGATTGACCCAACCCGGGGGAGCAGTGAAGATAGTTGGTGAGACGGAGAATGGAGCCCTCAATGGGGGCACACTGGCAGCGCCACCGCTGGCAGGATCGGCAGCTGGATCGGGAGGTGGATCGGGGACAGGTTCTGGTACTGGATCGGGATCTGGAGCGGTGGCCAATGGTACCGCCGTGGCCAACAGCAACAGCAACAACAACAACGGCAGCGGCAGCAACAACAATAGCAGCGGCAGCAACAGCAACAGCGGCGAGAAAAAAGTGAAAAAGAGTAAGAGCAAAGAAGGTAAATGCGTTGGGTTTATCCTTCGTTCGATTGTTCCTATGTATAACCATTTAACCATATAACCGTATATGCATATAGCTATATATATATGCCAATCAATATATATATATATATTCTTGTGGCCTGCCATGTTGTCGATGTGCATTGATGTGTTGTCGTTGCGCCAAAATTGCGATTACGATCTCGAAAAGCGCAGCAGAGCAAATTCAAAATTCAATCTTGGCTGCGTAAATACGAAATTGTATAATGTGTAAATTTTGATTATCCTATATGCAGTATTCTTGATCCAGATCCAGATAATCCGTATTAATCGTATATATATATTTACCTATCATTTCTCTGTATTCTTTCGCATATTTATTTGCGTATTTTTGCATGCGTCGTTCGTTCGTTCAACCAAATCAAAACCAAACTCTACTCTTCATTTTACTGTGTCTGTGTGTGTGTACAATACTTTGTAAGATAAAATTCCATTATGTAATAGTGCCTAAGATCCAACACTAACAAGATAACACGAAACAATGACCTACCTGACCCCAGACCCCAGTATACACTATTAAAATACTCCTCAAGTTGAAAGATCGTTGGGAAATATAAATATAATTCTTTAATCAATTTTTGAGATGTTTATTGACTTGAAACTTAGTCAAAATTTGATATATCATATCTTAGATAGTAAATTTGTACACTTAAAGCAAGGTTTTCACTCCTAGATAAACTTGTATCCCAAATTTTATAGAATCCAGAATCATAGGATTCTAATACAAAGACGTGACTTTTATAGATTGCGGACAAACACATGCACGTACACTAATCAACTTATACTACACATGTACTCTGCGAACCCTGACCTTAACAAAACCGACCTTCTAACCGGGTTCTCCATCTTCTCAGGCGGCGCAGTGCTCATCGAGGGCGTTCTCTTCAGGGCCAAGTACTTGGGCTCCACGCAGCTGGTCTGCGAAGGTCAGCCCACGAAATCGACGCGCATGATGCAGGCGGAGGAGGCCGTTTCCAGGATCAAGGTAAAGTTCCCTTAGAATCCTCATGAAAAATAGATAATGCTCGCCCGACTCGATCGATTGCTTCGATCAGCTTGAGTTTCATTTGTGACACAATCGGTTTTGTATTTGTAGTGATTAGAAATCCAGATCAGAGATTGCCACAACTTAGTTTATAGCATAAACATCCTAAATATATCATATAAAAGTCTCTAAAATGTTGTCCCCTTGAGATTCGAAGAAACTTGTATGTTACCTCTTACATTCTGGATGCTTTATTACCTAGTAAATATTATTGGAAAACATTTAGAATTTTAAATGTTATAAGATTGAGAACATAAATACCTAAGCTTAAAATATTTCTGAATATACTTGGATTGTGACAATGCCCTGAGCTGCTCCCCCGATGCCTTTGCACTAATGACCAAAATTATCAGCTATTTTTGATACCTCCTCGATCTCCGATTTTTGATTTGATACCCGCACTTGACTCCCATTTTCCCAACACCACCCACCACCCACTAGTCCCCCAGTAAGCGACCTTGTGCTGTTAAGCTGATTGAAGGACCTCGACCTCGAGTGCATAAAAAAGAGAAACTCATTAACTGTTTACTGTTATATTTTCATGCATCACCTCCTCCACATCAAATGCTCCGCATCCGCGACGACTAACCACGCTAACTAAACCACGTATCGCCATGCAAACGATCAATTAAAATATGAAAAAAACCAAATCTATATCAAATAAAAAACACAACCAACCCAAAAATTCGCATAATAGGCGCTGGTAAGTAATGGAAACACTAGCTATACCCAATATCCACAGACCCACTGACCCACTGACCCCCGGAACCACCCAACCAACCACCTACCTCTGGTTTGCCTGATTTGCCTTGAAATAAATTGGATCGAAGACATTTGGCCCGCTGTAATTCTTGTGTTACCCAAAAAGCGAAGCTTGTTCCCCTGAAGATCCCGCCAAATCCCAGTTCCAGAACCTAATATAATCCATCTTGTTAAGTATAATAAGTATCTAACATAGATATTAACCATATTTCAGGCACCCGATGGCGATGTGCAGCCCAGCACCGAGGTGGATTTGTTTATTTCGACGGAGAAGATCATGGTCCTGAACACGGACCTCAAGGAGATCATGATGGACCATGCCCTGCGCACCATCTCCTATATTGCGGACATCGGGGATCTGGTGGTTCTGATGGCCCGACGTCGCTTCGTTCCCCAGGACATCGACGATGCCCCCAAGCCGAATCGCACGCCCAAGATGATATGCCATGTGTTCGAGAGCGATGAGGCCCAGTTTATTGCCCAATCGATTGGTCAGGCCTTCCAGGTGGCCTACATGGAGTTCCTCAAGGCCAATGGGATCGAGGACCATCGCTTTGTCAAGGAGATGGACTACCAGGAGGTGCTCAACAGCCAGGAGATCTTCGGCGACGAGCTGGAGATCTTTGCCAAGAAGGAGCTGCAGAAGGAGGTGGTGGTGCCGAAGTCCAAGGGTGAGATCCTCGGAGTGGTGATCGTGGAGAGCGGCTGGGGATCCATGCTGCCCACCGTGGTGATTGCCAATCTGATGAGTTCGGGAGCAGCCGCCCGATGTGGGCAGCTCAACATCGGCGACCAGTTGATAGCCATCAATGGGTTGAGCCTTGTGGGCCTGCCGCTCTCCACCTGCCAGACGTACATCAAGAACACCAAGAACCAGACGGTGGTCAAGTTCACGGTGGTGCCCTGTGCCCCCGTCGTCGAGGTGAAGATCAAGCGGCCGGAGACCAAGTACCAGCTTGGATTCAGCGTTCAGAATGGAGTGGTGAGTTGGGTTAGGGGCTATGCCAAGTATTACACCATCTAATGGGTACCTTTTGGGGTCATGAAAGTGTATCCCAAATATGAGATACAGTCTTGAGATCTTTCTTTAACTATCTATATCTCAACTTGCAGATCTGTAGTCTCCTGCGTGGCGGCATTGCGGAAAGGGGTGGTGTTCGTGTGGGTCATCGCATCATCGAGATAAACAACCAGAGTGTGGTGGCTGTGCCCCACGAGAAGATCGTCAACTTGCTGGCCACATCAGTGGGAGAGGTACTAAACGAATTATTAAGTATGACATCGAAACTAACTACCCATCCATTGCAGATCCTCATGAAGACGATGCCCACGTCCATGTTCCGCCTGCTCACTGGTCAGGAGAATCCCATATATATTTAAGCCTGCGGGAGAATAATAAACGGCGATTATTGTTAACTATAAAAAAAACCTTACAAGGATATTACCATATTAAGTATATATACCTATTCATATAGAAAGATTGATAGAGAGAGAGTAAATATATGTATGTATATGCGTGTGTACCTATATATATATATATATTGATATATGCTAAACATATATATTACACACGAGTGTATCGATTTTTTTTTGTGAGTAAACTAGACAAAGTTCGATCGGAGGCGAGTTAAGAGCAGCTACTACGACAAATAAGAGGAAGCGATAACTAACACACATGGCACGCCTTTTTGCAAAGCTTAGTAATAATAGTTAATAATGTGTGTGACATCGGGCCATCGGCCAGTACATACATATATACATAAATATATATATATATATGAACACAATGACCTTTTTGCGAAAACGTCCTTAGCTTAGTTGAACGGCGACATTAGTCAAGGAATACTGAAGCTAGTAACGACCCCGATATATATGCTTACCCATACTTATTGTAAAAACCAACAAAAAAAAGAACAGAAATCTAACAACCAAAAGACCCAAACGAGATTCAAATACAGACAGGAGGCAGGCAGCTCTTTTGATATAGTATATATAATCCACACACTATATAGCACCACCCCCCAAAATATATTTATATAACAAAATAGAGGGCGGAGAAGAATAGAAGGCTTGAGGCAGATAGGAAATGGATATGGAAATGGAAATTGATATTGTAACTGCAGCGTTTCGTTTTCTACTCGCACCCATAGCCGAGAATTTTGATAGTTATTTAACGGATATAGCCAGATCGTAATGTATGCAAAGTGTAAATTGAGGAGCGCTTTACACCCCCCCCCACAAATACATATTCCCCCATAGAGGATTTAGTTTAGCAGACACCTAAACTCACACTCACTTAGACGCTTCGATTTCAACCATCTTCGTCCAAAAATTGTGCTACTACTCGTTAAACAAGTTGATAGATATAGAGACAGATTAGAAAGGGATAACAGGAGGGGAGAAAAGAGAGAGAGGGAAGGCCGGTGAAGAAAGAGACAGAGTTAGACCCCCGTTATAAGCCATAATA
Source organism: Drosophila suzukii (assembly GCF_043229965.1). Taxonomy (NCBI): domain Eukaryota; kingdom Metazoa; phylum Arthropoda; class Insecta; order Diptera; family Drosophilidae; genus Drosophila; species Drosophila suzukii. The sequence goes on along the minus strand of NC_092084.1, from coordinate 14,026,190 downwards.
ATTAGAAAGAGACGGGATAGAACCAGGAAAGCTTACAACAAACATATGTATGTATGTACACCTAGACCCGCATTTTAGAGCTACATACGTAGACTAGACTCGAACAGAAAGAGACGGCAACAGGAACAGAAATATAGACAGACAGAGAGGGAGAATTGCATTTCTTTGTGTGTATATGTATGTGTAAAATACTCGCTATTGGCCCCAATGCAATCCACAAGCAAGCGGCATCAGCAGTCACTAAGAGAACTATTATTAACTACCAGTACGATTTAATTATGTAACGGCAACGGGGCATTTGCTTGATGTTTGTGAATTGAACGACTTTTCGGCCTCATTTCCGCTGCTTGGCAAGGGCCACGCCCACGCCCACCAAAAATCTAAAAAAAAAAAACCAAAATTATTATACAAAAATAAACGTAAAACACAGATCATTAAAAACTGCTTCAGCAAACCAATGAGATGACAGGAAACCGAAACAAATGCATACAACAACTAATATTTAATGAATTGTTTTTTTTTTTTTTTGGTGTACATTATTTATATGGAATGTGAAATTGCATAACAAATTTAATGAATATATTAAATATTTATTAAAACGGGCTAATTGCATAGAAATTATATAAGAACGATGATTAACGATGATTATTTGTAAAGGCAAACTAAACCCAAAAAAACCGAAAACAGAATGAATAAATAAAAGAATATATAATCACATGCATAACAAAAATATAAAACCAAAAATTGGGCATAATAAACAGAAAATGGAAAAAAGACTTTCATGAGTTTTATTTAATAATGGTTCTGGAAATACTTTACTTTGTACTTTGTACTTTGTGCCTAGTACTGGTATGTTTTATTTTACTTTGAACGCTTGGGCTTTTTAAATACCAACCTTACTATCGTTTATTTAAAACGTAAATGGGATAGTTATTGAAAATCTGAACAAATCAAAGTAGAATGCTATAGTCTATACCATTTACACTTTTACTTTTACGGACCGTGGGAAACTTTTTTTAGGTCAATCGTAAGGCGTTGACGAAACCAATACATTCCTGTTAAAGTTTGTCTATGTGCCACAGATTTGGGCGGCTTGTGGGCGTTAAAATAGGCGTGGCACTTTGGTGAAAAAAATGGGCTGCGCAAGAATCCCTAGAATCTGCCAGCCAAATCACAGAATGTTTTCCCGAAATGTAACCGAAATTTTCCAAATTCCTTCGTTCAGCGACTAGACATTTGATGATAACTAAATGTTTCTACGTTTTCCATTTTAAATAAATCGTTCTCTTGATAGTTTGGCTATAACTCTGTTGTTTTAAAACTTTTTGTTATTTAAAAAAAAAAATTTAAATAATAATAATACCTCATTTAATAAATAATTCTTTAAAAAATTAAGACTAAATTGGAATCAAGCCCAAAACCCTTCCTTTCCCCATTAATACGCTTAATACCTTTCGGTTACTGTGTTTGGAAATAATGTTTATTGACGAATACTTTTACTTGCATTGTTTCATTTGCTTACTTTGTATCATTTTATACATGCAATTGTATGAAATTGATTCCCGACTTTTATTTCAAGTTCATTCTTCCGGTTTTGGCTATGGCAAAGTGTGTATATCTATATGTATATGCATCTATATATATATATATTTGTGTATATAAGTAATATGTTCACGGTCATTTAATCAGCACACACAACAATCAAAATTGGATTTTTTCATGACAAACAAGTTGACCATTAATTTTTCATCTTATTAGTATGTTTTCTCTATATGCGTGTGTTAGTGTGCACTTTCCCAAAAAAAAAAAATGGCGAAGCCATTTCCGCTTTCCATGTCAAAAACAACAAAGCCATCGAAATGCATTCGATGGAACTCCGTTTGACTTCGAACATTTGGTGACGAAGCTTTGTCAGATCTTAGAACTTCCATTACCGGAGGTTGAAACATTCGTGTTCTGTTTACCCACAAGTTCTTAAGAAACTTGCATTAAAATTTATCTAAGTTCGCCGGATGCGAACCCACTTAACACCTATTGGTTACCATATAAACTTTCATCCAATATCCTGGATCTTCTACATCGTTTTTATACATTTTTAAGTTTTTTAAGTTTGTGGGGAACGTGAGTGGAGAACATTTTCGACTCGCAGTTGGATGTTCTCAACTGTTTCTCAGCTCAAGGGCCTGTAATAATTTAGCTAATTTCATTAATTTTGCTTTGATAATAATCGATTTTTATGATTAAGTAGATGTCAACAAAAAAGACGCAAAATGTCAATTCAAAAATATATGTGTATATATATATCTATATATAATATATATGGATGAATATATATATATATATACGAGATTTTTTTGGGCTTGGGACTTCATTTTGGATAAATTTTAACTATTCAAAATAAATACGACAAAAATTTAATTTAGTTTACAATTCAAAATTTGTTTTTTTACATAGAATTTATAATTGTAAGTGTTTCTTTTTCGTTTTCAGCAAGTGTTGCGCATATGTTTTGGGTTAAATTTCTTATCGAGTGAATTGAGGGTGTGTGTAAATATTTGAACTATGTTATATATGTAAAAAATCTCATCGTTTGTGTGTTTGTACTTGTTAGAAAATCGCGCAGATATGCTGAAATTATCCAACCGAGTCCGAATCAATCAATCAATCTAACCGAAATCCCATCTGAACCAAAGTAATACCCTTGCAAAGCCACCCAATATCATCAGTGTCCTGTCTCAGCGTTCCTCCGTCTTCCGATTCCCACATTCCAATGCCTTTTTCTTCTGTTCTTCCATTCTTTTTCCTCATCCTTATCGATATATCCTGCCTTTGGTGCCCTTCGTCTAAGCCTAACTCTAGATTTGTTATCGTACATCGAACTTATGTGTCTCCTAATGCTAATATAACTACCGAATTCGTTATGTAGAGATAGATGGAAAGCTTTACGAATATAGATATATAAATAGGGGTATAGAAGGGAAACTATAGAAACAGAAACGGATGTTTGTATAAATTGCACATAACTTTTACTTAGCACTTAATAGCTACGACTTACAAACATATTTCTTGAAGCCTTTATATGTCTGTCAAGTTGGGGTTTTCTTTGATAAAAAGTTTCAATTAGTTCGATACTCCTCTTGCTTCTCGAGTGTGTGTGTGTGAGGAGGTTATATATAGGTTAGGTATAGGGTATACATTTATATATATATATATATAATTTACAATTCTTACTAGGGTTCCACATATATACGCACATGTATTTGGATTTGCAATTGGCACATCATTTCTAAAAAGAGTCAATCAAATCAAAATACTTGATGTTCACTTGCTCATTCGATCTCTTATTCGTTTACGAGTGTGTTTTTGTCTAGGGTGTGGTTGTATTGCACAAGACGCAGCCCGAAAATAAGCTGAAAATAATAATAATAACAATAAAGCAACCGAAATCCAACGAAAATAATAAACAAAGTATAATTTAGTTAACTAAACCATTTACTAAACATTTATTGAAATCAAGTAGTTGTAGTGCACACAAGGCAAAGACAAATGAAACCAACTCAAAAGTTAAACTCGCCTAGAACTAATTGCATTATTTGAATTGGATAATAGTAAGTGTAGGACAAAAAAATAGTAATTGCTTGTGTTTAAATTATAATTCTACAGCTAAGTTAGCGTTACTTGCTGCTTCTTAGACGCTTCTGTTGCGCAACTTATTAAACTAATCCAATCGGTAATTATACGTGTAATGGTAATTGTAAAATGAATAGAAAACATAGTCTTACTAACTAATTCAATAGTATAGGTGTAGGTGAACAAAATTCAATTCGTCGCTCGTTTTTTCCCCGGCGCGTTTCGAAACACATTCTTGGTGATAAAGTATACAAAAAAAAGTAATAGGTGAAAAACGATTTTCTATTAAGGCAAATTAGGTTAAAGCGCCACTTTGCAGTCGCATTTGCATGTGCAGATTTTCCTTCTGTCGTTGATTAAATTTAAACATAACATAAAGCTGCCAAAGCCAGGTGTGTGTGTGTGATCGTGTTGTGTGTGTGTGTTAGATTTGGTGTGTCTAAAATTAAATCTAAATTTTGTTTTAGTTCTACCAAAATTTGCCACCGCTTTGGCTTACAATTCATTCAGCATAGTCTGTGTGTGTATACGTTTTACATTTAAATCTATATTAATCATTTCCATATTAGGTTTTTTCTTTCCTTTTCTTATGATTCGCTTTTCTTTCTTTGTTTTTTTCCGCTCTTGCTGGATTTTTCGCAATTGAATTTGCGTTTGCCTGGGATGCACACAAAAAATTTCACTAAATTTAATTTACAAAACATTAAAGGATTTCGCCTCCAGAAGCTGAATTATTCATTCCAAGTGTTTCCAAATTTGTTGGCATGGACTGAAGAGGGTGTGTGTTAAAGGATCTTAAAATTAATTTAACAGCTTATCGACTTTCCGGGCGCTCCCATTCCCCTTTTGCCTCATTTTGAAGGTGGGAATATTGAACGAGCGGGTGTTCGAACATAAGAATTGGTGTTGTTATGCACTAACTCTAGATTAATATAAGCTTTAGTTGTGGTTCTAGTTTCTCTTGTTTGCCCATTCTGCTTCTACTGGTCCTGCGTCTTCATCTCCATCTTCCATCTCCATCTTCAAATCCCCTAACCATCTTCATCTTCATCTTCATCTCTCCTCTGATCTTCTTTCTTTGTTGCTGCTGCGTAAACTAGTAAATGCTACAAAATAGGATAATGTCAGCGGGGCTGGTGGTTGCTCCAGCTGATGGTGGTGCCGCTGCCTTTAGGCCGCCGTATCCACCTCCTCCACAATGTGGTTGGGGGAGACTTCGCTGGGTGGTGCTGCCGTTGCTGCTGCGGCGGCTGCTGTTGCGGGTGCCGTCGAAGTGTTGCTGTTGGCATTGGTGTTGCTGCTGCTGTTGTTGTTGTTGCCTGTGATGTTGCTCGCGGGTGCAGCTTTCCCCGCCTGGACGGGCGCAGCGGCTTGTTGCAGGGGCGTGGCCACCAGGGCGCTCACGGCACTGTACTGGGCTGCCGCTCCACCCATTGAAACGGCGGCTGTACCGCCGGCTGCCGTCGAGGAGAGGTTCTCGGCCGCCGAAGCTGTGCCGGGCGTGGCATAGGGGCCGCTCTTCAGCTTGCGCGCCTCTCGCTTCTGCTTGTGCTGCTGCATCACCAGGCGCAGCTGGTCCATCTTCGAGCGGGTCTTCATGTTGGCCAGCTCCACGGTACACTTCTGGCACGTGTGCTCACGCTCCCGTTCTCCCTGTCCCTGTCCATCATCCCGGCGATAGCGACAGCTGCAGCCGTTGGTTTGACTGGCCAATGAGCTTGCTGGCTCAGCCTGGCAGCAGCTGTGAGACGAAGACTTGGAGCTGCCGGACGCCTTGGAGGCGCCAGCGGCGGCGGAGGAGGAGTGATAGCTGGGACAGTCGCGGAAGGAGCAACTTCCTCCGCCTCCGGTGGCCAGAGCCGCCGACTGCTGCTGCTGTTGTTGTTGTTGTTGCTGCTGCTGCTGCTGGGCGCGACTGTTGCACTTGGCGCAATTGTGGTGCTTGGAAGAGTACTGCAAGTACGGTAAGGTATTAGCAAATTGTGCTTTGCAATTTAGTTAGTTATACTATACTTACCATTTTGCTGCGTGATCCGTGATGCATTCCCCCGCTGGAGGACGTCGTTGAGGTGGATCCACTGCTACCGGATCCCGAACTAGATCCCGAGACCGAACCAGTGGTGGGGGCCTCGAAGCTGATGCGGGCACCACGTCCATATTGCGGTGTGGCACTCAGCAGGTCGTTAAGAATGTGGATCACCGTGGAGATGTCGCGTTTGGGTCGTCCATAGCGATCCTGCAGCGCCGGATTCAGAGTGCCCGAGAAGGTACCCGAATAGATGCCCTTGCCGTGGTTCTTCATCGACTCGATTACGGCTCCCGATCCGCCCTTGCGCGGTGCCTCCTCGCCACTTGCCGATCCACTTGAGGCTGTTCCACTGCTGGAGCTGCGGCTGCTGGTCACCACGCCGGCCCCGGATAGATCGATCTTGTGGGTGAACACCTCCTTGGAGAGTTTGCGCAATGTCTGGGTGAGATTTCGCGATGCCTCGGCCAGAGTTCTGGTGTCCGATACACCCAGCAGGGAGTCGTCGGCTTCGGTGGCGGTGGCGCTGGCTGGGAGGGCCACCGTTGCCGCTGCCGTTGTGGTTGTGGCTGCTGATCCTGATCCTGATCCTGCTCCTCCTCCTCCTCCTGCTCCGGCTGTCATGGCCTGCTCCAGCTTGCGACGCGACGAGGAGGACGACGATGAGGAGGAAGAGGATGAGGAAGACGAGGCTATGGCAGCTGCGTTAACCGAAGACTGGTTGCCGGCACACCCGTGATGGTAAAAGTGGCTACTGCTACTGCTGCTGCTGCCGCTGCTACTATGACCATGTCCATGTCCGTGACTGTGGCCATGTCCGTGATAGTGACGATGCTTGGTCCTGGTGATGCGATTATTGCCCGTCTTGTGCAGCATCGAATTGCCCGAGAAGGTGACGCCTGCGCCCGAGGCAGTCGAACGTGCTGCGTATCCGGCACTCGCCCCACTGCAACTCGACTCCTGGCACTTGCCGGATGAGCTCGTGGAGCCGGATCTGGTTAGAGGAGCACTGGGTGAGACCAGGGAGGCCACCGGCGGAGCCACTGACGGCGTGGGTAGGCGTGTGCACAAGCATGAGGTCAGCTTGGCAGCTATGGGATCCTGCTGGCAGCCGCCAATGGTGGTGCAGGCTCCACTGGAAGAGGATGACGATGATGCGGAGGCCGAAGAGCTAGAGCTGCAGCTGCAACTCGAACTGGAACTGGAACTGGCGGCAGCCGTTGTGGGCAGGGGAATGTTTTTGATGGCCGTCATCTTGATGGGACTGGACACGAGATTCGACAGCGATTTGATGGGCGACTGCTCCAGCACCGGCTTGCCCGGACTCGAGCCGGATCCACCATTGGCCACAGGACGAGTTGCAGCACCACCGCTTGCCTCCTTCAAAGCGAAGCTCTTCTGCATGATGTTCTGAATGCCGCCCTTGATCAGCAGCTTGGTGAGATCGGGTCCATTGAGCGTGGACGAACTTTGGGCCTGGCCAGTGCCAGTTCCAGGTGCCCCAGAACCAGCTGCTCCAGATGAGCTGGGCAGATCGCCGTACATCTTGCGCAACGAGGACATCCCACCGCCGCTGCCCGCAGCCACGGCCGAAGCGTTATGATAATGATGGTGATGGTGGTGATGATGATGGTGATGGCTGTGCCCATGTCCATGTCCGTGGCTGTGGCCATGACCATGACCGTGTCTGTGGCCCATGTCATGCATGTTGACAGCATGTAGACTCGGATGCTGGTGGCTGTGGACATGGCCATGGCCGATTCTTCCACTTGATCGCTGGCCAGAAGAGCGGGTCCTCGTCGACGATGATGACGAGGATGTGGATGAGGATGAGGTGGTGGCGCCACCGGATCCAGTGCTTCCGCTGCCACCTCCTGCCACCACCGACGATGAGGAGGAGGAGGAGGACGAAGAGGAGGATGTGGCGCTGGAGCAGCCAGTACCAGCTGGCATGGCGGTCGCCGATGACGTTGTGTTGACGGCAGCAGCAGCTGTGGTGCTGGTGGAACCACTAGCACCACCGCTGGCCGTGGCCACTGTGGCACCGCCGCCCGCCGGATTGACCGTGCTCAGCTGCAGCTGGATGAGCATCATGTGGTCGCCGAGGCGCATGCTCAGGTTAAGCGGGGTCTTGCCGCTAAGAAAGTCATTAACCTGCGAGTCGTTAAGCGATTCCAGCGCTTGCATAACCGTGTTCTCGGGACGCTGAGCCTGCAAGGAAAAGAGGGATAATTGTTATAATCATTATCATTATCATATTTATAAACAGTCTTAGTACTACAAGTAAATTGCTTAATTTTAGACCCTAGGTCTATGCTGTTTTATTAGTTTTGAGAACATGTATCTTAAACAAAAAGATAAATAAATACGGATCTTAAAGAACAATAAAAAAGGTTAAGTAAATAAATACATAAAATAAAAAAATCCAAAATAGCAATTTTAAATAAATTAAAAAAGCAAAACAAAATTAAAGAACAAATAAAAAAATTAAAAATTAAAAATAAAACAACAACAAATTATAAATAAACAAAAAAATAATAATAAATAAAATAAAAAAAAATACAAATAATAAATAAAAAAAATAGTAAATAAAACTATAGTAAATACAAAATTAGTGAATTTCTATCTATATATCTTATCATTTGAAATCGTCATTATTATTATACTTTATGGATGATCGTTCAACATTGGATAGCAAATGTTCCAAGTCAACTGCTAATTGATCCATTCTCTGTGTATATATTTTGTAATTAAATTAGTTTTTTCCTATAGTATTTATTTCAGGGCTTACAACTCGACAACCCCCTTTTAATCAGAGTTACATAAAGACACACCGCATTCCAACCAGATGAATTACGCCCCGTAATTCCCTTCCCCTATCGAAACCTAGACCAACTATTCACAAACCCCCTTCTTTTCAGAACGTATTATTTCTGGCGCTGTTGTTATTCTACGTGATTCAATGCGACGCCTTTGTGTTCCGTTCAAATATTTGCAAAAAAAAAAAAAAAAAAAAAAACCAGGCTGTAAAGTCAACGCCTCGAGTTGCGTCACAGAACTAAAATAAAGGGATAAAAAGTATGGATTCCAGGGAATTAACTATCAAACTGTTATGAGAAAACAAGTGAAATGAAAAGTAATTGTGAAAAATTAAGAGCAGCAAACAAAAGGCAGTATATATATATAATACCAGTACATATAAGCATACTACATATACTGCGACTCAGTTCGAAGTTTGATTTTCGTTTTTAGAGGTCTGGGTCTGGGTTAATTAATCATTTCCATTGCATATGCACGTACAATGGCGGTCAAGCAATTAGTATTCGTATGATCTTTAAAGGGAATTTATTAATGAGAGTATTAACAATTTTTAAGTATTATACCAAAAATACAAGCGAACTTCTTGATAGATAAATCAAAATTAACCGAACTAAATATATTAAAAATGATTATTTTTTAGTACTTAAAAATGTACAAAATTATATAATGGTGTTGCAAATTCCTTAAGTAAATTGCTATTTTTTCGAGTTCCACTGTTCAGTAACAACATGTGCGAATGAGGGGGCCGTTACAGAGGGTCATGTTTTAATTTTTATTGACTCCGCTGCTCTGACACAGTGACCCAATAATATTCAAATGAAGTCGGCGACAAAAGTTCGCTTTAGTTTCAGTTTCAGCCTCAATTTGAAGAAACTCAGTTGTGGATGGATACCGCCGAGATGATGATGATGATGATGATGAAGATCAGGGGATGACGAGCCTCATCGTCCCACTTTCCCTTTGCCATTTGACGTGCCATGGGACCTTATGCAACCTCGTCAAGTTTCCCTCCCAAAAACCAAAAAAAAAGAAGAAATAACCTCAGCCTAGCAACCAAACCAAAAAATTTATAAAAGAAATGGAGGCAACCCAAAAACTAAACCGAAAAAAGACCAACTTTTGGAGTCGAGCCTATTTGTTGACTTTGTTGTTACTCATGGCTGATGTTGCTGCTGTTAAGTGTACCAAGGTCAACTGACGTCGCACGCAACTTACGTCATCAGCCGACAGTCACAGCGAAATCGAAATTTTAAAATTTAACCCAAGAGCAACACCAAAAAAAAAAAAGCAGTAGTGGCAACAACAACCGCAACAAAAGCAGTCAATGCTGTAATTTATTAACTTTGTGCAAATTGACTCTTTTTTTTTACACATTTTTTTCTTTGGCAGGGAAATCGTTTTTTTTTTTTTTTGGTCAACCGGTTTCAGTGGCTTGCAATTCAAGTAACTAATACATCATAATCGAAGCCCTAGATTCAGGTTAAATACTTAAAAACAACAAAAAACATAACTGATATCATTAAAAATCCTGAAAACTATACATTTATGGGAGTAGTTTAGACTCATATAGCATGTGTTTCTCAAAAATTCCGTGCCTTATCTTTGAAGTGTGATATTACTACCCCACTAACTAACTAAACCAATTATTTGTTATACTATTTATTGATTTAACTAGGTTTATAAAAAAAGTTTTAATAAACTGTTGTTTTCTTATTAGCGTTAGAAAATACTAAATAAAATCCACTATTTGATCTTAGTATAATACCCATTTCCCACTTTGCAAAGGATCTCCAATTAAACTTTTGCCACTTGAAGTCCTAATCTTTATAAGCTGCTTAGCGTTTGAAAAGTTGTATAACTAACTAATAGACCATTAGGACATTTGTATCAACCTTATATAACATCTTGTTTATAAAGTTTTGCGGTCCAGTCAAATCGGTAGAACTGCTAAACCCATTCAAGCAAATGAATTATTGTAAACATTTAGAAATAAATGTATTATAGATTATTTCTCACGGCAGTAGGCTCATCTTATTTTTTTTTTTATGGGTGGGGGCAGTGCGCACTTGAAAAAACCAAGTACGTACTACAAAGAAAAACAAAAAAATCAAATATTTGTACATTTTGGGGACAAAGCAATTTTTTGCGTTAGTTTTCAGTTGGGTAGGCTATCTTTGCGTGAGTTTGTGTGTTTGTTTGTTGACCATGAAATTATTTTTATTGCGTAGCGTTTTCAATGGAAGTTTCGCATGTGAGTGGACCGCCCCCTTCCAACTTCCCACTCCCCCTTTTTGCCATGGGCGGGGGAAAACACTTGACAATGTGTAACAAATTAAATTGGCCAAACGGCGCGCTGCCGGCTCTTTGATAAGAGTGAAAACCCCCTGCCACCCCCTTTTCAACTCACTTGTAGGTATATTAGTTGGACTTTTTTTATAGTGCCAGGCGGGACAAAGACAAAGACCGGCGCCAGCGATGACGCCCTGTTTGCCTCCATTATCAGGCGACAGTTTGCGAGGCACTGGACTTGACCACGTAACCCGTTTTTATGACAATTGGTATGGGTTTGGCTTTAAAATTGAGCTATCTCGAAAGGCAAATAAAAAGTACCATAGTTATTGGTCGCATTTTTGTTTTCACTTTACAAGATACGTAGGTGTTTGTCATACGGTCGGGTTTTATTCGGTGGATTCACACATAGTGTTCCTTTGTCTCGCTATGGGGATTCCCCTTATCAGCTTAATTAGGGGAAACTTTCGTGCACATACGTTTCTCTTACCAAAAATCAAGATCTATTTGCTTTGATTTTCTATTGAAAAACCACATCATTTAAAATTACAATTTTTACATTGATTAATACTTGATTGGGTATTTTTTAGTATAATAAGTATGTTTTTTAGTATTAGAAATATGTTTTTAGTATTTATAGTATGTTTTTAGTATTTGCAGTATGTTTTTAGTATTTATAGTATGTTTTTAGTATTTGTAGTATGTTTTTAGTATTAGTAGTATGTTTTTAGTACTAGTAGTAGATTTTTAGTATTAGTAGTATTGTTTTGCCACAAGCTTAGTCATAAAGAAACCAATATATGAATTGTTATCATATCAAAAGACCCACTGTAAACAACAACATCAGGCGCCAGTTTAAGTATTTCTTTAGTTTGATTAAAGCAAATTGCAATAAAGAAATCCGCAAAAACAAAAAACAACTACAGCAGGTGATTTCCTTAGCCAATTATTACTCATGCCCAACGGCAATTAAAACGAAACTAATAATAGCAATTTGTAAATGGCAAAAACGCAGATCTGGAATTGCCAATCGATTCACAGAAATAATAAATATAAATGAATATGCACATATGAATAAAATATCTCGTTGCGAGTGGATAAGGGTAATTCACTCTTGGAATTTTATCAATGAATATCAAGTTGAGATTGGAATTCGAATCTTAAATGAAGTCAGTCATCTAATCGATGGATGATTTCGTTTTAAAGATATACGTATCTTTCACTTCCGTTCAACACTTTGCAGTGCTGTTGTTTACCGCATCAGAAGATAGATAAACCGGATTCACGGAAATTAAGTGAGTAAAGTTAAGTTCTTCCGTTCACTCCGTTAAGTTATGAACAAGAATGTACCACTTGTTGACACATTGCGAGGTTTAAGTATATGATGGGTACAATACTGGGATGATGAAAGACGGGAAAGTAATCTTCACGAGATGAAGATGTTCGGTACGGAAATGTCAGAGCAGTTGATAAAGATGCTTGGACCCTGATATCGATGATATGGAACGAAGAACAGGTTGATATAGTTACCTCCGATACGATTACAATGGTTTTTTGTTTGTATATGGTACCCATTTCTAATTAAAAGTCAGACCAAAGTATTGATAATGTGATTTTTTAAATAATAACTACAATAATTTGAATTTATTTCCTAAGAGCATGTGTATTTTCACCGGAACTCTGGTTCTATTAAGTTCAAAGATGATTTATTGCAGAAATTAAAAATAAACGTGCACAAAGACGCCACTTTTAATGAAGATCTATATAAGAAAACTGATAAATGGTAACGTCTCGACAATGGGGCATCCAACTTGGGTTGGCCCCAACATTCCCGATAGCACTTGGCATTCCATAGTCAAGTGAGTTTCGAGATAAGTTCTCCGAATTCATTGAGGAAAAACAGATAGACAGAGATAGATATGGGAATGGAGAAGGAGATGGGCGCTGGGCGATGAAGTTCCCCAGACAAAGACAAATAGAACTGGTTAATAACCTGTCCCCATGGTTTCTTTGGCATCTGTTGCTCATTCCTGAGCCGTTTCCTTTGGCCGTTTTCCGTTTCTTTCTTTGCTGGCTTTTTTGCTGTTTTGCTTTTGGCCAAACATACAAAGGATGCATAAATTCGACTGGGTCGGTCACACCCATATACCATACCATACCATACACCGTCGTGGCGGCCACCAGTTCATATTGCTGTCATCATTTTGGGCTGTGGTGGTGGTGGGCGCCACCATATCGCTGATATACAGCCATATCATTTTTGGCTTTTTATGAGAGTACATCCCAGATCTTTGTTGCTTTGTCTCTGCCCCTCTGCGTCTCCAACTTGTGGACCATTACCATCACCATCAGCATCACCATTCTCGAGATCCTCCATCCTTCACTCTACCCGTCGTGTTATCATCGCTGGCCCTTTGTTTGCCCCACGCTTTTGTCTTGGGCTCCGTTGTTATGCGAGAAAGACGACTCTTGCAATTAAAATCATTTTCATAAATCTATGCAGAGCCTTCACTGCTGACCAACAACAACGGAAAATTGCCAAAAAGAAGCAACCGGGTCCGAAAATGCAGAGAGAGAAAAAAGAAAGCAAAAGCAATTAATTTGACAGGGCAACGCCAGCGCATCATTTAAGCGACATAAATAATAAAACGAATCGAAACCACTCGAGATGAGTCGCTTTTGGTGGGGACGGGGGAACCCCCTGATTTCTCCTTCTCTGTCACAGTCGGTCATGGTGCACAATGGTGAATGGTGAATGCTGAATGGTGCGACTGACAACGCCCACCCACTTGATTGTCAGTGCCGTCAGTTCCGTTCTTACACATCGAACAGAAAATTAATTCACATTTCATATGTTTCAAATAATACATTTCATATATTTTAATTTCGTTTGTTATGATATATTTCATTCCTAGCTTTTATAATATATATTTTATTTTTTATAATATGTACTATATATTTTATTTTTTATAATATATAAGATATATTTTATATTTTATAATATATTATATATATTTTATCATTTTTTATACCATAGTTATTTAATACCATAGTTATTTTATTTATCTTTATTTTGTATACCCACTTCGGGTTTTTTTCCAGTGCAGTTTCTGCAGCTGACTTGTGTTTGTTGCCCATGTCTCTTGGCAACGAAATCGAAAATAATGACAAAAACCACAAAAGGTGGCCCCGGGGGGCACAAGACATTCGAAGAATAAAGGAATGACAGAAGTCTGCGGGGATTATGATTGAGCTGTCGAAAAAAGAACTTGCAAGGTGCTCCATTCCACTGGGAATATCTTAAGGAAAATAGCAAATTTAACAAATTGAAACGTTTTTTTTTTTTACAAATTTTCACTTTCACAGAAATTATAATATTAAAAACAATTGTAATTTTATAAGTTACGTCATAAATCGCCTTCTGATTCTTTCTAGAATTTATAACATTGCCTTCTTTTTACACATTTTAATTATTTCTCTGAATAATTCTAATAATAAAAGCTTTGTGTATTCAGTTTCGAATTGTCAAAACATGTGATTCCCATGCGGGGCAACTATGAAAATCGAAAGTATTGTCGAGGAGGAGACCACTCATCTCCATTCGCAGACCTATAGACTATATTCCAAGTATATATTATTCCTTTCTTCTCACACGCGGCTATAATAAACTTTACAAAATATTATTACTGCTAATAGCAGCTGAAATAATTCTCTCCTCTTCGTCGACCATTTTTGGCTGTCTGCGATGTGTCAAGATAAAATTGGAGCAATATGCAAATGTCGCGGCAGACAAATGAGTATATATTTAGGCTGTATGCAGGCTGTAGTATCCCGCTGATCCAAGATAATTGGCGAATAATTTGTTTTATTTATATTATTTAGGGGGGAAACAGGGGCGACTTCTGTGATCGGTCACCTTGCCGCTTACTCACTCTCGGCCATTTAGCCATTTAGTCATTTAGCCATTTAACCATTCCGTCAGTCAGTCAGTCAGTCAGTGTGGTGCCAATAAATCCAGAGATGTCTCCATCAAATCAACCTGTCACTTGTTAACACACATTTAACAGGAGAGTGTGGGCGAAAGGGGGCCAGGAGGTCCAACAACACCTGTCCAGGTTGACAAGCAGTCGCCACCGAATTGCAAATTGCAATGTTTCGGTTTACTTTCGGCTACTCTGTGTTGCTAATTAGGAGGCAATGGCATGAGGTGGCAAAAAAAAAACAGAACAATATAAAATACTGAGACTGAAGCATCGTGACTCAGGGAACAACAAGATAGAGACTTCCTCAGAGGGGAGGCAATGCTCCAGGCACTCCTTTCGCCTGGAGGGGCATAATATAAAAAAAAACAGAAAATTCCTTTACAGAGAAAAAATAATACCAAATTCAGTATTATTATCGGTGTCATCGGTATCTAACATTTAAGTTTAAATATTTCGAATTAAATTTAATGATTGCAACAAACTATGTCTTACATCTAATCATTTCTTATCGAAAAGGCAGATAAGCATTTAAAAACTATGATATTATGGCCTTCCCTAATATACAATGCAGAATTTCTGGAACCCAAATTCAGAATAATCACTGCAACAAGTCAAACTATCATTTTAAAACATTTTAGTATATATATTACGAACTGAATTGGAAGATTGCCACAAACTATGTCTTACATCTAATTATTTCTTATCGAAAAGGCAGATAAGCATTTAAAAAAAATGATATTATGGCCTTCCTTAATATACAATGCCAAATTTCTGGAACCCCAAAATCAGCTTTAATTTTTTTTCTCAGTGTAAAGGTCTCACACCTTTCTGGAGTTCTGGCAATTGGATAAACCCTCTCGCACCATCGGATTTATTTCGTAAATTTGCACGACAAACAACAATAGCAATTCCCAAAAAAACAAAAGTAAATAAAATTTAAATGCTAAAGAGACGCAAATTGTTAATTGGCTATTTAAACATTTTTTTATTTTCGTACATTGCAATTTCATTTTGTTTTGTAAATAAATTTTAATCAGCATTTTTTATTGACTCTTTTCAACGAGAGACAAAGAACAGAAGAAAAAAAGA
The DNA here is from genome assembly GCF_043229965.1 of Drosophila suzukii. Taxonomy (NCBI): domain Eukaryota; kingdom Metazoa; phylum Arthropoda; class Insecta; order Diptera; family Drosophilidae; genus Drosophila; species Drosophila suzukii. The sequence continues at coordinate 14,010,353 of NC_092084.1, read as the reverse complement.
ATAGCACGACTTTTATTTCGGCATTCTTAGAAGGAATTACTCTATTTAAAAGAAATGCAATACCCTTGATGTTTAGTATTACTTCATAATCTTTCAAATGCATTTAAATCATTGGAATAAAGCTTTATTGCAAGGGGATTATTGAATCATTTAATTAATCGCTTTTACCAGTATTTTACCAACAATCTATTAAAACGAAAACAAAAAATGTATTGGTATTGAGTATCTGCAGTATGTGCACTGGCTTATATGTATGGACAAATGTTCGCATATAAAAGTATATGTAAATTTAGCTGTTGTGTTTTGTGCTCGTCTTTTTGGGAATTTTTATGGATTTCTCGAGCACGCCAAAATATTTCTTTGTTCGCATCACAACAAATTGCATGAACTTTTTTATATACATACGTGTGTGTTTTGAATGCAATACGAAATGCAATAAATATGGCTAACAAATGTCCGTCAAAGTAACAAAGTTACGTACATATTTATACTCAGGTACAGAGCGCATAAAAAAGCGGATTTTGAAAACATTTATCTGAGATATTGTATTACTCTTACTTAAAAACAAGTGTTTAGTCTGTAATTTTATATTTGAGATAGTCAGTTGGTAAAGTTTTTTCAAAGTGCTTTCAATTTGTAACCTATATTTTTCCGTAATCTGCAAAGTGTCAACCTCTTGTAAATTCAATTTGTATCTTTTTTTTTCTCGCACCCATGTGACAAAATTTAAGTAGAGTCTTTAACAAGTTTATAACCACACTGTGTCATCATCTTATTTCTTACCATCCCATCCATATGCGCAACTTGAACCAATTTCATGTGAAAAGCAATTGAGACAATGGAGAAGAAGTGAAGAACCAGCAATACGACATAAAATGCATAAATGTTATTAAACAAAAAACAAGAAAAATAATAGACTTAATGGAGGTAGAAAGAGAGCGGCTAGTCCAATATTGATAAACGTTATGTGGCACTGTTGCAAGATGGCACAGATTGCCTCACCTGACGAAACGGTGTCACCCCGGGAAAAGCGGAAAAGCCATTGCAAACTAAAATACCTAGACAGTTAATAAAATCAACAGAGACACCAGAAAAACTCTCAAAACAGCATAATGAAATTCCAAATGGCAGCTTTTCATCAAGAGATTTTAAAGAATTACATTATGTATATTATGGAATTCCAAATACCAAAATTTATAGACAAAATATTTTTGTTTTTACAATTATAATTGTCTAAAAAAAATATAATATCATTTTAACAAACCTTTTAACTATAAGAAAATTTCTGAAAAATCAGCTGTTCTTCTGAACCGTATATATTTAGCCAATTTAATTTAATCATATAACCACACAAAAACCTTATTATGAACGAGTAAACTATTTAATTTATTAGTGTATTTTGTCAAATAGTGTTGCAAATGTTGGTTGGACAAGCAACTTGTTGCTGCGGCGGCATGTTGCAATGTCACGCGCGGGATTTGCAAACAAAGAGATTGGTAATACGGAGAGACAAGTTAAGAGTGGAGTTACCTGAACCAGGTATACAAAAAAAAAATACCGGCTTATAACTTAAACGGTAAACAGTAAATCAAACGGAAAAGCACAAAGAGAAAATATGAGAAATAGTAAAGAAATCAGAGTAAATATGATACCATATCTGGTAAATTTCAGAAACTGCAAGTTCCATTATAATATTCAACCCTAAACAAGAAAGATTAAACTAAATACTTTATCGCATATATTTTTCTGTTTATATATGAAATAAAATGATTTAAAACTAAATCTTTGTTACGATTATTTATCTGTCTAATATACACCCTCCTTAAGGAAGAAATTATGGAAAGAAATACATTGATCTATATTATAGATTCTATAAGCTTACTTTTTTGCAACTATTTCTTTGTACAGCACTGTAGATAGGGTCATTCCAGCACATCGAATTTCCTATTTCTTGATACCATCTCTCACAAAACCAAATCTAAATCTTAAATCTTAAGGAAGAAATTGTGGAAAGAAATACAATGATCTATAACCAGATCATTATTGCAACTATTTCCCTGTACAGCACTGTAGATAGGGCCATTCCCTTTGTTAACACAAGCTTGCACTTCGATTTTCCAATTTGTAGCTACCTCGCAAAACTCAGCTGCGCATACAAATGCAATCTTGACCTTTAGGTTAAAATTGCTCAAAACTTTCTCATTTAAAACACGCTATGTACAAAAACCTTGGAAAACTTGAACACAATGACCAAAATCAGGAGAAGGGAGAGAGAGCTGCAAAAGCTCTGCAAATTTTGGAGAAAGAAACATATAATGATTGTCATGACCGATCGTCAAGCGATCGTCAACTCCAAAACTCCACTCCTGGTATTGGTTAAAAAATACTGCGGCATAAATTGAAGGCAAAAATCGAGCTTATTTCAAGGAGATCCTTTTGGTGCCCCTTAAAGTATGTTTTTTATGACTTGAATAAAAATATAGGATGACCCCCTTTGAGTTAGCACCCCCGTGAAAGGCAAACCAGTTAGCCGGGGGTGTCAGACAATCGAAAAAATGTGTGCAATAAAATAAATATGTAAATAAATTAAGATCCATTAATGTCAAACAACTTTGGCAACGACAAATGACGACCAGACATGCCGCAACAAGAAACCGATGAACAATAATCAGCAGAATTCGAATGAGAAACGGAATTAGTCGTATTAGTCACAGTCATCATGATTAAAATTCCTTAGGTAAATAATATCTAATTGTCAAAACTTAAAAATACACGATTTTTAACACATTAGAGAGTTTAATTGGAAAGCGGTTTTGAATTTGGCTTTCAAACGGGGTCAGGGTTACAGCTTGACTTTTAAATATGTTTCTTGACATTCGGTTGATAATTCGATTGACATTATATCTTCATGACTCAAGGAATACCAAAAATATTAGGAAATAATTTTTTTGGGTTAAATTTGTTTTCAATTTCTCTTTTTTAAGCTCTATCCCAAAAATAAAATGGAAATCCCTATTTAAAAACGTTGTATTGTCATTCTTAGATCATTTATTTATTAGTAGTTGCTTTATAGGATGCGGCTGACTTACCAATAAACCAGTTTCCACGTTCGGTATCAAAATGATCTTGGATCCGTCCATTAAGTTGTGATCTCTGAGCGTGCCATCCTGAAGTTCCCTGCAAGATAGAGACAAAATAATCATATCAGTTAGAATAGTGCAATCAATAAATGGTATAGGGGTATGGAAGTAAAAATCTAAGCGACCTAAAAAAAAATAATACAACAAAATTAAAAAAGAAGTTAATAAGTTAAAAATGAAAATTATACAAAACCGAGACGAACAACGAATTTCGAGTCGATTCAACAAAATTCAACAAAAGGCGTGCGCCGTTTTTTTTTTTTGATAATGGTTTTTGTTTTTTAACTTCTCTCGATTCTCCACTTAACAGTACAGTCACACAAACTTATACACACAATTGGGGATTATATCGGCATTTTAATGGATAATATAATTAATTTGGCATTTGGTTTGTTTGCATTGTGACAAGCTCTCTCTTTCTTTCTTTCTTTCCTTCAACGAAAGCGCTTTGCGGGTATTTTTACTGAGCCAAAAACAACCAAAAAAAAATAATAATACAATTGCCAAAAAAAAAGGGGAGGGGGGATCTTTTAAAGGCGTTGATTTGCTGCTGTCAGCACTTTTGCATGCGTAATTTAATTTTTAGCGACATTCGAATCTGTTTATTCTGAAGAGTTAACAAAAGTTTCGATAAGCTTTCTGTCAAGTCAACAAAAATGTTATTTATAAATACTGATCCCCCCATAATTATAATAATATTTTTATGAAAGCTAGCTTCTGTACATATAAACAACATCTTTTGATTAAAAATTGTGAATTAAAGTCATTTGTTTAAGTAAATTCAAGCACATAATTAATACTAAATAAATTCGTAAGTAAGTACTCTATAGTCGAGTGGTTTTTCTGTAAAAAACGAATATTTTGTCTGTTTTTTATATATACAACCTACCCCCTTTTACTAAATGAGAATTTAAAGGCGCACAGGTAAGAAATTAAAAGTTCAAGCACTTTACAGGTTTTTTTCTTCCCTCTCTGCTGCTTTTTGATCAAAAGCATTGGTGCCAGTTGATTTCCATTCCATTTTTGTTCTGTTTTCTGTTCGTTTTATTTTATTTTACTTTTTGTTTCATTTTTGTTTTATTTTTTCTCTGTAATTGCTGATTTTTGTCGTTGTTGTCTGACGGTGGAGTGAAACAAAGTCAAAAGTTAAACGCTGTTGACACTTTTCAGTTGCTGAATTTCAATTGTTTAATTTTTTGCTGTGTTTTTTTTGTAATTTTTTTGGGCATTGCATTTTGCAGGTGTTAAGAGGCAAAAACAGCAGTAGCTGGCAGCTACAACAAAATACCAACAGACCGACAGACAAATAAACAAACGAACCATACAGCTGCCTCTTATTTGCTTAATTTCTTTTATTTAAATAACAATACAGATAATATAGGAGAAAACGAAATCGAGTGGGGCTTGACATGAGAATTAACTGCTGCAAGAAATTTTCTTCCACTATTATAATTTATATGTGCAAAAAATCAAATTAAACAAAATGTATCTTTTATGTAATTTTGTATCTTTTCTAGCGTTTTGTATCTTTTCTAACATTTTGTATCTTTTATACCATTTTGTATCTTTTTTTAACATTTTGTATCATTTCTAACGTGTTGTATCTTTTCTAACTTGTTGTATCTTTTCTAACATTTTGTATCTTTTCTAGCGTTTTGTATCTTTTATAAAAATTTGGAAATTCAAAGCCAAACCAAAATTGGTTTTTATAAAATTTAGTCAAATCATTTCGATTTTGAATTGAAATGTTTGAGATTTCCACTGGTAAATGTAAGATGCATCTTTTGATTTCAGCTTGGATTGCAGTCTTGCCCCAACCACAAAGTACAGTTGGCCCCACAGCTTTTCGGCCCTGAAGCAAGTCTTTCATATATACCATACCTACCTAGGTATGTAATTACGTGTGCTTAGATATTCAGGTACAATCAATGTCGGGCCTATATATAGACGGCGATGCATTTGTTTTGGCTAGCAACGCAAAGCGGTAAAGCCACAACAGAAAAACGAATAAAACGCTGATCCGAAACATAAATCGAGCAATGGGCGGTGGGGCGGTATGTAAATAAATATGTACAGACAAAGGGCGGGGAAAATACCTTGTCGACAGGTGGGGGGGGGCCACAGAAAGCCAGGCGAAGAAAGGGGATCGGTTGTTTAAAATTACTCAACTTTATGCTCCAACAGAGATACAGAGGGGTCCCATATCCCGTCATGAGAGAGTTGGTTAAATACACAAAGAAAATTATACATGGCCACAAAGGAGAAACTATTAAATAACCAACTTCAACTGGATTTTGTGTCTGTAACCTAAGTAAGACCTTGGCAAATTGTTTACCTATTACCTGAAAATTTGAATAAATACATTGAAACGAACAATTTTTATTAATCTAATCAATTTCACCAGAAGTACAGTGTAACCATACATTTGCAAAATGAAGGTTTTTACTTTTTTGGTCACACTGTTGCAGAGATATCTTTTAACTTTTAAGCCAACTTAAACTGACAAAACCTTTATTAAGTTTACTTTAAAACCATAGAATATTTTGCAAGACTTTTGAAGGTAATCTATGTAGTTATAAGAGTGGGATAAAATAATTTTTCTTAATCAATTAAATTTAAAAAAAAAATTATGCTTTTTCTTTACAAATATTTTGGAATACAAAATTAATGATAAAGTTATGTACGTATATATAAAGTTATTAATATCCACTATTTAAAATGAAAATTTTCGGTTGAAAATCTTGTCGTTTTAACTGCATAATGCGGCGAAGGAAAGAGAAAGAGCGAGAGAAAGAGAGAGCTAGTTGCGGCGAATTCAGTGGCGATGCGGTAACCCCGGCAACGGCAAAAACAGCAACAACAAACGCAACAACAGCAACAACGGTAACAAGAGCAATCGAATTCAGCCAGAAACAACAACAACAAAGGCTATTAAACGAGGCGAGCGTTTAATGACTGCATGCATGATTGATGAATTGATAAGATTTGGTTAGTTGGCTGGCACGAAAAGCGAATTTGGGTCAGCGAAAGGGGCGTGGCACGTCGGCGGCAACAGCAGCAACAACAATCGCTGCGGTTGCACGCAACGCTCAACTTTCAACACTCACGCACACGCTCGCATGGATACCAAAAAAAAAACAAAAAAAACAGCAACACAAATAAGTAAATAAAAACCATAACCGAAAAAACACAGAAAACCCCCCTCGAACCGAAAACAATTTGAATTTATTGCAGCCTTAACGAAATTTATTGTTTTCCCCATTTTTTGAGCTAGTTTATCTGCGAAATTTCTGTACAATGGGAGCAATATTCAATGCAAATATGTAATATAGCCACTAGAAAATGTAAGTTTTTTATTAATATATATATAAAAAAAATTTAATAAAACAATATAAATATAAATAATTATAACTTCTTATATATTATCACTTAAGCTGTTGTTAAATAAAAAATATTAGGGAGTGTAAAACAATAAACACAAGTCTAGTTAATGCACAATAAGAAATTTTGTAAATTATTTAACCAACATTTTCAAAGGCATTGCGTTACGTTACGTAAGGCCACGCATAGCGTAACGTGTCTGTGATTTCTCACCTCGCCCAGCAGCAACATGTTGCAGCTGCTGCAGGTGCCACGGCGAAAGAAACTCACCACAGCGGCGAGTAACAGTAACAGTTACTGTAACGTAACGCAGAGAGTGAGAGAGCCGCAAGAGAGAGCAAGAGAGAGATATGGTACCCCCATTAAAGAGGTATTTTTATTAATTTCCCATCCTTCCATAATTTTGGTTAAATTTTATTTTTCATGTGTTTTTTTTTTCAAATAAATACTCTTGGCTCAGAGGTACGAAAATGTATATGAACACTCTTGCTAAAAGTACTATAATTTTGTTAAATATAATAACATATAATTCCTGATCATTATTGAATTGGCATAAATTACGAGTTTTAATACAATGAATTCCTGTTCCTTACTTCAGTAAATAGCCATACTTTTCAATCTATTTTCTTTAAAGTCGTCTACTAGTTACAGTGAAAAAATCTTGTATATGTAAGTGGGCAGTGAGTTAAGTATAATTTGTACTAAACCTCCATATAAAAAGTTCGAAATCTTATTTTGTCTACTGAATGTAAACATTTTTAAAATCAAGCTGGAATACATATTGATATTTCTATAAGAATAAAAGCACATGAAAATTAAATATTAATAATACTAACAAATCTGAATTGATCCAATTTTAATACTAAGAAATATGAATTGATTCAATATTAATACTAAGAAATCTGAATTGATCCAATTTGAATACTAACAAATCCGAATTGATCCAATACTAATACTAAGAAATCTGAATTGATCCAATATTAATACTAACAAATCTGAATTGATCCAATATTAATACTAAGAAATCTGAATTGATCCAATATTAATACTAACAAATCTGAATTGATCCAATATTAATACAAAGAATTCTGAATTGATCCAACTTTAATACTAAGAAATCTGGATTGATCCAAATATAAACTTATTTATTGTTAATTCATATTTCCAACCATGTTTGAGATGTGAAATATGAATTTCAAATGTGAATTTATGATTTAAAAATTTTTAATTTTTTTTAAATGTTTAAATTCAGTGAATAGATTTGGTTTTTTCAAAACTTAAACTTAATCGTTTAAAAAAAAAGCCTCAAAAAAGGGGGTGTGTGTGGGTTTCGCTGAGGTGTGGCTGTGTTTGGCAGAGTGTGTATGTGTTTGTGGGTGCTTAGGCTTTTTGTCTGCGGGGGTGTCTGTGTTTCATGGTTTCTGTACTACTGTGTGAGTGTGTGACTGTGTGACTGTGTGTCTGTGCCTTTACGCAATAGGCAGCAGATGACGCCGACGACAAAAGCGACGCAATATGACGCGACAGAAACAACAACAACAACAACAACAACAGCAACAGCAGCGAAGGCCAAACGAGTTGGCTCGGTTGTTGGGTGGTTGGGCGGTCGGAAAAGGGGGAGTGGGGTCAGAAGGGGGCCTGACCCAGACAGACAGACGGGAAAACTCAGGCATAGAAAATGCAGACATCAAACTGTACTACCAATGTTAAAAGTTGAACGCTCTATACAGTAAAGCAATTAGAATAAACCGTATTTACAGTAGACTTTGTAACCCATTATATATCATAGGATATATAAGAAAAAAAGTTTAGTATTCGAAAAAAACATTGTATACATCGTCTCAAAAAGATGAAACATATTCATTAAAAATCTTTAAAATACATAGGTTATAAAGTCGGAAACTATTTCTGTCTCTTATTATCACCTTAACCTTTACAAGAAGTACGGATTAACATAGTTTCATAATGGTATAAGAAATATTATTAAAAATTTTTATTCCAGTTTTATTTATTTGACAATATACCCTACATAACTCTTTCTTTCTCTTATTATCACCATAAATTTATATAAAGATCTGATTCATCTAGTTTTATAATGGTATAAAAATATAACAGATTTTAATTCTACTATTCTTCTATTTGACTATAGGATATTTTAGACCCTACATAACTCTTTCTCATATATTCATATAGTTTTATGAATTGGACAATAGGATATACATATAAGGTGCCACAGCTACAACATGAAGATGGTTTGAAGAGCTAGCTGCTTCCTTTCTCGTAAAACCTGAAATACCCCTATTGTAACCGAAGCGTAACCGATAAGAAGGTGGAAGCGTGACACCCGCAGAGATCAGGGGTTACATGGTATAGTAGTATATGGTGTGGTATGCTGTTCTATGCTACCTTCACGCTCTTCACACGATCTCTTCCCTTGTTCTTTTCCTGTAATTTCGACTCCACCATCCCCGGGATATAGGGATATATATGTACACATATACTTTAATAGGCCTTTGGTGGGGGCATTCGGTATTCGGCATTCGGCATTCGGCGTTTTCCAGCTATGTAATTTCAAACCGGGGAACCAAGTGAATTGCCCTTTGTTGTCATAAAATTCCACCACCTTGCTCTGTATTGCAAACGCTGTGTGTATTGGGCATGCTGCGTAAATTATCATGTTTACTGCCTTCGAAGGAGGATGAAAAAGAAGGTTCAGGGTTTGAAGAGAGAGCATCGCACAAGGACTCTCTCAGGCCATCTCCCTCACTCCTTCGCCCCTTCTCACTCGCTCCCTTACACATGATGGTTTTTGTAGTCAGTGCACAAGGGTAAAAGCCTAAACAAGAAATCGAAAAAACCAGAAAAGAAAGTCTAACTTGTCAAGACGAAATTTATATACCCTTGACCTATAAATTGCACCCTTATATGTAACTTATGTATATTATAATGGCTGAAATTAGTATAAAACTTTTTAAGACGAAACAGTTCTTGAAAAAAAATTCATTTTACACTCTAAACATTTACAAAACCACATATGTATCTATAAGTTTTCGATATATAGTAGCGATGTAATAGTTCGAAACAAATGGTTAAAAAATGCACTTATGTATATTAAAATAGCTGAAATTAGTATATACCTTTTTAAGACGAAACAGTTCTTGAAAAAAAATTCATTTTACACTCTAAACATTTACAAAACCACATATGTATATATAAGTTTTCGATATATAGTAGCGATATAATAGTTCGAAACAAATGGTTATAAAATGCACACCTGTTGGCCACTTAAAATAGCTTTTAAAGTCATTAGACCTTTACTATGTTGCGAGAATAGGAAAAATTATCATAATACCATTCTGTAAGGGTATAAAAAGTGAAGGGAGTGTTGGAGAAGAAGAAAATCTCACATGGGAAAGAGGAAAGGAGCGAAGAGAAAACGAGAGAGCGTCGCATAGAAAACTGCACTGAGAATTGAAAATGAGTACGAGATTTTCCGCCAGCGCAGAGAATAAACCCAAGGGAAAACGTGTGGCCAAAAAAAAAAACGTGGCACAAAACATAGAAAATAAAAGTCTGCGTTGGTGTGTATCTAAAAAATGCCACCTAAATGTCTGGTCAACATTTTTGGGGCTAACACAAAGCGAAGTAAACGGGGGGTGTTGACTGACTGACGGACGGACGGACTCCCCTCGTCGAGTCAAGGGCAACTGTACACACGCCCAACAGCCACCCACCGCCACTTTAACCGACGACCAAAGGAATAGAGAAATTCAGGGAGAAATCCCTTGGAGGAAATGCGAAAGTTTAATAAGAATACCCAACTTTTATAAAAGTTTTCAATACAGATGAAAAATTTAAAAATCATTTTTAATTTTAAGCGACTATTAGAGAAATACAAAAGAGATATGAGTAACATAGATATCATATCGTGAAAATAAAAATTCACGAAGAAATACAAAAGAGATATCTTAAGTATCATAGTTATCATATCGTGAATATGAAAATTCACAAAGAAATACCTTGGAAAAATGGCGAAAGTTTAATATGAGTACCCAACTATCATAATAGTTTTAATTCAATATAGATGAAAAATTTAAAAATCATTTTTAATTTAAAGCGACTATTTTAGAAATACAACAGAGATATAATAAGAATCATAGATATCATATAGTGAAAATAAAAATTCACGGAGAAATCCCTTTGGTAGAAATGCGAAAGTTGCAACTTTCACAAAAGTTTTAATTCAATACAGATGGATAATATTAATTGAATTGTTCATGTCAACAAGCAAATATTGAAACAATTTGAGAAGAACAAAATAGAGATATCATAGATAGCACATATCGTGAATAGAGAAATGCGAAAAAGTATAATATAAATACCCGACTTTTATAAAAGTATTTACTCAATAAAAATGGAAAAATGTAAAAGGAATTTTGAAATATAAAGAAACGAAAATAATGTAAAACTTGGACGTAGTATAAGATATCATATCATGTCATCGCACATCAGGGGTTGAACGCTACTTCCCCGAAATTCCGGCATTATTCCCTCCCCTTTCGAGAAAGTCCAGCGGAACCCGAAACTCTCTCAACCATTAAAAGATTGCATAACCTTTTCTTTATTTTCGCTTGGTCACTTGTTTCCAATACCCATTTCCATTTTAAGTTCAATTTTAATTTCTTTTTCAATCCCCACCCTGCCTTTTCATCCACAATGAAATGTCAGCCCAGGTTGAAAAGATATGAATTTGATTCGTTCTCTAATCTAGTTCTACAAACACATAGAAAATGTTTTTATACATATATCTCAAATTTTTTACTGTTTAATTTTTGCGATTATGCTGATATATTTTTTTGTTATTGTTTTCTCATTCATATATTAGATTTCATTTATGCGACTGCTTTGTTTTCATAGCTCATTTCGTTTTTTTTGCTATCGGAAAACAGAAACGCGTTAAACGAGAATCTGAGCCCGAATAATTTTCGACGCTGACGAATTATTTGCCAAAGATATGAGGAAGTATTTCTCATATTTGCTCTCGACGACGTCTAGAGTATATGGCAACAGATACAGATACAACCCGCACAGCTGCAGATGGAAACGTGTTAATTAATAGAATTTTAGAGGCTTCTTTGCCGCTCCAGTTGTAGATAGATACAGTTTTCGGTGGGTTGGGCTTTTGCCAACTACATGTGATTGAGAGTGGGGCCGTCAACTTTTTCATAGATATGTATGTACTTGTGCGAGGGTTGAAGATATGTACATACATATAAATATTGCAAGTGACACTTGGATTAACCATTGGTTACAAGGGTGTTGGGAAAAAGGTGCCATTATAAATGGTCTTTTCTATCCGGAGATGTCAATCTTTTACTTCAAATATGTATAACAAAAAACTTTTATATTATTTACTTTCTTCATTTTAGTATTTTAGTTCAAATTTATAACACTTTGACTAATAAAGGTACTTTTAATTTGGTATTGCCATACTTTTTGCCATTTTACCCTTCGGTCTATACCAAATATTAATGAATAGTTCCCCTAACAAGCCCGTCCAATTCCTATCCTATTTTTGGTATAGACACCTAAGAGATACTAAAACACTTAGATCCCTATCCCTTTTGTCGGCCTACACCACACAGAATGGGGCTTCTTGTGTGGGGTTGCTGAATGCAGCGCTTGCTACCCCTAAGGCTACTTTAAAGTCAACTAATCCTAACTTTGATTACCATTCGTTCGTTCGTTTGCTCGTCCGTTCTTTCGGTACTCGCACCAACACACACATTTATAGTAGGCAAAAATTGAGAACACCCACATAGCCATAAAAAAGCGGCCGCCACAGCCTGGTGCACCATCATCAACACCAGCAACCACAGCAGCCACCACTTTTGGTAAAAAGGATGACGGTGGGTGATGAGATGGGGAAAAAGGAAAACCTAAAACGGGTATACTGAAAGCAGAAAACAAAAAACACAACATTTTCAGCCCAGCTTTCACTTGAGAGAAGCTTTTCCTCCTTCAGTTTTCAGTGGAACCAAACCGAACCAAACCGAACCACCCACATCATGGCAACTTGGGGTTGCAACCACCGACCGCCGCTGTTGCTGATGAGTTTCATTAATTTCCGGACGAAAAGCTGCACCACCACAAAGAAAAAGCGGCGGATGGGGCAGGATGTGGGATTAGAACGACCCTTTTGGCCGAAACTGGTGCTGACCATATGTTCTAGACCCGATCCGAATGCTAGAGACCCTAGCCACGATTAAACCATACTATATAGTGCATTTCAGGAAGTACTCGTATTATATCGGAAATAAAAGCATATATCAGAAATGATAACTTTTTGTCAAAACTTTTGTTATCAAACATTTACCAAACGCTATGTACCCTTAACTAATTGCCAAAAATCGAATACTATGGTAATATGGTAGCAAAAGCAAGAAATATTAAAGATTCTCCATAAATTGATTTCAATAAACGTAAAAACCCAAATGATATCTCATCATTTTTATCATTATATCTCATCTTTGATAATCGCAGCTTTGAAGGAGTTATTATCCCAAAATAATATCATCGACAACGCTAGAAATATAATGGATTGTCTATATATAGATATAAATAAATGAGAAAACCCGAAATGATATCCCTTCATCGGTAGTATCTATCTGTTTGTGACTAAGAAATATTTGTTGAAAACAATACTCGGATAATCACAGCATTGTAGGAACTCGTATTTCAAAGTAATAACACCATAATCGTCATAGCGTTACCTATAAATATAATGGATTGTTTGTACATATAGATGAATAATTGCGAAAAACCCCAATCCGCTTTATCTGTACTACCTTTCTATTTGTGGGTAATACATACATATATCTTTAATTTAATACTCTGATAATCGCAGTATCTATCTGAGATCCACCCACTGTGGGAGGAGAGGAGCACCATCAAGGCTGTCAGCTGCAGTTTCACCAGCTAAAAAACCCACCCCTTTTCAGCCACACCCCCAAAAACGCCCACTTTGGCTTCGCTTTTGGAGCAAAGACTTCGGGGGAAAATCGGAAAAGGGTTGAGCCAGCCAGGAAAAAAGGGAAATTGGGGGAGGGGGAGGGGGCGATGGGAAATCCAGAAGAGAGGCCTGAAAAATCGATGGCAACCGCTGAATCGCAGCTTTGTGGAGTCAACACATCGCATTTGCATGCGCCAAGGGGCGTTGAGGACGTGGGGGCGTGGCACTGGTTTTAGGTGGGGAGGAGCAGGGGGTGGGGGGGTGGGGATTACAGGGCAGCATCCATAACAAAGACAAATTAAACAAAGGAATAAGCGAGAAAGGGGGTTGGGGTGGGGGGGATCGACGAAGGCAGCAACAAACAACAATGAGAAATCACAGCAAGCGACTAAAAATAGCAAAAAGCAGCAAAGGCAAAGCAAAAATAACATCACGCCCCCGCACATCGAAAGCAACGAAAGCCCCCCCCACCCCCTTTTCAACAGCCCACAAACAAAAGTCAGCCAATGCTTCTAATTTCGAACTATTGATTCAGAAGTTTTCATCTATATAGCTATATACTGACTATAATATAGCCGCCGGAAGACATTTGCGAAAGGGCAAACACTGAAAATGCTAAAGTCACAGTGGTCGCTCCTAAAAAGGAATCCACACAGGTGATAAAGTATCAAAATAGAATATTAATATATTTCATGGGATGGATTTTTTTGAACTGGTAACTGAGATATAAATATACTTAATCAACTACTCAAGATACTCATGAAATAAATGTAAATATTAAAGTTTAACTTTAAAATAAAAACAAGTTCTTGGAAATATCTATAGATTAAAAACATGTTCTATTGTATTGTATTTGTAATGAGGGAAAGTATTTATAAGTTTGATATTTAAATACAAGAAAATATCATTTATAGAGATTTGAAGCATTTAATTATAATAAAAGACAGATATTTCTGGTAGAATGATCTAATATTTTATTGATCAAAATGATATTATATGTCTATTAGTCAGTATCTGGAGATAGATCACTGTATATGCATCGATTTCAAAGGTGAGTCTATAAAAGTCTGGTAGTATGATCTAATATTTTATTGATCAAAATGATATTGTGTGTTTATATTAGTCAGTATCTGGAGATAGATCTCTAATTTCAAAGGTGAGTCTGTAAAAATAACGTAATATCTGTGAGTTTGAGAGGTATGATGATCACTGTAACTGGATAATAGATGGATTGATTTGAAAGGGGGGGGCTCAATCATCGGATCTCTAGCTAAAGGCACACAAACAACAACAATAACGATAGCAACAACTGCAATAACAGAACAGCAACGAAAACAGCTTTTTTACGTATGCAACTGTGTGTGTGTGTGGGGCTGCGCGCGCACACAAGCAAACAAAACCCACACACACACACACACACACACAGAAGAGCTTAGCAACAAAGAGCAAAGAGAACAATTGCCGGCCGGCCGAGCAAAACTGTTGATGGGAAAAAAAAGTGTTGAAGGGGAGGGGAAGTGGGTGTTGGGCGGTGGGCGGTGGGAGGCAGTGGGCGGTCATGAGAGAGAGAGAGAGGGGTAACACTTCTCTCCGATGACGTTATTGATGCCGTAAGTTGTTGTTTCTCCCTCTTCTTCTTTTTTGTTGATCGTTTTGCATTGAAAGTAAATGCAATTGGATGACGATGTTTTTCCAGGGCTCTCCGCTTTCATCATGAAAATGGAGCACTCAAAAAATAGTTAGATCTTCTTTCAGATCGATACTATAAACATTTATCGGTAAAGCGTCAATTCCCCAGACGGTTTAAGGCCATATTTGTTTTAAACACTTACCCCAAGTCAGGGATTTTTAAATCCCACGCATATCCCAAATTTCATAACTGTCGGACAAAAATTACGCTAACAAAAGCGTTTTGTTTATTTCAGTTATTATAATATCGTATTCCCCCAAAAAAAAAAACCCCATCTCTATTTATTCGCAACGAATATACAGAGTTTACACAAGTGTGCGAGTAATTGAAAATTAGAACGAGTGTGTTTGCAGTGTGTGTAGGATGCTGCTGATGATGTGATCTTGATGATGATGATGATGTTATTTAGATTCCCCTCAATTTGACAGCAAATGCATGTGAATGAAAACCAGAATCAAAGAATCGAGCGACTGCTGAATGAAATCGTTATGAAGGGGAGAAAACCGAGGTGAACAAATTTTTAGCAGTATATGAATGATGAAATTATCATATAATTTGTATTTCGTCTATGGTATCAGTAAATTAAGTTGTTTTTGTGATTCTAGTTAGAATAAGATTTTTCAATGTAAAAAGTTTTAGTTGCTCATAATTCGAAATTCCCCAGAGTGTGACTAATTTTGTTTAAAAATATAAATGATAAGTACTCGTGACCTTGCTTACAAATAAACATTTAAATGTTGCAAAATGACTCATTTTTAAACTAATCTATAATTTAGATATCAATCTTAAGCGAGCCTAAGGCCTTTGCTGCTATAGCTCTATAATAAACCCTCTGTTAGCTTATAGTTTTAGATGTTTAGCATTAGATAATAATAATACTCGTGTTTAACGTCTTAATAAAGTACAACATTTTAGATTTTTGAAATAAAGAAATATCCCCCAATATAGACATCTATTTTTTGCAGTACTATTCAGTTTTAGCTTTCCATTGTTTCGCAGTTTCTCTTGCATTTTTCGTTTTTGAAATATTCGGCTGCCTTTGTTTTGTTGTTTGACTTTTTCTTTGTCTATTTTCACTTTGAACACTCTTTTAATGGCTGATTTTTTCGTTGAAACTGCTGCAAAAAATGATATAAAATCGAAGGAGTGAAGACTCGTAGAATGGATAGGTTTAAAGCCTTTTGGTTAATCACCAGCAATTTCGATTTGCATTTTTTATGAGCATAAACAATCATTTTTGATGCGTTCGTTTCTTGCCGGGTACTTTGGTGGTTGGTGGTTTTCCTTCCGTTTTTTTTCTGCGGCTCGAATGGATGGTGGTGCATTGACACATCGCCCAACCACTGAAGAAAACAGCAGGAAGAAAAAGTCATTGGTCTGGGCCAGAAATAGACGGCGAATTTGTTTCGGGCATTTCGTGGATCTTCGCGCTGGCATGCAATTTGGCACAATTAAGGCGAGTATCTGCCAGATACAAGATACAAAATGCAAACACACCCGTCGTCCGCACAACTAGCAGACATGCAAACGTGCCGTTAGCTCAGACTTGGCCACTATTTAATTTTATACGAGTATCTTGCAGATACCGACTGACACAAGCACACTCAGCTAGGCGGCGCATAGGCATTAGATATTAGATACACACAACCGCAGCACCTTAAATAAACTTAAAAGAAGGCGACCAACCACCCAAAACAGCACATAGCAAAGCCAACCAACCAACCACCCACCCACTAAAGCCCAGACCAACCCATCAAATGCACTATAAAAAACTTTTGCAGATGATTTCAAATAATATTCTAATGGTTGTATGTACTCAATGCTTAAGAATTCGCGTCCTTTACAGTTATATTGCCTAAATTTGTATAGATGATGCAAGGAACACAAAAAGTATCCCAATAACATATCTTTGTCATTGCTGAAGAATTCACGTTGCTTTTACAATATCCTTCATAATTAAATTCTTAAAATTTTCAAAAATATTTTTGAGTCATTGCTGAAGAATTCGCGTTTGCTTTGAACAATATTGTTCATAATTTTTTTGTTTAAATTTCCATAGATGCAATTTTCTCGCAGTGCATTAGACCAGACCATCCCATTCATTCACCATTTAAACCGAAGAGAACTGAACCGAAGCAGAGCAGAGCAAAAAGCGAACGAACGAGCGAGCGAGCACACATCCTCCCGATTCTGCGATGCTTTCTATTTTTAATGCCTAGCAACTTTGTTGCACCAAGAGTTTCAGTTTATTCTAATAATTCAGTGGGTGGAAAAACGCAAAGCTGCAGTAGTGATGGGAAAATTTATTGAATGCGCCTGCAGCAGTGAAAAACGCTGATGATGATGATGATGATGATGACGATGAAGAAAAAGAAGAAGCATTGAGGCGTGGCGCCATCTAGCGCCGAACAAAGCCAAGGCTAAGGCCTGAGGCCATAAACAAATGCTGGGGGGGGGGGGGCTTTCAGCAAATAACGAAGGGTACAAAATGGCAGCCAAGGGCCATTTGGAAAAAGGGGGCCGCACTTGTGGGGCTTGGAAATTGGCCAAAGGTGAAGGGGTGTGTGTATGGGGGGGGGGGTCAAGGGAAAAGGAAAGGGTGGAGCAGAGATGAAGCAAGAGGAAATGCGAAGGCAGGTGATGTGAGCTTTTGTTGGTGGTGGTGGACTGACTCTCTGTATCTGTGTAGCGTTACTTCCCCAGTAACAAAACGAGTTTTTACAGGCACACATCCTATAAAAGGATGTAACGATTGGCCAGACTCGAAAATATGATTTTAAATTGAAAATCCTTATTGTGTCTATCCCAATTTTTGGATAGAAACCAGCAGTAATACTACAAATTCCAGAAAAACAACATTTTCAAGTAGTATTTCTTTCTTATCAAGTTTTTAGTGTCAGCTTATTTAATGCTTGTGCAGATAACAAGTCAACATAACCAAATTTTAGTGCCCTCCGAGTCAAAATTATTATTTTAAACATTATGAAAAAAAACCTAGAACTCAAGCAGTATTTGCCTTCTTCCCCCTTGATTATAAAGAAAGATAGAAATACGTTTAAGTCTGAAATAAAAGTTGAGACCTTAAAGTTTTCCCAGATAGAAAAACTTAAAACTAGTGTTCGACTAGCTTTGATTCACTTGGGTTTCCAAAACAGGTAAACCTAAGACTAGTGATACATTTGGATAGTCTGCTCCGGAAAAGGTCTTTCAAGTGGGGAACTAGCCGGGTAAGAGAAAGAGAAAGAGGAAGAGAGAGCGAGTCTTGTGTAACC
This sequence comes from Drosophila suzukii, assembly GCF_043229965.1. Classification (NCBI taxonomy): domain Eukaryota; kingdom Metazoa; phylum Arthropoda; class Insecta; order Diptera; family Drosophilidae; genus Drosophila; species Drosophila suzukii. The sequence goes on along the minus strand of NC_092084.1, from coordinate 13,991,858 downwards.
TAATCTGCTGGGAGAGAGAGCGAGAGCGGCGAGCAAACACAGGCAAACAGTCGAGCGGCAAGGAGAGACAAACCGACAGACAGAAAGAGATGGCGAGAGGCAAACAATGAGCAAAGCAGCAAAGCAAAGCAAAGCAGCAGCAAAGCAGCAGAACAAAGCACGCTTGTCCGTACATATTCCAAACAAGATCTCTTCTCGCGCCGCCTAATCAACAACGTAAAATAATAAATAAAAAGCAACCAAGAACTGCGCAGCAAAGGCAACAAAGAAATGTGCCTCGTTTTCACCCTTAACCCATGGCAAACCAACCCAACCCAATCCAATCCAATGCAGTCAAGTTAGATCAAACATGTCTGATAACACAACAAAGATCATTTCGGCTTGCCGTGAATTCAAGAACCTTTCGTAACTGAAACCATAAAAGCAGTACAACCCGAGAGAGACGGGTGTATGTGGGAGAGACAGAGACAGAGACAGAGAGCAAGCGAGCCACTAAGGCAAGCCCCAAAAACACGGCCAAAATCCACCACTCGGCCCAAGAAACCCAACTCGTTGGGCTTAACTCAACATGCGTCAAAAGCCAAAATTCAACATGTGGGTAAACACAGGGACCACCAAAATAAAATCACAAAAAACGTGAAATGCCACCAAAAATGTTGATGTTTTAGTTAAAAATATGTTTTAAAACATTTTTTTTTTTTGAAAACTCAAAATTCTTATCTTTAACTGATTTACGATCCATGATCTATTGGCTTTGTCTTCCTACTTTCATTATTGGAATGTTAAATTACAATCTATTTATTTAATTTTAATATGTTTATAAGAAAAACAGTAATATTTCAACATTTTTTACACATTCCATAGTTTCTATGGTTTCCATGCTTCACAAGAATTTTAAATATTAAAAAAAAAATAGGGAAGCTTTTTAAAATGCAATGACATTTCAACTTTCTGTATAATACGTAGCTCATAGTTCGAGTTAGACGAGTTCGACTGTAGGCAGAAGGTAAAAACACACGCGCCGCTAGTTTATGACGTCGCCATGGGCAATGAGGCCCCGGAACATCACCGATTCGCCTCCGTACTGCCGATGCCCCATGCCCCACCTATTTCCTCTGGCTTTAAAATTAAAATTATGAAGAGAGGGCGAAGAAAAAGCGCATACTAAAATTAAAACTGTTGATAATACAGGCCCGAGGGCCAAGCGAAATCATGGGAGGTGGATGCGGAGGTGGAGGTGGTGGTGGTTGCGTGTGCGTTGTTTTATACAATTACGTAGCTCTATCTGAAGAACCCTAAGGTGACATATGGGGCGTGGGGAGCGGGACTTGGGCTTATGTCATACTACTATATAGCACACACCTTGGAAGTGCGCCACTAATCGGGGGATGGGACGACGGGGCAAGGGGCTATGCTGATAGGAATGGGGACATCTAATCTGTTTGCATTATTCTGATACGACATTATTTCTCCTATATTCGAGCTATTTTGCACATTTTTTTCATAATATATCGAATTTTACTAATAGGTCTAATACCGTTATTATTTGCATTGGTTTTTTTTTCTGATAGTTATCTGATTAGCGCTACGTAATCAGTTTTATTTAATCCGCGAGCATCTATATACATAAGTAGCTCTTCGGCTGTTATACTAGTACTTGAATATTATGTTACTTTTGTATAGGTTTGACTTGAAATCCGGTTTCTTGTTTATATGGAAACAGTTCAGTTCAGGTTTCTTTCACCACCACGTGTTAAAAAGGGTTGATATTGCAAAAGACAAAGGAACATAACTTGTAAATGGGTTTTAGCTTCGGCATTATCTTGGGTATATTTAAAATATTATTATGAGCAGATTTTAAAAATCCCTTTATATTTCTGAATGGGATTTTGAAATGATAAAATAAGGTTTTTTGTTAGCGTTCATATTTTTAGGTGCTTTTTTAATGGGTTCTATGATTGTTTCGTTTATATTTAATATATTTAATATCTAATCAATTTGATAGGATCATATTTCAGCTTTAAAACGTAGTAATTCTAATTGAAATCAGGTTTAAACCTAACATCTGGTCTAGGCATTCTCATGACAACCACGTGGTTTTAAAGGGTTGGCCTCTCGAGCAGATACTCTCCGCTTTTCCAGCGTATTTTCCATTTGACCAGTTTCCTTGTGGTCGGTCACCTTTTTCCACGCCAGTGATATGAATAGTGGATTATATTGTGACTTGGAGATTTGCGTTTGGTGGTGTTTGGACGCCTCTCGAAATAAATTTACCAATTCGGATGGTGGTGACTTTGCATGCAGCACGAAATTCTCATTCACTGATGTGTGCAACATTTTGCCTTTTCGCTGCCCAAGCACAAAAAGAAAAAACTGATATGAAATGATATTTAAATGTTATAATAATGTAGAATATATAAAGGAATACTAAAATCATTTGTTTAAGCGGAGGGTGTCGAACCTGAACATCTACATAACAAGCTGTCAAAGCCAAAAGGAACTCTTAATCTTGTTGTCTCTGTAGGATTACCTAGTAATTTTAATTCGAAAACGTTGTTTTTTATTATTTTTTAAGAACTTAGCTACATTTTTTAAGGAGAGAATTTGTTTTGTAATACTAGGTGACTTTTCTTTTTGTGTAAGTTTCTTCATCTACTGTTGCTGCTTCTTCTTTTAGCCGGTGGTGGCTTCTTCTTTCAGCTTTTTCTGCGGGCGGGTGTTTTTTTTTTCTTTTCGGAAATATTGGTGGTGTGAATAAGCTTTTAGCGAAAGGCTTTTTTTTTGCTAGCCGGGTGGTAGGTTTTCCGCATCAGTCCATATATTTTATTTTGGCGGGGGTGGCATCTATGGCTTCTTCTTCTTACTTGTTCTCTGTTTTTTGTCATTCTTCTGCTTCAACAACATATGACATTCAGACAAAGAAGAAGAAGAAGAGGCGAGGAGAGTCCATTTTCCGAATGTCCGATAAGCGCAGCCTGCCAACATCATCATCATCATCAAAGAAGAAGAAGAGGCGAAATGTGGGGGAGAAGAAGGAGAGGACGAGGAAGAAGCAGCAATTTGATTGCAGAACAAAGAGAAGCGGGCACAAAAATCTCTGCCACACACACACACACACACACGTAGAAACACAGAGGAAGATGAATAAAAAAAACTTCAAGTGGAAGCAACAACAACAACACGAAAAACAAAAAACGAGCGGCAAAAGAGATGAGAGTAAAAAAACCGTGACGCCATTGCTTGCTGCAAAGTGGCATAAAACAGATGCAACAACACGGCGAAGAAGAGGCAAAGCAGAAGAAGAAGAAGCAAGTGAAATTCTTATCAGTCAAGTTTTTTCTTCTTTTTTTTTTGTCCAAGCCAGACAAAGGCGAAGCAGGCAGAAAAGAAGAAGAAAGGGGAAGGGGAAGGGCAGTCACTCCTCTCAATTAGAAATCTATTTGCAGAAATAAATGCAGCAGAGAGTGGGATGCCCAAGAGAGAGAAAGAGAGCGAGAGGAGTAGGAGAGAGAAGCCCGCATTATTGCGAAGCCTCTGTAATGCACCAATACACACACATGCACACAATGCACATAAGAAAACCAAGCCAAAGAAATGCAGCAGGCCCTTCAAAATCCACTTTTGACTTTACTAATTCGCATTTCAACAATCTCCAATCAAAATAATGAAGTATTAAGTATTAACATGGAATAAAATACATGAAACGAAAGTTTTAAAACAGTGTTTCTAAGACAAGTGTATCACATATTCCGTAAAAAATTTCGAAATCCCACAAAAGTTAGTTATTAATATTAATATTTTAGTTCAGAAAAACAAATTCCCTTAACAAATCTAAAACATTTCGAAAAGAGAATAAGAAAATCCATTCTTCTGCAAGCGAATCGCTAACAGAAGCTGTAACATTAACAGCTGCACCGAGATTAACAGTTGCAGTTAACATTTAGCTTTTAACAGCGCAATGCAACTAGTTGGAACAATGACGTCGACGCTGGCTGCGCTGCCTCCCTCGCTCTTTTTTTTTTTGCTTTTCCTTTGGCTTTTCATTTTCAATTTCATTTTCTGCCACTGCTTCTGTTTTTGTTTGGTTTTTTTGTTGTATCGCTTTTTTGTCTTTTTTTGCCGGTTTTGTGTTGCGCGCACATTTTTTACACTTTTATTTTGCCATTTTTTGTGTTGTTTTGTATAAATAACAAATTGATTATGAAATCGCTGGCGAACTGTGTGTGTGTGTGCGTGTGTTTAGATCAACTACCAATACATTCGAGCACTTTGTGCTTAACCCTTCAAACATGCCATTATTTTTGGAGGTTATATCAATAATAATCACAATAATAACGAGAACAGCAGGCAAATCAACTAAACAATGGCAACTTAGCGACTAAAAAGAACACACACACACACACACACACCTACATCCCTAACAAAGCTCAACAAAGGGGTTAGAAAAGGGGCGCAGCGGAGGGGGCGGGGCGGCGGAAAATAGATAACATAAACGATTATCAAAAGCATTTAACTAAACAAAACTTTAAAAACATAGGGTTTCAAATCAGAAAAAAAAGCCGAAATTGTAATACCCTTGTTATAATAAAATTACTTTAATCATTTCCCCAAAAAAGATTTCCTAACGAATAGAAAAAATTTAAAACAACTATTTTCACCTTTAACTTTTTCTTTTCAAAATAGACACCCGATCTACCAGATTTTCTAAATTAAATAATGGAAAATATACAAATAATATAAAATCAGCAAGGGTATCAAAACAGTTGGAAAACTGGTAGAAATAGCGGTTATTCATAAAGGTGGAATTTCAATTAAGAAAAAAAAACTAACTTTCAACCTGGCTGGCAAGATAAAATTCTATTTCCAAACATTATCATTTGCATTATCAGTTGTTCATTCTGGGTAGATATTACCTCATTGGCACAATCATAAGAAATTCATGGCAACATGCAAGTGACACACTTGTCGAAACCGAAACACCACTATCACCTCTTCAGGGGTGAGTTTTGCCCATTGGAGTGCAAATATAGTGGCGGGGAATACGAAGTCAAGCATGTAACCTATTGGGAACATATACAAAGTTCTTACATTATTGAAAATGGTACATTTTAATATTTTTTTCAAAAATATTTTCTATTCTCTAAAGTTTAAATATGATTTCATAGAATTGGAAACCAGATATCTAGGAAATTATAACAAAAATCGTGCCTCATTTAAAACCTTTTATAAAACTGGGATTCCTAACTGTGTACAATTTATTTGATTTTTTACAAATGTGCAATAACTTTGGTGATACAAAAAAGCTAAGGATTTTATTATAGAGAATGTAAAAAATTATAGTTTTTTACTATAGTTCTGCCTTTAGCAGTCACTAGTTTAATTTTAACACTGGAAATCTTTGTGTGGCCCTTTAAAGAATATACCATCCTACAAGGAACCTAATTTTACTAGTTTCATAGGTTGTTCTTAATAAAATGGTAGAAAATTGGAAAATGTATATTCTAATTGCTTCTCGCAGAGTTATTTTGTGGGTTGAAATTTGGAAATATATACCAACCTATAAGGAACGCAATGTTCTACAAACTAACCTTGTATAAAATTGAAAGAATATACCATCCTACAAGGAACCCAATCGTACTCTCTTCTCCTTCCTAAATAACCTTATAAAATGTTAGAAAATTGGAAGAATATGCCATCCTACAAGGAACCCAATTGTAATTTGTAACTTGTAACCCCATATAACCTAATAGATTCGAAGAATTCGAAGAATATACCATCCTATAAGGAACCCCCCATTCTCTACAAACTTCTTTCGGAGTAATTTTGTGGGTTCTAACTTATAACCCCTCTATCCCTATAAAATGCTGGAAAATTGAAAGAATATACCATCCTACAAGGAACCCAATTGTACTCTCTTCTCCTCCCTATATAACCTTATAAAATGTTTAAAAATTGGAAGAATATGTACCATCCTAGATGGAACTTGTAACACTCCCAATATAACGTTATAACAACATTTGAAGAATATACCGTCCTATAGGATCCCCATGCTCTACTTACTTCTCGCGGTGCAGCAGACAGATGCGATCCTTGGCCACCTTCAGCTTCTTGGCGATGATCTTCTTTAGGCTCTCCACGCTGATGAACGGCTCGACGCTGACGCCGAAATTGCCGCCGGTGGTGGTGCTGATGTTCAGGTTGATCGTCATTGGGGATGCCACCACGGCACTTGTTGTTGTTGTTGCTGCTGCTGATGAGGATGTTGTTGCCAAACGCTGCAAGTCGCCGTTGTTGTTGTTGTTGTTGCTGGTGGTGGTGGTATTGCTACCGCTGCCGCTGCTGCTGCTATTGTTGCTGCTGCTGCCACACCCAGCTGCTGCTGCTGCTGCCTCGTTTTGGCCATCGGCAGTGGCCGAGTTCGTGGCCGCTGATTTATCCATGTCCGGTGTTTTTTCTTTCTTTTTTTTTTGTTTGAAGAGGTTTTAGAGGAGCTCGTCTCTCGCTCTCTCTCTCTCTCTCTCTGTTGCTCTCTTTCGCTATCACACTCTCTTAAGAGGACTTCACAGGCAAAAAAATAAAAGCAATATCTGTTGAAAATCGCGTAACGGCACACACGCGGCGACTGCGGCGAATAGTAGCTCAGCTCAGCTCGGCTCGGTTCAAATTGCCAATCGATTTTCTATACACACCACACCTTGCACACGCACACACCAGCACACGCTCACACAGCGACACGCGCGGGCGACGTAACGGTAACCGTAACGTAACGAACGCCGAAGATGATGATGATGATGATGACGAAGAAGAAGAAGAGAGGCCGCTAATCGATTTTCGGTCTATCTAGTTTGTGGGGCGGTGCGGGGTTTGGGGGCGGATTACGTGAGAGCGACGGCGGAACGACAGCAACAACAACAATGTCGATGTGTAGGAGGCGGGGGAGGCGGTAAATCTCTGAATCTCTGCCCAGGTACGCATGTATGTGCAAGAGGAAGAGGAAGATGAAAAAAAAAACCCGTATTCGCTTGGCTATTGAGCTATTTTATTTTAGCTATTGAGTCCCGGTGTTTTATTTTTTATTTGATTTTTTTTTTTTTGCATTTATGTTTGTGTTCACCTCAGTTCAGTTTTGCTGCTGCTGCTGCTCACCGCGCGTCTCTTGCTTTTGCTTTTGACTTTCAGTTAGTAGTTGGTGGTTCTGCAACAACTCTGCTGGCACAACCACTACGCACACACACACACACTCGGCCTGGAGAGTCACACACTGGCAAGTCAAGCGGCGCCAACCGCCAAAGAGCATCTAAACGACTTGCGGGGCTCGAAAAAAAATCCACTCCACGGCTAGAGGTGGCAAAACATCGATATGTATGCCATCGATGTTTTCAAAGCGTCGGTGACATCGATGTTTTGCAAGCCCATATCGATATTGAAGCTCTCTCGCTCACGCAGAAGTCTTCTATCTTTTCTTTTACTGAACTTTTGCTTACGTTCAAACACAAAAAATACTGAAAAAACAATTTCGTGGCAAGATAAACCATCTCGTATTCGCTGGATGTGCAATGCTCTTATCCTTCTAGCTCACTTCTAGCTTGATATTTTACCGCATTTAGCTTAAAAACATTACACACAATAAAAGGCTTAAATTAATTTAAGTTTGGCGCCAACCGATAAAGAGTATCTAGTATCTAATCGACTTGCGAGGTTCGAAAAAAAATCCACTCCAATGTAGAGCTGGGAAACTATCGATGGCACTATCGACGAATCGAATGTTTAGCTTCCTGAGCCATTAAAAAATTAAATATTATATCTTACATAGTGAATTTACACAGAACAGGTAATTATATTTATTTTTTATAAACAATGTATGTATATTCAACAAACACATCAAATCTCTTCGAACATCTAAAGCGTGTACATCCAACATTGAACGTTGAAGATTTGGCGGTGTCTTCATCGAAGATTGATTCCTTTTTAATCTTTCATTCTGTTGATCTCCTTTTAAGTTCTATATGTAGTTATAGTAGTATAGTAAAGTCTAAGTATTAGTTAAAGTTGATAGTATGATACATAAAATATGATAAACAAAACATAAAGTACGAAAAAATAAATCGATATTGCTTATAATTTTAATTTTATAAATGAGCTGTACAAGAAACGAAACTATCGATGATATCGAATTTTCTCTCCCAAACCATCGAATGGGACCACTATCGATAGTTTCCCAGCTCAACTCCACGGCCCCGGGAAACACACTAAGTATGCCCGCAAGGCATGGTCGCTTGGTAAGTTAGGATTTTCGCAGCACAGCCTCACTGAAGCACGAACTATCGATAATTCGCCTTAGCCCTGGCGAACTCTATTCGATTGATGGCGCCATATATATCAAGATTCGTCTATTTCTCAGTACCGAATACGGTCTAACTAACAGTACTGAATCATTTTTTTCATTTAATCTTAAAGTTTTTATCCTAATCTAATTTTTTACAAAGACGGTTTTTTTTTGTATTTTGAGGATCTATTATGAACACAATCCACAATGAGATTCATCATGGAAGCGGATGGTGAGTTCCCCCGACTTATGGCGATGGGTTTCCCTATAAGGAATCGCGATCCTCCCGCTTGCAGACCCCTCCTTTGGACGAATCATTTGTTAATTAACAAAGAAAAAAACTAGAACATTCATTAAAAATAACTGTTTTTATCGGCTAAAACCAGATATTAATGAAAATAAAGAATTAAAAGAACGGTAGTTTCGAAGCCAAGCTATTGAGGGTTAATTCAAGCTCCTTGTCTGAAAGTTTCATCCAAATAAAACCCACCGTTTTCGAGAAAATAGCCTAACAGTGACGCAGCCTCGGATTTTCTCCATACAAAAAAGGGGGGCAAAAATGAAATTACCTACTGCTCCACTCCAAGAAGTTGTGCCAACATGCACGGTATATGGGTAGATAGGGGATAATCTAAGGAGTGTTCTGTGAAAATTTTATAAAAATCAAACCTACAGTTGAAGTTGTTTAAAAGGTTAATAAAAGGCCGTTTAATCCAGAAACTGAACCATTGGATACTAAGACATGAACCACAATGTAAATAGCTTAGCCATGACAATCGTTCGACGCTAACTTTCTATAACTTTATACAACTTTCACAGAGGTTGTGCCAACTTGCACGGTATCGCATTCGAAGGGGCATCATTTTAGCTAATTTCTGAATAAATTACAGGCTAAGCTAAGATGTAAAAACCGAAAAAAAATGTTGCATGTTTGACAAAAATCTGAATTTCGTATTTTTGACAAAAATTTGAACCCTTTTTTCGACATAAAAATTCCGTTTTTTGGCTGCCAAAACAAAAGTATTTGTCAGAATAAGGAACGTCATACCTCGCTGAGCTCGTTGTTTAATTTCCAATCGATTGGCATTCTAACCTGAAAATTTTTCATTTTTTGCCATTCTTCGAAAAAAAGCTATGCAACCCCTACAAAAAATGAGAAAATTGGTCAAAAAATAAATTTTCCTAAGAATGATCAGGATTGTTAGCATTTTAAGCAAGCTGTTCAAAACAGTCGGTCTTTTAGCTGTACGCCTTAATTTGGCTGAGCTACGATGGAAAAAGCGAAAAAAATTTCGCATTTTTGACAAAAATCCGAGTTTTGTATTTTTGACAAAAATTGGAACCCTTTTTTTCGACATAAAAATTCAGTTTTTTGGCTGCCAAAACAAAAGTATTTGTCAGAATGAGGAATGTCATACCTCGTTGAGCTCGTTGTTCAATTTCCAATCAATTGGCATTCTAACCTGAAAATTTTTCATTTTTTGCCATTTTTCGAAAAAAAGCTATGCAACCCCTACGAAAAATGAGAAAATTGGTCAAAAAATAAATTTTCCTAAGAATGATGAGGATCGTTAGCAAATTAAGCAAGCTGTTCAAAACAGTCGGTCTTTTAGATGTACGCCTTAATTTGAATGAACTACGATAAAAAAACCAAAAAAAAATATCGCATTTTTGACAAAAATCTGAATTTCGTATTTTTCACAAAAATTTGAATCCTTTTTTTCACCAAAAAAGTTCAGTTTTTTGGCTGCCATAACAAAAGTATAAGTCAGAATGAGGAATGTCATACCTCGTTGAGCTCGTTGTTTAATTTCCAATCGATTGGCATTCTAACCTGAAAATTTTTCATTTTTTGCCATTTTTCGAAAAAATGTGATGAAACCCCTACAAAAATTGCGAAAATTGGTCAAAAAATAAATTTTCACAAAACTGATGAGGATCGTTAGCATATTAGGCAAGCTGCTCAAAACAGTCGGTCTTTTAGCTGTACGCCTTGAATTGGCTGAACTACGATGAAAAAACCGAAAAAAAATGTCGCATTTTTGGCAAAAATCTGAATTTCGTATTTTAGACAAAAATGTAAACCCTTTTTTTCGCCAAAAATATTCGGTTTTTTGGCTGCCATAACAAAAGTATAAGTCAGAATGAGGAATGTCATACCTCGCTGAGCTCGTTGTTTAATTTCCAATCGATTGGCATTCTAACCTTAAAATTTTTCATTTTTTGCCATTTTTCGAAAAAAAGCTATGCAACCCCTACAAAAAATGAGAAAATTGGTCAAAAAATAAATTTTTCTAAGAATGATGAGGATCATTAGCATTTTAAGCAAGCTGTTCAAAACAGTCGGTCTTTTAGCTGTACGCCTTAATTTGGCTGAGCTACGATGGAAAAAGCGAAAAAAAATTTTGCATTTTTGACAAAAATCTGAGTTTTGTATTTTTGACAAAAATTGGAACCTTTTTTTTCGACAAAAAAAATTCAGTTTTTTGGCTGCCAAAACAAAAGTATTTGTCAGAATGAGGAATGTCATACCTCGTTGAGCTCGTTGTTTAATTTCCAATCGATTGGCATTCTAACCTTAAAATTTTTCATTTTTTGCCATTTTTCGAAAAAAAGCTATGCAACCCCTACAAAAAATGAGAAAATTGGTCAAAAAATAAATTTTTCTAAGAATGATGAGGATCATTAGCATTTTAAGCAAGCTGTTCAAAACAGTCGGTCTTTTAGCTGTACGCTTTAATTTGGCTGAGCTACGATGAAAAAACCGAAAAAAAATGTCGCATTTTTGGCAAAAATCTGAATTTCGTATTTTAGACAAAAATGTAAACCCTTTTTTTCGCCAAAAATATTCGGTTTTTTGGCTGCCATAACAAAAGTATAAGTCAGAATGAGGAATGTCATACCTCGCTGAGCTCGTTGTTTAATTTCCAATCGATTGGCCTTCTAACCTGAAAATTTTTCATTTTTTGCCATTTTTCGAAAAAATGTGATGTACCCCCTTACAAAAAATGAGAAAATTGGTCAAAAAAAAATTTTTTCTAAGAATGATGAGGATCGTTAGCATTTTAAGCAATCTGTTCAAAACAGTCGGTCTTTTAGCTGTACGCCTTAATTTGGCTGAGCTACGATGGAAAAAGCGAAAAAAAATTTCGCATTTTTGACAAAAATCTGAGTTTTGTATTTTTGACAAAAATTGGAACCCTTTTTTTCGACATAAAAATTCAGTTTTTTGGCTGCCAAAACAAAAGTATTTGTCAGAATGAGGAATGTCATACCTCGTTGAGCTCGTTGTTTAATTTCCAATCGATTGGCTATCTAACCTGAAAATTTTTCATTTTTTGCCATTTTTCGAAAAAAATCTATGCAACCCCTACAAAAAATGAGAAAATTGGTCAAAAAATAAATTTTTCTAAGAATGATGAGGATCGTTAGCATTTTAAGCAAGCTGTTCAAAACAGTCGGTCTTTTAGCTGTACGCCTTAATTTGGCTGAGCTACGATGGAAAAAGCGAAAAAAAAATTCGCATTTTTGACAAAAATCTGAGTTTTGTATTTTTGACAAAAATTTGAACCCTTTTTTTCGACATAAAAATTCAGTTTTTTGGCTGCCTAAACAAAAGTATTTGTCAGAATGAGGAATGTCATATCTCGTTGAGCTCGTTGTTTAATTTCCAATCGATTGGCATTCTAACCTTAAAATTTTTCATTTTTTGCCATTTTTCGAAAAAAATCTATGCAACCCCTACAAAAAATGAGAAAATTGGTCAAAAAATAAATTTTTCTAAGAATGATGAGGATCGTTAGCATTTTAAGCAAGCTGTTCAAAACAGTCGGTCTTTTAGCTGTACGCCTTAATTTGGCTAAGCTTGTGACATCAACCATCAAAATATAGATATTTTCTATGCAAACTTTAATTAATTCATACAACTCTCACAGAGGTTGTGCCAACTTGCACGGTATCGCATTCGAAGGGGCATCATTTTAGCTAATTTCTGAGTTAATTACAGGCAATTCAAACCCACAGTTTTTGAGAAATTCAAGTATTTTCAATTATGGCTATTCGCACGCGGTCACACTGTCCAGACCAGCGAGAAAGCAAATTCAGCCAAGACATTTACCACGTAAAGGTATTTATCGATATATCGCCAAGTGCCAGGCTACGAAAAATATATATTTTTTATATCAAATTTTCATTGTGATATGTATGCACCCCCTAATTGGTATTTATTTCCTGATTATTTTAATGTATTATTCGAGCCAGTGGTTTGGTAGAATTTAACATTTTATTGATTTTAGAAAAATATAAAAATTCCCTAGTTGCTATTGTGGTGTTGCCATACTGCCGAAAACAATCCCCGTTGCTTTTTGCGGGAAGTTCATAAAAGATGGTACGCCAAATTTCGACGATAAAATGCGTAAGTTTTTTTTTGATTTTACTTATTAATTATATTAACAATAAAAATTTATTTTTCAGACAATCACCAATTTTTATCTGGGGGACTCCCAGACGGAGCCGCAACGTCGGCGGCAGCAGGAGCGCTCCGCCGACAGAGAGGAGTCGGCAAGTCGGCGCCGACGATGGAACTCTGTTTTAAATTTGAAATCTAAATACACACATCTGGCATCCCTACTTCTAAACATGGGCAACTCCACGCCCAAAGCAACTCTGCATTGACCGTTACTCCGAGAACTTTAAACACCTCAAGTAAGGGTTAAATATTTTGTTTTAGATCCTATTTGTAAATATATTTATATTTAATTTTCAAGAAAGAAAACTTTATTCAGAAAGATAAATCCCTTTTAATCAAGTGTTATATATATTTTTAAATATTGTATACTTGTATATTAAGAAGCAATCAATTTTGCTCAACAGGAGTGCAGTAAAGCCGCGTAATGCAATAAGTTTGAGGGTCGCCAGCTTCTGATTGACTGGCTGACAAATGGTTGGCCCCACTTTGGAACTTTGCAACGACCACGAGCCACGGGCCACCTGCAACGTGTGCGGAAATTGGTGCCAACTGTCATAACAAGATGGAGCACACAGATACAAATATGTATGTACTCGGTGGCAGTGGCAGTCGGGAACAATGGGGCGTGGCAGTGGGCGGTGGGCGGTGGACAGTGGGCGGGCACTTCGTTGGCGTCCAACTGCCTCCGTCAGGCAATAATAATTCGCCAGTCATTGACAATGTCGGTGCCATAATGGCTCTCCACTGGCTCCGGTCAGGTCCCCAACTATTCTATCCTTGGCTCCTTCCCCAAACCATTATCCCATTACCCAAGCCACCTACTCCTCCTCCTCCTCCTGCTCGACCTGCCCTTTGGTGCACTGCGTCGACGACGTTGACAAAAACGAAATGACAGAGGGCGCGCACCCGACACCTACAATTGTCAGCGTCGTCTAAATGAATGAATTAAGTCAGCAATGTGACATAACTGCAATGACCGGACCCGGACTCCGTACCCCTACCCCTAACCGTTCCAGAACCCACCTCCATCCCCAGATCCAGATTCTCCCCGAGACCCGAAATCGGGTGGGGTGAGGCAGGAGCCCCTGCCACGACAGCAAAAGTAGGCACCACCATTTCCAGCAAAAGCCAACCCTGCACATTTGCCACATTGTTTCGTTGCTGTCATTCTTGATGTCGCTGCACTGTGGTTCCAGCAGTCCTCTTAATTTTACATTTTTTTTAAATATTTAAAAATTTGATTTCATTAAGTTTCTAGCTTATGTATAAGTATGTTAAATCAAGTTTTTCCGGGAATTCCTTTCCATGTACAACTAATATCGGTTCTATTGATTTTTTAATCAACCGCGAATTCTTCAGCTTCCCTAGATCTAATTTGGGATTTTTCATAATTTGTCAAGCATGTAATTCTTTTTCGGAAATGCAATAAATATAACAAATCTAAATTACACATAGCGATCCAAACGAAGCAAACGCGAATTCTTGAGCACCACGTGGCTTATTATGGGATTTTCCAAGAAGATACTTGTTTTTCTCTTTAACTTGGCTTATATTTTAAGACTTTTAATTCAAAAGTTCTGAACATAGTTACTTATCAATCATGAGTTTTATTTTAAAAGTTTTATAATATATGTTATTCTTAGACAAGTAAAATACAAATGTGAAACATCTGTTATTTTGTAGAAGATATTTCGGAGCTTCATTATTAAAGTCCACTGATAAAACTAAATATATAGCATCAGTCCACTGATAAAACTAAATATATATAGCATCAAAATAACCATATCTTTTATGTGTTTTTAAATTAATTTTTGTTAAAAATCCTTGGTACTTAAATAAAATAAACTGGCGTATGTCAACCACTGTGCTGTTGTGATTACGTACTGCACTTGCTGCACAATGGACAGCTACGATGACAATGACGCCGGCCAAGTTATATGGCACACACGTAGGGCAACTCCAGCACACGCCCACGCCGGTGGCACCTCCTCGACCTCCGCCTTCTCCGCCCACAGGTCCACCCAATTGAACCCACTCCTTGACCCCCTACCAGCCAACCCATACAAAACGACTTGGCGCAGGACAATGGCGGAATGCAAATGGCACACGGACGTGGGATAGATGAACACGGCGCGAAAATTTATATGCAACTTTGGCCATCGGACTTGTGCAATCAGGGGCAGCAAAGGAGCCAGGACACGGGTGACATGGGGAGCTGGGATCTGGAGCCACCGGATACGGGGCAGCACGTAGCCAACTCGCCCGGCAATTTGTGGCAGTGCAGACGGGGCTCGCTCGGCCGGCCGCCAATTAAGCAACAAAAGGGCCGCGACTCCGGCTACCATGGGTCGCCATTAAAACGGAGCGACGTTGCGAAATGTTTGTGACGAAAACGAAATGAAACGAAAAGAAGTGAAACGAAATGAAACCTACTGAACCCCCTCCCCCCAAGGACTCAATCCGGGTCTGCAACTTTCGCCGTCGGATTTTTTTTCATCCTACTTGCTGCACATTTCGCAACAAAGTTGCCAGCAGCAAAGTAGCAACAGCAGCTTTACACAGAGAAAAAAATGCAATTTAATATCCTTAGAAATATAATTAAAATATATTTAGATTAGGTTATATTTTAATGTTATATAAAAAACTTTTTATTAGTGAAACATAATATAAAATAATCATCTGTCTATCATAAGCTTTAAATACAAGTACAATAATTTTGAAAAACAATGAAAAAAATTCTAACTGAAATACAGGTCGAATGAGACATTTTTTAGGTAACCTACAAAAATAATTTCTTTTAAAATGTAACCTAACTTAAGCTGTTAAGGGGTAAGTATTGGATTTCCTATTTTTTAGAGAGTTGAAATGGTAAAAATTCTAACTGAAATACAGGTTGTATGAGTAAATTTTCAGGTATTTTTCGAAAATTTTTTTTTTTTAATTTTATCTAACTTAATCAGTTAAGGGGTAAATATTTGATTTCCTTATTTTAGAGAGCCCAAATGGTAAAAAATTAGCATCTGTTCAAAGAAAGCTGAATATTTTCTCCATGTAGAAGCCGGAAAAACGGTTTGCCAAAGTCACAAACTTTATGGCTCCATTGCTCCATCTCGGGGCATTCAATTTCCTTTTTGCATTTTTATTGTTTAGCGAAATGTGTGAGGACAACTGAAAGCGGCTGCAACGGGCCAGGACCAAAAGGCAGGACCCAGTTAGGAGCCAGCCAGGACCTGCGCCCACTTCCACTTGTTGGATGGCCGACCTCGCTCGTTAGCAGGGAAAAATGGTATGGTGGTGGTGATGGTGCCAGGTACCCGCCATGTGGATGGTCTAATTTGCTAAATTGCCGCCTGAGACGCCTTAACCGAAAAACTTCTCGAAATGTTCACTTAATTAAAATATATACGATACCTCAGGTCGCGGCAAATTATGTTGATTATTATTTAATACATTTGGCACTTGGACTTCTTTAAAATCATTGCAAATACTAAAATAGTATTATTTAAGCTAGACAAACGTGTATCTCTGCATTGTAAATGTTGCCCTGTGACAATATACTCACAGAATTAATATTAATTACATTTCCTGGGAGCTGGGACAAATAGTCATCAGCTAATTACTTAGAAGTTCAAAGGGCACATATCGTGTGCCTTAAAGGTTGGCCAACAACTTGGGCTTATTCTGTCTATCAGCTTTGTGGAAATCCGTTTGTTGGGCCAAAGTTTGGATGAAAGTTTCTACCGGATTTAAGTTTTCAACTTATGTCTTCTTTTATGTATGAAGTTGCCTTGTCTTTTCGGCACTTCAGTTGATGTCTGCTTCTCAGTTATAGTTGACTGGTTTATATAGTCTTGGTTGGTTAAAATAAATATATGTATATGTTATGCCTTTAAGGATGGTATCCATCCATGAAAACTGTCGTTGAAAATGGTATGGTAGTGTACTTCCAAGACTGCTAGGATCCCAAGCTATTATCAAATAAAATTAGTTTAATAAAAAATTTTTTTTATAATCTCTTAAATGGAAAATCTTCCCATGGGTTTCCTTTATGTAATGTCAAAATGTCGAACCAAATTCAAAAAACATTCTGTGCAATGTGACCAGATTTGCGCCGACTTATCGTTATCGTACTGATCCCAAGCTGTTATCAAATAAAATTAGTTTAATAAAAATTTTTTTTTATAATCTCTTAAATGGAAAATCTTCCCATGGGTTTCCCTTATGTAACGTCAAAATGTCGAACCAAATTCAAAAAAAATATTCTGTGCAATGTGACCAGATTTGCGCCGACTTATCGTTATCGCGATGTCCAGTCAAGTGCGAAAAACAAACACGAGACAAATGGAATGCAATAGCAATATATCGCCGGGTTCTTCTTGCGTTGCAAACTGCCAATCCAATTAGTTTGGACAGTGTAAACAAGGAGCTCGGACTCCACTCGCATGTGGCCACCGGGCAATAAAAATGGAAGCAGCACGAACAACAAAAACAGCAACAATAAATCAACAACAACAGCAACAACAGCCAAGGGAGTGCAGAAATGACCAGTGTTGTCGGTTTCTCAACAGATTTTAGTATTGAAAAACAAATTGAGGTTAAACTATCTGTGTTTAATGATTGGTAAATAATTGTAAAGCTATTAAAAAACTCCAAAAATGTGTTTTATTTTTTTTAAAGATTTAAAAAATTGTAGAATAACTTTTGGGCCCTGTTTAAACATAAGTAGTTTATGTTAAACAAAAAAGGTAAACATTTATAAAAGAGTTTTGGAAAACTCTTTCATAAATGTTTACTTTTGGCGGGAAAGTAGCTCATCTGGCCACACTGGCAACAGGAAAAGCCAGTGATCCGGTACTCAGACAGGGGGACACACACAAATACACCCACACAAATGTGGACGCACGCACACAGGCGCAGAGGACCCAAGGAGAGAAAGAGAGGAACCAGTCCATTGGACTTTGGACATAGACGCCTCCAGGCCTCAGGATGTGGGACTAGGAATAACATTTTTATTTTTCCCGTATTCTCTGTCTCTTAACTATTTATGAGGTCGAGTTGTTTGTGCAGTTTGATTATTTTGCTGGCAGCAGGGCAACGGTTACCTGTGACTTTTCATAATTCAGCATTTTGGCAGCACAAGAAAGGGACAGCGAGTGTGTGTGGCAGATCGCCGTGGGAGTTGTAGGCGTGCGAGAGTGAGGAGATCGGCTAGCTGTGGGAATATGTACTCGAACATGTGGTTCGTGCTTTTTTCTTTTTTTTTCAATTAAAAATTGCTTACTGCAGCTGCAGAGCCATAAAAAAATAAAGGGGATATGCACCCAGCCATAAATGAAATTGATTTTATTTGTATAAATTGAAATTGCTTTCAACACACTCGGCCAGATTCTGAGCTTATGAATAAAATGCAAAAATCCCAATAACAATAAAGAGCTGGACGAATACAGTTGGCATTCCTAAAGGAAGTGCTGTCGTCCCCATGTTAAATTAAAAGTGGGGTTTAAATAAACCCGTTGGTAGAGATTAAAAAACCATTAACAATATCCATAAAAAGATCATATTAAATTCGTCAATTATTATTAAGTAGTTTAGTAAAAAGTTAAAGTTCTGTGTGTTGTCAAATGAAAGAAACCCCAAAATTCCTTCATTTTCATAGGCTTACACCTTACTTTTCATGTAACATGCGAGTAAATTAGTTTCAGCTTGGGTACTAAACCCCATGGTAGATGGTATACGTTTGAATATTCTGTTATTTTGTTGGAAACCTACATATGCAATTTAAACTCGATTTCTATCAGCTTCCTTGAAAGTGAGAGCCTGGAACTGGCAACTTTTATCAACTGCAGTATAATGGGATTTTTATATAACCAATTTCCACTGTAATAATCGAGATGGAAACCGCAAGGGGGGGGGGATTTGTGGTTGTTGCTGCTTCAGAAGCATTTTATTGTGGCCATCGAGGAAGCTGTTGTTAACTGTTGCCCAATGAGATGACGACTACGAGATGATGATAATGATGTTGATGGCGCTGGAGAAGGAGCTTGTTGCACAAGAACCCCCCGCTGCCAACTCACCAAAAACCCCTCGTTCCTGGCCGTTCCTTTAATTAAAAAGTTACCTGGGCAAAAATGTTTTAGCTATTTGCCTGGCAGCGATGGCAACCTGACGACCCCTGGCCCCCGGAATCCAGTGAATCCTCTGAATCCTCTGAATCCTGTGTGAACGGAACCTCTCTGAGCCCGAGCCCTCTGAACCGAGCTAACCGAACTGCCAGTCAACGGCTCTTTGGCCGCTCTGGCTGCGGTGCAGGAGAAACTTTCTATTGGATTCTCGGTTCTGCGTTCTGGATCCGGGATTCCTGTTCCCAAACACCATACCCACTACTTACCAATTGATTCCCAGGAAGCAGGCATCCCAGGTATCGATATCCAGTGTAAACTTCGATTGACAGCCTGCAGCTAGAATCGGAATGGCAGCGGAAAGGTAACGAGCGTTCGATTGGATTGGATTCGATTGGGGTCGAATTGGATTGGTTTCTGTTTCATTTTTCTGCAGCACAGTTCATGCGGCGTCCAGTGTTCAAATCAATTGCATTTTTCACTTTCGCTCACAAATGTATGCTACATTTCTATGAAAGTACTTAAAAATCAAAATTATTTTAATACTTCCAAGATTATTATTGTGATCTATGACCTATTGTAGTACTTAAATTTCCATGCATTTAAAGCATATACTTGAAAGCATTCCCCACCAAAATTAATTTAAATTATTTCAGCTGATTACAGAATTTGCAGCTGGAATTCAACGGCCCAAATTTCCAGGCTGCATATTTCAGGAATCATAAAATGTTATAGCATAAACGCGGTATTTGCCCCGGAATGTCACATACCATATATGTACGTACGTAGGTGTATGTATTTCTACAACAATTCGCCCGCTTACGAGATATTGCATTTGAATGAAGTTCCCATGGGTCTCGCGGGACTGGGAGTGAAAGTGGGCGCCACTCGGGACGGATGATGAAGGCCTCTAGGGTGCGATTTTCCCGGTATCAAAATAAAAAAAAAAAATATAAAAAGGTTCTGAGAATGAAGCCGAGTCAAGCTACTCAAGGCGATGGAGAATTTTTTAATGATGTTACTTTCAGGAGAGCTCTCAAATCGTTTGAATACAAATTGTTCGCTGACTCCTCGATGTCCTCCCCAGTCTATATATATATATATGGTATATGTGTATATATATGGCTATATATACCTATACCTCCCTCTTGCATTTCTCGGGATGTATTCATGAATTCTTTATCTCTATCTGCTTGCTTTGCCAGTTGGCAAGTTGTGAAAGTGAAATGCGAGACATGTTCCCCGAAAATCCTTGAGGCTCCGGAGGAATGCGGGGGCTTTTGACGGGTGGCGGCCATTGTCAATGAACCCAAAAGTTATCCTAGCCATGCAAAATATACGCAAACTGCACAAGCTATGCACACTAGCAAAAAAGTATCATATGCCATATTTTGGAACTGCAGTGCAATGATACTTTCAAAGCTATTTAGTTACATGCCCAATTAACACAGTTTTGGGTTTTCGTCTACTTGTGGCTTAAATTGGCTTAAATGTCTCTGTGACCTAGAAATTTAAGGAAACTATTCAAATGGGATATGCCATGCCATACGAATAAATCTTTAAAATATTTAATATAAATAATATTTGTTTAAATTATGCGTGAAAGACTCTTTTATAAAAAAAATATTTGATAATAGTCCCAAATTAAAGGCCTTTGTATTTTACTTACTTTTAAGCTTGATGTACATTTTAGAGTTTATCTTAAGAAAGCGATACTATACTTTTTTTTTAAATAAACTATGTAATATTAAATTATCTATAAATGAGCTTGTGAAAATGTTTTGTTATACGAGTTATTTCTTAAAAAACTTCAAGAAATCCTCTAGAGAAAAGGTCTCATAACTTAGAACAACATTGTTAACATATATGTTTGTTAAGTATTTTAATAATACATGTCTGTTTTTCTGTGTAAACGCTTGCGAAAAGTTGTTGTATTTATAATTTAGGAAGGGTATTTATTATTTATTGCAGTGCAGGCATACGGACCAACCCAATTTGAGGTATCGAAAGAATGTCGGGGCCTGTCAGGCACCCACTTCCCCCGAATCCCCTACGTCCGTAGTACTCCCCGCCAGGTGACACGACATCCTCCGGACGGAATGCACCCGGAGAACCCGGGAAAGTGCGGCAGGTGCCGAGTGTTTGTTGCGTGAAGCCGCGGGATGCGAGGCCAACCAACCAACCAACCAACCAGACCAGATCCATCTCAATTACCTCACCATCTCGCCTCGCATGCGAAACCATGTGCAAGTGGAAAGCAGTTCAAGTTTGAGCTGTTAGCTGTTCAGCTTGAGGTCGCTTATGAAACTACTAACTTGGCCAGAACTTGGCATCGAATTTGGCCCGCATGTGCAGACCCTAACTGGAAGTTCAAGTTTGAGTGGTTCGCCTTTGAAGGGGACTTCGATTCAAGTTCCTAATGCTCAGAGGTCCTGGGTGAAAAGTTGAAGCAATTACAACTAAGATTGCAAATATTCTGCAAATTATAACTAAGTTGGGTTGGGTGATGAAAGTAAGAGATACTAAATATTATTAGTAATAACTTAGATGCATACATATGGTATATGAAATATTACAAGTCATTGTAAGGTCCTTAAAATTTCTTAAATAGGTCCATGTTAAATAACTCTTAAATTATGAATGGTTTCAGATTTTTGCTTTATTTTTTATTCTTATTTGAAATTTTTATAATGAAAATTCAAAAACAACTACTAATTTTTAAATTAAAAAAAATTAAATTATTTAAAACACAAGTTTTCTCACGTTTTCCCAATAAACAAAGTGATATTTCTTCAATTTTTTTTGGGACTTTGGTTTTGGTTAAACATCTTTTAACTCATAGCTCTTTTTTTTCAGTCCCTGGTTATTAAAAACATAATTGGTATAATTAAGTTTATTACACTCCAGTCGCCCACTACTCCCAAATTGGATGTTAACACCAGAAAAGGGGGCTCTTAAGTTTTTATACCCGATCGTAAATAAATAAATTCAGCCCTGATTGTTGTGGTGACACTTGAATTCCTGAGTCTCGTATCGGATGCAATAAAGGGCTGGCAAAAAGCAGGCAAACACGGAGGCAGGAGCAACCACATGCGCATATGCAGATGTCCTGTATGTCGTTTATATTTGCCATTAATCAGGCATATCCATTTACATGTGATGAACTTTATCCCTTAACCTGTTTACATGTAAATTACTTGCTGCTCATTTTATGTTGCACCGGGAACTTACAAACAAACAGATGCACAGCAGGCCGACACACAAGGTACAGTGAAACCTATGCATGGTGAACTATGAAATATTTTTCAAATTTATGTTAACTAATTAACCATGAAATCGTTCGAATTGAATTTGATATGGTTTAATTAAAAATAAATTTTAATTTACCACGCGGTTGTTATTTTGTTTAAGAACAGCTGTGGTTAGAAATGGTCTACAAAGTTTTTTAATTTTCAGTTTTTTGAATTGCTTGTTGTTAAAGGTACAAAACCATATTGGTTCAGGGTATGTAAATAAAATAAATCATTACATATTTTTTAGGAATAAAAGTTCTACACTGCGAGTAAATCCTGTACGCTTGCAATGCTGCATATTAATAATTGAGATCCTGACAATGCCAGCGTTGCAATGCATTTTTCATATTTACCTTCACATGGCGCCGGAAAGAGACGGCACACTTACGGGTTAAATAATATCAAGCATACGCAATTGCCATTACATCCTTGTAATTGCCAAAATAATGGGAATTATGCGTATGAGAAAGTCAACATGGAACAGGATGGCAAACGGGTAGACGGACGGATCCGCCGGACGGATAGTTAATTGAGCTGTTGGCTGGCTTACAATTCAAATTGTTGCCTTTGTTGTTGGTGTCATTAATGCGAGTGTTGGCACTTTCGCACGCACCTCTCGCTCTCTCCCCTTTCTCCCCTTTCACTGCTTTCACCCGTCGCCCGTCTCTTTTCCGCGCCAAAGTTTGCTGGTAAACACATTCATAAAGCAAATATGCAAACACCCGCGAACAGCAAGGGGTAGGCAAATAGCAGAGGGCTAAGAGTTAAGATCAAAACTATTTAAAAGTAAAAAATGTTCATATTATTATGTATATGTATGTATATGTATATTATTACATGTGTTTATATTATCTCAAAATTTTAATTTTTTTAGTTTATATTTATAAAAGCTAATATTCTTAGGGAAAACCAACACAAAACGCGAATTCTTAAGCAACCAAGAACAGATAAATATTTTAAGGAAATATGTTTATATTATCTCAAGTTTCCAGTTCTATAAGGTATTATGTTTTATATTTCATATTCTTAGAGTAAACCAACTCAAATCTCGAATTCTTGAGCAACAAAAATCAGCCAAATATTTTAAGGTAAAAGGAATTGTCAAGTTTCCAGTTTTTCAAGTTTTCTTATAGTTAACTAACTCAAAACGTGAATTCTTAAGCAGCCAAGAAGAACCAAATCTTGATATTTTATTATCGACATTTATAGCATCACTCACACCTAAAATTAATTGAGTCTTTTGTACAATGTACACAAGACAAGTTCTGACTATCTTTTTACTACAGTAGTGCAATGATTTGGTTTATCATGTAGGACTAGTTAACACTATCCAAACCGCTTGATTATAAAAACTATGATTTATTGCTTAGATAAAATACCTATTTATAGCTATCTTTTTGATATTGTTCAATTATGAAAAGATACGAACATTAACACACATCGATTTTGATCAGTTAAGGTGAGAGAATTTGTACAGACAGCGCTATTATCCTGAACTCCATTGTGCTTACACACGCACACGTGTGCCAGTGATGCCCATGTCGATGGCAGCAGACATATGCTAAACGAGCCGAAGCCGACCCCCCCACCACCCACTGGCCGCCCTGTCTCCCTCTCCCTCTCCCTCTCGCCGGAGCCGAAGTTCGAGCCGAAGGACGACGAGTGCTCGGCTCGAGGGGCGCGTATAAAAGCCGCTGATGTCTGCGCTGTCGGCTGCATTCTGCGTTCGGCTGGCGTAGGACGCGCTCTCCACTTCTCTCTCTCTCGCTCTCTCCACCGCGATTCTCCACTTGCGAAAGCGTAGAAGCGCGCCAAAAAAGCGCGCGCAAAAACAAAAAGCCAACTAACGGGACAAAAGTCGCGCGCGACTCGTAAGCTTGTTTACTTTGCCATTATAAATCCGGCGGGCGCTTTGTTTGTGTTTGTGTTGATGTTGGTAATTCCTTGTGTTCCCCCTTTTTCCCACATTTTGTTGTTGTTGTTGCGCTCCCGTGCGCTCCACATTATTTTCTGCGTTTTTTTTTTGTGATTTTTTTTTTGTCGTTGTTCAAACAGTGGCCAAGAAATAACAGGAACAAAAGCTAGTAAAACAAACGGGAATTTGCAAAGCGGAAGCGCAAAAGGAAAAGTGTTGCATTTCCGTCGCTCCGTCGAGTTGATGTTGGTGTTGTTGGCCCCATTGCCGTTGCCGTTTGCCGTTAGTCTCTCCATTACCGTTAGCATCTTGGCCGCGGCAAAATGGCCGCAGGTGTTGGCCAAAAAAATGGAGTACAGGCCAACTAGCCTAAGTAGAACTTTCATTTTTAAATCCAGAAAAAAATTTAGCATAAATAATAGCATAATGGTTTAAGTCATGGAAAATATTTCAGAAATCTTTCAGTTTATATTACTAAAAGCAAAAGAGAATCGCGAATTCTTTAGGAATGAGTCATCGTTCGTTTTTTTTGGTTTTTTCATTATAAATATAAATTATTATAAGTACAAAATATAAAATGCTATATGATTTGAAACAACATTCAAATTAAAAAAGAGGTTTAATAAAGAATAAGTGATTGTTATTTTGGAAAGAATGTATAAGCTGCATTCATTCGTATCACTAAATTATTGCAATTTTGTTTTGTGTTACTAAAAAAGTTTACCATTTGGACTACATCCTTTGAATAAGAAATATATGGGTGAAAATTTCAGTATCACTTTGTTATTTAAGCTTAAACTCAACTAATTCACTTAAAAATTGACGTTGAAAACTAAAGCCTAATTTTAACATTATGAATTTTAACAGATCTTTAAGGCACGTACCCATATTAATCTTAGAAATGTTCGCACTAACGATTTTCAACTGTAGAAAAAAACCACAAAAACCAGATCCGACCGGAAACAAATGGGGGGGCGGGGCAAGAGATATAGAACAGAAACCACAGCCGAAATTGCCTGAGGGGAAATGCCCAAAATGGCATCATAAAATCATTTAATTGATGATTTAGTGCAGTTCGTGATATCAATATAAAATTCACCATTATCAGCCACGTTAGCACCGCCGTTAGCCAACCGAAAAAAAAATGTTTTCCATTCTTTTTCACAAGCATATTTTAAACCACCGGACGGGGGAAAACACCTGCGTTAAACATTTATGTTTTTAGCACTTTCTGCTGTCAATTTGACACTCCTGCACTTAACAATGCAAAGTGGGGAAACTCGTAAAACGTCTGAAACTCCGGCGGGGCAAATGAAAATTAAAAGCACGTCTGGAACTCTTTATACGATGACACAATTCTTTAAAATATTTTTCGACCAAATCCGGCGCGTAGTAAACTTTTTAATTCCGGTTTTATGCTAGATGCGTTTTTATTATAAAAGGTTTCAAGACTTTAAAAAGGTGTTTACCTTAAATAAAAAACTAACACACTTATTTCATAATTATAGATTGACTATTGTGTGCTAGAGATAAAACCAGTAGAAAATAATCTGATCAAAAGTATGATCGCTCCGAGCTCAAACTTTTTTAAATCCCTTGGCATAGTTGAGCTCTTCCATTTGATAAACCAATCAAAATGGAAATTGCATTCTCTAGTGATAGAACGCAGTGAAAAAACCTGAGAAAATACTCGTACAGAACTTTTCACCCATTCCATTTTTTATTTTTTTTTAGGAAAGTAGGAATTTAAGTACTTTGCCAAAGTATTTCGGCGTGTGGCGCGATGCAGAGAAGCTGGCTAAAAGTTTTGGCACAAAGCGTTTGAAATTTCATTTTAATTCGTTTTCAATTTGGTCTAACCAACCGCAGGGCAGACTTAATGCCTTGAGGATTGCTTAACTCATGCCCGAGTTGACAGCAAATACGCAGATCCCCCGCAAGGCGATTAAACTTGGCACGGTTTTTGGCCTGGGTTTTAGATTTGGGTATCTCCTTTTCATGGGTATTCATTGGCCAAAGTTTCACAGTTCATTCACAGAAGCTAATTCGGCGGCAACCCCTTACCACAATATACATTTAACCATATAAAAGGGATACTAAAGGTACTTAGTTATATTTATTGGTCAAATAACGAAAAGGGCCACAAATATTTCAAATCAATGTTAACAAAGCCACACAAAAATGTATTTTGAATTCCTACATGAGTTGACAATAAATTGAAAAGAGAAAATTGACTGTGGGCATCATAAATTTCTGCATATGAAATGTATTTTTTTTTTTAACTTAAAAACAAAGCAAATTAAATTGTCTGACAATTATTGTCACTTTGCCAGTTTTGTTGTCTTTGGGCAAATATTCAGGAAACAATTTAATTTCAGAGAAAATACTTAATACGTCTTCCACATAAATCATTAAATTTATGTCCGTTTCATATAAGCATTACCTTGTGACATGTAATTTATTTTATTTTCTCTTTCACTATGAAAGCATAACATGTTTTGCACTGCAATTCAGTTGCTAAAATCCTCTTATTTCTTTGGAAACTCCCTTAAGCAGAACACGTTGTATTTTTCCCCAAGTCTGGTTCTATCGACAGTTTAATTGGAAAATTTCTAGGAAGGTGGAGCACACAAGGCGTTAGAAATTCTTTTGTGGCATTAAATCTTAAATAAATGCCAGACTGCTGAAATTGAAACGATTTTCTGAGTTATCCAGGCAAATGCATATCAAGTTTCCTAAATTACCTGAACATAAGATACCTCACTTAAAGGCAGTTCTATTTTAAATCGTATTAATAACTAAAATAAATTTCTTCAGATTGCGATATGCAACTTCGCTAAACGATAAAGTTACACTTTGGCACTTTTACTTTCCGTCCAGGAAGTTGGATGACTTGCGAAAGTAAACCGCAAACTGATTAATGCCATTTATGCCTGACAAATCCGGCGTTATGTACCCAGATTTCCAAGGCAGCGAGAAGCGAGAAAGTGGGTGAAAGTGAGTTACACGTCGCCGCTGTGAAGCTGGCACGTTGGAAACTTTTTCGGAATAAGTTGAAGGATGTACGCGGCGTGTGGCAAGTCGTAAAACGAGGCGGTGCTGTAAAGTATGCTGCTCCTGCCACCAAAAATTCGAAGATTTTTAATGCAGGCGGCTCCCATGATATTCGCCCATCGGCCATCCCATCAGTACATTAACTTTACCACCCACTCTCTTCTAAAAAACCGCATTGTATCCACGAAACTTCGCCCACTCAACGACTTGTCCACAATATAATAATACCCCATCCAAAACGATGGTGCCAGATAAATTTGTCATGTAAATACAATACAATGAACGTGTAAACATTTATTATGTGCTTACAATTTTTGTTGTTGTCAATGCTCAAATCTGTCAATTGTCTGATTTAAATTGTACACGGATTTGTTTTATTATACCCGCTGTTCGAAAACGAATGAGGGTATGATGAAAAATCGTTTGAAAAGAGCCATTTAGTCATCATGTATTGGAAAAACCTAAGCGGAATTCAGTTATCAGTTAAATAAAATATTTAAAAAAATTAAAGTTACTGATTATTAGTAAGTCTTGTTTTTAAAAATGTAACCCTACAGTTCCTATAAGTATCTCATAAATCATTTCCTAGTAAAGGGTATTCTACAGTCCAAATATTTTTCATGTTTCAAGCGCCTGTTTGTTTTATTTTCGATTTCGTTTGGAGTGTGTTTATAAGTCGAAATAAATGGGTTCCCCCAGTATCAATGATTTTGCAACATCAACATTTGCAGCAACACCAACAGCAGGAAAACTCGCAGCGATTAGCCATAAACGATATCCAAGGAAGAATAATCAAGAAGCGATCAGCAGGCCGAGCAATCTGCTTAAAATGCTGAAAATGCAGCTGCAGTTGAGCAGTCATAATGGTAATTTACCACCCCGACCCCTCCGTCAGCAACCAAAACTGGCTTATCATCATCGGGAGCAACAGCAAAAACAAAAACAAGTGCTCCAAGGACGTTCGCCGGCGTTGTTGCCAGTGATGCTGCTCCTCCTGATGGCCACGCTCCTCACGCGCCCACTTAGCGCCTTCTCCAACCGTAAGTAGAGTCTAAAACATATACCCAATAGTACGTAATCATATCCCTTAATAAGTATCAAACGTGATCAATTCAAAAAAATTATAACGGTAGCTAATAGATCATCAAAACCTATCGATATTTTAAAGAATTATCCTAAACCCATTTTGCCAAACACTAAAATGCCACAAGTTATCCGCATTTTCATTATACATGTAGGTGTTATAAACATAAAGTATTCAATTCTTATTAGTTTGGTTTTCAAAAATTACTTAGCTTACATCATGATATCGCTTACTTATCGATTAGAAAATGGCGTGTAGTCACCTTCGATTGTCATTCATTCGAAATCTTTGTGAAAAAGAGAATATACATAATAAGAATACTAACAAAATTCAAATTGTATAGCTTTGGCTATTGGCATACTTCAAAAATTTGATTATCGATTACTTATCTATCATCCAATTCAGGTTATAGCTTACTTATCGATTAGTAGATTCCTGATATTCGATTGCCATCATTTTGAATAGTATTTGAAAAGCAATTTAGATACCCTTGGGTATGGACCTACTTCAAATTCATATTATCGATCACTTATCGATCAACAAATTTCGGCGATTACTTCTCGATGGACATCAATCAGAACCCTCACGCGCCCATCTCCAATACGCAAATGCATAGACGGCATTCCGGCAGGGCAAGTTCAGTTGCTTGTTTGCCTACTTGTTTATAGAGTTGTCCGTCCGGATGGATGGCTGTCCGTATGTCCGTATGAGTGTCAGTCTGGATGAGTGTCAGTCCGTATGTACCACACAGAGAGAGGGAAAGTGCCAGTGGATGGGTGGATGTAGGATATAGGATGTGGATGAGGATGTGGAGGCATGCGTGGGGCATTAAGTTATCAAGTGGAGCGATGGCAATGGCATCGCCAAGAAGATGGCGGATTTGCGGCCAGTTCTCTCGACTGTGACATGTTTGTTTGTTTCTCAGCTACAAGCATTAAAATTCACACCCACCCGCACAATCGTTGGGAAAACCAGAGGGGGAACAATTGAGACGTAGAGCAGGACGAAGGACCCACAACGAAGGACGCAGGACGGAGTCTGGGCCTGAGTAGGTGGCTTCCTCGTAAAGTTCATGGCTTGGTGGCTTGTTCCGACGACGACGACGACGACGGAGACGACGCCTTGGCTGGCAGAACAGAAAGCGTGCATTAAAAATCAATAGAAGTTACAAATGTATCCTACCATTGGGAAAAAGGGGCAAAACATTTGTGGCGCCATTTGTGCGCTGACAGCCTGACTGACTGACTAACTGACTGGCTGACTGGCGGACTGCCTTACTGGCTGACTGGGCTGTCTCGATGCTTCGCTGCCCACGACCTCAACGTTGGATACTACAAGGGTTAAAGGTGTTCCGGGGTAAGAAATATGGTCCATGCAGGTGCGCCAACGTCATCGGGCGACTGATTTTGCAGATCCACAGCTACAATGGTCAGTGGAATGGGCTGAAATGCATCCACCTCACGTGGAAACTATAAAAACTTTGGAAATAAAAGCCAAGTGATCGATTGCCGGCTATCGAAGCGATTAAATATCGATTAGTGTTCTGTGTAAAACTTTAAAGCACATTCGGGTCTTACGATTGGTCTGGCAATCATTAAGTCTACTTAAGTTAAGTGCAGTATATCAGCTTAGTATGCTACAAAGTGTTAAGTTTAAAAAGCAAAAAAATAAAAAACAAAGAGTTATCAACTGCTAACTTTCGATAACTTTTACATATCGATACTTTTTCTAACCCTTTTTATGTGGAATACTGGCTGACATTTCTTTAGGTAATCAAATGCTCACATTTAAAGTTATATTACTAAAATTCGAAGACAATTTATGGTAATTGATGTATTGTTGATTAATTCAAAGCCAATCAACGGTATAGATACCTTCAATTTGGCTTTCCTTGTAGCAAAAACATTTCTATGCCTTAAAGTAAATCCATTTACTCGATACTCCTGAAGCGATGCTAAGTAAACTCTTGAAATGACCAAGCATCGGAGGCAACAAGTCCAAATTGATGCTCAAGTTACGCCAGCTATTTGATGACAGTTCATTGGTCCGATGGCAGCAACAAAGAGCATTCATGAATCATAAATGGGACAAACATTCTTAATGGCCATCCTAGCCAATGTTACACATATATCACTGAAAAAAAAATGTATGAACATTGTAAGCAGAAACAAATTTAAGCATTTAATATTACCATGTATGTATGATAATAATTCAAGTAAATACGATCTACATTTTTCATAATTAAAATAAACTATCCTAAAATTAATCGGATATGCTGTAGAAACCACTAGGGTCTTAAAACCACTCTTAAATGTAATTTTGTATCTAAGAGTATGCAACATTATATTTTAAGCTCAAAAGTGCAATGATTTCTTTCAGAAATGACAACTATCCCTTATTCACTGCATACTTTTAGGGATTTCACAATATTTTCACCCAGTGTAAGTGCTTGTCTGTATGGATATGAAACTTTATATGTTCCTTCGTATTGGCCATTGAATGTCCATAAAACAAAATTTGAATGCGAACCGTAAACATTGGAATAAGCAAAATAATTTGTTATTTTTATGTCGTCCTTCTGCTCCGTTTTCCATCGCTGCTCGAATTACGCATCCGACGTGTGGGCGCTCCGTTTGGGCAAAGGACCTCAGACATGGGACGTAGGACATACCAAATCCGACATAAGTGTCTGATTAGTGCGAGAGGGCTTCTCCACTTATTTACCTTCGACGGGCGGGCCTCATAAATCCATAAGGAACTGACAAAACCGAAGGCGAAAGAAGCTCGAGTGAAATCACTTTGCTTCTCTTTTTGTATCTCTATTTTCTATTTTCTTTTTCCTTTTTTATATTTCTTTTTTTTTTTTGTATGTCTGTCTGCCGATTGCCCGGCTTACGAGGGCTTTGGATCAGCGGGGCGCCAGGAGTCCGGAGTTCCCCCAGTTCCCCGGTTCCCCGGATCCCCCAAATCCCCTAGAACTCTCGGCCATTTTCTATACGCCAGACACACGCACATACTCTCGGGGTTCCGCTCTCCTAGCTTCCTGCTTAATGGCCAGGGCCATGTTGTACCAAACAATTCAATTTATATAATCCTGCGGACAGTGGGCGCTCCTCCTCCTCCTCCTCCGTTCCAGGTTAATGTGTCACCGACAGACATCCCATCCACGGAGGATGCGAATGTCACGTTAAACGTATCACGTAACCGGATGCGTGTTACATATTGCTTTGGTCCCCCCTTTTTTTCTATTTTATTTTTTTTTTCACCCAGTCCTTTGAGCTTTCAATGTTGCATTTTGGATTGTGTAACCCCATTTATGCAAACGCAGATTTGATTGAATTTCGTTTAACAAAACAAAAAAATAATGAAAGAAAGTTGAACTCGGGCAATTAAAGCTTTAATTGTTGTCACAAGAGATTTTCAATTTAATGCAACAAAAAACTATTCTTAATTGCAAAATCAATTCGGCATTCGGCACGTAGCGCCAAAGATAATGCCTCGTTGTGTGAGAGGAATGTGACCAATTGAATTACAATTCGCAAATATGTAAATTTAATAGTCCACATAATCAAATATTGGTACTTTTGTATTTATATTTTGAACTTTTTATACGAGTTTAAAGTGCGTTAGATATAATTGAAGGGGAGATTTTCATAGAATGTTAAAATGGTAAAAAATTATACATCCTATGAAATAGTAAACAAATTGTAATGGGTACAATCTTTAGCAAAATATGAAAAATAGTTGGAAAAAAGCAGTGTGAAAATGGTATTTTAAAAAATGTTAAAAAATATTCCTTTTCTGTGATAAATCACATTAAAAAATCCTTTTTCCTTGAAACAAAATCATATTTGTCTGTAATATATTCTATTTATGGCAAGCAAATGAAAAATATAAGACAAATCGAAAAAATCGAAATTATTAATCGAATTAAAATCCAATCGATTAATGTGGGTCGACAATTAAATGCTTTAACGTTCGACCCTCATCCCTTGACATCACATTAAAAAATCCTTATTTCCTTGAAACAAAATCATATTTATCTATAATATATTCTATTCTATGGCAAACAAATAAAAAATATATAAGATAAATCGAAAAAATCGAAATTATTAATCGAATTAAAATCCAATCGATTAATGTGGGTCGACAATTAAATGCTTTAACGTTCGACCCTCATCCCTTGACCCCTTTTTTTTCCGTCTGCTGTTTTACCTGTATTCGCACCTCTGGCCTTTTGTGGCACCTGTCCTGACCAACTGCTTCTGAGCCCCGTCGGTGTTTATTTAATTCGCGTACATTTTTATTAATTTTAATTGAAAGCTTTACGAGCGTTTAGCTGTGCGCTCTGAGGCTTTTGGCCCCTTACTCCCCCTGGAGGGGTACACTTTTTGCCATTTGCCCCCGTTTATAAACCCCCCTTTTTTCGCAAGCGGCGCCTTTGTTTGAGCTTAACTTTGTTGTTGTTTTTTTTATTTTATTTCTCTGGCTGTATTGTTTTTGCTTTATGTTCTCAGCTGCAGTTCTTGCTCACTCTCTCCCCCGCTTTCTTCTCACACCCCTCTCACTCACTCTCTTTCTTTTCCTCTCGCCGCTTGACTTTCGTCTTAATTGTTGTTGTTGTTATTTTATGCTCTGCTCTGTTTTTAGTGTTGATTTAGTTGTTGTTATTGTTTGGAGACTTTTGTTGTGTGCAAAGTGCTCACGCTTATGTTTTTGTTGTTGTTAATGTACTGGCGAATTGCTGTTGTTGTTTGGAGACTGCTTGACACTAAGCTGACTGGACTTGACTGGAAAATTAAGAGACTGGAAGGAGAGCGCGAGATTTTCTCCGCCTGAGATTTGTCAGTCATTTCTCATAGAAGAAAGCCGGTAGAAAAAGGGAATTTTATTTAACCAAATCTTCGAATACCCCATAAAACTATTTTGTTTATCTAATAGATACAAAACTCAAATTTTTTAAATGAACGAATAAAGATTAAGAAAATAGAAGGTATTCCAATAAACTAGTTGTATTTTATTTTTTCAATCTAATAGCTCGTACAATGTATAAATATAAATAAATTAATCGTATATCCTTATCCACAGGGTATACAATTAAAATACAAAAACAAAGAGTGTTATCGCAATTTCTTTCGTTTTCGTCTGCGAAAATTCAGTGAAAGCTAAACTTGCCATTAATTTTAATCAAGAGCCAAACGAATGCCCCATAAAGTATGCTATGAAAATTTAATTGGCCCGACTGCATGCGAATTATACATCGACTTTTTGGCAAATTCCGTTGGCAAACGTTTGTACATAGAAGGATTAGGGAGCCAACATTGCTGTGTTTATTTATTTAAATAAGCAAAAAAAAAAAAATACGATGTGGATTTAAGATCAGCGAACCGCATATCCAGTTGATATATATTTAAATTACCATTGATTTAAGATCAATAAAACACATTTTCAGATGATGTCAACCGGCTGGTTATGACTTTATTATTTATGCTAAAAATGTTTCATTTATCATGGCGGCAGATTGTGAAAATTACAAAACAGTTATCTAATCTGGCCTCGAATATATATAATGTTAAATTAGTTGGCCAAAAGCAAAGGGGCCCACCCCCCACACCTTTTTCCGCCACTTTCAAGGTGGCCTAAAGCTATTTTAAAAGTTATTACCTTTCTTATCGCCGGCATCGTTTGTGCCACCCAATCCCCCCATGACAGCAAATTTGCCGACTAACAGCAGGTGCCTTTTGTATCTGGGTTTCCTTTTTTGGCCCAC
Source organism: Drosophila suzukii (assembly GCF_043229965.1). Classification (NCBI taxonomy): domain Eukaryota; kingdom Metazoa; phylum Arthropoda; class Insecta; order Diptera; family Drosophilidae; genus Drosophila; species Drosophila suzukii. The sequence continues at coordinate 13,957,829 of NC_092084.1, read as the reverse complement.
TCATCCGGTTTCGGGACCTTTTGGGCCAACTTTGGTGCGACTGCAATCAGTTGACAATCGGGCAAATCATCCGCTAACTAAGAGCAGCCCAAAACAGCTAATGAGATACTCCCTTATATGGTATATAGTATATAGATGTAATACACATAGGCCCATATGGACGCAATATGGGGGACATGTATTGGGATTCGGTGTCAGAGTGAAAACTTGACTGAATAAATAATAAACTCGAACCAAAGCGGGCCAAAAACTTTGGCCAACATTTATTGGAGTGACTTGCGACGAGTTTGCTGGCCGGCCAAAGGGAAAACTTTGGGCTCCTTGTGTCGCCTTTCGGTGGCAACTCTAATATGTCCGGGGCTTACGTGAGGCGTACTAAATATATATATATATATGTACCATATATATATAGTACGTGGATGTCGCAGGTCAGGGGGTCAGGAGAGGCCAATGATGGCCATTCTGCGACGTTTGCCAATTCCAGTTCGATTTATTTAGTGGAAACCAATAAATAACCAATGATGTATGTCCTGCTCACACACTTGCACCACTGTGTCCCCCGAGTGCAGTGTGCACAGTGGTGAAAAATGCACTTTTTGGGGTTTTTTATTTTAAGCAAAATAAAACCAAGATTTCAAGTCGTTAGTTAAATTCACTTTTTCTGACTTTTAAAGCTTTTGAAATAAAATTCTAAATTTAAAATAAAAAAAAAATGATTTTGACCAATCTTAAGTCCTTAAATATAGTAATGTTAAGCTTAAATCGAAAAGGTTTCTACTTTTCAGGTTCCTAACAAAGTTAGTAAAACTGTTCAAATTATGTTTTTAATTTTATATAAAGCCTAGGATCTTTCGTACTAACATATACACAGAGGGAAATATTCAAGTACATTGTTCTTGAATTGAGAACATTCGTTCTTAAAAATAGTGTAAGTACACTTTTGTATCAATGTTTTGAATATTAGAACGAAGTGGTGATAAGAGAAAAGTTAAATTGAGTTTATTTAACAACTTTTTGATAAGTATACACTAATGAGCGGACCAATTGTTTAGTTGTTAAGATATACAATGTAAGTACCGCCATTTCAACTTGATTCAAGGACAATAAAAACATTTTTCACTTTAAAAATTTCGTTCTATTTTGAAGAGCATTTTTTAACTCAGATGAGAACGTTAGATTTCTGTCTGTCTATATATTTATCTCTTAACTAGTTATACTATATATTATATAATATATAACATATTTGTATAAGGGTTTTTATATAAAAAAAAAGTATCTAAAAAATGTATTAGGTGTTGCCCTTAATAAAATAAGATAAGAGGCAGTTGTTCCTAGTGAATGGTGACACTCAGCTGATTAAAAATGAAATGCGATATGCTATAATAAGGTGAAATGGTCCCACCGTGCCGCTGGGATTGCCTGCAGCGCTCACTGACATAAAACGGGAATTCCCCCAGATCTCCGTTGTCTTCTGTCATTCTTTGGCGAACACAATTTAACACTTTGTCGCCGCTCGGGGGTATAACTAGGATAACTGGACGAGTGCGATTGCGATTGCGAATGCGAATGCGAATGTTGGTGTCCCAAAGCCAGAGGAGCATTTCAATTGCGAAACCAATCCCCCATTCGCAGCCCAAACAAATATGGCGTCATTCAACGCATTTCCGTTTACATTACACGCTCATTTCCGCTTCGCGTGGCTTTATTAAGCGTCGCTAGTTTTTCTGTTGCATTTTCCGTTCTCACTTTTCCGCTTCCCATTTCCCTCGATTTTTCCGGCAACACGTGTGTGTGTGTGTGTGGTGAGTGCTCGAGTGTGTGTTTGCCACTTGAAGTGCGCTCAAGCAAGCCAAACCCGTTGAGGGAAATTTTCTTTGAATTTGCTCCAGTTAGTGAAGGAATCGAAATGTTTTGTTGGCCCCCAGAATCCCCTTTCCTCTCTTAAAAAAAAATCCAGGCTAAGTATGTCTGTGTGCATACGTATCTACAGCTGTGGTCAAAATTATATGGTATTATTAGATTTACAGAAAAAACTATGCATTTATGTTCTTTCTTTCTGTTACAATTCCAAATAAAATATAATTAAGGATCGTTACAGTTCTTCAAAGCGTATAACCTATTTTTCCAATAGAAAGGGCTTAAAATAAAATATTTTAAAAAATATAATATTAGTTTTACAACATAAAACTACATATTTATGTAGGGGTAATACAATTAAAAACATTGTAATACGTCTTATAATTTCAAGAAAACCATCTATGTATGTTTAGGAAGCATTGCAGTTCTTCAAGGCATATAATATATTTTTGGAATACCCTCCACATTTGAATAAATAATTATAGTTATAATTATGATTTCATATCTTTAGTGCTATTATCTTAACCCGAACCGTAGACACTTATGGCAGCAATTTAAATTGGGCAAATCATTTGATGCAGCTTAATCCCCACATATGTGTGCGTACGTGAGGATGTCGATGTGATTCTTAAGAGACCACGATTGGCTGACTTCGACGGGGAAACTTTAATGCGATTTAAGATGACCAGCGGATTGGGTGGGGACTTGGCTTTTGTGGGTGGTAAACCGACCGCGAGACCTTCACGGAATGCAATCCACCGGATACAACGCTCCAGGGCCGAATCCCACTTGATCTTATTTGTATACAAACACTGAGATAGGAAGCCAAGCTGGGTGGCAAAAATGGCGGGGATAAGATATTGAAAGAGTATGTACTTCAATGTTATTTTAAGGTATATTTCGAGGATGCACAATGCTTTCAGTGATTTTATCCTTTTTGCGGCCATTTTGTCTTGGCTTTTCATTGAATTGGAAAATTGTTTTCATCAATTTCAAAAAAGAACAACAACTTGGTCGTACGGAAATCTACTCGAATGTAATCTGTAGTCTTTGTGCAAGCTTTAGGAATTTTGTGGCACATTTAATTCCCCAACCAACACTGCGTATGAGTGATAGGGCTTAATGCCATTTAAAATCCATTTAAATTGTTGCCCTTTTCGCTATTTTATTCCAGTTTATTTGCCATTCCTGGAGCTCACATTGCATTAATTAATAACAAATACTTGACAGCAGTGGGTTGTAAATAAATAATCCTTAATAACACAGTTCGCAGAGCAGTTTATTAAATATTAATATAAGAATTTATTGATTTCGTAGTCATTTTGAACGTTTTCTGTGCCATGGTGGTTACAATTGGAATGCAAAATTAATTTAGTCAAAGAATATTCGCCTTTTTAAATATACATGTGCATATTTTTCTTAATGCTGTTTTTGTTTTCTACGAATTTCGAATTTCCTCAAGTTATTCGTAGAGAAAATCGGATTTGCTTTTACCGATTGAAAGGTGCACTTGATTGAATTTCAATTTAAATGGAAACTGGGGACTTTGATACCATTGACCTTAATATTTACCCGGAAACACGGATCGGTTAATGCGCAGCCTTTATTTGCTCGCATTTTTCTTGCGCACTTTCTTCTTCTTTAGTTAGTGGCTCTTTTTGGGGCTTCGTTTCATAAGCAACTTTTCATTTCTTTTCATCCAACTGCTGCATAAATATTTAGATTCAATTCAAATTGCTTTCCACTAGCAGAAATTCGCTGTCCCTCGTCCTTGGTCCTTGGTCCTTAGTCCTTTTCCCAGTTTTCCCGTTTTGTTTGTTTATTTGCTTTGTTATTTCGCCTCGGCTTCCACTTCTGCTCGAGCTTTATGCGGACGATTGGCAACAAAAGCTGCCAATTTGTATTTCAATTAAATTTGAATGTATTTGTGGGCACTTGGCTGCTGCTTTTTCTCTGCTTTCCCCGGCTTTCCCCGGCCTTTCCCCAGCCTTTCCCCCCCTTCCCATCGTTCTGGCCATGTCTTTTTCTTAGCCGCTTCGCGAAGCCGCTCCTTCATCTTTCCATGAATAAAAGGTACTGCGCAAATGTCTGGGTATATTACTTCTATCCACTTTAAAATGCAATTCAAAAAATATAACATTTTAAAGATATTTCAATTCTTAGACCAAGTACACCACTGCGTATGATTGATAAAATTGAAGTGTTTTGACCGTCATGGTCCAAAAAATGGTCCAAATAAGAAATGTCATACCTCATTGAGCTCGTAGTTTAATTTATTATGCATTGGCATTCAAACCTGAAAATTTTTATATTTTGACATTTTTTTAAAAAAATGATGTACCCCCTTACAAAATATGAAAATATTGGTCAAAAAATAAATCTTTCTTAAATTGATGAGGATCGATAGCAATTGAAGCAAGCTGCTCAAAACTGTCGGTCTCTTAGCTTTACGCCTTGATTTGGCTAAACTACGAATGAAAAACCACTAAAAAATGGGTATTTTTGACCAAAATCTGAATCCCAAAAAAAACCGAGCTACCCCCTTACAAAAAATGAAAAAATTTGTCAAAAAATAAATTTTCCTTAAGTTGATGAGGATCGATAGCAATTGAAGCAAGCTGCTCACAACAGTCGGTATTTAAGCTGTACTCCTTGATTTGACCGAACTACTAGTAAAAAAAGACAAAAAAAAGTAGTATTTTTGACCAAAACTACCTGGTATCTTTAAGTCGAGAGCCCCCTTTCTTGTTTACAGTTTACGCTGGGAACTTAAATCCATCAGAGCAGCGTAGGCGGCGAGGGGGCGTGGCAAAAGAGTGTGAAAAGGGGGTGGGGGTAGTGGATTTTCCCGGAAAAAGGGGTTTGTTGGGGGGGGGGGGGGGGGGGAAGGCGACGGACTGTGGAATTGCCGCCGCCAGCCAAGTGTCAAAATGGCGCTTCCAAGTAATTTACTTATGTCTAAACAACTTTTATTGTTGTTGCCGTTACGCTGCTTGTTAACGCGTTGTATCTACCGCTGTTGTTGTTGCTGTCTCTGGGGCGTTGAAAAGCGTTTAATTAACTAACTGCTCCCCATATAGCCGCCTTTAGTTTTCGGCAAATATTTGTTAATACCCAAACCCCTTGGAAACAACTTGGCGGCGCCTCAATTAGCGTTGCGAAGTAAATCTATTTTAAATTGATTTTGCGTTGCCTGATTAAATTGAGTCTGCCCCCAGACTGCCACGCCCCTCCTGCTGCCTGCGCCCCCTTTTTATCCATTCAGGGCTTGTCCTTGCGGTATATAATTTCATTTTTGAATCTACCCCCAGACCCGCGTGCTCTTTTAGCCAATTACAAAATGCTGGCGGGCTTCATTCCGTTCTCAAATGTTTCCATGTGGAACATTTCGCAACTCATTAAAGTCGCAAAGGGGGGCGGAATGAGAAATCGGTGCGCTGAGAACAAATTGATAGCCATTCGGTTTTATTATCAACGATTTGGGTTCATTTTCACCATCTATCAAAATTGTTTCAGGAATTTTACATGTTTTATTTCTTATTTTCGGGAGTTTTTAAATCTTAAATGGTATTTACTTAGTTATTTAAAAATTTAATTATTATATGGGGCAGTTAATGGGGCTTTAAACATTTGGAAACATTTATTTATTTTAAATTTTAGCTTGGTATTATTTCATTGTGTAGGTGTAATTTGGTATTATTATAAACGGTTTGGTTTTTTTTTTGGGGAGTTCGTAAAATACTTAACTCTTTTTGAAAAGTGTTGAAAATCATTTACTGTTCTATTAAACAATTTTAAAATTATTTACCGCAGCTTACATAGTTTTAAATATATACAAACATTTTTTTATTTCGGATTCTAGGAAACAGTTTAGGAATCTTAACTTAGGCTTTGTATTATTTCATTGGACAAATACTATTTTGTAATTTACCTACAATTTGGGATTTTTTTTACCATCTATCAAGTTAGTTTTACATTTTAAATGCAATTTTTCTCTGAAAGTTTTTTGATAAGCTTTAATAATAATATTTGCTAAGCCATAAAAAATTTTTAAAATATAATGCTTTGTAATTTCTAGAGTTTGAAATGTTGTAAAATTTTTTTTTGGTATTAGCTCAACTTTTTTTGATTTGACTGCCAAAGTGAATTTTTTCATGTGTAGCAGAATCAGCATTTGTGCGGATTTATTTTGGCTTCAAAATTTTCTATGCAAAATTGAAAATTCGTTTCAGTCTGTCATTTTGGTGGGTGTTTGGATTGTATGGGTTGCATGGGAAGTTGGGAGCTTGGGAGGCTCACATCCAACGATGAACCAACGAAGCAGCCAAGCAACCACTACCCTGATTTGGGTCAACTATGGTATGTGGCGCACATTAAAAGGAAAACCATTTGGAAATCGGGAATCATCAGCCGATTCATCCTGCATCCATCCAGCATCCTGCATCCTCCATCCACCATCCATCCACATTCTACATTCGGCGCTTTCTACATTTTCCATCCTGCCATTATCGCATCGCCAGGCGTTCGAGTGCAATGCATCAAGTGCCCAAGTGCCCAAGAGCCCAAAAGGGTCGTCCACTCGTCCGGCATCGAAGAATGGAAAAAAATACCGAATCGAGGGCGGTAACGGTTAGGGGGCGTGGCAGCGGGTCAGGGGGCAAGGGGGCACACTTTCCTTGAGTACTTTCCATTTGAAACTCATTAGTGAGAGTTCAGCTGGGTCGAAAGTGGGAGTTTTTGCAAGTGGAGGATGTGAAGAATGTTGTGGAATGTGAGCGTGAAGAGGGGGTTGGGGGGGCATATGAGCCTGGGGGCGTGTCAATGTCTTCGTTTCAGCCAAATTGAATCAAACATGTGTGTGTGTGTGTGTGTGTGTGTGTTTAAGCCAAGTGCAGCTGCATGAGTGTCTGTGTGTTGGCCATGCAAATGTTGAGCCATTATTAAGTCACTAAAGCGCTCTGCTAGGGGCGGCTATATTGGTCAAGACCCCGCCAGACCCTCGCAATTCTTCTTGTTCTTCTCCTGGCCTAGATTTCATTAACAGCAGCGCCTTAATTAGTGACATTTTTTTTTCTCCTGCTGGTAGCGAACGTTGATGACATTTTAAATCTTATATGCAAAGCAGTAACCGAAGTTTTTTTATCCTTATATGGATTCTATTTTAAATGATCTTAACACTTCAAATATATCTTAATGTAATATAATATATTTTAGTCTTATATAGAAAGGTCTAAAATGTATTTCCCATAGAAAAATAGAGATTCAAGAATTTTAGAATAGAGTTAAATTTGAATGGGGAATAAATTCAATGGTTAACACACTATTATTTTTGGAAAACACCCTAGTTTGTATTATATTCTAATAATAAATTATAATAATATATATGCTCTTATTGTTATTGATCATTCTTAATATCATTGTGAGAAATTTACATAAAATGTATGTATATCTACTATAAAAAAGGAATGGTCCTAATGAGAACATCTCCCAAAAAAAGAAAAAATAAAACATCAATCATTTTTGAAATAGGACTAAATTTGAATGGGGAATCCCCAAATGCAGGGAAAAACTCACGATTGTTCTTGGAAAACCCCCTAGGCATATGGACTGTTATGCAAATGCATATATGTACACATGCATATGGCTCAGCCACCGACATTTGTACATTTAATTCAATTCAGTTACATTCCATACATTCTCGTCTGTTTGTCTATTACAATTTTTTTTTTTTTTTTTTAATTTATATTTCATTTCCATTTCTTGCTGGCACATCCCAAGAGGGTAGATGTTGCAGGGAAATGCGAGTGGGTATGCTGCATTAGCACAAAGGCAGCAACATGGGCAGACAACAGTTGCTGCTAAAATAATTCAACCAGAGTTCGGACTTCGGGGGAAAGCGCTGTTGGTGCGGCGACCACTTTCATATGCACAGACAAGCGGCAACATGAACAACACGAACACAAAACCCACACATGTAGGCATGCACTGAGAGAAAATCATCTTGTACATTAATTATTAAGGCACACTTTAACGAATTGCATGCTCACATGCAGGTGAAATCATGGTTTTCACATCGTTAATCATTAAAATGTCAAAAGAACAAAGGAAAACGCACTGAAAATGATTGGAGATGCAAGCCAGTAAAAGTTTGTGGCCTAACATATTGAAATATGGGATTATAAATTAAACTAGGATTTTTATTATTAAAAAAAAAATTTCATTACTTAAAATCATATTACTTTATTATATATATTATACCTATTCCTAACACTTACTACATTATATTATACATTTTTTTTAATTTTTTACTTAAAATTTATACTAGTATGAAAAATATTATTAAATATTATAATCAAAAACCTTTTTTTTAACAATTTAAATTACAATTTACATAGGTATATCCTTAAATTGTTTGTTATCTTTAACAAAAAATAAATGAATGTTTTTCTTTGTGTGTACATATGGCGGTGGGCCGACCAAAAACTTTATGTGTCAGTTGAAAGTATCTTAGAGATACTTTCTTGCCTCCTTCTTAGCCATGAATCCCCCGCAGCCCCCTGCCCACAGCCCCTGTGGCTTTTGGCGCAGCAACCGCCACAATGTCATTAACCAAATGAATGGCTGACACTGCAGATTCGAATGACTGGAACCGGTAAGAGGGGGAAAGAGACAGCGACAGAGGCTAGAAAGAGAGGGGACGAGTTGTAGAAGGAGAGGGCCAAGTTAAGACTGTGACGTCCTTTTCTTGTGATTAAGTCGGTTACCCACAAGTCGCCCCAACAGCAGCAGCCTGCCCCCCATTTCGAATCCCATTTCCATTCCCGTTCCCATTCCCCCGACCACTTGCCGTTTAGACGGAGATTACCTACTGACTTGTTCCCCTGACCTTTCTCCTGGCCTGGCCTAAACAAACCTAAAACAAAATGAAGAGTCAAAAGAGAACCGAATTGATAACGGAGCAGATACTCTTTGGTAGCTGTTGGTAAAATAATAAAATATAAAATAAATAATAATAACTAATTAAAAGTATTAAAAAAGGTCACATTTTTTTTTTATTTTTATAAAAATAAAATACTTAAACTTTGAATAAAGTTTATATGTAGAATGCAGAACCTATATATTATATAGAGAATACCTCTTATTTAAATCTACAATACATTTGTATTATTTAAACTTAACTTTATAAGATGTATTTCAACGAAAAAGTATAAAACTTACCATTTTTAACTTTATCAAAATATAAAATACTTACCTCTAAAGAAGTTTAAATTAAATGGATAAAGGTTGTATAAACAAAAGTAAATATAACAATATATTTATAACAATGTAACAAATTTCTTAAATTTAAAATTAAAATAATAAGAATCTTACTTAAAAGCAAATTGCCAGTTTTTCTGACCTCTTTCAATAAATACATAATACTTCATTTATAAAGAACAATATTGGCTTACCAGCAGTTGCATATAATTAAAATTAACATCTAGATATAATAAACTAGAATGGAAATTCCCTAAAATGCAATCAAAAATTGCAGGGTATTTGGCAGTAGGGTATATTGTGTTTGGGCCAAGTGGCTTTGGCTTTGCCTTTGCCTTTGGCTATGGTCAAATGAGGCTCGCAGGAATGTTAGTGATGACAACAACTTAATGGAAATAGCTGCACATTTATAAGTGACAACTTTGTCGCTGTGTGCGTGCTCCTGTGCGTCGGTGTGTGTGTGTGTGTCTGTATCTGTGTTTGCAACTCCGTGTTAGCCATGTTTGGGTTGGTGTAGCCAGGACCCTAAAGAACGTGTTATTTATGGTCAAGGCGTGGCAGACAAATGGCCGGCATATGCATGCTGAGATAGACACTCTCACCAACACACACACACTCTTACCAACACACACTCAGTCACACACACACACACACAGATGGCAAGTAATAACTAACGGTAAATTAGTTTGCAAACAGAGTGCAAAAAAGGCAGCAAAATAGCAAAAGGAAAATTGCCCAAAGATGAAACCTAATTTACCCAACACGCACACACACTCACTCAGGCACATTGATAAGGTTTCTGCCCCACCACCCACCGCCCACTTGGTCTGCCACTCCCCCTTTCACCAGCCGCCTCTTTTTCTCCTTTTTTTGGTTTTGCCACTTCTCCGATCCAAGTTTACGGGACAAGTGCCTTGTAGCTATGCACATCAAGAGGACTTTAGATACTTCATAAAACCAGAAACAGTTGGGTGGACAGATTTGCTCTCAAGACCCTTGACTTAAGGTCCTCAATCTGTGATAACATATATTCAAAATAGCTAGGGTATAAAACATGATAGAGCTTTCAGTTAGGAACTAGATTTCAGGCAATTTAAAACAAGTTCTAAAAAAAAAAAAAGATAAATAAAAGATAATATAAAATAAAATATTAATATAATATATTATATAATATATAAAAGACTTTATCAGCTAAAAAATAATATATCATTGATTTTTATAAGATCTAAAATGAGGAAATATAAATATAACATATAAAATAATATTTATAAACTTTATCAGTTAAAAAAAAAATATATACATGATTTCTAAACTAAATATTGTTATAGATCAGCATTAAAAAGATAGAAAATATAAGTTTAACATAACTAACTATGGCACTTTATAATAACTAATTAGTGGATTATACTTTATATGTATTTAGAGGCTATATAAAATTAGTAAACTGTTAAAAAATGGAGTTAAAAAAATACATTATTTTTAAAATTAGTAATACATAGTTATGTTATGGTTTTTGAATAGCACATTTACTAATGAAAGTTAAGAACTACCCCAAACAAAGGATCCTGAAAGAAAACACTTGATTATTGAATCGCTTGCATATGGAAACCCCATATGCTTCTTTCTTGAGTTCCTTCATCTCCGTCATTTGGATTTCTGATCACTTTGGCTTGTTTTTCCCGCTTTTTCCGTTGGTTCCTAAGATTTCCTCGATTTTGCTGGTGGCATCAAATAAAACCCATGAAAACATGTTCGATGGCGGTTTTCACTCCTTTATGCATCATCCTCATCCACATCCACTGTCCTTTGGTCAACTGCACTCGTTTGGACCCCGCTGTTATCCCCTTTCCAGTGGGTATTTTACTATATAAATTGGTTGTTTTGTTGCGGATAGAAAGTTTGCCATAGCGCAAAAGTATTTACAAAAACCTTTTTTCATTTGCATCAACAGCTAGGATGAACTTTCCCAATTCATTATTGCCACCAGATCTGAAAGTTGATCGTTCTGTTCAATTTGCTCAACTAGCTATAGTTATAACTTTAATTTTCAAAGGTAAAAATTAAATGAACAAGGTGTTTAAAAGAGGAAAGGTGAATATATTTAAATTGTTTATGACTTTAATAGACTTTTATTAATGTGCCTTTTATATTGGTCAGTTTCCATTAAAGCTGAAGAGATCTAAGAAATTATAACAATAAAAGTTCATGGAGATCCTTTCGCTTAAAAGAAAATATTACAAAGTACTTTGATTACATTCCTTACAGAAAATAAAAAAATATTGTTATGTTACGATTAAATTGGGTATTTATATTAATATTATTATTTAATATTATTATTATTATATATTTTTATACATTTTTAGGAATGCTTTTTTAAAATTGAAAACAATTTATAAATTATTTTTGTTTTCAATACTAAAACACTTAAGCTATTAATTTATTATTATTATTATGTTATTCATTTATTTATTTTTTATTCAATATTTAATTGATAAATTAAGGATTATTTTAAATTTTTAAAAAAGTATTTAGTCAAAGCTAAAAACAATTTATACCTGATTTATTAATTTATTTTATACTGTAAATGCTTCCTTAACATTAAAGGTATTTTTGGATTCGAGTATACCCCATTGTTTGGCTATTTTTTTCGGTTTATCAATTTTGTTTAGGGCTGTGGCTTTGCAGCTTTGCTTTTGGACCGTTTTTGCCGCTTTGGGCCGTTGTGTGGCCACGCGTTGGCGGTTTTTTGTCGGCTGCGTGGATGTGGCCACACATGTGCCACCACCCCCTTCGACCCCTGACCCCTGACCCCTGACCTCCCTCCCATGGTGCGTGGTCAGCTTTATTAGGTTCAAGTTGCATGGGAAACTTTGGGCTATTCCCGCTGTTTTGCGTGTGCCTTTTAATTTATTTATCAGAGGCCGCATTCGCCGCCGCAGTTTTGGGCCTTTTTTTTTGGCTTAGGTTTTTTTTTGTTTTTTGGTTTATGCCTTCTTTTTTGCCGGTGGTGGTCAGAGCGTCATTTGGCCAAAACGTGGCCATGGCAATTTGGCGGCTTTGTTATTTATGCAACAGCCTGCGGCAGTTTACGTTCACGTGCGTTTTGGCCACGTTTTTGCCCCTTCTAACACATGCAGCTCCTGTTTCCCTTTTTCCGCTTCCTTCTCAAATATTGGATGCCAAATGTCGCCTTTGGGGGCTGTCCATATGCCACGCGAAAAGCCCACAAAAATTCAAACTAAATTAACGCACAAAAAGCAGTGGAGCATTTCGTGTTTTTTTCCCGGTGGTTTTAGCCCTTTATGATCGATGCTAAATTTGTGAGGGACTCGAAAGTTCCTTGAAGATGACAAACTAATCCAGATGGCTTACACACAATCTTACACTTAAAAAATATTTAATTAAGTATTTATTTTATTCATTTGAAGTTTGAAGATACAATTTTCTTGTATACAAAAATACTTAAAATCCTTAGTTTTTATTTCAGCTTTTGAATGGAATATTTTACTATAAATAATTTTATTTTCGGTGTACTCAGAAACTAAAAGCTTCGAGAAAAAAAATTGTTTTTGCTTGGTTTTGAAAAGTTTGACAGTTTGTCATTTTAACTTGCCTTCGAGTTATGAGGCAAACGTTGCTCGGACATCGGTTTTAATTCCTAGCCACTTAACCCTGCCCGCTGCCCCTTTTATTAAAAACAAAAAACAAATAGCCCCCTTTTTCCCCGATGGCATTAGCGATTCATGGGGCTTAGTGTTGGACATCCTAATGGATTATCGACTTGAGAGTGTCATTACTCAATGTGTCACGGCAGTTGTTGAGCGCCTCCCACAGCCTACGCCCCCAATAAACCACTGTATATAGGTATACGTGGGTGTGTGGCATATATATATGCACCCACCTTGCCCAAGATCGTTCGTCATCATAATCACTATGGGAATCATCATCGAAAGGTGGCGCAAAGTGGTTGCCATAAATAAGCGTTATGATAAACTAAACGTGCGCTCGTTTGTTCTAGACAAAGTGCGAATTAGATGTGATTTAGTGATGGGCAAGGACTTCAGACTTGAATTCATAAATTATTTATTTAACAAATGTACCTCTTAACTGAAGATAAGCATTGATAGTATTTATACAATTAGAAGTACATAATATATGGGATTTCTATTATAACCCTAATATCAAAAAATATCGTATCACTCATGTATATAACTAAGCTGTGGTTAAATTGTCCAGTTTAAGTTAAGGCTACCCAAAATACCTTCTAAAAGTGTTGAAGAATACCTTCTAGAATACCTTCTAGAATACCTTCTAGAATACCTTCTAGAACACCTTCTAGAACGCCTTCTAGATAACTCCCATCACTAGGTATTTGAGTGTGTGTGCTTGTGTGTCCGCGGGCGTGATAGGAAGTCTATCAAAATGCCAATATCTTATATGTGTATGAGCGAGTAAGCAGACCGCCCAATAAATCCTCAATAATTTATATAGAGCCCCAGCCGCATTTCTGAGGTTTTTGGGTAAGGGGTAAGGGGAAGTGTCAATGGAAGTGGATGGAATGTATGTGGGTGCCTTAGCAAAGGTGAAATTTGTTCAAATATTTGTCTCAATCAAAGAGAAGACGCGACAATATCACAGTGGCTTACAGCTGATAAGTAGGCAACACTTTTTGGGGCAAAGTTTTAATAACATAAGCCTCGTTAAAAGTAATTAAACGTTAGGCTTACGGTGCTGGAAAATATGATTTTTTAGTGAACAAAAGGGAAATGCTTTCGCCGAAATACCAACCTAGAAGAGATAATAATGGATAATACATAATGGCACCCCGACAATTGTCAACAGCTCATGTCGAACAATTTCATAACTCAAAAAAAGGGGGAGGGGTGTTGTTAAGGAAAAGGAAAAGGTCCACAAGGACGCAGTCAATTTATATTATGAGCCAATGTCCAGGACATGGCAATCGAACTGGACAGATGAGAGCGCGGATAATGATAAGTGATAAGAGTAACGGAAACAACAACAACCAGCGGACATGCACAAAAGGAATCCAATAAAGTGTTAAGTGGGGCAGCCAAAAAGGGGCGGAGAAAGCTGAGGAAAAAAAGAGAGGGGGGGGTCGAGGGAAAGTCCGGAGAAAGCACGAACATTTCATTCCCCAGATGCTTTTGCGTCACTTGAGCGGCAATTTGAATGAACGAATGGGAATCGGAATGCGAATGGTAAAGGGAAATGCTGGAAATGCGACAAATGAGAGGGGGGGGGGGGATTTTCGAGGGGAGGGGGCTGGTTAAAACGACGGGCGACTAAAGCCAAGCCAAATCGTCCCCGGGCCAAACCAATTGACGATTTGTGCATATAACATTATTATAATGACATCATCCCAGTGCGCCTGTGGCAGCCCATCGTCCAAATGCAAAAATTACACTGGCCAACAAAAAATTGCTTGCTGTTTTGTAATCAAATTAATCGTTTTCGTAGGAAGACGTTTTTGGATTTACACATTTTTTAATATATTCAAAGAAAAATCCTTCTTAAGAACAACCCCTTTCCAAAAAAGGAAAACATTTCTATGTACAATTTCTAAAAACTTTATTTTTAAAGGAATTTTTTTTTTTTGTTTTTGAAGATCTGCTAAAATTGTTTTTGTTAAGGGATAAACTGTTGATTTAGCTACCGATGGCAAGAAGCTATGATACAAGTTTTTTATATGAATAAAAAATATATATAAAAGTTTCCGAAGCACTTCTCAAAGTGTAGCTTTGTGGAGCACTTTGGTATGTTCGATGGGAATGGGACTTGCGAGAATCGGAGTGAGGGGGTGTCGGGAAATTGGACATGCCTTCAAGTGCCGTTCGTTCGCATCCAGTAAATAATAAGAAAATTCCTGTGCGCTTTGGCATTTCCGCGCCAACATCCTCATCATTCCCGTCATCGGTCCGGAGACACAAAACTATGCAGCGCGGCCCCAAAGGATCTACCCCAGTAGTTTGTCCATCAACAGAAAAAACAAAAAAAAAAATATCATCCATTCGCAGGATGAGCGGAGCTTCAAAGTGGCATTTCAAGTTCAAGCGGGTTGGAAAAATCAAAAAAGTTTTCGATTGGATAAGAGGCCAACACAACCGAGACGCAGTCGAGCAAATGCAATAAACTTCAAGTTTATTAAATTTTATCACACTTATATCTCTTATGTGTGGCCGGGCAATTGTTTGCCGGGAATCAAATTGCCAAAAGGCCATGTAAAGTGTAGATTTCGAGGATGCAATGGCGGCCCAATCAATGCCAAATCAAATCAACTGGGCCAGCTCCACCAACTGAATCTACAATGAACTCGCAGCCCTGACCCACGAACCCAATCCAACCTACAAAAAAAAAAACGAAACAAATTGAATTACTTAGGTGGGTATGGTTATACTTAGCCGTATAATATGGCTATTAACTGGGAGGGCGAAAAGCAGGGGAATTTCAAAAAGATTTTGCTGTAATCTAATACTAAGAAAAAATTTTTTAATACAATTTTTTTTTTTTTTAACTTTTCTATTTTATTTAGGTTACAATTCGTTTGCCATTTATATATTCTCATAAATTCTATTGTGTGGATTCTTAAATTCTAAATAGTCCCACATAATACAAGGCAAATAATTAACGATCAACCTGCCAATTATGAGTTGAACTCGTTTTGCACTGGTTTTGAACTCCATTTCCCACGAAGCAATTGCGAAATGGCAAACGATGGGAGCGGAACAACAAAACCGATTTGTTTCGTATTACCAAACTTTCGCCGAAAAAAGAAAGGAGTAGGGGGGGGGGGGAGAAAGGCGGTTTGGGTTAGGGTTCTCCAGTTCCGGTTCGTTGGGGTCTTTGCGGTTGGGCCGAAGTATCGTGTCTGTGTGCCGCTTGTAAAAGTGAAGTGAGACATATGTACAGTAACAAATCAATTTTAGTGGCAAACACACACAGGTTGGGGTGGCATATAGGGTGGGAAAAGGGGATTGGGGGGCGGTGGGCGGTGTGGGTGCCGCTCAAACTCGTTTTGGGGCATATTACTTCCGCCGAACTTGATTGAACTGCTCTGGTCCGGACAGCGAGCGAGCGGAAAGCGAAATTCATCAACGCACCATTGCCCGAAATCCTTTGGCCCCCTCTTCCAGCGGCACCCATGTCAAATCCCCAACCCCCCCTTGACAGCCCGACACCGCGCCCCGTGTAAAAAAAACCACGGACCCCTGTCACTTTTGATTGTAATCGAGTGTTTTTATTGTCGCTCTCTCGCTCTCGCCTTTGCTCTGCCTTCTGTGTCTTCATCTAGCTGCACTGAAAGAAATTGCAAGCTAATTTAAGTCACTGTGGAATCTAAAATAAATTGATACAATTTCATTTTCATTGGAGTTGTAATTCTATATTTTAATGGAACGCATTTTGCACTCTAGTACAATACAATACAATAGTATCGCTTTAAATATTTTATTTATTATCTTAAGTTGGAATTTATTCTTTTAAGTTATATAATTTTTAATAAAAATATTATTATCTGAATTTCCTTTTCTTCATTTAAAACCTTTGTTTATTTTCTTAGGTGTAATCAAGTGTATAATCAAGTGAATTGGATTTATCATATTGAAAGTAACATTTTTTTTTTTTAAATAGATTAAAGAGCTTTTTATTAATTGGTCGTTCCAAATATTTTTTTCCTGTGCTTGCGCACTGACAAACAGTTTGATATACTTTACGAACTGCGCTGCAAAGCCACATCCACATCCACATCCAGAGTCCTGGCCATGGTCCTCAAACTCATCCTCGTCGTCCTCGATCTCGGCGTGTGTTTGCCAATTGGATTTGACATTTTATTGGGTTTTCCTTCGCTCTCGTTACTGCCGCTCCACTGGATCCACGATTGCTGTTGTTGCTGATATTGTTGCCGTAATTGATGTGCCTGATGTGCTGCCGTTTCGACCAAGTCGCTGCCAACATAAATCCACGCTGTCCCTGTTCCCCCGTTGCCAAGTGACATTACTCCCTTTACTCCCATTTATTCCCTGGATTCCCTGGATTCCCCTGGTACGTCGCGAGTTCCTGAGGGTTATGAGGGTTTATGGACCGGGGAGTGGATGAATTGAAGTCGCGTGGCTCGCTTTTATTTGGGTAATTAGTACAAGGCAACTTGATTATCGCGCCATCTCCACGGATGCACAGTTGCCGGGATTGGTAACCAAAGCAGACGAGCCGGCTTAATGGCCAGCAATAACTCGACTTGCCGGTGGACGAGGATGTGGACGTGGACTGTCCAGGAGGACAGGACACCCAGGACAAGCAGGACACTGAGTAACAGGTCGGATAACACTGCCAGCATCGGGTCCCGCGGGAAATTGGCCCTGCAGCTGGGCTATCCAATCGCATACAACACCGGGGCCCTATTCAATCTGAGCTGCCCTAATTAATAAATTGAACCAGCAACACAAAGACCTAACCGGTTAATTTGGGAGAAGCTTCCACGTTACAACAATCTGAATCTTAATTAAACTGACTTTTGCAAGGAACCACGAGTGAACCTATGCTATCGATCCCTTTCACTTTAAGGAACATATATGTTTTGGGATTCAGATTTTGGTCAAAAATACTCATTTTTTAGTTTGGCCAAATCAAGGCGTACACCTAAAAGACCGACAGTTTTGAGCAGCTTTCTTCAATTGCTATCGATCCCCATCATTTTTAAGAAGATTTATTTTTTGACAAATTTTTTCATTTTTTGTAAGGGGGTAGGTCGTTTATTTTTGAGATTCAGATTTTGGTCAAAAATACTCATTTTTTAGTGGTTTTTCAGTCGTAGTTTAGCCAAATCAAGGCGTACAGCTAAAAGACCGACAGTTTTGAGCAGCTTGCTTCAATTGCTATCGATCCCTATCACTTTAAGAAAGATTTATTTTTTGACAAATTTTTTCATTTTTTGTAAGGGGTAGGTCGTTTATTTTTGAGATTCAGATTTTGGTCAAAAATACTCATTTTTTGGTGGTTTTTCAGTCGTAGTTTAGCCAAATCAAGGCGTACAGCTAAAAGACCGACAGTTTTGAGCAGCTTGCTTCAATTCCTATCGATCCCTATCACTTTAAGAAAGATTTATTTTTTGACAAATTTTTTCATTTTTTGTAAGGGGGTAGGTCGTTTATTTTTGAGATTCAGATTTTGGTCAAAAATACTCATTTTTAGTGGTTTTTCAGTCGTAGTTTAGCCAAATCAAGGCGTACAGCTAAAAGACCGAAAGTTTTGAGCAGCTTGCTTCAATTCCTATCGATCCCTATCACTTTAAGAAAGATTTATTTTTTGACAAATTTTTTTCATTTTTTGTAAGGGGGTAGGTCGTTTATTTTTGAAATTCAGATTTTGGTCAAAAATACTTATTTTTTAGTGGTTTTTCAGTCGTAGTTTAGCCAAATCAAGGCGTACAGCTAAAAGACCGACAGTTTTGAGCAGCTTGCTTCAATTCCTATCGATCCCTATCACTTTAAGAAAGATTTATTTTTTGACAAATTTTTTCATTTTTTGTAAGGGGGTAGGTCGTTTATTTTTGAGATTCAGATTTTGGTCAAAAATACTCATTTTTTGGTGGTTTTTCAGTCGTAGTTTAGCCAAATCAAGGCGTACAGCTAAAAGACCGACAGTTTTGAGCAGCTTGCTTCAATTCCTATCGATCCCTATCACTTTAAGAAAGATTTATTTTTTGACAAATTTTTTCATTTTTTGTAAGGGGGTAGGTCGTTTATTTTTGAGATTCAGATTTTGGTCAAAAATACTCATTTTTTGGTGGTTTTTCAGTCGTAGTTTAGCCAAATCAAGGCGTACAGCTAAAAGACCGACAGTTTTGAGCAGCTTGCTTCAATTGCTATCGATCCCTATCACTTTAAGAAAGATTTATTTTTTGACAAATTTTTTCATTTTTTGTAAGGGGGTAGGTCGTTTATTTTTGAGATTCAGATTTTGGTCAAAAATACTCATTTTTTGGTGGTTTTTCAGTCGTAGTTTAGCCAAATCAAGGCGTACAGCTAAAAGACCGACAGTTTTGAGCAGCTTGATTCAATTGCTATCGCTTTCTATCACTTTGAGGAAGATTTATTTTTTGACAAATTTTTTCATTTTTTGTAAGGGGGATTTTTATTGTTTGACAAGTTTTTGCCTTTTTTAATATTGGGGTTCCTAGCTTGCTACATATGCCAACGATCCCTATCACTTCATCCTATAATTTAGTTAATTTTAGCCTCTATGAAATAATACCAACCAATATTATAAACTTTGTATTAATATTTTCTTTTTTCCTTGACCTCTTTCTCAGGATTGTCGGACACGAAGCTGCACGAGATCTACTTGGACGATAAGGAGATCAAGTTGAGTTGGATGGTGGACTGGTACAAGCAGGAGGTGCTCTTCCATTTGCAGAATGCATTCAACGAGCAGCACCGGTGGTTCTATCTGGGATTCTCGAAACGTGGTGGCCTGGCGGATGCGGATATTTGTTTTTTTGAGAACCAGAATGGGTTCTTCAACGCGGTGACCGACACGTACACAAGTCCGGATGGACGGTGGGTAAGGCGGGACTACCAGCAGGATTGCGAGGTCTTCAAGATGGACGAGTTTACGCTGGCCTTCAGACGCAAGTTCGACACCTGCGATCCCCTAGATTTGCGACTACATGTAAGTTGATTTTTGTACAGAGAACTACTGACTTGATTAGCAGATTTTATTCTATAAACTGAGAAAAAATTAATTAAATATTAAATATATATATTATTATTTCGATGTAATTCATAACTAATTTATCTAGATACGTTATACGTTCACCATTTTGCTTTTTGATCTCTTGTTTTATATTTCGGAGAGTTTCGGGAGTTTCCCGCTTGCTCTTTCCTTTGTTTTTCGATTTGATATAATTTTTCGAAGAATAGATATTCAAGAAGTACCATTCCTGAATGTCAAATTAACATTATTTATTGTATATCAACATTACTTTAAATTTTTTTCTGTGCAGGAGGGCACCATGTACGTGGTCTGGGCCCGTGGTGAAACGGAGCTGGCTCTGGAGGATCACCAGTTTGCCCTGCCCAATGTGACGGCTCCACATGAGGCGGGTGTCAAGATGCTGCAGTTACTCCGGGCCGACAAGATACTCATACCCGAAACGTAAGACGGGGTATATCCTATGCAAAATATAGCTTAGTTAAATACCCGAAATATTATACTCAGTGAACTGGACCACTTGGAGATCATGCTGCAGGAGGCACCCATTCCCGCCCAGGAGACGACCTACTGGTGCCATGTCCAGCGTCTGGAGGGAGATCTCCGGCGGCGGCACCACATCGTCCAGTTTGAGCCGCTCATCCGGACGCCAGGCATCGTTCACCACATGGAGGTGTTCCACTGCGAGGCCGAGGAGCACGTGGAGATCCCCCTGTACAACGGCGACTGTGAACAGATGCCGCCGCCGGTGAAGGTCTGCTCCAAGGTGATGGTGCTGTGGGCCATGGGCGCCGGCACCTTCACCTATCCCCCGGAGGCCGGTCTGCCCATCGGCGGACCTGGCTTCAATCCCTACGTCCGGCTGGAGGTTCACTTCAATAATCCAGAGAAGCAGGCTGGTGAGTGGATTGGGAAGTGGGTGTGGGTGTGGAAGGGGTAGCCCAAAGAGGATTACCACAACCCGGTTTGGTTAAGTGATGGACTGCATCGCCACACGTGGCGCAGTACAGGGATTTGGTTGAAACTTTAAGCGTATTACACTCTTTGCATGTATTTATTTTAATTGGGACTCAATTGAGAGCCATTTATTTAGGTGGTGTTATGGGATCCCAGGTTATCGAATTATCAATCGTAAACAAATATATTTTTATCGGGGTTCGTAGATAAGAATTATTCGAGAATTTTATTTTTTAAAATTACTCCAGTTCATAAAAAAATGTTAAAACCAGTGAACTATGTATATTTGATTATCCCAGTGGGCTATTTTTTAAATAAAGTTCAAAATTAATAAATACAGATTAAAATCCTTTGTTTTATAAAATTTACAAAAAACGTAGCCTACTTAAGGGCTGCTCAACCAGTCGTATACGCAATGTAGTGTAAATAAGTTATCCCCTTAGTCAAGTAGGGTACTTTTATAAAATGTTTAAAAGCGTAGGTAACTGGATCCAATTAAATCTTGCTACCCAATTGCAAATTGTTAATGGCAGCTATTGAGAAATGCAATGCTCTTGTGCCATTAACGTCAATCAATATTAATCATCCGCCCCGTTGTGCCCTGTCGATTCCAATTACAGGTTTGGTCGACAACTCGGGTTTCCGCATCAAGATGTCGAAGACACTGCGACAATACGATGCCGCCGTAATGGAATTGGGCCTGGAGTATACGGACAAGATGGCCATTCCACCGGGCCAGACCGCTTTCCCGCTGAGCGGCTACTGTGTGGCGGATTGCACCCGAGCCGCTCTGCCGGCGACGGGCATCATCATCTTCGGATCCCAGCTGCACACCCACCTGCGTGGAGTGCGCGTCCTCACCCGGCACTTCCGCGGGGAGCAGGAGCTGCGGGAGATCAACCGGGATGACTTCTACTCGAACCACTTCCAGGAGATGCGCACCCTGCACTACAAGCCGCGTGTCCTGCCGGTGAGTTATGTAAATCTTTGGCTCTGATTTGGGTTTAGTTAAAAGAATTAGCCTTTTTAACTGGGAATATTACCACAGTTTGAACCTTCAAGGTAAAACTATACGTTGTAAAGCTTAAAGTAAAACTCTAAAACTAGCTAGAGGCCACAGTAGCTGTGGCTGAAATTAGAAACATAGATAATAGGTCATTTTCAATTGCCTTTTAACCTGAGAATAATAAATTACTAAATAAAACTATAAATTGTAATTTTAATAATAACAATATACTTATTTTAATAAATATTATAAATATATCTAAATAAATCTTACCATTTTGTAAAAACTTCACGAATTATGTATAATGATATAGTGACAAATGATATAAAAGACATTTCAAACTTTCTTAAAAGTTAAAAGCCTCATTCAAATCGTAGTTATCTTGATACCACCATTTATTATATTTTAAATAATATTTCTTTGACTTCAAAATTACAAAAACAGCACTTTCGCATCGCACTTGAAGTCACAATTTGAGCAATCTTGTATTTTTAAAAGGGATTTTTTTAGCCTTGACCTCCTGGCAATCCTGACGATCTACCATTTGTTTTTTTCAGGGCGACGCCTTGGTGACCACTTGCTACTACAATACGAAGGATGACAAGACCGCCGCCCTCGGGGGATTCTCCATCAGCGACGAGATGTGCGTCAACTACATCCACTACTATCCGGCCACCAAACTGGAGGTCTGCAAGAGTTCCGTTTCCGAGGAGACGCTGGAGAACTACTTTATTTATATGAAGCGGTGAGGGATATATTTTTGCTAGTATAATACAAGTTAGAACTAGAACTTATTATTTTATATTAAAAGAAAATGGTTTTAATATAAGTCATAGTTTTTAGAAATCACTTTACATTGATTAGTTTAGATACGAAACCATTGAAAGTCCTTTGATTTTGGAGGGAGCTGCAGGCAAATTCCTAAATTGTAAACTTGTTTCGTCTACTTTTTTTCCCTGTCTTTATTCAGCATTTATAACGCCCCTTTTTAATATTATTACTTTGTATTAAGAATCTGGGAACGTTTTAAAAGAAAAAACCCCTTTAAAGATAATATGATTATAATTGTTTGCAATCACTTCAGATTGATTAGATTAGATTTGATCGCTTAACCGCCGAAATTACCGAAAACCCTTTGATTTTGAAAAGAGCTCCAGGGGAATTCCTGACTTGCTTCCCCTTTTTTTTGCTCCTTTTTTTATCCCTGTCTTTATTCAACAATTACAACGCCCATGCACATTCATGGCATTCTATCCATCCGTACCGCAGGCGTTTGTGGCGTTAATGGAAGAAATATTTTTTAATCTACGCAGCGAAAGCGACGACAGGCGACGTCACAGGCGGGGATTTCGGGTGATCCAAGGGGGGACTTAGAAGGGTCCAAGGGGCTTTGGGGTGATGAGCGGTGGTGGCATTGTGGGTTTTCATTAAGGGGGTTCTTCCGCTCGGCTCCTTGTGCATCAAAGGGAAACTTTTCGGCATTCCTTTTTTGGAGGCACCGATTCCTTGGCGCATTCATAACGGCGAAATGCTCTTTGTTCGCTAACCCCCCTTTGCCACGCCCATTTCCCCCAGCCTAGCCCCCAAAAAAGGTGTTCGCTAATTGCCAAGTTTAAGCAGTTGAGCATCGGTTGATGGCGAAGTTTACATTAGATTAGGGCCACCGCAATGGGAAAACTTGCAATGCTGCCTTGCCAGAGCATTGTGTATCCCCGTATCCCCGTATCCCCGTATCCGAATTTCTATCCCTATTCATATCCGTATCCGTATCCTTTAGGTGGCAGTCGGAAATGGAAATTGCTCAGATGGCTGAAGCTATTATTGTTGCGGTTATATTTACCTAAACCTTTTTAACCACAACCGCTTTGCTTAAATCATTATGTTCCATGTCCCTAAAGATTCTTAAAGACAGTCAAAGCTAATAAAGGAAATTGTATTTTATGTAATGCATATTTCAGTGATATAAATTGATTATAATTTAATATTTTTATAATATTAACTATAAAGTTAAAATCAATTTAAGTACTGCCAATATTGGGTAGTATTATATCTACATATGTGATATGATTTGGTTTATACTTATAATTATAATTCCAAATTTGTTTTTATTTTTACTTGTCTATAATAAAATAGTTCCAGTAATTCAAGGGAAGAGCGTTATGGTCATAAATATTCCTTAAAAATTACTCATACGACACGTATGCCAGTTAAAATATAGTTTAGAAAAATAGCTCTTTTATACCTAGCCTTATCAACTTGTAGAACTTGTTAGAATTGTTGTAAAAAAAATGAAGGGTATACAAAGAAATGGATGGTTGAGATCTACGCCACCTTGAATCAAATAGATCTTTGATTCAAGGCAACAGTGCGTATGAGTGATAAATACCAAATATCAAATACCAAATACCAAATACCAAATACCAAATACCAAATACCAAATACCAAATACAAAATACCAAATACCAAATACTATACAAATGTGGATTGCCCAATGTATACCATGCCCTTTTTTGGTTATCAATGATTTTAATAATCGCTAATGGATCCCCGTTTTTCCCGCATTCTTTCAGCACGGAGCACCAGCACGGAGTGCACCTGAATGGGGCCAGGTCGTCCAACTACCGGAGCATCGAGTGGACCCAGCCCCGGGTCGACCAGCTGTACACCATGTACATGCAGGAGCCGCTGAGCATGCAGTGCAACAGGTCGGATGGCACCCGCTTCGGGGGGCGGGACAGCTGGGAGGGCGTGGCAGCGACGCCCGTGCAAATCCGCATACCCATCCACCGCAAGTTGTGCCCCAACTACAATCCGCTGTGGCTGAAGCCGCTGGAGAAGGGCGAGTGCGATTTGCTGGGGGAGTGCATCTATTAGGCATTAGGCATTAGGCGGAGGGCGTAATCGCCTTGGCTGGCATGGGGGCGTGGCATAGCACAAGCACACACACACACAGAGTACACAGAACACACACCCATACACCTGCAAAAGAAATGGTTTATACGGAGATTTTGACTTCAACAGTCGTAGTTCCATAGCCAAACAATTTTTACAGATTTTATTATTATTATTATAATATATAATGCTAAGCAAACTCTTATTAAAGCTTTAGTTTGATTTGATTTAATTTTTTAAAAGGATGAGGTTTGAAATTAAATGCAGCTATTGAAATCATAACAATCTTTTCTTTACTGAAAGTATTTTAGTTTTTCTTTGCCATTAAATTAGTTCAAAGTTATAGAAAAATATTTTATAAAAATAAAAAGCCATCCTTAAAGTAATAAAAACAAAAGGCATTATAATAAAATCAGTATTAAAATAGTTTCCTACGTGTAAGAACTTTAAATTGTATGCTTTTTTATAAGTTTTCCTGGGCAAGAAATCATTTTTTTGCTAAAACTTCAAAGAGAAGTATCTGAAGAATTTATTTAAATTTTTTAACCTCTTTCTAAGAGGTTAAAACGTTTTTTTTTTTAAAGCGTTAGGGAAGTTCGACTGTAGTCGCTTTGTATTTGCCCGTTCATCTGCATCGCCATTAGCATTATCATTATCCTTTCTTTGTGCGAGTGTGTGCGTGTGTGTATGGGCCAAAGTGAAAGCAACGCAAGGGCAACAGGCCAAAACAAATGTTTTCGCTCTTTAAATAACTAATGCATTTACCAATCCCGCCCATGTACCCAAACCCTTTCACTTTTACTTTCACCTTTTTTCCTTGGCTTTTGGCCTGCTTTTGTGTTATATTTTCTGTTTTTGTGCCCTTTGCCCTTGTTGTCTTGGCCAGCCTTTGAAATTTGCCGACTGACAGCGCCGCCAGGCTAAAACGTTTAACACAAAGCAGCTTACAAGGAAGGCATGGCCCACACACACACACACCCTTGCACACACACACACACACACACACGCACTGAACTTGGCTGAGAGGAAATTGTAGCATACTTCTCAGCGCCAGCTGAAAAATGAAATGGCCAACTGACTGAATGGAACGGAACGGACTTAAATGGACAAAGTGGCCGGAACCAAGAAGGCCAAAAGTATAATGGCGAAGCGGGGTAGTCGAGCTCACTGTTTATACAATATAAATGAGCAAACTTTTGATGCAACCCCACGTTGCCAAGTCTAATTACCAAGAAGCTCTTAGGAAAACGCCATGGAAAAAAGGCGGTAAAAAAAATGTAACAAATCGTAGAAAAATATATATACATATTGGTATTGGGTTCTTATGGGGAATATGGTGCAGGGGGGATCGTGGGACATGGTAGATGAGCTACCAGCAGCCAGGAGCTTACTTACCAGGAAATCCCCCTCCAGAATCCCTTGATATCCGTATCATTCCTTCACGCTTTTCATTAGTTCTATCTTTCATAGTTTTTAGTTTTCCCTAACTCAACTACACACACACACACACAAACACCGAACACACATACATTTGAGTAAACATGTAATGGATACGTTTAAGTGTAGCCAACATACATATGTAAGATGTGATAATTGTTCTATGGCTATAAAAGAAATATATATACACATGAATATATAAACTATGTAGATGAAATATTTATAAAAAACAAAAACGAATCGAAAGCGAAACCAAAAAAAAAGTAAAATGTATAATTTATCGAATAAAAACTGACCACCATACCAGAAAAATACCTGTGTTTTATTTTTTTTTTTGGGGGGGGGGGATGGTGTCGTAATGTCAACATCTCTTGACAATTGAGTGATTAAGATGGATTTTTATTCAACTTTCAGATAATAACTCCACAGACACCTGTCAATTATTTATCAATTAGTTAGTCTGCTCCAAAAATCCTACCCAAATGCACATACATTACACATTTGAGTCGAGTTTCCCTTAAAAATTCGTTTAATTTATGGCCCTACGGAAATCCCTGAGTGCTTAAGGGCTTAAACCGTTCAATGATGGACTCTCGCTGTTCATTGTCCTCATTGCAGATTTGATCCTTCAACGCGTTGACTGACGACCGGCCATTTTAATTGATTTTTCAGTTTTGTGCACAGTTTTCGTGTGACCAACGTGAAAGGGGTAAAGAACAGCGCCCGGCGATGGAAAGTCATGAGAGTATTAAAAACGCTGCAATCCAATTAAAAGTTTTTAACGAAACAACAAATATTTTAATATTCATTGGCGCCGGGCGTACACGCACACACCCAAAAAAAAAAAAAAACGAGGGAATAAGAAAAACTACATTAAAAAAAAGGGAAGAGCGTGAGATGTTTAAAAAATGTGCCACACAGAAAATAAATATTTTGGAATCATTTTTTTTTTTTTTGAATATAGCATAGTAATACATTTTTGCTTAAGTTTTTGACCCAATTTTTTTGTGCATGGTTTATTTGCGGAGACAAAATATAACAGCTTCCATTCCATTAGCATTATTTCATCAGACGTGGAAGCCTTCAAGCAGATGACAGACTCCTTACATATGTACGTTCCCATTCTTTTCCTGCCGAGAAGCTAGCAAAAATAAGAAGTAAAAGGAAAGGAGAGGAGAAAGTCAGTCAGAATGAACGATAAGAATGAACGTCGAAGGAGAAGGGGGAAATGGAACTTGGGCTTACACTTCCTTGACACTGAATTACAATGACATATCTTAAAAAGGATTCGATTTTTAAATATCATATAAAATTTTGGGGCCACTAAATAAATTTTAATTTAATAATATATGTATAATATAATATATAAAAATATATAAATGTCTTTTAAAATATATGAAGTAAGAACATATTCCCCAAAAATAAATAAAGCAAAAAAAGAAGAAAACAGTGTATATTGTATATGTATTTAATTTAAATTATATATTAAGTAATTTTTTAATTTAATTGCTAAAAAAAATTTTTGAATGCTTTAAAAATAAATTAAGCAAAATATTGGTGAATATTGAATATTGTAAATGTATTTAATTTTAATTCATTTTAATTATAGTTTAATTATTTTTTAAGTTTTATTATATAAAAATAATTTGTCAATGCTTTAAAAATATATAGTGTTCTTGCCAAAAATAAATAAATCAAATAAATTTTCATCATGTTGATGAACAGTGTAAATTGTATATGTACTAAATTTTAATTATTTTATTTATTTTCTATCTACTAAAATAAAAAATAAGATTTCAATGCTTTTAAAATATATCAAGAAAGAAAAATATATGAAAAATAAATTCATTAAGAAAAAGAATGAAATAATATTTAGTCCCTTTGCTGAGCAGTGTATTTTGTAAGCGTAATTAAAGTTTTAAAATATTCAAGGCAGTACTCTTAATTAGAATAAGTAATTTAACTCGTCCAATTTTTTTTTAGGGATTTTTGGGGCCAGTGTCACGCGGGCAGAGTGGTTTCATTTGAGGCGAGGGAAGTCAGCGGCAGATTTCCGATTTCGGGGACTGCGAAAAGTCAAGTGGTCGCGGCGTACGCGGCGTATGCGTAACGTAACCTAACGTAATGGCGTACGTGAAGGCATCGCCCCCAAAAATCTCGTGTGTGTGTGTGTAATCGCCTTTTTCGGGTTGTTGTCATTGCATTTTCACGCTCGCACACACACCATACACACTCGTACGCACACACACACACACACGCAGGAGCAGAACATTTAATCAACCCAACCTTCAACGTGACCGCCTTGTTCTGGTTAGTGGCGCCACCTGTGAGGTACAGTCAAACTTCTATAGGAAGGGTTCTATAAGGGTTCTTTGTAGTTATCCCTAAAAAAGCTCTTAAGTAGCTAGACTTAAGAATTATTATGGATAATGGTTATTATATTGTAATCAGAATACTTAATAAGGAATTATCAGCTAAAAATTTTAAAATATACGATGGTATTCGATGTTTCTAAAGTTAAACATATTAAAATTATGTTTTTCTTATAGATTACCTGTCAATCACATAGAATAAAATCAATTTCGGTTAGGTTCCTAAAGAATCCACTGAAATAAATTCAAGTTTCGGAATTTCAACTGTAAAAGTTTGGGTTACGATTGAGGTAGATGTTTTGGGGTTGGGGTTTCGGGTTCGGGACTTAGATCCATAGTCTCGCGCCCGCGTAGCATCATTACTGTCATCGGCATCGGCATTTCCATTCCCATTTCCAACCGCAGACTCATTCTGCTAAAACATTTATCTGCGGCCCATTCGCTGGCGTGTGTGAACGAGTTTTGTGACGGAGGGGCCAAATTTAATGTCACAAACTTTTGATGTGTTCTAATTTATATACAAACAGACAAATAGACAGACATGCAGACGACATCAAGGCTGCCTTATCTTTGGCCTATACCCTTTCAAGGGATTTGCTTGTATTTACCAAATGGGTTTGAGGAAAAATTTTGGTATTTTTTTCAATATCCTTTTTTTTACAATGCCACAAAATATTAGATTATAAAAAGTTATGGCATATATGATTGTATGATTAGCAAAATAATTTAAACATCCTACATTGGAAAGTATTAATAGATTATTAAAGTTATGCCGTATATGATTGTGGGATTATCAAAATTCTTAAAACATCCTACATTGGCAAGTATTAATAGATTATTAAAGTTATGGCATATATGATTGTATGATTAGCAAAATAATTTAAACATCCTACATTAAAAAGTAATACTAGATTATTAAAGTTATGGCATATATGATTGTGGGATTATCAAAATTCTTAAAACATCCTACATTGGCAAGTATTAATAGATTATTAAAGTTATGCCATATATGATTGTAGGATTATCAAAATTCTCAAAACATCCTACACTGGAAAGTATTATTTAGATTTTGTACAAATAGTCATACCAAAACTCGTAGAATTTGCCAAGCTAAAGCTGTTTTATTTTACTTAAGGCATGCAAATTTCGACATACCCGTGGGGCTTCCAAATTCATCACCTCCCTCGCCCAGAATCGTTAAAGTAAATTTGTTTTCACGCTTGATGGCGAATTGTGCGACTTGCTTGATCTTTCCACACCCCCCCGGTCCCTATCCCCCAATTTTTT
Source organism: Drosophila suzukii (assembly GCF_043229965.1). Taxonomy (NCBI): domain Eukaryota; kingdom Metazoa; phylum Arthropoda; class Insecta; order Diptera; family Drosophilidae; genus Drosophila; species Drosophila suzukii. The sequence continues at coordinate 13,928,039 of NC_092084.1, read as the reverse complement.
TAGCCAGATTTCGCCACATTTTTCCCCAACCCCTTTGGCGCGCTGGGAAAAACACGCAGCTTTTCCGTGCATTGGAAATTTTTCGAGCGAGCGGTGCTCTTGTTAATATTTCATATGTCATCGCAAGGAGTCCCAGGAACACCACTTCACTCCACATTTTGTTCCCTTGTTTTCTTTTTTTTTTTTCTTTCCGCCGTCATTCCCAGCATATTCACGTGCCACACCTACCGGAATTCTACCTCCTGGAATTTCCCTGTAAGCGGCCACAACTCTTAAATCGCTTGCGTTTAAAAATTTGATTATGTGACATTTTCGTTCGGCTTTTGTGGGGGAAGTTTGAAGGGGGAAAAAGGCGAAACAAAAAAAAGGGAAAATTAAATTTGTACACAGATTCACTTCGTTTCATTTTTTTCGTTGCTCTTGTAATTTTCATTTATTTTATTTTTCATTTTTTGTGGTGGCTGATGGTTGTTCTTGTTGTCATTGCAGGAGGAACCTGCAAAGGACCTCCGCACGGAGTCTGTGGTAATTTCATTCGCTTTTATGAAGGCTTTTCCGCATTTTTGGCATTAAGGAGCACATTAAGTCAGTTATTGTCAGGTGGTCGACTTTAAAATACCCCGTATTTATATAATATTATATTATATTATTATCTTTTATGTACATTTATTATTTGTGACTGACTTTAAGACTGCTGTTGTACACCGTATGTGTGGCGGCAGAGCTATTCTCTATGTTTGCTTAATAGGCAAAAAAAAACAATACTAAATCTATGAAAATGTTGAACTAATTTGTTATTTAAATATATATATTAAAATGATTATTTATTTTATTAAAATATAAAAAAGAAAGCTAAGCAATCTTTAGGTTAAGAGTAAACTTGAAGTTAACCAGTTAAATCTTTTGGACATTTTTAGAAGCATCTCAATTAAACATTCAGTGGTTATTTTAAAATTTACTTATATATATTTTTTCTAAGTCTAAATAACATTTTAATATAGTTTTCCTGTTTAAAAGGGCAGAAATTAAAAATAGTACCACAATCTTTAGTCTAAGACTTAAAATTTTTTGGTCTGTCCTTTTTTTGTAACCACTTTTTGTGCTATTCGGTGATATTTGGTGGTAATCGTTGGGTATTTGTACTGTGTGGTATGGGATAAAGCGACTGAAATCGGCTTAAATGCCCCTGTGCCGCCCAATCATTTAAGGCCAGGGGGGCGTGGCAGCGGTATGGCACTTTGGGGACCAATTGTGTATTTTTTTCTGCCATGTTGTTTGCTGCTTTGTTTTATGCATAATTTATGCAAAATATCCAAGTACAAATTGACATTAATCAGTATGCTTTATTGACTCGTCCTTGGCCAGTGGTCGCAGGACTTTTGCCAGGATAAGGCCCAAAAGCTCACACCCATTTGAAGGAATGTCAGAGTCGAGATAGAACGCTGACATTTCTGGTTGTGTGGACCCAACATTCCTATTACTTAATCAAGAAATTCCGTTTGCCTTTGACTCGTTGCCCTTTGCCAGACCAAAAACAAAAAAGAATCCCCCCCGACCATTGCGTTAATGGCCTTTGTGGCCTTTGCCACGTTTTGTTTTGTGGCCCAAAAAGGGTATCTGAACACGTTTGGGTTTCGTATCTAGAACGTATTACTGATGCCCAATAATTATTATTACCAGCTTCTGCTTAATTATATGAATTTCGTTTGCAAACTTATATAATTTATTGGTGTTTTCATTATGGTATAATAAATTCGCATTAAGCAGGAATTTAATTATGCATTTGTGATACAGATTCACTGATGTTAGGCAGTCTAAAAAAGCTTATATTTTCCAAATCACAGGTAAATGAAGTGTTAGAAGTGCATTTCAGATTCGGTTCTGCGTTTCTCACGGCGACCATCCTTCTTTTGTTTTGTTGATAATGAAAGTGACTCGACATTCCGCCCCCTTGTGGCTTCCAGTTGTACTCGCTGAGGGGGGGGGGGGGTGGTTCACCGACGGCAGGAATTCGCAATAAACGTGGTCACAGGACGGGATAAGCCAAAGTCCATTTGACCTGTCGCCTGTCGACTGCGATTGCGATTGTGAAAGTAGGTCGATCCCACGAGACGAGGTCCTTTTATGGGGCATAGTTGGCGGGGTGTATTACAAATAGATCGTTACGGGGAACCGAGACTAATAATGCGTTATTATACACATACATCCTCATGAAAACATATACATTTTATTGATACTCCTTGTATAAGTTAAGATCAAGCATTGATCTGAAGATCAAAGGTTAATGTTCTTTTTATATATGGGTATAGATCCCCACCTCTTGTTAAAAAGTAAAAACAACAAAATATTAATAGGGTATTACAAATAAAATATTCATATTATTCCAAATTTTTTATTTATGCTCAACAATTTTTGTTATATTTCCCCCACAACCATTTGTTATATGTATATAGTTCAGTCATATATGCTCAACTTATAACTTTATTGTTTAAACTACAAAGCAATTGATTAAATTACACATAGAAAACAAGGCAAATTTTCACCTGGGAATCATTTTAAAATTTCAAACTCTGCATAAATGGTTTTAAACTTTAAATTTTTTTAAATAGTTATATCTTGTTTTTTTTGCACCTAACATTTTGGAAACTAATGTCTAATAACATTTTCTGGGTAGTATGGGTCGTCGTATTCCGGATTAGGGACTGTCGTGGTGTCAATCGTACGAGTAAACAAGTCCAATAGCTGAACCTCCGCGGTGTTCCTGGTGGCATTCACAGAGGCAAACGCACCTGGAAAGTTATCCAGCTTGCTGGCCACATCCTCCACCCGGCAGCATTGCACCAAACCGTAGGCAGGGAACTCGCGGAGACTGCCGAACAGGCTGCTCCTCAGCCAGGACACCTGGTCGCACATGGAGGGGCAAAAGTCGCTGTTGCTTAACTGGTAGGATGGACAAGATAATGAAGGCTATTAACAATGAGTTAGTCATATGTATGTATGTACGCACGAAGGGGGAGTTGTGGCCTATGATGACAAACTCGTCCTGGACGCCACCCGTTTTCTCCAGGGCGTGCACATGGGCCCAAATGTGGGCGGGTATCGGGATGGAGCTGCCGTCCGCCATTTCGATTTTCAGCGAACGGCTGACGTTGCAGGGTCGTCCGATGGCCATCGGCAGCTCCAGGTAACCGGACACGCCCAGTCGTACATCAAAGTGGTTCGACTCGGTTGCATCGCGCATTGCCTGGATCCAGTGCTTCCAATTGCCAGCACGCAAGGCCCTCATCCAGATGGTGGACACCATGTCCTCGTAACCATGCAATTGCCTGGCAACAGCCTCGTCCTGGACCAGACTGCCGATCTGAAAGGTTTCCCCCGCGAACAACTGCGCCAGCTGCCTTTCCTTCGCCATGTAGGCGTCGATTTCCCCCTGGCTTTACAAAAATATATAATTCATATAAAAGCATTTGATAGAACATGATGGTAGTTCCTGGTAGACATTTTTCTCGAGTAAAAAAAAATTCCACATTTTCAAAAGTTTACCGAAAATAATCAATGTAGTCTATTCATTTATTTGGCAAAATTAAAGGTTTACAATATAGTTTTAAACTCAAATATATATCATCTTAATTGGTTAGGCGCAACTTGAGATATAATCACAAAACTCAGAGATACCAAAAAATATTTCTTTAAAAAGAAGCTTAATTAAAAAAATATATATAATTTTGTGACCTCTTTTTTGTGATCTAGGGGTCCAACTCTACCAGGAACTACCATCATACTTCTTGGAGCATTTTTAATATATTATTTTGCAAGCTAGTGTAATCATTTGTAATCAACTTACCTCACGGTCTTGACTAGATATTTTTGGTAAGTTACATTTATGTCCAATCCGATATCATTTAGTTGGCCCACTTGCGTCTGTGGAAATTCAGATATGCACACTCTAACTTTTTTGAACGGAATTTCAGCTATTAAAAACTTACCTTTGTGATAACTCGGTTTTTGGTTGGAAATGTCGTGTAGCCGATATATTTCATTCGAGAGGACAAAATATCGTAGCACAAGGCCGCACTTTTTATTGAACCTTTTTCATCGAACTCATGACCCAAAACGAGTGTCATGTCGCCCTCACAGTTCTGCATGCTGGTCTTACTTTCAAACATCTGCCACGATCCCTTCAGACACTGAACATTACTTATACGATTTGACATCCATTGGTCGTAAAATAAACTATTAGAATTGCAGTACACTGTAACTTTAACAGTTTCCTTAAACGTATCCGCATATCCGTCCCTAATTAAAGTAAAACAAGAAAAGAGTCAGCTTAAAACCAAATCAAGCAGCTATGTACTATAGTACTCCAATAAAATAACAATTTAATCTGAAAACTTAAAAAATGCAATGCCCCAAGCGAATATAATCCAGGCAACGAATCTAGAACTTTTTTGATTTTGACCGTTCCGACCTAAACACTACTTGCCTACACAGAGAGAAATATTCAAATACATTGTTCTTGAATTGAGAAAATTCGTTCTTAAAAACCGTGGAAGTACATTTTGGTATCACTGTTCTCAATATAAGGGAGATGGGAAAAGTTAAATTGAGTTTATTTCACAACATTTTGATAAGTAGTATTCAAGTACATTGTTCTTGAATTAAAAACATTCGTTCTTAAAAACCGTGGAAGTACATTTTGGTATCACTGTTCTTAATATAAGAACGAAATGGTGAGAAGGGAAAAGTTAAATTGAGTTTATTTAACAACATTTTGATAAGTATACACTACTGACTGAACTAATAGTTTTTTTGTTGATATATAAAATGTACATAACGCCCATTACACTTGAATCGGGCAAAGTGAAAACATTTTCAATTTGAAAAATTTCGTTCTATTTTTAAGAACATTTTCAACTCAGATGAGAACGTCAGAATTTACTCTGTATAGGAATGAAAGATGACTTTTGGGAATTTCACTGTATTACACACTTCTGATAACACTATTACTATTGCGGAGCTAAAAAATTCGAAATTAAACTTTTTTGCGTTTAAAAATTGTCACGAAAATTGTAGTTCCTTTTGCAGAGCTGAAACACGCCAATAATAACCAGTTGTATTAAATCATAAAACCTGTTATACGAAAATCCACTGCCACAATAAAAATCAATAGTTTCTCCATATTCCCGTTCGTAAGTCCCAAAAGAATCGGATAAAAGTAGCTTGGACCCGAATTGCGTCAGGACGAGCGGAGCGTTGGGACCTGCTTCCATTTTACAAGTTCCGATCACATCCTGGGGCAGAATTAAGAGCAGTGAAAGCCCCAGGAACACAGTGTATATCGGCCACATCGCGACGATTTTAAAATTCAACTGATTGGGTCTGTCGATGGGGATCCTTTTTATAGGGCCTGTTTGCTGATGCAGCAAAGCTGCTTATTGCAATTGTGAACTCGTAATTGTGAACTGATTTCCACCGAGCACAGCGCTAAAGCGATAACCCAAGGGTCGGAAAGTATGCCATTCCAAATACAATGTATGTATATGCATATATATTTTAAATCTATTATAGTTATTTGTCACCTTCTCTAATAAAAAATAACCATAACAGTCGAACCAAAGAAATTATTATTTAAATTGAAAATAAACTTAGATTGCCAAAAATTTAAAATAAATAAGAAACACCTTATCAATTAAGTCTACATATGTATAAGTGTAGATGGCTAAGCTGGCTTACTTGTTTTCCTAGCAGCTCATGGGATCCCCCTTTTTCTAATTTTTCAACCGATAAGAGCACTAGATTACATATACATATATATATATATATGCGTTAGGGTGGTCCACAATCTAGAATCTTATTCTCACCTTTAATTATGATAGATTTTGGGGTGCAACAAATGTATTCGAAAACTTAAAAATGTTATTTTAAGCAACGTCTAAATGGTCTTTAAGTTTCCCTAAAAATTAATCATACGAGACAGTCGCCAGTTAGAGATCCGTCAAAAAAAAAACGTTTTCCCATATGTCATTATATAATATTGTTGGATTATTTGTTAAAGTAAGGGAGGGTATAAAACAAATGTTTGGTTGAAATTGTCACAACTCAGATTAAAATAAACTTTTGTTAAAAGCCAAAGGTTCGTAGAAGTCTTAAATTTTAAGAACAATGCACAGACCTTAAGACGCCTTCTTTAATTTTTTTAAGTACGCATGTGAACGTTGAACCTTTATAATTTCCGTATAAATGTGAACCACCCTAATGTTTAAATGTCATTCTTTACATATTCAAAGCGGATTCCATATATTTATATATATGTCATTACTTATACATACGTTTGTACAAAGCACAATGAAAATACTGAAAGAAATGTAGCCTTAATATTCACTCACATTTAATTTTACCTTAGAAATAAAATTAATTCAGATGTTATAGAGACTTAAACAAAACCCCAGTTGTGATAGTAGAATATAATAATTTTGTAGAACTAAAGAGACACATTTGTGCTTGTCCAAAAATTTGTACAGTTGACAAGAGCTGAAATAGTTTATTCCAGTCTATCGAAGTTGCAAATATAGTATAACACAATTTGAGCAATCCATTCCTATCTAAATTTACAATGACTCGATTAAAGATCCTTTGACATACTGTAGTCGTAATTTAAATTTATTTATTCAAGTCTTTATATATTGTTTACAAATGTATTTTTGCAAGTATTCATTTTGAATCTACTGCTCGAGCGCCTTTGAGTTTTCAGTGGTGCCTGTGGCCAGCGCTGGTGATCCGTAAAAGGAGTCCAGTTTCTGGGCCACATCCTTCACTCGGCAGCACAGCATCAAGCCGTTGATGGGATAGCGGTGGAGACTGGCGAAAAGGGTGTCCTTCAGCCAGGACACCTGGTCGCACATCGATGGGCAAAGTTCGGCAGATGGATCGATTCGTAACTGCAAAGGAATAAGGAACTTCTTAACACAATGCCAAACACTAATTGCTGTTAAATTATATAAAAAGCTTTCACTTGAATTTCTTTCCAATCAGATAAATATATTTGTACACAGAGAGATTTTTGACGTTCCCATCTGAGTTGAAAATGTTTTTAAGAAATGGAAAATGTTTTCAATGTTCTTGAATCCAGTTCAACTGGCGGTACTTACATTGTTCATCTCAACAACTAAACTATTAGTTCAGTCATTAGTGTATATCAATTCAACTTTTACCTTCTCACCATTTTGTTTTGATATTGAGAACATTGATACCAAAATGTACTTACACAGTTTTTAAGAACGAATGTTCTCAATTCAAGAACAATTTGCTTGAATATTTCTCTCTGAGTAGGTAATCAACTCTTTTGAAACATATCGTTTGTAAATACTCGTTTCCATTTTCATTAAACCATGTCGCAAGTTGTTAGTTTGGTATACTCACAAAGGGAGAGTTATGGCCTACAAGGACGAACTCGTCCTCGGACGCTCCAGTCGGCTGCAGGGCGCGCACATGGGCCCAAATGTGGGCGGGAACGGAGAGGGTGTTGCCGTCCGCAAGGTCAATGGCCAGTTCCCGGCCATCCAACAGCTCAATGGTACCAGAGACACCGAGGCGGACTTCGAATTGGTCGCCGGATTCACTGGCCGATCGCAGAGCCGCCAGCCAGTGCCTCCAGTTCCCGGTGCGCAGGCTATGCAGCCAGACGACGCTCATCATGGCCTCGTAGCCGGCCACCTGGGCGCCCAGAGCCTTGTCCTGCACCAAACTGGCATAGTCGAAGGGTCCGGTGCCGAACATCTGCGAAAGAGCCTTCTCCTTGCTCCAGAATGCATTCACATCCGCCTGGCTGCAGACGGTAAAAGATGAACATTGGATAATTATTTGCTTCATATTATTAGCTAATATTTTTTTTATAATTAATTAATCAATTTAATAATTTCTGATACCCATATACCAATTTAATATCCACATTAAGCTCACCTGGCCATTTTAAAGAGTCGTTCACTAGGGTCTACTCTTAAATCGAGCCCAAGATTATTTAGCTCGCCCAAGTGAGTCTGTAACAAGGGGGGTAAAATCAAAATTAAAGAGAAATATCCATAACTGGTTACAAAAAATATTAAAATAAAATACTTTTCAGTTCTTAGTTGGAATATTTTGTTTTGCCTACCTTTTCGAGAACTCTTTGCCTCTCGGGATACGTTGTATAGGTTAAATATTTTAGATTGGCTTTGGTGCTATCATAGCACATGGCTACACTCTTTATGGAGCCCATTTCCTGAAAGTCGTAGCCCAAAATTAGAGTCCACTGGTCCTTGCAGTTGGGTAAGCTAATCCGACTCTCGAACAAGGCAGCCACTCCGTTCCGACATTGGACACTCCTCTTGTCTCCCTGAATGTTTAGTCCATGGTTTTTCAGAAGAAAGCTACCATCTGGCTGACAGATGAGCGTTTCCAGCCTGTGATCAGAAACGAACTGATACTGGCTGAAACCATCGAACGATTTGGAATTGTTATTTTTAACTATGAACTCTTATTTTCGAAGACAGGGAAAGAGAATTTGATTATTCATTTACATTTGGTAAAAGTTTTCATCTTTTTATAGCAATTATATTTCACAAGCTTGTTATCAAGAAAATATAAATGTTGGTATACATGCACATTTGATTAACAAGCAACAACTAACCCGTCATTTTTAAACATAAATCCAGTGCCGCAATAAAACTGTATCTCCTCGCTTTTATTTCTTTCTATCAATCCGGAATATCCAGATAGTATGGTTTGGGAACCGTTGCTGGTCACTATTAGTGGCGCCGTCGGCGACGTATTAATCTGGCACTTTGGCTCGTGTAATGAGTTCATAAACCCCACAAAAAGACCAGCTAACAACACAGCTGTCACGGGATCCATCGCGAAATTTTATTAGTGACTGGTTCGCCATTGATCAGTGGGCCGGTATTTATAGGGTTCCGAAATCTGCTGATTCTGTACATCTCTTATCTGACCATCTTATTGCTCAGTACTGTTAGTGTACATATGTATGCTATATGGGATAATGGGACTCCCCGTTTTCGCATTCTTTAAATAAGTAAGCGATATGGAAATTTATAAGTATATATGTACAGTGCAAGTTGTCTATAGAAGTGCGATTACTAAACGCTTATCTGTGCTTTCAATAGGCTATTTATTTCCCATTTACCACCCATATGTTCATATAAAGTTGCATTTTAATAAAACGTCAAAGTTCAACAAAAGTATACTAATTGCTAATTACAATGTAATTGCAATCGACAGCTAAGATTTATATACATATATTGAAAATCTGAAAACATAGTTTTCTTGCCAATGCAAAAAATTATCCAAAGTTACTCAACTATAAGTTTTCACGATAAACTTACATAAGAGAATAAAAACACACAGTTTGTATTTATTTTTTATGAACTTTTGTTTATTTTTTTGCGGATTTTCTTTGTTTTTCGTCAGTTTTTTGTTTTTTATTTGTTTTTCATTTCATTTCTTTTAGTTTTTTTGCTTTTGTCTGCCATTTCATTAATACTAAGTGTACGCATTAAAGGTAAAATATGTTTTATGTTTTACTTGTTAATTGGTTTCCTTCGATTTCTGTTTTCATATTCTCCTTCATTAATTTTAGGCTTACTAAGAAGTGTTGTATATATGTAGTGAATGCTAGAGGGGCCAAAATGGAGTCATGTAAATGTAATGGTTTCTATATCAACTCTTCTGCCAGCCCAAATGGCTTCCCCTTGATTTTTGTTTTCGCTTTATAATCGTAATAGTTATTATTATTATTAGTTCCTGCATTACGCTCCACGCGTAACGTTGCTTTAAAGTTTTTCTGTTTAGCGGTAGGCGCTTAAGGCTAAGATCGTTTGCTTTTACGTTTCAGAAAAGTGATTCTTTAGTGAGTTTCTCGCTATATGTTACATACTCCTCGATCCAGCTAACCGGCTATCCTATTCCTCATCGTCGTCTAGTTAATGCCCTCGTTAAGTAACAACAAAAGGTCAACAATTAATTGCTAATATGCCAAATGCATCTTCTAGAATTTGGGCGATTTGATCAGATTGGACAAATATCAAATACATCTCGTTTTCCCCTCGGTTCGTGTGTTAAAATATATATATATATATTTATAGGTGTGTTATATTCATATATGCAAATAAGTTGTTCATATCAGGGATGTAAATCTATGTATAGAGCTGTTAATATATATATATATATATAATATATTTCCTTTTTGCTGAATTAAAAACTTCTTTTTAGTTTGAATCGTTTGGTTTTTCTCATTTTTTATTTTCATACATTTTTCGTTTATCTCCTCGTGTGATTTATTTCTCAATTAAATGCTAAAATTAAGTATAGAAAAAAAATGTTTCTGTATTTCTGATGCATCATTTTTTCGTGTATATATAATTTGTTATATAGAATAGGGGATATTTTGTAATAATTTCTTCTGCTTTTTACTCACTGTTGAGAAAAACTAATTTACACAAAACAAAATAACATTTTCTGCCAGTGTAAGTCAGGGGGAAGATACGAATCGATTGACCGCCTCTATATACAAAGACATACACGTATGAATAAAAAAAAAACCCACACAGACTCGCGCACAGAACAAACAGAAATCGGAAAACAGATATCAGAACCCTCAAACCTAAGTCAAATATACAATATGTATATGCAACCAAAAGACGTGCATTTTACAAGAAGAGTTACATGAATCATTTCGTTAGCTTTTACATAGATAGTTGCTATCATAATTCCTATTGCTATTACAGGATCAGAGTCCCTGATGGAGAGATGACCTCGAAGGACCTATGGATCTATATACAGGGACACATTGACGAGGAGTTGGAGGATCGGATGCATGCAGATGATGAAGATATAGACGACGAATGTACATGGAAGACGGCAGAGACTCCAAACATGTATCATTAATTTACTGAATTGTCACTGCAATTTGGGGGGATAGCATCCTGGCACCTGCTTGCGAAGGCTTCTGGCTTCTGGTCATTGGAAAACAATTACAATTTATTTTCCGCGTTTCTATTTGTTTTCTATTTGTTATTATTTGGGCGCGTCATATACAAAAAATGTTGTTGCTACTTAATAACTAAATTTGTTTCCCTATCCATTCTCAATTTTAAACTACTAAATGGAGTTTTGTGGGCTTGTGGTTCTGGTTCTGCGCATCGTGTTGGATTTCTGTCTAGGATCTGCCGGTGTGTAAATGTGTGCGAGTGTTCCTTTTGCGTGTGTATAAATTACAGGTGTGTGGGTGATGTGCATGCTGCTCTTTGGCCGCCAAAAATTACAATTGTAAAACAATAAGATTCCATAAAATTTGCTCACAGCGGTCCGTGGGATGGATTAGGGAATGGGGATCGGGATCGGAAGGACTCTACTTGTAATGACAATTTTTTGTAAATAAATTTATAATTGGATTTCGTATTTAGACAACTGCGACCGAGCCATCCCCTTGTGGATATATATCTTGAATTGATTTCGTTTCGAATTGTTTTGTTTGTTCTTTTTTTGTTGGGTTTTTGTTTGTTTGTTTTGTTTGTTTTTTGTATGTTTTTTTTTTTTGTTTAAATTAGTTAACAACTCTAAGCATAGGTGTGTGTTACAATTAGGAAAAAAAATAAGCATTATTAATATTAGGTTTATAACTACAAACTAAACTTGCCTATGCAATCAATAATATTAAAAATAATAAGCTTTGGCTGACATCCTTGTCGCCATGATCCATCGTAAATATAATGATTTTTAAAAAAGTTGTAAAGAATCAATTGCTAACCGAAGGAAATTTGCCATATTCTGTTATTTATTGTTTGCTGCTGGATGTTGCTTTCTTTCTTTCTATCTTTTTTTTTTGTTTGCTCGCTCCTTCCGTATATGCATTATATATATACTCACTAAATGTACGTATTTTAATTACGCCTTAGAACATTGCTTTATTGGTTTTAGCCTATGCTGTTTGTTGGTTTTATTTGTTGGTTGCTTGGTTGCTTGGTTGCTTGTTTGCTCTAACAGCTCTGTGTCGAGCTGTCGTCGTTGTTGTTGCCGTTCTAGCCGTGTTGCTTTTGCTCTTGCAAGCCGTTGTCCAACGTGGTCCGTGGATGGCGCTTTGATCGCCGCTTCGACTGGGCGCCGAGGGTGGTGGTGGAGGCTGATGAGGTGGTGGTTGTAGATGAGGTGTTGCCGTTGACGCTAATGCCCCGGTTGGTCGACTTTCTCCGGGCCTTGGCCTACAGCGTCTCCTCGAAGGCAGCCATGAGATCGCTCTGCATGTTCATATCGATTTGGCCAGCCATCTGCAAGGCAGTACCATTCGTTCAATCTTCAATTGAAGTGGTTGGAAAGTAGATGTTGACTTACCGCTTCGCGCCTGCGCCGCTCTTGCTCGGCCCGCCGCTGCTCGGCACGTTTGGCGGCCGCCCGATCCTGCGGCGATTGCTGTGCCGGCGAACTCTGGCCCTGTCCGCCCGGCGACGCCTTGATGTCATCCACCCGCGATATCTGCGGCTGAGCATCGTGAACGCTTTTCCTGCAATATTATGAATAATATCACTTTAGATAAGGGGCTAACACTTAGTGTGAACTATAACTTGATATTATTAATTGGGATTTTTTTTCTTCTATTTTACTGATTCTAAGAATCTTATTTTTCAAACGAGTTAGGGCTATTAGCTCACCTTCCGCTTTCCATGGCGCCCAGGGGCGAGGCAGCCAGGAACGCCTGAACAGCCACAGCGGCCGCCACCTCCTGCGCCCGGTTCTGGGGCGCACAGCGGGTTATCAGGTATTCAACGCTGCCCATGCCACCGCTTGCAGGACCTCCGCCACCACCACTGCTGCCCTGGCTATTGGAGCCCGGTCCGCCGCTGCCAACGATGCCGCCGACGCTGCTGTTGCTGTTGCTGCTGGCAGCGCCGCCGCTGCCTACGCCACTGTTGCTATTGCTGCCGGCATTGAGCAGCGCCGGTCCGCCACCGCTGTTACTATTGGCATTGCCGCCGCCGCCGCTGTTTGGTCCACCGGCGCTGGCCGGACCACTGCCTCCGCCGCCGCCGCCACTGCCACCGCTGCCCGCACTGCCGGGTCCATTGCTGTTGGCCGAATTGCTGCTGTTGTTCCCATTGCCGGACTGACCGCCACCGCTGCCGGAACGCTCACGTTCCCGCTCGCGATCCCTATCACGCTCGCGATCGCCACTGATCGCCTGGTTGCTGGTCGGACCGCCGCCACCACCACCACCGCCGCCACTACTGCTGCCGCCCGAAGCACTCGAAGCATTGGAAGCCACGGCCGCTGCCGCTGCTGCTCCCAAGGCCACCGCCTCGGCTAATGATGCGGCTGCAACGGCTGCTGCCTGGGCGGATGCGGCCGAGGCCGACGAAGATGATGACGAGGACTTGTGGTGCTTACGCTGCTGCTCCTTCTCGGCGGCCTCCTTTTGGTTCTTCTTCTCCTTCTCGGCCGCCTCCAGCAGCTTGAGACGGTCGCGTTCTTTGGCTTTGTTGCGGAACTGCTGGAACGAGTCCATGGCCGGCTTTGCCTTGCTGCTGCTCGAGCTGCTCGACGTGTGCGACTGCGGTGAGTTCGCCGACGCCAGCGAGGACCATGAGCTGGCATTCTTCAGGTTCTGCTCGTTGGTGGCTTTGAAGGCCTGCGACAGCTTGCCCTGTGCTGATGCAGCTGCCGCTGCCGCCGCCTGACTCGGATGCAGCTTCATATCCGAGGGCGACTGCTGCGGCGGCAACACCTTCTGATGCTGCTGCAATTGCTGCTTGTCCGGCGGACTGGGCATCATCGATTCGATGGGCTTGGGTATGATCAGCAACTTGTTGGCCACCTGCTGCTGCTGATGGAGCTGCTGATTGAGCTGCTGATGCAGTTGCTGTTGCTGTTGCTGGAGATGTTGCTGCTGTTGCTGCTGCTGCTGGGTTAGTTGCTGCTGTTGTTGCTGGTGATGTTGCTGCTGCTGCTGCTGCTGGTGCGTTTGCTGTTGTTGCTGCTGCAGCTGCATCTGTTGCTGCTGGAGCGTGTGCTCCAGATCGAGGAATGCTGAGGCCGCCGTCATATTGAGGCCATCGAATCCGGCCATGCCGAAATCGGCCACATTGAAGCCATTGTTGTGCGCCTGCTGCTGCTGCTGCTGCTGTTGTTGTTGCTGCTGCTGCTGGGGATGCTTTTGCTGGTAGGCGGCCGCCGCCATGTCTAGATTGAAGTTCAGCAGGTGGTTGCCATTCATGCCGCCCACATTCTCCGCTCCCTTGGTCAGCAGCTCTGTTACGTAGTCCATGTGCTGCTGCTGCTGCTGCTGCTGTTGTTGTTGCTGCTGCTGCTGCTGCTGCTGATGGCCAAAGGGTTGCTGCTGCTGCTGCTGCTGTGGTCCGCCGGGCTGCATCAGATGCTGCTGCATTAAAAAGTTGTCAGGCAACGATGACTTGCCCGTGGAGCCGGTGCTGAACTCCAACGAGGCCAGCGACTGCTCAACGGGATCATCGAACTGTGGTATCTGTTTGAGGCCAGAGGCCAGCGAGGCATTGGCCATCGCATCCCCATGCGGTCCGCCCAGTGGGTTAGTGTTGTTGTTGTTGCTGCCGCCGTTGTTGTTGCTGTTGCTGCCGGTGTTGCCACCGCCAGAAGTGCCGGTGCTGTTAACGCCGGACGTCAGGGCAGCCGCCAGTGCCGCATGATGCTCGCCAAGATCACCGCCACCCAAACCGGCCGGCTTGTGCAGATTGCTGGCTATGCGAATGCCACCACTTGACTGACTGGTGGCCACTGCTGCTGCTGCTGCTGCTGATCCTCCGGCGAAACTGTGCGGCGGCAGGGCGGCGGTGATGGAGCCACCCGGCGGCACTTTGCTCAGATCATTTGGTCCATTCTTGTTGTGCTGCTGTTGCTGCTGCTGCCCCGTCGCCCCGGAAACTGCAGCACCGGCAACTGAACCGCCACCGGCGTGCAACATGTTCCCGGCACCGGCAGTGGGCGCACCGCCGAAATTGCTGCCCGGCAGTGTTGTCTTGTTGTTGTTGTTTAGCATGGCAGCTGCCATCAGGGGATTGGCATTGCCCAGCATGTTGGCTACAAGGGGATCGGGGGAAGGATTGCGAGTCCAGGATGGGGGTCACACACAAGAAACGAAAATTAGTCACACACTTCACAAGATTCGGACGGAATGGCTCACAGAAATCTCTGGCTTTAGACCTTGGTCTAATCAAAATCACAGGGATTTCTGTGGCCATATACTGGATGAGGTTTTCAACTTACACATTTGTGATGTGGAGTTCACCACATGGTCCAGGCCCATCAACATGGTTGTCGGCGTGAGGGCGCCACTCGGATGGTTGCCGCCCAGAACCACATTTATACTTGGATTATTTACCTGCTAGCCCAGATATTGTGAGGGTAACACGGGGTAAAAAAAAAAAAAAAAGGAAAAGGGAAGATGAACATGTAAGACATTAGCTCTGGTTATCACGACAATCAACAATCACAGTGAGCAATGCAATCTGCATTTGGCAATGGGTTGCTTAATTATTTTAAAAATCATTTGATATTGGTAATTGATCAGTTTATAGATGATAGAAATAGGTTTGAATAGATATAGCCCCAACCCATTGCCAAGTCCCTCCTTTTTGTGTTGTATTTATGCCTATTTATCCACCCATTTTCCCCCCGATTCTTAAATAGTCACTGAATTTCGGTACTCACATTGCCTCCGTTCGAGTCTCGGGGTTTTTTCTTGCGCGGCGGTCGTTCGTCACCATCACCTGTTGAGGGGGAATTTCAGAATAAAGATGAGAGAGGTTAGCAGGGCTCGGCGACCGAGGTCGCAAAAAGGATCAAAGCTAGGGGGTTATAAACAACAAGCTAGGAAAAGCAACGGGTTGGATCTCGATTTAGGTAAAATTGGTCAACACAATTTATGAGAAATAGATTTTTTTTAAATTCCATAACAAGTTAATGCTATGAAATGATATAATATTGATATTATCACATTATTCAAGGATATCATGTCTTTTAGAACCAATCTATGGGTCTATAAATTATTCTTGACCAATTTTGATCATATAGAGAACCATCCTGACAGGCACAAGCGATAGTGATTTTGAAGGGACTTAGGATCGTAAACGTATATCGTACAAACATTACATTAGCAGTGGTTTTTGGGTTTACATATATATATATAAAGATTCAGATATAGGTGTATTAAAAATACCTCTTACAATGCCGATCGATGAAACAATTGTGTCGTGGTGGGTTTTCGTGGTGGTGGTTTTTGGAGTTTGGTGGATGAGCAGCCGCTTTACGGCGCTCTTTCTTCACTTCTCTTCTCTTCACTTCTCTTCTCTGTCTATCTGCCCTGTTCCACCCACTCTCCCATTTCAATATCTAAACTGTAAATGAACTGAAAAAAGAACGGGCCAGAGACCCCGGCGACCACCCCCTCCCCTCTTTTTTTTTTTTTTTTTTTTTTGCACCAGCCAAGTGGATAGAAGACAATGGATAATCGCAACCAAAACCAACCTTCGAGGCTCCAATCGATATCGTTTTATCGGGTTTTCTCAAAAAAATCGTTACTTTCGTTATTTTGTTTTATCGTTAAATTATCTCTCTCTTCTGTGAAAAGAAATTGATTTTTGGGTATAATGAGAAAACACACAGATAGTTTTTTTTTTTCTTCTTTTTTAATAAACATTTTCTTTTCTCATTTTTCATTTTTGTTTGTTGTATTCATTGCGTTTTTTTTTTTTAGTTTAGTTTAGTTGTTGTTTGTTTCGCTGCTGCGGTTGCGCTGCCATTTTGTAATAATAAATATTATTATTGTTTTTACTATAAATATTTAAATGTATGCGTGTGTGTGTTTTCATAATGCTAAATGTGTGTGTGTTGGTTTGTTTGTATTTGTGTTCGTGTGTCGGTTACGTTACGTTACGTAGTTCGCGTCGTCCGCTCTGTTTTCTTTTCTTTTTTCTTCTTATTCCCTCTACCTCCTTTCTTTCCCTAAGATTTTCACTATTTATCCTTTCGTTTATTTTATTTTATATATTATTTTATTTTCTGTTTTTGTTTTCCTTATTTTGTGAGACGCCTGCGCAAATTGAAACCAAAAATGCACTGTTTTCTTTTTTTTTTTAATGTTTTGTTTTAGGGAAATTCTGTTTTTGATATTCTTACAAGACTTTTTGAGCGTGTTTACATGTTTGTAAAGTTGGTGCTGTTGCATTTTACTGCTCTGCTTTCTCCTCGTCACTACTACAGGCTATACAAAAACACAAGAATCAGGCTTACAACAAAACAATTTCAATAATATGGGGCTAAATGGATGGAGAAGGCGCTTACGGGGTGTGGTGACCTCGATAAAGAAAGTACAAGAGCTACTATATTACGTACATACAAACAAGTTCGGACCCTAAAGAATAGGCAATTGGGTTTGAAAACAAAAATTAATTCTAAAAATAATCTGTGGCTAAATAATGCAAACTTATTCTTGACTGTTTCGAATTCTACACTACACCTTGGCTCTCTTTAAAAACTTGCTTGCTTTCTTCGCTTCGCATTTTGACCGTTGAGTTTCTTCGATTTGAAAGTAAATATTGTTACATTTTGTGTGGTGTGATTTTGTTTGTTGTTATTTATCATTATTATTGTTGGATTTCATTCGTTTTCCTCCTGGCAATTTTCATTTGATTTAATTTAATAGTAAAAATTTATATTTAAATTGATTTTATGCAATTTGTTTTGTTAATTTTTCTTTATTTCCATTGCATTATCATCTCATCTCATCAAATCATCACTCCTCCTCCTCTCTTCTATGCATTTTTTTTGTATATTTTCGTAATATAATATATATATTTTATTTTTTTTTTTTTTTTGAAAAAAACGTGCAAACAATGTGTAAAGGGGAAAGCCGACAGCCGAAAAATAAATAATAAAATGTTTTCAAAATACATTTAATTATTTGTTTTCTTTTTTTGTAGTTGTTTTTTGTTTATACCTTCTTTGATACATACATCTATGTAAATATAGCTATGTATTTAGAACTAGTTGGAGTTTAGAAGCTATAGAGTAAAAGACTCTATATACGTAACGCTTGGTTCCATTCCGATTCGTTCCACTTTTCTCATACCGTTTTACCGTTACTACTACAGACAGAGACAGACACAGTGGCAAGGACACACAGAGAGAGAAAGAGAGAGAGAGAGAGAGAGACAGAGAGTTAGACAAATGAATTTTGGACCCGATACATTTACCCCACTCTACGAAATCGTTTGTTTTTACTTCCGATAGTTGGTTTTGGATATTTTAAATTTTTAATCGGTTTTTATTGTTGTGTGTTTCTTTAAATTATTATTAAGCTGTCTTTTCGGGTTTTCACTCATGAATTCCTTTTGGAAGTAAGCTGGAAGCATTTCTGTTTTTCGGATGACGATTCTCCCACATTGATACACATAAAGTTAATGACAACAACAAATATTTAACCACGAATTAATGATATACAGAGAGATATTAAGCAATTCTCGATTCTAAGTGATAATGCGATGCGAGCTATTGTTCGCGAATTGTGCTAATTGCAGTGTTTCAGTTCCATTTGTTCCGTCTGGAAACACTTTTTTGAGGTTAAAAACGTTTAAACAATTAATAACATCAAAATCAACATTCACATTTCTCAGCGGACTTAATTAGAGTAAGTTGAAGTATCCCCTCCTTATTTTCCTGGCCCCTCTTAGCTTAAACTTGGGGTAATCCCCCCTCATTTTCTCTCTTTCTCTCTGTGTAATTCTCTCTTTGTCACAATCTCTCCTTACGTATTCGCTCCTTACGTATTTTTATTTGAATTACGTTATATTTGTGGTTCGGTGTTTTCTTTCCATTTCCTTTAGAAGCTTTTCATACTTTCTTTGTTTTTACACATTGTCTGCAAGTGTATCGAGAATTTCATACGTTTTTTGCATACTTTAGACATATATGGTAATTTTGCTGGTATTTTGGTTCATTCAGTTTTGTTAATAATTTCATATTATTATGGTTATTGTTTTTTTTTTCATTATTATTATATTTTACACATAGTTCTGTGAGGTTGTGTGGGTGTGTTGTGTGTGCGTGAGTGTGTGGTCCAGCTTACTAAGAAGAACATATCGCTTGGATTTCAATTAGATACTGGATGAAGTGGGATCGACGTATGTGGGTTTAGATTTGGTGGATTGGCTTTATCATATCAAGAAATAAGACTAGAACAAAATATGGAATTGGCACAGAAGTATTCGTTTCGGGGACTATGGGATTTGCACCGTGGAAAAGTTGACGGAGAAGATTCTTCCGAGTCCGTCATGTAAGTGACATAATATATATAGTCTGAAGTGGAGTGCAAAACCCGGGATCAGTTTAAGTTTTGATTTTGGGGGTGGGAATAGGTATGATGATGATGATCGATGAAGGAGTTTGCTCCTGAGCTGCCTCTAAAATATATACTGATGATGAATAGTACTACTTGAGGGGTTATCATGTGTGTGGAGTGTGGATGATAAGTTTTTATTTCGATTTATTCGTTGATCTTTTGTCAATCATGCATTGTTGCTCTGCTGTTTTGTAGATTTGATGGAGAGTTTTGATTTGGTTGATTGGTTCGATTGGTTGGTTTTGGTTTTGGTTGATTGATAGATTGGTTGGTTGGTTGGAGTTGGAATTCATTACTTTCTTTTTCAGATTGGCTGCCCCCAATACACAATTGCTTCACGATTTTTTCAGCATATTCTCATAATAATCATAATAATAATCATAATATTGGTAATAATAAGGTTTTTCTTGTTCTTTTTTTAGAATTGTTTTTTTTTTGTTTTTTCAAAAATGACTTAAAGTAGTAAAGAGTGTGTGTTTTTCTTAATATTCTCATTTTAGATAGTTGTGTATGTGTGTTGTGTAAGATTTGTTTTCTCATTTTTTCATTTACAAATACAATTCGTTTAATACCTACAAATGCTTAAATATGATATATGTGTGTGTGTTGCTGTGTATATATAATTAAGTATATACTAGACCTAGATGTATATATATAGATATATATATATATATATATCGATTATATAAAGTTTTGCCGTTGTGTTCGTGTTGTTCGTCTGTGTTTCATGTAGCTGGTTGTTAAAAATGAGGAGGGATCTAATGGTCTAATGTTCTAATGGTCCTATGAAACGTCTGATGTTGCGATACCCCAACATCCAACTCTGGTGTGGCTCTAGTGCGAATTGAAAGAAAAACCTCTGTTTATTGGTTAATCGTTAATCAGCAAATTTGTTTAACAACTCTGCCATGTAACTTAAAATCTTCAATTTGTTTTGCTTTTCGTATGGGTGTTGCTATGTCTGCTATCGAAATATCTGAATAAAACACTTTTAAATATTGATTTAACTAGGGCATTTTACTCGTTTTCCAATTTACGTTGCTAAATTCCATATATTCGTGTGCATTTGTTTTCTTAGAGTAAATGCATATTGCACTTTGTCGTGAACTTGGTTCTTGGGTATTCCTAAAAAAAAAATCTCTTTTGTATGTAAAATAAAAAAAATACAAAAAAAAAATGCAGAGTTGGATTATTATTTCTTTTTGGGTTCTTCAAAAATCAGACGTTTTTGGTGGTAAATGGAGATATATCGTTTTTTGATCTGGGGTCGTCCTGTTAATTTCTGTTGTTGTTTAGCACACAAAAACATAAACAAAATGCGCTAAATTCAATAAATTAAAAATGCTCTATTAGAGCGAGACAGGGGAGTGGGTTTTTGTGTGTCTGAGCGGGATGCATTGGTCAGTCGGTCTTAAATAGCAATAATACCCTTTTATCATATCCCCTCTCGCTCCCTCCCCTTGGCTCATTGTTTCTGTCTCCTTCTATTTCATATTTCAGTATTGGTGTGCGTGTGTCAGTGTGGGTGTTCTTGAGACTAACTTAAAAAATGATAAAAACAAAAGTTATGCGGAAAAACACAATCGATAAACTCTACATACATATATCCGCATTGGCATATATATTTTTTGCGTGTTCTAATAGGGTAACTATGATATTATAACTAGATAAACCTATATCCAATTGAATTAATTAAGCCAATCGCTCTGTTCAAATCTCCTGATTCTGTGCGACTTAAGTATTATATCTCATCCTTTTCATTTTCATTATTTTTTTTTTTTGCAATATATTTTTACACTTTTCAACGGGTTTTTAAAGGTTTTCCTAGATCCTAGACTGTTCATTACTCCTTCGAATCTTCTGTTCTCTGACTCAAGCCACGTCCGCCCCGCCCCGCCCCGCCGCCTTATGTTTTTAGGTATCTAATGTTAAACGATAATAGAATAAAAATTATGCGGTCTCGGATTCTATGTAGTGTGGGGGTCTATATCTCAATATTCTGATTCTGTATCTGTATCTGTAACTGAATCGGTATCGGTATCGGTATCGGTTTCCGTACGTGTGTTTAGTGAGTTCTGTTGTTTGTTTCTTAAACAACGCATCTATATATATATATATATTTATATTTGCATATCTCTATGTATACTAATAAAAAAAAAAGGTTGTATAAAATAAAACAAACAAACAAAACGCGTCCTAACCTGCTTCACTGTCGCTCGAGTCACTCGAACTGCTATCACTCGAACTCGACGACGATGAATCGCTGGAACTGGAACTCGATGACACGGGATTCGCCGGCTGCACTGCCTCGACCTTGTTCGAAGCGGACTCATCTGCGGAGATAGGAAGAAAATGAGGAATTAGTATCGTTGAAATACAGGGTAACTATTTTTGGTATTAGTGAGATTAAAAGCAAGTTGCTATGGACTTGTGGTAGCATCATCATCATCATCATCATCACATCATCTCATAATACATACCTTTCTTGGCGTTTTTCTTGCTTGCCCCCAGCTGGCCGGTGACGTCCTGCAGTCGCTTTTCCAGCTCCTGCTTTTTCTCTGCCATCTGCTCGTCCTTCGACTTGCCGGAAGGCTTTTTATCTGCGATACGGAAAGATGTTGGATCGTTTATAATCAAGTTGATTTTCACGGGTGGAGAGCTTGTGGGAAGGGGGCGGGAATTCGATAGGGGTATGTAGGGATCATGCTCGAAACTCAAAATGTACTCAAAAGTTTGGGCGGGAAAAAAGGTAAAGCGGCAATGTCATTAGCGATGTTACAAAAATCTCTCGAGGTTCAAAAACCAATACTATAAGGTATCTGACAGTAGGCATTATCACATCTTACTTAGGACACCTGCATAATTTTAAAAGCTTTAGAGATTTCTATAACACATCGGCACTTCTACAGCATTCACAAGCTACTAGAGGAAAGGGAAAAGGATATTTTTTTATATATTTTTGTTTGTTTTACATGCACTTGCTAACTACAGACAGTTTATTGGTAGGACCTTGAGTGTTGAAAATCTTAATCATACGTATTGGCAGTTTAATTGATACATTTGGTTTATTTTTTTTCGAGTTTAACTAACTAAACATGACCACTACGGTTTTCGGTTCGAAATTAAAATCAAATTTGGAAGCGCATTCAGCAAAGCCAAAACGGAAATTGGTTTTTCAGTTTTGAATTTTGATCGGGCAATAGAAATTGATTTTGATATAGATTATTCTGTTGTCTAATGGCTCTTGTTTAGCTTCTAACTTTTGTCTTTTACTTGGTCTTGGTTTTTTATCTTTCATTAGCTTTTGCTGTTCTAGCTGATTTTGCTTTTGCTTTTGTATTTGCTGTTGCTGTTTCATTTGCTTTTGCATTTGCTTTGGCTTTTGTTGTGGTCTCGGTTTAGTTACAAACTTACAATATGGCTTACGTGTTTTTTTGCGCAAACACGACGCCACATAGCTTTCAAGCTCGCGCAGCGTCGACGGCTTCAGCGTCTCGAAGTCGATCTCGATTTCGTCGGGATTGGAGTCACGCAGCGATGGCTCCCGGTTCTGGATGATGTGTACCACACGGCCCAGCTTGTCACCTGCAATAAAAATCGGATATTAGTGGAGCTCTTATGAGGGTGGTTGGTGTGTGGAATGGTCCGTTGTTGTCAGTTAATATCTAGAGTTTGCTTCTTTAAAATGTAATTAGGATAATCACAATGTGTGTCTCTAGTTTACTTTATTGCTAAATGGTTGCGGAGATCTTGAGAGCTCAATAAACTTCTTTGGCAAATGATCAAGAAACGTTAGTATTCCATAAGTACTTAGTAAAAAGAAGTTGATGTATTAAAATAAATACCAACGTATGGTGTATTTTGAATAATAAGATCAATAGCAAAATTATCTTAATATAAAGGCTTAATCTTGTGTCTGTATCCCTACTTTATAGATCAACAAAGCTTAATTACCAAAGATCGCAGTGATTGAAATGCTAATCTCACCTGGCAACTTGTTGATGTCGAGCGACAGCTGACGTTTCTCATCGTACGACATTGGCTTGGCCGTGTCCTCCTCCTCGGAGTCAAAGTTCATCACCTGGCTGGGCTTCTTCTTGCTGCTGCCGCGCGCACCGGCGCCACCGGTACTGGCATTCGCGCCCCCAACAGCGCCGCCAGCGCCTGCCGAACTGCTGCTCTTGGCCCGCTTAGATGCGTTGCCGCCGCCTGCTGCTCCTGCACCGCCAACAGCTCCGACGGCTCCTGCGCCAGCTGCAGCTCCCGCTGCACCGCCTGCCGCATTGCCCGCAGCGGTGTTATTGCTACCTCCAACGCCGCCGCCTCCGCTGCCCTTGGCGCCGCGTCCGCCCTTGCTCTTAGCACCTTTACTGCTGCCACCGCCGCTGCCAGATGTACCGCCGGCGCCTGCCGCCGCGCCCGCTGCCAGAGCGCCGGCCAGGGTGCCCGCCTTGCCGCCCGTCGATGCGCCCGATGCTGTCACACCGGCACCAAAGCCGCCACCGGCCGCGGCACCGCCGCCCGCCAGCTGGCCAAAGACCGCCATGGCCGCGTCGTGAACCTGGCTGTGCAACGCCGCCACATTGGGAACGCCGCCGGCGACAGCTGCTCCGCCCGGACCAACCAACGAACCACTGAGCAGTGCGTTGAGATTAGCGCCGCCCGCTCCACCGGCACCCATGGCTCCGACACCACCCGGCACAGAGACGACGCCCGAATGGCCGCCGGATCCAGCGCCGCCTGCTCCGCCAGCATTTGCACCGCCGCCTGAGGCGTGACCATGATGCGAGGCCGATCCAGAGCCACCGCCCATCGACTTCTTCTTCTCCTTGAGTTTCTTCTTCGCCTTCTTCTTGGCGGAGGCCTCCTCGGACAGCTTGCGGATCTCCTCCTGCAGGCCAAGCAGCTTGGACTCGAGCATTTTCAGCTTGGCGCTGCGCTCCTCGTCCGAGTTGGATTCGTTCTCGGTGTCGCTGGAGTCCTCGCTAGACGAATCGCTGGCATCGTGCTTGAGGGGACCGCCGTAACCGTGACCATGGCCATGTCCGTGACCATGCCCGTGACCGTGGCCGTGACCGTGACCATGCCCATGGCCGTGCCCGTGATGGTGGGCCGCATTGGCCACCGGCTCGTCGGGGATGTTGGCGTAGCGCATCTCAAAGACGTCCTGCAGCTTGCGGCCCATGGCCACAACATCGTGATCTGGCGGATTGTACTTGTAGCAGTTGGTGAATATTAATCGCACGTCGGCAGCAAATTCCGGCGCGCTCTTGTACTCGCGATTGTCCATTTTCCGCTTGACAGTGCCCAGATCCATTGGCTTCTTGATGATGTCGTGATAGTCATGCAGGCCAAGCATTTCCGCGTCCACGGGCTTGTAGAACGGCCAGGCATATCCTGAGTGCTTCTTCGAGAAGAGCTCCTTGAGGATCTCGTTGCACGACTTGAGCGCATCCGATAGCTTCTCCTTGTTCTTGGCCACCGCAACGCCGGCCACGCCGCCGGCAACCAGACCGCCAAGTCCGGGCACTCCGGAGACGCCCAGCGGCGACATATTGTATCCCGAGCCCTGGAATGTAAGATCCTGTGGTTCAGAAGATCCCATCGTTTCGATTTTTTGATGAGTTGGTTGATTGGTGGTTTGTTGTTGTTGTTGTAGTTGGTGTTGTTGATTGATTGGTGTGGTTGGTGGTGGTGGTGTTGATTTGATCGATCGATTGATTGACAGAGTGCAAACAAAATCAACGCAAAATAAAAGAAAAAGAAAAATAAACGAGTAAAAAGCGGTATGGGGTTAGCATCGAAATAAATCAAATGGTTCAAAAAGAAATGATAGCGGGCCATGGGAAAGAGACTTGACTCCGGATATTGCGGGTCAAATAAGAACTCTTTCGCATGTCGCGCCTGGAGTATGATTGCAGATCATGCGAATGGGACTTGACTCTGGATGCACCGGGTCAAATCCAATCCGCACGTCTGCAGATATATATGAAATGGTTTTCGAGTAAAAGGCAGTACGGCGTATTGTGTATGATTTAAACGATTGTTGTTGTGCATTAAAATTGGATATTATTGTAATATCAAACTAAATGAGCTTGTTTCAAAAGAAATGTAAAAGGGAACTTGAAGTGATCAAACGTTTTGACATTAAAAACTAAGAAGATTAGATTAGATTAGGGTTCAAATTCAAGTGAATGATTGAGGTTACATTTAATATTAAATAAAAGAGATTTATGATTATGATTCAAAAACTATACAATTTTAGTCGGAATTTTGAAAGCAAAAGGCGAACCAAATATTTTGTTCATGAATTATGAACATTTCTAGTTTCTGAATATACAAAAATGGTGGATTCAAAGTTTAAAAGCTGCAGTCAAACTTTGGAATCTTCCCGTTGACCTAATACTTGGGCACACAATGAAATATTTACAAACAAAGCCACATTTAGGTGACTCTTGAATATGTACAAGCTCTTTTTGGGCTCTAGGATCATACTCATACGACTGGCGATGCCCGTTACTCTTACCTTCTTGCCAATTACCTGACGATTCGACTCCCGTCGCGTCGCAATCTTGGCCGATTTGGAGTCCATTTGCGCGTAAGGCGATTCAAAGGCATTGGCCGTCGGCGTGGTCGTGTCCGCCTTTCGTTTGACGCCCTTCTTTATTTTGGCGGGCTGCTGCGGCGGTATCACGGCGTCCACACCAACGCTCACGCCCGCATTCACATAGGCCTGAACGGCGTTGGTGGCATTGACGGCTACAGATGGTATTGTCACTCCGGCGCCCGCTGCACCACCGGCTGCTCCCGCTGCACCGCCCACTCCCGCCGCCGCCGCTGCCGCTGCTGCTGCTGCTGCCGCTGCTGCGGCTGTACTGCCATCTAGAAGCGAGGAGCTGTTGACCGCCGTCTGGCCAGGGGCGCCGGGATAGGCGCCCGTTTGGCCCGCATTCAGAAGGCTGGCCATCAGGGCGGCGGCATTGGGATTGGCTGCGGCTGCACCTGCTCCACCAGCGCCGCCAGCCATCGCTGTCGTCGTCGTATTGGTACTGCCGGGTACCGTGTGCGGTGGCATTGTGCTAATCGGTGGTATGGACGGTGCACCGCCGGCCGTCGATGAAACCGTGCCGCCCATGGCGGATACGGGTCGGGCGGCGGTCGCTCCTCCCGCACCGGAACCCGCCTGGGCTCCTGGTGTACTCGCCGAGCCCGCTCCCGTCGCTCCTTGCAGACCGGACTGTTGCGCGGATGAGGCGGCTGCTGACACTTTGGTGGAGCCACTTCCCGCTCCGCTGTTAACTGCCGCCGAGGAGGCTGTGCCGGAACCGGTGGTTGCTCCACCACCAACGGTCGCTGACGATGTCTTGGGCGTAGCCGGCGCCCGTTGCTTCTTCTTGCCACCCTTGGCCGTAACCGGCTCCAGTTCGAGCTCCTCCTTGGGCATCGATTCGATCTTCTGCAGGAAGACCTTTTCGAGCGTCTGGGCCATCACAACGACATCCTCGCCGGGTTTGTTGTAGACATAGCAATTGTTGAACATCGTATTGAAGTCGTGTATGGTCTCCTTGGCGGACCAATAGTAGTTGTTCTCCAGCCGCTTCTTGATCGTACCCATATCCATGGGCTGTTTGATGATCTTATGGTAGTCGGGCAGGTTGAGCTTCTTGGCATCGACGGGCTGTTGAAAGGGCCACGAGAAGTGGTGCTTCCATATCACCTTCATCACCGTCTTGATCAGATATTGCAATTGGTTCGTATTGCGGCCGGGTCGCTCCGCTGGCGGCACCACCGGTGGCTGTACAATGCCATTGACTGGCTCCACGGGTGGCTCGTAACGGGGCGGTGGCTCATTGGACGACATGGTGGTGGTGGTGGTGGATGTGGTTCCTGTGGTGGTTCTGGTGCTTCAGCTTGGGATGTGGATCTGCGGATCTGCGGATTGGGTATCTGGGTTGATGGTTATCCGACTGAGACGGCCGACACACACACTCCACCTACACACACACACACACGGGCCGTCTCCGTCTCCTCCTGCGCTCCTCCTTGTCCTCCTTTCGATTTCCTTTCGTACGGATAATTGGGAGGGGATTTAGTGGGTTTAGGGAGGGGGGGACTAGTCTTATGTGGCCGGTGACCACCTCCTCCTCCTGCGACTGGCTACGCCTTCTCCGGCTATTCCTGCGACTCCTACTCCTGGTGATCCTCCGCCGCCTATCGTTTTCTCAGCTCCTGATCCTGCTGATCCTCTTCTGGTTTTTGATAAAAATCTCTTCTTGTTCAAGGGATAATGCTGTGTAGTGGTCCGTAGTGGTTGCTTCATGCTCAGCAATGTCTGTGCACTGCAAGAGGGGGGGGTAAACAAATCGAAATTAGTTGTGCTATTAGGAGCGTCTAGAGGAGCATGTGTACTTACCTCGCCTGCTCCAGATTCTCAGGGCCCAGGCTCCTCTCATTGGAATCTACTGGCTTCAGCTGATCCAAGGGCCAAGGATTTAGCAACAGCTACTGCTACTGGAGGCATTGTGGTATCGAATCCTTTTTTGTGTTAGTTCCAAGATTCCTACCGCAGGCGGTTGGCTTTTATAAATCTGCAAAAGAAAGTAATGGACAAGAAAGCCAAGTTAGCCGGCACATTTGGATATTTTGCAACTCTGGTTCGTGGGACGTGGGATTTCGATTTGCATTTGCATTTCACAACACTCCTCCACGGAGGGTTACATAAACAAAAAATAAATAAGGGGGCCCCACAGAAACGAAACGAAACTAAACTAAACGAAACGAAAATAACAATTACAATTACAATTACAATCTCTCGCTGAATGCGCGGCGGTTGCTATTGCCATAAACAAAATGCGACAGCGACAACGAATCTATGTAGAATGTGGAATATGCAGAGGCGGCAGGAAAACGGAAAACACAAAACAGAACACACACGGAAGAAGCAGAAAACGCAGAGAAACGACGACAAAACACGCACACTCGCGCACACAAGCCAAGTGCAAAACAATCAATTCCGGGCACTTTTTAACAGCAATCAAATCACTTGCTTCACAATATTCCTTGTGTTTATTAGTTTATGCGTTCGACTATAGATTCCAATTTTATTTTTAGCCGTTTTTTTTGCGGTTTTTTGCCGTTTCGTTTAGTTTTTCCCTTCCACCGTTTTGGTCGTGAGTAGTTACTTTGCCGCCGTTTTGGCACTCACAGCAACAGCGAAACAGAGAAGAGGCGAACTGGCCGCTGAGAGCGAAAAAAGAAGAGCGCTCTCATTTTCTAGTTCGAAATTCGAGAGAGTGAGCGCCCGGCTCACACACACACACAGATACACTTGGGCCGCACAATAGAGCTGTCTCGCTTGCACTCACTGAAGAGAGCAAGAAAAAGCAGGCAAATGGCGCACGCCAAATGATGCAAAATAAGTTTTAAAAAACGTAAGGAAAAATCCTTCAATAAAAACAATAAATATCCATTAATGCGAACGCACAGACCAAAGATTAACTAAATCCCACAACATGTATCCACATACACACTCACACACAGAAAGAGTTTGGCGTGTGTTGTGTTTGCATTGAGAGAAATTCACCACGCCGCCTTTTTTAAAAGTTGAATTCTTGTCATTCGGCATGATTCATTCGCTTTGTTTGTTGTTGTTGCAGCGCTAATGCAAACGCCATGCCAAAAAGGCAATAAAATGCACGTAATTTCAACGTTTCTACGTTACGTTTCTCACATTTTATTTAACACCCTCAACTAAGTGTGGTGAAGACCGGAGAGGGGTGTCAGCGAGGAAGAACACACGCACACACACACACACACAGTTGAATAGTTTGCCTTTTGCCGATATTCCAAATTGACAGTGGTACAAGTTGCATTCAAAGCTGCACATAAAAATCCATTGTACAGTTAGTTAAAATATGCCTCGTTCATATTACGGTTTGTTTATTGTTTATATTAACTCTTAATCTGTAGGTCAAGCACAAACATTTGGCTTTGCTTTCTAGCTCCGATTTGTTTATTGGCCAACCGGAGATTTTTGTTTTTGTTGATGTTGCGAATTTATTTACACTCGCACACACACTATTCCACTTGTGTGTGTGCCGCCGGCCGGCAAGCGATTTTACTCTTCTCTTTCTTTTTTTTTTTTTGATCGCTTTCACTTTGGGCTTTACAGTTATCAGCTGTATTTATGAAGCTGCATTTAATTGTCCGATTTGGCCCACTGTGTTTTTGTTAGTTGCCAAGTGTGCGTATGCGAGAGTGTGTGTACGTGCGTTTGTGACGCAAAATTAAACGGAAGAATAACGAATACAAATACAAACGAAGGTAGACAGCAAGGCCAGCCAATGAATATGACGTATGTATTTGGCCCATTCTAAACCGCCTCGCCACAAATAAAATTGGAATATTAGAAATAACAAATATAAAATACACAATAGCGGGCGGGCGGCTCTGGCTCTCCCTCTCTCTCGCTCTTGCTCTCCTCTCACAACAAAACAAAACATTAACTGGCACTCACACACACACGCACACACACATACGAAAACACCGCAGAGACGAGAGAAATTATGTAGTACAGTAGACTTTGAGTTTTGAACAGAAATTCACGTAGAACGATACGATGACGTAGAGAAGAGGAAGAAGCAGAAGTGGCGGAAGAAGAAGCAGAGACAGCAACGGCATGCATTGCAAATGAAATTGGGAATGGGTATTTTTTAACGGGGGCCGTTGATTAAAAGCCATGCTTTTTAATCGCTACAACGCCTTAATGGAACTGCTCTTGCGAAATTTCCTAACTATCAGAAACTAAACCTTAAAATGTACTTCCCATCTAACAAATAAACAAAGGTCAACAGTTTGTGGCGAAAAAGTGGAAAAAATCATATATTTTTTATTTACCTCGCCACTCGAACTCGTGCACCAACAACTCAACAACTAAATATTGTTATTTTTGTCCTGCTTAATATCCATGCACTTGAACTACGGGCAAATATATCAATTTTATTTAAATAAATAAAATACTCAAGTGAAACACACTAGCACACACGGACACACATACTAGCCGACACTCTCTGCTGAAAGTTGCAGCTGCTCGCGCGTGCGATGGAGCGAGACAACAACAGGGGGCTACGTAATACGTAGCCAAATGCAAATATGGCGGCATGTCGTCTGTACGTGTGTGTGCGTGTGTGCCTGTAGTGTGGCATTCGAACGAGGAGAGAAGAGTCGTTGCCGTCGTTGTTGTCTTTGTTGTTCTTAGTGCCATCGTTGTGTATCTGCACAAAGAGAGAGAGAGAGAGAGCGGGCGAGAGACTGATAAAAGAGGCATGGAAGGGGGGAAAAAGGGGAGCCGCCTCTAGGTTAATAAATCGTGCTAATAGTGGCACGAATTTAAAGCCGGTTTACATGGCAACATGCAGCAAATGCAGAAGAAGCAGAGCCGCCAGAAGTAGCTGCAAAAAATGAAGAGCAAGGCAAGGCACCCAAAAAGCATCAATGAATTCAATTCGAGAGCGAGAGAGAGAGCCGACCGAGCCGAGCCGCCACACCGCAATCGCAATTTTGCGCTTATTTACGATAAACATATCTTCAATTTTGCGCCCGACAAGTAAACAAACAAATTGCGTTTGCCTATTTACGCGCCAACTAGCAAAGTGCAGCAGCAACAACAATTGCACCCAAACGAGAGCGAAAAAGCAAAGGGTAAACGCAAATAAACGAAAATCCTAAATGCCGGTAAAAAAAAAATCATGAATTTAAAAGAACGAGAGGGAAAAGGGCGATAAAGAAAGATATTTTCCAAGGAGTAGCACGATCTGAAGGATGCAAAGATACAAATTTAACCAAGAATCTACAGAACGCGAATCAATTTATGATGCCCTTAGGTCGTTTAAATAAATCAGTTTGACTAGATCTTGACACGAATATGTAATTAAATTACAGGCTAGTTATAATTTAGCCACCAGTTGATATTTATAATTAATTCTTTACTCTTCGTATAGTTTATTTTCATTGAATGTATTATTTAGAACAAGAAACTATAATTGTAAGTGCTTATTTTGTACATCGTTGGATGTATATTTTCTGTCATATCTGAGAAGAGATTCTGAAATCATAAGGGAACTATTCAATTACAAGTAAAATGCTGGGACTATGGATTTCCCAGCTCATTTGGAAAAGGGTTGTTGTTGCAGTTGAAAAAATCCGGCTAAAAGCAGCTGTCGTTTCAAAAATCCCTCCATTTCTAGGGGTGGCTGACCCTTAAAAGCAAATAGTCAAAAACCAAAGTAGTCCTCAGATCAAATTTAAAAAAACCAAGAAGACACGATATGATTTCTGCCCACTGTGTGGGAGGGGGTGGCAAAAGGGGGGCAGGGGCAAAAGCCACGTGCGCTACACTTTTCCAACTTACATTTCCTTCGGATTTTCCCGTTTTCTTTCTACTTTTTTTTTGGTGATATCCACACGTTCTGTTGCTGATTATCCGTTTATTGGCGATAATATCCAAATATATATCCGAAGGATTTTATGATTTTGACTTTTGTTTATGGCCGCGTTGCTACTGCTGCTTGTTGTTGTTGCTTCTCTTGTTGTTGTGTGTGTTGGCTGTTGATGCTTTAGCCATGTTTAGCTTGTCGGTTTTGTTTGTTTGTTGTTGTTGTTGTTGCTTAAAACTGTGTTGCGTTGCTTGCTATTGTTGTTGTATTTAAATTGAACATATACAACATACAGATTGTACACGACTGTTAAAAAGTTGCAACTGTAAAAATAAAAACAAAAAAATGGTACACTTTTATATTGACACTATTTTCATTTGAGATTTTGTGATATTTCCGATTTGCGCGCGCGAGAGAAAGAGAGCGAGAAGCGAGAAGGGAGAAAGAGAGCAAGAAGTCCCCAGCGACAAAAATAACGTAACCCACAGCGTAAGCCTCTGCTGTACGTCACCGCGATACGTCACGCTACGTAACGGCATGCCTACGTTACCGACGGCGCCGCAAAGCCGCAAAATCAAAAAATACAATAACAAAATCGAAAAATTATAGATTTTCACTGTGCAAATCGCTATATTGCTTGCGAAAAACAACTAGTACTAGTATTTCTTTTTTGTTTCCCTCCATTCCGAGCAAAACTTTTTTCGCGCGCTTCGGCGTGTGTATTCATTTTTTTTCGTTTTTTTTTCTTCTCTTTATTTGTTAATATTATTCACTTGGTGACTACACACGTTCACGCTCATGCCCTCACTCGAACACACACACACACGCACGCACACATGCCTCGCACACGGACGAGCATTTCTGCTTCTTCTTCCTCCTCTTTCGTTCGCTTTTGTTCCACCACCGAAAAAAAAATGAAAAAAAAAAATTGTCATGTCCATTGAAGTCTCACATTTTTCAAATGCATTTTTTGGCGCTAAAATAATGGAAATTTCACAATTTTTCCATACGCATCGGATGCCCCGCAATTAGCACTTTACACCGATCACAAATTTATATAATTTTTGGCCATTTTTACCATAATTTTTAGTAATTTCTACACACCGATATATACGTACGCGCTACGATTTTTCGACAAACGCGCGAGTTTCTTGTGAGTAACGTCGCTGTCGCCATCAAATATACAAAATTTTTTTCGAAATTACTGAAAATGCGAATACACACGCACACACTGACAGCCGACGGGCACGAGGCGCACGCTCCGCTTCGGTTGAGCGAGCGAGAATGGGACGACTATACACGGTTCCAAGATGGCGTCTCAGCGAGGTCACACGCCATCCCGCTCTGGCGCATGGTCCGTGGTGGTGCCGCAGAGCGGGATGCCGATAGCAAGCGAGAGAGCGCGTGCGAGAGTGTGCGTGTCTGAGAGAGTGGTGAGTTTCGTTTAGCGAGTGCTCTATCCCGCTTAGCGAGTGCAGCCACCTAAACAGCGGACACAGCACACCCTCGCTTCTTAGTATGACCAGTTGTGATCCCGTAAAACATCCGAAAATATCGATGTTTTCGAATGTGTAGAATTAGAAAACAATCATTAAACAACTTTTCTTTTACAATTTACCAGGCTTGGAAACAAAAGTTAAAAAAAAACTTCACATGGAATTGCCCCTTCACATTTGCATTTGTATTGGATGATCACAGATGCTCTGTTTTTTTTGTGTGATTCCGATTTTGGTCAAAAATACTCATTTTTTGGTGGTTTATCATTCGTAGTTTAGCCAAATCAAGGCGTACACCTAAAAGACCGACAGTTTTGAGCAGCTTGCTTCAATTGCTATCGATCCCCATAATTTTAAGGAAGGTTTATTTTTTGACAAATTTTTTCATATTTTGTAAGGGGGTAGCTCGGTTTTTTTTTGGGATTCAGATTTTGGTCAAAAAATCTAATTTTTTAGTGGTTTTTCAGGCGTAATTTAGCCAAATCAAGGCGTACAGCTAAAGGACCGACAATTTTGAGCAGCTTGCTTCAGTTGCTATCGATCCCCATCACTTTAAGGAAGATTTATTTTTTGACAAATTTTTTCATTTTTTGTAAGGGGGTAGCTCGGTTTTTTTTGGGATTCAGATTTTGGTCAAAAATACTAATTTTTTAGTGGTTTTTCAGTCGTAGTTTAGCCAAATCACGGCGTACAGCTAAAAGACCGATAGTTTTGAGCAGCTTGCTTCAATTGCTATCGATTTCCATCACTTTAAGGAAGATTTATTTTTTGAAAATTTTTTTTTATTTTTTGTAAGGGGTGCATTGTTTTTTTTGCAAAAAATGTAAAAAAATTAAGAATTTTCAGGTTTGAGTGCCAGTGGATTGGAAAATAAGCAAAGAGCTCAACGAGGTATGACATTCCTCGATCTGACGTTTATTTTCTTTTTAGCAGCCAAAAAACAGAATTTATAGGGCGAAACTCTTAGCTCAGGGTCCTTACCCCTGGCTGAGTGCCCCATTGCATGTTCAAGGCGATGGATGCAACGGTAAGCAAAATTAAAAAGGAAAAGTAGCTTAAACGTGCAGGTTATTTAGATTTATACACTAATTGAATAGGGATTTTGTTTTAGAAGAAGAATGATGTGGTGAAAACTCGATTCCAAAATTGGAGGATTAAGGCCAGGACTCGAACCACTGATAAGTTAGCGTTGAAACCCTCGCAACATTTTAGTATGCCCACTCGCAAGGTTAGAGGTATGTTTTTGGTACGTAACACGGTCCTACCAAAATACTGGGAGGATGTCACGGCTAAGCGAGCAAGGACACCCCACCAACATTTGGAAGACCGTATACTTGGCATTTTTGATAAAATATAAATGGTAATTTTTGCTTTATGCCAGACGGCATACTTATTACGGTCACACTACTCTACCAAGAAGCAGTAAATATTAATTTAATCCAAATCCAATTCCCGACTCCAATTGGCGGTCTTCGGCTGCTGCAGTCAAAGTTGTTTTTTTTTGTGCCCCAAAAAGAGTTAAATTCGCTGATTAGGCGAATAACGGTGGCAAGTAACTGCAATAACTGCGTGTGTGCATAGTGCTCGTGTGTGTTTGTGTGTGTATGAGTGGAACTCCACAAGTGTGCGAGAGAGCAAATCAAAATAAGAAAAGAACCGCCCTGATGGAAATTAATTTCGCGAATTACCAGCGAAAACGCAGCGAAAGTTGAACCAAAGTGCTTTCATTAAACAGATAGCGAGTGAAATAAGTGGGGATTACGTAAGAAATCGATGGATTCCGGCTGCATTTGGCCAAAAAAAGGGGAAGAAACCTCGAAGCGCTCGTTTTTTTTTTTATTTTCTCGATGATTTCATTCGCAGTGACGACACACAGGCACGCACACATGGAGCGCCGTATCTGTGTGTGTGTGTATGTGTGTGGGTTGTTTGTTGAGCTAAAAAAATAATGAATCCTCAAGCATACATTTTTCGTATTTATTTATTATTTTTTCGAGTGCAGATCGGCGACGTTGCGACGCCAGTTGTTGATTACGCCTTGGTCCCTCTTTATCGCAACTTCCCCCACCCACTGATCACTGGAGTACGTAGGCAGGAGCAAACAGAAACAAGAAATTCAGTGGCGTAGGCAGCAAATTGCGGAGGGGGTACAAAGTTTTCAAATTTGTGAAACTCCTTGAACCAAACAAGATTGACTTTAAATTAATTAACATGCTGACCAAAGCCTTGTTAATATTCTAATTAAATCCTCCCTTTGAGCACGCCACTGGTTCAACTAGTCCACCCACATGTGGGCGGCCCAGATGTTGTTCGTTTTTACCTAGGGGGCGTGGGCGTCCAGCCATGGTAAAAACTCTGGGCTGCAGATGCTGTTTATTCAAGGGGGTATCCACTTTTGGGCTAGGAGTTTGTTATGCATCAGCCATAAACAATTTGTAATTGTAAAAGATACATCATCGTAGAAAAACCTGTGATCGAAAATACATATGACTAACTGCACAAGTCATAAATGATAATGGAATATAATTTTCAAAAGTCTGTAAGACTTAAATCCAGAAATTTTCATTACTTGTTTTGTTTTTATGCTGATTTAAAATTATCTTTCGAGTTCAGTTGAAGTCATGATATAAGGCATGGGAATTAACTACAAGGGTATATAAACATGGACTTTATAGTTTTTTGTGTGTGTGTTTGTGTGTGCTTTTTTTTTGGCGGCACGATTTGCTGCAAATTGTTTTCTGTTGTGTGTGCGTGGGTGTTTAAAAATAGCCAAACCATACGTAATCTGCAGCCCTTTATTTCTCTTGCATATGGAATATGGAATTTTTGATTTTGAGTATGAGTGGATGAGTGGATTGGAGTGAGTGATTCATTCAAGTTAGGCGGAAATCAAGGGAGATCAAGCTGACTCAATGAATACTACTCACTGTTCGGCCTTTGTTTACATTTCGCCAGGAGCAAAGAGAGAGGGGCGAGAGAGCGTGCTAACGGAACGTGCTCGAATGAGTAATTCGCAATGCATTCGATGTTAATCGAAAGCTCTCTTCCTTCCTGTTCCTCTTGCCCTTCCTCTCCCTCTTCTCTCTTCTCCTATTTTTCTTTTATTCTTTTTGGACGCCAACAAAAATCACGCACACCCACTCGCCGCTTGTCGCCTGTGTGCGTGCGTGTGTGTGTGTGTGAGATGAGTCATCTGGCCAAGTTGATGAGAAAATAAAATTAAACATTAAGGTAGAGCAGAAGAAACAGCAATAACAAAAAAGGGGGCCATTTGCCGTTGTTTGTTGTTGCAGTAAAAAAAGCAGGCCAGCCGGGTAAAGCAGTGCAAGCAGCAGCTGGACTTTTACATACACCTGCGGTCGAAATACTAGCAGCAAACTGAAAAACCAAAATCAACTACACAAAATATAGGCATAAATTAATCACATTTTAAATCTTAGGCCATATATATCCATAAAAAAAGGAAAAAAAATTAACAACAATTTTGTTAAATAAACGGTTTATTTGAATCTCGAAAATTAGTATATGCTTAAGCTTTTTTTGACAGATAAAAGTTTTTTTAAGGATACGTTTTTTGAAAAAATAAAATAGGGTTTTCTGCTTTAAAGTTCATAGTTTACACTTTTTAAAAAATTTTAAAAATGCCAAAAATTTAAATGGAATCTTAGGTAAACTGATAAATATATATCGTTTTTTACTACAATTAGAAAATGTTTATAACTCCCTAAGAAAATGGGAAACAACAGTGCTATT
Source organism: Drosophila suzukii (assembly GCF_043229965.1). Taxonomy (NCBI): domain Eukaryota; kingdom Metazoa; phylum Arthropoda; class Insecta; order Diptera; family Drosophilidae; genus Drosophila; species Drosophila suzukii. The sequence continues at coordinate 13,890,942 of NC_092084.1, read as the reverse complement.
ATTATTTCTTCCGCAACTGTAGTCCTTGGAGGCAAACCAATCCATTTGTAGAAACTAATCAGTTCAATTGCTTTTCCATTGCAGCCGGCGCACAGAAGCGACAGAGACAGAGCACACAGCACTTGCACACACCTCCTGCATCAATCCCCACCAGAGTCATGATCCTCGAGAGAAATCGGGGGAGCCAACTGGCCCTCCTCCTGGTCGTCCTGCTGGCCGCCATCGCTGGACAAACGGAGGCCCAGAAATCCGCCAAACTGACGGCGACCGGAACTTCCTGCGCATCCAAGCTAAAGTGCAACACCTGCATCCAGGTGGAGGGTTGCGTCTGGTGCATGCAGCCGGACTTTAAGGGACAGTCGCGTTGCTATCACAACTCCAGCCAACTGTGTCCCGAGGCATTCCTCTATAATCCGGAGTCCACGGTGACCATTCTGATGGACGAGCAGCTAACTGCGGCGGGATCTGCGGCCAGTGGCTATCACTATGAGAGCAGCATGAGCGGCAGCAGCAGCAGCAGCAGCTCCAGCTCCTTTAGCCAGAGCTCCCAAAGCTCATACTCCAGCAGTGGATCCCAACACGCCTCTGGCTCTTCGTCCAGCAGAATTGTCCAAATCCAGCCGCAATCCCTGAGCCTCAAGCTGCGCGTCAGTGAGTAGTCTTTGCCCTTGCATTATCTCACCCACAGAACCTTATTCTAATCCTAATTCTTCTCGCAGATGAGAAGCACAACCTCAAGGTTAGCTACTCGCAGGCGGTGGGTTATCCGGTGGATCTCTACTACTTGATGGACCTTTCCAAGTCCATGGAGGACGACAAGGAGAAGCTGTCTGCGCTGGGCGCCCAGCTGTCCACTGCCATGAAGAACATCACCTCGAACTTCCGTCTCGGCTTCGGTTCGTTTGTGGACAAGGTGCTCATGCCCTATGTCTCGACCATTCAGAAAAAGTGAGTATGGCCCTAAAAACAAAAAAAAAACAAGGACTAGTTAAATCCAAGAGCTGGAAAAAGTTCAATTTAAAGTTGTATAAGTTTTTATCTTTATTACATAAGGCAAAGTTTTTAAATTGTTAATCATGCGTTTTTTTTATATATCATGACTTGTTTCTTATGTTTTAAACAATTTATCAAGTTAAAGTTCCTTCTAAGCTATGTTACTACTAAGAAACTCTGTAATAGTCATAGAATTGATAATTCGGATGGATTTATCAGCGATTTTTGGCGAAATGACGTTAACCAGCCCATCAAGAAGCGACTTTTGATAGCTGCCATGAGCAACACGTCCGGTGGTGACCAACAATTTATCAATACAAAATTCCCTAGAAAAAATCCTATCGCTAATTCCAAAACAAAAAACAATTGTAACCAAATCATTTGCTCTTTCTTAAAATGTGCGCAGCTCCATTTTTGTAGTACCTATATGCTGTATGTCTACTTTTGAGCTAATTGTATACAATTTAACAGACCAAATCAGCCGCTAACTTTGTTAATTATTTATATACTTACAACCAAACCATGAACACCAATAAACAACAAACAACTCTGCAACAACATCACCGATCGACGGAATCGAATCCAATCAAATCAATTCGAATCGAATTGTAGACTCGACCATCCCTGCGACAACTGCAAGGCTCCCTACGGTTACCACAATCACATGCCACTCAACAATAACACCGAAAGCTTCTCTGTAAGAGACGATTAATCGATACTTAGCATTTTAACCACCACCTAATTGTGCCTGCTCCCATATATCAATATGAATATACCTATCTATCTGTCTATCCATCTATCTATCTATCTGGATCTGTATTTCTGTGTATAGATCAATGTGCATGTTTCCCCATAACTCTATGTAGTGGCCCCATTCCATATTCGGTTATATCCCAAAGTATCCCATTGCACCTTCTAGTTTAAGCATTAGTTATAAGTGTTTGTCGTCTATACTTTTGTGTGTTGTATGCCGGATCGGGTTATCGCGCTGATCAGCACATTTTTACATTCTTATCCACACTCTATAGCATATTTATTGGTATCGTATCTATATCGTAATCGTAATCTATCTGCACTACTCGATGTTGAATTTGATTTATTTGATCTTTTATGTTTCATTCTATATTTCTTTATTTCATTGTGTACTCATCAATTTCTCCATATAAATCTGGACAATATATATTGTACTTGTGCATTTGAAAAATGTCCCGTTGCTTGGCTCGAAATTTGAACAAAATATTGCGAAATCTAAACCAAAATTAGCCTAATTGAGCCGTGTACCAATTGCACTGCAACATATGGCTATCGTCACAGTCTGAGATTGACTGAAGACGCTGACAACTTTACTGTAAGTGGTCAAGTCCCATTGGATTTGAAAACGGAATTATAGCACCCGCATTCGAAAGCATTTTGGCCCAACAACCATCTTAACACTCTTGTCATTCCAAGTTTTGGATCATGTTTGGCATTTGGCATGTCATTTGCATAAGTTTTTGCATTAAATATTATTAATATTATGATGTTTGGGTTTGGTTATTCATATCTAATGCATGTAACTTAACTCTAGGTTGTATTATTCACTTAGCTAAGGCATAGTTTACTTATATAGCAAACATATTGGTGGTGGTTCCATTGCATGCTTGGCTTTTTTCGTTAACGTTGTTTGTGTTTCTTATCTGCTGACACACCCTAAAAAATTCAAAAAGTTTAAAGTTCTAAGAACAAAGGGAAGAAAATAAATATAGTGTCATATATATACATTTTTAAGGGAACTGTAAGTACTCTTTAAAATTATTTTCAAGAATCTGAGTTTAAAAAAAAATACCTTTATATATCTTATATACCTTATATCAAAAAAGAGTTTAGTTACTTTATAAACGGTTTCTCATTTCTGAAAACGATCTAACGATAGTTGATCTTCACCCAATCCTATAACTGACATAGAACCGATGGTTTCTCATTTCTAGGTTCCAAATATGGAATTCTATTCCCCTGGCTACCTGAGCCATGCGTATTAATCATATCTGACTGTACATATATATATATATATCTTATCGTAGTATAGAAGAAATTGTTATCTTGAACTTATATTGATAGATGGCTCAAGGTTTGAAAGTGTTTGCTCAGATATTTAACCTTTTTTTCTGACAAAGGAGTTTATTTTTATTCCAACCAAATAATCCGGCTTTTCAAACAGGGTGTGTCAGCTTACTTTGCCCCACAAATCCACCGAACTAACCCATAAATCCCTCAAAGAAACCCAGCGCTAATCCTTGATCTCTGTTCACCAGGAAGAGGTGAAGGCTGCCAAAGTATCGGGTAATTTGGATGCACCCGAGGGTGGCTTCGATGCCATCATGCAGGCCATCGCTTGCCGCTCGGAGATCGGTTGGCGTGACAGTGCCCGTCGCCTGCTCGTCTTCTCCACGGACGCAGGATTCCATTATGCCGGCGATGGCAAGCTGGGTGGCGTGATTGCCCCCAACGACGGCGAGTGTCATCTGAATAATCGCGGCGAGTATACGCACTCCATCTACCAGGACTATCCAAGTATCTCGCAGATCAACCAAAAGGTCAAGGACAATGCCATCAACATTATCTTCGCTGTGACCGCCAATCAGTTGTCCGTATACGAGAAGTTGGTCCAGCATATCCAGGGCTCCTCGGCTGCCAAGCTCGATAGCGATTCATCCAATGTGGTCACCTTGGTCAAGAGTGAATACGCCGTAAGTGTTCCTTAAATCATTTGATAATATATACTTTGGACTCTGTTTAATCCATTGCTTATGCTTTGCAGAAAATCTCCTCTTCGGTGGAGATGAAGGACAACGCCACTGGAGATGTGAAGATCACCTATTTCTCGTCCTGCCTGAACGGCGGCCCGGAGATGCAGACCGCCAAGTGCGAAAATCTGACGCAGGACAAGCTGGTGACCTTCACCGCCCAGATCCAGTTGCTCAAGTGTCCCGAGGATCCGCGCGATTGGCGACAGACAATCCACATCTCGCCGGTGGGCATCAACGAGGTCATGGAGATTCAGCTGGAGATGCTATGCTCTTGTCCCTGCGAAAAGGAGGGACACTCAAGCTATACCGTGTTGGCGGACAGCTGCAACAAGCACGGCACCTCCATGTGCGGCATTTGCCAGTGCGACGACAGTCATTATGGCAACAAATGCGAGTGCAGTGCCTCCGATATAAATTCGAAGAATGCCAATGATGCCTCTTGCCGGCCGGATAACACCACTTTGACGGACTGCTCTGGCCGTGGTAATTGCGTTTGCGGCACCTGCGAGTGCCACAAGCGTCCCAATCCCCAGGAGGAGGTGTCCGGCAAGTTCTGCGAGTGCGACAACTTCAGCTGCGAACGGAACAAGAACCAGCTGTGCTCGGGCAAGGATCACGGCATCTGCGAGTGCGGCCAGTGCAAGTGCAAGCAGGGCTGGGGTGGCACCAACTGCGCCTGCCAGGAGTCCAATCACACCTGTGCCCCGCCCGGCGGCGGTGACCTGTGCTCCGGTCACGGCACCTGCGAGTGCGGTGTCTGCAAGTGTAATGCCAACGAACAGGGACGCTTCTCCGGTCGCTTCTGCGAGAAGTGCCCAACCTGCTCGGGCAAGTGTCAGGAGCTGAAGGATTGCGTCCAGTGCCAAATGTACCACACGGGTGTGCTGAAGAAGGAAGAGGATTGCGCCACCAATTGCACGGCCTTTGTGCCCGTGGGCGTGGAGAAGGTGGAGATCGATGAGCACAAGGACGAGCAGATATGCACCTTCTTTGACGAGGACGACTGCAAGTTCATGTTCAAGTACAGCGAAGTGCAGGGCGAGGGTCTGAAGGTCCATGCCCAGGAGACGAAGGAGTGCCCGCCCAAGGTTTTCATGCTGGGCATTGTCCTGGGCGTGATTGCGGCCATTGTGCTGGTGGGTCTGGCCATTCTGCTGCTGTGGAAGCTGCTGACCACCATTCACGATCGCCGGGAGTTCGCTCGCTTCGAGAAGGAGCGCATGAACGCCAAGTGGGATACGGTGAGTTTTTGCCAGGTTCTCCAAATAGTTCATCCCTTTTGATTCAAAATCATTCTTTTTGCAGGGCGAGAATCCCATCTACAAGCAGGCCACCTCCACCTTCAAGAACCCCATGTATGCGGGCAAATAAATCCGACATCTAACTAAATATTAGGGAAATATAACTTGATAACTCGTGTCGTTCAACTAACTACTGGGCGACGACTGTCTGTGCTTGAACCGAAAACCAGAAACCCGAAAACAACAAACAGCCTACCAAATTAACCACCACCAATAAGTCCACAAAAACCAATCTTCAGAACCGACTCCGAACACATCGACGAAGCTGCTTTGCCCGGGTGCAAAACCACTGAAGTCAACTGCCATTGAAACGCGTTCTAAACTAAGTCAACCTTATATCTATATATATATTTATATATACATTTACACAAGAACCCCGCTTGTGGGGCAGCCTTTATACATTGCGTATACTTAACGAGCAAACGATTTGTGCCTTGCAACATATTTTAGACTATATCTATACGTATATATATACAAGCAAGAAAACAGACAACGCACACAACAGCAACAACAACAAGCAGCCGGAAACGGAAGTAACAAAAAAAGAAGAAGAAAAACAGCCAACAAACGTACTACGAACGATAGTTAGATATATGATTTTTGTGTTCTTTATTGTGCCCAAGTAGTATCCCAAGCCAGCACATGAATTTGTATTTTATTTTACACTTTAATTGTAATTTTTGTTTTGTGTACTTTCCCTACTTCTAATTATTTTTTCATCGAAGCCTTTATTATTAATAGAAATGGCCAGAAATGGTAAACTTAACTGAAATGCTACCCTCCCAAATGTCTTGTCCTTCGTCACGCCTCCCGTCTAAATGTTTTTCTATTGTTTTTAAAGCTAACTTTACAATTAATATTTAAGCTATTAACATTTAAGCTTGTACTTGTTAATTTCGAAATGCAAGAGAGAGCCCCAGGGACATTTTGTTTTTCTGTGAAATCTTTTCATTTTTTACTTTTGTATGTTTTTATTTATGGAAAAAGAAAGCAAGAAAAGAGGGCAACCGCGTGGAACAGAATGGAATTATAGTCTCTTGTGTGTGTTTTGTTTTATTGAATTTCGATCATTAATAGTAAATTAATACTACTATATAAATATATATTTTTTGCCATTTGTACTGATTACTGATTAACATTTAAAGTAATACAAAACCAAAACAAAAACTTTTGTATAAAAAACGAAAATTATTTTGAGTAATTTTATTGAATGATATACCAATACAAAATGAAGTGGAAACACTAGCAATATAAAACGAAGTGGAAATTAAATTGTTTGACGCTAATTTTAGAAAAATAAATAAAAAGAAACTATAAAAAAAGAAGAAACAATTTCGATTTCCAATTTTATTCATTGGGCATGGTGCTGGGCTACGCATCCCATAAGTATTTGAGATATAACAATTTGGCTGTGATTTGATTTTAAATTACTTTATTAAATGAAAAAGCGATACAAAAATAAGGTGTCTGTATACAACGCTAAAAACACTGAAAATCAAGCGTATAGAGTTCGAGACTTACTGGCATGCGGATCACGTTACTGGCAGCATTGAGGGTTTTTTCTTTTCCATTCGGTCAACCGACCATTTTTCCCCCAAGGGAGACAAACTCACTTTCAGACTGTATTCTGCATTTGATTCAAAAATGTCAATGGAACAGCGAACATCGGATGGCAATATCTGATGTGTGTATAACATTCTATAACATTTTGTATATATCGTTGTATACATGCTTTGATATTCAATTGGGGGGTTCTGTTTTCGAAACAAGTCTAGGCATTTTTACGTACTATGTAGTGTTAAAATATACGGGATACGGATCGGGGGAGTAGCAGTTCTATGTACACGATAATATCGATGACGAGGGACCCGGCGCCATTTTTGGATTGGCTTGAGAGCTACCACGGCGAAATGGTGTTTAGGGGTTAGTTGGCTTAAGTACGGCTTGAGGTGGATGTGGCTCTGATGCATCGGATCGGAAATCGTCCGGAGCTTGAGGCATTTTGTTTGGCGGAGACTGGACGGCTCTTGGAGCGTTGCTCTCCTTTTTCTCATTCTCTCGATTCCGTGGTAAACAATCGCCGGCGATGGGCCCTACAGCAGCAGAGTGGTATCAATGCGCCGGCCATGAGGCTTGGGGGAACAAACAGGTGCCACTGTGCCACAGCACCCGGTAGCTCCCACACTCACCGGCCCCGGCTTCTTACGGTTCCGGCAGCTGGGGCAGCAGGGGCAGCGTCTCAGTGGAAGATGAGGTCCGCATCGGGTGCGCCCTTTTGGTGCTTGAACTTGTGCTTGTTAGGCTTCTGGTAGTAGCTCTGGGTGAAGTTGCGCTGCTGCGGCGGCAGGAGCGATTCCTGGTAGTCCTCCTCCTCGATCCGCTCCGTTATGTTAAGCGTAAGGCGCTTGACCTTCTCCTTCTCTTCGCGTATCTTCTGCTCCTGCAGCTTCAGGTTGATGGCCAAATGGGAGTCCGATGGCGCCACGAATGACTTGAACTGCTGTTTGCCGCCCTTGTTGCCACGAACCATCAGCACAAAGGGCACGGCGGCAACGGCACTGCCTCCGCCCACGCTGCTGCCGCCGCCACCGCCTCCTCCTCCGCCTGCTTTGCCGTTGCCTTCTGGTGGCTCCGCGCCCGGGGACCCGGGCATTGTGTCCTGAGTAGCCGTCGCCTTTGAGATCTGCGATGGATTGGTGTTGTTGCCACTGCCGGAGGTCTGAACCCCCGTAATCTGTTCGTAGGACTTCTTCTGCAGTCGCGCCATCATCGGCACCGGTATGTCCTTGGCCGTGGCCTTGATCGGCTCCTTCAGTCGCTCTTGGTAGGAGTCCGTGGTCATCTTCTCGTACAAATGCTCGAACTCCAGGTCCTCCTTGGACTTCTCTGGCGGCGGGGGCGGCGGCAGCGGTGGCTCTGTCTCGTTCTCTGTCCAATCGTTGCTCTGCTCCGGCTCCGGCTCCTGGCCGGCCACTTGTCGCTCCCGCTGATCATTCGAGGATCCCGAGTCCTCGTCGGTGGCCTGCCAAAGTAAGAAATCGAATATGAAATCTTTGGGCAAATATATTTTTGTGGAAAAACCTACGCCCTCGTCTAGCTCGCTTATTTCACTGATGCTGGTCATCGACGGATCCTGAGTATTGCTGCTGGCCTTTAGCTGCGGATAGAGCTTCTCTTGCAGCTGATCAATCGCCGCCTTGGCCTGATCCAGGCTCTTGTACAACTTAAGCTTGGGCCGCACACCGGCCAGGCAGTCCCGATAAGTGTGGTCCACCAGGATAGGAAACAGATCGGAGGTGTTCTCCGATTTGCTGAACACGGGGTGGGATTTCTTGAACCAGTAGTAGTGCTGGAAGAAGACCAGGAAGTAGTCCAGTCTGAAAAACGTTAGAAAGACAGCATTTGAACGACTCTCTTAAAATCCGTGCCGCTGAAAACAGGGCTGATCGTACTCACTTTTTCCGCGTGGCCTGGCTGGTGAAGTAGGGCCCACAGGTGTCCAGTAGCATGCAGGCCAACTTCAGCCGGAACAGGCTATCGGGCGGATCCAGTGGCGAGACGACACTTTGGTCCATGGACACTCCCAGCGAGATGATGGAGTACAGCGTATTGAGGATGTGGGTGGACTCTACCAGCTTGTAGTTGTACATTTCGCCCAGGTACTTGGCCATCGCTATGCGCCGCTGGGCCATTCGTGGCGAATGGATCTCCAGGCCGGCGCGGATGTCCTCGAACACATTATCAATCACAATGGTAACCGCCCGGGGCTGATATGAACTCAGTCCGGAGACGAGATCGGCCAGGCAGCGGATGAGCGGGAAGCGCAGCAGGTACGCCTTACTGAGGCACTTGATTGCATAACAATTGGTTTCCGGATCCAGCCAGTCGATGCGGCGCAGCATCTTGATGCAGCGCTCCACATTCTGTTTGCACAGCTCCTCAAAGATCAGGTGACGGATGTACTCATGCATGGGCGGTCGAACCGTGGGCTCTCGTTTCGACGACTCCGGCGGCTTGACCAGATAGTAGACGCTCTCAATCTGCGCCGAATGTCGCGAATCCATTGCCGTGGCCGTCTTCAAGCGCAGCATCTGGTCCAGAAACACATTCATCAGCAGGCGGGCATCTCTACAATTGTACAGATACACGCCGCTGACCTCCACAAAGGCACAGGCCATCTCGATTTGATGGTGCTGAAAATCCCTCAACAGCATTTTCAGACATCCTAAGGCATCGAATTTCTTGAACAGCCCGAACTTGACCAGTTCGCCAATGAAACGCACGATCTTCAGCTTGGATTCGATGTTCAGCTGGTTCTTCTTGCGAATGTGCCACTTGAACTCCTTGCGTAGCAGCTCTGCCAAATCGGTGGCCACATCCGTGTTGCACAGATGCACAATGGCCACAAACCGGGAGAGATAGGGCAGGATGTCCAGCCGAGTGCGTTGCACCGAGAATATGGTCCGCGTCAGCTTTTTACGCTGATGCTTGGTGTTAAAGTTCAGCAGGAACTCGATGGCCGCCGAATCGATTAGCTCCTTGTTCACGCAGTTGAATAGATTGACCAGAAAGCCGTCAAACTGCTGACGCATCTGGGTTTGCGTCTGGCTCGGATTCTGACTGAGCTGGCCTTGTTGCTGTTGCTGGCGACCCAGTTCCATCAAGGCGCTGCCCATCTTCTGCGGCTTCACATCCTCCGTGGGGGCAACTGGCGTGGTGGGCTGGTCTTCGCTGGCATTTTCCAGCGCCGTATCCGAGGTGGTGGACGGTGGATCATCCAGATCCATTTCGGCATCTAGATTCGCTTCAATGGCTTCCTCGGTCAGCTCACTGGGCTCTTCTAGGGTTTCCAAATCGACTTTGGGTGCCGAAAAGTTGGGCAGGAACTGCCGCAAATCAGGTAGATCTGTGTAGAAAGCACGGGTCTCCTCGTCGCCCCAGGGATCGAGCACCCCGAAGGCGGCGCTGTCCAGCATGTTGTCAATGACCGTACCCGGATTGCAGCACTCGGACTCCTTGGCCAGTTCGGGCAGTGGTTCGCACAGCAGTTCCGACAGCGATTGAGCGGAGGCCAACAGCTTATCGAATCCGGCCTGCATTAGCTCACATTTCTCCCGCTTCTCCGTCGAAATCTCGCCCTTGCACTCCATGGTGCGCCGGATGTTCTTTGTCATGTTCATCAGTTCGGCCTGCTCGGCCAGCACATGCTTGCACAGGGCCTTAAAGTAGCCCTTGAGCATGGTGCGCAGATTGAGCTGCTTGTCGGCGGAAAGGAATTCGGATTTGGGCACCTCCACGCCGTATTTGGTGGCCAACTGTTGCATCTTCTGCGGCACCAGGCCTGCGTACTCCTCGCCGCAGTGCCTGCAGAAGGATAAAATGATGGAGAAGTTGCTGTGGTCATCCTTATCCTGGGCAATCAGGTGCACCAGGACTATGCCCAGTTGGGCCAATCCCGGTTTCATTTGAATCACACCAGAGCTGACTAGTTCGGCAAATAGGCGAAGATCAACGCGAAGTTTGCTGGGGTTGCCGATTTTCTCGCTGGCCTTAATGTTCAGTGCCTTCTGCCAGGCCTCCAGGAACTGGACATCGAAGTCGGCATAGGTGCAGTGCAGCCGGGAGGCCAGAGTCACCACCGCCGGCACATCGGTCATCTTCAGCTTGGCCTCGGCCAGGGCAGCGCATATTTCCGAGATGTACTTGCTCAGATTCAAGGCGGATAGCTCCCGCATGAGTCCATCCAGCTGGGTGGCCGTAAATAGCTTGAGCTTCTTGACAAAGGCCGTGTTCTTCTTGAGGTTGGAGTCCAGTTTGGCGAAGTATTCCTCGCCGGGCAGCTCGAATGTGGAGTTCTGCAGCCGCAGCTGCCGCTTGCTCTCGATCTTCTCGCTCAGCTCGTTGATGAACTGCTGCAGTTCCTCGCGCTCCTCGGCCTCCAGGGCATTGGCCTCCGCGTCCGCATCCGCATCCGTGTCGTCGTTATCACCATCAACCTCGCCGTCACCCTCGCCCTCGCCCTCACCCTCACCCTCGTCCACATCTTCCGCTTGATCTTTGCCAGATTCCGGCGGTGTGGCCAATTCTGTTGTTGTGCTGCTCGCCACCGGCGCTTCCAGAGCGCCTGGTGTTGCGGAATCGCTAGCTAGCATGGCGGCAATTCCTTGGAGGGATTCGCAGCGCCTGGATTCGATTCCCAGTGGCTATGTTTTGAAATTCGATCTGCTGGCAAGCTGTATTTTTTGGAGAGCTGGGAGTGATGATTGGGCACAGTTTCTATGTGGGATAATCACCTTAAGGTGGTCAATCGTGGGAAGTTCTCTGGCGACAGATTTATATTTAACAATAGCCGTTAATCGACTCGCATTTCCTTGTATTTCCCACGTTTTTCCGCCACGATTTTCACGATTTGTTTTTAATTTTTTTGTGATGTGTTATCGATATCAGGCGTATATCGCAGAACGATAGGCAGATACACTAAGGCCAACGGATATCGATTTCGCAATGGTCGATGTCACGGGTTAAATATCGATTGTAATACCGCCAAAATAAAATAAAATTCAAACTGGAATAATTTTAGCTTTGCCGTTTTGGGTCACCTTTTACTAGTTTTTGAAAGTAGTATTTTTAAACATAGTCAAACATACATCATATACAACAAGAAAATACAAAAAAAAACAATTACTAAAATTTAATAAACGAAAAAAATATATAGTGGACACAGAAGGAGGACGAACAGAACTACACTTAATCCCTGAAATCCTTGGTTTTGCAGTTAGAATCTTTGCGGAAGGCAGCTTTGTCCGTTGCACCTGCTTCTAGAAACAACCCAGTTCTTTGGAAGCTGCAGGTTCCTTGCCAGAAGCCTAAGGAGGCTAACTCCTCCATCACCAAAAGCATCTTAAAATCCCACCATGTACCAGAACCAGTTCATCTACTCCCGCGAGAGGCGTCGCTTTGGACGGCAGTGCCGGTTCCAGGATCGCAATGAGCTGATAGTCAGCGTGCATCCCAGTGGCCGCCAGCGGCTTAAGTACATCATGCGCAATCCCTCGGTGCGGTCCACCCAACTGAGTTGCCAGATGGCCCTGACCATCATAGAGACGGAGAACGTGACCCTGGATCAGCACGGGATGTACCACTACGAGGGCGGCTGGCCCAAGGAGGTGAATCCCTTTGACGAGGAGCAAACGCAGCGTCATCGCAAGAAGGTGGAGCGCGAGGATAGCTGGGGTGAGCAGGTCCTGGAGATGATCCGGAGCACAATGGCCGTGGCGGAGCAGAACAACACCCTGAATATCTATCAGAACTTCTTTGCGGATCTGCCGCTTGATTTGGGTCACGACCTCCGGATGAGATTCCGAGCCAGGGTGGCCAATGTCTTCCATGACCTCTGGCTGCCGTCCCGCCGCTTAACCTCCATCGAGTGGATGCCCAATAATAACCGCCAGTTTATGACCCAGTTCACCAACCAATTCCAAAGTGGAGACCGGTTGCGATTGGTCACGGATGAACCATTTGGCGACACCAATGCCTTCTTCGTGTGGGACGTCAAGAATCCGCTCAAGCCGAAGATTTTCCACGACAGCAAGGTGCCAGTGTCGCTGGCCAAGATCTGTCCCAAGGACGAGAACAACATGGTGGGCGGCACGGGGCTGGGCCAGGTCTGTGTGTGGAACACCTTCAAGGGCGGTCTGCCGGTGCGCAATTGCCCACTGGAGGTGTCCCACAGGGAGACCACCTCGGCCCTCTGCTGGGTCCACTCCAAGTCCAACACGGAGTTCTATTCGGGCTCGCTGGACGGTTCCATCAAGTACTGGGACACCAGGGATCTCAAGATGCCCATGCAGGAGCTACTCCTCGAACCGGAACCGCAAGAGCGTCAATCTAGGATGGATTCGCATGGGGTGACGGTGCTGGAATTCGAGTACACCATCCCGGTGCGCTTCATCATCTGCAGCGATATGGGTCACGTCTTTGTGGGCAACCGGAAGGGAATGACTCCCACGGAAACGCTCCTGGCCCATTATCAACTCTTCGCCGGACCAGTGCGCAGTATCAATCGCAATCCCTTTTTCGTCAAGAACTTCCTGGTCACGGGGGATTGGCGGGCCAGAATTTGGTCGGAGGAGGTCAAGGACGCACCCTCTACGATGTATTTCCGGAAGAAGACACAGATTGTCTGCGGAGCCTGGAGCACGGGTCGCTGCTCCCTGTTCGTCACTGGAGATATGAACGGAGTGGTGGACTTCTGGGATCTGCTGCTCCACCATCGACTGCCCATTCTCTCGATTGACTTCAAGGTTCCGATTGCGGATGTGGTCTTCCGGCCGGATGGCGATCTCTTGGCCATTGCCCTGAAGAATGGCGATAGTCACATCTTGACCCTGGATGAGTCCATGCGACAGGCTACTGGCAAGGAGAAGGCACTCATAGCGGCAGTACGAACCGAAATCTTAGTTTTAATATTTTCTTTGAAGAACACACTTGCAGAAAGATTTGAATCTTCTATCTATCCTAGCCTATCTAATATACCCAGTAAAATTAAGAACGTAAAGTCAAGTTCAATTTTTTTTCATTTTGAGAATTCGTCTTCTTACTTATTCGAGATTAAATGTTCTTGAAATCAAGACAAAAGTACTCTCAAGTTTGTTTTTCGAGATGAAGCGATCTTGAAATAGTATTATAAGATTTTAAGATTATCTTGACTCAACTTTGGGATCGACTAAACACTGACATTCTTCACCACATGGTTCCTGCATTTTGATTTGAATCTTTATCATAGTATAGGGCTTGTAGAAGTTTCGGCATTATAATCCTTTTAATGATCATTAATTTTCCTACAGATGTTTGAACGTGAGATCGTGCGTAGTAAACTTCTGGAGGCTCGTTATGATGAAGTAAGGCTCAAACGGAAAACCCTTTTATTGGCAGAGGAGGATCGTTTGCGGCAGGAGCAGGCGATAGCCCCCGTTCTTGAGCTGGATCCCGACAATCCCGACCAGTTCGTGATGATGATCGAGGGCGACGAAGAATTCCGCACGGCCATTAGTGAATTCCATGATTTGATACTTAGTGTGGAAAGAAAGCGCTCCAAGAGGCAGGTGATCATGGAGCGCACGGTCTTTGAGGAATGGAATCCAGACGATGAAAAACTCCAGGGGGAGCCCGTTATATATACACACCCCGAACAGAAAGTGCAGCTTTCACAGAACTATGAGAAAAGGTTTTCTGCAGAGCCAAGGAGTTCGCAAGGATCTGTTAAACCCCAGTAAACATGTGTAGGAATGTGAAGTTTGAATAAAATATGATCTAAATATATCACATGTAAAGAATCTTCCACTTCATATTATATTACCATTCGAAAGGTATATTTTTTGTCAATAGAGGCTTTGTTACTTACGTATCCCAAATAAATATTTAATGAATATATTTATATTCATATAGGGAATCCAATCCAAGGGAAACCTGAAAATCTAGCTACGATGGGGAAAACTCACCGCATGAACAACCAGATAAGCACATTAAACCAGCCTCTCGGGTCAAACTAGCGAAACAACATTTCATAACTTTATGGAGTACTCTTTGGAGACCTTTATTACGACCAACACAATTAGCCCGACAACGTTAGCCTTTAATTAAGTAACAACCTTTCTAACAGCTAAATTGAGCTTGCTAAATTCACTTTTGATATAGCAATTAGTTGCACTTCTCTACACAGCAATTAAAAGGAGATAATAGTAAAAAAAAAAAACAATAAAGCTCTATGACCTACTGGGGGAGAGTAGGGTGTTACATCCAAAGCACTAGAGTGGTTCTACTCCTTATCGGTATCAACTCCCGTGTCGAGGAAGTCATTCACCAACCGCATGGCCTTGCGGGGAATCAGGCGACCGATCTTCTCAATGGTCACGAAATGGCGGGGAATCGCGGCCTCCTCCAATCCCTGTCGTTGGGCCTCGATAATCGAACCGGCGGCCACCTCGGGGGAGATCAGCTTGAACAGCTTGGGGAACCGGTAGCGGGGGTTCTTGCACAGACCCGTGTCGATCATGTAGGGAAAGATGGTGGTCAGCTTGACCTAGAAGGCAAATGGAGATCATAATAATAATGGGAATCAACTTGTGTGTTGTTAAATACTTTCAAAAATTTAAGAAAGTGGCAGTTCTGAAATATCTCTTCAAGAACTCTAACATTTACATATCTAGGTTAAGAGAAATTCTAAAGAATTCGCGTTTGATTTTTCATATATTTTCATATGTAGTACTATTTTGATAACACTGCGGTACAGGCCAAATATTCCCCTACTCTTCTTTAAATGGTAAGGTAAAATTCTGTATTTTTATAACCAACTAAGATGCACGCTTAACAAAAAAAGTGAGTGCTGAACCTGTGCATTAACCAGAAAGTGTAAAAAAACATTTAAATCTTCATGCGCTGGCAATAAACCAAGTTATTTTTAATGATATTCTATAACTTTTTAATTGGGCCCCCAGCTTGAATGTCATGAATCACTAAATGGTGCTAAAAAGTGTAAGATTAAGTGATACTTACATTGTTATTGGGGTTCTTCTGACGCAGCTCCTCGGCGAGGGCGGCCATGTAGCCGCGAACGGCGAACTTGGTGCCACAATAGGGCACCAGGTTGATCAGTCCAAAGAGTCCGGCGCAGGAAGATAAGGCCACAATGCTGCCCTCGTTGCGCTCAATCATATCGGGCAGGAAGGACTGGATGATCTATGGAATGAGAAGATGATATCCAAGTTAGTTTGGGTATACATAGGTTATAAGGTCGTTGTTCACGTAGATATCTCTGTATGCAGAATGATATCTTTATAGAATCATTGGTATATGAACAGGTAAATGAAATCAGATCTTTAATAGTAAAGTAAATAGTAATGAAATCCAGTTAGTTAGTCGAAAGTTAAGCCAGTGTCAAGGGCTATAACTTACCCAGTAGTGGGAGAGCACGTTGATGTCGTACATCAGGCGAATCTCGGACTCGGTGTGCTCCAACAGTGGATGGCAGGGCATGATGCCGGCATTGTTGACCACCACATGGACGAAACCGTGCTCCTTGCGCACCTTCTGGGCCAATTCAATCAGCTCCTCACGCTTGGTAACATTGCACACATATCCGTGGGCCTTGCCTCCATTCGCCTTGATCTCCTTGACGGTCTGGTTGTTGGTCTGCTCGTTAACATCCCAGCACAGGATGGTGGCACCCAACTTGGCATACTGCAGGGCCATCTGCTTGCCCATTCCGTGGCCAGTTCCGGTGATCAGGACCACCTTGCCGTTGACCTCCTCGAGGGGCGCCGGTCGGAATAGTCCCACGATGGCCTCGAAGATGGCGATCCAGAACTTGACGATCAGCAGCACGATGTCCACCACCAGCAAGACGATATTGTAGATGTCATTGCTGTTGGCATTGCCATTGTCAGCACTGAAAAAATAAATACGTGGAATATTGCTATGTATCATAATAAAACAGAATCTCTTTCGGTAGCTGTACGCCTTGACTTGGCTAAACTACGACTGAAAACCCACTAAAAAATGAGCATTTTTGACCAAAATCTGAATCCCAAAAAAAATCGTGCTACCCCCTTACAAAAAATGAAAAAATTTGTCAAAAAATAAATTTTCTCCGAAGTGACAGGGATCGATAGCAGTTGAAGCAAGCTGCTCAAAACTGTCGGTCTTTCAGCTGTACGCCTTGATTTGGATAAACTACGACTGAAAAACCACTAAAAAATGAGTATTTTTGACCAAAATCTGAATCCCAAAAAAATTGTGCTACCCCCTTACAAAAAATGAAAAAATTTGTCAAAAAATAAATTTTCCCCGAAGTGACAGGGATCGATAGCAATTGAAGCAAGCTGCTCAAAACTGTTGGTCTTTCAGCTGTACGCCTTGATTTGGCTAAGCTACGACTGAAAAACCAAAAAAAATGAGTATTTTTTACCAAAATCTGAATCCGAAAAAAAACCGAGCTACCCCCTTACAAAAAATGAAAAAATTTGTCAAAAAATAAATTTTCCCCGAAGTGACAGGGATCGATAGCAATTGAAGCAAGCTGCTCAAAACTGTCGGTCTTTTAGCTGTACGCCTTGATTTGACTAAACTACGACTGAAAAAACAGTAAAAAATGAGCATTTTTGACCAAAATCTGAATCCCAAAAAAAACCGAGCTACCCTTACAAAAAATGAAAAAATTTGTCAAAAAATAAATTTTTCCCAAAGTGATAGGGATCGATAGCAATTGAAGCAAGCTGCTCAGAACTGTCGGTCTTTCAGTTGTACGCCTTGATTTGGCTTCACTACTATTGAAAAACTAGAAAGAAAAATCGTATTTTTCACTAAAATCTGCATCTGCTCCCTAAAAATTAACTTATTTTGCTGCTTCAAAGAAAGTAAACGTCAGATCGAGGAACTCGTTGTTTGAAACATAGAACTCAACCTAAAAACGCTCATGCACTTTATAGCGTACTTAACGGGCACACTAACCTTTAGTTATTACATTCAGGTGTTAAATTTAATATCAAATTTTAATGTAGGTTACTAGCCCTTTTCGTAGATAGGTATGTGAAAATGAATAATTTATTATGTGATCCCTCTGATCTATAAAAAACAAACTAAATCTGATTAAAAATTTAATTTTCTGTTACAACTTTATAAACCGTATGGTAAAAGCTTTGTTGTTGGTGAGAATAATAATATCAAACTTGAGGGATTGCAGTATAGTTCTATGGTTTTTCTGGGAAGTGCGTGTTGCTACTAATTTGCCTTTTGATCTGCGCATCATAATTATAAAGTGGAGTAAAGTGGAGCGGAATGGAGATGAAATGGGATTAATCCAGACTACAACTCTTGCATGACCCACAGCCATTTGGAATGTGAGTGTGCGTGTATTTGCCTTATCTTCCAGCCCAGCGACAATCGGATGACCTTTGGCATCCTCTATTGTTGGCGATCTATATAACATTTTTTGTAATACATAGAAAAAAAGTATATTTAAAACTAAAAAGTTTTTCATCTTTTAAATATTAATGCACATCTCAAAAGATCTCTTTGATTTCATATTCACTTTTCGGTTTGAAAATAAATAATTCTAATTATTCTAATAGATCTAGATCTTGTGAACTAGTTGCATAGAGCCTGATATAACTTTGTTATCTGGTAGTATAATATTAACACCATTAACACGATAAACTTTGTTCTTTTTTCAATGGATCGTACGAAAGTAGCGCCCCAAAAAGGGGGCGGGCGAAATGGGTGGTTCCATCTTGGGTCAGCGTTTTTTCCCAGCTCGTGTTCTGTAATTACATTTCTGACTGCAGCTGCGTGAGATCTTGATAATGCCGAACTGTTTTGAGCATTTTGGTTTTGTTTTGTGTATTTCGCCTTTTGGCGTTACGTATTACGATCAGCACAAATGAGGCGTACCCATATATTACAGTATATATATGTTATATGTTCAACCAGATCGTGCCATCGACTTGACCAACCCTGACCATGGCCTCGGTCCCTCTCGCTCGCGCTCTTTCACTTTCTATCGCCCCATCCGGCTCCCGCATTTCACTTCCATAGAGAACACTCTTATCGCCACACTTCTGGAATGCTATTTATAGTCAGTCGATCGGACCAAAACCGTGCTGAACCCGAACAGCCCACCTAGATAGTTCCATTCAAATGCACAACCAAAATTGTGATGATTCTGTGCACTTGAAAAATAAATCATTCATAAAATGTGGTCACTCATCAATTTGGAAATTTCTCATGAAAGAGTATCATTAGTTTTGATATTAGGGTTATCATAATAATCGCATATTTTCAGATGTCCCATTTTTCAGTTTCTGGTTTTGAAATATTAATCATTATAGATTATATACTGATAATTTTGGTACTTTCACAACCTAAAATATATATCGTTGAAACTTTGTATTAAAATAAGTTCCTGTTTTTAAAACATTAATAATTTTATATTTTATATACAGATAATTTCGGTCCTTTCACAACCTACATAACGTTGTAATGTTTTTAATAAAATCCGAACTTTTTAAAAGTAAATCCCCTAGGATTATCCTGTTGAGCGACCATAATTGAAGGTTAATAACTGAACACGATCATTGGTCAAGGTTTGCGGGGCAATTTGCAATAGTTAAACTAAGTCGGATGAAGGTGAATAGCGCTTAAGTGAGCTGATCCAGATTGCACAATGGTCAAAGGTTGACACGATCATCATCCATAATGGATGGGTTAGTTTGGAATTGTTCAAATGATCTAAATCTATAATGGCTCTCTGAGCCAATTATCCAATGGAATCGAGATTACGTTCCGGAACCCGTTGAACCCTGCTCCTGGGCACTGGTGGTAGACCCCCAGATAAGGTTATGCTATCGCTGACAATAAGTATTATGCACTATATGGTCCGATTGATAAGATAGCTGATTCGTTCTCACTCTCATATTTTAATTTTCTTGTTACCAACAGCTCTACTTTTCGTTGATTACAAACCTTTGCGACACTTTTGACATGTTGATTATAGATCGTAATATCCTTTAAGGATCGTATATATTTAATAATTCTATATAGAAAGGGATCTGCGCGAACGATCGGAGCAGCCGGAGCAAACCGTTAGCGGCTGTTAACGAATTCGGACTGAATATTCAGCAAAGTAAACACTACGCACCGTACCGCCACGCCGGTCTTATAAGTTATTATTTCAAATCTACTCACACACACAGCCAGGGGTTTTCAGATACTATATGGTACACTACTCGCAGATACACTCTGTCGGCAGCGACGTCGACTGAGGCGCCGGCAGAGCGTTCTATAAACACGACTACGACATATGTTCAATGGCACTGCCATTCCGATTTATTCCATTACAATCCGATCCGATCTATATGGAACGACATCCAAACACACAGTGCAACGGTTCACCCGGTTCCCCCATTAGTATTTGTTAGATAGCAGCCGCCTGTTAGTTAATCGGGTTCCGATAATAATACCCCAAATGGGGGGTGCACTTGTACCCCGAGCCGTAGCCCATAAAAAAAAAAAAAATAATGCTATATGTGTCATATATAAATACACACAGCTAGCCGGAGTTTACGACCCAGATCGTTCAGATACTCAGATACTGAGAGCGAGAAGATAGAGCGATGCCAAAGGTGGCAAGGGTGCCACAGGGGTGCTAAAGTAGATGCACGTCGCAGATACAGCACAAAACCTTCGGCTGAACATTATACGGTTTCAGTCGCAGTTCAGATCGGTTCATCGGGCAGTTACTCTTCTCATTTTGAATGCCTCAGCATGTCCAAAGCGATATCGGAGATAAGGACTCCAGGATGATCTATGGCCCCACTTAGGGGTAAATCTTTAAAAAGTGAAGGGAAAACAAAAACTGTATAACAGTTCTTACAACTTTAGTTTTCAAAGATCGGTGTTAAGACAATCCTATCAGTTTTATCAAGAATATTACACCTTATTACTAAATTTATTTATTTAGAAAAGGACTACAGATCAAAAAATTATATAAATTCATGTATTACTATAAATTTTTGTACTATACATATCTTAATATTAATATCATGTTAAATTTTAAATTCTTATGTCTGATATTCCTAATCAGATTGCCTCTACCGAGTTATGGAAATGATTATATTTTTTCCCTGTGCACTACTTGACCCCTGGGACACCTGAATTTGCGATTAGATTGGAGTCCTTACCACAAATTTGCGCAACGAGTTGCCAACTAATGATGAATCACTTTTCGACCAGGGTCAAAGTATTAAGTTCCACTTCCACGAAAAAAAAACCCAACCCATTGCACCTCCTGAAGAGTCGACCAAGTAGAACCCAACCCATGAAGATAAGAGTTCGATTAGTCAAACAAGTTGGCAATCAATTTGCGACCGCATACTTTGTATTACTAACTAATAGATAATACTGGGTTGTTACCATACATTTATCAGTCATCACAAACAAGCGATTCCATATATACCGATATATTCCATATAAACGAGGGCTTAAAGTATTCTGTTTGATTTTTTTTTTTGTTAAGGTTGCATTGTAAGCTATTCCATCATTCATGAACAACGGGTTTATTTTTACATTGCATCAAAGTATTGAATATTTTGTTTAATTGTTTCTACTGGTTTTTTACAGCTGCCAAATAAATTAGTGTTTAAAGACTTGTGCTATTTACTGATTGATCGTTAAGTACAGGCTGAACTACTTTAACAATTACATTTATTAAACATTCTAAAACGTAATATCTTGAATGAAAAACATAATTATTTATTGTATATGACATTATTCACATTTTACAGACTTGTTACTTTGTTCATAATTAACGTTTGTTCAGGTTGGGCATTCATTAATCTTAGGTATTACTCGTTTGGAACTTGGAATAACTTGGAATATATTAAGGAAATATATTTTTAGATGATATTAAAAATCGAAAGATACCAAGAAGTATTCCGTTATAATAGTTGTTGCTAATAATTATATTTAAAATTGAAGTTAGCGTAGGTCAGAACATTTTAGTGTTTTATACTTCTAAGTATTATTAGCAACTATTCCGAAAATCTGGTTATTGTTTCGCCAAGGCAGCATCTTCCTTTCCGGCTACTCGAACTTGGACACCATATGCATACTATGTTGCACTCATTCCGGTTATCCGCCGATCCGGTCCACCTTCCACTCGCCATGTGCCATGTGCCATTTGGGATTCCAAATAGATCGGAGCCCCAAGGGGGCAGGGGGCCTGGCGTAACCCAATGAAACAAAACAATTCCGAATAGAACAAGCTTTGGGCGTTGCATGAATGCATTCAATAGATAAACAAGATTCGTGACAATTCACTAGTCGGCGTCTGTATCTATGCGGCTATAGTTGTAAGCACACATGCACATACATATATATTGCAAGTTATGGATGCGGCTGGCTAATCGAATAAATTAGCTCGCATTACCGGACCGGTCGACTGGCTGGGTTGGCTTATTGTTTCACCCGACGCTTGCATAAATATGACGCCTTGACGGCTCATCCGCAGCATCCATCTCCATCTCAGTCTCCGGAATAATCCAAACATGGATACGTATACGTGCCAATTACAGGTTAGCGACTACAAATTGCACCCCTGTCGTGGGTCGGGGTCACCACAGTCAACTATATACAGCAATTAGTCTTAACGGTGTCCACTAATCGAACCCGCTTTACGTCTGGCTATTACTCGGGGTCACCAGTTCAGGTGTGATTTATGACAAGATCCTAAGCTGTTGACTAAGATCCGATAAAAACTTAAAAACACATATGAATGAAATGCACTACTGTGAGAGATGAAGTCCTAAAAATCACCATGTCACCTATTTTACAAAATTTGACTATTAATCGGGGTCACCAGTTTTGGACACACTTCCACCTATAAATAAAATGTACCACTCAGGGAGAAGAATTCCTAAAGACCACTTTGTCACCAATCTTACAAATTCTGACTATTATTCGGGGTCACCAGTTCAAATGTAATTTATGAGAAGTTCCTAGCCTACCGATTACATAACCACCACAAAAGCATCCAAACCAAATTAATTTAAGTACCATTCCAGAATTTTCTCAAAAATGATAGTTCAACGTTTATTTTCATTATATTTAATAGATTATAGACATAACAAATTCAAGGGTACTATAGAACCAGATGCAGATCACACCTGCAGCGTTGAGAAGAACGAAACCACGGCGCTGTCCGTGGGAAGACACTGACCAAAGGCCTCGATTAACAACGGCTCGGCTGTGACGGTGCCCATGAAGTCCTCCAGGGATACCTGAAATCGATGAGATGACTCAAGGGGCCTTAAAACTAACCATCCTCCCCACTCACCTTGCCATCCTTATCCAGGTCGAACTTCTTGAGCACAATCTCCACCAGATCCTTGACGCCCTCGTCCGGATCTTCGTCCTGTGGCTGTTTTATCAGGCAGTTTCTTAACAGCGTGAACATCTCATCCTTGGTAATGAAACCATCAGTGTTAAGGTCGTAGACCCGAAAGCAAAAGGCAGCCCTTTCCGCTGGAGTGCCTCTTAGAAATGTTGAAAGTCCAATGAGCCAACCCTCAAGGCGAAGGGGCAAACCCTCGTGGGCCTTGTCCCAGCTGCAAAAGATGCGCTCCATCAGGATTTCCTCGGTGACGATGTCAAAGGTGCTGTGCAATAGCTCACGGAACACAATGCGATCGATTCCCTGTGGTTTATGGAATTTAAAGATCACTTCTTAGGATCTTTTGGGATTTTCCTATATGTATAGTATTTTTACCTCCACAGCGGCATGTGGCTTAGCAATCGCTGCACTCGAGGAGCTGGAGGCCAAAGTCTTTGCGGCATATTGACAATTGGACACCAGTTTGCGATAGATGCGGCACAAGGCATCCAGCTCGTCCCTGTTTGGGCGCCATATGTTAAGTAAGGCACTTCACATATGTAGTTTATATGAACTCACTTGGTGAAGCGGGTCTTCTTTCGTAGGCTGTCCAGCAGCTTGGGATTCACTTTGCCGCTCAGCTCATCCATCCTCCGTTGCCGCTGTTGCCGTTTGTTCTGCAAGGCAGCCGCGGCGGCCTTCGACTGTTGGTTACTCGAGTTGCGCTTGCCGCTGGCAAGGAACACGGATACCGTTTTCAGTATCGTTTTGTTGGCATGTAGTGTGGATCTGCCGGCGCCAGTGGTGCCTCCAGTTGCTGTGGGTGCCGCTGCACCACCACCACCACCACCACCACCACCACCGCCGGTGGTTGCCCCACCATCCTGACGACTGGGTGTCGGTGTTGGCGAACGACCCTTGCCGGCGCCCGCCTTGCCTGCAACCCGAAAATTGCCAGTTACATGGGTGCGTGTCTATCTGTATCTGTGTTGGCTGGTTGGTTGGTTGGTTGGTTGGGTTCCTACTTTATGTGTCAAAGTCGACACGCTCACTCCCGCTCGAGTTTGGCCAGAAAAGCCCTTCAAGTATGTATGTGGAACAGAGCAAACAAAAGGCCTGAAATGCAAATGGGCCTCACATCCATTTTACCACCACAATCCCCCCATTCATGGCCCATCGAAATGGGTAATAGCGTTCACATTCTGCCCATAAATTGTTTCAGCCGGCTATTTCGATTCAAATGCACTGGGAGAAACCAATAGTAAGGGTCTGGCCTGTCAGTGAAATTAAGGGATACAAAATACTGTGTGATTCTAAGCTTCAACTTGTAAAAATTTGTATTTTGAGAGTTTTGAGTAGCCTTTTCCTTTTTTACTCATCTTGCTTTTTTCACTCTTGGTCGATTTTGGATTATTTTTAAAGAGAGATGAGTTGAAGATTACATTTTTCAATATCAATTTGTTAATGGTTAAAATGTTACTTTTAAATTTAACTAAGAATTTCTAGTTGATCTTGACACTTATTTTCTTAGTGGTAATACATAGGCTGCAGTCTTTCCTACCAAAATTCATATTGATCAAATTTGGAGTACTTTTACTTTAATCTAATGCTTCGAAATAAGATGGTAATGCTTTTTTTAAGTGGGAATGGGTTTTCTATGTTTTAATACCCCGTTAAACATGTTAATACTTTTCAAGCTTATCGTATGTCTTAAATACAATGAAATATCCCCTTTTCTTCGAGTGCATTCATTTGCTTCTGTGTTCACTTTGATTTCAATCTGCGCTCATACTGTTCTGTTTTCTTTTGTTTCATTGTGTCGTGCTGCCTTTGAGAAAAATGTTATTATCTTGTGATTACCCATATAAGTAGAGGAGCATAGGGGCCCGTCTGTCTATCCATCTGTCTGTTTATGACCGCCTCCGCCCTAGACACTATAATTTTATTAGCATTTCCATTTGCTCCACTGGGGGGGGAGGTTGGTAAAGTTTAGGTTTGGGTTCGGTCTTTGGGGCCCTTGAGAACAGACTGTCTAGACCCGTTCCTATGTACGGCATACGGTTTCATGTAATTTGTTGATATCGGTTGCCCGGTTGCCACACGAACACGGTTGGGGTCGCCACCCACACTCGACCACTCCCGGATGGGGCAAATAAATCAAACATGTTTGGACCTGGCAGTCCATCAACCTGTGCTCCGCCCAAAATTGCAACTTCCTGTTAGCGCACAATATACCCCCAATTACATATGACATAGGACCTGGACGGGCTTGGTCCTCGCTTGTTTTTTGGCCAATCCCTCAAAGTGCTAGCCATCCAAGCGTCTCAGTCGCAATTGGCAAGCCCAACGAAGGGATCTATTCCAGCAAGGACACGGACTAGTTAGGCTAATAGGGATATCAGGCCAAGTAATAATTGCTGTCATTTAGCCAATTTAAAAATCGTTAAAACTTTTCGAGTTTACCCACGTTTAAAAACAATTATTTTAATGTGGCAAATTAGAATAATAAAACACAAACTGAAGAGACTTACCACTTGTACTTACATAGGAACTATATGGTTCTAAATATTTCAAGGTGAGCATATCATAACAGATACATATATGTAAGTGTTATATACTCCAAAGCTCAGATAATTGTTTATGAATATCTGGTATCAAATTTTAGACACGTATACCATTACAACCAAAATGTTAAAAAAAATGAATGCCTGCTGAATGCACTTTAAAACACATGCAAACTTTTAGAAGTATACCACTATTAAAACCCTTTTCAATGGATAAAATAAATACCTATTCATATTCTATTGATTTTTGCTAGTATCCCATAAATTGCAGGGTAACCAGGCAAAGGGAAATTATTGGTTTTCCAAGTGGAGGCAATGCAACTCTGCAATTACATCACAAACAGAAGTGACTCTGGTTAAGGAACCTATTTTACAGACCCCCCCCCTGGAACATCGAAGGATTCGACTTTTCGGAGAAACTCCCCTTTTTGACCTCAAACGGAATTTTAGCCTGCAATGCCGATGTACAACTTGCGTTCAACTATTTTGCAACTTGGTGCACTTTGTGGGGGCGCTGCAAAGTATGCTATGGCAATTGTCGAAACGCCAGGAGTAATTACAACTCGGCACAGGACTACACGGGGATACACAAGGATGTACACACACAAACACACACACACAGATAGGCACGAAATGCTGTTGGCTTTTGTTTTATAGATCTTTAAAGTAGATATATATATATATATACCCATGTTGGCCTCTGACTCCTGACTCCTCCTGTTGTTGTTTTGATTGCCCGATTAACTCCACGCAGGAGCGTTAAACCGTGTCCCTCGGCCCTTGGGCCAAAACAAAGGATACGAAAAAAAAGGTCGAAGAAGGAATCAACAATCGCGCCACTTTCCACCAGTTTCCAAGGCGTTGACAATCCGCAGGCATTGTCAGTTGGACTAGGTAAGGAGCAAAGTAACCGCAGCCCCATGGATTTACTGGTGGGGCGGTACCGGGCGTAGAACCAACTATTGACAAAACAAGGCCAAGAAACGGGCGTAACTTTCTTTTCTTTCGTTTCCTCTTTTTATTTGTTAGATTTCACTTGTTTGTAACATGTTTTTTATTTATTAATTTTTTTTTTTTTGCGTTTACTATTTTTTTTACTCATTTTTGTCTCCCTTCGTCCTTGGGGTTCATGTCCTTTCGACTCCGATTGCTTGAATTACGTTTTAATTATTGTGTGTCCTGATAGATATCGGCATATATATATATATATATGGTGTGTGTGTGTGTGTGTTGTGTGTAACTTATTTACAACTATCAGATTACTCATTAATTCTGCTTTTCGACTTAGGCATAAGTATTGTTATAGTGTTAGTACATAGTACAGTAGATCGGTAATATATATATCTGCACTTTCATTTAATTTCACTTAAGATCCCTCTAAAAATCACACCCTCTAAATGCATCCCAACGGGTGTCCTCCACAATCCTCCAATTTGATTAACAATTTTTAATGGTGGAGTGCAGAGATAGAGGGAGACAGTTAGAGCAAAAGTGAAAAGGAGACAAAGATGACAAATAAACAGGTAAATATGGGTAAAGCAAAATGTATTATAATAGAAAAAAAAAAACAGAGTTGGTTTTGGCTTAAACACGGGTGGCATAAGTTAGACATAAGAATTATTGCATTTAATTACACGATCAATTCGAATCCTATTTTAAAATATTACATAATAACCGTACAATAATATTAATTAACAAGAAAAGAACTGCAACGTTTATTCTGTCTGTTCCACGCAATCGTCTCCAAACGCTTCCTCTAGGATTTGTCTTGGTTTTCTATTTAATTCTATTTAGTTTCGATCGTTTTTCACTTTTGTTTTTTGGGCAGGGACAATGCTGCTAAGTCAGATAAAAAATTTCTAAATACATAATGTTTTACGCTTAAATCGGCTGACAATTAAAAATCCTATTAAAAACGCTTACGCAATTAAACAAAATAAGAAAACAAACATACACATAAAGCTGGGGGAGAACAAAACGCACAATTCGTTGATCGATCTAAGCGGTAACTGAGGGCTCCTCTGGATTATTGGGTTATCATCGTGTGGTACTCGTGTTTGTGTTGAGGGTTTTCCAAAAAACTTTTCCTTTTTGATGTAGTGGTGGTACTTGTGTTTACGATACGTTTACTATCAACTTGTTACTCAATTGCTAAACTCTAAAGAACGGGCATCGACGTCTGTTTAATGCCAGATCAAGGCCAAAAGCAATTTCACGTCATATTTCGTATTGCGTGTGCTCTTACTATAACCATTTTAATTGCGTTTGCATCTATGCTTTTATCTCTGTTATCTGTTGTGTATTCTTTAATCCATATTCACTTTCGTTCTCCATTTTGTTCTCCTCCGTTTCCGGTTTGTTGTGGTCTATATATCTGTTACGATCTGTTGCGATCCTTGCTCCAATCCTTTTGTAGATTTTTTTGTTGTTATTATCAGCTACTGATGGCTAAACTAAGAGTTTTTTTAAATCTTGTTTTTCTTGCTGCTTACATTAGAGTGTGTGTATATATATATATGTATATATATATATTGTATGTATATATTTATATGTATGTGCGTGTGTGCGCAGATCATCACACGCCATCATCGAATCACTTTCTATCTTAAAATCCAATTATCATTTATCAATTATTATATATATATATATATATATAGAGTTGTATATATATATATTGTTGCTTGTTGTTCCGTCGCCAACTGAAGGGATGGGGGGTGGGGGTGGGGAAGCGGGAGTTTGGGGGTTGTGGGCCGGGGACAATGGGGTCTCAAAGCATTTGTATTAGGCTGTTGTCAGTGTTAGTGTTAGCGGTAGTTCCGTAGGCTGGCGATCCAACCGATATTATAACTCCATGTCCCTGGCCTCATCCTCACTGTAGTCGGACATGCTCGACTCGCTGTCGCTGCTCTCCCGCTCCTGCTGCGCCGCCCGCAGCGCATCCTCGGTGGCATACCGCTGCACATAGTCGGCCACCTTGCGATGGTACTCCTCCGGCTCGTGCAGGTACAATGCGGCCGCATCCCGATTGAGCGGATCGACCGGATTGGGATATGTGAGCAGTTGCGGCAAGAACGATTCGAAAATGTTCGACAAATCGTACAACGCCGTCCAGGCCTGATTGATCACATCCAGGCACACAGTGCCGGAGGATTCGTCAATATTGGGATGGTAGATCTTGTTCACAAAACCGATGCTCGGCGATTTGAAGGGATAGTTGTCGGGCAGGTAGACGCGCACCTTCCACACGCCGCCCTCGTAGGGCGTCTCCGTTGGTCCGAAGAACTTGACGTGGAACTCGTTCAGGCCTCCCAGGATGGTCACCTCGTGCTTCGATTCGATCAGCTTGATCACATCGTTGTCCATGCGTCGCTTTCCGGCACTGGGCGAGGACATTTTGTTGGCTTTGTTGTGGGGGTTTTGTGGGGATTGGGGTTTTGTCTGGCTTTTGATTTGATTGGTTTTGTTTTGATTTGGTTTGGAGTGGTCGTCTCCTCGTTGTCTTACTCTAAGGCTAAGGCGGTGTTTTTATTTTTGTTTTGTTTGTTGGTTTTTGTTCCTTTTATATATTGCTATTGTGTTGCTTCCGCTTTCCGCTTCCGGTTGCCCAGCTGCTGCTCCTCCGCCTGCCTCGAACTGCTCCGCATTCGTCAACTCTCACTGGCACCGTCCAGAGCAAAACGGGAGCTGCCTGCAAGTAGGACAAAAGGATACAAGGATGAGCCACGTGAAGGTTATTTCAATTGTACATTGTTCATTGGATGAACATCATTACCATGTCTCTCTGCTATAAATAAATATATATGTATAAAGATAGGTATTAAAATGTTGTTATAAAATAAATGATAAAACTGTTAAATTATTGATTTCTCTAAATGAAGATTCAATTAGTTAACAACTATTATATTTAAAAAAAATCATAATACCCTATAAATAAATCCTAATCTTATAGATACTATTTTCAACTTGAGATACTTAAACAGATTTTGTTTGACTAACTGATAAATTTATCCGCCAAAAGTTCCACTTCGCCAGGTGGGACCGTGGCGCCAAGGTAGGCGATACAATCTGGAGGAGGACGAGTTACCTTCTGAGTTATCTATAGGCAGTATATATATTTATATTCATGGTTATGTGGGTCACCAGCGAATCTCTTGCTTTTGCACACACACACACACCGTGCACACACACACACACCGTACACACACAACATGCACATGCATACTTGGCCTAAATGAGGAAACTATGTCAGCAATCTGTGACGTCGTCGCCAAAATCCACCCACTCCCACTCCCGCTCTCTCTCTCTCATTCTCTTCCTTACTCACTCTCTAATACGTCATTGCCATTTGCAAAATTCGTTGTCCTTCGAAGTGGATTTGCTCAACGGATTTATGCTGCATACTTTCGGGATACCGTTATGCTCTATCCCAGTCCCTTTCCCCACATCTCTCTTCTTTTCTCACCCCACTCACTTGCTCTTGGCGATTTCGTTTCAATTTCAATTCCGTTTCCCTTCAGTGGGGTGGATGGGGGTTTTGGGTTGGCCAGTTGATTGGTGGGTGGCTGTTGTTTTCAAACAAGCTCAGCTGTTTAATGTTGTTGCTCGAAAGTCACAGAGGGAGAGCGAGAGAGCAAAAGAGAGGCAGCCCCACCATAATCTTGAAATCAACAAATGTACAGTGGAACTAAAAATCACAAAGGTAAGATCTTATAAAGTTTAAGGATACAAAAATCGAACAAACATTATATGTATTCCAATAATCAAGATCTTTTGGAGAAGTTTTCACTAATTTTGAATAAGGATTTTTAGGAATATTTTAAAAATACACTAGAAATTAAATTATTCGGTATTTTGAAACCAGTTTCAACTTGGCACAATAAAACCTTCAACACAATTTGCTATTTTAAAATAGACACTTCGACTGACCCCACTGTGCCCCATGCTTCGGCTCTCCCTCTCTCCAACCACTCTTACACTCTTTGGGATGAGCTAATTCTGCTGTTACTCTCTTGCACTTCGTGTGTGTGGCTGTGTGTGTGAGTGCTGGCTCCCCCCTCTTTCTTTCTCCTTCTGGCCACCCCACATCAAAAGTCTTTCCGTTTCTGTCTTTCTGCCACGGTTTGGCTTCGTTACTTTAACAAATTGTGAAATTCTCTTTCGATTTCTGTATGTTGTTCGTGTGTGGAGGAGAATTGATGTGCCTGCCCGTTGTTGTTGTTGTTTTCGTGGCTTTACTGTACGCAATAAGCGAAGTAATACTGTCGTCGTCGTTGTTGTTGTTGTTGTTATTATTATTTGCATTGCTTTTGTGTAAGACTTTGAGGTGCAAGTGTGCGTGTGTGTACTTGTGATGCGTCCACATGCACATGGAAGATCACCGAGCAACAAAAGCAGCCCCAGCAACAACAACAATAACTTACAGCGAACAAAAAAATAAAATAAACAAAAAAAAATTGAGAGTCAGCTGCAATTTGAGCCTTTTGTTGTTGTCTCATGGAGGAGTCCCTCTTTCTATTGAAATATGAATGTCTTCACTTTTGATATCACACAAAGAATTTGAGGAAAACTTTTAAGTAAACACGTATCGCAAACACGCGTTTCAAATGTATAGGTTTATATTCTTTTAAGAATATATACATATAGTTTTTATTTTGATAACTTGGTTATTTACTTGCAACTAATGTTGTGGTTTTTTGATGATGATATTTGTTGTTCTCGGCCCTGCTGCTCCCTTATGCACAGATATCTGCATATGTTAGTGTGTGTTTTCGTTTTCGCTCGTTTTGTTGTCTACTTCAACTAGTTACTGAAAATTAACTGGCAACAGAGTTTCGAGCCCCCAAAGCAGAAAGCAGAAAAGCAGAAAGCAGCGCACGTTGGAGCTCGCGAGCATCTGACGGCGACAGCGACGCCAGCATAAAGCAGAGAGCGACAATCAGGAGAGCAAGCGCAAAAGAGAGAGAGAGTGGTGGGGAGGGGGTTCGGTGATGGGGGCGGAGAGAGTTTACTGAGTGCAATACACAGAGAAAAACAGGATCCTCCACCTGAATATTAAAGTATAGAGGTTCCAAGGCGCTTAAGTAAAAACACCTAAAATAATGCTTTGGAATATGTAATAACCTCTTACATCAATGCGTTTTTCATGGCATGCTTTTAGGTTGGTTGCTTTGGAAAATATAATAGCCTCTTACAGTCAGTCATATTTCATGGCATGCTTTTAGGTTTCAAGCGCCTACTAGTTTTCAAATTTTTAAGATACTCATATGTAAATGTGTTGAAAAGTATGCTGCGAATTAATAAAAACAAAATATATTCTTTGAAACTTTTAGTGAAAGACAATTTCTAATTAATATTTATATTACCGTTTTAGATAAAATTAGCTTTCAGTGTATTGGCCCCCCTTCAAAGAAAAATCATAATAACAAAAGCGATGAGCAACAACAAATTAGACGAAAAGAGAGCCCCCAAAGCAAAGCAAGGCAAAGAAAAGCTATAATCAAGGACAGCGACAGCTGTAAAATGCAGCAAATGCAAAGCAAAGCCACAAAAACAACAAGAAGCTAGTGAAAGAAATGAGAAATAGCGGGAGAGAGGGAGGAGGGAAAGAGAGAGACCAAAAAGCCGAAGTGGCGATGCCCTTCAAAATTGCACACGTGCGATTGTGTATGTATGGAGCCTAGCAACAATATATACAAATACATACCAAAAGCAATTGAAGGAGGAGAATTAACGAGGTCAAATGCAACGGTTTAACGAAGGGTTCCAAAGCAAAATCAAAAACAAAGTCAAAAATTGGGAAGACATCTTTGCAGATTTTGTGTTTGCCTTCTTTGCAACCTCCCCCACACATACACAGCCATATTGGGTCATTGACTGCATGTGTGTGTGTTTGGCAGAGGGGCTATAAAAAGGTAGCAATTCGTAGATATTTCAAAATTAAAACGCTTTCAATTTATTACTTTGCTTTTGAATACATTTAATTTGACGTAATGATAAGACTTTTAAAACGCAAAACAGAGGGAGAAGGTGAAGCGAAAACACACAACGCAATAAGCAGGCCAAAGCAAAAGCAAAGTGCGTAGTTTTCGGGTAGGTGGGGTAGGGTGGTGCGCAAAAGGGATGGCAATAGCACAACAAAGAAAAGATTGCAACTAACGGGAGTTAAAGAGCTCCACACATATGTACATATATGCATAGCATAGGGGTTTCGATCAACGGTGAATTCTTGGAATTAGTGCTAAATAGCAGTTGAAAGTTTGAATTTGAATTCGAGGAAATAATATGCGAAATTAGAAGAGCGTGAGGGAGAGAGACAAAGGAGAGAGATGGAAAACATTCACAGCTGTGCGGGGGTCAATCTGCTATTGTTGTTGTTGGATTCTCACCCACCCACACACACATACACTTACTGGCTAATGTCCGTGATAATATTAAATGCAGTTATTCTATTTTTCATCAAGCAATTATACATACACCCACACACCCACTGTATATTCTGTACCTTTTCGTCTTTTTATTTTGATATCTCTTGGTGTGTGTGTATATTTGCAGTAGCCTCCCGTTTTAGTTGTTATTGTTGCTCGTGGGTGGTGTTGTTGGCTGGCGGCCGCCGTCGATTTTTACGCTTCGATACTTCACCACATTGTCGTTTGATCACCGTAATATGTTCATTTTCTTGGAATCACCACTTCTCCAATTAGTTAGTTAACTAATATTGTTTTGTTTCCCCTATTAATAAATATCTGCTCGGAGAGCAGCAGAGCAGCCTGACCGCGAGAAATACCAAACGTGAAATAAATTTGGTCTCAAAAATATACTATAAATACTATTTCATATTTTACAAAATACCACTGTAAATACCATAACAAATAAATCGCATGGAAATTCAAATTATACTGGGTATTCCCTAAACTGCTGAGTTGTTGAATTTTGATCAGCTGCTAATCAGCTTTTCCATACAAAGTCAACTGTCAGAAATATCAGCAATTTAACAGCCTCGGGGCTGTTGAAAATTGTGTTTAATTGCTGAAAACCAGAGTTGTCGCTGTTCTAGACTAAAAGTAAGTGGGTAACTCTAGTCACTTGTAAGCCTGGAGGAATTGCCATCGTATAAAATATGCAAGTAAAGGATATCTGATAGGATGCTGCCTGTTAGCAGTTCTAATAGTTTAGTTTTTTGGCTTATTCTCGGCGTTTTCCTTAATTTTAAACATAATCTTTGGTAAACACAGCCTGGCGATTTAACAATCTGACAAACAGCAGTCGTCTTAAAATTGAAAATTCAACAGAGAACTTTTAAGGGTCGTTCCCTTAATTGCTGAAATTTTCTGTTCAATTTTCAACAATACAGCAATTCAACAGTTTAGGGAATACCCTGAATATGTAATATGTAAAAATAATAATTGACTTATTACAGCTGCGGCAACAAAAATAGCACCAGTGTGTAGGCAATTCTTCTTTGTGCTACAGAATGGTAATTTTTTGCAATATCTTTATTCTGTTTGTAAGGGTAAGTAGGGTTACATATCTATTAACTAAAATAAAAGTGGTTACGCCCACAATGCGGATGGTTTTTAAAATTTCGATACATTTATCAAAAAAGTAGCAAAGTTATGCGGCAACAAAAATAGCACCACTTAAATAAAAAACTTAAAAAACTTAAAAATAACGCGATTTGAAAATTTTTTTTGATTGAAATGTATGATTTCATACACCTTAAGGTAAAAAAATATTGTTCTAAAGCTTGGGCTGCAACAACAACAACAACAACGACCGACCTTGACGTCACTAGACACCAGAATCTTCCCTTGGCAAAATTGTTGTCTGGCTCTTTCAAAATAGCTCGAGGGCAGTTTTTTTTCTTCGGTTTTGCATTAAAAACATAGTTTTTAACATTTCTGCAAAGATTTTCGATGTGTTTTAGTTCTGGGGCTTGTAAGGTCCCCATTATACCATTTAGCTTAAGGGTTTTAAAACTTTGTACGACTTTCTGACTGATTTTTTTTGGGTTATAACCGTGGTAAAGCTTCGGAAATAAATTAGTTTTGTATTACGAATAAAATTGCATCACAATTTCTGAGCTATCAAGGTGAACATGTTGATCCTGTATGGGTTTACATTATGATATGGTACCAACATTATAGTACGAGAATATGCCCATACCATTATACTTGCTTCACCATTATTATTCTTTGCAAATGTGAAATGGGGACTCAATTTTGGATATGTAGGTTACCTGATGTGAATTTAAAGTCTTTTTCATCTAAACATGAGCAATTTTCAGCCGCCAGACCATATAAGAGTGTTCCTTTTATTGTGGGCCTTATTTAAAACTCGCCCTTCAAATTCACCCATGCTCTGCAGTCTAGGGAGATTTTTTTTTTGGACGTCAAGCGCATAATTGATTTTTATGTACATTATATCCAACTTTTTATGTACTTACAAATATTAAAAAAAAAAAAGCGACTTGATAGGCGCCTAAAACGGGACCTACTTGCATTCATGCAAATGACTTTTTAACAGTTATGGGGTCATTGCGGCTTTCGTACTGCGTGCTATTCTTTTGTGTTCTTGTTTTAGGTAACTACTAATCATTATTTTAAAGAATTCAACGATTCAACTTAACTTATCTTTTGCATTGCCTTTATAAATTAGCTTTTTAAATGTCCTTCTATCTGTATCATTACAGCGCGCTAAATGACCCATTGGGAACACTATTTTATGCATTATTTTACCAATTCACTTAGTAGTACTTATTCTTAATACAACAAAACGAAAAACAGCCAACAAATCTGAGCAAATGAAGTTTTATACCCAAAAACCGTTAATAGTGCTATTTTTGTTGCCGCATAATTATGCTACTTTTTTCATAAATCTATCGAAGTTTTAAAAACCATTCGCATTACGCCCACAACCATTTTTACTTTAGTTAAACGATATGTAAACCTACTTACCCTTACACACAGAAGAAAAATATTGCAAAAAATGACCATTTTGTACACAAATAAAAATTGCCCACACTTTGGTGCTATTTTTGTTGCCGCAACTGTATATATAGAATAAATAAGGTTTTTCCCATTGCAAAAAAT
Source organism: Drosophila suzukii (assembly GCF_043229965.1). NCBI lineage: Eukaryota > Metazoa > Arthropoda > Insecta > Diptera > Drosophilidae > Drosophila > Drosophila suzukii. The sequence continues at coordinate 13,855,287 of NC_092084.1, read as the reverse complement.
GTTTGTTTTTTATTTCATTTTACAAGATTAATAAAATTCCAGTCCAACATAAAACTAAAACAATATGCATATCCATATTCCAATATATATTTAAAGTCTTAAAATTAATTCAATGCTTAAAGTTAATTTTGTAACATTTTCTTAAAATAAAATAATAGAGGAACTTATTTGTCCAGTCATCGAGTAACATGTTCTTATCATAAAATAATAAAGGAACTTCTTTGTCCAGTCTTGTAAGTTTCTTTTAAGATCGGAATATTACATATATGTAATTATATTTACTAGCCTTCTTCGTCAGAGCTGCTTAAATTAAATTGGTTGAGATCTTTACATAATACTTGTTCATTGGGCTTAAAATTATTGCACCCATTTTCGCGCAATGATTGTTTTACATGTAATATTTGTGATACATTTACATTATTAAAGCGGTTTCGATTTTTCGTTTTGATTAAATAATTTGAGAGAATATGCGTTCGCACGACGCATTAGAAACGGGTAAAATTAACATAGATTGAGAAAATTTCGAAATATTCGAATATTTATAGCAATTATTTATATCTTTTAGCTGATAAAATACCAAAAAGGATTTTAAATACCATATTCGGTCACGCTGAGGTCAAAAACAAAAACGTAAGAAAACGTAAGTGTCGGCAAACGTAAGCCACCGTAAGTCAGTATAAAAGCGAGACAGCCTCAGCGTAAGAGCAACGAACAGCTATGATATCGATGAATTCTCAAAGTGAACCGAATATTCTCTCGAAATATATGTAAAAATATCCATACATGGATATTTTTCGAATTGGAAATATTTATATCGGAAAATTTTTTTGCGGAAATATGTGACCATCGATATATATTTCTTAATATCTCCTTGGAAAACCAAGACAAACCGATTTGTTTTTGCCAATTTCACCAACCATCATTTTTAAATATATTTAAAAGCAATAAGAAATATCTAAGTAAAAAATATAAAAGTATCTACAAATATTTGTGAATAAATCGATATTTCGACCGTTATTTGAGCGCCACTTTTAAAAATTTTGAGTCTCAACCGTTTTGCGGCAATTGTGAAACGGTTGAATTTGAAGCACGTGGGTTTTCTTTTAACTAACTTTATTGCTATTTACTTCCAAGGATTTTATTACTTCAAATGAAGTTCAAACCCTGCAAAGACTTCCTTTCAAATGTCACATTTAAGTTGAACCCAATCAAATATACTTGAATTGTTTTATTTATTATTTTCGTTTCTTACAATTGCAATTTCGTTTCGTTACATTTTGAATGCGCTTATTAAAACTTGTAATTTGTTTGGTTTTCTGGTTTTAGGATCTCTGTTTTGTGTTAAAAATGAGAGGTTAACAATCTTTTAAATTAGCTCTATTTGCTTGACGTAAAACGTGTTTCTTTTTGTTAACGTAGTACTTTTAAACATTAATTGTTTTTATTGCAGCTTCGTGTACTTTTTTGCCTCATTGTTTTTGTTTTTATTTTTATTGCAAATACCGAGAGTGTTATTTAAATTCAAAATCGAAAGGTACAATTTGTGGTTAATATTGGTTTTAGTTTCTGATTTAGTTTAGTTTATAACTGTTTGTAAATATCCCTTTTTGTTATGAGACTTGGCAAATTAAATTCGTCCATGCATCAGCAGCTTTTCAAATTCTCAGATTCAAAATAGGATCCAAAGGTAAATTTTTGAATTGATATTGATGTTTGTTTTAATATCATGCTCGTTGATGCGTTTTAATTCGAATTGGTTGCTTAAACAATTGAACAATGAGGACCTCTCAAACGTAAACATGGAAATAGATCGCAATTGTCCAAGGGGAAAATCACATGAGATATTATTACAAAATCGACAATTTTACAATTACATTAACTATTATTATAATCCGGGTTAAAGCGATATTCAAATTCCTTCCTATGCTACAGGCAGTGTTTCCAAAGCCACTTTTTGTTAACTGGCGTGCTTGATAACTTAAAAAGTTTATTGCTTCTGTGTTTTAGTGGCTTTTATTAAGTTGGAATGATAGCTTGGTGACAAAAGCCAATCAAAAATAATGATCAAATGTGGTTTCCGCCCTTATTTTTATTATCTCATTGCTACTCTGGGTTAAAATGTTTAGTTTTTATTTAAATTTCGTTGTTTTTTTAGTTTGATAACTGTGACGTAACAATAACAAATAAAGGCCAATGAAATCTGTCTAAAACTATTTATGTTTGTAAGATGAGTGTATGTGTCTATATAGAGATAGACATAATCATTCCCAGCGGATCACCATTTAATAAATACAAAGGTTAGGGGTTCCAAGGCCCCTTCAAATCTAATCACTAAATAACGTACAAATGCAAAATAACTGCTTAAAAATAAGGCAAAGAGTAAGATCTTTTCGAACTAATAAATAAATATAACTAAAAGTATGGATACTTTCAAAGGTTCCGCCGGGAAATTTGTTTTGTTATTAGCTTGAGAAATAGTGAGAGAGCTATAGAGAAAAAGTGGCGTATGCGGGAGGTTAACCTTCATATTTAAGAAAAAGATATTTGTAAAATATAATAAATAAATACAGAATTTTCCTGAACCCCCTAAATGCCTACGCCACTGTGTGTGTTTTTTTAGCGAGGGAGAAATGCAAATGGGTGTCCTTACTTTCAATGCTTTCTGCAGAGCGTTTCCTTTCAATTTCCAGCCTCCTAGCCTCCAATTAATATGTATTTGAGCTTTAACAATTGTCAATGATTTCCTGTTCGGCTTAGTTCTCCTCCTCATAGATTATATAAACAAATTTAACATTATATGCTCGTTACATTCGAATCGATTTGGATTTCGCTAGCTGCAAATATTTAGTCATACATCGTTAATATATCAATTGTTTACTTGTAGATTACAATTAACGTTTCATTCCGCATCTGTCATGAATGTATATTTTCATTATAGGTGTATAATTAGGCTATAAATATTTTATTCTTCGAACGATATCGTTCTTTTTGTTTTTTTTTTTGTTTGTCAAAATTTTGAAGACCAAATAAATTGGCAATTATAACTACAAAAATTTAAAAGTGAGGCTGATCTCTGACTCTGTTTCTGGCTAAAATTGTCCCTGGCTAAATTCTAAATTAGTGAAATCATCCTAAACTGGGGATAATTTAGTGTTATACTATTCCATTTCGTTCGCCTAGATGTTTACGGATACGCAGATATCGCTATTGGGTATCAGCTCTATGAGGTTGCATCTACTCCACATGCAACTAGTACATTTGTCCTGCTTACAGACTATGTTCATAAGATATATGTAGAGTCGCCGGGTGTGTGGGGTGTGTGTTCCCTTTCGATCCGGTATAGTGGATCGAAATGATCGTTCTTCTGAGTTCTGAGGGCTATCTGGAGACCGAGACGCTAAACAAATGCGTAACAATTCACTGATCAAATTTAAAATAATTTAAGAATTTACGGTTGGCTCGCTTTAAACGGCTCGCCTCACTAGCAACGCTTTACAATTTTGGTTTCCCTCCGTATTTTGGTTTGGGTTTTGTTTTTTGTTTTTTTTTTCGTATTTTTGGGGCTATATGGAGTTTTAGGCCTTGAACAGCTGTGGGAACTCGTTGGCTATTTCCCGCACCAGCTGCTGATCGGAGGCACTGCACTCGGTCTCCTCGCAGAAGATGCGCGTGAAGATCTTCATGAGATCGTGCTTGCGGTGCTGGTGCTCCTGGTAATTCGTGTTGCGCAGGATGCGTCGGCACAGCTCCAAGTAGCAGGGTCGCGTCTGTAATCAAATCGGGTGTTATAGTAATCGAATTGGTCTATTGAATTGCTGCAGACTTACCGAACTGCCGGCATCCAAATCGGAGAGCTGGCGAACCACTATATCAATGAGCACCTTGATGTCGTTCGTGTAGAACATACCCGCCGTGTCCGAATGGCTGAATATGTCGATAAACATTCGCAGCACCGTGTTCATGTGCTCGTTAGGATGCTTTAGCAAGCGGGTTGGATCATCTGGTAAATATTTTAGAATAATAATATTATTTTTATAAAATAAAATCAAAAAAAATAAATATAGTGTTTTATATAGAAAATTCCATAATTATATATCATATCCATCTGGTTTAAGAATGAAAATATTTCTTACTACAACAAGAATTTTAATTTGTTTTTTAAATTGATTAAAAAATGATGATATATCACCTTATCTGGTAAAATTTGAAAATATTCTGTATTACTAAAGGTATTTTTATATCATTTAATCAAAATAAATCCATAGTGTTTTAAATAGATTAATTCAAGATGATATATCATATAATCTGGTGAGAAAGGATCCTTTTAACCATATTTTTAAACTGAAGGTTCAGAACTTACCTTCTCGATTGAGCAGTAGCAGTAGTTTCTCCGTGAACACCTTGGCGGAGGGCAGATTCTGCATACCCTCGATGATAACATTAAAGGTGTGTTCACTGAATTGCTGGTTAAAGGCCAATATCAAGGCAATAACCATATCCACCAGGAGCTCTGGATTATTTCCCTCGACAATTTCCAGCAGAAAGCTGGCAAAGTGAACACCCAAATAGTCTGGAAGATAAACCAAGTCATAGGAACCTTATTCCATTAATTGGCTAATCAGTAACTGAAACTCACCCTGATGATTAACTGGCATGGGCTGCCCAAGTGAGAAGATGATGGTCAGCATCTTGACCAGCTGCTTGAAGCGATCCAGATTGGAGAAGTGCGTCTTCATGTCCTCCACCTAGAAATGGAAATATAAGTATTTTATTCAGGGATCCCCTAACTTCCTTTATCCCTGCTCCTGCTTACAATCTCCAGCGGCAGCACCGAGGTCAGCAGTATGTCCACAATGATGTAGTCCAGATGGCAAGCGGCTGTGAAGGTCTTGAGCAGCAGTCGCTTGATGGACCAGCGCGTCTCCATCTGATAGTATTGCACCAGGTTGATGAACATCTGGTACTGATCGCAGGACATCTCGTAGCAACTAATGCTCTCATCAGCGTTGATCTGTGAGGAATCATTTGAGATGAATATATTAGTTAGTTTAAGTATTTGTTAATATGTAGTTTAATTATAGAAAAACATTGCCTACTTTTGAGCAGTACTAAAAGGGGAATCCTTTTGGCAATTTTGGATGAGTTCTTTCAAATTTGTAAAGTAGATTTTTTATAATAATCTTTCATACCTTAATTTAAGTACTAAATCTCACCAGAATCTCGACGAGCTCCTCAAGGAACTGAATGATGTCCTCCTCGTCCTCGTAGAGCATCCAGGTGCGCTGCTCCGTGTCGTTCTTGCAGTCGGCCAGCTGGGCGAAGAGGTACTGCAGCCGCTTGGCGTCGTGCGTGATGCCCAGCAGTTCCTTGGGCGTGGCCACCTTACCGGTGACATGGACAGCCACTGCCTCCAGGTACGGATTGATGGCCCCATTGTAAAGCTGCTCCAGGCTGGTCAGCACCACGCGCAACGCCTCGCAGGAGAGATCGAAGCTGAGGTTAGTGTTCCGACGCAGTGCGTCCACAATCTGATAGACGTCGGAGGACTCAACCTTCAGCTGACCCCCACCCGTGGCTCCCTCCTCGATCCTGCCCAGACTGAGACCGCGCTGCCGATGCGACGGGCTATCGATGCTGTCCAGCGCCTGACTATTATCCGCACTATCCCCATTGGCCTGGCAACCATCATCACTCGGCACGGCGCTGGCATCGTCCGACTTGTCCGGCGCACTGTCCGCCTCCTCCTGCTGCAGCTCCTGGTGCAGGGCCGCCGTACTTCCGTTGCCATTGCCATGGCCATTCCCGCCGCTGCTGCGCAAAGCCGAAGCCGAGGCGGATGCGGAAATGGATGCTGAGGCAGTGCTGCCATTCGCAGGCTTGTTCTGCTGGCTGGTGCTCATCTGGCTGGTCTCCTTGTATGTGGTGACCACATCCTCGCTGGTCGTCGTAGTGGTCGTTGTCGTCTCCGACGGCTCCGACGTAATGCTATTGTCCTGCGCCACATCCCCGCCGGCGGCTGCTTTGCTCGGTGCGGCCGCCGTGGGCGTGGCTGGAGCTGGCGATGGTGATGATGATGGAGCTGGTGCTGGCGGTGCTGGTAGCGGCTGTTGCTGCTGCGGCGTCTGGATGGTGCAGCTGCTGCCCTGGAACTGCATGCTGCCCATGCTGGGCGATTCAATCATGCCCTGATTTTGGAGCGCACCACATGAAGAGCCCACCGCCGGACTGGACATGCTTTTCTTGCTCATGTCCAGGCGCTGGGGGCCACCACCACTGCCGCTGGGCGGTGGACTGTGCTGGCGGTGCTGGGAATGGAGCTGCGTCTGGGATTGGGTGGGATGGGGATGCGAGTGCCGGTGGCTGCCCTTGTCACTGTAGCTCTGCGAATAGGACAGCGAGGAGTCGCCATCGCGCTCGGAACTCTCCTGCAAAGAGGGGGTACAAATTAGATGGGTTCCTTTGTGGTTGCACTCTAAACCCACCGCATAGAGTCGCTCCATGGTGTGCTTCTTCTCGCGCAGCCTGTCCAGCAGTTCGTCCTTGGACATGATGCCATTGATCTCATGATCCGTGCACTTCTCCAGCGATTCTATTGAGGAGTTCAGAAAGCTGATGAGAAAGTCGTGCTCCACCTGGTAAAGTTTTTTAAAGGGTTAGTAACTTGTTTAACCTCTTATTCAAGCTGGTTTGCCCACCTTAATCTTCATTACGTAATTGGAGGGCACAAAGCCAATGTTGCCCTTCATGCTGACCACTTGCCACCAATTGCGCTGGCGGGCGGATGTCTGGTACAGGATGAAGTACTCGCCCTCATCGAAGCTAATGGTCTTGGGATAGACCGCCTGGAAGTCGTACAGGGCCTTCAGCATCTCGATGCCTATGCCGATGCCCAAACCGATGTCACTGCTGCCACCTCCTCCTCCTCCTGCTGCTCCACTGGGGCCACTTGCTCCTGCTCCTTCTGCTGATGCTGCCTCTGCTGTCGCTGAAATTTGTATCATATAGGAAGCCGCATCATTTGAGTTGAATTTCAAAGTTGAAAAATTGGAAAATTTCTTTTTCGAGGGCGTCGGCACTCACAGTAGAAATACGGGGAAAAGTGCAGCGGGGCGCTAAACTTAAACAAAAAATCAAAGTTCACTGCCGAGGGCCAAACGGCGGACTGCCGACGGATTTGACTTTTTCTTCGCCTGTGAATTTTTTTTCGACAGCAGGAATTGCGACTGCACTGCACTGCAGAGTTCCGCAGGACTCACGCACACAGCCGCAAAACAGGATACGCCTGCTGATGGAATTTTTAATAGAGCGCCCCCACACAGGAAAAGGAAAATGCAATTTTCATATTTCACTTGCGCTCGCTCGCTCTTCCTGCCTTTCCCGTTTCTGCTTTGTGCGCTGCTTTTTGGTCCTGCAACAACGCCTTGCGCTTTTGATCCTTTTCAGCTTACATTGTTTTCCCCACAAACACAAACACGCCCGAGAGAGCCACGTGGCTTCTGCGCTCTCCACTCTCTTGGCTACACTGGGGGAAAAGTCTCAGGATATTTAAAAGTACCTGCTAATGTTGCATTTCTAAAAATCATTTCTTGATCTGATACAGTTACTGTATTACAGTATCATAAAATGCAACTTGTAAATGTCAGTAATTTATAAAATGATAATAAATGCTAAATCCGAATGTTAAAGGTCGTAACAAAGGCCCGAGTTCAAATCCCACCGCTGCTCAAGGAGTTTTGTTTTATTTATTTTTAAGCTAAATTATTATTTTAATATTTTATAAATATGTAAATTATGCAATTCTCTTTGTGTGCCAATGTTGTTGCTTTGTGTGAAAATCTCAACACGGACAAATCCGTTTCAAAACACAACGGCCCCTCCACTGCCCCGCCCACTTGAGATTTCTCTCTCCACGCGCGCGCATTTCCCTCTCTCTCTCAGAATGTCCTTGCGGGCGCGAACCGGTTCGTAAATTAGCCAGTAAACAACGGTACTAATAACCGTAATATTTGTAGTTCACATTTGTGGTTTAAAATGTAAAATCTTGTAAAGCATTAGAAATGTATAAATTAATTCTGCTAAAAATGGAAATATACAAACTAAACGTTAAACATTTTATTTAACTGAAAAAATGTTTTGTTTATTCAAGCACATTTTTTAAAATAAATAATTTTTACTAAGTAAAATGAACTAGATCATAATAAAGCTCAAATTCCATTTCAGATACTTACGCTAATGAAATAAATAGGGTTTATGCAGTTAGGTAATTTAAATTAAAATAAAATGGTAGGTAGGTATATAATTACGAAATAAAAGGATAATGGCCTCTAATGGCCTCCTTAACTTGCTCTGTTTAAAGGATAATAAGTAAATATATCATTTTGATATTTCATATTTTGAGTATTAGCAAAGTATGGCAATGTCTTTTATCCAATAGGGATTCAAAATAAAGGATCTGGTAATAATATTCTAAAATATTCCTCGTTTTACACCGATCCCTGAACTGAAAAGCCCCGTTTTCGAGGACTAATGATTCCGGAACTTGTCAAAGGCACCTGCTGGACTCTCACACAGACAAACACACGCCCATACACGCACACCCAGCCAAAGCGGAAATAATGTATGGAAATGCGACAATGGGGACAACAGAAAAGGAGGTGAAGAAAAGAGAATATGCCCGCCCACTTACCCATCTTTTGGGGCGCACCTTTTACTGTAATTGCGTTTGTCGGTTGTTGTTGTTGTTGTTTTTGCTGTCGTCGCTGCTGCTGTTGTGTTGTTGTATTGTGTTCCTGTTGTTTGTTGTTTCAGACGTCACCTATTCTTCTTCGTCCTGCTGCCTCCTCCACTTCCTCCACTTGACGTCCACGAGCCAAGGACGTTTGCATATGTATGTATGTGCGTGTGTGTGTGTGTGTGTAGCCGTCTTCTTTTCGTCCTGCCGATGGGCGTGTTTCCTGCTCCTCTTCTTATTCTTTATGCTCGATGTCCTTTTTGGGCGACAGTTACTTCCGCTGCGCCATCACTTGTTGTTGTTCCCTTTGGCAGCAGCACGCGAATGTGAATGTGAAATTCACTTGATTAATTTCGATGATGCGAGATGCGAAACGAAATATGTACGATGATGCTGCTCTCGCCAAACAGCGATGCACTTGTTTTTGTCTCCTTTGCTCCACTGTCTATTTGTCGCCGGCGTGGCAGGGGAGGGGGGTGAAGTGGGGCATGCTGTGGTCACTCGGTAAAGTGAACTTATAAAATAAAAACTCCTGTGAAAATAGAAAAAAAATTGATTTAAAAAAATGATTTATTTTAAAACGTATGTTTTTTAAATTTAATTTTAAATAATTTTTTATTTTCCTATTTAACAGAATGTTAAACAAATCGAGTGTTCACTGTTTTAGCGGTAGATGTATGTGGTTTTTGCAACGGCACTCTTCCACACCCAGAAAAAAAGCCGCAAGACACCCGCTCACACACGCGCACAAGGGTTAAGGGTGTCGTAGAGTTTGTTTATATTTTGTTTTTGACACGCAATTAATACCGCCAACCCAAAATAGGCACTTTTTAGCCACACCAACGAACTGTTCTCTAAATTACCAACTTAAATCCGCGAAATCAACAAACAAACATTATCCAATCACTTGTTTTTATTTCCTTATTTTGTTTTTTTTTTATTGCTTAGAGGTGGGGCATGCCGGCCTGTTATCGTTATCGATTTTTGGGGCATGGGGGGCTGCCAACTTGGCGCTTAAATTCAAAATTGAAAAGCTTTTTCCCTTTGGTTTTTAGCAAAACGTTTTTTTTATTTATTTGCATTGAATATATTTAACTAGGTTGTGGGGGGACAGTACAATAGGGTGGTTTATATAAAAATACTGTTTGAAGGGCAAGCAAATAATTGGGCTCTGTTTCGTTATAAAAATTGTAATTTAAATGCTAGCAAATTTTTTGGTTAAACGTTTTGCCTGTGGCACACATATATATATTTAGTTTTTAATTGGTTATAACCATTTTTGTAATCTTGCAATTTCAGCTATTTTAGTCTACCGTTTGCAGGAGAAACCCCTGTGTGATAACATTAAATATGTATATATCGTATTTAAGTACAGTTTTTTTCGGTTGAAGAAGGCATCTTATCAAAAGTCCACAAGTCCTAGACGACCCAATTCTGTTTAGTTTAAAGATTCAACAATTTTTTCCGTTTATTTGCTTGCTTGTGGTCATAATAAATCATAATCGTATCATAATGGTGAAACAATTACATACACAATAAATTATAATAGCACAAGTGTTGTTTTTAGTTATACTTATCATATCTAGTTTAATAACAGCAGGCCACTTTTAGACATATGTGTGTTTTGCGTGTGTGTGTGTGTGTTGGTGTGTAAATAGATCTATTTAAAAAAAATAAACAACTTTCCATTGTACTTGCATTTATAAGAATAGGAATAATATAATAAATATATATGATGTAAACGAAAACAAACAGAAATACGCTTTTAACCTTGCCTCGTTTTGAACTATATGTATTCATATTTTTTGTAGGTCTTGCGGAACGGCACTTGGTTGAGATTTATGTTGTTGTTGTAGTCCTTGACATTGGTATATAGTAGATTTCGTAGTTCTCTTTTGTTATCTATTCAACTATTGCAAATCAGTTGTGATCGAGGGCTCGAAGGATCCCGATATTCCATCGAAACCAATAACGACGAGAGCCTGGTGAAGCGGAGGATAATAACCTGGCTGGCTGGGGATCCGCGCAAGGGGATCCTCATGTGCCCCATAACCATTCCTCAGTCCTCAATCCATCCTCCATCCTCCTCCTCCTGCTGCTGTCTGCCTGCTTTGCGCATTTATCCAAAGGCCACGCACGGCCGCAAAACATTTGTCCACAATTAGGATCCTGGTGCACGCTAATTGTTAATCCTTTTCGTTTTCCTTTTTTTTAAATTATGCTATAAAATTAATATTGATAAATGTTGCTCCGTATCCGTATCGTTTCGGTTCGTTTTGCCGTTGCCGTTGCCTTTGCCTTTGCTTTTTGCCCTCAACAATATGCCGCACTACATCCAAACGGACCCACAAAACCCGAATCACATGCGCCGGCCACCGGCGGCCAGCTGCGTTGGTCGCGTCCGCAGCGCGCTCCTCGATCATTTCTCCTCACAGCAGCCGTTCTTGGCCAGCTGCTTCTGCAGCGCCGGCGGAATGAAGTCTTTCGTCTTCGTCTTGGAATGATAGCCTTGGCCGAGCAGCGCCGGCTCCACCTGCTTGCCCTCCTGAATGCCCTGGATGCGCTTCAGCAGATCGTAATTGATGCGCTCGCTCACAACGGAATCTTGCCTGTTAAAGATTTCGGATTAGTTAATCTTCAGATTGTATATCTTAAAGATATCACTTACTTATAATCCGGGTGACTGAGCACCTGCTCACGCATCCAGGTGGCCGTGGTGATCAGCTCGCCGGCGGCACGCTTCTCAATAAAGCGCAGATACTGTTCAATGGTGCAGTGTGTATCGGTGTCCACCTCCATGGACTGCAAATAGCTGCGAATCAATGGCACCAGACCGGGAAACACGTTGGGCTGTGGCGGGCAGAGACAAGATGGCGTAAGTTATCAAGTATTCCCGTCTTTATAAATGTATATATGACCCTTACCTTGCCATTGAAAATCTCATTGATGGACAGCAGCTGGAACAGCTCGTTCTCCTCGTCATCGGTGTCGGTGTGATCGCTATCTGCGCCATTGGAGGAGCCATTGGTGGAGCCATTGGTGGATCCATTGGTGGTGCCGTTGGTGGTGCCATTGGTGTTGCCATGTCCGTTCATCTTGGCCGTACCATTGGTCAGAGGCTGCTGCTCCTCCTGGTCGCCATTCTCGCTGCCATTTCCATTGGCCAGTCCATTGCCATTCAAGCTGTTCTTGCCATTCGTCTGGGCCTGAGCCTGAGCTTGAGCTTGGGCCTGAGCCTGCGCCTTGGCCGCCCTTTGTTCGGTGGTCTTTGAGGATTTACGGAACCAAAACTTCTCCTTGCGACAGGCATCCCGCTTCTGTGCGGTCTGCATGTTCTCGTCCACCTTGCTGATCGGCGTGAGGAAGTTCAGCTGGTAGGAGAGGATCACCCGGGTGAGCAGCACCACGAAGCAAACGATGGCCGCATTCTCGAAGTCACTGATCTGAGCCTCGCACGGTCGGAACTCCACACGCCAGCCAATCGAGCTATTCGGTGGCGGCGGCTTGAAGCGCATGGTCTGCCAGTTGGTCGACTGGATGTTCTCGAAATGATCGGTATCCTCGTTGTCGTTCTGGTGCACCTTCTCGCTGAACAGCGATACCGTGTCGCGGATAAACAAATGGGCCACATGCTGGGCCAGCAGATGATCGATACCGCCCTCAATTAGACGCTGATACACCGTCTCATCGTAGGTGAGCGGCACATCGTTGTATTTGGCTCCCTCGGGCGACAAATAGGAGTCGATGGAATCGTATCGCGACTTGGCAATCCGGAACTTTTGCTTATCCAACGGCACCAGGCCGCGTTCCTCTTCTGTGCGGCAATCCACCGACGAGCTGATCACATTCCAGCGGCAATCCGACTCGGTAAGGTAGCCCCGGTAAATGGGCGAAGCGGCCGTCAGGGCCAACATGATGGGGCACAGGGGAGCCAGCTGATCGTAGAGACGTCGCGCCTCCGTGATGTTGCAGGCCTGGAAGGTCAGCTGCAGGCAGCAGCAGCCCATGCCGAAGCCCATGGCGTCCAAGAGGACCACATCCGGCTCACCAGGCGGGGCACCCTCCACCGGCAGCTTGGTCTTCGTGTCCTTGAAAACTGCAGGGGTAAAGATACAATTAGTTAGCATCTTAGTTGCTTTTTCAAAACTGGTTGTATACGATGCAGCGGCCTCAAATCGAATTCAGGGCATCGTGTAGAGCTTGTTGTAAACGATACAGCGTTCTCAAAATGAATTCAGCTGGTGCATCGTTTAAAGCTTGATTTAAACGGTACAGCGCTTTTAAAATGAATTCAGCTGCTGCATCGTTTACAGGCTTCTCCCTTAAATTATAGAAATGCTCACCCTTCAGCTTGATGGACACCTTCTCGCCGCGTCGCTTGCGAATGTTACGGGTGAGGGTCTTGAAGCGCGGATGACCCGGAAAGATGGCCTCATCCGGAAAGTAGAGCGAGCGGGCCGAACTAAGTGGATCCTCGGGACGTGGCTGGGCCAGTGGATAAGTGAAATTTGGGGCGCCCAGGCGCGGGAAATTCGTGATGGACATGACGCACTCATCCTTGGCCAGCAGTTCGGTGACCTCCTCGCGACGATAGCGCATATTCGCCTCCACCAGATTGAAGTGGGCCATCAGACCGCCAAAGGGTTTGCCGGGTGTGCCCTCAATCATATAGGCTCCGTATTCCGGACGCCACAACGACTTGACGCCCTTGGGATCGGCCAGCTCCTTCTCATTCAGCTCGGCCAGCAAGTCCTGGGCACGCAGGGCCACCCGGGCCACCTGCTGCTCATCATCGAACTTGACAATGATGTACTCCACCTCGTCGCCCCACTTCAGAATGTCGCCCTGGCGATCCTTGAGTCTGTGATACAGGTTGATGAACTGGTTGACACCATGCTCACGGACGTGATCCGCCAGTGCCTTGGTCTCCTCCCAGGAGAGTGGACTGCCCTCGCTCAGTAGACCCATTGCTGCAAAGATATGAAAGGGAAAATGGGGATTACTTAAGGGTTTTACAACTTTATAGAGGGGTAGGTGGGAAGATAGGACCTTTAAATTTTGGTTGTTTTTGTGTTTTCGCTGCCCCGACCTGACCGATTCCGATCCAAACCGATCCGGTGTGACGTCTGGTACAGACTACTACGACTACTGCGCCATTATCACCCGGAATACCAGCCCCACCATCACTTCTCCACTCAACTTTTCATTTCCATTTCCATTGCAACTCGCACATTGTGCAATCGCATTCGAAACATAGAAAACTGCAATCGATGCAATTGCAATTTGTAATTTGCATTTTCAATGCAATTGCATAAACAATATATGACTGGGCCACACGCGGAGAAAAAAAAAAACAATGAATAAGGAAGCTTAGCAATATCAGACACGATTGTTTTGATTTTTCTTATCAATACGATTTGAAATCTAATCAATATTAAATAATAACATGAATTACAGTCTGACTTTTTTAAAACGAACCTTAAAGTATTTCACTTACAACTCTATTTTGAGTTATTAAAAATAGAAATAAAAATAATATTATTATTATATGATATTATAATAATATAATATCCCATTATTACATTATATTTATAAGAAAGATTAATCGATTAATGAAGAAAATATTGCTTGTAAACGGTGCAGCAGCATTTGTAAGTACCAAAATATATTTCATATTATTTCCTCCAATTTTTGTATTACTTTGTAAGTATTTCTCTCAGTGCAAGCACGCTTAATTCTTAATACCCCGTCTTCGCCGTTCGTCAGTCAATGGCCTCCGATTGCTGTTCAAATTTCACATCCAATTCCCCCGAAATCAATTACTTTATCTACGTAATGTCTTTTTTGGACACAAGTGCATTCGTGTGCCAAAGCCAAGTGCATTATTTTGTTGTTTGCTCCTTGGTCTTGACACTCGCACAATTTACAACATTTGACTCAATTAATTGATAAGGTGCGACGACCAAATATTAATCAAATAATTGATAAGGGGGTAGAGGCAGCCTTTGGGTATAATTCCACAACCGTCTGTATATATATATATATGTATATTTGGAAAATATATAGTATATGTATATTTAGACAGCCGACAAGTTGCTGTGGGCCACTCCAACTGATTGAATCATACGCGGGAATCAAAAATTTCAGATCGCAGATTTACAAGCGGCACCACAGCACTCAAAGTGAATAACCAACAAAAAATAAAACACTCCACTCTCCAGTCCACTTCACTTGACTTCAGTTCACCCCATCCGACATCCGATCCCCACCAGCTTCCCCCGAAATCAATGTCAGAAAGTCAGACCAACTAGCGACCAGTGGACCGTGCTACCTATACTTATAATGCCTATAATAATAAACCCGATCGTGGCCAAAAACGCAATTACAACGGAATTCGGAGCGACAGTTTCGAGTTCTTGACACGATTGTGCAATGTTTCAGCTGCCAACTGTTGAATACCTTTGGAAATCTAATCCTATTATGTTTAAACAGATCTCTGACAATCTTGAAACGAATTCCAAGAAGCCGAACCACTTTAGTATCTATCAGAACCTTATTACAGAAATCACTTTTAAATACAAAAAATATTTTAAGTAAAAGCACATTAATGGAAAATATTTTGTGTGATGGTTCTAGAATTTTAAATATTTTAAATTTATCTCAATTAATTGAAAGATTTTTTTGTTTCAAATAAATTTATTGAAGATCTTAAGTTCTGGCTAAAGAAATTCTATGATCATCTTTATATTGCACTTTACTATTGTTTTATTTATTTATATTATATTAAGAAATTTTTAACTAAGCATTGTTGATGAAAAAAACTTCTAAAAGTTTGTATTATATTTAATCTTTAATCCTTTACAAATAATTCCAAAATTCTTCTTCTTTAATTTATTCCATAATTCTGAATCCATCCCTTACTACTACTCATTTATTTCAAATTCAAACATCTATAAGAACTCTAAAATACTTTTAGTAGTAAACATGAAACAAAGAAGGATCTATGTTAGGAATCCTTTAAAAAAACTAATATTCCTCATAAGAATGTTCGATATAATATTTCACCGAAACTATAATACAATACTTTTCACTCAAAAAAAAGATCGTTCACTGAAGATCACTTTAGTTAGGGATACCTTTTTCCTAAATGTGGATCTCGCTCGCTGGTTATTTACACTTGCGATTTACAACTGGAATATCCGTTTCTTAGTTTCGAAATGCCAGAAGGTTTTGGTCGATCCACGGCCAAACAGCGACTAAATATATACGCGGCCAGACTCCGGCTTTTTATGGAGCGCTACGCTGCCGATGTCGATCGGATCGTTTGACTTGACGACGAACCGAAGAATCCGAATTCCGAGTGATGGGTTTACTGGGCCCAGTGGGAACCCACTCCGCCAGAACGGAACGGAAGACCAAGGAATATGGGGGCAGGAGTCCATATCTGGACGATCGGGCCATAAATGTGATCCATGGAACACGGGACGGCACTCGAAACGATCAAGTGCTATTATAATTATTTGAGCAGTTATTTATTATATTTAGAATTACTCGACAGGCGTGGTGGAGGAGGAATACATTTTGTCGAATCTGATAATCTGGTGGGAAGGGTTTATTATATATATTAAGTTTGATACATATTTATAGATTTCGGGGGCTTTGTTGGTTTGATTTACCACCGCCACAATAAAGATTGCGGCGGGGAAGGGGGCGCTATTTTGTCCACAAAATACTTCAGCCGACACATCTGAATTGTAAATAACTGCCAATCAAGTTTCGCCAACTTTATAATATTCAATGGGTCGGAGAGGAAACGCATAGATTTCAATCAATTGCCCCTAGTATATCATCGTTTTCGTTTCGCTTAAGCTTCTAAATCCGTACATGATTCAATGTTCGTACTTCGAAGACTCTGTGAAATCGGAGTAGGTACAATTCCAGGTAGTATCGTTGGAAACTCTGGTCCCGTCACAGCTGCAATACCATTGTTGCATTCCCAAGAACCCAAACCGCAAGTGTTGGGGCCCACTTTTAATATCGAATCGATCCAAATAATCGACAAGAATTTATAAAGTTTAAACTCGAATAAACCTGATATCCCAAACAACGAATAGCTATCCACTTTCTTAGTACCAGTTTCGCCCAGTATTTACCAACTTTGTCGTCATAACACTTTGTAATAACTTGGGTAATACGATCTATCAGTCTATTTTATTGGCGGTCAATTACACCGAAGATAATTTGATATTGTAAACTTGATATTCGCTTTCGGCCTTCAGAATTCAGGGACAGCCTTTATAAACATATACCTCCCCAAATCGAATATGGTTTATATATATCGATTGCCTGATTCAAAACTTATCATCTTAAACCCAACTCTTCTGGAATTTCCTATCTGGCCGCGTTATCATTATTTTTGATTTTATTATAACAAGTTAATTAATCTTTCTATCAATCGGCCTAGACTCACTCGACTGTGGTTTATTTATGAACGATTGTATGAGCGTATGACTATTTTCCTGCCTCCAAAACTAAATACTTATCGTCTTAATGCCTGCACTTTTGGAATCTCCTATCACAGCTGGCAACCAATTGAATGTGAACTCGAAAACAAATCAACAAGTTCGACGCGAAAAAAAAAAAGATTCGGCTAGGGGTGCTCTCGAGTGGGCACTTGTGTGGGTCTATCAATGGGTATCTTCTTCTTGGTACTGAGTTCCGTGGTTCCTTGGTTCCTTGGCTCGGAAAAGTTCGGAGAAGATAGGGTGGGTGGTTGATTTGCTGCCTGACTTACTGCGACGATGCAAATGCGCTTAGATAAGTCTCAGTTGCACAAGCATGCCCATGTACTCACATACGAGTATGTACATTGTACATATATGGTATAGGGTTATATAGGGGTTAGATAAGAGGCCACAAGTGCCCCTCATTTGGTAATTGCAGTTCGATGCGGGAACCCAGCCTTTATCTTTCACTCGGGATTAGGCAAATTACTGGAAGGCAAGTCACCACTGCCTTTATAACATCGTTATATCTTTATTATCGTTATGAATTTTTCCTGTTACAAGTGTACAAGTTTTCTTTATCTTAGGGCTTTAGCTAGATTGCTTTTAAACCTTTTTCTATTATAATATTCTTATATTTGTATTATAATTATTCAGGTTCTTCCTATTATTATCTTTATGTTATTATTTTTTATTTTGGCTGCCAATTAGCATTAGAATTCTAAATTTAAAATGAAAATGTAGTATAAAATAAATTGCCCTTACGATTTGTGATCTTTTTTCCTCCTTTTTGTTTGTTAGCTTTTGGGGCTGTTAATTAATGTGTACATTTTGAGTTTAGCACGTTCGCCTTAATTCTAACGTCACCGCCCTCATAGACCCCATTTGTAAATGCATATATAATTATATGTCCGCTGAGAGAATCGCTGTTCGGTTTTCTGATGCCTGATTTCAGATCCTGACCATCGCAATCGAAACTGACGAAGGGCAGCCACACAATGATTTTCACTTTTTAATTTTCATTCGGATTTCTTGCGTTCTTTTTTTTTCTGCCATGTCATTTATGAAAACAGTAAGCGGCGAAGCCAATACAATATGATACCATTTTGTGGTTGTGTTTGTTAGATTTTAAACTACGCAAAGTTGGCTAAGACCTGGGGGTATGAGTCACTCGGTTTTCGTGGCCTTTCTAGAAGTACACATTACAAAACCATAAAAAGACAGTTGGGAAGTCGCATAACTGAGCGGCTGACTGATAAGCCCAGTTCATAAGACGCGACATATGGTCAACAAAAAAAACAAAAACACAAAAAAATTAGACTGATTACAACTCTTTATCTATTGTACTCGGTATCGTGTGAAATTTCGCCCGAAATTTGGCCAATTAAAGGTTTTTCCAATGCGCACTACACTGCGTATACGCAATGTGCCTTAATTTCGTTTCGTTTCTTCTTTTTTTTACACTTTCAAGGGTCTTCAAATGGCGTCGCCAAATCACCAGTCAATCACCAGTCATAAGGCACATGAACATGATCCCCAAACGGAAACCAAGCGAATCTGAACATCCGCCCTCTCTACACCGAAAATAAACCCTAAAAGAATTTGGTTTTGATAACCGCACATCATTTTAAAGTATTGCCCAACAAGAAAAATCTTTTGATAACTTAAATTTAAATTAAGGAGTTATTTTAAAGTGTTACTTTAAGCTAGCCAAAAAAGAGCATCAAGCTATACCAAAATAAACTAGATATAAAAGTCTTGATAGGATAATATGTAGATTGGTTTGTCAGCATTTTTGACGCTTGCATTAAATAAAATCTAATGAGATTCCTTATTCAAACATGTTTACAATTTTCTTAAGTAATAGATAAATAATCTAAATATACCTATAATATTGATAGAAAAATATTACACATTTATTTATGTTATCAGGTATGTGTAGATATGTTATAGGATTATTTTTTATAAATATACCTATAATATAGATAGAAAAATATTACACATTTGTTTATCTTTCAGATATATCTACATTGTAATATGGATATTGTTTAGCAAACATTGCTTTTTCCGTGTGTACAGTCAGAATTTCGAATCGAATGCGGAAAGAAGCAATAGAAAATGCAAAACAAAACATACACACAGCCAACTGAGATGCCTTTGCCATGTTTTTTCAGGGTCGCCAGTCGGCAAGTGAAATAGAAAACAAACCCATTTCCCATTCGGTGAGAGCGGGAAAAATTCAATGGGCGAGAACTATGTGCAATTGCAGATATATGCACTTACATATATGCAAATTCAAACAAAATCGAAGCCCAAACAAGTTGAAAATTCTCATTCTTTGCCACCCATCATCACATTTTGGAATGAATTGAATCACTTGAGAACGAGATGAAATTAATGCTTAGCATGCATCTCGAGTTCTTTAAGCTCGAAGAGAAAAAAAATATGAAGAAATAGTAGAAGAAATACCTTCTAAAAGCAAAGTGCATAGGAAAAATAATAAGATAACGGACAGATTACGTATACGACTCATAAAACGGTCGTCGTCGCACTGAATTGCGACGTAATAAATTCACTTTGGCCATGACAGTCGCGGCGGTGGGGATTACGAGGGGGATTATGGGGATTGTGGGTATATCAAGGGGGTATTACAAGGGGTTCCGCCGGATTCCGGGAAGCTCTCGGGGGCCCGGCCGGTGGCGTGTATTATGCATATGGGAACCAAAGCGAAGAATTCCGTCTGGCGAGGAATGTGAAAGACGAGACCCGTATACGTCAGCAAAAATATTAATTTCCTAATTGATTGCCTGACGATAGTGTGCAGTGCGTGGCACAATTATAAAGAAAGTAGGGTATGATAAATATTTAACAAATACCTGAACCACTATTAAATGATTCAGTCTTGCCATTTGAATTCCTTGTAACCGAAGGTTTAGATAGGCAAGGAAATAATACCCCTTAACGGAAGGTTAGAAGAGTTAGTTAAAGGTTTAAATAAAATGGGTTCAAAATGGTTTTCTTTGTAATGATCCCCAACTAAACAAATATTTATTAACTTAATTTAAGCGTTAAGTGTTCAAGGGTTTAGATAAGCAAGAAATGTAAATCTCTTAACCGAAGGTTAGAATAGATGTTATTAGATTTAAATAAAATGGGTTTATACTTTTTAATTTCACATATTTTTCAAAGTGGGTTGTTTTTTTGTGTTCTACAAATAAACAAATTTGTAATAACACAATTTTTGTAATATTTATTTTAACCCAAGGTTAAGCATATTAGAGTGTTTTTTGTGCGACTTCTGTTTTTGTTTTGTTTGATCATTTTGCGTAGATGCATACGTATCGCTGGATTATGTATCTTTCTACAGACGTGAATGATGTTTTTATTAAACAAATTAGCAAACATTTTATAATACCGCACCCCTTACCTCACAACCCCCTCCCCCCAATTGTCGCCCACTTTTAACGCTTTAAATGGCAAGAGCATGTGTGTGTCAATGGCTTAATCATTTTCGGTGGTTTTATTTTTTCGTTGCTCGCTAATTGTTTTCGCTGTCAGTTGATGCACTTGTGCAAATAAATGCGTATCCATATATAAATACGAATATACATTTATTTGAATTCGTTGTCAGTTGTTGTTTAATTAGCAACAGTCGTCCATCGTTCAATTGCGTAAAATAGAGTGCAAACAAGTATCCAGAACAACCGCAGGAGTGACGCACTCGTTGGCAAAAGGGTCAAAACAATAGAGTTATATTGTATGCGATCTAAACACAATAATCTGGGTAATATTCGTCCCGCTATTGTCCAGAATTTGTGGATAATGTAAACCATGTGACACTTTTGCGCAACCAGATGTATTCTTTTTATTTTTAATTTTTCACTATGTGTTTGTCTGTTTTCGCCACATTGTATTCATTGCTCGCGAATGAAGATTGCTAATTGAAAAACAGTTGTTTGTTTGCTTTAAACCATGTCGCATTTTGTGGTAAATCAACACAGAAAACCCGGGCCAGTTGCTCTATAAAATGTTAGCTCGCCCGACAGTTGGAATCCAATAGCAGAGGGGTTTGAATGTCTATATGCCCTACGGAAATGTCATTAGGATCCAATAAAATCCTTTAGTTTGTGTGTGCGCATGTCGTTAAAATCATAAAACAATTAACTTAATGCCAGTGCAAAGCCATAATAACAATAACAGAGAAAAACAAAAAACAATACAGTACATAACAAAAAAAGAAACCAGCTAACAAACATGTGACTTATCGCATTTGGTTGCTAAAATTCATTTCCTGAACAACGACACTTAATTAACCAGGGGCACTGCAAGGGGTGCACTGCACTTGAGCGATGAGTAATAAAGTTTGAGTTAAGATCGTTACGTCTGGAGAACTTCGGAAGTCTCTAAGTCACGAGATCCCCATTTGAATACTTTGAAAACGATTAAGTCTGCGATCATATCGAAAAATATCACCAAGTCTCATTATATCATGCGGTTTATTCGATGCAAACAGCAAACGACCTAGAAACTTGCATAGTTTTAGCTTTCAGATATACATCTCTTTGAGGAAAACTTTATAGCTTGTGGTTTTTAGTAAGGTACTTAAAATTCTTCCACTTTAGGGCATTAAATTCGTGTTTATGTGAAATGTTTATAGCTTGTGGTTTTTCGTAGTTTCCTTAGCAAGCTACTAAAATACTTTAACTTCTACTTTTTTCAAAAAGCAGTCAAAAAACTTGAGAAATTTTCAAGAACCCATCTAATATTTTGATTTACATATTCATTAATATATCAATAATATAGGTTTCTTAAAAAAGATACAAATAACAAGGACACAACGTGCATTAAAAACGATAGCAATCACGGGTAATAATAATAATACAGGTATAAAAGCTATTACTCAAACAAGTTGGCCGTTAATGCGCATCAGCAAATTGTCACCTGGTCTCTACACAGAAAGAAATTCACAGAGAAAAATAAATAAAAAATAAAATAAATAAATTATGCCCTCAATTGTAATTAATTTTCAACTTTCATGCTGATATGCCAAAGAAAATAGTCTTTAAAAGTGTTTGGAGATATCATATTCATATTTTCCAAATATCATGCTGATATGGCCCAGATAACAACCTCTGCAACTCCACAAATTGATGGGAAAAAACATGATAAAAGCATTTATATAATATATTTTAAATATCATGCTGATATGGCCTAGATAACAGCCCCTATATCTCAACATGTTGATGGGCAAACCGTGATAAAAACACTCCTTTAACATATTTTAAATAGTCATGCTGATGTGTATGAGTAATTATGATAATTTTCGCTCTGTGTAGCAAATGCCTATGGCATTTCGAGAGGTTTTTTTGGTGCGTGACAATGGATGGGATTAGGCCGCTCAATAAAGGCAAGGCCAAATGGCACTATCTGAACGGACCCCGGTCGTATGCGCAATGTACTTATCTATCTGATATAAATATACATTTCATATATCTATTACAGTTGGCTTTTGGGGCAAGTCATGGTGCGATAATAATTGCAAATGTCATAACAACTGGAAAAGGCATTGAAAAGCTTTGATTGCTTTTTGCACGCTGCTATCAAACAACAAACAGTCGTAATTGATCGTGAGATGCGTAGGAAAGGGAGGGGGAAATACAGTAGACACTCTGTTTCATAAAACTATATTAGTTTCATTACAATAAAATTAAGCGATTTCCATTTTAATAAGTATTTACTAGATGAAATCTCAAAACAACCATTAAAAACAAAATGACTAAGTTTGCTGTCTTAATGTTATGATTTTAAATACTATAATATACTATAATAAAATAAAATGACTAAGGTTGTTTTCCCCTTTATTCTCATGAATTCATTGTATAGAAACATCACTGTAGCTCAGTGAGTCACGTTTATAATTCGTGAGATATTTCTGCATGTTCATGCTGATAGATCAGGAAAGCAAAGTGATATGATGTTTTGTTTTTCGCTGCTACTCCCATTCTCCTTTTCCCTTTTATGCCCTCTATCCTGATATGACGTCAGCCGGAAGCTTTGCATATTGTGGTGAAATTGCGGCCAGCATTTCCATATTCCACCCATATTTTGGGGTTTTTTCTCTTCTCCCACGGGGGGGGGGATCTTTATCGGGGGCATTGCTGGAGAGGAATACCCCATTGACGCTCAGTCAAACGCGGCGTATGAGCAATCTGCTCGCGTGCTAGTGACGTCACTTTTGCCGGCAAACAGTGAGTCGACAAAATCCCGGAATAGCCGGGCCTTATATCGATGATTAGGAAGCCATTGCAGCTCCACTTTTTTTTCGATACGAGAATGCCAGAAGTTTCCACCCAAGGTCGTTTGATTCCCACCCAAAAAAGTGTACATATAGAGAAAAAAAAAACCGGATAAAGGGCAAGAAAAACCGGGTGTAAGTCACATGCTCATTAAAATGAACGAATGTCAAGGCTGCGACCACAACAACTGCACACCATAAAATATACAACAAAGTCCGGTGGATACTTAAAATCGAATTGCCCGGTAATTACGGCAAACATAGAAAATCAATACAAAAAAAAAAAAGTAGTTGGCTGCCCTGGTAATTACGCATTTACAAAATGTACCTATAGACACAATTATTTACAGCGCCAGCCAGAAAATTAGTAAACAAATTAGTGATAAATCGCTGAACTCCAAACGTTAATAGGAAATGTTTATAATAAATGGTACATTCTATTACGTTACGTTTTACGTTTTGATCTTATAAAAATGATCTGTTATAATAAACTATGGTTTTCTTTGCCTATAACTAATAAATACATATTTTAAGAACCAATACTTTCTAAAATTTAGTTCCATGTTCTGAAAACATCAATATTTCTAAAGATCAGTTCTTGGTACAGCTATTTCCAAATCATAAGATTTAAAAATTCTTCTGGAAACTCCTAATATTTTGCCAACTGCTGTGGGCCGAACGGAGCCCAAGGTCTTGCCACTTTGACCCGCTTTGAGCGAAATCATTATAAAACCTGCCGCGTCACTAGTGTTAAATGAAATACCAGTAATAGCAACAAAAACACAAGCCGGGGGAAAAACACCAACAACAATTTACCGGCAAAAAAAAGGAAGGCGCAAACGCACACACGCGCAAACAAAACGCAAAAGCAAACACAAACAAAAGCAACGGTACACGCGCGCGTACTCGTTCCAATAAGAAATGTCCTCTCAGCTGTTGCGTATCCGCAACGTTGTAAATTTGAAGAGAGAGAACTTACTAGTAATAACTTCACCTAATTGAAATATACTTAAAAATACTAAAAGCATGTAAGACCCCAATTTGACTTATTTAAAAAGTATGCTACAAAAATGTGTCCTAAATACCCTATTGGATACGCCACTGCGTCTACTAGAAAATAATCCACAGGTCGCCCTTTTTCTAATCAATTGTGGGAATTTGTTGCCAACTAACTTTTGAAAATATCATAAAACACATGTTTAGATTCTTTATTTCCCTCACTATGTACTAGCGTTTATTTACTAGCGATTAATATATTATTAAAATATGTGCACTGACCTCCTTTTGCGCTCCCTCTCTCGTTCTCTTTCTACCGCTCTCTGGTGTTGCAGTTTTGGTAGGTTGTGTAACGTTATTTGCCGAATTTACCGCTGTTTTTGCTCTCTCACGATTTCCTTTATTTTGTTGCTGACACGGTGTCGGTGCGTGGGTGTGTGGGTATTTCTATCGAAATCGAATTCACGATTACTTTTATTATTACAAGAACAAAAAAAAAAAGTAAAATAACAAATGATTATAATAGCGGGTCGCGTGTTTTCCTCACTTCACACCCTCCAATAAAACTTACAGCTGCGGCGTCAGCTGCTGCTGCTCTCTCTTAAGATGTAAACAGATATTGCGTACAGGTTTTTCAAAAATATAGTTTCTTTTTGTTTTAGTTTTTCAGTTTTAATTATAGAAATGCGGCTGCCACCGGAATTGAGATCGAGAAATCTCTAAAATCACGGGCGAAATTCAGGCGAAACGAAACGTGCTCCCCCGCCCGGAAAGGTTCTTTCCAATTGGAATTGTGGTGAGTGGTGTGGGGGTGTGAGTGCTTGTGCGATAGTGTGCGTGTGGGTATTTCACAATATTTCCACTCGTTTTTACCGTGTTTATATTATTTGCAATTTTGGTTCGTACGCGTCTTAATTGCGTTTCCTTTGCCGCCAAGAGTTCCGCCAACGTAAACAGCGTTGTTAAAATGAATAAAAAACAATAAAACGCTCCTACTTTAAATACAAATTTTGAATGTGCCCAGCTGGTGATGGGGGAGAAAAACTGCCCGCCAAGCGTTAGTGCTTTTTGCTACCCGATAACGATAGGTCGATAGGCAAGCTAGCACGTGTTGCTTAATTTAATTAATTAATTAGCCTTTTTTTTAATATTTTATAAGATTTCTAGGTAGACATATAGATTGCTTTTAATTTCTATAAAGCTAGTTTTTTTTAGTTAATCTATTCTCTACCATTTTCAAATTCCTCTCACAAATAGGTATTTGGCCATTATCTCGTCAAATATAAGCTTTTCCTAAACAAATTACAAATCAGAGGACACTATCTTAGCTAGAAGTTTGGATTTAGCTTTTGTTTAATTCAATTTGTACTCCACCTCTGAATTTCCACATTCTGGAACATTCTGGAGTTTGTAATTTCATCATAACTGGTAATTTACTTTTTCATATCCTCAACAGTTTTCCTATCCTTCGAGATCAATGTTCGACTATTTTAAACTGATTTTACAGCAATGTGTTTAATATTTCATGAGATATATGAAGTTAAGCTAAACAACAAGCTCATGCAAGGATATTTTAGCTCTGCAGGATGTTATAATAATTACCTGACTTCAAAACTGTTAAGGTTTTTGGCAGTATATTTTTGGGTTATTTATTACTTTGATAAATTAAATAATAAATTCATGTTGTCAAAATAAATTAAAATTAATTTTGTTTCCCTTTGGGATCCTAATAAAAATCTATCAAATATATATATTTAAAATTAAAGGTTATATAAAACTTCCTTGAATTAAAAGAAAAAGTGTTCAATAAAACATCTTAATAAAAATCAAATTTTATGAAGTAATAAAGTTTGTTTTTCTAAGTGCATTACAAATAAATAAATTTTTTCGGTATATACTAGATAAGTTTTTGGACACATATATGGCCACCCTAACTGCCAGCTGTGTTTTAGCGCACATGTTTTGATTGTTTTTGATTCGGAAATCCTGCGCCGATCTCCTTCAGAACTAGGAAAATGGGCGGCCACCACAAGAAGAACCTGCGGGCGGAGAAGGCCAAGGTGAAGCTGAAGGGCGCCAAGCTGCCCAAGGGCCTCAATGTGACCAAGACGGACTTCAAGGTGCGCAAGATCGAGATTCGGGAGCAGCTGAAGGAGTCCTCCTACACGGAATTCGGCCAGCGGCAGCTCAATCTCAAGGAGACCCTCTCCCGGCTAAAGCATCACAGCGTCAAGTTCCGCCAGGATGCGCTGCGCAATGTGCGCGATTCCCTGAAGTCCGGCAATGCCGATCATCTTATTGGCCATCTGAACGTGCTGTTCCAGGGCATTGCGGCCGGAGCTTTGGACATGGAGCGCTCGGCGAGACAGGAATCATTCAAGACGCTCGACGTTCTGCTGGAGGCCCTGCAGCCGCAGGCGGTGGCGCCCTTCTTTCATGTCATTGCCACCTATTTGCGCTGCGCCATGACCCACGTGCTGCCCGCCATTCAGGAGGATTCCCTGCTCATGCTCGACGTCCTGCTGCAGCGTGTGCCGCCGGCTCTGTTGGCGGAGCGGAGTGCCAGCGTTATTATCGGCAACTTCATCGACATGATCTCCCGCGCCCGCCACGACAACGAGCGCTCGAATCGTACCTTAACTTTGAACCTGGGTCAGGGCAAGCAGACGACCGTGAAGTGGCGCACCAAGGTGCTTATCCGCCTGCAGCAGATCCTTGGCACGCTGGTTAGCTCCAAGAACGCCAAAGCGCCCGTTGCTCGTGTGGTTCACTTTGAGGAGATGCGTCCGCAGTACTACAATGTGCTGTGTCCCACGCCCAAGGACAACCGCGATATATACGCCATCCTCAAGGAACCCAAACTAAGTGCCGAGGGTACACAGCTGCAAACCTACTTGGAGCAGCTGCTCCCGCTCCTCCAGGACAACTGGCTGGAGGTGCGTCCGCAGCCGCAACAGCCGCTGCTCAGCCAGGATGCGGCGGCCAGTCTGCATGTGGTCATCAGTCTAATGAGCCTGCTCTGGACCCTAGTCGCACAGCATGAAACGGAGCACAACACCAAGGAACTAAGCGATTGGCTGAGAAAGAACTATGCACAGAAGTTCGTGGTTAACTTTTTGGACAAGGACGGCAGTCGCTTTCCCTACCAACAGATTCCCTTGGCGGCCAAGAAGTCGACCAAGGACAAGGGAGCAGTAGATGGCGGAGAACTTTGTTTGCCGCAAAACCTGGGCATTGTTCCGCTAACGTGCAAGTTCTTTCCAAACCCCAACGAAAAGCAGGCTAAATTGTATGGGCATTTGATTTCCTACATGCAACAGTGTTTGGAGCGCCTAAACTCGATGCCGCCGGAGCAGCAGCTCTTAGTAGTGGCTTCACTGCGCCCACTGCTCCTCGAAAATGCTACCTCGCTTCTAAATATCGTGGCGGATCCTTTGATCAGCCTGCTGAGCGTAACCATTGAGTCTTATGTGGGTCAGCGATTCACTACACGCGAAGGCGTGGCCACTCGGGTACTTAATCTGCTCTGCGAGATTGTGGAACGTTCGGATTTGTACAAGCGCTTTGGCGGCGAGGCGAGATTCGCTCCCTTCCTAAGCTATCTGCCACAGTTGCTGTTGAAGCCAACAGTGGGCGAGGCCACGTTGCGAGCCATGGCCACGCTCTGTCGCCAGCTGAATGGAGTGTTCATGTCCGCTCTGATCCAGTCTTCCCCAAAGGTGATCAGCCACTTGGTTAAGCTGCAGGTCACGGGCGACTCCGAAGCCGAGGACAAGTTTGAGAACCAGAAGCGAGTCCTTAATTTGTTCTATTATGCAAGAGAGTCGGATAAAGAGGGACAATTGGAGCGCGCACTGAAGCAGCTGGAGGAACAGGCGGAGAACGGTCGAATTGCTGGTTACCTGAAGGCAGTGTTGGGTTTTAATTAGCGTTCCCCCGTCCACCGACACATACACACTTTGTATAGCTTCTACAAATAGTTTAATGTATACATTATATTCCTCTTGCTTAAGACGAACTATGCTCAGGTCTTCTGTTTCTTGGGGGGTTTAGGTTTGAATCGATCGAGGACGGAGCGTGGTGCCTTGTCCTTGCCCTTGGCAGCCTCCTTGGTTGTATGCTGATTGATCACGGTCTTCTTGGCCTCCCTCACCTCGGCAATGAACTCCTGCAGGCGTAAAAGTTATTAGACATAGGTTTTTAGGAAAACTGGACCTCCCACTCACCTTGCGCTTGGCATCCTTGACGATCTGCTTGTTGCGCGCCGCCTTTGCAGTGCCACCACGACCCTTCATCTTGTGGCGGGACTTCATGTTGATGCGAGGCGCCTTCACATGGAACAGCTTCCTCTTGGCATCGATCTTCTCCTGCAGCGTGGGTGCGTCTACGCCGGTGATCTCTAGCGGGTCCAGGGTTATCAGCTCGGGCGGAATCTTCTCGAGCAGGGCGTGCACCTCATGCTCCCGTCGTTGCTTTGATGTCTCGTAAGGATTGTCCTCCAGGGCATCAAAGTTGGGCTCTCCAGAGCCAGGCACTAATAGCGATTGGAAGCCCTTGGCCGTGGCCACGCCAAGCACATCTTCGTACGGACAGAAACGCAGACCATGGACAAAGGCATCGCAGCGCTGGCGGAGGTAGGGCAGCCGTGTTCCGTCACCCGATCCACCGCCGGAGAGCAGATCCGAATAGGTCTCCAGATAGGTGCCTTGCGACAACGCCAGCATGCCGCGCTGCGAGACATCCAGCTCGTTGGCGGCCAGGCGCAGTTGGAAATGAGTCAGCGGCTTGTCCTGGACCAGCATTCGAATGTCCCATACCTTCACAGCCCGATCCAGACCAGCGGTGACCAAGTGCTGGCCCTTGGGATCCACAGTCAGCGCTGTCATGGCTGTCGAATGGCACAGCAGCTTGGCCAGCGGCTCACGAACCTTGGGCGACCACATGGACACGACGCCACGTCCGCCGCCAATGCAAAGCACTCCGTTTCGGGGATTGTGGCGCATCAAGCGTATATCGCCCAGTCCAGTGTTGAAATTACCCACCAGCTCGCCAATGGAGACATCCAGCCAGGATGCATAGCCCGCATTGTTGCCGGCGGCCAGAAGGAAGTGGTAGGGCAGGAAGTCCAGGCGATTTACCCGGTTCAGCCGCTTGATGCAATGGAGTTCAGTACCCTTCTTGTCGTAGAAATACACCCAGGTCTTCTGGGCCACGGCGTACATGGTGGGCACATGCAGCCACTGGACATCCTCGACGCTCTCCATGGCATTGAATTCGCAGTGCAGCCGCTTGGTCACCCAATCGAAGGCGGCTACATGTCCTCGCCTGCCGCCGAGCAGCAAATGCCTGCCGTTCTTGGTGTATCGCATTTGGTAGGGGCCGAATTCCATGTTCAGATTGAAATGCTTGGCCGACGACTGGAGGTCCACGTTCTCGGCTATCTGGGATTGTCTGTACTCGGCGGTGGTTTCGCCGTCGTCGGCCTCCAGTTGGCCTGCGGTTTCCTGGAGCAGGAGCTCCGTGCGGGCCGCCTGCTCGGTGGCATACTCGAGGTAGACCTCCTTGCGCGTCTGCTTCTCCTTGAAGTGCCGCGTCTTCACGCCCTTTGGCTGCACTTGCTCGCCACGTGAGTATTTCTGGAGGATCTCTTCGGGAATCGGGTTCTTCTTGGGTTTGGACTCCAGCTCCTTTTGCGTGGGCTTGGCCGGAGCCTTCTGGGGACGCGGTTTCTTGGCCTTATCATTCATTTTGATGAAATCTCCGGTGAAATTTTGTCGGTTTTTGCTCTTTAGTTTTACATATTCCAGGCCGCCGTCATCGTTCTCCGTTTTTATGCCCTTTTCCGTCTCAAAGTAGCGTTTGTAGGGCGTCTTGGCCTTTGGGCGCTCTTTTGGCGCAGTTTTGGTCATTTTGGTGGCGCTGCAGGGCGGTATTAACTTAAAATCTGACTAAAAACAAAACTAATTCAAATTCGACAACAACGTGCACGTGCTGCTTCTTCTTCTTCGCATCAGCTGTTGGCCAGGTGGCGTTAGGCCATTTCGGGTGGTGGGCCTAGAATACTACGAAAAATACCAAATACTAAAATAACTAAGTCAATACCCGCGGTGTTTTAAAATTGATTTTAAATCCGGTTTTTTATGTGATTCAGATTTTCGTCAAAAATACTAATTAATTAGTGGTTTTTCAGTCTTAGTTTAGTCAAATCAAGGCGTACAACTAAAAGACCGACAGTTTTGAGCAGCTTGCTAGATATGCTAACGATCCCTATCACTTTAAAGAAAATTAATTTTTTGGCAAATTTTTTCATTTTTTGTAAGGGGGTAGATCGGTTTTTTTTGGAATTCAGATTTTGGTCAAAAATACTCATTTTTTAGTGGTTTTTCAGTCGTTGTTTAGCCAAATCAAGGCGTACAGCTAAAAGACCGACAGTTTTGAGCAGCTTGCTAGATATGCTAACGATCCCTATCACTTTAAAGAAAATTAATTTTTTGGCAAATTTTTTCATTTTTTGTAAGGGGGTAGCTCGGTTTTTTTTGGAATTCAGATTTTGGTCAAAAATACTCATTTTTTAGTGGTTTTTCAGTCGTTGTTTAGCCAAATCAAGGCGTACAGCTAAAAGACCGACAGTTTTGAGCAGCTTGCTAGATATGCTAACGATCCCTATCACTTTAAAGAAAATTAATTTTTTGGCAAATTTTTTCATTTTTTGTAAGGGGGTAGCTCGGTTTTTTTTGAGATTCAGATTTTGGTCAAAAATACTCATTTTTTAGTGGTTTTTCAGTCGTAGTTTAGTCAAATCAAGGCGTACAGCTAAATGACCGATAGTTTTGAGCAGCTTGCTTCAATTGTTATCGATCCCTATCACTTTAAGGAAAATCTATTTTTTGACAAATTTTTTCATTTTTTGTAGGGGGGAGGTCGGTTTATTTTGGGATTCAGATTTTGGTCAAAAATACTCATTTTTTAGTGGTTTTTCAGTCGTAGTTTAGTCAAATCAAGGAGTACAGCTAAAAGACCGACAGTTTTGAGAAGCTTGCTTCAATTGCTATCGATACCTATCACTTTAAGGAAAATCTATTTTTTGACAAATTTTTTCATTTTTTGTAGGGGGGAGGTCGGTTTATTTTGGGATTCAGATTTTGGTCAAAAATACTCATTGTTTAGTGGTTTTTCAGTCGTAGTTTAGTCAAATCAAGGAGTACAGCTAAAATACCGACAGTTTTGAGCAGCTTGCTTCAATTGCTATTGATCCTTATCACTTTAAGGAAAATGTATTTTTTGACAAATTTTTTCATTTTTTGTAGGGGGGAGGTCGGTTTTTTTTTGGGATTCAGATTTTGGTCAAAAATACTCATTTTTTAGTGGTTTTTCAGTCGTAGTTTAGTCAAATCAAGGCGTACAGCTAAAAGACCGACTGTTTTGAGCAGCTTGCCTCAATTGCTATCGATTCCAGTCATTTTAAGGAAGATTTATTTTTTGACCAGGTTTCGAATTTTTTTTTTAACTTTACTGCAGCTGGAGAAGTAAACATTTTTTAAAAACAATAGAATTTGCTTTTATTAATTTGCATTTATTGTAGATTACATATATGTAGATTATTAAATACAACTACAGCGAAAGGACATCAAAACACATTTTGGCCCACAAACCGCTTGCAAAACGCTTTCAAGATCCTTTCGACCCACCAATCGTTACGCAACTACGATAATATTGCTAAAGTTAGACCTTATTTTGGTACCACTCGTTAGACGAATCCGTCAGTCTCTGGGAGGCCCCTCTAGTAACCAAGTAGTTAGTATACTCGGCCATAGGGCAGGGTATTGGGATAGTAGGGCATCAGGAACTTGGCCCCAAAACGAGGCTGCGATTGAGCCGACTCGCTGCTGGATGAGAACATCGAGGTGCAGATCTCAGCCCGATCCCGATGCAACCGGCTGCTGCTGTTCGAGGTGCTCGTCCCGGCGATTCCCAGTCCCAAGCCCAAACTCAAACCGGCTCCATGACGACGATCGCGACGACGCGATCGGATCAGCGAAAAGATGGCCACCACCACGGCCACCAGGAAGATCAGGCCCAGCACGCAGAAGGAGATGGCCAGCTTGGAGATGGACAGGCAGAGGGTTCCCTCGCCGGGCACGGGCTGACCCCTCACATGCGGCGCGTAATCCTCACCTGAAATTGGATCTAAGTTTAATAAGGACCATGAAAGGTGTACCGATTAAATTATAGATATTTTTCTTCAGGTGAATTCTTCAAAAATTATAGTATATTCAATTATTTTTATGTCTTTAAATCAAATAATTATTTTTATAAAGCAAGTTATATAACACAAAGCCCTTTTTTTATAATAATAGTATAGCTTTTTTTAACCAAATCGTTTTTTTTTTAATTTTTCAATTGTGTAATGATAGTGAAAATCTAAACATATTAGGAAAGTTTGACTTTAAGATTAAAGTGTTTATAAGTAATTAGTGAAGGAAATTAAAAAATGTTTGAGTTGTAAAGAGCCCCCAACTTGGATGGTACGGCATCCGTGACTGGCACGCATTCCTACACCCCCATCCACCCGCTCATCCGCCCCCAATCCCGCCCACTTACCGCTCATATTGTGGCGCCTGTCGTACCGCAGACGGTCCACCTCGATTTGGGGAGCTGTCACGGCCAGCGAATTGAACACCTCGATGCGGGCCAGGTGCTGCTCGGCACTCAACGCCGGCGGAGGCGTCTTCTGGCGACAGTTTAGCTGGAATCGAAAGGGAACCCGAGATATGTAGTAACTACACAGAACAAAATTTGTTGTGTTATGATCATCTTGTAAAGATGTGTATTATAATACGTAATTGAACAATGTGAATACATCCTTTTCCAGCCAATATCTAACATATATTGTCAGTTTAAGTGGAATTTACATGATATTTTGAACATTTAAATAACTTTACATTGATTAAATGTAAAATTTTGTACATAAAGTCATCAAAAATTGTTATACCATGTAAGGATCAAGCAAAAAGGGATTTTATACACCCTACGACTTTTAATTATCATATTATGATATGTGACTTTTACTTATCCAAAAGATACAAGTACTGAATCTATATTTTTTTTATCTGTGCAGTGAAGACACAAACAGTGGAGACAGTGCATCGGGTGGTGCACTGGTGGCTAAGTGGGTATGTGGCTCCACTTGGCTGCATTTCGGTGCAATAACCACATTAATTAGCAGACGCAACAACACGCTACGATGGGCAGCACAAAACAGCAGAAGCGGCGGTGGCAACACTTTCGTTTTCGTTGCAATTAATTGAGATGCATACAAGCGGTGTATTTTGTCGGTACACAGAAAAAAAAGTTAATTCAATGGTTTTAGATTTCCGTTATGACCTCACATCAAGGCTATCGCACAATAATATTAATTTAAAGTCTAAAAACTGAGCACCAAGCACCGTACTAATTTGAAATGTGTACATTTTTTAAATATTTGACAAAATTTTTGAATGTGGAATCGAACTCGTGACCTCCATATTTAAGAATCTTTTTGGGAAAAGGTCTGTAGGTAAGCAGGTTGGGACATTTTTCCCTTTCATTTGATCAAAAGATTAATCTTTAGCTTTAAAGTAAAAATAAAAATTGTAGAATTGTAGAAAATATTAGAATACAATTTTTTTTAAGGTAAAAAAATATGTTTTTGAAAAAAAAAGTATATTGAGTTTAGAAACTTGATGAATAAGTTTGTTGTGTTAAAAATGATAGTCCACTCTCATAGAAAAAATCTGGCTTGAGCCATTTTTCTGTAATTTTCATAATTTTCTAAAAATTTGGATGATGATAGATTTGTTTCCTGTGTAGCTATTGTTACAGTGTGTAGTGCAAGTATGTGGTACTTACAGTCGGACACTTCCCCTTGCAGAGCTGCACGCCACAGCTGACGTGGAGGCGTTCGCGGTCCGGGAACTTGAAGGCGGGAAACGTGGCCGCGAACGTCCGCTCCACCAGGTCTTCCTCGTGCTGCTTGGACCATCCCTCCTCCGCCGGGCGGTGCTGGGTGTGCAGAGCGGGCATTACCTGGCCATGGAAACGGGGGAAATTAGTATATCCATAGCTATGCATGGTAAACAAGCTTGTTTTTAAGTAGCGAACATTGTACGACCTCAAAAGTGGGTTCTCAAAGGTTCTCTTTATATAGAGTTTTTTTTAAAAAGCTATAACCTTTGGGCTACTTTAATAACAAAGTCCTGATTATGATCCTTTGTGATGATTTTACTACCAAAGATTTAAATTTTTTTACATTTTCCAGGCCTTACATTTATAATAAAACATTTTTTTAAAGTCTGTCTCAAGAACAAACAAACTTTAAGAACTCCAGGAAATGTAAAACTATAGAACCACCTCATGCATTTATTATGTCACATATGGTGTGATAAACTGGGCAAATGAACCTGTCTCCCGTTGTGGTCACTGTCCCTGAACCTGAACTTCAGCTCGAACCCAAAACCCCCAACCAGTTGTGTGCTTTTCATGGTCTTCTTTTATCGCCGGTTATACAATAATTCGGGTTGACAAAACACAGTGGCTCAAACGCCGACATTTCGGTCATTTCCGTTACGTATAAGTAATGTAGTACTCGTACCGCCAAGAAAACCGAGAAAAGGTGGCAAAGCAAACGTCATGTGGCCAAGTTCAATGACAACAACACAAGAGTCGCCATAGTGCATATATAGTGCAAATGGTATGTGGCATATGATGCATGTGCGATCGCTGGAAACAGATGTATGAAATTACAAGACGCTGCGATTTACATCTCGCCATTGTTGGTGGTAACTGAAACAAAAGCGAGGAAGCAGGGTTACTTGAGCAAATACGAAATTCGTATACCCTGGTATATGTTTGATAAATCTCAAGGGTCTAGTAATGTTCAAGTAACCTTTTATAGCTCAAAAACTCAAGTTTTCTGAAATTATCCCTATAATTCCCAACTGGTTCTGTCGCGTATCTTTGTTAACTCAAAATTTGATTTTACAACTATTACTCATATATCTCCAGACAGGGTATGTAAAAGAAGTACTGTTCCCAGAGCACGTTGATTAGCTTAGTTTCAATTTACACGCCCAAGCACGTGTTTCCCCATGTGCGGGTGTATGTGAATGCGAAACCTGAGACAATAACGAGAAAAAGCAAATTGTTGCGGAAGTTCAAACGAGTTCACGTGCAAAAAGATTGTACAAATGCAAATGTATCTGCTGATTGCAGATGAAAAGGCTTCCGTCACGGAACCGATAACTTATTGATTATCAACTCTGCAATTTAATAATCGCCCGGATTTTGGAGATCTCTAAAAAAGGTAAAATAAAAATGTCGGTTAGACATTGAAAACTTTTTCAAATTCCTGGAAAATCACTTATCTATAGAATGAACTACGATGGCTTAATAATCGAGTCATCAGGATCGATAACGATAGCCTTGTGTTCTTCCGTTTAACGGTACCTGCACTGTGGGCCACATTCTAGAGATTCTATGCCAGAATGTGGGTCACCATCATTGGCGGCGTTTGCAGACAAAAGACGCGGTTTTTATTTCACTTTTCCTCCACGCTCTGACCCAGAAGTGTTTCTAAACCAAACAAATCAACCTGTGATGGGTGCGCGCATAAATTTGCAATCGCACTGGAGTGGCTTGAAGAAGAAGTAAGGAGCAAAAAAAGAAATAAAACAATAAACCAACGCAAAAGAAAATGAAATGTGCTAAAACGGAAGACTTGAACAATAAAACAAACATAAAATGCAAATGCTTTTCTGTGTGTCTTTGGTGTCTCTTGTCTCCTCTCTCCCGTTCCATTCCGTTAAAATAAAACAGAAATTAAGCCGTGTGATTTTTCTAGCGCTGCCCTGACCACCAACAACATCCAATCCAACAACATAAAGAAGTAGCGAAGCGTCAGTTGGAGATTTGTTTGACCCATTTAAGGCCGCTCTGTGAATGAATGACATGTGCACAAAGCTGCGACGGCCGGCGACCAAAATGCAAATGCCTGGCAATGGCATTGCCCACTGTCGCACAGTGGAACCAATGCAAGAAAAATCTAAAAAAAAAGTATATACATTTTAAGCTGTGCAAATAGCAAAAGATGCATTTTATGATAGAAATGTGGAATGCAGATTTGGACTTGGAAGATTTTTTAAAATTATTTTTAAGATTTTAAAATTTAGAATTAAACAATTTTTATTTTATACCTGTTAATCCTAAATAGATATACACTTTTACAAAAAAAAAAAAAAAAAACAATTTTTTTCTTTTAATTTGTAAAAGTTTTTCTTGGCAATATTTTAGAATCTTACAAGAAAATGTTAGGTTCGGTGATTATTTATTTAAATTTCAGTTATTTTTAAGATCGTGTAAGATTATATGATTTCTTTAAATAAAACATGATAGCAGAGGTAGTACTTGAACTCTTAGAATTACCTTATTTCTTTAGTACTAAAAAAAATGTATACTTCGAGTGCTACAAAAAACCATTCCAGCCAATTACAACCGAATTTCAAAATATTTCTTGATTGGCTATTAATGCTTTCTTTAAATTTACTATTGGATTGTATTACAATCCCCAATTAGTGCTTGCCCCACTGTTCTTCGCTTCAGTGGTGCTGATGAAGATTGTCTTGCGGGGAAGAAGGTGAGTCAACCACAACAGGGGCACGTCAAAATGCTAAACGATAAATATTTCTATGTATTTCACTGTTGGCTAATTGTTGTGACCTCCTAATTTACTCAAGAAGAACTTAACTGAAGAATCGTTGAGCCCAGAGAAGAGAACCCAGGGAAGCCAGAACAGTTCGCAGGCGTTTCTTCGCTTATTTTTGTTTTTCCCACTTTACTTTGCCTAATGGTTTGAGTTTTGCTGAGTTGAGTTGAGTTGGGCTTAGTTGTTTGGGACTGCTTGGCTGGGCAACGAAAACTGTTCTAACGATGATCGCGTAATTACGGCTAACAGTTTCGGTTTTGCTGCCGTTTGCTTCACATTTAATGTCGGTGCTGTAATAACTGTTACACTTAATGAGGCGCTTTTTTCCTTTTTTTTTTGGGCGGTAAATATTTTAAATATTGGGGTATGAGTAGGGGTATTGGTATCGGTATCCAATCAATCCGATTTTGGTATACCATTTTCCGTCTATTAGGTTTTCCCTTTCGTTGCGATTAAGAAATTAGTGGCAAAGAATGGAGTCCAAATGACTTTTGTTTAACATATTCATGTGTCTTTAACACGCACTTAAAGATTTCTAACACGAATCACATAAAAAGTTTCAAGTTGTGATGACTTCGAGTGACAGAAATGACGTTTAACTAACTTTTAAAAGTAAAATATGTTTTTAGATTTGCTTGCAGCCAAGAAATCTTTTTTAGGTCAACCAAAGATACTTTAAGATGGGAAAATGTTCTATGTCCAAAAAAGAATTTAGTTATAAGTTCAATTGCTATCGTAAAGCACTCTAGAAAAATTTCATTTTAAAGGTCTAAAAGGGTGTACTTGAAAGTTCTATTAAACTGCTCTCGTATACCCTATGGTACCCTCTAGATGTCGTCTATAAAAATGAAAGTTAAATGCGATCACTCGCAGATCGCCCCACAGCGACGACATCGTGTTTAATTAATGACTTTCCGTTTGTCTCATCGCGTCTAAGTTTGGTTTCTTCTCCGCTCTAACGGTTTAGCGTAGAATGTCGTGCCGCCGGCACCTGTTACGCAAATGACCGATCGATCCATAAGATATATATGTATATATATCTATGGCTTATCCACTCACCTGCTCGTCGATGGGACAGCCACGGGCATCCAACAGTTGCTGCGTTGACTCCCCCAGTCCGTCGAGGGCCGCACAGTCCACCACCCGCACACCGATATTCCCGGGAACGATCGCACGTACGGTCAGGGTGGTGGCCACGCCCACCTCCACGGACCCGGTTCCGTTTGGACCACCCAATTCCAGCCAGATCCTAACTCTCGGCGTCTCCATGTGATGGTGGTGGGTGGTGCTGGTC
This sequence comes from Drosophila suzukii, assembly GCF_043229965.1. NCBI lineage: Eukaryota > Metazoa > Arthropoda > Insecta > Diptera > Drosophilidae > Drosophila > Drosophila suzukii. The sequence continues at coordinate 13,816,728 of NC_092084.1, read as the reverse complement.
GGTGGTGCAGATGATACTGAGAGGGCCGGAACAGAAGCCGCTGCCAAAGCACGCATCCTGGCATTTCTGGAAAAATTGGAAGATAAAATATCTATATATTACAAGCTGTATCAAATATATCATCCATTTCTAAAGAATCTTTCAAAAGACGTTAAGCGCTTGAGTTTACTAAAGCAAACTGGATTTTCTTCTATTGAAAATGTCTCTTGGTAGTTTAATCTTGTTAACTAGTGTTAAATTTACCAGCACAAACTTTAAATTTCAATGCTAATAGTTGAAAATTTAAAAAAAAATGGTGGAACCAAATCATATGGTCCTTATGATCTAAGTATCAAAACAATCTATTGGCTACTTAATGTATTTCATAATTTGATTATATGGTTAACACTTATCTGGCTTTAAATTTTTATTATAATCATATCAAACTCAAATAATATATTATGATATTAAAAATAAAAAAATCCTTTTCTTTAATATTTTTGCGTGTCCGACTCTCACCTGTCGTGTCCTTTGTCCTGTCGCAAGACCGGAAGTGCCATACCCATCGCATTGGCCGGAAGTTGGCACTTAACGGCGCTGAGAATGTCGGTGCTCTGACGCAGTTTCTGCTCCTTTTGGAGCATCACACGAACAGTGTACTCCAGACTACCATCCTCCAGCGGCTCTGCCCGCACTCCACAACCCGAGGTGGGAATGCGTAGATGCAGGAAGGTCGAGTCCTGACCCCTTGCCCGGCACTCCAGCGGAAAGTCCTTGGCATAGAGCAATCCCCGAAAAGGTCGATTCAGCTCCAAATGCATTTCAAGCAAATCCCGGCTGCAATTCACCTGCAGCGTCTGGATTTGCATGGAGGAGGAGGAGGAGGTGGTGGCCGTCGTCTCATTAATGGAATTCTCTGGCGTTCTGGTTGCCCAGCCAGCATGACACACAAACTGCGGCAGATGCAACACACCGATAACGATGGCCATAGGCAGCAGCTGGCCGAGATTGAAGACGCCACCACCGCGACGTGGGCATGGGTATGAGAATGGGTATGGGGATGAGGATGCGGCGGCGATGGAGGAGAACATGTTTCCGATTTCCCGTTTTTACCAGGCAATGGCAACGGCAAAGGCAAACCAACCGCCCCGGCGATCAAAACCGCAAATGATGCCACTTGTTGCTGCTGTCACTGGATGTCGCTGTTGCTGTTGGTGATGTTGCTGCTGTTGATGTTGCTGCTGGAACCGCCGACACCTGTTCGTGTGGCCGCGTGGCTAACTCTTAATTGGCCTACTCCGAGTCCAAGTTCGAGAATCTTGTCTGCGAAATGGAAATGCATTAGTTGCCTGGCGACGATTTTGGGTCAAGTATTTAGGGGGTATAGTCTAATTGATTCTTAGCTCTTAAGTTCTATATACAAGTGTATGATGTTGCTTACACTCTACTATAACTGGGCGTTTTACAACCATTAGGTAAAGAAATTAGGTATATGTATTTTACCATTTATTTTAAATACATGAACTTATTACTTTTAAATCCCTATTAAAGACCATTATCGTTTTTATCAATCCTAGAACTAAACCTAAATTGGTAGTCTTAAGGACTTAAATAACTCAAAAAAATATAAAACATTAAAATTAATATAGAATATTATTTTAAAACCGTTTAGAAACAAACATTATTAAGTAAATAAACTAACACAAATAGGTATAATCCGAGTTATAAATCGCAACTTATAAATAAGAGATTCAGCTTGTGATAGTTGTCCCAATATCATCAAAAGACCGAAATCACCGATGGCTATAATCCATTCTATGGTTAACGAAAAGGGAAAGGGGGAAATGTCAACCACTTTATGTAATTTATAATTGCCAAATGAACGAGAGGCCAATTTGGGAGCCCTTCCCTGCCCATTTTCAACGCCATACGATGCCAATTCCAATCGAAAGCCGAAAGCGGGTCAAGTTTGTCCCATATTTGTTGATTGGACCCAAGCTATAAAGCTGTGAGGCTGCTGAAGATGTTGCAGCACGGCGAACAAATAAATAAATACATGCGATAAAGGCAAACACCAAAGCTTAAATCAACATCAACATAATGCGTTTGCAACTTTGCGTAATCCTATTTGATATTACTACTGGCTGCTCGTTGGTTATTCGCTCATTGTGCCGTCTATTTGTATTTGTGATTCCCATCTCTTATTAACTCTTGTGGGCATTGTAATCAGCCCAATTAACAATATAACTTTGACTCTGAAAAAATATAATACTTTCGAAGTGGCAGTGACATACCTGCCCTTCACTCTGATCACCTTTCCATTAAGTTGTTCAAAGTTTATAAGCCTAGGTCCTTAATCCTCAATCTTTTATGTAATAAATTTGTATTACTCTTTCAATTTTATCAAAGGATATATGAAGCTAAAAAAACAAAGTAAAGAAACTACTTAGTTTTGTAATTTTAGCTTTAAATAAAAACGTATTACTTTTCTTATATTGAACTTCTTTATTTTACTTAGCATGTATAATTTTATTAAAACTAAATGAATGTCATTATCATACAAGGTTTTGGCTCTAAATGGCTCTATTGCTGGTTTTTGTATGAGGAGGTCTGTTTGTATAAAAAGCCGGAAAATGTACTTAACTAGCTTCCTTACTTACACTGGTCGGCATATGTATTTTGACAAAATAAAAGTTAAGTATACTCATAACTTGAATTTACTTCTTGTAAACTATAGGCATCAATGGAAAGGTAATTTCAATGCCGTTTGAATGATACAATACATTTCTTTACCCATTCAGTACTTATTGAAAAGGACAAATTTGTGTAAATCAACTTTTAAATTTTTTTTTCAAACTTTTTTCCTCGACTTGAAAACTTAAACTTTTTGATGCAAAAAGTTTCTTCAAACAAAAATAATAGTAACTGCAAAAAGAATTTTTCAAAAATCATTTTCCTTATATTTTTTATGATTTTTTGAAGGTGACAATGTCGGAAAAAATTTGTATGAAAAAGAGAAAAATATGGCTCAAATGCCTGTTTTTAAGCATTTTCAAAAATTCATAAAAAATATAAGAAAAATGATTTTTGAAAAATTCTTTTTGCAGTTACTATTGTTTTTGTTTGAAGAAACTTTTTGCATCAAAAAATTTAAGTTTTCAAGACGAAGAAAAAAGTTTTTAAAAAAAATTTAAAAGTTGATTTACACAAATTCGTCCTTTTCAATAAATACTGAATGGGTTAAGAAATGTATTGTATCATTCAAACGGCATTGAAATTACCTTTCCATTGATGCCTATAGTTTACAAGAAGTAAATTCAAGTTATGAGTATACTTAACTTTTATTTTGTCAAAATACATATGCCGACCACTGTATTTATAAATCCTTAATTTTACTTAGCTACGTTTTTGTTCTTTGAACTTTATTTCGATCCTGTTTTAATTTGTTTCTAGTTTTTTCACTGAAAGCTTACCTTGAAAAAAGATCCTTTTGTATCCTTTATTTAAATCTTTTCAGTTTCTTTGAAATCTATTGGTAACTTTTTATTCTCGTTAACACTTATTTCATAAACACTCGCACATGCAAAAAAAAATCGAATTCCTTACGCAATTTTGCGGTCAATTCGAATTGCAAAAAAAGCAGAAGAACCGCAATTTTCAAATTGGTTAATTATCAGCCACTACGCATGCGCGCACTTCACACGCTCCCAAGTGCCAAACAGTAAACACCGTAAAAAAAAAAGAAATGTAAAACAAGAAGGAAGGCTCGCGAAACGAAACGCCCGCTGAAGAAGTCTCAACCCAAGAAGACGAGCGCGCGCCACCGAGTGTGCAGATGCAATGCACCGGGCCAATTCGAAATCCAGAAGTTAGCCAAGTTAGTCGCGAGCCCAGACCGCAACAATACAGCAACAAGGGAAAGGGATGGGGCAAAGAGCGGAAAAGCAGAAGACGTCGTCACGCATGCGCAGTGATTTTGATTTTGGCGCGCAGCGTATCCATTCAAAAGGCGCTCTATCGATAGTTCGAAAACATCGAAATACTGACTTTGGTATTTTGTATTTTAAAATACCAAGCTACCCACAATCGGTGTTCGGCCACCTCTAATACCCTCAAGTAATGTAGTTACTATAGACGATAACTGCTTTGCAGGAGTCTGATCGTAAATTTATTATAGAAATAAAATTCTAGCAAGAACTCAATGGATGCTTAACAGAAGATTCGCTTTAAAATCAACTTTGAAGAGGGGACACTGCTTTTCCAAAAGAGGAAATTTTTACTTTCTGAAAGTTTTTACAGTTTCTAGGTGGTTTTCGAAAACCAATGCGGAACAATTTTTTACGTGGAACAAGGCCATCATTTGCGAAGACATTGCCCTTCAGCGACTGTATTTCAGGGGAGCAGTTCGCTTCCAGTTTTTAATATTGTTTATATTTATTTATTTTCCCTGCCCTTCAGCGACTGTATCTCAGGGGAGCAGTTCGCTGGCAGTTTTTAAAATTATTAATATTTATTTATTTTCCCTGCCCTTCAGCGACTGTATCTCAGGGGAGCAGTTCGCTTGCAATTTTTAAAATTATTAATATTTATTTATTTTCCCTGCCCTTCAGCGACTGTATCTCAGGGGAGCAGTTCGCTTCCAGTTTTTAAAATTATTAATATTTATTTATATTCCCTGCCCTTCAGCGACTGTATCTCAGGGGAGCAGTTCGCTTCCAGTTTTTAAAATTAGTAATATTTATTTATTTTCCCTGCCCTTCAGCGACTGTATCTCAGGGGAGCAGTTCGCTTGAAGTTTTTAAAATTGTTTCTATTTATTTATTTTCCCTGCCCTTCAGCGACTGTATTTCAGGGGAGCAGTTCGCTTGCATCGCGACAATTTCGTAGTTCGAGGGAGTATCGCTGCATACCAGCAAGAGTACTGCGATAATCCAAACATTTAATTTACTGCACCAAAAATGTATCAAATAGATATTTGACTTAGAAAGAATAAGGCAAAGGAAAAAGAACGTTCGTTCCCCCGCGCCTCTGTAAAATTAAGCAATTATACTAATTACGTAAAATTAAAAAAAAAAAGGATTTGATAAAAAAAAACTTTAAAAGAAAAGTAGAAATTGAACGGTCGTTTTCCTCTGTAGGTCTGTACAATTGCGGAAACAAAATAACGTGCTTAAGAGACCTGACCAAAGAGTCCGACGAAAGAAAACATTCCAAACATTATTTCTGATTAATACTAGTTTGAACCACTATCGGGATGGGCAGGCGATGGCCAAACTAAAAGCAGCTGCACTTTACAAGTCTGCCTGTCTGATTTGACAAAGAAAGAATAAAGCAAAGAAAAAATAACGTTCGTTGATAACGTTATGTAATAAAAAAAAGAATTTGATTTAAAAAAAAACCTTAAAGGAAAAATATAAAGTGAACAGTCGTTCTTGTTCTCGTTCTAGTTTATAATTGCAACTTCACAAGCAAACATTTTCGCTGGCTACTTAAAATCATTAAAGAAACTTAAGGTCTATGAGTCTTGACCTATCCAGCGATAGACCAAGACTGGATTCTGATGACGAAGTATGCCCGTTTATCTGCTAAGGTCTAGATCCATACGTCTCTGTTTAGATGCGAAAAGTTATACCAAAAACGGTTTGAGCTGTGCTATCGATTAAATTAGTAGATATGTGATATTTTATGGCCTATCTACAGTAATTTGATTTTTAATTATATAGCTGAAGCGATTGCAAAACTGAATACAATTTATTTTATTGCCATTGGCAAATTTATCAAGAATGAGATTTCCATTTAGGCAAGCGTGGTGGAATGACTTCGGACTATTGTGGGCCAAAATTAACGCCACTAGAATTTTCGCAAGTTATAACCGTTTAAGTTTAGTATTTGTTTATTTATTCTTTGACTACATCTATTTTTAAGCAAGAATTTTGGGCGGTGGATGCGCCTTCTAATGGATTTTTCTTAAGATAAATAAATAAAAAAGCTGGAGGTTGGTCGTTTTTTAAAAAAAAGCATAGCAATATTTCTATTAAGATCAATGGCTGGTTTCCGGGCCGTTGGAAGGCCTCGACCAATTTCCTTATACTAAAATTGTTAAAAATATACTGAATATATTACTTGAACACTGAATCGATTTGCGTGTGCGGTCCCATTTATAGTTTAGTAAAATGTCGATTTTGATATATCAGGTGAAAAAATATCACGATACTAATATTTATTTTTATTCAAAAAATATCGATACATTGGTATTTTGAAATATTTCACATCCCTAGAAGCAGATATGTGGTATTTATCACCTTTTTGGTATTTCAGGTGGTGCACTTTAAGAAGTCAAAGCATAGCATATCCCATATATCACAGCCTATGCGACGAGGATGAGCAACCACCACCACCGCCTTGCGATGAACCTGGACATGTCCGACGTGATCGAGTTCGTGATGCCCGCGAAGAGCGAGTACTCGGACGATGAGAACGGAGGAGCCGTTGGCTTGGTGGACGCCACCGAGGACGCCACCTACGTGGTTTTGGACGGCCTGGGCAACGAGTACGACGAGGAGTTCCTCATCGTCAACGAGGACGGCGTGGAGGGCGAGCTGCTGGTGGACGAGGAGCTGCAGGCCCTGCTAGTGGACGCCCGCGCGAAGGACACACCGCTGGACGAACAGGGCGACCAGTATGTGGTCACGGAACTGCAGCTTAACGAAATGGGTGAACTGGTGGAGGAGGAGCAGGATCTAGGTGACTATGAGCTCAGCTACGCCCATCCACCCGTGTCTGAGGAGCCAGATGATCTGGACATGGATCCGTCGTCGCCTTCACCGCCACCGTCGCCATCGCCGCCACCACCGCCGCCGGCGCCTTCTGTGCCGGCCAGCAAAGTTAGATCTTCATCTGCCCTCCAGATCGCCATACGCAGCTTTGCCAGCCAAAACAACGACGACGATGGCAGCGTCAAGGACGTGAAACCCAGCGAAAAGATGCTGGATGAGTTCAAGGGACCGCGCCGCTACCTGCTCTTCGACGACCTGATAGCCACCATTGTGGACTTTGACGAGGACAGCACACCCATTGTGGAGTTCTCAATGATCAGCGACATGCTGGACGAGAAGCTGCCGGTGGAATGTGGCATTTGCCCGGATGTGATGCAGAAGACGAAACTGTCCAAGCACCAGAAGACCCATTTGGTTCCGGGGACCAATCGCTATGCCTGCATCTACTGCACGGAGACGTATCGCGACTGCAAATACCTGGCCGGACATGCGCGGCGCCACATGGGCATCCGTCCCTACGTCTGCGAACTGTGCACCCTGTACTTCTCCACCAAACAGGACCTGCGCGTGCACAACCAACGGCGTCATCTCGAAAAGGAGCACATTTGCGAGATGTGCGGCAAGACATTCGCCCAGAATACCCAGCTGAAGCGCCATCGCGAAGCGACGCACGAAAAGAAGCGGCGATTCCAGTGTCAGTACTGCCAGAAGGCCTACTACAAGAACTTCTCGCTGCAGGAGCACATCCGCAATGTCCACATGGGTAAGCGGAGGATGCTCAAGTGTCCGTTCTGCGGTTTGCAATGTCGCGATGCCCACAAGATGGCACGCCATCGCAAGGAGATGCACCTGAGCCAGGGCACTTATGTGTGTCATCTGTGCCAGGAGGAGTTCACCGACATTAACTACTTTGATGCCCACAAACGGTCCATTCAGTGCCGCAGCAATACGCGTCGCTATGTGAACGTTAGGGATGGTGATGGGAATCAGGGAGGATCCGTTTCGGGGGGAATGATGGATGGCCAGGACGACGATGACGATGGTTTGGGCCTGTTGGAGGAGGACTTCGACGAGGACGACGGTCTGCTGGTCGAGGAGGGCCAGACGGATGAGCAGGGGGCTGTCAATGGGCATTATTTGGACGAGGGCGAACCGCAGTACGTCCAGCTATCGGATTATGATGACCAGCGTCTGCTGGTAGAGAACGCGGTCGGCGAGGATGACGACGAGGATGTGGAGGAGGAGCTGCTCACCGAGGAGCAATACTTTAATGCTGTCCAACAGCAACAGCAGATCAACCACCATGTCAATGGGCAGGACTACAACGACGAGCTGATATATGAAATCACCTTGAAGACTGAGGATAATTGAGTGCCGCTCCCTTGCGCAAACCTTGTAAATAGGACCCAATTAAACAATACAATGTAAACGGTGTATGTGCTGGCGTTTTCGAATATGACCCCCCCCATTTTTGGTCGAATGCAACCCAGTGTCGCCAAATTCGCAGGGCTGTATTTGGCAGGGCATCAAGTTCAGAGTGTGGAATGCAACTCCGGGGTCAAAGATCTTGGGTTCCATTGGCGGAACGGGTTAAGGGTCATTGTTGTTTGGTAAACGGAATTTTCCATTCGATTTGCACGGCCTGCTGACGTCAGCATGGGTTCTAGAACGGGAGAAAGCGAGAGGGCAGTAGCTGGGGCTCCAGCGTCTATCGTTCGTTATCGATAACGACCTTTGACGTTTAGCCTTTTTCAAGCTAAAACTTAATGGTTTTCATAGAGTTTTATTTTTAACTTGTATTTTTAAGGAATATTTATTATTGAACAGGTACCGATAATACACGTTATTTATGAATTTTATTTCAAAATGTCAAAAATAGATTACTCTTGTCGAAACTCCATTCGGTTCATAAACATGAACATTTGGAAACACCAAACATTTTTAAAAACCATAGTAACAAACCACTGACATACAAATAATGATGAATAAATAATAAAACATTCCCAAATCAGTAAAGGTTTTTCTTTATGTCTAGGGGAAAAGACTTATCTCAAAGGCCATACTTAATTTCTTTCATTTTTTAAAGTTGTCATTTTTAAAATTTTCTTGAGAATAAGTTGCTGTAAATCAGCAAAATATAAATGGATATTTTTACCTAATAAAGCAACAATTAGGTTTTTAAAGCCTTACTACACATGTAACTTAGCTATTTTCTCATCACTTGCAGTCACCACTGACGACAGAAGTAAACAAAATGTTGTTTATATTTTTCGGAATGGGAGGCGTCTACGGAAATGGCCTTGAAACCAAGGGAACCCAGGAACCTTCGATCAAACTTTTCCACCTATACAACAAACCCCCTGACTCGGATTGGAGTTGCCTTTTGAAATCACGCACAAAGCGATTCCCATCAAGATCTCGATCAGCCATATATTTTTTGAACAACCATGGATGACAACGAGGATGAGCTGGAGGAGCACCAGGAGCAGGAGCTGCTCAGCGACGGCAGCGTCGAGGAGGAGGAGGAGGTGGAGCCCGATGTGGGCCCAGTGGACAGCTGGGAGTCCTTCAACGATCGCATTGATGGGCTAATCTTTAACGAGCACTGCGACAAGTCGGTGAAAAAGCTGGACGAACGCCGCCTGGCGATCCTCAACCGGGTGCGTCAGCAGTTCCGCGAGGCTCCGAAGGGAGTGGCCGAGCGCTGCCAGGCCCAGAAGTCGCCCATTGACCAGCAGCTGGAGTTGTCCAGCGAGCGACTCAATGAGCTGGTCCGCTTTGGCAACGAACTGGTGACCAATGTCCGTGTGGCCAATGAGCGCAGGGAGCTAAATCGCCGCCTGTTTGAGGCCTCGCAGAAGAACCAGGTGCAGGTGAAGCTGCAACGTGAAACCGTGGAGACAATGGCCCGTTTCGAGAACATCAAGGCGCGCTGGACGGAGCTGGAGGAGACCAACGAGCCGATGCTCTTGTGGGATCAAATCGAAGAGCAAAAGAAACGCATTGCCGAGATAATGGCCCGCAAGGACGAGATGATAGCCGCCTGCCAGCAGGAGGTGGACCGCATGAATGCCAAGTACGAGTTCGATCGCGAGCGGCAGGCCCAGGATCTGTGTTGTCTAGTGGAGCGCGTCGATCACCAGGTGGAGACTCTGAAGGAGGCCTACAAGGAGCACCTCCAAATGCTGCGCCACACTATTGAGGAGGAGCGTCAGATCTTCGCCGTCAATGCGGTGGAAAAGTGGCGCACCTTCTTCGATGCCATGAATGCCAACTTTGATGAGAAGGCCAATTTGGTGAGGACGCGGGAGCAGTTCTATGCCCGCCAGACGCAGCAGATCAACGAGTCCCAGGAGGAGTTGACCAAGAGCACTCGAATTCGGCTGGAGAAGGAGTGCGAGCGCTTGGAACTGGAGCTGCGACGTACGCGAGACAATGTGCTGATGAATTCCGAGAAGCTGGACTACAACTATCAGGTTCTCCAGAAGCGCAACGAAGAGAACGTCATTATTAACAACCAGCAGAAGCGACGAGTGGCACGCCTGCACGAGGCCATTGGACGCACCCGGCGTGGCCTGAAGAACCTCTATAACACCGGCAAGCGGAACATAGCACGTCTTTCCTCGGACATTTACAAGCTGCACGCCAACATCAACGACATGGAGTCCAAGGCCCACCAGGCGAGGCTAAACAATCGCGAGAAATTCGATCGCATCTGGGAGATCAACTATAAGGAGCTGAATCTGTTGGTGGATCGGGTCTACCACATCGATCGCATCATACACGAGCAGCAGCTGGCCATGCCATGGTCCAGTCCCGTGCCACCTATTCCAAACATCAACAAGGCCAAAAAGAAGCGCAATAACATTCTGGAGAAGTTTGACATGCGTATAGGACGGGTTCCAAAGAACCGGGTGCTACCCAAATCGGCCATAAAGCACCGGCCGGATATCAAGGAACTGCCGCCAGAGTCGCTGCGCCTGATGCGCAATCTCATCCGAAAGCTCTCCGATCGCGGCGGTTTCCTCATCGAGGAGCGACTTTTGAAGATCCTCGAGCCCTATTCCGAGGAGGACAAGTGCCTAGTGCGTATCGACAATATATTTGCGGCGCTGCGAATCCGCCATTTGCGGGATGTCAAGGAACTGACCAAGGTCTTCATGCCGTACACCTACTGCCCGAATTGCCAGCCACAGGGATTGAGCCCTCGCAAGTGTGCCGAGGTCTTCATGAAGGATCAGAAGCCCAATCGTCTGCAGACCGCGTTGGGGCAGCAAGACCAACCGGAGCATCGGCCCACTGGGGAAACCTTTCTGACCAAGGGCGAGGAGGCGGCCAAGAAGTGCCACAATCACTACTTGGTCATGGAGCCAGCCCTCTGCCTGCACGCCATGAACCTCTTCACCTCCAAGATGCACAAGCAGATGTACGAACACGAGCCGGGCAGCATTCTCAATGCGGTAAATCTCATTCAGATAACGGATGCCGAGATCCGTGGCTTCTGGCGCCAGTTCTCGGCCTGCTTCCCACCCTCTAAGTGCAAGCTGTGGAAGACGCTGGAGCACGGACTGAATCACTATGTGGAGGTGCTGAAAATGCGTGTGCAGTACGATGCGGAAGTGGTCTTTCTGCGCCGCCAGAACGAGGAGTTGCGCCATCTGCTACAGAAGTTCACCGTCTAGCTGGGATATTCACAGATTCCAATGTAGTCTCAGCTGCCCCACTGAAAATCCCAATCAATTATTGTTCAATTCCGTCCAAACATGATAAATTATAATTGTGCCTAGTCTTGCTCTTTGACATTGCCATTGAAATCGGTACATAGACGTGGGGTAAGTGTCCCTGTTCGGGCGCCATTAAAAAAAAGGGTGATGCATATCCAAAGGCTAACTAAATTAAAATAAAAACTATTCCTTGCAAGAAATCATTCTTGATTTGTCTAGAAAAAAAATGACTTTAATATTCCTCTGAAAAAATAAATGACTACGTCCATATCGTACTTTGTCTCCCTCTAAACTATGACTATACCAGGTATACCTTTTACTGAAGACCGTTATTAACTCATTGCGCAGCTTTGCAACTCTTTGATTACTTTTCAATATTTCCAAGGGTGGCAAAAAAGGGGGCAATAATAAAAAAAATAGTAGGTAATAATAATAAATCAATGATATGATATAAATTATAAATATATTGCCAACAAACTTAAACGACCCCTCCTAAGCATAGTTTACCATACTGCCCATGCCAAACTGTCCACCAAATTGACGATCTTAAATGTTTGATTTGCTTTTAATTTCATTTCGAACTTTGAATCCATGGGAACTGGGCGGTGGTAGATGATCTCTGGACGGGGAACACCTTCGATCTACGTTTTCTGCTACCCATAGCTACCACTTCTCTACTGAACAGCAAACGATTAGGACTGTTGCACAGAGTCTTATCAGGGCAACCCGATAAAGTTGAGCCATAGACAAAATTGTCGGTTATACGTGTTTGAACTTATACATATATGTAGAGTAGTCGATGTCATATTGGCTCAAAGTTCAGACCGCCAGCGTTTAAAGTGCAGACCAGCGGGCTAATCATTCATTTATAGGGAGACTTTATGGACGACACTACGATAAAATAAAAATACAAGCGACACCCGCTTGTTTGGCTTGATTCCATGGCCAATAACTACAGCCTGTAATAATATACTACATAATTAAACACGGCGCAATCTTATCGACGCTTGCCCGGAATCCGTGGGCTCTACTTTTTGTATGTGCGGTGCCAGCGGAAGTCTTGGACGGCAGTTGGCGAATCATCAGCAACCCGGACGGAAGCGAACTACCAACATGCGATCTGAAGATCTCACATTCATCACGGATGCCGAACTGGGCAGATTTTCACTGGAAAATCAGAGTAACTATGGCGTATGCCTCGAGGATCTGCAATTGTTTGCCCAACTGGAGGACCTCTCCGGAGAAAATGGGTCCGTGGAGATGGAGCTGCTCAGTCCGGGTTTGGAATTCGATCTTCTGGAACTGGCCAAGCCTATTCAGTTAAATTCTCAAGGGATCTGTGAGCAAAAGCAGGTATATTATGGAGATAACTTTTAAGGTTTAAGTTCAGTGGGGAGATTTTTATGAGATTTGAGTTAACTTTTCAAGAACTTAATATTTCATTAAAAAATATAAGAAAATATTTTAAGTATAATTGAGTTTGGTTTGGTAAATAATATCATATTAAAGGGTATAAAAATAAATTGTTTTTGAAATTGTTATTTTCCTAAGGCAATGATTTCTTTTGAGATTCGTGTAAGGTTTTTTAAAACTTAGTTAAGAAATTCTTTTTTAAATGGTATGGTTTTAAAAATAATACTATATGTATATGAGGATACACAAATAAATTGTTTTCGAAACAAATTATAAATTTTACTTTTGTGGGTTTGGCCTTTTTTTTAAAGCTTCGTTAAGAAAACCTTTTATAAAAATTGGGTATGGTTTTTAATACCATATTTAAAGTTATACCAAAAAAATTGTTTTCGAAACAAACATATAAAACATATTAGTAACATGGTTATATATTACTTCGACCTAGGCTTTCCAGCAGCGAAACACCACAGAAGCACCACAAAAGATAGAAGACATATGTAAGCCCAAGCGAAGACCACCGACTAGGCGTCGCCTGGGAGCTGGAAAAGATCACATTTGCGACGTCTGCGGCAGACGCTTCTCGGAGGCCTACAATCTGCGCATCCACAAGATGACCCACACGGACGAGAAGCCGCACGTGTGCGAGGAGTGCGGCAAGGCATTCAGGCAACTGAACAAACTTCGCATCCATGCTGTGACCCACACGGCGGAGCGACCGTATAAGTGTGATATATGCGACAAGGGATTTCGGTACGCCAACTACCTGGCTGTGCATCGAAGATTGCATACCGGAGAGAAACCGTATCCGTGTTTGGTCAAGGACTGTCCCCTCTTCTTTCACTCCATCCACGCCCGTCGCATTCACACCAAGCTAAGGCATTCCACGCAAACCGATCCGGATCCCGATCATCCGTTGGAGGAGCATGAACAGCAAGATACATCTGCACTTAGCTTCACCTGCCCGATTTGCAGCCGCGTTCTAACGGATCAATGCTACCTGAGCATCCACCTGAAGAGGCACTACAACCAGCGGGACTTCGCCTGTCCGCAGCCGCAGTGCGGCAAGCGATTCTTTAGCGCCTCGGAGCTGAAGCACCACCAGATTGCCCACTCCCAGCTGCGTCCCTTCGCCTGTCCCATTTGTCCGGCGCGATTCCTGCGCAAATCCAATCACAAACAGCACCTCAAGGTGCACGAACGTTGACGGAGAAATCAAGAGGTGGTTGTAAACGATGCAGATAAACTTTTGCTTCATCGTATAATTTAAGAACATTTTTATGCTAGGAAGAGGCTTGCCTTAAGAGGAGATAAAGGAAGTTTAAGTTCAAAGAACTATGCTCAAATGATTCAATATAAATTAAGGAATTTTACCTACTAAACTATAAAGTACTATAATTTAGTTACGGAAAGATCCTATTAAGAACTGCAAGCCTCTCCCCTTTCAACTCATACTCAATCCACAAAACCTGAGACCCGACCCAAGCCAAAGCTCCTCCAAGGTGGGCTTGGGCTGCGCTTTCCATTCAATATAAGTGTTTATTTATATATACGAATTCTGTTTGTCTTTATCTGCATGCTTGCATATTAGATATATGTATATATTTGTATTTATACTTTATAAAGTTACGGGTACGGGGTTGCTGGTTCTGTGGTTGTGTTCACGATCCTGGCGATCGGGGTCCGAAGACTGTTGACTGTTGCTGCATTGTTCGCCTTCTTTGCTTTGTTTCGTTAGGCATAACTTAAAGATTACATTACATTATTAGCGGGTTTAGCCGGAAATACAAAAAAACAATTGATTAATTCAAAACCAGGGTGTAGGATGGTTCAAAACCGTAACTAGAGCCAATTAACAAAACAAAATCTCGTTCGCGATCGTTTATTCGATTGATTGCCAATCAGGATCAAGTGTTTGCACACAAAAACTACGTGAGAAACTTAAAAGCAACAAAGTGGGAAAAACAATAGACAAAACTTAAATTAAAGTCACGCCGTAGACAGAGGGCAAGAGCGCTAGCCAACACTGGCTGCCGCGCACTGTGCCATGTTCAACACTGGCCGGGCGGTACAGTTATTTTTGGTTGTAACAGCGAAGCGAAGGACAAAAAAAATTAAAAGAATCCGCAAAATGTTGAAGTAGAAACAAATTGAACTCGAACATAAACTGGTTGAGGCTCTTAAAAATGTTAAGATAAGCTAGCGAATTTCGTTACATATATAGACTTAAGATCTAGACCCAAGAAAAACGCGCACTTGCCAAGCAAAATCCGGCCAACACCGGCAAACCATATTGCATATTGGTTGAGCTACCGGTTCGAATTCAGAGGGGTGATAAAGAAATAAGAATCTCTCGTTTTGGTACACAATAAATGCATCTCTGAACAAAATGTGACCTCAAATGGGCCTGACTTGATTTGCGGCATTCAAATTTTGTTGGGCAAGTGCTTTACATATAGGATATATGATCGCATTTTACGGATATTACGACTAACAAGAGCTGACTGCGTTTTAAGAGTTTTGACGAATTTTTAACACACACGTACTAAGCGAAAATCGAAACGTTTAACAACCATCATCAAACGGATATATTAATAATCCCATACTCGATCAAGTGGAGGTCCTGCGTGAATAATTTCAATTATTTGGTCTTATGTACATTTGCAATGTATGGTAGAGTGTGTGTGTGTGTTTTGTCTGTGTGTGTAAGCTTCAAGCTTGATAAATCCCAGTTCCTGTTTTGCTCATCCTTTTTCTGTTCCAAATCACCGATATAATTGTTTTGCTTCTTTCTCAAAGAATTTTGACTCTCTCGCTTCTAGCGCTACCAACTCTACGCACACAGATTCGGGGTATCTTTCGGTTTTTGTGTGTATTCCTGGTCGGTTCCATTTCGGTTATTTCCTCTTTTTTTTGTGTGTAAAATTTTTAAAAAAATTGTTGCTTCTTATCGAAAACTGTAACTCTCCACTGTTTCCACCTACACAATATATAGTCCTAAACTTGTAACGCCAAATACATGTTTCTCTCTCATATATGCTTGTAAAGATATATATCCCACATGTAAGTGTGTGCTCTTTGTATATAGATATATCTCTATCTGTATCTGGTTTTGCATCTACCATTTGTTTTCAATTACTCAAGTATGTACTCGTATATAATTTGCCTGAACTTATTTCATATGTGCTCTCAGAATTTTTCTTGGTTTTCTCTGTGAAACCAATTCCGATTCTCATTTTGCATTCCCATGGAGGTTCTGACCGGCAACACTGATGAAGCGGGCTAATTGATTTACATTTAACAGCAAGGTATAGTATGCATTTTAGGGTTTCTACAAGCCTTTTAGGGAATTTCTTGATAACATACATAGTTTAAGGATAGTACAGCATATGCCATATATGCCCGGCTTTTGTTCGATTGTTTTTTGGCAATTCAATTTAACTTTTTTCTAAAGCTAGTGATCAAAAATGTGCAACCTAATACCCCTGCAGGCGTATTACAATTTTCACTGCCTATGTGCTTAGGGATTTTAATTAAAAATCGAACGAAAGGTTCTCGATCGTATACCAATTTCATCTAGAACTTGCGGATGTAAATATATCTTAATTCTAATCAAAATTTCTTTTGATTAGTATCGAAAAACGATATTTAAGAATATTTACTAACGCAAATTCTTGAGGATGGTACACCTTCTTCTTAATCAGTTCATCAGTGTTACTTGTCAGCGCCGTACTGGGCTTTCTAGGTTTCTTGTTTCAGCTCCAAATGGGCCTTAAACTCCGGCGCTTTTTTGAGCGGGCAACTTGGGGAGGGGAAAATTGAAAACCGGAACCGGCCGATGCGCTTACGACATGGAGCTGCACGGCAGCCGCGGCGAGCCCATCTGCGTGAGCACACGATCCAGCCACTGAAGCGGCCCGTTCAGATGCAGTTCGATCCAGCAGGGCGTCGAGGTGACCGTCTGGCGTCGGTATTCGGCACCCCAGCCCTTGACGAACGACATGCGGATGGTGCACATGCGCGTCAACTGGTAGACGGCCTCGAATCCCTGCGACACGGACTGCGACAGCAGGGCGGCGAACTCCTGGTTATTGAAGATCTTCAGATTGCAGCCGGGCGGTATCTTACAGACGGTGGCCGGATGCCAGCCGTATCGCTGGTTGCAATTCGGGCTCTGTACAAAGATGGACGAGTCGCTCAGGCATTCGGCGAACACCTCGCCGCCAATATAGTACAGCCGCACGCCCTTGCCAATGTGACGGCGCGTCTGCTCGACGACCTCGTTGCGATTCACATTGGACAGCAGGCCGAGGCAGAAGCGCTCCGAATTGGAAGGATCGGTGAAGCCGTCCACCGTGATCGAGGGCTGCGAGGCGTGAAAGGTTTCGCCGACGCGCGTGTTCAGCTCGTAATAGGAGATGGAACACCAGAAGGCCGGCTCGTGGTACATCACGGGGGCTGCATCGGCGGGGGGCGTTAGACGCGACATGTTCATGTTGTCGTTGGGATCGATGGGGTCACCATCCTCGCTCATATAGCCGGGCGGCGGGGTGCCGGTGTTGGGAATGCTGCTGCCCACACTGAGCACACTCGACTGCGAGTCCATGTTTTGGCCAAAGGACAGCTGCTGCTGTTGCTGCTGATACGCGGAGGCGGCGGACGAGGATGACGACGAGGAGGAGGAGGGACCACCGCCACCGGTGGCGGTCGCTAGCGTTGAACTGGTGGACGATGATACGGAAACGGGCCCGGCACCGCCCAATTCCATATACTGCGGCGGACTCAACGAGGCGCTGCGAATTATCGCCGCATTGTAATCGGTATTGTTGGGTATCTGGTGCGTATGGTTATCCAGCGGATAGTCGACAATGGAGTCGGGCGGCGTGGGCAGCGATTTGGGCACCAGGATGGACAGCTCAATCTTCTTGTAGTGATACGGATTGATGCAGATCTCCTCCTTGCGCAGATGGAAGGCGTACTCGCAGTGATCGAGGGGCTTCAGTTCATTCTGGGATTGGAGATCTGGCCAGCGCCAGAGGCGACAATAGATGACGTGCGGCAGACCCTTGCGCAGATGCTCGCCGGCGGGAGCTGGCTTGCTGCGCGGCACCGTCACGCACCTCGTCTGGCAGTTCTGTGTCGAGATGGCACGCTCAAGCTCCTCCAGCTGCGAGTTCTTCTTGATCTTCTTCACCAGATTCTTGACGGCCTTCTCCGACCACTTGCCCTCGACGCTGTTGTCCTCGTTGCCCTTTTTGAGTGCTAACAAACGCTTGACCACCTGCGGGGTGAATGGCAACATCTCAGGGTCTCAGGGGGAGTTTTCCTGGGACTTCCGGGTTTGCTCCTCCTCCTCCTCCGTCTGCTGCTCCTGATCCTGCTTCTGCCTCTCCACTGGTGGACGCACTTGCTCCTTCTTTGCTTTGCTTTCGGTTTTTTGTGTTTTTTGTTTGTTGATCACCTAGTCTCGAATACTGGAACGGTGCTCCTGCTTCCCGCCGCTACTTGCCTTGTGTGTTTTTGATCTGGAATAGTGGAATAAGTTTAGTTGTGCGTGCTTTAGTAATTAAAACCTGATAATTGGGCTTGCATGTGTGTGGATGTTTGTGTTTGTGTGCGGAGCGGCTGGATCTGATAAAAGCCCGACCCTGATGACGATGTTTGTGATAATTGCCTGGGCCTGTGTGCGTGTGTTTATATGGGTAATCTATTAAATTTTACTTTAGATTCCGATTTCCTCAAGAATCGAATTCAATTCAGATTTCCTTTCACAATTGGAATCGCAAATCGCGAATCGCAAGTAGCAAATAGCAAATAGCAAACAGCAAATAGCAAATAGCAAATCACAAATGCAATCGTCTGTCTGCGTGGGTTGTTATTGTTGTTTGTGTCACTATTGTTGTTATTATTGTTATTGTCCCCAACAAGGTCAAATGTCTGCGCTTGCAGACGCTTTCGTCTCTTCTACTTTTCTTTTTTTTTTTCTTGTTAGTTGCGTTGCGTTGAGTTACAGCAGCCCAGAGAAACAGAAACAGACCCCAGAACGAGAATATATATACACACGCCTAATCTGTGGGCAGTTTGGAATTTTCCATCTTATCGAAGGCGGGGCAATAAATTACCGAAAATAACAAAATCCACGAGCGCCGCACGCAGGAGGGGTTAGATCGGATTGAATTGGATTGGGTTGGCAAAAAAAAAAATAAATAATAAAATGTGCATGAAAAGCGAAAATTGCACACAGCCGACTCGGTTTGGAATGTATCTCTGTATCTGTATCTGTATCTGTATCTGTGTATCTGTATCCATGTGTGTCCGTATCCGTATCCACCATGCACACTCATATATACATATATATATATATATATATATATATATTACCTGTAACGGTACCGGCAACTCAAGCTCCTCTGTTGTCCTGCTCTTGCTCCTGCGTCAGGCTCCTTAGACGAATGGCGCCCTCTCACTCGCACGCACACTGCTTCCAGATCCAGATGCACGGGCACGGGAACGGTAACGGTAACCAAACGGCACCGGAACCGGGCGCACACATCCAGACAACGGGATGGGGGGTGGTGGTCTGGAAAGGGGGCGTGTGGTGGCCACCGCTTTTTCAAAGTTCTGTGTGTATGTATATATATCTTGTGTGCGCGCCAGAAAGTGACAGCTATACGCACACGCACACCAAGGCACAGTCTCCGGACACCGACAGGAAAGATACTCGCACACCGACACACCACACACACACGCACACACGGGGGGCGCACAACAAGAACAGAGAACTTCTTTTTATTATTATTCCAACGCCTCCTCGTCGTTTGTTTTTCGTTTTTTCTTGCTATAATTTTGTAGTTTCCTCTCCTTCGAATTGCGTTCTAGCAGGGCTAATTTATTATCTTGCGTTTCGTTATTGGTATTTTTAGCGCCGGCAATCGCACATCCAAGTGAAATTGAAAAGATAACAAACGAAGTAAAAACTCGAAGTTCACGGAACACAGAATAAAAAAGCAATTTTCCTTCCGTTTCGGCAACGAACAAAACGTAAGCCAGCAAAACGTAAGTGCCAGCAAAACGTAAGCGCCAGCAAAACGTAACCGCTAGCAAAACGTAAGCCACCGTAAGTGTCAGTAGAAAAGGGATGCAAGATACGCATAACGTTATAACTAACGTTATTACTTTGCCTAGAGGTGGTGAAAAATCGATTTTCAACATCGACACCTGGGCTTTTAGTGAGACCGTTTGTCGATATATTTCGGAATGGTGGAATTTGGAACATGGGCGCGGTTTTTGTTTTTTAATTTTCTCGCTATTTTGAAACATTTATTTAAAAATAACATGCAGTTGCAGAAACATTTAGAGTTAAAGCGATGAACAGGTCTGTAGGAATTTCAAAAGCGTATTTTGAAATATCTAAGGTATCGAACTGAAACCTTTTCAAAATCACTTCTTAATATATTTTTATTTTCAGATTTTAGAAAAATAATGCGTATATTTTTGTTATACCACTATATCTTAAAAACAAGCAATAAAAATCATAAACGTAATCGAAGTTAATAATATTTTAATTTCTTTTAAAACGGTGAACTAAAATAATAAGTGTGTTATTACACCAGTTTCAGGGGTTTTGATTTTACTTTTCGGTAATTGTCAACTAAAAGATGCGACGGATGTTAAAGTCAAGTGCGCGAGACGCGCCAGGACTTCTGCAGCGCCTGCTTGACCAGCTCATCCGGCGAGGGAGTATCGAAACGGAATCTCTTGACCTGGCTGCCGTAGTCCTCCCGCTGGCACATCCTCAGATGCTGCCGCTCCAGCCGGGTGACGGCGTACTCCAGTCGGGGCCTCCTCGGTTCCGGATAGCCCACCACAGCGTCTAGCATTTGGCCAATGGGTCCCGGCTGTTCCCGGTAGTTGGTATTCGCGGGCGCCTGGTTGGCCAGCTCGTCCTCGGCCGCCTCCTCATCCTCGACATTGAGGGACCGCCGGCGTGTGGCCAGCAGACCTCCGGTGGGCGTGCTCTTCCTACCGCGATCGCAGGCAATGAAGGGTATGTCAAAGTTCTCCCGGCTGGTCAGCTGGCGCGCCTTGCTGGCCGACTCCTTGGGCGGTGCATCCTTGCTGGCAGCTATCACCGTGGACGAGAGGTCAATGAGTGGTGCTGGCGTGGACGTAATCGTGGCCCCAGCCGTGGCCCCATCGCCTCCATCGTCCCGTATACGTAGACGATCCACACCGTGCTCCAGCCGGGCTAGGAGCGGTATGTTCAGGGGCTTTCCGGGCGTCGTCGTCGTCGCCGCCAATTGGGGAATCACAAATCCCGTTCCCGTCGTCGTTTGGTTCTCGCTCTCTGATCGCTGGCGTCGCCTCAGCTTGATCTCGTTCAGGAGCAACTGGTTGTGGGCGTCCGCCGCCAGACGGGATTCCCGCTGGGCAGCCGCATCCGCAGTGGCCGCCTGCAGTTGCAACTGCGGAATTTTCAGCTGCGGAATAACAAATCTGGGCGTCGTTTGTGGGGGCGTGCCACTTGTACCGCCCAATGTGGGCGAATCGCTGGCGCCCTGGAGGCCGAACTTGGCCTGGATCGCCTGGTGGAGGGTCTGCGTCGGATTGGTAGCCATTTTTGAGGCCAAAACTCCAGCGCTTGATGACGAATTTTCGTTTTTTTTGTTTGGATTGTTCGTTTGTTATTGTTTTCTTCGCGCGCTTGCATGTGTGTGTGTGTGACGTTGTGGCAGGGTTGTCAAGTAGCTTCCATATTTTATCTTGAATTTTTTATAATCGGTTTACAAACATTTTTTCACTTTATAAGCAAGCTTTTATTAAAAATTTGATTTTTATAAAGTTCTAGGCAAGCACAGCTAATTTAAAGACAAATCATTTTGGATTAAACATTTGGTGTTACTCGACAGCCCTGGACAACAGCTGAAGCAGCCCGCCAAAATTTAAAAATGTCAATGTGTTTTATAATATAATTTGTAAATTAGTTTCCTTAAATATTCAAATGCAATTTCTGTGGTGGAAACTTTATTTATAAATATTTTTGGAACATTCGTTTGTTTAAAAAAATGCAATTTGATCGCGGGTCCTAGGGTTTTCAAGGCATTAAGCATGATCCAGCCGGCAGATTGGGCCCTCCTCCACCATCTTCAGATCCACCTTGGGTCCCACAAGATCCCTGATGTTGTTGATGCCGTACTTGATCATGGTGGGCCGCTCCAGCGACAGACCCCAGGCAATTACGTTCACATTCTCCGGCACACCCATGGGCAGCAGCATCTCCGGCCGGAAGACGCCAGAGTTGCCCACCTCGATCCACTTGCCCAGGCCGGGGTGATAGCAGAAGATCTCCATGCTGGGCTCCGTGTAGGGATTGTAGGCAGGCTTGAATTCCAGCTGCGTGATGCCCAGCTTCCTGAAGAACTCGTACAGCGTGCCAATGAGATCGCCCAGCGTGAGGCCAACATCTGCAATTACACCCTCCACCTGATGGAACTCCGCCAGATGGGTGGCGTCCAGCGTTTCGTTGCGGAACACCTTGTCGATGCTGAAGTACTTGGCCGGCTTGAAGCCGCCCTCCTGGTTGGCCAGCTTGTACAGCATCCTGGCACTCACGGCCGTCGTGTGGGTTCGCAGCAGATTCTTCTGCGCCTCCTCCAGCTTCCAGTCGTAGCCGTAACCCTTGGATCCATAGCCACCCTGCGAGTGCACCTTCTTCACCCGCTCCAGATAGTCCTGCGGGAACTTGTGGCTCTTGGCCGGATTATTCACAAAGAAGGTGTCGTGGGCATCGCGAGCCGGATGCTGTTGCGGCTGATAGAGTGCATCGAAGTTCCAGAACGACGACTCCACATAGTTGTTGGTGGGCATCTCAGAGAAGCCCATCTCAAGGAATATTTGCCGGAACTCGGTGCGCACTTTGAGCAGAGGATGCAGATGACCACGCGTTGGTGGCGCACCCAAGGCATCAAAATTGTAGGCCTTGAACTTGAGCTGATCCCACAGACCGCTGGCAAGCATTTCCACCGTGAGATCCGTTTCCAGCTTGGTGAGCGTGGTGGCGAACTCGGGGCCGCGGGCCAGGACAAAGCTCTTGGTGGTCGTTTCCTGGAGGAGCTTGCGTTTCTTGAAGTCGGCCACCTCCTTGGCGGGCAGCTGGTCTCCCTTTCCCTCGGCCACCTGCTGCAGTTGGTTCCTCACCACGTCCGTGATTGTGTCCACCTTGCGGCGCACAAGGGGCGGACTGACACTCTTGTCCACCAGAATCCAGCCGTGGGACATGGCCTTGCTGAATCCCACCTTGGCATTTGGACCGCCGGCTGCCATCAGAGCCGCCTGGGCGATTCCCTCCGGGGGAACGGCGGCGTAGACCAAGGCCTCGTGACTGCCATGCTCCACGACGGCGCGACCCTCGTCCGTGAGGCCCAGACTCTTGTGGGTTGCCGTTTCCGCGGTGACCAGTTCGCCATGCGCCTGGATGCTCTTCAAGGCGCCCACTATCTTCTGGTGATCCTCGGCAAACTGCGCCGCCAGGTCCAGGGTGTCCACCTTGTCGGCGGTCTCCAGCTGCTGGAGAATGCGCTCTGTGAGATCGGGATGCATGGCTGGCGGTTCAATGGGTTTAATTCACGGGTAAATTCAATTCTCCGGAGGAATGCGAAATCGGAATCTCGTGTTGCCACAACGCAACCTATCGGGGTTTATCGGACATCGATATCGACAGTGCGAGCAGGAAGCCAGTGTTGGCAACCGCTTAAAGGTGGCTAATCAGATAAGCTTAAAATAGCTAATTTACAATTATAAGTATTCGGGAAAAAAGGAGACTTTATATCTCAGTAGGAATTTGTAAAATATAATGGTTAATATTTTCTGTTAAGCTGATAAAATATTTTTACCAATTAAGCAGTAAATAATAAATAAACAAAAGTCGTAACTACTTTGTGGAAACTATAGATAAAATAAATATTCAAAGTGGATCATTAAAAAATAACATTTGAAACAAAATTAGAGAAAATGTTAGCTTAAAAAACGAGCTAGTTTTAGCGTAAAAAAATCCCGCTAACAGCACAGTGGCACCTACAACAAGATCAGCTGTTCAACACTGCAAGCTCGCGTTCTTATTGGACGAAAATATTCGAATAAAGGACGCGAATCCTGGCGAGCAACGGCCAGGTGGGAGCAAAGAGCCGCTACCATGCTCAAGTCGCTCAAGCCGGACACGTACGCCGGAATGGCGAACGCCAAGTGCGGCGAGATCTACTTCCAGAGCCTGCACAGCTTTCGCATCGACTGTGCGTTCTGTGAGATGAAGAGCTTTGTCTTCGGGGACTTCCTGCTCCACGTCCAGAATGTCCACTTTGAGAACGGGCTGCTGAAGACGGAGGCGGCGCTGGACGCTGGAGGAGCAGACCTCAAGCAGGAGCGGGATCGGGATAGGGAGCACACCTCGCCGGTGCCCATTGTGGCGCAGGTGAATCCCTTTGCCTGGTACGAGATTGGCGGCGACCACGACGAGGACAGCGACGACGAAGATGGACGGGGCTCTCTGGGGCAGGAGCAGGACGAGGAGGAGGAGGAGCGGCCGACCAGGCAGACCATTATCAAGTGGCAAGTGGACCATCATCATACTGCACCAGCAGCCAGCGAATCTCTGCGTCAAGTGAGAGCTCTCAAGGTGGACTACAAGGAGGAGGACTCCGAGCAGGAGGAGTGCGCCATCAAACTGGATCCGGACAGCGAAAGCAGGCAGTCGGCGAAGACGCCCCACTTCTGTCCGCACTGCACGAAGGTCTACCAGAGTCGCAAAGTTCTAGAGCGCCACATAGTGCGTCAGCACAAGGATGTTGCCTCTCCGGAGGCGGACAGCGAGGATGCCGACTACGAGCCTCCCAAGGAGGTGCCCGCCAAGTCTTCCTCCACCGCCCAGGAGCACAAATGCGAGCATTGCGGCAAGATCTACCATGGGAAATACAGCCTGAGGCAGCATTTAAAGCGGGACCATGACAATGGCGAGGAGGGAGGAGGAGGCTCCGCCACCTTCACCTGCCTGGAGTGCGAGGCCCAATTGCCGCGACTCCGCCTGCTGGACGAGCACATGGTGCAGGCCCACGGCGGAGCAGCCTGCGAGGTCTGCGGTCGGCGCTACAAAACCCGTCACGAGCTGAAGCGCCACCAGCTGAAGCACACCAGCGAACGGAACGTGCCCTGCCCGCATCCTGGCTGCGGCAAGCGCTTCTTCACCGTCCGCCACATGCGCAACCACGGCAAGGTGCACACGGAGCAAAAGAACTTCGTGTGCGAGAGCTGCGGCTACAGCTGCCGGAACAAGGAGACGCTGCGCGTCCACATCAGGAGCCACACGGGCGAGCGGCCATTCGGCTGCCAGGTGTGCGACAAGCGATTCCCCTCCCACTCCGGCCTGCGGGAGCATATGGCCATGCATTCCACAGAGCGGCCGCATGTGTGCAGCGTGTGCGGGGCGACCTTCTCGCGGCAGAAGGGCCTCTATCATCACAAGTTCCTCCACGCGGACACCAAGCAGTTCGTCTGCAAGCTCTGCGGGAATGCCTATGCCCAGGCGGCGGGACTCGCTGGACATATGCGCAAGCATCGGAACGACGAGCTCAACGGTTAGGATCGTGGAGATCCTAAGGACAAATGTAGGCTACAATTTTGTATCTTCCAATCGTGACGTTTTAGGTTTAGGAACTCAGGCATAGGCTATAGTAGACATCTATATTTTTAATGGTTCATTTTGTTGTATTGTTTCGGTTTTCATTCCATGGATTTTCATCGAATTTATTTGTAAATAACTGGTACACTTCCTCTAGAGTTAGACAAACTATGGCTGTTTTCTCGTCCGCATGTTAAACCAAAAATAAGCTTTGAAACAGTTTAAAACCTACTTTAAGTTTAACATGCTAAAAGATAAAACGGCCCTGAAAGTTGTAAAATGCATTCAAACAAGTTGAAATTTAGAAATAGCGAATTTGATTGGCGTATTGTAAATATTAAGATGGCATTGAAAGCTACGAATCCTAAACATTGGTTAAATTTAGTATAACTAAAAGGATTTTTGTTGAAAACTAAACTTTGTTAAAGTTAAAAATATACAAGTACATATATTTTAAGCCCATTTAAAGTGTACATATAACGAAATGCTTCCGACAACCAAGTCAATTTCGAAAAAGTCCTGTGAAACTAAAACCGGAAGGAAACCCTGTAATCTCTAATCCCGGCCAGCGGATAATATTCGAATTTGGAAATCCCCCAAAAGGAAATGGGCGATTTTCGCGGTTAACCTTTTTGTATTGATAAATATAACAGAATCTGATTCACAAAAGAGACCCCCGTTCTTAAATTAGCCAAACAATTCGGTTGTTTTGACAGCAATTAATCGGCCCAACTGCTGAAGCGGCCAAATGCCAAGTGGTAAGGTGTAAATCGGTGCGTCTAACAATAGTGCCGGCGTTTAGATTTGGCACACGCGAGGCGACCATGTCGGCGGAACGTCCAACTCCAAGTTCGGATGGCGATGGCGGGCGAGGGCCACAGCGACTGATGTGCGAGTTCTGCGGCTATCGGACGGGTATCCATTGGAATCTGAAGGTCCATCGGCGGCGTCACACCGGCGAGAAGCCCTTCAGCTGTCACACCTGCCAGGCGAGCTTCCCGGCCAGCTATCAGTTGAAAACCCACCTGGAGCGGCACTTGGACACCGCCCAACGTCGCCAGAGGTACATTTGCACCGATTGCAATGTGGGTTTCTCCAGCTCGCGGGCTCTCTATCATCATAGGCCGCTCCATGAGGATGGGAAGCGCTTCAAGTGCTCGCAGTGCGACAAGTCATTTGCCCAGGCGGCGGGCTATGCCCAGCACAAGCGGATGCACCGCCAAAGGAATCAGCGGGCCACTCGGAAACTCAAGAGCATCGAGGATCTGAAGGATCCGCAGTTTATTAAATATCAGCATCAGAATTGACTCCCTGCGAAAGTTTATCTCGTATTAAATTCGAAAAAGTAACTCTCATTTGGCCTTTTCGATTTTGATTCAAAAAGCGGTTAGTTTTAAATTTTAACCTTCAGTTAAATGCTTTAACCCTTGGTTTGAGGCTGTTTTACACATTATCCATGAACGCGATGGTCTGGCAACTCTCCCTGCACCGGCATTGGTCTGGCAACGCCGGCTGTGTTTGATTTTGTTCAATATAATATTGCATTTTGCATTTTTGGGATGAATTAAAAGCAGCCGGCGCGCAGAATGCTGAGACACTGCCTCGCCAACGTGGACTATGTGCGCTTGCACGCCCAGCAGCAGTTGCGTCCGAAATGCGGCGAGATCTTCTACGAACAGGAGGCGAATAGCTTCCAACTAATTTGCCTGCTCTGCGAGATGAAGCACTTTGGGTTCGAGGACTTCGCCCGCCACATCCGGAATGTTCACTTTGACAAGCAGGGCAGGCCCCTGACCCAAACGGTCACCAGATTGGGAGCGTCCAGACCAGGAGCGGAACAGGAGCTCCAGACGACAGTTGCAGCAACTTTGCTGGCAGATAGCCTCAAGGAGGAGTTCCTGTCCACCGATGATGCCCTGGACGCTGAGGAGACGGAACAGGAAGTGGACCACGAAGAGACCAATCCACTGCGCATCATGTCGCTTAAAGGTAAACAGTCTGAGGAGGAGGAGACCATGGATACGATGTGGCAGCGTGATCGTGGCAGTTCCTCCGATTCCTCCGACAATGAGGGCTACGATCTGGAGAAGATGAGGGGTGAGGAAGATCCTAGGGATAACCAACTGGATGAGGAGGAGGACCAGCAGTCTGTTTTTAAGGTAGCCCCCAAAAAAGAAAGGCATATATGTAGAAGTAAAATATATATTTCTATATAGTTAACAAGTACTATTTGGCCTTCAATCTCTAATATGTGACCACTTTCGCCTTTCAGAAACAGCGCCAGCCTAAGGACTACAACTGCACACACTGCGATCGCAAGTACACCACCCAGAAATACCTGAACACGCACCTGAAGATGAGCCACCCGCATCCGCAGGCGTTTAAATGCGACGACTGCGAAGCCACCTTCGATGTGGACCGGGCGTTGGCCCAGCATCGTCGCAAGGAGCACACGGAGTTCGCCTGCCAGCTGTGCGACAAGATTTTCAAGAGCTCGCGCTCCCTGCTACGCCATGTACAGGGTCACTCCGGCGCCCGAACATTCAAGTGCGAGCACGAGAACTGCGGCAAGTCGTTTGTCAACCAGCACAACCTCACCTCGCATCGGCGTGTCCACAGTGAGGAGCGCAACTACGTGTGCGAGCTGTGCGGTTATAGATCCCGCTACCGGGAGGCGTTGATCGTCCACCGGCGCACGCATACGGGTGAGAAACCCTTCCAGTGCCAGACCTGCGCCCGCCGCTTTGCCTCCAAGTCGCTGCTCAACGAACACCAGGCCATGCACTCCACCGAAAAGCCCTACAAGTGTGACAAATGTGATTCGGCCTTCTCCCGCCCGAAGGCGCTGTACCACCACAAGCACCTGCATTTGGGAATCAAGAAGTTCAAGTGCAAGGTCTGTGGAAATGCCTATGCCCAAGCGGCAGGCCTATCCGCTCACATGCGGGCACACAAGCTCCAGGCGACGACCAATGCCGCGGAGGGCGTGGAGGCGGGACCCAACGATATGCTGTTCACCTACTGACCTGATTGAGGGGATCCCCTGCCTCTCAAAATCACCTTCTGTATCCCCTCTACTTTCATCACGTATTACGTCCACTGTTCTAGGCTCGAAATATTAAAACGTATATTGAAACTTGATTTAGTTTAAGTCACTATCGTACCAATTTTTGACATATGTATCTGCCATAGTTTTAAACAAGCCAACACTTAAAAATTGTAATTAAAAGTTATTACTAGCTGTCCCTTAAACAATTTAAAAAAGGAAAGCTTTCCGTTTATGTTTAAAAAGTATTAGTTTCTACATATCAATAGAGACAAAATGTATATACTGTTAAAACTGTTCAATATTAAGCTAGTTTTAAGCATAGTATGCTTCCGCGTATATTACAACTTAAGGAAATCATTTCGCACAAAGCCAGGTACAATAAAATTCCTGACAAATGTTATCCAAATGGAGTTTATCTTTCCAAACAAACACAAGTTTTTCTATCGCTCAACATTTATTTCGAACAGGAACTTATAGCTAGTTGCATAATGGTTACACGTCGAGATACATAGATATATATATACTTGGGTTCATTATAATACAGCAGTTGGTAGTCCCGATATGACCCATACCAAATCCGTTAATTAAATATTTTAGAAATGCACAACAAAAACAAAATAGAGACTAGATGGAACAGAGGGGAAAACAAAGCGAGGCAGCATCTGTCCTGGACAGATGCCCCCTAACAATGGGCTTTTAGTTGAACACGGCTTAGGCCCACACCCGGATGGTGTAATCCCAACTGCCGGTGGATAGAGCGGTGCCATCGGGCGAGACCTGGACGCAGGACACCTTGTTCTCATGCCCGTAGAGCAGGCACACCCTCTCCGATTTAAGGGTGTCCCACAAGTTGACGGTGTAGTCGTTGTAGCCAGCAAAAAGCAGCCTTCCGCTGACCGAAAAGTCCACTGAGTTGACCCCAAAGATGATGCTTTCCTTGGCGAACACGGCCACCTCGCGATCCGCTCGCATATCGTACAGCCGGCAGCTGCTGTCGTCGGATCCCGTGGCTATGGCATCTCCGCAAGGATGGAACTTGACGCTATTCACATCCGATTGGTGGCCCTCGAAGGACTGCACCACATGACCCGAACGCATGTCCCAGATGAAGGCCATGCGATCGCAACTGCCCGAAACGAAGGTGTTGCCCGTTTCGTTGGGGGCCAGATCGATGGCCATCACATCACCGGAATGGCCGTGGAAACTTTGGAGCAGCTGGCCCGACTCTACGTCCCACAGGGCGCATGTGGAATCGCCACTGCCCGTGAGTATTTGCTGATCGGAGTTCGGGTAGATGCAGCACGACATGTAGCTAGTGTGGGTGCCCACCGTGCGCTTCTTGGCGGCCATCTCCTCATCCGAGGTAATCGGATACACGGTGACCTTGTTGTCCAACCCACCGCAGGCCACGAAATTTCCCGACGGAGCATAGGCACAGGCCATGATCCAGGTGGTGGGCATGGTGACGGCGTGCTCCTTGTTCGTGGTGAACGCATCCCAGATGATCAGCCGGCCGTCCTGCGACGAGGAGATGATGTGACGCTTGTCGGGACTCCAGTCGGTGCACAGGACCTTCGCCTGATGGCCCTTGAGCACCTTGCGCGGCTTGATGTTCACATAGGCGATCTGCTCCAGCCTCTCGGCAATGTTCGACAGATTGACGTCGTTCAGCTTCTGGCGCTCCTCCTCCAGTTTGGTCTTCAAATTCTCCGCCTCCCGCACCAAACTGGCCATCTTCTCGCTGGCATTTGCATTCGCATTGCTAGCTGGCACAGCCGCCTCCGACATGGTTGCTCCGGATCTGGATCTCTCTCGGGCGTTTCTCTGGGGGATTCCGTGTCCTGTTTACCAACTTCCCCGACTGGACAGCGAAAAATCAATGGATAGGATGGAAGAAAAAAAGTGTATACTCGAATACAAAAATCCGAATACACAACGGTGTCCGATAGGCGCGGTCGGTTATCGATAGCTTTTTACCGTTGTCAGATCGTAAATTGTACCGTTATTTGTGCTTAATTTTTAACTTTTGTTCTATTGGGGAATTTAGGAAATCCATGCATTTTACAATTTTTTGTAGCTTTAAATCTTAATTATAAGAAAGCCTGGAAATTCTTTATATTATAAAAATCGATATTTCGATAAAAACAAGAGAAATAACGGTCCAAATTTGGAACGACAAAAATGTATGGTTCGAAATCAATAATATTAAAGTCAATCAATATATTTTGGAAAAAGGTTATAATTCTGATTTTCTATCCATAAAAAGCCGTGTTTCGAGCAAAACCAAATATGAACCTTTATAGGACATGTTTCATGGACTTTAATTTTAACATTAAGTCAAGCTTTGATATTACGATTTCAAAATTGGCGCCGCTTTTTTAGGAAGCTCGATACCGCCGGCAGTTAGCCAACACTGGCCACCAGCTGATAACAAGCCCACTCCCAAGAATTTACAAAAAAAAAAGCGACGCCAATCCGATGGTAGGAACACTTTAACGCCGGAGCCAGCTATCCGCATCCGCCAAGATGATCAAGCTTCTGCCACGGGCGGATGTGCCCGGTGGGTACCACAATGTCCGGTGTGGCGAGGTGCTCTTCAGTGCACCCGCCTCCTGGGGCGTCTGCTGCGGGCTGTGCGGCCAGCGCTTGGCTATGGACAGCTTTCCGGAACACTTCCGGACGAAGCACCTCACCGGGCACTGTGCCACCCAGGAATCCGCCGTCAGGCCCCAGAGCGATCCCATTGCCCAGGACGCAAGCGAATCGCAGATAAGCGAGGAGATTGCCGACGACCATGTGGATGGACCAAGCATGGACACCGAGGCGGAGAAGGAGGAGGAAGAGGAGGAGAGTGCTTCGCGCCAACACCTCCAGCGGGCGGCGGCGATGAAGAAAACACTATACGAGACCCAGGAGGATTTGCTGGACATGGATCCTGAATGGATGGGCGACAACGATGATGCCAACGAGGAGGACCAAGAGGACAGCGATTCGGATGACGATGAGTCCACTCAGCCCAGCGACGACACAAAGGACATGCTCTTCCAGTGCGATCAGTGCGACCGGGCGTACTCAAGCAGGCGCAGTCTGACGACCCATCGCCGCTTGAAGCACAGCGATGCCTCCGCAAACGGTCCCAGGAAGCGGAATGGCCCTCCGCAGGAGTACAAATGCGAGGAGGAGGGCTGCAACCAAACGTTTCGCACGGAACGCGATCTGCGCGGCCATCGCTGGAAGCACACCGGCATCGTTTGCGACATCTGCGGAAAACCCTTCACTCAGTCAGGCAACATGATGACCCACCGCCTGCGGCACACTGGCATCAAGCCGCACAAGTGTCCGGACTGCGATGCCACCTTTTACACCCCGAAGGAGCTGTCCTCGCACAGCATCTGTCATACGGGTCGCATGCCCTGCATTTGCGAGATCTGCGGGCGGCCTTGCCGGGATCGGGGCGTGCTAACGGCCCACATGCGTCGCCACACGGGCGAAAGGCCGGCCAAATGCGGCGTTTGCGGCAAGGCCTTCTATAGCTTCCATGACCTCAATGTCCATGCTGTTTCGCACACCAATTTGCGACCCTTCGCTTGCGACATTTGCGGTTCGACGTTCCAAAGGAAGAAGGCGCTGCGGGTGCACAAACTGCTCCACTCGGAGAAGCGCAAGTACGAATGCAAGCTGTGCGGCAAGACGTTCGCCCAATCCGGCGGCCTAAACGCTCACATGCGTAGCCACGATCCGGGGAGAGTTAAGACAGCTGTAAAGCCTCTGCCGCAGGCAGTCACCATCGAGGTGATCGAGGGCAAGACACCGCCGAACACCACCATCACCATGGCCATCGACCTCGATGTGGAGGAGCAGCTGGTTGAGCAGACCGAAAGCGCCCCCGCCACTTGGCGCCTGGCTCACTGAGCAGATGGTTAGGATTAGGTTTAGATTTAGTTAAGCAACAAGCACCAAAATGCGCCATAACGAATACCAGAAAAGTTTTAATTTTCAAGAAAATCAATAAAATGTTAAGATAAAGATCTAGAGAAGTTTGGGCAGCCTTACGGCTTAGGAAAGATTTAATCCAGCACGTCTGTTCAACACGGATGCGGATTATATGATGGTCCTGCATTCAAATGGCATGGTTAAGGGAATCATTGATCCCCTGGGACATGCTGATTTCATCCACTGGAGTACAATATATAAAACAATTGATTGGCGGTACAAAAATGTCCTTTATTGGGATTCCCTAACCGGAGAAGGGTCCATTCCGTCAGCGGTCAGAACCCAGACCGAATTGGGTTTAATCTATGCCAGGGTGTGCGTTCTACCCGAGGTCCCTAGCACTAAACATAGTACGTATTGTTATGGTCTAAGGTAAATATTGGGGTAAAATAATAAGTACATACAGCCTTTGTTTTTTCCAAATCAAATTGGATTTCATAAACGGAGGCTAAAATATATTTTCTGGCTCCTTCGTTGTTTGAAAAGGTACATATTTTAAATTCTAAGCGCTGGTTGGCTCACTCATTAGTTTTTCCAAACGATAAACTGAAGATTTTAAACCTAGCATAATTCTAAATTGAATATTAAGTAACCTAGATAAAAAAAATTGTCGGTATTTGTACCTAATGGACGTACTCAGTTACTAAAAGTTAAATTCAATCAAATTGATGAGAATGTTTTGAAAACTGAAGATTAATTAAGTGTGTAAGTGCATTGATAAGGGATCACGGGGAAATCCAAGTTCAATACAGATTTCTAATTATAGATCTAATTTCCCCAGCCCTTTTACGTGATCTGCAATTACATTTGCTTGCTTAGACAAAAATTAAAAACTAGTAATATAAATGAGAATAAGGAATAGTTCTAGGATAGATAATATCGATTAGTAATTGGAATATCATCGAAATTGCTTTATGTGATGCCTGCTAGACGGTGACTATTAGCGGTCGCTTGTATACTATATATAGATCTATATAAAATATATACGTGTGAGCTATTGGTTATTGCATATTGTACGTTGGCGTACGTGTTCACGAAAGTGGATCGAGTATGTCCACACAAATCGCAGGGTCGCCTGGTTATCTGTAGTTCTAAGTTATTTTGCCTGGTGATAGTAGGTCAAGCCTTAACTAGCACTCCCTTCAAGCGGGTTTATCTGGGACTATCTTTCTAAATTACCACATTCACTGCAGTAAACGTTAGATATCAAAAAGATAAACAGAATCATTCTGTCTAACATGGGAATAGCTAAATATGTTAATTTTTCTGACTAATTGTTGACTTTCGTTCCTACTTGCACAGATTACCTTATTGCCCTACGATTCGATCCACCTTGGGCGTGAACGTAACGTAATCGGAAGACTTAAGTTTCCGGTTTCCTTCGTTCCATCTCAGACAATGTTGATCTCGATCTTGATGAGCAGCCGGTCATCGGCGCAGAATCCCAGCTGAATGATGTTCGATATGTTGGCGTACTCGAGAAAGCCAAATCCCCGCGTGCTGATCGCCTCGCGCGGCTGATGGAAGGCCAGTATCTCCGGCTTGGTCATGATGGTGTCGTGCTGCGACAGCGTCACATCCGCCGGATGGACCATGCACAACTTGATACGTCCCTTGAAAGGCCAGTCCAAATGGTAGTCGTTCTCCGACTGCATCAGGTGCACATGCAAGCTTAGCACATGCGGCTTCCTCGGCTGGATGTTTAGCCGGGCACAGAACTTGTAGCCATGCGGCGAGGTGTAGCACTGGTGTGAGTACTCCAGATTGTTGGCATTGGCCCGCAGGCGGGCCACCAAGGCTCCAAAGTGCTCAATGCGCCACACAATGGTTCCGTTGCTATAGCGTGGATCCACGGGCGCCTGTTGGCGTGCCAGACGTAGCTGCATCTGTAGATTCTCCAGTCGCGTTTCCTGCTCACGTGTCCTCTGCTCTAGGACCACAATTCTCTGGTACATTGTTTGCACAATTTGCTCATCCACACCATTGGCATATTGCGGCGGAGGTGGCAGTTGCTGCTGCTGTCCATGTCCATTCTCTACGGCGCTGCCACTAGTGCTCGGCTTGTGCGGCTGCCAGGTGGCGATGGCTGTCTGCTGGAAGGCCTGCAGCATAAGCTGCATGTGATGAGGCATGTCGGCCTTGAGGTGCTCCTCCAACTGATTCGTCTCCGGCCGGCCCACAAAATCGCACTTGATCTTGGCAAACGGGCACTTCTCCTCCTGCGGCTCCTGCTGCCTTCTGTAGGGACAACTGGGCAGGTGGCGGTGCAGTTCGATGGGCGAGGCCACCACCGAACAGCCCAGCGAGGAGTTGGGGCAATCGCGCTTCAGTTGCTCAATTTCACGGCGTGTATAGTTGTCCGGGAAGATGTCGTGCTCGGCGGACAGGCGCTTGTTGTCCATGGGACAGCACTGGTTGTTCTTCTGCATCCAGGCAGTGAGGCAGCTGCGGCAGAATCTATGGCCGCACGAGGTCAGCACCGGTTCATTTAGCCAATCAATGCAGATGGCGCACTCGTAGCGCGAGTCCAGCAGCTCCTCCTCCTGGTCCCCGGATGTGTCCGAACCGGGAGCATAGTGGTGGTTCCGGTTGAGGGCCAGACTCTTGGGTGGAGTGGGTGCTCCACTTACTCCTCCACTCGCTGCCCCCACTGTGGGCGTGGCACTGCTGCTGGCCGCAACCCGGGCATTCGACGTGGATGTGGTCGTCGTCTCATTGCTGTTGTGCTCCTTCTCCTCCGGGTGCTGCAAACTGTGGGAATGTGCGTGCGTGTGTGGATGCTGATGCACCCTAGCTGACTTGTGCTCCGCCTGGACTCGCTGCATCTTTGCTGCTCCTCTGGCCACCGGCTGGCTATCGTTTTTAATTAACTAATTTAATTTTATAGGTAATTTTCAACCATGACTCCTCGAAACAGCTGTGTATCCGTCGGCGATTGTGCAACACTGGCGGGGCGTGAAAAAACGCAAACACACATGTTCACACTGCGCGGGCGCCACTTTCGATAGGCAGAAAGCTAATTAAGTTTTTTTTTGAAGAATTTTAAAATGCACACATATTCGTAAAATTTTAGACTAGGGACTTTTTTTAAATTTTTTCAACTTTTTTAGGCCTTAATAAACGATTGATTGCTCTTCCAAAATGTTTGTCAATAAGTTTCTTAAATACATTTAATAAAAGTATATTCGTTTTTTTAAAGAAAACAAATAACCAATTAGTTAAGCCAATATTTTGGAGGGAACCTGTTGTCCATTGCTATTATTAAGTAAATGTATAGTTTTTAAGGAAAGACCTACTATCCATATGATGTATCAAAAGTATCTAAAGCTCAAAACAATGTAAACACTTGACATTGGAAATATTATTCATCTTCTACGGCTTAGTGCTTGTATATTTTAATCTCAAGCTAGCTTTATATAAATAAAGAAATTAATAAAGTAAAACCTATCGACTTTTTGCATCCGACCGCGAAATGCGGCCCAGTGTGAACGTGTCAGTTTCCATTTGGCGGCGGTGGGCGAGCATATAAAACGGCAGTGGTTTTTTGATTGGAGAGCAATCAGTTTCCGACACCGGGCGCTGAACTAAAAAAAAACGTAGACACCGACACGATGTGGATCCCGAACCAAAGCACTATCTACGTACTGATGCCACTGGTGATTTTGGCGACCTGGCAGCTGTGCGTTGTTCCCGGGACGGATGCCAAGCACTTGGCCGCCAGATCGCACGACCCCGAAACCGAAACCGAAACCGAAACAGAACCCCTATCCCAAGTCCACGCACATAATCAAAACAGTGCTGCAGTGCGTCGTCGTGAGCGGAGACAGCTCTCGGACTGGCTAATCGCACCCAACACGCGGTGGTGCGGACGCGGCAACCTGGCCAATGGAACCTACAACGACCTGGGTGGCGCCTCCAAGGCGGACAAGTGCTGCCGGAAGCACGACCACTGCAAGATGTGGATCGATGGGATGTCCAATCGCTATGATCTCTTCAACTACCGCCCCTACACCCTGTCCCACTGCAGCTGTGACCTGCGATTCCGCACCTGCCTGAAGATGGCCGGCGACGAGGATGCGAACGCCATTGGGAAGCTGTTCTTCAATGTTGTCCAGACGCAGTGCTTCGGCCTGAAGGTGGAGACCGTGTGCGTACAGCGCGGCGGCTCTGGGAAGGAATCCGATCCCTGCCTCAAGAAAGAGTTGCGCCACAAGGCCTTCCTGCGCAACAACAAGCGGTTCTAAGAGTCCTAGGTGGGTCCATATTCGTTATAATACCCATACCATTTTTTCAAAAATTATAAAACCCATTTTCAACAAATGTTAACTAACATATTATTCAGAATTATGACTGAAAAATACTTATATTGCATTTATCTCACACCCTTATCATTACCAAAAGTTGAAAAACTCCTTATTCAAAAAATTCGCATTTCAGAAATTTCGAGAAACTTTGATTCATACGTGTATAAATTGACTTATTTTTTCTACAAGTTGCAACTGACATATTCATCTAAATAGCATTAAATGCAAAGCAATAATGTATATTATATATAGAAACCAAGAAACCTAATCAATGGTTTTGAGAAAATATTTTAATGCCCAAATATCTCACATACATTTTTCTGAAACTATGCTTTAGATAACATGCTTTTAGACTTAGCTTAAATTCGTAATGACTATAACTATAACTTGTTTTTGTGCAATATTTCCAGTTATCGCACAATGACCGGCAGGATTGGAGTATCCCAAAGTCGCCTGCCCTTATAAGAAGCGAACAAACCGCCCCAGAGTGCTGCAATTGAGTTTGAAACTTAATGGGAAAGCATGGCAAAACACCATACACCATCATCATCCGTACTTAGTGGAGGAGAGATAGCAAGAGACACCCGTCTATGTATTAAGCCATATACCTACATATGTATATGACTTTCAAGTGCTATTATAATGCGTAGTAGTCGATACGATAAACACTTAGCTGTAGTCAATCAATCTAGTTAAGGCCGACGGATCAAATATAGGCTGCCAGAAAACCAAGTTTTTAACTAGCTGTAGACCCCGTAGATACCCTATAAGCACTGTATGTAATTAGTTGTAGACGTAGTAATTTAATAAAAGGAATTTCCAAAGAGTAAAAACCCTAAACATGTGTGTGTATATATAGGTATTTTGTAAATACGAGCTCTAGAATCCGGCAATCCGGCGTGGAATGTCGTACTTTGCCCGTGCTCTCGGTATCAGCATCCATCCACCTAGTATAGACGTATGTCTGGACTGTGCTCATCGCATTGACGTAGCTGTTGCCCCTTCAGATGACCAGGCGACCCCTGATTCGCATGCCCGCCTCTCAATTGGCTACCACTTGGCGTTCTGGGTCAGATGCGTCATGGTCTTGTCTGGTCGTCAGGTTGTAGAAGAAGCGCCCATGGGTCAAGAAGTCTCCTTGGTCGAGTCCAAGTCCAAAGTATTAGAATAAATATATTTAAAGATTGAAAAACATCTCTATTAGCGGGCTATTCCAATGACTAGGATTATTTCCCAATATATGATAAGATGTTATTATATTGCCTTATAGATTATTGTTTTTGGTCATTCCAATAAATAGATGCAAATTATATGGTATGGGTACCATTTCAAAAAAGGTACAGATACGTCTATGGGTCAAGAGTCTCATTGGTCGAGTCCAAGTCCAAAGTATTAGAATTAGAATGTGAATATATAATTGAAAAATTTGTTTCTGAGGGCTATTCCTATGACTAGGATTAATTCCCAATATATGATAAAAAGTTATTATATTGCCTATTTGAAATAGATCTTTGTTTTTGTTTATTCCAACAAATAGATGCAAATAATATGGTATATGGAACCCATAAAGAGCTACATATATGTATTTATATCATTCGAAAGATTATCTCAATTGATATTATATATTAATTGAAACGAATCCACGGTTGGATGGTATTCATTAACAATTTAAGATAAGAAATCGAAAATGCCTTATATTTTCATATCCTTGTTTACTTATATGTAGTTAGGCATACAAATACAACACACTAGGGGGTCTAGGTCAAGAAACATCAAGAATCATAATCAAAACCCGAGCCTGACGCAATCGAATATAAATAAATATTTGTGTTATTATTATTTACTATTGATTGTTGTGCAGTTTGCAACAGAGGGGCCCGTCTGTTTTGGAGCTTGTAAAGTACTCGTAAATACTTCCTGTCAGTTGGCTTCAATGTCATCGTATTGTAATCGCTGCTTTCGTTTTTGCTCGGAGACTCGGATTTCAATACGTTACAATCGGAATCTGAATACTAGGTATTTACGCACTCATTGCATTCCGTTTTTTCTTCGTAAGCACTATATTTGTTGATCTCGCAAACAGTTGCGTCACAAAAACTTAAAACAATAAGCAAAAGGAAAGTAATATTCTTTAACAAATAAAAAGGTTGAATTTTGCAAATTAGACACCTATATTTATCAAATTATAACCTAAAGGCACATACACCCAAAGTATCTTTAAATGCAAACTGAAAGTACCCCAATATAAAGATATAATTTTATGATTATTATATTCTTTACCTATAATAACGACATTTAAAGTGCTCACTCCTGGTTTTTCGTTTCCATTTTGATCACCCAACATTTCATCAAAGTAGCTCTCAGTTAAGTTTTCCAATTTTCGAAACCACATTCGCTTTGTCAAAATTGTAAAGAGTTTAAGCGAACTTTCGGATTCGTTTGGCATTGTGGTGTAAGTGAAAATCGCAGCCGGAGATGGACACGCCAGTTCCGATGGCGATGGTACCCACCAGCCTCAATCCGATCCTCATCCAACGGTCAATGCCGGCGGCGGTGGCCAGGCCCAGTCAATCCAGGACGAAATCACCGGATAACGAGGCGATGGATACCGTTTTGGTCTTTAAGTAAGCAATGGTTTCTTTGCCAGCTGATGAATAATAATCCTCTTCCCAAGAAGCAAGGAAAAGGTGGCTCCGCCGGCATCAACCTGGTTGATTCCCCTCCAGCGGCTAATGGATGAGGTTCGAGAGGCACTGCGAGCACAACCGCATGCCAGTGACATTCGTCTTTTGATCTTTACGGCGGCGGCCAGCAGCCAGGATCACGAGAGGACCCTCATCCCGGTGCCGCCGCAATTCCAGGCGAAACCCGGCTCTGGCTGTCAAGTGGATCGACTGCGTCACTCCGTCGCCGACAATTGGCCATCGTGTCGCCTCATGCTAGACAGCCCCAGTGCCGACGAGCAGTATGCCGATTTGACAACCGATGATGTGGAGGCCCTACACTTGCTGCACTGGCTCCTGGTGGCCACGCCCTCATCGCCCACTTTGCGTCGCATGTCGGGATTGCATTTGCGACGACTCTGCCGGGTTTTGGGATTGGCCCGACCCACCTTGGAGCCCGGTCATTTGCTGAGCATCAGCTATGAAAAGGATGACCAGGGGCGGTGGGGTGCTCCAAGTGCCAAGCCCAGTTATGCCTTTCTGGGCTTGCCATTCAAGTATCTGTATCGCTTCCTGGCCACTGGCAGCCTGGAGCATCCACCAGGTGTACCCATCCGTTTGTATGCCCAACCGGAAACGGCTTTGGTTCACTGCGAAGAACTAGATCTGCCGTCACTGGCGCCGACGCCGCCGCCGCCGGAGGAGGAGCCGGAAGTCCAGGAGCAGGTGGAGGAGCAGCCCTCACCCTCCCGATCCTCTCCGGGTGAGGAGAAATCGGAGAACCCACTGTGCTGGCGGAACTCCATCCTAACCTCACCGCAAAGGGCTCTGGTGATTTGCCAATTGCCACCGGAGTTGGACGAGTCCATTGCCCATTCGCCGCAGAAGCACTTCTTGGAGTACTTTGTCCAGGAATCGGTGGGCCTGAGGCCCTGCTATTTGCTCCTTTTCGACGAGTCGGTGGCCGCCAAAACAATGTTCGCCTGGCCGGGCAGACGCATCGAGATGGAGAACACTGGTCCTTCGTTGGCCCAGAGATCCCGCGCCAGGATTTTGGGATGGGCAAGGCATGTGGGAGACAAGTGGGGAGCCTTCAAGCGGGCCCTAGCCGCCCTATAGCTGCCATCTATATGAATATTTATAATACAGACTATGGGATTACTTGGGATTTGAGACTGTTTTTAGAATTCTGGCTGGATCCTTGATCTCGGCCAGGTAAAGTCCCGGAGACGATGACTCCAGCGACCTGGAGCTACTTTATGTTTCGATTTTTCTTTATCAATTGTCAATAAATATGTGGCTAAATTCAGTTGTCTCAAAGTTTTTTAAAGGCTAGGATTGAGTATAGCGATAAGAAAATGGAATAGTAAAACTAAATATCTCCATTTTGATTTCGAACTTTTGATATTAATGAATTCAGTACTTTTTAAATATCATAACAGATAGGAGCTTAAAGAACAATTTTCGTAATAGCAAAAAATTTAGATAATACAAAAAAATGTGAGGTAGCTACCAAAAAATAAATAGGTATTTATAAGACAGTATTTCGACTCTTTTTTTGTGACTAGTTTCGAGAACTTGTCAAATATTTATTAAAATATGCTATGGCTGATGGCTGGATTTGTTGCCATCATAAAAAATAAATAACAAGGTGGGTTCCAGATGGACGAGCTTAGTTCCTCTGGACGGGATTACGATTACGATTACGATTAGTCTGTGATACATTCTCCGGAGTGTAGTCCATCACGAATCTGTAGCG
The DNA here is from genome assembly GCF_043229965.1 of Drosophila suzukii. Taxonomy (NCBI): domain Eukaryota; kingdom Metazoa; phylum Arthropoda; class Insecta; order Diptera; family Drosophilidae; genus Drosophila; species Drosophila suzukii. The sequence goes on along the minus strand of NC_092084.1, from coordinate 13,775,401 downwards.
CTTGCGCTGATACTGCGACTGTCGCAAATAGACACTGGCCATTCCCTTGGTGGCCACGAAGGACATGCCGCCCAGGAAGATGGCCAGCAGCTTGTTGCACTCGAACAGGCGGCCGAAGAGACACTGGCCCAGGATCACTGCGACGGTGGGCAGACTGAGGGCGATGCAAAAGCTGGTGGAGGCACGCCCCAGGTGCTCGGTGGCCAGAGCACCGCCCAGTTGGCCATCGGAGTCCGGATGGTCGCGCTCCAGCTGATCGAAGTAGTCATCATCCAGCGGCGCACCGGGCAGTGGTTCGCCCATTGCGTCCAGATGGGCAGCTGGAACGCCCAAGCGATTGTGACGACGCAGCCAACGGATCACGGTATCATCCCAACGCACCATCCTGCCCAGGAGCAGGAGTGCCGGCACCGACGGCAGCAGGATCATTAGCAAGGTGGGATCCTCCTGGAGTATACGCATGCCCGTCTCAAAGCCCGATACTTCGAGCAGAGTCAGTGCTCCATAGGTCACGGCCGAGAAGTAGACGGTGGACGCCAGGATGCCCATCAGGACACTGGGACACAGGCGTTCGTACACCTTGTCCAATAGCTCCAGTAGAGCATCAAAGCGACATAGTGGCGGCATCACTATAATGTACTGGGTGCGGCACTGGGTGCATGTAACTGGGACATCCGGCGCCTGGATCTGCTTCTCGTCAATCCAACGACTCAGGCAGGCCTCGTGCACCCACTTATTGGTACCGCGACAGCGACACGGATGCAGCCAATCTCGGCGAGGCTGATCCTCGTCGCCATTGAGACAAATCCAGCACATACGGTCATCCTCGGGATTTCCAGTGGGCGGCTCCACTCCGCTTCGCAAACGACGACGGCGACTGGGCATTGGTGATTGGGCACTCGAGCGGTTCCGGCGGTACATGATGATGATGATGGTGATACTGATGAACGATGGTGATGGTGGGCGATGAGCTTCAAGGATCCAATCTCCAATAGGAGATCGCAAGTGAAATTTTGTTCAAGCGCCTGAAGTAGCAACTTGGATTTTGTCTGGTTAGGAAAACCTTGCTGTAGGTTCTGAACGAACTCGGTTGAATGTTGATTTACATAAGAATACTGGCCTACTTCTCCATGGAAATTTTGAACTTACAATATATCATCTTGAAATTTCTTAAATCATTTTATCCAGTATCTCACATAATTCACCAAATACTTATGTAATTTTAAATAAACATGGGTAAATACTTAAAAATTTTAAATATTTATATTGCTTATAAGCTAATCACTTTAATATTATATTCATAGTGTAATTCAGTAGTTCGTAACGCCCTTTTAAATCCTAGGAGTTTTTAAAATAAAATGATTGTTCTAGATTTCGAGTGTACTCCTTGCGTTCTCATTTATTTTTTTAGTGGTTTACTTTCAGCGAATGTGGCACATGCCAAAAGGAAAACCTGTTGGCCCACTAAGTGAAAATAGGCGAAGGCCAAGTCCAAGAGCAGCCAGAAACTGGATCTGCTGGATCTGGATGCAAATGTCTGACTTGGGCAAAAACATACGAGATATAAATAATACTGTTCCACACTTACCATCCCGATGATCTTCAGTTGGGCATTTTTCTTTTATGATCGGAAATCAGGATCACAAACAACACAATCACTGATCACAAAACATAAAAAATATTTATCAAACTCTTTCGCGGTTTGGTTTTCGGGTGGCGAATCCGATCCGCAAGTCAAGAAAACTTCGCGACGTACCGAAAAATAAGCAGAACCTGTCGGCTCGAGAGCAGAAGAACATTTGGCCAGCTTGAAATATCTCCAAGTTGGCCAGAATTCGAGAACCAGACTGGGAAAGCCAGCCTTTCCATTCCACTTTTCCACTTTGGCAACGGCCTGCACAGAGGGAAATCTATTATAAGCTCTTGATACTTTTATAACAGCAGGATCTACAAAAATAGATAAATATTTATACTGGTAATGGTATAGTAGGTATTATGAAAATCGCATGTGATATCATAAGTTCAATATTATTGCAATAATATATATTCAATTCCAAAAACCCGAATACCATGGGTATCCTGTAAAACCATATAATATAATCTAGATGTAGAGATTTCAAAATATAACCATAGAGTAAATGTATATTCATTATAATTTTTATTTTTTATCGAATCTATACAAAATCATTAAATTGTTCTATTAATTTACGTGGTTTTTTAATATCAATTCAAATATTATACTGATCTCTAAATGTTGTTTATAAATACTATTCTCTGAGTGATCCGGTCAACGGTAAAGCACTACAAAGTGTGGCACCACTGCGAATTGGGCCAGAAAGCGGTGGCCAGGTGGAGTTGGAGGAGTGGTTCCTGGGATGGCGATGGAGGTGAGGAGAGGCACCTGGTCTCCTGGCAGGTGCTTCGCCTTGGGATAAATAAACGTGGGCAAGGGTTGTGGATGTCGGAATGGAAGGTGCGGCAATACGATCCAGTGGTTAGCAGGCTTCTGTTCTGCCCGATTAGCGATCATTATCGATTTCACTTGTAATTCAGAATCTGTTAAGGCTCAAAGAGTGCTGCACTGGGGTAAAAATTCTGGTACAACTAAAGAATTTCAAGCAGGTCCCAATTTGTTGGCACATTTTTTTTTTAATTTATGCGTCAAGGATTTCGTGAGTGAAATAACATTTTCGACATCCCAGCACTGAATATCCGTTGCAGAATATGCCATATTAAAATTGAATTTAATTCGATCACATATCTTTCCCAGTGCTCTTGAAGATAATGGTCTTCAATTTGTTTTGTTGAATCGCTCGCCGAGATTCATCCCCTTGATGAGCGTATAGAGCGAAAATGAGAACTTGGCTATCTGAAAATACGGAAGCGAATTACATGAGTATTTTATTAAAACTGGGTTATAGTTTGAAAATTTAAATTATTGATTGACAAAAATCTGAATTTCTTATTTTTGACAAAAATGTGAACCCTTTTTTTTTGCCAAAAATATTCAGTTTTTTGGCTGCCATAACAAAAATATAAGTCAGAATGAGGAATATCATACCTCGTTAATCGTTGTTTAATTTCCAATCTATTGGCATTCTAACCTGAAAATTTTTCATTTTCATTTTTGCCATTTTTCGCCCAAAATTCCCCTTACAAAAAATGAAAAAATTTGTCAAAAAATAAATCTCTCTTAAACTGATAGGAATCGATAGCAATTGAAGCAAGCTGCTCAAAACTGTCGGTCTTTTAGCTGTACGCCTTGATTTGGCTAAACTACGACTGAAAACCCACTAAAAAATGAGTATTTTTGACCAAAATCGGAATCTCAAAAATAGACGACCTACCCCCTTACAAAAAATGAAAAAATTTGTCAAAATATAAATCTTTCTTAAACTGATAGGAATCGATAGCAATTGAAGCAAGCTGCTCAAAACTGTCGGTCTTTTAGCTGTACGCCTTGATTTGGCTAAACTACGACTGAAAAACCACTAAAAAATGAGTATTTTTGACCAAAATCTGAATCTCAAAAATAAACGACCTACCCCCTTACAAAAAATGAAAAAATGTGTCAAAAAATAAATCTTTCTTAAAGTGATAGGGGTCGATAGCAATTGAAGCAAGCTGCTCAAAACTGTCGGTCTTTTAGCTGTTCGCCTTGATTTGGCTAAGCTACGACTAAAAAACCACTAAAAAATGAGTATTTTTGACCAAAATCTGAATCTCAAAAATAAACGACCCCCCCCCCCTTACAAAAAATGAAAAAATTTGTCGAAAAAGAAATCTTTCTTAAAGTGATAGGGATCGATAGCAATTGAAGCAAGCTGCTCAAAACTGTCGGTCTTTTAGCTGTACGCCTTGATTTGGCTAAGCTACGACTGAAAAACCACTAAAAAATTAGTATTTTTGACCAAAATCTGAATCTCAAAAATAAACGACCTACCCCCTTACAAAAATGAAAAAATGTGTCAAAAAATAAATCTTTCTTAAAGTGATAGGAATCGATAGCAATTGAAGCAAGCTGCTCAAAACTGTGGGTCTTTTAGCTTTACGCCTTGATTTGGCTAAACTACGACTGAAAAACCACTAAAAAATTAGTATTTTTGACCAAAATCTGAATCTCAAAAATAAACGACCTTACAAAAAATGAAAAAATGTGTGAAAAAATAAATCTTTCTTAAAGTGATAGGGATCGATAGCAATTGAAGCAAGCTGCTCAAAACTGTCGGTCTTTTAGCTGTACGCCTTGATTTGGCTAAGCTACGACTGAAAAACCACTAAAAAATGAGTATTTTTGACCAAAATCTGAATCTCAAAAATAAACGACCCCCCCCCTTACAAAAAATGAAAAAATTTGTCGAAAAATAAATCTTTCTTAAAGTGATAGGGATCGATAGCAATTGAAGCAAGCTGCTCAAAACTGTCGGTCTTTTAGCTGTTCGCCTTGATTTGGCTAAACTACGACTGAAAAACCACTAAAAAATGAGTATTTTTGACCAAAATCTGAATCCCAAAAAAAACCGAGCTACCCCCTTACAAAAAATGAAAAAATTTGTCAAAAAATAAATTTTCCTTAAATTGATTGGGATCGATAGCAATTGAAGCAAGCTGCTCAAAACTGTCGGTCCTTTAGCTGTACGCCTTGATTTGGCTAAACTACGACTGAAAAACCACTAAAAAATGGGTATTTTTGACCAAAATCTGAATCTCAAAAATAAACGACCTTACAAAAATGAAAAAATGTGTCAAAAAATAAATCTTTCTTAAAGTGATAGGGATCGATAGCAATTGAAGCAAGCTGCTCAAAACTGTCGGTCTTTTAGCTGTACGCCTTGATTTGGCTAAGCTACGACTGAAAAACCACTAAAAAATGAGTATTTTTGACCAAAATCTGAATCTCAAAAATAAACGACCTACCCCCTTACAAAAAATGAAAAAATTTTTCGAAAAATAAATCTTTCTTAAAGTGATAGGGATCGATAGCAATTGAAGCAAGCTGCTCAAAACTGTCGGTCTTTTAGCTGTACGCCTTGATTTGGCTAAGCTACGACTGAAAAACCACTAAAAAATTAGTATTTTTGACCAAAATCTGAATCTTAAAAATAAACGACCTCCCCCCTTACAAAAAATGAAAAAATTTGTCGAAAAAGAAATCTTTCTTAAAGTGATAGGGATCGATAGCAATTGAAGCAAGCTGCTCAAAACTGTCGGTCTTTTAGCTGTACGCCTTGATTTGGCTAAGCTACGACTGAAAAACCACTAAAAAATGAGTATTTTTGACCAAAATCTGAATCTCAAAAATAAACGACCTACCCCCTTACAAAAAATGAAAAAATGTGTCAAAAAATAAATCTTTCTTAAAGTGATAGGGATCGATAGCAATTGAAGCAAGCTGCTCAAAACTGTCGGTCTTTTAGCTGTTCGCCTTGATTTGGCTAAACTACGACTGAAAAACCACTAAAAAATGAGTATTTTTGACCAAAATCTGAATCTCAAAAACAAACGACCCCCCCCCTTACAAAAAATGAAAAAATTTGTCGAAAAATAAATCTTTCTTAAAGTGATAGGGATCGATAGCAATTGAAGCAAGCTGCTCAAAACTGTCGGTCTTTTAGCTGTACGCCTTGATTTGGCTAAGCTACGACTGAAAAACCACTAAAAAATGAGTATTTTTGACCAAAATCTGAATCTCAAAAATAAACGACCCCCCCCCCCTTACAAAAAATGAAAAAAGTGTCAAAAAATAAATCTTTCTTAACGTGATAGGGATCGATAGCAATTGAAGCAAGCTGCTCAAAACTGTTGGTCTTTTAGCTGTTCGCCTTGATTTGGCTAAACTACGACTGAAAAACCACTAAAAAATGAGTATTTTTGACCAAAATCTGAATCTCAAAAATAAACGACCCCCCCCCTTACAAAAAATGAAAAAATTTGTCGAAAAATAAATCTTTCTTAAAGTGATAGGGATCGATAGCAATTGAAGCAAGCTGCTCAAAACTGTCGGTCTTTTAGCTGTTCGCCTTGATTTGGCTAAACTACGACTGAAAAACCACTAAAAAATGAGTATTTTTGACCAAAATCTGAATCTCAAAAATAAACGACCCCCCCCCTTACAAAAAATGAAAAAATGTGTCAAAAAATAAATCTTTCTTAACGTGATAGGGATCGATAGCAATTGAAGCAAGCTGCTCAAAACTGTCGGTCTTTTAGCTGTTCGCCTTGATTTGGCTAAACTACGACTGAAAAACCACTAAAAAATGAGTATTTTTGACCAAAATCTGAATCTCAAAAATAAACGACCCCCCCTCCTTTACAAAAAATGAAAAAATTTGTCGAAAAAGAAATCTTTCTTAAAGTGATAGGGATCGATAGCAATTGAAGCAAGCTGCTCAAAACTGTCGGTCTTTTAGCTGTTCGCCTTGATTTGGCTAAACTACGACTGAAAAACCACTAAAAAATGAGTATTTTTGACCAAAATCTGAATCTCAAAAATAAACGACCCCCCCCTTACAAAAAATGAAAAAATTTGTCGAAAAATAAATCTTTCTTAAAGTGATAGGGATCGATAGCAATTGAAGCAAGCTGCTCAAAACTGTCGGTCTTTTAGCTGTACGCCTTGATTTGGCTAAGCTACGACTGAAAAACCACTAAAAAATGAGTATTTTTGACCAAAATCTGAATCTCAAAAATAAACGACCCCCCCCCCTTTACAAAAAATGAAAAAATTTGTCGAAAAAGAAATCTTTCTTAAAGTGATAGGGATCGATAGCAATTGAAGCAAGCTGCTCAAAACTGTCGGTCTTTTAGCTGTTCGCCTTGATTTGGCTAAACTACGACTGAAAAACCACTAAAAAATGAGTATTTTTGACCAAAATCTGAATCTCAAAAATAAACGACCCCCCCCCTTACAAAAAATGAAAAAATGTGTCAAAAAATAAATCTTTCTTAACGTGATAGGGATCGATAGCAATTGAAGCAAGCTGCTCAAAACTGTCGGTCTTTTAGCTGTTCGCCTTGATTTGGCTAAACTACGACTGAAAAACCACTAAAAAATGAGTATTTTTGACCAAAATCTGAATCTCAAAAATAAACGACCCCCCCCCCTTTACAAAAAATGAAAAAATTTGTCGAAAAAGAAATCTTTCTTAAAGTGATAGGGATCGATAGCAATTGAAGCAAGCTGCTCAAAACTGTCGGTCTTTTAGCTGTTCGCCTTGATTTGGCTAAACTACGACTGAAAAACCACTAAAAAATGAGTATTTTTGACCAAAATCTGAATCTCAAAAATAAACGACCCCCCCCCTTACAAAAAATGAAAAAATTTGTCAAAAAATAAATCTTTCTTAAAGTGATAGGGATCGATAGCAATTGAAGCAAGCTGCTCTAAACTGCCGGTCTTTTAGCTGTACGCCTTGATTTGGCTAAACTACGACTGAAAAACCACTAAAAAATGAGTATTTTTGACCAAAATCTGAATCTCAAAAATAAACGACCCCCCCCTTACAAAAAATGAAAAAATTTGTCGAAAAATAAATCTTTCTTAAAGTGATAGGGATCGATAGCAATTGAAGCAAGCTGCTCAAAACTGTCGACTTAGCCTTTGGCTAAACTACGACTGAAAAACCACTAAAAATCAGTATTTGACCAATTGAACCAAATCTAAACTCAAAATACCCCCCCCCTTACAAAAAATGAAAAAATTTGTCGAAAAATAAATCTTTCTTAAAGTGATAGGGATCGATAGCAATTGAAGCAAGCTGCTCAAAACTGTCGGTCTTTTAGCTGTACGCCTTGATTTGGCTAAGCTACGACTGAAAAACCACTAAAAAATGAGTATTTTTGACCAAAATCTGAATCTCAAAAATAAACGACCCCCCCCCCTTTACAAAAAATGAAAAAATTTGTCGAAAAAGAAATCTTTCTTAAAGTGATAGGGATCGATAGCAATTGAAGCAAGCTGCTCAAAACTGTCGGTCTTTTAGCTGTTCGCCTTGATTTGGCTAAACTACGACTGAAAAACCACTAAAAAATGAGTATTTTTGACCAAAATCTGAATCTCAAAAATAAACGACCCCCCCCCTTACAAAAAATGAAAAAATGTGTCAAAAAATAAATCTTTCTTAACGTGATAGGGATCGATAGCAATTGAAGCAAGCTGCTCAAAACTGTCGGTCTTTTAGCTGTTCGCCTTGATTTGGCTAAACTACGACTGAAAAACCACTAAAAAATGAGTATTTTTGACCAAAATCTGAATCTCAAAAATAAACGACCCCCCCCCCCTTTACAAAAAATGAAAAAATTTGTCGAAAAAGAAATCTTTCTTAAAGTGATAGGGATCGATAGCAATTGAAGCAAGCTGCTCAAAACTGTCGGTCTTTTAGCTGTTCGCCTTGATTTGGCTAAACTACGACTGAAAAACCACTAAAAAATGAGTATTTTTGACCAAAATCTGAATCTCAAAAATAAACGACCCCCCCCCTTACAAAAAATGAAAAAATTTGTCGAAAAATAAATCTTTCTTAACGTGATAGGGATCGATAGCAATTGAAGCAAGCTGCTCAAAACTGTCGGTCTTTTAGCTGTTCGCCTTGATTTGGCTAAACTACGACTGAAAAACCACTAAAAAATGAGTATTTTTGACCAAAATCTGAATCTCAAAAATAAACGACCCCCCCCCCTTTACAAAAAATGAAAAAATTTGTCGAAAAAGAAATCTTTCTTAAAGTGATAGGGATCGATAGCAATTGAAGCAAGCTGCTCAAAACTGTCGGTCTTTTAGCTGTTCGCCTTGATTTGGCTAAACTACGACTGAAAAACCACTAAAAAATGAGTATTTTTGACCAAAATCTGAATCTCAAAAATAAACGACCCCCCCCCTTACAAAAAATGAAAAAATTTGTCAAAAAATAAATCTTTCTTAAAGTGATAGGGATCGATAGCAATTGAAGCAAGCTGCTCTAAACTGTCGGTCTTTCAGCTGTACGCCTTGATTTGGCTAAACTACGACTGAAAAACCACTAAAAAATGAGTATTTTTGACCAAAATCTGAATCTCAAAAATAAACGACCCCCCCCCTTACAAAAAATGAAAAAATTTGTCGAAAAATAAATCTTTCTTAAAGTGATAGGGATCGATAGCAATTGAAGCAAGCTGCTCAAAACTGTCGGTCTTTTAGCTGTACGCCTTGATTTGGCTAAACTACGACTGAAAAACCACTAAAAAATTAGTATTTTTGACCAAAATCTGAATCTCAAAAATAAACGACCCCCCCCCTTACAAAAAATGAAAAAATTTGTCGAAAAATAAATCTTTCTTAAAGTGATAGGGATCGATAGCAATTGAAGCAAGCTGCTCAAAACTGTCGGTCTTTTAGCTGTACGCCTTGATTTGGCTAAGCTACGACTGAAAAACCACTAAAAAATGAGTATTTTTGACCAAAATCTGAATCTCAAAAATAAACGACCCCCCCCCCTTTACAAAAAATGAAAAAATTTGTCGAAAAAGAAATCTTTCTTAAAGTGATAGGGATCGATAGCAATTGAAGCAAGCTGCTCAAAACTGTCGGTCTTTTAGCTGTTCGCCTTGATTTGGCTAAACTACGACTGAAAAACCACTAAAAAATGAGTATTTTTGACCAAAATCTGAATCTCAAAAATAAACGACCCCCCCCCTTACAAAAAATGAAAAAATGTGTCAAAAAATAAATCTTTCTTAACGTGATAGGGATCGATAGCAATTGAAGCAAGCTGCTCAAAACTGTCGGTCTTTTAGCTGTTCGCCTTGATTTGGCTAAACTACGACTGAAAAACCACTAAAAAATGAGTATTTTTGACCAAAATCTGAATCTCAAAAATAAACGACCCCCCCCCCTTTACAAAAAATGAAAAAATTTGTCGAAAAAGAAATCTTTCTTAAAGTGATAGGGATCGATAGCAATTGAAGCAAGCTGCTCAAAACTGTCGGTCTTTTAGCTGTTCGCCTTGATTTGGCTAAACTACGACTGAAAAACCACTAAAAAATGAGTATTTTTGACCAAAATCTGAATCTCAAAAATAAACGACCCCCCCCCTTACAAAAAATGAAAAAATTTGTCGAAAAAGAAATCTTTCTTAAAGTGATAGGGATCGATAGCAATTGAAGCAAGCTGCTCAAAACTGTCGGTCTTTTAGCTGTTCGCCTTGATTTGGCTAAACTACGACTGAAAAACCACTAAAAAATGAGTATTTTTGACCAAAATCTGAATCTCAAAAATAAACGACCCCCCCCCTTACAAAAAATGAAAAAATTTGTCAAAAAATAAATCTTTCTTAAAGTGATAGGGATCGATAGCAATTGAAGCAAGCTGCTCTAAACTGTCGGTCTTTTAGCTGTACGCCTTGATTTGGCTAAACTACGACTGAAAAACCACTAAAAAATGAGTATTTTTGACCAAAATCTGAATCTCAAAAATAAACGACCCCCCCCCTTACAAAAAATGAAAAAATTTGTCGAAAAATAAATCTTTCTTAAAGTGATAGGGATCGATAGCAATTGAAGCAAGCTGCTCAAAACTGTCGGTCTTTTAGCTGTACGCCTTGATTTGGCTAAGCTACGACTGAAAAACCACTAAAAAATGAGTATTTTTGACCAAAATCTGAATCTCAAAAATAAACGACCCCCCCCCCCCTTTACAAAAAATGAAAAAATTTGTCGAAAAAGAAATCTTTCTTAAAGTGATAGGGATCGATAGCAATTGAAGCAAGCTGCTCAAAACTGTCGGTCTCTTAGCTGTTCGCCTTGATTTGGCTAAACTACGACTGAAAAACCACTAAAAAATGAGTATTTTTGACCAAAATCTGAATCTCAAAAATAAACGACCCCCCCCCTTACAAAAAATGAAAAAATTTGTCGAAAAATAAATCTTTCTTAAAGTGATAGGGATCGATAGCAATTGAAGCAAGCTGCTCAAAACTGTCGGTCTTTTAGCTGTACGCCTTGATTTGGCTAAACTACGACTGAAAAACCACTAAAAAATGAGTATTTTTGACCAAAATCTGAATCTCAAAAATAAACGACCCCCCCCCTTACAAAAAATGAAAAAATTTGTCGAAAAATAAATCTTTCTTAAAGTGATAGGGATCGATAGCAATTGAAGCAAGCTGCTCTAAACTGTCGGTCTTTTAGCTGTACGCCTTGATTTGGCTAAACTACGACTGAAAAACCACTAAAAAATGAGTATTTTTGACCAAAATCTGAATCTCAAAAACAAACGACCCCCCCCTTACAAAAAATGAAAAAATTTGTCGAAAAATAAATCTTTCTTAAAGTGATAGGGATCGATAGCAATTGAAGCAAGCTGCTCAAAACTGTCGGTCTTTTAGCTGTTCGCCTTGATTTGGCTAAACTACGACTGAAAAACCACTAAAAAATGAGTATTTTTGACCAAAATCTGAATCTCAAAAATAAACGACCCCCCCCCTTACAAAAAATGAAAAAATTTGTCAAAAAATAAATCTTTCTTAAAGTGATAGGGATCGATAGCAATTGAAGCAAGCTGCTCAAAACTGTCGGTCTTTTAGCTGTTCGCCTTGATTTGGCTAAACTACGACTGAAAAACTACTAAAAAATGAGTAAGCTGCTCAAAACTGTCGGTCTTTTAGCTGTACGCCTTGATTTGGCTAAGCTACGACTGAAAAACCACTAAAAAATGAGTATTTTTGACCAAAATCTGAATCTCAAAAATAAACGACCCCCCCCCCTTTACAAAAAATGAAAAAATTTGTCGAAAAAGAAATCTTTCTTAAAGTGATAGGGATCGATAGCAATTGAAGCAAGCTGCTCAAAACTGTCGGTCTTTTAGCTGTTCGCCTTGATTTGGCTAAACTACGACTGAAAAACCACTAAAAAATGAGTATTTTTGACCAAAATCTGAATCTCAAAAATAAACGACCCCCCCCTTACAAAAAATGAAAAAATTTATCGAAAAATAAATCTTCTTAAAGTGATAGGGATCGATAGCAATTGAAGCAAGCTGCTCAAAACTGTCGGTCTTTTAGCTGTACGCCTTGATTTGGCTAAACTACGACTGAAAAACCACTAAAAAATGAGTATTTTTGACCAAAATCTGAATCTCAAAAATAACCGACCCCCCCCCTTACAAAAAATGAAAAAATTTGTCGAAAAATAAATCTTTCTTAAAGTGATAGGGATCGATAGCAATTGAAGCAAGCTGCTCTAAACTGTCGGTCTTTTAGCTGTACGCCTTGATTTGGCTAAACTACGACTGAAAAACCACTAAAAAATGAGTATTTTTGACCAAAATCTGAATCTCAAAAATAAACGACCCCCCCCCTTACAAAAAATGAAAAAATTTGTCGAAAAATAAATCTTTCTTAAAGTGATAGGGATCGATAGCAATTGAAGCAAGCTGCTCAAAACTATCGGTCTTTTAGCTGTACGCCTTGATTTGGCTAAGCTACGACTGAAAAACCACTAAAAAATGAGTATTTTTGACCAAAATCTGAATCTCAAAAATAAACGACCCCCCCCCCTTTACAAAAAATGAAAAAATTTGTCGAAAAAGAAATCTTTCTTAAAGTGATAGGGATCGATAGCAATTGAAGCAAGCTGCTCAAAACTGTCGGTCTTTTAGCTGTTCGCCTTGATTTGGCTAAACTACGACTGAAAAACCACTAAAAAATGAGTATTTTTGACCAAAATCTGAATCTCAAAAATAAACGACCCCCCCCCTTACAAAAAATGAAAAAATTTGTCAAAAAATAAATCTTTCTTAAAGTGATAGGGATCGATAGCAATTGAAGCAAGCTGCTCAAAACTGTCGGTCTTTTAGCTGTTCGCCTTGATTTGGCTAAACTACGACTGAAAAACTACTAAAAAATGAGTAAGCTGCTCAAAACTGTCGGTCTTTTAGCTGTACGCCTTGATTTGGCTAAGCTACGACTGAAAAACCACTAAAAAATGAGTATTTTTGACCAAAATCTGAATCTCAAAAATAAACGACCCCCCCCCCTTTACAAAAAATGAAAAAATTTGTCGAAAAAGAAATCTTTCTTAAAGTGATAGGGATCGATAGCAATTGAAGCAAGCTGCTCAAAACTGTCGGTCTTTTAGCTGTTCGCCTTGATTTGGCTAAACTACGACTGAAAAACCACTAAAAAATGAGTATTTTTGACCAAAATCTGAATCTCAAAAATAAACGACCCCCCCCTTACAAAAAATGAAAAAATTTGTCGAAAAATAAATCTTTCTTAAAGTGATAGGGATCGATAGCAATTGAAGCAAGCTGCTCAAAACTGTCGGTCTTTTAGCTGTACGCCTTGATTTGGCTAAACTACGACTGAAAAACCACTAAAAAATGAGTATTTTTGACCAAAATCTGAATCTCAAAAATAAACGACCCCCCCCCTTACAAAAAATGAAAAAATTTGTCGAAAAATAAATCTTTCTTAAAGTGATAGGGATCGATAGCAATTGAAGCAAGCTGCTCTAAACTGTCGGTCTTTTAGCTGTACGCCTTGATTTGGCTAAACTACGACTGAAAAACCACTAAAAAATGAGTATTTTTGACCAAAATCTGAATCTCAAAAATAAACGACCCCCCCCTTACAAAAAATGAAAAAATTTGTCGAAAAATAAATCTTTCTTAAAGTGATAGGGATCGATAGCAATTGAAGCAAGCTGCTCAAAACTATCGGTCTTTTAGCTGTACGCCTTGATTTGGCTAAGCTACGACTGAAAAACCACTAAAAAATGAGTATTTTTGACCAAAATCTGAATCTCAAAAATAAACGACCCCCCCCCTTTACAAAAAATGAAAAAATTTGTCGAAAAAGAAATCTTTCTTAAAGTGATAGGGATCGATAGCAATTGAAGCAAGCTGCTCAAAACTGTCGGTCTTTTAGCTGTTCGCCTTGATTTGGCTAAACTACGACTGAAAAACCACTAAAAAATGAGTATATTTGACCAAAATCTGAATCTCAAAAATAAACGACCCCCCCCCTTACAAAAAATGAAAAAATGTGTCAAAAAATAAATCTTTCTTAACGTGATAGGGATCGATAGCAATTGAAGCAAGCTGCTCAAAACTGTCGGTCTTTTAGCTGTTCGCCTTGATTTGGCTAAACTACGACTGAAAAACCACTAAAAAATGAGTATTTTGACCAAAATCTGAATCTCAAAAATAAACGACCCCCCCCCCTTACAAAAAATGAAAAAAGTGTCAAAAAATAAATCTTTCTTAACGTGATAGGGATCGATAGCAATTGAAGCAAGCTGCTCAAAACTGTCGGTCTTTTAGCTGTTCGCCTTGATTTGGCTAAACTACGACTGAAAAACCACTAAAAAATGAGTATTTTTGACCAAAATCTGAATCTCAAAAATAAACGACCCCCCCCCTTACAAAAAATGAAAAAATTTGTCGAAAAAGAAATCTTTCTTAAAGTGATAGGGATCGATAGCAATTGAAGCAAGCTGCTCAAAACTGTCGGTCTTTTAGCTGTACGCCTTGATTTGGCTAAGCTACGACTGAAAAACCACTAAAAAATGAGTATTTTTGACCAAAATCGGAATCTCAAAAATAAACGACCCCCCCTTACAAAAAATGAAAAAATTTGTCGAAAAATAAATCTTTCTTAAAGTGATAGGGATCGATAGCAATTGAAGCAAGCTGCTCAAAACTGTCGGTCTTTTAGCTGTTCGCCTTGATTTGGCTAAACTACGACTGAAAAACCACTAAAAAATGAGTATTTTTGACCAAAATCTGAATCTCAAAATAAACGACCCCCCCCCTTACAAAAAATGAAAAAATTTGTCGAAAAATAAATCTTTCTTAAAGTGATAGGGATCGATAGCAATTGAAGCAAGCTGCTCAAAACTGTCGGTCTTTTAGCTGTTCGCCTTGATTTGGCTAAACTACGACTGAAAAAACCACTAAAAAATGAGTATTTTTGACCAAAATCTGAATCTCAAAAATAAACGACCCCCCCCCTTTACAACAAAAAATGAAAAAATTTGTCGAAAAATAAATCTTTCTTAAAGTGATAGGGATCGATAGCAATTGAAGCAAGCTGCTCAAAACTGTCGGTCTTTTAGCTGTTCGCCTTGATTTGGCTAAACTACGACTGAAAAACCACTAAAAAATGAGTATTTTTGACCAAAATCTGAATCTCAAAAATAAACGACCCCCCCCCTTACAAAAAATGAAAAAATTTGTCGAAAAATAAATCTTTCTTAAAGTGATAGGGATCGATAGCAATTGAAGCAAGCTGCTCAAAACTGTCGGTCTTTTAGCTGTTCGCCTTGATTTGGCTAAACTACGACTGAAAAACCACTAAAAAATGAGTATTTTTTGACCAAAATCTGAATCTCAAAAATAAACGACCCCCCCCCCTTACAAAAAATGAAAAAATTTGTCAAAAATAAATCTTTCTTAAAGTGATAGGGATCGATAGCAATTGAAGCAAGCTGCTCAAAACTGTCGGTCTTTTAGCTGTTCGCCTTGATTTGGCTAAACTACGACTGAAAAACTACTAAAAAATGAGTAAGCTGCTCAAAACTGTCGGTCTTTTAGCTGTACGCCTTGATTTGGCTAAGCTACGACTGAAAAACCACTAAAAAATGAGTATTTTTGACCAAAATCTGAATCTCAAAAATAAACGACCCCCCCCCCTTTACAAAAAAT